>NC_134215.1:2285000-3535000 GCF_965140235.1 Caretta caretta
CAAAGTGAGGGCGGGCTCTGAACTTTGAGCAATACAGAGACCTTACCTGAAGTGCTTTGTGCTGTACTGCTGAGGGAAACACTGTAGTTGGAGGCACGAATGGATGACCAGGCACTAGTTGAAGGCAGCGCGGTGTTCAAAGATGAGGATGACCCTATTAAAAACGTAAATTACACAAAAAATAGTCCTCTCAGTGAAAAGGCAACAAGAACTGAAGGCATGAATCATAAATCCAGGCACATGTGCCTTAATGTTGCCAGACTAGAGAATGTTGCCATTCCATTCAGCCCTCTCCCCCTAGTGAACAGAGTGGCAAGTGCTTTGAATACCCAAGCGCTCAGCACCTAGAAGTTACTGTAACAAGAAAATATAGTTCCATTACTATAACCACAGCTTGATATAGCCTTGGGATTGCAATGCTGCCAGGTTTTGCTTCCCCGCATGTTCAAATAATTACTTCTCAGCGCCCTGTAAAGGGCTAATAGCATGTATAATTACTTGCTAGCATTCTCTGCATATTGTACTCCTGAGGGAATTCTGCACCAAAAAAATTAAAATTCTGCACCACAAAATTAAAAATTATGCGCACAATATTTTAAAGTTCTGTAAAATTCTGCAAATTTTATTTGTCAATAAATAAATGTGACTCCAGCATGGCAGTGGGGACCACTGGCTGCACTGAGGTGGGAGATCACCTTGAAGCCCCCACATCCCCCAGTACAAAGACTCAACAGTGAGGCTGGACCTGACCTTGACACATCAGGTGCGGGTGGGCAGGCTCAACTCAGGAGAATCGACATGTGTGGGGATCCAGGTGTGGAGTGAGAGGTTTCTGCGTGGGGCAATCTGGGTGCGGGCGGCTCAGTAGGGGATCTGGATGCACAGAGGCTTGTTGGGGTGTTCCGGGTGCAGGGACAATGGGATCTGCAGGGGATCCAGGTGAAGGTGGTTGAGGCGCTCAGGAGGGGTGTGTGGGTGTGGGGAGATGGGGCTCGGGGGGGCTCAGTGGGGTGGTCCGGCTGCTGGGGCTTGATGTGGTGGGGATCCAAGTGCAGCTGGTTGGGGATCAGTGGGGTGGGGGGCTCATTGGAGGGGTCCAGGTGTAGGGTCATAGGGCTTGTCAGGGTGAGGGTTCAATTGGCCTGCTTACTGGGGGAGCCCCAGTTGCTCTTGAGAGGATGCTGCATGCCAGGCTCCCGCTTTCCCCCACGATTCCCCTGTTCCCTTTTCTTCTCCACCCCCTGCCCTATTCCACTCCCCATTCCTTCCCCACTGCTTCTTCCTCCCCTCACCCCCCCTTCATAGAATTATAGAAGATTAGGGTTGTAAGAGACCTCAGGAGGTCATCTAGTCCAACCCCTTGCTCAAAGCAGCACTAACCTTCCCTCATTTCCCCCACCCCCACCATGGGCATTTACTGTTGAACAGAATAGAAAACAGGAAGGCTCCCAGCACACAGAAGGGGAGCCTGACTGGCACTAGGACCCAGGAGGTGGCATTCAGCTGCAGAATCAATTGAGCTGAGACACAGCCTCCTTCAGCTGGGCAGCTCTGCGCTGCCATGAGCGTGGCAGTGGCATGTAACCCTGTGTGCCCCCCCCCATGCCTTGCCTGTTTGGAGGGGGCAATCTCCCACAAAAACTGCACCCAAGGTCACCTCTGTTCTTCCCCCACCAACAGCTTCCCTTTGCTTCCCCGCTGTTTTCTGCGGGGAAACACAGGAAATTTGCAGTGGGTGGGGCATTTTCTGCAGTTGTGCAGTCCTGCAGAATCCCTCCAGGAGTAATATTGTTACCCTGCACCCAGAAACTCTGCTGCATCCACAGGATATTCTTCTAGCCATGAAACCTGTACTGTAACAAACGTTAAATGAGAATCTAGGGAAGTGGCAATCCTCATCCTTCAACAAAATGTCTCTCCAGGTAGTTGGATCGTGATCCACTTATACATACCACTGTTCCTGTCCCTGAGGTGGTCAACTTCCCGCACAGTATTAATTGAAAGATTGTTTATGACACTGCCAGGAGTGACGTAAGGGTCAGTTTCAGGGTCGATGTTTGGATAACCTTTCCATGGCTCACCAGGACGAAATTCTAGGAATAAAGATTGGGGGGGGGGGGGGGGGGGAGAAGAAGCTTGAGATATGAAGTTGGCTTATTTCCTTTTACAGGCAATTCCTGTCTAAGCCCTATAAACTCTTACTCATGACCTACATGCCCAAGTATCTAAGCTCCTAATTTATTCTCTCAATTTAATTCCCTCACTCCTACTTTTTTGCACCTCTGTCGCCAGGGCAAAATTTCCAAGCACGGGGAAGTTCCATATATGACAAAGTCATTGATAAGACAGACCTCAATAAGATCCCATTAAACGCATGGCCACAATGATTTTTACTTCTAATGCCTGACAAACACAGAACAAACATTACTGAATAGATACAAGGCACACAATGAGTTAATTAATGCCAAATTTTACCTGGTGGCCAGTTAACACTGCTAGAGCCATTAGGCGATTTGGCACGTGGCCAGCCATCTCCAACAGATCCAGGAGGACTGGCTGGTGAATTACTGCTGTTCAAAAAGTCATATGGAACAAATGGGGAATCTTCCAGCCTAAAACCACTTGAAATAGCACCTATTAAAGAAAACAGGATCATCAAATATTCTTCTCAACTGACCTCACAGAACCACAAACCTCATCCCTTGCATATGTGGCATATTCATATCAAACACAGCTGAAAAGGTTTACTGGGTCAGATTTTAGTTCCCAATTGAGTCATTTCAAACTTGCAGTGGGCACAGTGTATTTAAGTCTGAGCAGTAGAAATGGAACATCTGCAATTTTTTTTTCCTACTAAAAATGTGCTCCTGGTGATTTTCCAGGTCACGAGAAGCTGGTCATTAATAATCAGATCAATAATCTCAAACTCCTGGTGTTTTATCTGTTTGTAGTTCTTACTGACACAAAGACAGACATGGACATGGCAAGGTCTTCAGCACTCCAGTGTGGAAGTGAAGTGGCTGTTAAAACCATGGCTCTCAGTGGAGACTCTGTAGGTTCCCCTCTTTTCCACTATTGAAGGTCTCATGAACTGCCCCATTAACTGGCACGAAGGAACTATTATTCACCACCACACTAAATAAAATGTAACACCCATATGCCAAAAGGAAACAACAGCTACCAGAAAATCTAAAGTTTGTAAATGAATATGAATTTTCAAATGAAATAGGAGAATCAGATTTTCTAGGTTACTGTGTGCTTCATCCCCAAAATGAAAATCTTTCTGGACTGAATTCTAATAGATTGTATCGGAGGTAACATGGTTCCTTACATATACTTATTACTAATACAAGCCCTGTAAATAACAAATGCAAATAATTAATTACAAAGTAGGTTAGTAGCAATGTATAGCAATTAGCTTAATACTACTCTGTATTTAAAGTATGTTGTCAAATCTAAGAAGAATTCAAATCCTGCATGTAAATCCATGAATAAGTCTATGGTCTAAAAGAGAAGAACCCCCCTTGATCCATTTGCAAAGTGCAAAGAGTACCTCTGCATACTCAGTCTCCAAAAAGCTGTGCTAACTATGTAGTAAATTCATTGACAAAGGTGTTTTGTGGGTTTTAGCTTTTTAAATAAACCTGCTGGCTAACAGCATCTGGCACAGAACAATGACAGAACTGACAGGGCAACTAAAATGTTAATCAGCTTTTTGATAATGCTCACAAAGGTGGGAGAACTCCAGGAAGCACTGGTTGTAGACCTCAATAAACCTTAAGTTTTGTCACTGTCACTATTAGCAAACAAATGAACAGATATAATTGTCACCACAAAGTTATTTCTGAAGTAATGATGACTTCCCCGGATATATGTATCTTCTATAGGCCCACAGCAGGGTCAGAACCATCAGGTTTCTAACATTGAGATAACTCTTGTTTCTTAAGAAACTCAGGTAAGAGCAGCACATCTACTGGCATGTATAGATAATGATTAGCTTTCAGAACAAACAAGTGCAGTACCAGGATAACCCCACCAGATGTTTAGGGCAGTGAGGACTTTCCATAGTGTTAAAGCAGCTGACAAATCTAAACATACAACTAATGCAGCCCCAGAACTGAATTGCAATGAGAGACCATGTGAGGCATTTTATAAGTATTCATCTAGAGACTGTATGTCAAGTTTCAATCAGATGAGATTTCAGGTGATTTAAACATTGTTAAAATGCCAACTGAGTCTTGATTACAGAGTCACAGCACTGATTTGTGTTGTAGATTTGTTTGTTTGCTTATTCTAACATAGGGTATAGTAACCCTATTTTTCTACCCTTTACAAACACTCTGCATTTATATGTACATACACATTCTCAATCCAAACCTAAAAACAAAAGGTAAGACACGAAGACAAAGCATACATTTGTGGAGTTAATCCTATTGTAAACTATGATTAGATTAACACACTGGGTTGAGTTTCAAAAATTTTAAAAGCTGAAGAAATGTAAGCCTTTGTTTTAAAATAAATAATGAAGTGTTCCAATCTAGATTAAGGTAGGAACTAGTATTCATGGCCACACTTTAAAAACAGGCCTTTTTTCCAGTTTCAATGAAGTTTTAAAAAAGTTATCCTTCCACGCATCAAAGCTAGTCACACATCAAAAGACGACTGGCTGGTGCTGAAGATACATAGCAAGTTTTAGTCTAAAACAACATTTTAGGACTAATAGAAATTCTGACAGAACATAACTACATGCAACCTTAGCAATGGGACCCCAGTATACTCCAAAACATAGGGAATGGACGTTTCATATGCACACAGACCTTGAAAAGTTTTGTCTGATTCGTATGTAACGTCAGTGTTCTCACTAACAATGTGTTTAACATACCATGTTTGCTGGAGTTTTGATCCAATGAGGTGTTAACAGAAATGCTGTCCACCGTTGTCCATTTCCTCAGTCGTGATTGCGGCTCCTTAATACTGCTCATATCCATGTTTACATTCAAGTTTGAGTTCATTCCTAGAAATACATTGGTTTATGAAATAGAGATACGATACTTTTTGTTTGCTAACTGCCATGGCTTTCCTAATTACCCTTTAAGACAACATTGCTTTGGCCTGCTTGGTTCATGCTTCCAATTCACTATGTTATATTTTAAATGCATTAGAGTACTGAACACAGTGAACTTACTACAGATATAAGCACAGCAGTGCAAGCACTGAGCTCTTGGCTGATGCCCTCATGCAAAAATGCAAGTGGAAGGAGCCAAAGATGAGATTATGAATTAGACCCATATGAACAATACACCCACACACAATATAAGTAGTAAACATTCAAAAAATGAAATACAGAATTTTTTCCCCCCCCTAATACTGGTCTCAGATCAGTATAAAAACTTTCAGTCACAAGCAAAGATATTTATTTCAAGTCTCCCTGAGTCCCAAAGGTAGTTTTTGGCGAGTATCTTTGACCTTATCTGTGTAGCAAAGTAGTACTACTATTCGATGAAAAGTCACATTCTAAAGTTGGCATCTTAAGGGACATCTCACTGGGGTCCTATTCAGCAGAAATGATATCTGGGCTCCTCCAGCTGGCGTCTCGGTCCCGGGCCTGGCTGAGCTAGTCATAGGATACTTGGCAAGGAGATGCACAGGCATCGCTGTTTTTTTGTTCACATTTATCCATTAATCCTGATTCAATACGAAACAAAAACAACCCACTTCCCCCAACCCGTGCTCTTTGCACGTTCTATGGAAGCAGTCTGGATTTGGAGCTAGAGTATAAATGGGGCCCAGTCTGCCAAACCAGAATCATGGAAACTATCTGAACTGCCACTGTAACATTCGTGTATGGGAACCCAGTACTTAATACTCAAGCTTAATGAACACACTGTATCAACTCTGGCATTCTACACTCACTCCAGTTCCTTCAGGGTACGCTCTGGCAAAGTCACAGGGTGATAATCTGAACAGTGAAGAGACAGCAGCCAAAGGTAGTTTAAAGAGTCTGAAGGCGATCCTTCTGATGCTGAGTGAAGTGGCAGAGACCTCATGGTCCATTACAAAGTATAACTCTGGAAACTTAAGGGGCATTTTGCCATCAGATCTCTATTTACAGTTTGCTTCATTCCTGTAAATCCTGCACATGGACCATGGGGTACCATTTTCATATACAGCTAAAGAGTCACAGGATTTCATGATTCATTTTACTGGCCTACTCACTTTCACTAGGAACTAGTCAAAGTTATTTCACTAGGAAAAGTTAAAGTTTGATACTGCATTCTTTTCTCAGGCCAACTTTTGCTGCCCTATGTATGGTCTCCAAAGAGAGCCCACAAGTAGATGCTGATGCCAGACAGGCTTCCACTACTCTGCAGCACCCTTTAGGGAGCTTCCCAGCAAATGTTTCACTAACTGATAGGTGAACAGATGCAACATCCAAGATTCTGCAAATGTCAGACAACCGTCAGATCTGAAACAGTAGAAAGGAGAATAAAAATACACCAGTGCTTGACCCCTCTATCTTGGGTTCTTTGCAAACCAGTTGTGGGAAACACAATTGGTGCTCATTTCACACCAGTGATCTCTGCACCCTTTGCTTCAGCTCCAAAGAAGCTAGAGCAGAGGAGTCCACTGAAGTCTCCACACAGGGTATGGTGAGGATCAGAGACTGGAAAATGGCCACAGCCAGCTCATAAAGGGGGATTCCATCTTGTGTACAGGAAAGTCTGCATGGGCCAAGTCCCATTATTTGATCTATGTGCAATGGAGAATGAATTTCACCCTCAGTACATGATCAGTCTGGACCTGACCTCAGCAAGTCATCATGTAAGCCACCGTACATATCTGAAATGCTCCCATGATCATGTTCTTGGGAAATGCATAGTATTTCTCTACAAAAGGAAGAAGATATATCCATAGCAGAGGAAATATTTTTAAGACTAATAGGATCAGGCTATGGGAGGGTGAGATATAGAAAAACTGAATTTCTACTGAAAAAGAGCCCTACCTTGACGCACACAGATTTAATTCACTTATCTACAGTGTAGGGAGAGGCTGTCCTGCTCTGAATGCCAAAAGAAGCCCCCTATAATGCTGCAAAAGTATAAGCAGGAAATATAGCAACCTTTAGGAAGAGGTTTCAGAGTAGCAGCCGTGTTAGTCTGTATTTGCAAAAAGAAAAGGAGGACTTGTGGCACCTTAGAGACTAACGAATTTATTTGAGCATAAGCTTTC
The DNA here is from genome assembly GCF_965140235.1 of Caretta caretta. Lineage (NCBI taxonomy): Eukaryota > Metazoa > Chordata > Testudines > Cheloniidae > Caretta > Caretta caretta. Next base: position 2,292,231 of record NC_134215.1, read on the forward strand.
GTGAGCTACAGCTCACTTCATCGGATGCATTCAGTGGAGATGAGAGTATCCAGTTTTGAGAGCTCATTCTTAATCTTTCCCTGTTTTCTGTAGAGGATGTTGATCAGGTGGTTCCGCAGTTTCTTTGAGAGCACGTGGCACAAGCTATCGGCATAGTCTGTGTGGTATGTAGATTGTAATGGATTTTTTACCTTCAGTCCTTTTGGTATGATGTCCATCTGTTTGCATTTGGAAAGGAAGATGATGTCTGTCTGTATGAGTTTTTTTAAGGCTAAATTCAGTGCCTTGCATAATGACAGGTTTCAGAGTAGCAGCCGAATGCACTGCATGCATCCGATGAAGTGAGCTGTAGCTCTCAAAAGCTTACGCTCAAATAAATTTGTTAGTTTCTAAGGTGCCTCAAGTACTCCTTTTCTTTAGGAAAAGAACTCTCCAATTTTGGTTCTTCCTCACACTGTAACACTACTGCAGTCTGCTGCTAGGGATTGCCACCATCTATCTTACTGACTCAGTTCTTCACTGATAAGTTTAGTTTGTTCCAGCAACCTAATATTCTTATGCTTAACTTTCACTTGTGACCTGGATTCTCCTACACTTTTGATTTTATAATTTATATAGTGTTAATTCAAAAGTATCTCAACAATTTTACACACACTATTGTCACCCACCAGGGACCTGGAGTTAACCCTGCAAGTGAAACAACATCTGTTTAACAATGTACAGCAACATTACACAACAGTTTAAACCAAGGAGTGAAGAATGCTATATCCAGTTGAAACAGCAAGGGGAATTCAAGGTTGGCAAGATGTAATTACCCGATTTGGAATCTGGTAGGAGATCAGCATTATATATCCCTACTCTTGCAAGAAGTGCCATGGAATCGTTAATGACCACCAGTGGGCCACATATTTACATATCCTCTTAATTAGCTACCAAAAAGCTGGATCTGGACACCAACCAACAGCACCTATTAAGCAGCAGCTTAGGTTTCAGTCTGGCCACAAGCAAAGTGCCAGGGGGCTACATGCAGTGTAGCAGCATGGCCTGCACTAATCTACTTGCACCACATCATTCAATCTCTAAAGCAAGGGGATTTCGGCAGCAGAGTCTGTTAAAAAAAATATTTTTTTTTCCTACAGAGAAGAACAACATGAATGCAAAGGAGACTAGCTCAACATAAGCAGCAGGACTAGAGAGATGTGCGAGCAAAGCAAACTGGGCAGGGAAGGAGGGAGAAACAGGGAATACCAATTTTAGGAAATATTAAAAAAGTAATTAGAAGGGACCTAAGGAAGGAAAAATATACAAGCCTGGAATTTCTGAAGTGGAAATTGGATAGAAGCCTGAAAGTGTAGAAAAAAGGGGAGAGAAAAAGGACATGATGTTTGCAATTATAAAAAAGTTAATTTGTTTTGCCTACAGTGATAGAAGTATTCTGAGTTCAGAGCTAACGTTTTTTTATGTAATTAAAGCAGCTGGATAAAACTTTTACAAGTTAGCAAAATGGTATTTGCTATCTATGTAATTCCAAAACCAGGGAAGACATTTTAATAGCTAGAGAAATAAGACCTTTCATGTGGGTTCCTCACACGGATACTGGAGTCACAATTATGTACTTAGGATTTTATGTCAGCAGCTCTGGACCCGCGGGGTCAGAAAGACAAGTACAAGGAGACAGACATTGCAAAGAACTGAAAGCATTTTGCACTGTAACAGAGACTTATTCACCGTTGGAGAGGGTATGAGTTTGATTGGCCAAATTCTTTCCTGAACAGAGACAACAGGATGAGTCCAATAGAAGAGGCTGCTGCTCTTCGTGACAGAGAAGCACTAACAGGATACAAAACAGGTTTGTTCCCAGAGGGGAAAAAGCCAAAGAAAAAGGTAAAAGGGAAGGTTGTGCATCCGGTGGCACACAAGCATCAGTTAACTGCACTGGACTCGCGATGGAGAAACTCACCTATAGGGAAGCTGCTGAATGCATTTATTGGTGATGGCCCTTTCTGCAGCTCAGGAGTAGCATGGGGTATGACATTCTCAAGGAAAGATTTCATGGCAGGCTGATGGAGTGGCTGCTGTTGAGATGGTGGAGTCTGCTGCTTCATTAACAGGTTTGGATCAAGCTGACGGGACTGTTGCATCATCTGTTGCTGCATACTAAGAGATCGACCCTTAACAAAAATCCACATCAGTCATGAAATAAATGGGGGGTGGAGGGGAATATCACATTTGGCAAGAGCAGATAAATACACTAATGCATTTTCCTTTGTATATTTTAGCTCAGCAAAATCCATCACTAAGGTTAAAGTGCATTCCATCCTGTGGTTCAAGCACCAGGAAAGTCTCACTTTCAACAAACAATTGCAACAAACAATTCTCTCAAGACAGTTTAAAAAAAATTTTTTTTAAAGCTTGTCTAAGATTGTACCTGCTGTTCCTGCTGTTGACGACCACTAGAAGGCATGCTTCTCTGATTCTGCGCTTTTTGCTGCTGAGCCAACAACCGCTAAGAAACAGAACGTTTTTATGAAGGGGCACAGTTCAGATAAAGTTTTTGATCAGACTTTAAAGTTTAAAAAAATAGAATGAGTAGGTTGTTTTGCTTACTTGTAACTGGGAGATCTGAGAAAGCTGGTTCAACTGGGATAGTTGGTTCAACATGGCTACCTGCTGTGGGCCAAAAAGTGGACTCAGGCCACCGTTGTTTGGTGCATACTTCAGTAAGGATACTGGAACCTGTAAAATGGGCCATATTATAGCATACGGGGTTTGACAGAACATGAACCATGACAATCTATAGTTGTACACTGGTAGATTGACAGTAACCTATGCAGTTAACCAAAAGTAAGATAGGCAGTTATACAGCACAACCATCAGGTCAACAAGAATTCAATGCTCTGAAAGTGTGAAATATGCTCCCCTATAAAAATACTTAGAAGATAAATACAGTAAAATATCAGACACAGTCACTAGTAAACGCAAAAAAAGTAAAGTAAAACATTACATTTTCAGAACGGAAGGCACAAAAGTCTGGAAAAGCATGATTTAGGGTTCCGACACCAATTTTAACTCAACTGTGTTGCAAACCCTGCTTGCTTAATGCTACGTACCGAAGAGAGATCTTAAGTTCAGGATCTAAGAAAAACAAACAGAAAAGACTACATATGTGCAATGCCACGGAGTAAGCAACACTGTCAGAGCTCTAAGTTGTAATTTTGATTGTGTGTGTAGCATTGGAACATGTAGGTTACTGCCCCTGACTTCTGATTTTGAAAGAAACATTAGTGGAACACAGATGGGTCTCTGTCACCAGGAACGGCATCCTATCCGAATGCTCTAGGAAGTGTGCACTCAGAACTTCACTTCAGAGACTCCTGTAATTCTACACCAGTGCTTCTGTGGAGTCCCTTCTACTCTCCACACAGGCAAGGAACTCGGGGTTCAGCTTCAGGACATCCTCTGTGACTGGGAGAGTATAGGTAGGGAGAAAAGCGCGCTTCGGAGAGTTAGCTACAGGGCGGGAGGATCCAGGTTAAAGTCAGGGATGCTGCTGTCAGCATTACAGGAAAATCAAGCACATGCAGGTCACATGTAACGTCCTGCCAATTTAAGGATGTTTCCTATGGCTTATTTTCAGCCTCGCATTTTCAAATATTTACAAATATTTTTAAACCGTTTTTCCCCAGATCCAGCAAAGATTGTGTTGTTCACTACGAACTGACTTTTTGGGTTGAGAGAAATTTTGGGTTGAGAGAAACGTTTATTATGCCATAAACCTCAGTAAATGAATGGATAGAATTTGCTCCAAATTATAAGTAATTTTTCAACCGAGACCAAGTATAAACAGTTGTACTCCCCCACTGGAATGTTCGGAAACTGTGGATGACTGAGAGTAAGGGAATTCGGTCATGTTAACAACAGTGGGTGCTCTGTCTTGTATTACCTGAGGGGCGAGTAATGGAGGAGGCACTTGAGCACGTGAGTTAGGCTGGGAAGAATTAAGAGGTTGTGCTGGGGGCTGCTGCATGCTCCTGGGCTGTGCTGCTACGTTACCAACACCAAACACACTGGGATTGCCATTCTGGAAAGAGAAAGACGCATTCGTGATAATACCCCTCTTCTGCAGCTTCCCCCACCCCTATGTATTCAGAATTAGAATTTAATGGTATATCAGCCAAAACAGTAGTTGAGATGCTATTTCAAAGGAATAAAACGCTCTCATCAAGTAACATGCCAAGGATATGCACATGGCCTTACCTGTCTAACAGAATTCAAGTTTTGCATACCCAGCCCTGCTAGGGAGCCAAGGGCTTGGTTAGGTAGTGCACTATTTGAAGGGGGAAGCTTCATGTTTTGATTGGAAATAAACTGCATGTTTTGGGACTCGTCTGCTACAATGCCATCCTGATTGGACAGACAAACAGATGCGCAACAACCAGCCAGCAAGCAAGCAGAAGGGAGAAACCATTGCCAGGAACAGAAGGGAAGAGTCACATGACAGTCCAGCATCAACAGGAAACAGGCAGAAAACAAAAAAGACCAGATTAGTGTTATCTGCACTGCAAGTAGAAGAAGAGCGCTATATAAGTGCTTAGTATTGATAAATAAGTTAAAAGGACAAAACAAGTTTTACAGATTAAAAGTAAAGACCTAATTTATCTCTACACCTAGTACAGAAGCTATGGGACAAATGGATCATAGCTACAGACTGCTGTCTGAATTCATGTTCATCCGGGTTAGAGTTAATCTGTCACTAACCTTATCAAAATAAGGACTGCGATCCATGGAAGACTCTTTGGAAATCTGAGGACGAGAACCAGGGCCCTTTCCTACCACCCGATTGTAATCTCCAACGTTCAGGCCATGCTTATCCAACTCTATTCGTTTATCCTGTAATATTCCTAATAAGGTGAAGAAAGAAAGGCAATGAAGTTGAAGAGTCCAATTAGTTGCTCAAATACTTAATAAATAAGTATGTACTATTCTATCACTGCTCTAAACGAGGCACTACTGAATAAGATGTTTGAATGATTTTAAACACCATTTTTCTTGTTTTGCCTTACAGTGCAAAAAATACTATGACGACTGCTATACGAGATTGCCACAGGACTGATTAAACAGATTTTACTGGTCTTCAGACAAAACTGACGGCATTGTTTTTGTGGAGAACATGGCAAGTCTCACACGGTGTTTGAAGTTTGTATTTCCAGATGTTAACCACACATTCTTAATACTAGCAGTAAAAATTTTCCTGATTTGCAGTTACATTTACCATCTTCCTTCTATTTGGATGAGAAAATTCCATAAATCCTTTAACAAGTACTTCATTCAGTTACAAAAATCCTTTAAAGAAACAATAGATAAAAATTATTTAAGATATCTTATCTGCATATACTAGTGCCACACTGGATAATTAAACCAGAAAAATTTAAAAATCCAATTTACTTTTCAAAATTTAAGAGCGGCCATACTGGGTCAGACCAAAGGTCCATCTAGCCCAGTATCCTGTTTTCCGACAGCAGCCACTGCCAGGTGCCCCAGAGGGAATGAACAGAACAGGTAATCATCAAGTGATCCATCCCCTGTTGAACATTCCCAGCTTCTGGCAAACAAACAGAGGCTAGGGACATCATCACTGCCCATTCTGGCTAATAACCATTGAGGGACCTATCCTCCATGAACTCATCTAGTTCTTTTTAGAACCCTATTATAGTCTTGGCCTTCACAACACCCTCTAGCAATGAGTTCCACAGGTTGACTGTGTGTTGTGTAAAGAAATACTTCCTTATGCCTGTTTTAAACCTGCTGCCTATTAATTTCCTTTGGTGACCTCTAGTTCGTGTGTTATGGGGAGTAAATAACACTTCCTTATTTACTTTCTCCACACCAGTCATGATTTTATAGACCTCTCATATCCCTCCTCAGTCGTCTCTTTGCCAAGCTGAAAAGTCCCAGTCTTATTAATCTCTCCTCATATGGAAGCTGTTCCATACCCCTAATCATTTTTGTTGCCCTTTTCTGAACTTTTTCCATTTCCATCACATTTTTTTTTTACATTAGGCAACCAGATCTGCATGCACTATGCAAGATGTGGGCGTACCATGGATTTACGTAGAGGCAACATGATATTTTCTGTCTTATTACCTATCCCTTTCCTAATGATTCCCAACATTGTTAGCCTTGGCCGCCGCTGCATATTGCATGGATTTTTGTTTACATTTTGCCTTTTAGCTTATCCAATACAAATTAGCTATTCAGTTTAATTCTCCCTCTCCTACTGCACCATGCAGGGGACTGTAAATTTCAAAAAAAAATGACAACGCAATGATCTTAATAAAAATATTTATAATTTGTTTACAATTTTCCTTACACAATCTAGAGTAAGGACCAAAACTACCTGACCATGTGCAATTCTGAACAAATTCTGCTCATCTTTGAGATGCACTCACAGAATGGTCATCTTGTAACTAGTGGATACTGTTTTTTCCTCCACAAGAGACTTCTACTGTACACCTTTCATTTTCACTCATTATTCAAAGTAATTCTACTATGTTTATTTGCTAGAGAAATCACTCAAACTTACTATGAATAGACCAGTTCCACATAAACAGACTTTCATTAATAAGAGGTTACAGTAAAGATAAATATACTGTAAAATATCCTTAGCATGTAAGATTCTTTTATAGTTAATGAAAACCTCTGAACAGCTAAATTTGTTGTTTGTTTCTAAGAACAAACAAAATGCATTAGTGATTGATGCTGTATCAGAAATCTGTGTTTCCAATAGGAACGAAGTGGTTCCGGAGGAGGCCTAGGTAGGGTTTTAAACTCATAGTTAGGCTCCCATCATATAAACACTTATGCACATGCATAACTTTACCTTTGAGCAATTCCATTGCCAACACTGGGACTAATTACATACGTCAAGTTTCTCATGTGTGCAAACATTTACATAATCAGAACCTTAGTTTCTTTAGGGGAATGAGAACTTTATTTTTTAGTAACTCAGGAGAGGATGCAAACAAAAAGATGTGGAATACAGATTTGATAGTTAAACACAAGACTAATTTGCCTTATGCTTACCTCCAGACATGTCCATCTTATTGCTCGGTATGGTTTCTTCTGGTGATTCTCTCTGAAGTAATAAAATGAATCAGTTTAGTAAGAACCTTTTAAAAAAATTAAAAACAGAGGAGATCCAGATACAGTGAGTATTTCATTCAACTCTGCAAGAAAGAATAATCAAACTTCTGACAAAGCAAATGTGATTTTGCAAGCCTTTTTTCCCCTATTTTCCAACTTCTGTATCGATGAAGTACGACATTTTCAGACACACAAAAAATATTGTACATGCTACTAGAATTAAAACTCAGTAATGTTTGTAAGTTTTTCAAACAACAGGTGTTCTTATATTGAAGATCTGAACAGTAAAGGAAAGGAAAAAACAAATCAAAGAAGAAAGGAGTTAATCTAAATTTGAAAATGATTTAATTGAAACAAGGGTATTTATCAAGCCTGACAAACATACCATACTTACTGAAAAACTGAGATTTGTGAATTGCTTAATGAATGGATTTATCCATGTTTCATCTTGTTTATTTCCACCTTTCATTGTTCCCTTAAAAATAAAAGGGATTACTGTGATACTTGAAACAGTCACCAGCACTTAGATTACATTGTAAGAAAGGATTAAATTAAAATGTAAACAAGGATTAAGCCTTCCTACATAATTGTACAACAGAGTTCAACGGGGTCCTTAATACTGATTGGGGCATTTAGAAGCTACTGTAATACAAAAAAAAGCTAAACAAAAAAACCCCCACACCACACAAACTCCCCACACCTACACCTACCCACAAAATAGTTCCGGTGAGAGAGGATTTTAGGAATTACATCCATTTTCTGTCCCTCAGACTTCTCGCATTCTTAAATTCCAGCATCACCTCGTAAAGTCATAATTACCTTTGTAGGCATTTTTTTCATGTACGGTGGCCAATTCAAAGACGGGTTAACTTCTTGGGATGAACTGCTGTTCCACATTCCAATCTCTACATCATCTTCTTCCTCCCAGCTGGTCTGACGACTCCCTGGCAATGACATATCATCACCACACCAACCATCTTGCATAGATTTAGGCCCTGGGTGTAAAGATTTTTCAGTCATGAACTCCCTTAAATGCAAATACATCTTAAGGTTGCCAGACTATATTCAATTGTTAAGTCAAACTATATTATTGTGACAAACCTGATATTCTGCCATAATCTTGTGAATCCAGGGAGATCAAAGGCAACAGAAAAAGAAGTCAACCAACAACGTTTGTTTTAACTTATGTCACTAGTTTAAAAAAAAGCTGCTAATTTCTCATTATTATTAAAAATACTAATGAAAGTAGAATTTATCTTCAGTACCTAAGATCTGAGAAAGTCACTAGCAAATTTACAGAGCCTACATCTACCTTTTGTATTTATGTAAATGTCAAGATACAAGGCTTTTATATTTGAATTCACAATCAAACTTCTTGGTCACTATTTCACACTTCACCACCTGCATACTCAAAGAAGCTACAAAAGCACATACCAGGTTTACTTGAAGCCTGCTGACTAACAGAAGCATTTCCCCAGCCAGACGTGACTGCTGCATCACTGATGGGCTCTCCCCAGCTCGTACCAGTATCCATGGGTTTACCCCACGCGGACGTTCCATTATCTACAGTAGTGGCAGGAGTAGAAGGCTCTCCCCAACCTTTTTAAAGCAGCAGGAGTTATTGGTGAGTTTAACAAGTCTTAAAACATTATGTAAAATGCTGAGGGGTTCTTTACACTCAAAATATAAGACAGCACAAATAACTAAAAGCAAGATAAATACACATTTTAAATCAAGTAAAATATTGCAGTTGTAAGATTTTTCATGAGGAAAAGACTAAATATAACACCAGTTCCATACATGAAGACATTACATTTTGATTACAGAGATTTCTCAAATGAGAAGACATTAAACGTCTAAAAACTACACTTCAAATTGAAGGCTTTCCTTTTTTGGATCAGATTCAAATGCAACTGAAAATTACTGGAAGGCAAATACTTTCTTAGATATACTGTGCAAGCTCAACTACCCTTTCCCTCAATCTATTAAGGTCAGAGCTCTTTTTCTGAAGTCCAATCCTGCTATAGCAATATAAAACTCCCAGTGCCTTCCCTCACCAAAAAGTGAACAGCAAAGTGCCCTCCTCACTGTTGGCAATAAAAACTCTGTATTAAGCACACAGGTGAAGTCTTGAGCCTGCACTGTACCTTGCAGACACCTCTTAACACCACTCTGTTTGCTATAGAGGCTTAAAGTTAATGTCACAGCTGAAGTTAATTAAAATCTGGAGCTACATACAAAGCAAAAGCGCTTCCCTTTCTGGATGTTGCTTTTTTATTAATTATTATTATTAAATTCTTCCTCTGCACCCTCAGCCACTTAAATGCAGGAGTAGCCTAGCCCTAACTATACCGCTCAAGTTCACTTTTTAAATTTCAGAAAGATTCCTTCAAATAAAATACAAGCACTGAAAACCTATTTGCACCGTTCTCAGTTCTCTGACAAAACTATTCCCTACCTTACAGAAGTTTCTAGTTTCAAACAAAGACCAGAGAAGTGTTTTATAATTGCCCAAGAAAACACAGGTCTAGGCAAAAGGAAGTCTTACCGGAACCATTACTGCCCTCCTTGCTGGACATGGCACTCGAAGGCAGTAGCTGCTGATGTGCCTGTGCTTGCTGGTCTGAACCGCTGCTGCCGTTTGGGACATTTTTATTCCACATATTCACATTTTTGTAGTTGTATTTGCTTGGATCACCCCAAGCAGAAGTTCCATCATCAATTTCCATTTTACGGCGTATTGATTCTGGGGATGGCTCCTCCCATCCTGTGGGTTCCTCTTCCTTCGCTGGACTTGGTATTGGTCCACCCAACCACCCAGAACCTGGTGGTTTATTTGTGGTAGATGGTGCTCCCCAAGATCCAACATCTTGCTGCTTGTTCCAGTCTGGGGAGTTGACTGGCTTTGACGAATCACCCCAACCTTGAGGCTGATTTGATCTGGGAGGTTCTCCCCAGCCCTGACTCGGATTAGACTTTGCAGGCTCATCCCATCCAGAAGCATTATTTGGGTTAGTATTACTACTTCCCCAAGTAACAGAATTTGATTTAGCAGACTCATTCCAACCAGATACTGATCGGTCACTGTCACTACCTCCTGAACTAGATTTCTTAGCCTCACCCCAATGGTTGCTTCTTGAATTTTCTCCCCAGCTGTCATTGGCAGAAATTGCCCAACCCTGGCTGGCTTTTTGTCCATCTACCCATCCCTGTTTGATCTTCTGTGCATCATTCCAAGACGACTTGTCCTCTTTGCCATTTACCCATATTTGATTGCTCTTAACCATTACTGTAGCAGCAGAATCCTCTTCCCACCCCCCTTGACTGTTTGAGCCTTTGGAGTCTCCCCACCTTGTAGCAGACTTTGGATCTCCCCACCCTGATATAGATGAGGTATCATTAACATTAGGGCTAGGTCTCTCCACACATCCCCCTGAGCTGGAAGTCTGTGTAACAGAGCCTCCCCAGGCCTCTGTCCCATTGTCAGTCTTTCTTTCACCTCTTGGCGATGTTTCAGTATCCCAGGCAGTGTTTTGTTTAATTGGAGTCTGTCCCCAACCAGTGTTGGAAAGGACACGTGGATCTAAGTCAGTTCTGCTCACTATGCTTTGGAGTAATGCATGCTGGTCAACTTTTCTTCTCTCTCGGTTCTGTCCTTCTGCAGTGACTTTATCATCATGGCATCCAGTGCTCTCTGTACTACCCTCGCTATCCCCAGTACCTGTTTTGGCCCATACATTGTTCTGCTCAGTTATCTGAGATGCAGCAGAATTCTGGCTATTAAGATCATCCTCTTCAGCAGATTTCCATCCATTTGTAAACTTCCTACTATTTCCATTTACGCTTTCATTGGAATGCTGATTGCTAGGCAGTTTATTCCATTCCCCATTTGAAATGCTAGTGCCAGTGTTTTGTGCAGCGTTGCCCCATCCTCTTCGACTTCCTCCAGAACTCACACCATTTGCGCTTCCCCATGGCATATTTTGGGAGTTGACTGTCCCTCCCTCCCATACCCCTCCTCCTTTATTCCCATTGATTTGAAAATTAGTGCTGCCAGGCCCATTGATGCCAGGCTGCGTTAGAGTTGCATTCACAGTGTCACTATTAGCTTGGCTGTTTGGATCTGAACATTTGTCTCCAGAGTAATTAGAACCATAGGCAACCCACGTAGTACCATAAGATCCACCATTTTTTGCCTCACCATTGCTAAGATGAGAAGTGGAAGTGCCATTTGTAACTGGAGAGGCCTGAATCGGAGAATGATTCATTGTGCTCACACGCCAGGCCCCAGGCCCTGTATTATTAGGCAGTTCGTTAATCTGTACTGAACCAGCAGAGTTTGGTAAACTAGAGGTCATAAAGTTAGTAGTGTTATTTGGTCCATTCATTTCAGTGTTAAGGTTTTGAGGTTGTCCACTGAATGAAACCTTCCTTGTACCATTCACTTCAGAATCACAATTTTCCTGAAGGCTTGCCCAGGAACCATGGGCTGAACCACCCACTTTAGAGTTAATACTCTGATTGTTAGACTTCTGACCTATGGTACTGCACTGAATATTTGTGCCAGAATTACCACTCCCTACAGACCCTTTCAGGGCATGTCCATTGTTCTCCAATACAGGCCAGGCACCATGGTTGCCATTTGAATTCAAAGTGCTTGGATTTAACCCTCCATTTGATGCAGAGTTTATGGTGCCCCAAGCATTCATTCTATTGTTGCTACTTTCAGATTTGCTGTCAGGAGCATCCACAGAAACTTGACATGTGCTTATTATGGTTCCATGGGATATACCCCATGGCCCATTAATACTTCCATTGCCCACATTATTGCTGTTGCTACCAACCACAAACTTATTTTGAGAACCATGTCCAATGCCATTCCGAATGCTATCGTTTTCACCACCTGTGCTCCCTGAAGCCATTATAATAAGATTTCTCTCTGACCCAGAGCTAGAGGCGGAGTCAGTGTCCATACATTCTGAAGCCAACTCTGGGTCACTGCCTGTGATTGATGGCCATGCTTCTTTGTCAGAACCGTCTACGATAACTTTATCCCAGTTTGTGCTGGAGTCACTATTTGAAGAGACTGGTCCCCAGTGAGAATTTTCATAATGGGATCCTAGACCACTGTGGTTCAGATCTAAAAAGAAAAGGAAAACAAAAAAGTCCTTCTGTAAATTCAAGAATTTTACGACAGTTAACACACACACACACAAAATACAGTAGAACCTCAGAGTTACGAACACCAGAGTTACAAACTGACCAGTCAACCACACACCTCGTTTGGAACCAGAAGTGTGCAATCAGGCAGCAGTAGAGAGATTTTATTTTTTTTATATACACACACCCAATCCCCCCCCCCCCCCCCCCCAAAATAAAGGGAAAGTTAAAAAAGATTTGACAAGGTAAGGAAACTATTTCTGTGCTTGTTTCATTTAAATTAAGAGGGTTAAAAGCAGCATTTTTTCTTTTGCACAGTAAAGTCTCAAAGTTGTATTAAGTCAGTGTTCAGTTGTAAACTTTTGAAAGAACAACCCAAACTGTTTTGTTCAGAGTTATGAACATTTCAGAGTTATGAACAACCTCCATTCCCGAGGTGTTTGTAACTCTGAAGTTTTACTGCATAAGACAAGTACAGCAATTCAAAGTCAAAGATACTGCACAGATTACGCTAACACTTATCACTGGATGTTATGAAGACATTATTAATATATTAGTTGCCACATATAATACCTAGCAGAACACTTAGCAAGGGCATGGGAAAATATATTCATATATTTGAGGTACGAAATGAAATACGGCATCCCTAATAAACTACAGTTTGGATTGCCATTAAAGTTTGTGTTTTTAAATATTATACTGCTCATGTGTAGAATACTTTATGAAAGGGGCACTACGCCAATAAAAAAAACCAATCGTTAAAGCCTGAAAGTGATATTCTGAAAAGGGAGAATGTTGTATATAACAGGAAGTTAAACTGACCTAGAACCACAGACTACTATGCCACAGTAGCCAGGGAAAAGAAGTAAGGAAAGAAACACCATTAAAAAGGACATTGAATAATATATCTTAAGTGACAGGTTATTCAAGGTATTTATTTTTGTACATCATCCTCCATATGTAGAATAAGAAAGTGCTTTACAGGAATTCACTTCAAAGAAAAAGAAAAAGGAAGGTAAAGGTGAGATTTAAAAGGAAGTGGCTTAGTGGAAAGGTTCAATCCATAGAAGACTGCAAAAATTAAGTATACATTCTGTGGAATGAAGAATGAGAGGGGAACTCTACTGTGATATTCAGAATTATAAGGAACAGAGTAAAAGCTAATCAGTCCTTCCCCTGTGGAATTCACTGTTATGGAGTGCAAATCAAGTAGCATGGCTGAATTTGTACCTGTGCAAGTTAAAACATTTTCTCTTTCAGGGTATAAGCTGATCACATGCAGGAACCAAGAAGAAATTCTCCCCAGCTATTTATAAGTATTTCACAGTTGGCTACATGCAGAATAAGGTTTTTAACTTTCTATTAAAAAGTGTCAGACACAGGCTGCTGCCAAAGGCAGAATAGCATACCAAAATGTGTGCATTTTGCCACACATTGGGTCATCCTGAGTTTCTAAAACTCTATTATAGAGTCTTGAACTCATTTTTCTTCCATCAAACCGACAATCTGAACAAAAGTGCTTCCACACATCAAATATTCTAATTTTTTTTTTTGAAGTTTGCTGTAAGTTATATGAAAAACCAACTAACTAATAGCAGGATAGCTATTTGGAAATACAGTACTATGAAAACATGTAATGCTTGAACAATAATATGAAGCAAAATACCAAAACCTAATAGAAGATGAGGAAAAACTGTCAGGTAAATTACTGGCTTAATATTTGTATGAACAGGAAAAAAAGCAGCATAACATTACATTCTCAAATATATTTTGTTCCTGGAGAAAAGGACTTCTCACCATAGTAAGATATTCAGGATTTACTAAGAAAACTGCACACAATTTTCTTTTAAGCTAACACAGTTAATGCCTTTGCTTCAGAACATTCAAAATCTGAATATTCAAACACTTGATAGCTTTATTTACCTGGGTAATTGTTAATTAGCATGCAAATGTTTCTCTGCTAAACATGTATATTTGTTCAGCGGACTTAAACCATCTAGATAATCATGTTCTCCTTTAGATGGTAGTTATGGAAAATGCACAGTTTGTGGATGAACACAGACTATTAGTGCATTTACTAATGTATATTTGACGTAAAAGGGACACAAGCTAATTTCAAACAAATCTCTTGCTTGTTCCACTACCATCTTAGATCAGCAAGTCTCAAGCGTTCATGATTGGTATTTAGCATGTTTAAAGCATGAACAGCGACTAAGGCACTTTACAGTCAGTCATGAAGACATGACCCCAGCCTCAAAGAATTTACAATTTAAATAGGTGATATAAAACTAGGGAAGAATGGGCAGGGGAATAATTAAAGCAAAGTGATGTAAATTCACTTTCTCTAGCTAACATCTAGTCTAAGTATCAATTTGTAGGCAATAGCACCTTGCATCTAATCTCAAAAATTATGCTGGTTTTCATTAAACACCCCCAAGAAATTTTAACCATTAATACTTATAAATAAAGCTAGAGTATGTACTCCACCACTATTAATATTTCACTCATCTGTTGCAAGTTTTTAATGTGTTTTTAAAAATGACATTTAGAAAAATGGTTACATCTTAAAATACCGACATTACTTATGAGCTTTTCATGCTTCTTTGACATATGCTTTTAAGGACTGGTATACAATTGAAGCATAAATATTGGGTCAGATTTTTATTTTAAAAAATAAAAGCCTTAAGTTTAAAATGACTGCCAAAGCAAAGACCTTATTCCTGCATCTCTCTGCCAATATTTGTGTCACTGAATGTATGACTGAAAATGCTTTGACAAAGGAATTGAATAGCTTTATTTCACTGAAAACTTGCATAACATTTTGAAAGGCAATGACTTTACAGCGATATGAAGGATTTTTTTCTTTGCATTCTACTCAGATGTGAAGTTCAGCAAAAATAATCACTGCAAGACTCGCTAGAGCGCTCTACATAAAGAAGTTTTCTGAGATTGCTCTGAAAAAATATATCTTACTAGTACACATCTTATAAAATACACTTCTGTATTAAAAGTCAACATTAAAAATTCAGGTCTGTGCTCCTTCATAAAAATACCCAGAGCTTGATACTACTTGCTGATAAAAACAGGATAAAAAAAGACTTACTAGTAACCTTAAGGTTTGTTTAGAACATGGTCTTTCTCCACCAATTTATTTTATATGAGCTTTAGAATTAATAGTCAACTATATACCAAAAGTAAAGATTGCAACATTATGCACCAGCTATCATGTATTTTTAAACTGCAAGAAAGGAGTAGAAAATGTAAAATGAGATCAACTTGCTTAAAAGAAAAGTTTCTTTTCAACTGCTCAGATTCAAAGAACTTGCAGTGAAGATTTTCAAGAGTTCATGGAAAGAAGAAAATATTTTGGAGCTGTGGTTCCCCATATTATGGTACTGCTAACACAATTACAAAGGTTGCGGCAATGAAAATTTTATAAGAAAAGGTATTAAAAGAATTATCTGAATCAGCAAAGATAATGATAGCACGTTTCATACTTGAGGTATTATAATGTAATGAGTAAAACGAGGGAAGTGCAGTTACTGTGTAAGCAAACAACCACTACAATGTACTCCAGCAATCCAAAACCATACATGTGAGAACTTGTTTTGTTCAGAGAAAGATAATGACTTGAACACCAATGTTATCTTCCTTTAAATTAGAATCTTTAGCACCCTTATGCACAGATATGTGGGAGGAAAAGCCTTCAGTTTAATATCTCAATGGAAGATGACAACTTTGTCAGTTCTTGCCTCTTTCTACGCTACGCAGGAGCCAGTCTCAACAGAATATATGAACAAACAGCCTTCAGGCTCAGAAGCAAGTGACCTAGTTGTAACTATTCTGCTAAAAAAGCCTATTAAGTTACTAAACTTCCAACACAATTTAGCACAAGTTAAAATGTCTAGACGTAGGTTTGCTGCCAACAGCTCATTCTAGGATATTGTCAAGCACATAAGTACCCAAACATTATTCAGCAAAAGTCTGTTCTTAATAAGTACTCTGCATGAACCTTAAAAGGAGCTGTATATTGTATTATCTGTAATTCTGACTGACTGACTAGTCTAAAGAGAAAAACATCCGTCTAAGCTTCTGAGATGTAAAAAGGGATGAAAACTAACACTGAAGGCTGACGGATCCTTCAGAGTGACGGGACACGTGAAAGCAGCCAAAAAAACACAGACAACTGAACGTTTTATATGGCTGTTGCTAACCGAGGGGAAAAAACATTTCTTGGTTTTATGTTACTTAACTAGCTGAAGGAACAAATCAGAACCTGAAATTTCATATTACTATGGATACTTATTGACGTATATAATACAGTATTTATTTAGTATCAGTGGTCACAATTATTTATCATATACAGCACTTAACTGTGCATTGGAACATACTGGTGTAGTCCAGAATTTTGCCCCAGAGAATTTTAATATAAAATTAAGAACTCATAACATAATAGTATATAAGTGCATAAACAAACAGTAAGCATTTAAGTCAGTCATACACATTAACAGTCAAGCTTCTAAAACAACCAACCAACCAAGAAGCAAAAAATCAATAGATAATTGTGCAAGTAGTTACTGAAATGTGTAACTCTTATACACATACACGTAGTGCACAACAAACATGAGACTGAAATAGGTATGCATCACCTGACTGGTTAGGGGAATGGCTGACCAAGTCCCGAATGGGAGGCATGCCTATGAAAAAGCAAAAAATTACAGAATTGTTATTGAATTAAAGTATTCCTTTGGGATTATTCCACAAAGCATTCAATTATTTTAGAACCAGTTTATTATCACTCTCTCTCAGAAAAGAAGTTTTTCCTGTCAAAAGGGCAGTCCATCTTCATTAGCTAGTGTTAGTAGCTGCAAATTATAGACCATCTCATATAGCTGTAGAAGCAGCAATAAATGCAAATGTATCTGACAAACACTTCAATTTTTTACTAATATCCTGCCAAGACAGCACTGCATATGTGAAAATTTTGTCTTTATAATTTTGCATTTCATTTTTCCTCAGTGTTTCCATTCCTACTGGATTTCTATTACCTTGAAGTTGTTTTAAAATTAACAAACACCCGAAGTATAAATAGTTTCAAAAATTCTTGACTTATAAAAAATTAACTGGACTTGTTAGATAGGTAGTTTTTGTGATTAATACAAAGCTACCGTAAAATGGTCTCTTGTTAAACTCATGAGACTACTATAAGAATCACAGAATTGAACATTGCCCTCTAGCACAGTGGATCTTAATCTTTCCAGACGACTGGACCCCACTCAGGAGTCTGATTTGTCTTGCATACTCCAAGTTTCACCTCACTTAAAAACTACAGCTTATAAAAATCAGATGACATAAAAACACAAGTGTCACAGTACACTATTCTGAAAAAATGCTTACTTTCTCATTGTGTGGGCATATGAAATTTTAGTTTGTACTGATTTCGCTAATGCTTTTTGTGTAGCCTGTTGTAAAACCAGGCAAATATCCAGATGAGCTGATGTACCCTCTGAAAGACCTCTGTATACCCCCAGGGACATGTGTTGAGAACCACTGCCCTTGCCCATCCCTGGTCTCACTATTAATCTAATTATCTCGCAATATCCTTGGACAGTATGATTTATTCTTCAGATGAAAGCCCTTTATCTGCTCATATTTTGCTTCTTGGTTTACTATAAATTTGTATTGCACCATAGGACCTAGCCAAGTTTGTTTTGGATGGGCTGACTAAACCAAACTTCTAAACACTACATACATTTTTTTGCTAGCTTCTGCCTCCAGCAACAGATTAACATTTGCTATTGACAATGTATGCAATCAAACAGTGTAACATTTTTAAATCCCCCTTGCTTCCTCCTTACTCTCTAAAATCTATTACATTTCAGATTTAGAAGGCTTCCCAAATTAATTTGAGCCCCACAATTACTAAGAACTTTTCAAACCCAACCCCTCTTTTTTTTTTTTTTTTAGCAAATTACCTAGGGCAGCTTGAATCACATATTGTTTCTGCATGCTCCTGTTTTAATACAATTTTACAGTGGCATTGTCAAGGCACAAGGATAAAAGGAGACTTACCCAAAATCAGACAAAGACTCAAAGTAACTCAGCCTGGATTAGAGCCAAGATCCTGATGGCTTCTAATCCGTTGCTCTCCAGGGAAGTACCTCTTAATGTGCCTCACAGGTTTAAATAATTTGTAATAGCCATATATACAGCTCACTGTAGCAAGCAGTTAGTGGTCTAGTAACTATCTGCTTATCACTTTGGTTCATATTACAAACTAATGAAGATTTCAAGATCGTCAAGATAGAAGACTGGGTTGTCATGGCAGAAAACAAAAGAGGAAGGATTTATTCTGAAGATCTACCTCACATGGTTTACAAATGGGGCAAAGTTTTGATAAAGAAAACTATTATGACTGGCGTGAATATATTCTCATAAACAAGAGCTAGCTGTAAACAGATCTCAGAAAGCATTTCCCTTGGTTTCAGCCTTAAGAGTGTTCCATAAGTTAGCTCCATTAGGAAGACTTGAGGAAAAAGGATTCACCACATGTTCTCAGAGTACAAATATAACATCTACTTGTAGAGCTATTAGGACCTTCCCAAACTAGCTTTACAGTTAAACAAAACAGACTAATTTTCAAAATGGAGAAGTGTGGGTCCACAGGGAATATAGGCAATAAACTACCTTTTATTGCAGATAAATATTAGTTAAGGATGCCCAGTCCAGAAAACTTACGATCAGTCTACACTGGCCAGGGAAATCAATATTAGCATAAATTGTTAATCTGCCTTCCCTGGCCTTTACAGAGAACCTAAAAAACAAGAGGTTAAATTTGCTTTAGGAATAACTCACAAAAAGCCTGAATTTAGACGTTGGGCATCTGACAGACACTCAGAGTCAAGATTCAGATATCTGACAGCTCCATTCTAACCTCACCTTAAAATGCCGAGAGGATACAAGCACATAGAATACAAAGTTCTATTTATTTTAATTTGTGAATATCAGTTTGCAAAACTTGTACAAAATGAGGTGAGTTAGGGAGAGAGTTTTCAACTCTAATCTTAATTCCCTCATTTTTATGGTTTTGCAGGGGTTTTTCATATTGTTCACACATTAGAAAAAGCCCATCAATTATACATTAGTTGCCAGCTTTTATTTTTCTTCTGAATCTCTTGCAAGCCTATTTAAATCAGAGGTGCTTTGTTCACCATCCACAGTCTCATTCTGTATTGACATAATTTGTGTTTTCAGAACATCACAGGGTTAAAGTTGTTAGAGCAGGATGTGGATATTCACTCCATTGACTGAAAATATCTTCACTTCTGTAGATGTGTGAAGGACTTTACAACCTCAGGACAGTACCAATCCCTGGTGTTCTTGTTAAACAGTTGCTGGAGCCATGCCATCAGGGTATATGGTACACTCTTTCAAATAGGTTTCAGAGCGGTAGCCGTGTTAGTCTGTATCAGCAAAAAGAACAAGGAGTACGTGTGGCACCTTTGAGACTAACAAATTTATTTGGGCATAAGCTTTCGTGGGCTAAAATCCACTTCATCAGATGCACGCAGTGGAAAATATTTGAAGTGGGTTTTAGCCCACAAAGGCTTATGCCCAAATAAATTTGTTAGTCTCTAAGGTGCCTCATTCTTCTTTCAAATAGGTTACAGGTTTGCATATTATCTCGTCCTGCTTGTTTGGTCTTACCATCTGGGCTACTGAATGTACTAAAGGGACATTATCGTATCTTTTGGAAAGAGGTAAGCAGGGTGCATTTGGTGGAAGAAGGTTCCATGAGTCTTATGCAAATCTTGATGAAAGCAATATATGCATTAGGATGGGTTTCAAGGCTTGGACATTCTTCTTGACTTTACTAACCTCTCGTCTCCTAGTGAAGTGCAGAATTCTTTGCTGAACATCTCATCTGCACAAAGACGTTCTTTTAAAAGCGAAGGACTTTAAGAGATTACTTTACTTTCCTGATGTTCTGATATCTTTAATTTCTGGAATGGGATACTAGTACTAGTGAGTGGACTTAAGATCTTTTTTGATGGCTGGGGGAAGGAAAAGAGAGAAGTAGCAAAACAACATGGAGATTAGCAGATTATTCGCATCAGTTTTCTTCAGGTATGATAGCAGCAAGTGACATCTTCAAGTAGCTCTTATGCAGCCAAACTATGGTAGTCTCCAAAGCATGCTCTACGCTACACTGTTTATTGCAATCCATTCTTTGTACTTTATCATCTCATCTACAGATCTCAAAGCACCTTACGAACATTAAACCTCCACCCCTCTGGACATTATTCCTACTTCATACATGAGGAAATGAAACCTTAGGTCACACAAAAGGCATGTGGCACAGATGGGGGTAATTAACTATAGACCCATTCTGACTCTCATACGTGACAATTCCATGAGACTAAAATGCAAAGTGACAAGGAATCCGGTAACGCAGTGACTGTCTGGGTGCAACAGCTCTTGCACTCCTGTTTTGAGAAATGGAAGAAGGATGGCCAAGACAACTGGATTATTCTCTCCTCTCCAGAAAAGTTCCACGGGCCCTTTTATTGACCGTCTGGACAATGAAAGAATCAGGAGGGACCTAGATTTAACATCTCATTCAAAGAATAGCAGCAGCTCATACCCTTAATACAACACTGCTGTGTCACTACTGGGGGAAGAAACCAGGATCTTCTAGCTCAGAGATTACTCAGCCATACTAGTAAGTGCTCAGTATTACAATAAACAAAGCCAGAAAGAGAAGAAGTGTCCACTTAGCTGTAAATAAATATTTTCCACAGGTTGGAATCCTATAAACCACATGAGAAGAAAAATAAATAAGAGTCTGTATAAGACTGTGTTGGAATGTAATACTCACAACATATGTAACCAGTTTCTAACAGTTTGCCTTGAGGGAGAAATTTTTAATAAACTACACGTGAATCTTTCTTTGACATCACAGGCCACAAGACTAGATCAACAGACAATAAACCTATGGAAAAAAATTTTATCTGTAAAAAACTAGTTTTTTTTAAAACCTGGTTAACTGTGCTCATTCTGTTACAAACACAAAACTGAAGAGTATAATCCCCAATATAAGAAATTACTACCCAGATTAAAAAAAAGCCATCCAACAATCCATACTATTTTAGTTTAGATATGCATTTGTATAGTGTTTGACAGCAACATACCCAACAGTTTACCTTCATTTTAAATAGTGCTACCTTCTAGATTCTGTGATGAGTTCAAGGATATAAAATGGAGCAAAGTATCGAGGTTTTCCTCAAGAATTCTTTTAAAAAGGAAAATCACCTTTTTGTAACGGGAATGCTTTACATCATATCCTCTGTAGCGCCACACATCAGTGATCTTAAGAAATACTATAAATTACAGTCAAGTTTAGATGGCTCAGGTGAAACAGTTGTATCATAAATGCTAAATGTCTTTCAAAAAACTAAATGCAGCTACAAAAACCAGCCTAAGAAACACACACACTTATGAAGATGATGATGGCTGAGCGTGGAATACCAAGATGCTTTGGAAATTCCTGGAATTGAGTTATTTCTTTCCAGTCAAGAATACATTACCTTTATCTTACTAACAAAAGATCAGTAAATTTTAACCTAGTTCATTCATTAAAATTGCAAACTTATTCATAGATTCCAGGGTCAGAAGGGACCATTGTGAGCATTTAGTCTGACATTCTGTATAACACAGACCATAGAACTGACTCAAAATTAATTCCTAGGGCAGGTCTTTTCGAAAAAGATTCAATTTTGATTTAAAAATTGTCAGTGATGGAGAAACCACCATGACCCTTGGTAAAATGTTCCAATGGTTAACTGCTGTCACTGTTAAAAATGTATACCTTATACATCCAACATATGAACTCTTTATTATACTGTTGTGAAAGTATTTGAAGGGTAGGTTGCTCAAGCCAACGAGGACGAAGAAGGATCAGAGTAAAGAGTTTATGAAAAAAGAGAAAATACTGATATGAACAGCAGTCATTCTCCTCTCAGATCCCAGAGAAGCAGATCCTGGAAGAGGCCAAGATACTCTGTCAGCAGAGATAATACTTGGGGTTAGAGCCCTGCATGGACACAAATGTATACCCGCACATGCATATATCCACGCAGATATCCATAAATTGGTATCAATGGAACCGCAGCAGCGAAAGGAGCAGAACATGGGGCTGCCGCTCCCAGGAGCCAACACCCTGCGCCAGCAGCTCCTCCGGCATGGCTGTACTGCCCGCAGACCCATTCCCCTCACTTCCATTCAGCTGTCGGTGTCTCCTGTCTGGGGGCGTGCCTGCCGTCCGAACACAAGAGTGCGACGAGGGACAGCTGCCAGTGAGCCTGGTGCCCGCCCAGTGGGCTGGGTGGGGACAGTACAGCCACAATGGAGAAGTTGCCAGCATAGGGTGCTGGCTCCTGGGAGCGGCGGCACCCGTGTTCGGCTCCTTTCACCGCTGCAGTTCTCGGGAGAGCCCTGCGGTACTGATTTATATCCATGGATATAAATCTGTATCTGCGCAAGGCTCTACTTGGGGTACATGAACAAATCTAATCTCTTTAGCAAAACAAACCTTAACATCAGAATAATGGCTTTGATTTTTTTCACCCAGAAATTCCAGGTGATGTCACTGGATCTGAAACAAGAAGCTTATTTTGAGGATGCTATTCAGATTCCTGAATATTGGACATAGCTCTAACGCACAAACTTGTGGCAGTGTCTTTACGTAAAGGGGTTCCCTTTAAAGAGACCTTTCTGATCAAGATGGGGATCTAGAAAAAGGATATTAATATTCACCTAAACTTAAACCTATATTGTTCAAAGGTAGATATGCATCTGTATAGTACAGAAACTGCATTAATCAATAACTAAGATGAGCTGGGAATGATCAGAGATTCAGTTAAAAGGAAGATAGAGCACAGGAGACCATGTTTTAAAGTTAACGCTTAACATGAACAACAGACACTGGAGAATTTCTGAATTTCATCTCTGTCCATTTACCCTAAAATGGATTCTGTGTTGTACCAATTTAATCATTCTAATCTAGTTACTAATAAAATATCTAACCTCACTGAAAATAAGTTACTTCCTCTCTCACCTGACTGTTTTTTGCTGCTGCTGTTCGGCACTTCTCCGTTGGTCACCGGTTGTTTACTTGTGACAGCACTGCCTCCTGACTGGCTGTTGAATACTTTAGGAGTGGATCCCAGGTTTGCAGCTATCACTGGTAACTGCTGACCTCGCTTTAAAAGCTGTTTCTGTTCCTGGTGTCGAAATCGCGGTGGTACTTCACGAGGAGGGTATCGAGGCAAGGTCTGCTGCTGCTGATTGTTGGCTGTGGCCCGCTTGGCATTATTATTAGTGCTGGTTGCTGTGGAAGTGACGTTAGAGGTGACCGGCTGAGGCTGGCTTACACTGGTCTTTGTTTGTTCTGGCACTAACCCACACCAAAAAAAAAAAAAAAAAAGATAAAAGTTGAAGAAAATTAATCACAGGTACAATAGTTTTCAAAACTCGAAAAGAAACAAACATGTTTTGGGTAGGGTATAGATTATGGAATGGCAATATTTGCTCCTGTTAAAGCTGCAACCCAGTTTCCACTATAAGCCTTGCTATATGCACACACTATTTTCTAGAATTGGTATTAAGTCAAGATAGAAGAGAACACAAGGCAAGGCTAGGAACATAGAGAATGAGTGGTTAACACTCGCCTGTCTTGTCAATCCTGACATCCAAAGTCTTCACCCAGTCCATTATCAGTAGAAAGTGATAGCATAAATACCATGCACCATTTGACATGACTGCTTGCTTGCCTCCACGGATGAAATGCCAAGCATTCAGCTTAAATGAAATCAGAATTACCTTTCATAACCTTGACAGCATGGCCATTTTTAGGTGTGATTGAGGCCAAAGAATTTGCAAAGGTTGTGTGTGGGTGTATCCACCACACATGAACTGTGAATAAACAGGTGATTACAGCATTCATGGCTACCTGTTTAGTTGCTCCATCACACCAGTACAAACACAAACAAATTAAATGAAACCCAGAAAGGTACAGGATGGAGTACCTGGTTGGGCCTGGTCTACTAAAGCACACAAATACTCTAAAGGTGTGGAATGCTTTACAGTAATTACGTTTAGAGAGCACGCACAATTTAAAAAAGTTTAAACCAACTCTATTGTTGTCACTGTAACACACTTTTTTCAAGTCCACTATATATAGCAATGATCACACACAATTGTGCACATGTTCAGTTTACTTTTTCTTTGATGAAGTACGTACAGAAGGATATTAGGTTGTGATTTTCAGAACTGACTGGAGAATTTAACCACAAGTGTCCTTGAAATTAATGGGAGCTGCAAGGTTAACTTTGAAAAGCTTAACCTTAAACAATATTATAAAAAATGCTTGCACAACTATTGTCTCAATAGCCAGGTCCTGAAGGTACAATTAAAACTGTAAGGCACTCCTACGGCTAAGTGTGTGATTGTTGGGTGTTTCGGGTCCTATTAAAATTAAGCTTGAGTTACTATAAAGTTTTGTTTATCTTCCTTTAATAGTAACTCTGCACATTAGTATGCTTTTAACATACTCTAGGCTTTTGATTGTAGCAGCATTTCCTAAACCATTTCTTTTTGTGTTTCATTAAACAATTCCCTAGTGTGCTAGAAGCAAGAACAAAATGGTCAAATGAAAAAAAATTACAAAACATGAAAATCAAACAACAACATTCACTTTCAGGTACAAATGCAAGTGAATACAACGGTCTGGTCTTAGAAAAATCTAAGCAAAATCCAGCTCCCTGAAGCTTTGTTTTAAAAAAAAAAATTCCAATATAGGGAATATAACTGTTGCTTTTAACATGATTAGGTAAAAAATACACATCCCTCAAGAAAGGCGCACACAATTCTATGCTCCTTACAAAAATGTGTGTCCTGTGGGATCAAATCTGTTACTCAAGTGTTAACGGAGCACCCACCTGTCTTAGTGCCAAGAATTGCAGTGATCAGTTTTTCAGTCTACGGAAAAAATGACAAAGCCCAAAGAAAGATTTTGTATATAAGGGATATTTGGAGCATGTACGCGATTTCTTCTCCAATGGAGGTCTGACCGTTATAAATCCTTGGTAGAAGTTTCAAGGGCAGAGAGAGGGATACGCTATTTCAGGTGATTACAAACATGTACACCACCACAGTACCATCTTCCACTGCTCTGCTACAGCAGTGATCCAGTTCTACTCTATTTCACAGCTGAATGGAGGGGGACAGAATTAGGTAGAAGAATGGCCATGACATAAGTCAATTTAATGCATAGGAGCCTGGATAGGGAAGATATTCACAAGTAATTAGACAAACCAGTAAGTTGGATAAAATGACTAACACAGTATTAGATTCTGCTGATGTAAGAGTTCTGTTACCTATTTTAGAAAGCTACTGAATTCAGATCCTTAACGACATTTCACCTGCACACATTCAACAGTGTATGAATGACCTATGATCAAATGCATTTAATGTTCAAAAGTACAATTCAATGCCTTCAAAAATTCTGAACATATTTCCAATCTATTCCTTTCTAGCATATTCCTCTTGCTTTGTTCTTTAAATCTTAACATTAATGAAATACAATCTAAAATGATTAGGAGGGGAGGGATAGCTCAGTGGTTTGAGCATTGGCCTGCTAAACCCAGGGTTGTGAGTTCAATCCTTGAGGGGGCCATTTAGGGATCTGGGGCAAACATTGGGGACTGGTCCCGCTTTGAGCAGGGGGTTGGACTAGATGACCTCCTGAGGTCCCTTCCAACTCTGATATTCTATGATGCAATAGAGGAAAAAATTTTATATTCCTCTCTGCACTTCTAAACCAGTAATTTTTCTTACTGGTAAATCTGCATTATAATTAATATAAATTACTTATAATTATGCAGAAAAAAAACTTTTTTTTTTTTAAAAACTTCATACTACTTTAGTCCATTTACTAATGCAACTCATACATTTAAAGAGTTGGTCTTTAATATACCAAACTCCACTTCACCACCCACAAGTCTTCTGTTATTTAACTTTCTAGTAATCTACATTTTATCAATATACCTTTTGATGCAACTGGTCATAATGTCTAATCTTTAAAGTTAAAAAACCGTACTTTAAGCTTGATCTAAAAAAGTCTGTTGACAGCAGTAAATGAAAACAAACACACTACTTCCATACAGTCTACCAGCATTACTCCACCAACAAAGTACTTATAAATAACTGCACTGCTTAGTTTTAATCCATTTTTGGTCACCTGGTATTGTTTGTATGAATTATACTGTCTTTCTATTTACACTGTAAACTCCTTGGTGCAAGGACTGTTTTATTACAGCACATAATGTCTTGTTGGTGCTCAATAAAATGATAATTTTCACTTCACCTAGTATTCCTTCCACAGTAGAATTATTCCTTGCAGATTAAATACAAATCATTTACATATGACATTCCAATGGAAGAGAACTGGAGTTAGAAAAAAATCACTCCAGAGCAGAACGGCAACAAAGCAACATTCATTCCTAACTTTCCTTATTTAAGCCCCTTTAAAGCACAGTAAGTACATCTTAATTAATTGAACTAATTCCTGGTTACTCATTCGTTTGTTAACTATAAAATGATAGAGCATATTAGTAAATGAGATCCCTTTTAGTAAAATAAACTCCAAATAGCTACAGTATGAACAGTACTTTTTCTAAACAAATCAAAAATTACATACAGATAACACAAGAAATATATTTACTTGGTAGATAAAAGCAGTAACAGAATGATTCATTCTTTGTGTAAAGATTGACAAATTCAATAAAATGCAACCAATGTTCAGGTAAAACATTTTTAGTTTGAGCCATGTTTTCTCTACTGTCTACAGTCAAATATGCTTTAAGATGCAACTTAAAGTTTCAGTTATTTTCAACTTAATCAAATGTATTATTGACGTCTTCAGGCCCTATACAACCATTTATCTTAACTAAGTGACGGGCGGTGGGGGGAGGAGAGGGAAGAAATCACACAATTTGTTAATTCTTTCCAATTGTATTTTATAATCAGCAACTTCTCAGAAGATTAAACTAGCTCTGTTGCTAATATCTCACTTTAACTAACCTTTTATTGCTCCAATACGACTATTATAAATTCCAATACCCCTTAAATCCCAGAAATGTGTTATAATCTATTTCTCTAATTTAACACTTAAAAAACAGTGATAAAATATTGTTTAGCACATCAGTATTTTGCTCTACATCACCCTAAAGTCAACTTTGTTAATGGACTTACACTGTATTACTCCTAATTTTCTTGACAAGCAGCAGCAAAATTACAAAATAATATAAGGACAGACATTTTCATAAACAAACCTGCTGAAAACCCACAAAGCAGTGGAAGCTGAAGTTACAGTCAGCACGACCGTGACAGAAACAACAGTTTACAGAGAGATTCCAAAGAAAGACGCTTCCAACTTGTGTTGCTTTCCCACTCTGCAGATTTCATTAGAAAATGGAGGAGAAGCATGGTGTCATTTTACTGCTACAAGAGTACTGCTTGCCAACTCCT
Source organism: Caretta caretta (assembly GCF_965140235.1). NCBI lineage: Eukaryota > Metazoa > Chordata > Testudines > Cheloniidae > Caretta > Caretta caretta. The sequence goes on from NC_134215.1 coordinate 2,320,122, forward strand.
CCTGGAGTAGGGGCCCAGTGACAAACCCCCCCTCCCCAATAAAAAAATGGCAGCTGTTTGAACTTTAATGCAGATGGAGAACAGTTTCACTCAAACAAAATCAGTTTACATAGATCAAATCAACGACTAAAGCACACAAAGAGCAGCACCAAACTGTCATTTAAGTGTTCTTTTCTTATTACTGCTTAAGCTGACCACTTAAAAATGTACGGTAATACACTTTCCTTGCATGTCATGCCCCAAAGAGTTGTCAGTTCTGGAATGCTGAAGGGCAAACAGAGGAAGTCTGGCTTTCAAGCTGACACACGTAAGATGTAATGCTAGAATTTTCGTTGTGGAAAAATGGCCGCAGCTGTAAGCTCAGCTAGCTGATCTGGAAAATATCTAACTGTTTGCCAATTCATTAACCCCTGCAGATCCGTAGAAAGGTAAATTATAAGGCATTTATATAGGTAGTTTTAACAGCAAGTATTCATAGCTCAGTTCAATTTTTTCTTTTTTCTACTTATAAGCTTTAAAAGCTAATATAACAGTTTTCCATTAAGGTAAAGCAGTAATATAAGTGGAAAACAAAACTTCTGAGAGCATGGACAGTTTTGTTTCACAGAGAACAGATGAATGAGAAGTTTCAAAGGTAGGAAATATGAGTAAAGGAATTCAATTCCATATCCAGTTATTTTTAAAGGCACTTTCTATTTCAGTGGTGATCCAGAGTTTATCCTAGTCTGCAACAAAAGCAGTAGTTTTATGCCTACTCCCTCCACAAAACAGGGAAATTTAGAGAAAAAGTTGAAAAAAAATCTGAACTGATGATCTAACTTTTGTTATTTTGCAAAGCACTAGAAGACTCAACAGCACGAGTGACAGCAGGAATATCAGCCTTAATCCAATCGCATAGTTTGTAAAACTATTTCACTGAAATATTATCTAGGTATCTTGAAATACAATATGTAAAGGAAATGTTTCACATTACAAAGCACTGTCCTGCACACACGTACATTTGTATTTACAGTGACAGCATCTTGTTTGCTGAAGAGTCTAGGAAGCTGGTATTTTGTGACAAAATTCAAGCTAAATACTCATTGTATAACGTTTGGTTTAGCATAGGGGTTCTCAAACTCGGGGTCGGACCCCTAAGGAGGTCGCGAGGTTATTACATGGGGGGGGTCACGAGCTGTCAACCTCCACCTCAAACCCCACTTTGCCTCCAGCATTCATAATGGTGTTAAATATATAAAAAAGTGTTTTTAATTTATAAGGGGGGGGTCGCACTCAAAGGCTTGCTATGTGAAAGGGGTCACTACTAAAGAAGTTTGAGAGCCACTGGTTTAGCATATAGCGTACGATGCCATTTTCTTTGCATAGCTGAAGTGGGGTTTGAGAGATTTCTTTTGAATGGGATATTCATGATGAATGGGGAGGTTTGTTTACCTTGAATAGCATTACAAGTAAAATGCAATAAAAGCTATTATACCAGGCTATTGTGTAAGTTAGAGTAGACCACCACCACGTTTGACAGTTCAATAGCACATTTAATTGGAAAAAAGATCTCAAAGCACTTTCCAAACCTTACATTTTATTTATATTAGAGTACCTACAGGGTCCCAATCGAGATGAGGGACTCTCTCGGCTAGGCGCTGTACACATACATAGTGTCCTCCTCTGAGGGACTTAGGAATTATTGAATGGCTGAATACATTTAAACCTAAACAGCTGGTAAAATGTTTAACTTAAAAACCAGCCGCATACAAAATACAACTTTTTATGTCAATGCTAGTGTATCAAACAACCTAGATGGAGCTACTATAAGGTGGGTGCATAACTGGTTGGAAAACCGTTCCCAGAGAGTTGTTATCAATGATTCAAAGTCAACCTGGAAAGGCATATGAAAGGCATATCCTGCAGGGATCTGTTCTGGGGCTGGCTCTCATCGATATTTTCAATGATTTAGATAATAAGAAAGTACACTTATAAAGTTTACAGATGATACCAAGCTGGGAGGGGTTGCAAGTGCTTTGGAGGATAGCATTAAAATTCAAACTGATATGGACAAACTGGAGAAATGGTCTGAAGAAAACAGGATGAAATTCAGTGAGGATAAATACAAAAATACTCCACTTAGGAAGGAACAAATCAGTTGCACATATACAAAATGGGGAATGATTGCCTATGAAGGAGTACTTCAGAAAGGGATCTGGGGGGTCATCGTGGATCACAAGCTAAGTATGAGTAGACAGTGTAACACTGTTGCAAAAAACAATCATTTTGGGATGTATTAGCTGGAGTGTTGTAAACAAGTCATGAGAAGTAATTCTTCCGCTCTACTCCACGCAGATTAGGCCTCAACTGGAGTACTGTGTCCAGTACTGGGCACCACATTTCAGGAAAGATGTGGACAAACTGGAGAAAGTCCAGAGAAGAGCAACAGAAATGATTAAAGATCTAGAAAACAAGACCTATGAGGGAAGATTGAAAAAATTGGGTTTGTTTAGTCTAGAGAAGAGAAGACTGAGAGGAGACATAACAGTTTTCAAGTACATAAAAGGTTGTTACAAGGAGGAGGGAGAAAAATTGTTCTTCTTAATCTCTGAGGATAGGACAAGAAGCAATGGGCTTAAATTGCAGTAAGGACGGTTTAGGCTGGACATTAGGAAACACTTCCTGTCAGGGTGGTTAAGGACCAGAAGAAATTGCCTAGGGAGGTTGTGGAATCTCCATCACTGGGGAGTTTTAAGAACAGGTTAGACAAACACTTGTCGGGGATGGTCTAGATCAGGGGTCTCAAAGTCCCAGCCACTGGTAATCTGCAGCCCAAGAACCTCCCCACTGCGGCCCGCGGAGAAGAGATGCATGTAGCCATGCTGCTGGCAATGTTTGCTGCAAGCGCTGCCCCCCGCAGCTCCCATTGGCTGTGGGAGAGGTACAGAGATACCATCACACAATATAAACGTTTTCTTTCTGAACACCATCTTCGGTGACATTATTGGCCTGGTGGGAGGATTTGAGAACCGGCACTGGTCCCCAAGGTAAATTGAGTTTGAGACCCCTGGTCTAGATAGTACTTAGTTCTGCCATAAGTGCAGGGGACTGGACGAGATGACCTCTCAAGGCCCCCTCCAGTCCTACGATTCTGTCTGCCATCTTCATTAAGTGTTCAGTCCTGAACCCACTGAAGTCAATGGCAAAACTCCCACTGCCTAACGAGTTCAAGATCAAGCCTTAAGAGCCAGATTCTGTAGGCAATGGTACTGGATGCACAAGATGGCTGCAGATCCAGGATTTAAGGAAGTTAGTCTCCTAATGTAGGTTCATAACTCCAATTAATGGAAAGGACAGTGCATTAAGACCCCCATCACACACAATGTAGAAGTTCTTTTTGCCTCAAAGCAGTGAAACGTAAAGGTACTTTTATTCCTTTGATTTCTGTCACCAGTTTTCATATATTTCTAATAGATCATTAAAAAATACTTCCTACCCACACAACCTTTAGTGTATTAGGAGCCTATTATGCTACAGAATTTAGCTTTTCTGTGCAAGTTGTCAACTCAATTAATCCACTGCAAATTGAGGAAACTAGATATAAACTCATCTTAAAGTAACAGGTAATTACTACTGCATACACTAGACAGCAGGATGAGAAAGCACCTTTATATGCAGAATTCACCACCTGATCTTGAGCTATTAGGACTAGCTAACACACTTCACTGTTAAAAAATTTCTAGTAATTTGTCTCAAGGCTTAATATTTAACGAAACAGTGTTTCTAAAGATAAAGGATTTAGCAAATGTTAGCCCCCTGCATAAATATACAACAAACACAACCTGAATTAGAATGAAAAAGGAAGTTAAGTAGATAAGTATTTTCTTTATCTTAAAAATATAGCAAGTACTTGAAAGGAATCAAAATACATAATACAAATATTCAAATTAATCACAATACTCCCAGTTTGTTTTTGAGCTAAGTTAGAGCTCATGGACATGGGAATCCGAGCCCGTTACACCAAGATGAAACTGCTGGATGTGTCATTTCAATGATAGATGGGCAATTACTGTGCCTATTACTCTGATGTCCAATTGCACTAACAGCACATTTGGAAGAACTGCCTCAAACAGATTAACTACATCCCATGACCTACAACACGGCTGGATTGGTAGGAGGATGCAATTTTTTTGGCATTTTTTTTTAAATGAAAGGAAAAGAGGACGAGAAAAATAAAGGAGAGGAAGATAAAGTAGAACACTGCTTGTATGTACAGTGCTGTATAAATAATTAAGAAAAGGCGAGTAAGAGTGAAGGAATATACCAAACTATTAATTTTCCATTACCTTTTCTGTTTTTTTTTTTTAACTGCTAAATATACCATTGGCACTCTATGTTTTCCCAGACCCTAACTTTTAAGGCTGAGTCAAAATGTTTCAGACCTCCCCATCCCTTTTAACTCAAACACAAATTAAAACACCTACTCAAACACTACAAAATATAAATAGCTTTAAAGTAACTTACCTTTGATTTTTTGTTCAATGGCCTACAACAAAAAAGAAACCGTGTTAATAATTTGTACAGATTGTTCTTTTCTGATATTTTGCCTGCATCTGTATAGTCTCACAATAGACTCCTGCCTTTTCTTTTAACATGTTTTGGTACATCTAAAGTGGACAGTTGAAGATCATCTCCCCTCTTCCACCAGCCCTCACTTTATGGCTGCAAAGCTGTTTAAAAACATTATACTAACACAAGACCAAATGGATCACACATTCATTTCTAATCCAACCCAGTTTAGACTGCGTTCCTTTAAAAATGGGTTAAAATTATCAGCATTTATTCGCATGGCAAAAGTCATAGGAGGTAGAACAATTTTTAATTTAGCTAATGAAAACTGAACAGATTAAACAATCCCAAATCATAACAAACAGAAAAACTCAGAAAGGAGAGAGTGTGTGCGTGCGTGCGCACGCACGCAGAACAAATCTAAAATCTTCACTTTTCAAGAGCCTGCGGAAGTTTGACAAGCTACCTTTAGAGTTACCTGTGAGAAAGGGCCAAGATAAAAGGTTTACGTTGATAAATTGTATCATGAGATAACCCAATGTTTCTCTCTTGCTGCTGTATTGAAGCGCCCCCATATGTGCAGGTCTAATTACACAAGAGAAGACGGTACCTAAGGTGCTCTCAAAAGCACAAAGTAAATAGTGGTTTCCCCCCTTCCACCCCGAGCTCTGACTTACAAGTAACACAGATGACTACTGTAACAGAGAGCAAAATATTTTCAAAGCAGAATTGAGGTTTAACTTCACAGTATCCCTTTCATGTGTGTTCATAAAATGTTGTGTTACAATAAATGTTCTGCAGTATAAAATATTCATTAAAATTAATTATGACTTAGTAATATGAGATCTTACCACAGTGCTCTGCAATGAAATCCTTGAGAAGTGGTCAAGTTTGACAGATTTGATCATTATTGTGTTTAAATATTAGCACAGTAAGAAACAGTGAGAGCTGATTATACTGAAAAGTTAATAATGCCCTTTACTATCATGGCCACCCATCTGTTAAAGAAATCAGCAGTTCACAGTATTAGCAAATTCTGTACTTCATATTAATTTTTTTCCCCCAACAACTGATAAAAGCAAGGAAGTGTACGCTGTCAAATCTGGAGGAGAAATTTATTTTGATGGCTAAGGAAGTTTTATAGTAATTTTGAACTGCTGAGTTTTGTATGTACAATTATTGTTCTGTGCCTAGAGCTCAGCATGCTTGTATGGATATAAAGTGTAATAAAACAGTAGAGCTCCCATATAAGGTGCTCCACGGCAGCATGAAACAGACCCTTTCCCCTTCTGAAGCCAAGTAACATCCTCACTGTAATAACTCTTCCTCTTCTGTCTTTTCCTACTCCTTTCCTCTGAATCCATTAAAGAAAAACAACCCCCCCCCACATACAATTCATGTATCAATCAAAGCTGTGTCTTTTCTCCCCTCCATCACATTCATTTGCTTGTGTATTACCACCTCCTGCCCTACCCTTTGTCAGTATGCATCTTTAGATTGCAAGCTCCTCTGTGTGTATGGATTGTCTTTTTCCCATGTTTGTACAGTTCTCAACACGGCGGGATCTGAAGCCTGGTTTTATTGGATCTGAAGCCCGGTTGGAGATTTTAGGTACTACCATGATATAATATTTTTACTTCTACCAAGTTGGAAAGTGCTCTCTCCCACCTCACTTAAGTTAGGACAACCATCACAGCCACCAGGGCCCAGTCACTGAAATTAGGGAAAAAGACTTCCTTGAATACATCCCCAAACCCTGCCATTCCCACCAAAACTTCTACCTGAATGGAGACATCACAAAATTGTCCCATTAACAGGGATACTATAACAAGAACTTCTCCACACTGAACAAACAGCTCATTATACATGTCAGGAAACTTGTTGTTACCCAATATTAAAATCTTTCTACATGTCTTCCACTCCATAATGTTATATCAACTTAGCCTAGCCCTCCAACCCCAAAACACCTCACTTGAAGACCTGAGGACTTCATACAGACGTTACCATTTATTATACTCCGGCAAAAACAGACTGACTGGGCAATAGTGTATTCGGACAGTACTGTTCTGTAAAAATACTACCATTTCCAGCTGGATGATTTACAAATCTTAGGAGATCATATAGGCCTGAGGCTGGATTTTATCACTGCCACAGCTCTGCTGAATGAGCTTCAAGTTGATCTTTAACTGACAATTCCAGCAGTGGCTCAGGAATAGGAAAACAAAGGAGGCAAATTTTTGCATCTCTATAGGTAGTGCATTGGACTCAACTGTCCATAATGATCGGGTGCAAAGGCTACCAACTGACTCTAAATCAGCCCTATTTAGGGGAGTTAAAAAGCCAAAACTTTTTTTTAAGTTAGCTCACACATTTTAATTAAGTCATGTTTAAAAACATGTCGGCACCTAGGACAGACAAGGTTTTACTTTTTTTTTTTTAAAAAATGCTAGCTAGGGAGCCTAAAGCAGATCATAACCAGCCAACATTTTTAAAGGTGTCAAGCCCTGTCTGTACAGGATGTGCTGGCAAGTTGTTAGACACCACTTAATTGAAATGCGTTTGCTTAACTCGTTTTTAAAAACTGCTTTTTCCTAGTCTAGAGAGCCAGAGCTTCTCCAGGGCCACAAACAAGCTAGTTACATTCTACTGCTCTCCCTACAGAGAAACTACTTACATTTCTGAAGAATCAAGCCTAAACACTTAGCATTCTGTTGCTTCTACAGTGAAAGCAGGGGAAATCTTTTGGCTTCTTAAGGACAGTCAGCATGTCCACATGGAGAAAGGAACTAGTTTAGACAGAATTTCAGTAAAGTTCAGTTACAAGGCTGTGTATGTTCAGCATTTCTTTAAAACACTTAAAAAAAATTCTTTCTGGTGCATAGTTTGTCATGGAATGAGTCAAGCTTTCTGCTGGAGACTAAAAAAACCCCAACCAAGCACATTTTGGGGCAAGGATTCCAGCAATGGTAACAGGCAGGTCTACACTAGAAGCGTTACATCAGCACAGCTGTACCGATGTAGTTGTGCTGCTGGTGAAGACGTTCTGTGCTGACGGGAGAGTGCGCTCCTGTCAGCATAATTACTCCACTTCCACGAGAGACTGAAGCTATGCCAGAGGGAGAGCCATCTCCAGCCAACATAGCGCCGGTGTGGACAGCGCTTAGCTCACTGTACTTGCATCACTCGGGGGGTGGGAGGGGGTGTCTTTTCACACCCCTGAGCAACCCAAATTAGATTGGCTTAAGCAGGAATATAGACCTGCCCTTATATTAATATGCAGTGTTCAGCATTGACGTCTATGAAGCACCATCTCAGAAAAAAGTGAAGCCAAAAATCCCATGAGCAAAGACAATCTCCTTTCCAGTTAAGGGCATTGCTGAAAGATTTTGAACCCTAACAGAAAACGATTTATGCATTTGTAATTGAGCACTAGTGATGGAGTTGTACACTACTGAAGTCCTTATGCAGTTTGTTGTCACTGCTATGAAGATTACAGAGGGTCTCATTCTGAGTTATAAGCAAATACCCCATTTCTTCTAAGGAGTGTTCCAGGAAAAGAGGACCGGATTGGGGTGGGGGGGAGATAACAGAACTAGGTGTGTACTTAGTTTATGTAAATGAGATAAACCCCATTATTTTGACAAGAGATCTGGGTTGCAGAATTGACTAGCCATTTTTCTGTGTATGAACTGATCATTTAACATTAATCAGCAGGATCAAGAAAAAAATTGAGAACTAGGCTTATTTTAGATGTCTCCTTAAAGGAACTGGAAGTCTGAAATGGAGATATGTTCTTAACCAGATTTACAGGCTCCTTTCAACCAGGGCATCTACAATGTTAAATACCAATGACTGACGGATACTGTTTTAGCATTACCAAAAAGTAATTTTGTATTTTTCTTTTAAAATATCTCAGGAATAATTTTTAGTATTTATTCAATGCTCTTATATCTTCAAAGCACTTTACCATAATTAGTCTTAAACCCCACTCCCTGCTGCCAGTGTTTTAATTTTATCCATCTTTGATAAAGCATATGTGATGAAGAGTCACACTCATCACAGAAGGCTAATCAGATGCATTAAAATAAGGCTAACAGCTAAAAACAACTATCTTTAAAAACATTTTATACTATGTCAGTCTTCACATTGTGTATTCATGGGCTTGCATCCAGAAATGTCCCTATCAACTGAAGATCTGTGAGCTAAATGGATATCTAAACAAGAAATTTAGCTTTGAAGAAACTATGCCTGCAAATTCAGTAAAAATGTTCAGTAAAACAGTTACTTGATGATTACCTTGTGCTTTGGAAGTGCTATGATTAGATTTAAAAAAAATAGGCTTATCTTTAACAGCTGTACTACAAAAAGCAAAATTAGTCTGAGAAAAAAAACAAAGCCAAATCCTTTAAAAAAAAAAAAAACTTAAATGATCCACATACCTTTTTTTGAGCAGCTTCCTTCTTTTTCTTGTCTTCTTTTCTCTTTTTCCTTTCTTCCATCAACTGTTCTTCCTCGTCTTGCACTAAATCCCTGAACCACACAGTTTGTAATTAACTCTCCCAAAATGCATTCAGTAGACATTTCTATTCCTTCATTTATACTCTTTTTAGAAGTGATCTTAAAGAGATATGGGAATTTTATCCCTAATTTGTTGACTGCATAAAATTTCTAAAGGGATCAGTTAGTCTAAATCAAGATAATATATACTATCACTCTACATCACAAGTGGGAAACGGTTTTATTATGGTGTGTGTTTTAATAGGCCTATTTTCAATATGCAACATCCAGGAGCAGAGATCCTTCCTCTACATCCCTGAAATTGAAACCACCACCACCAAAAACCATGTGCAGTACCATTCTATATATATATATATATATATATATATATATATACATACACACACACACACATACATACATACACATACATACACACACACACCTTTCTACCAAAGGACATAATTAAGGCTTATTCTTTTTAGTTTACTTTAATTCACAAGTCAGTGTTAGTTCTAAAGGGTTGGTATGATTCCAATACTATTTCATCTTTACCTTCTGCTGCAAATTAGCTCTGAAATTGAACTTTTTACATGTCAAATTTGCCCCATCTTCTTTCAGACATAACCAGCTTCCGCAGACAAATGTTAAAATAGCAGCATAGTTTAATAGAGTTGGAGCCAGGAAATTCTTACATAAATTTCAATTCATCCTTACATACTTTATGCAACACAATGTTCACTACCAATGCAGCTGTGCAGCCTTATGATGTATTCTATTCTCACTTTCTAAGCAGTTTTAAAAGCACTCCATTCGTGCAGTTAGAATGGAATTTAGTCCTTTGAACAAGAACGGGAACATATGAATAGAAAGGAAAGCTGAAATCGAAGAGCAGTGAAGATGCAAGTACTCCTACAGACTATGCAGCAAGAAATGGTAAGATAGTAACAAAGACGAACAATAAGGTTTAAGTAAACTGCAGGCTAAAGGAAGTTTATCAAGGTAATAAAAAAAGTAAGAGTGGCCATATTGGGTCAAGTTCGTGGCTCATCTAGCCCAGTATCTAGTCTCTGACAGTGCCAGATGCTTCAGAGGGAATGAACAGAACAGGGAAATTTCAAGCGATCCATCCCCTGATGTCCAGTCCCAGCTTCTGGCAGTTGGAGGTTTAGGGACACCTGGAGCATGGGGTTGTCTCCCTGACCATCTTGGCTAATCGCCACAGATGGACCTATTCACCATGAACTTATCTAATTCTTTTTTGAACCTGTTATGTTTTTCGCCTTAACATCCCCTGACAAGGAGTTCCACAGGCTGACTGTGGTTGTGCGAGGAAGTACTTCCTTATGTTTGTTTTAAACCTGCTGCCTATTAATTTCATTGGGTGACCCCTGGTTCTTGTGTTATGAGGAGTAAATAACACTTCCCTATTCACTTTCTCCATACCATTCATGATTTTATAGATCGCCATCTTATCCCCTCTTAGTCATCACTTTTCTAGCTGAACAGTCCCAAGTCTTTTTAACTTCTTCTTGCATGGAAGCTGTTCTAACCTCCTCATCATTTTCGTTGCCTCTGTCTGTACCTTTTCCAACTCTAATATATCTTTTTTGTGATGTGACATCCAGAACTGTATGCAATATTCAAGGTGTGTGTTTACCATGGATTTAAATAGTGGCATTAGGATATTTTCTGTTTTATATATATATATATCCCAGGCCTAATGATTCCGAACATTATTAGCTTTTTTGCTTGCCACTGCACACTGAGCAGTTGTTTTCAGAGAACTATTCATGATGACTCTAAGAGATCTTGAGTGGTAACAGCTAATTTAGAACACATTTTGTATATATAATTGGGATTATTTTTTCCAGTGTTCATTACTTCAAACTTAACGCTGAATTTCATCTGCAATTTTGTTGCCCAGTCACCCAGTTCTGAGAGACCCCTTTGTGACTCTTTGTAGTCAGCTCTGTACTTAATTATCTTGAGTAATTTTGTATCATCTGCAAACTTTGCCACCTCGCTCTTCACCCCCTTTTCCAGATCATCTATGAATTTGTTAAACAGCACAGGTCCCAGTAGAGGGTCTTGGGGGACCCCATTATCTATCTCTTTCCATTGAGAAGAGAGTTTGAAGAGATGGTCTAGAGCAGACTACAAAGTTAGGTCAACATAAGTCACCTTGGGTCAACCTGTGCATGTGTCTACATGTCTACACTCAAATTTGTCTACAGCCAACTTAAGCACCCTGTTACAGCAACACAGTAATACAACCTTCCCAAATGGTGCAGAGATATGGTTGACCTATACCTCCTCTCTGGTGGCAGTTTTCCCCCTTTGCCTCACAGATATTATACAGGACACCACAGGCAGCTATAACCATATATCTCTCACTGAAATTCAATCTAGTGAGTAAACACCGCCAGCATCCCTTCCATCTACCAAAAGCACATTCAACTGTCATTCTGCACTTGCAGAGCCAGTAGTTTAATCTTTTCTTGGTGCTGTCAAGGTGGCCAGTGTACCGCTTCATAAGCCAGGGGAACAAGAGGTAAGCTCAGTCCTCCGGAATCACCATTTGCATTTCAATATTCACCAGTCAGGAAAAAATGTCCCAGCTTGCAGCTTTCCGAAAAGTCCTGTATTCTTAAGATGCAGGTGGCATGTACCTTCCCTGATCAGCCCACACCGATATTGGGGAAGTGTCCCCATGGATTCACCAATGTTTTCATAACCATAGAAGAGAAGCCCTTTCTGCTGATGTACTCAATGGTAAGGTGGGCTAGAGCCAAAAAGGGATGTGCAAACCGTCTATTGCCCCATTGCAGTTTGGGAACCCCATTATTGCAAACACATGTGCTATGTCCTGAACATTGTCCAGAATCAAAGTCCTGCATAGCAAGAGGTGATTAATGGACATACACACTTGCACAACAATGGCCCCCACTATGGATTTTCCACTTCCAAAATGATTTCACACCGACAGTAGCAATCCGGCATCGCAAGCTTGCACAACGTGATAGCCACCCACCTCCCCACTGTCAACACAGCTCTCATTGTGGTGCTGCTGCACTAGAGGGTTGGGATGAGCTCAGCACAACAGATCCAGGAATGAGGCCTTTCAAACCCAGAAGTTCTGCAGCCATTGCTCAACATCTCAAACCCACATTACGATGTGATTCCACCAGTCAGTGGTCATTTTTCGCTCCAAGAAGCGGCGCTCGACCATCTGCAGCTGCTCTGTGAATGTCGGCAACAACCCTGAATTGTTTGTCTCTATGCCTCTCAGCAAACTGTCCTCAAAGAAATTGTCATGTTCCCCTGTGGTTCCGGTACTTCCTATGGGTCAACAAATACAGGAGAATCACGCATCCTGTATTTGTAACATTCACAAGAATAGCGTGGAGCTCTGAGGGCTCCATGCTTCTGTCAAGAAGAGGGACAGGGAAAAGTGCTCCACAGGTTTGTGGGAGTTAAAAAAAAAAAAGACATGGAAAATTATGGGCTATGGATGGCATCATGGGATGGAGAAAGCTGCATGCTGGGAACCTGATACCGAGCTCCAGAGATCCATGGGTGAGTCATTTCTATCCCACAACACACTGCAAGAAGTTCTCAAAAGGCACTGAAGTTTGTAGTGTAGACTGAAGTGATTATGTGGCTGGAATGAAGAGGAGTTGCAGAGAACCACAAGTGGCAGAAGGACAAGACCGCAGGAGTAGGCAGAAGAGAAAGTGAATATAAGTTAAGGGTGCAGCAAGTCCAGGATAGTCTAGAGTGTTCTTGAGAATATGAGTTAGATATCCCTGACAATAGTAATTTGCTTTTCTTCAGCAGTAGTACTGTAATCAAGATGGCTCACATTACACACAAAAAAACTAAGAGAACTTTGAAAGGCACAAGATAAACCTAACAATAAAAAGGAAACAGCAGCAGCTACTAAGGACTCACCTGCAGGTAAGGAACATGTTCACTTGCCCCAGGAGAGATTTAGTGGGGGGCTTTATTAGAACTAACTACTTCAAAATTCTATAGTCCAATAAAAAAAACTTTTATATTAGGGAAGTTTAGAAAGCCCACTCACAAGACACTCCACTGCCACTTTAATGTCTGAAAATGCTTCCACTGGCTTGCGTTCTCATCCCAGTAATACTTCCTAGATTGGCAGGTGAGGCAAGATTACAAGTAAGTTTGAAAGTTTTCTTCTGGTCATCTTGCAGAGGCAGTGTTGTCTAGACCACCACACACAATTGAAAGTTTGTTCCCTTGCCTTGGGCAAGACATTCACCCTCTGCCTTAATTTTCTCTGGGGTGCTGCAAGTAGGTTAATGTTTGTATAGTACTTTGAATGGGGCTTTAAATATCCACTAGCCTACTTACTACTGGTAAGTAGGCAGTTTCCCAGAGTGGGAGAAGGTACCTAATACATTAATTTCTGCAGAATTCAAGCTTTCTAAAATGAGGTCCTTAATCCTTAGATTGCCTACAGATTCAGGAGAACAATACTGCAACACATTTGGAATGTTAACTGCTCTACCTTCTTTGCCACTCCTAAAATTGTCAAGCAGCAGCAGCAGTTAAATTGACAAGAGGTGGCCAGGGTCGCTATACAGAATTCTGTGGGCAATGAAACGGATTAGAACCCATGTTAGTTCCACTCTCCTACTGCTTTGAAAAACAAAAGAACAGCCATACGAGGTCAGACCAAAGGTCCATCTAGCCCAGTACCCTCTCTTCCAACAGTGGCCAACGCCAGGTGCTTCAGCTGGAATGAACAGAACAGGGAATCAAGTGATCCATCCCGTTGCCCATTCCCAGCTTCTGGCAAACAGAGGCTAGAGACACCACCCTTGCCCATCCTGACTAATAGCCATTGAGGGACCTATCCTCCATGAATTTATCTAGTTCTTTTTTGAACCCTGTTATGGTCTTGGCCTTCACAACATCCTCTGGCAAAGAGTTCCACAGGCTGACTATGCATTGTGTGAAGAACTACTTCCTTTGGTTGTTTTAAACCTGCTGCCTATGAATTTCATTTGCTGACCTCTAGTTCTTGTGTTATGAGGAGTAAATAATTTCCTTATTTACTTTCTACACACCGGTCATGATTTTATAGACCTCTATCATTTCCCCCCATAGTCATCTCTTTTTCAAGCTGAAAAGTTCCAGTCTTATTAATCTCTCCTCTTATGGAAGCTGCTCCATATCCCTAATCATTTTTGTTGCCTTTTTCTGAATCTTTTCCATGAGCAGCAGCTGATGCACTGGAGCTGCTGGATCTGTACATGGCTATTGGCTCTTCCCCATCTTTTATATCATCTTCTTGCTAGTGTGTCTACAAATTTTTCAAGTCCAACCTTTGAATGTGTAAAGCTGTGTAGGTACTAACCATGCTATTCATTTAGGACGGAGAGTTAAATAGACTTGAGTCAAATAGCTATTTTAATTCTTAATTGGTTTTTTGGGGTGTAGAGAGCATGAAGGGGTAAGGGAAAAGAAGGTACTTTTATTGCAGGTTTACTGATTAGCTAATGCTACTTTGCTAAAATTAATCCTATTTCTCTCATTTGTAGACTCAAAATTCAGCTTCACTCACCACAAGACATTATGGTCTATTTAAAAGCACTGACGGGAAAAAACATGGCTTTTTAGGGAAGATGTGCACTTTCCCACCTAGATGATTTCAACATTGTGAAGCCAAAGTCTGCTTGGCTGCTATTATTACAAAAGTTTTTCTTTGGCAGCAAAGTTACATACAATTAGGCTTGGCAAGGTAGTCAATTGACCAACCAAATAAAGTGCTCAAATAAATTGGTTAGTCTCTAAGGTGCCACAAGTACTCCTTTTCTTTTTGCGAATACAGACTAACACGGCTGTTACTCTGAAACCAAATAAAGTCAATTGACCTCCAATTTGGCCATGGTCAAATATTCCCGCAAAAATGCCTTGATGTAGGTGGAGACCTACATTTTTGATTGCATCATGGTGCCAAGTGTTAGCAAGCCTACTTAAATGCCTTGACCGCTTACTTTACTACATACTGTCACAGGTTGGGAAAAAGGTGAACTAATTGAAAAATGAGCACCTTGATTGGCTGGAATTCTCTAGAACAAACATTCTAAGTTTGTATGTATATCTTTATTTGTATACAAGGCCATCAATGCACACTGCAGTTTACAAAGCACATTAAAATGATGACAAAGGTACAAATGAAGTCAATAAAAATAATGAAAAGCAAAATGCTTGAAGAGCTGGCCAGCTGCCTACCGAGCATAAGTGCATTTTAAAATGACTTTTATAGTTGCTATGTGTTTGTTTTATTTCATTTTTCTTTTGTAACTGTTCAGTCTTGAATAATATTCACATTGAAATGCCAACTTAACATTGCTAAAAAAAGTAATTATTCTTTCTTTTTTTAGAACTCCATTTCATTGTGTTTCACATTTCTGGGAGTTAAAATAACTCAGTTAAGTAACTTGTTTTTTGTAATTAGGTATAAATATCTAAAGCTAAGTCTATTGGACACCATAAAGTCTTACTCCTTTTTGTTACTACTGTTACTATTCTAATAAATTAGTGCTTTAAAATATTAACCACTTTTGACATATTTGAGAAATGTTTGACCAGCAAATTGACCAAGTGTTTTTGGATCGCTCAAATTTCCAACCCTATATACAATTATGAAACTGGAGTTTCCAACAGCAAAACAAGATTTTTTTAAACTTAAATAAAAGGTAACACTACTTACTGCATTTTTAGTATGCAAATACAGAAGAGGGAGAAACAGGAAAATCACATACCAAACAAATTCCTATGAAAACTACTGATAAGTCTAATTTGCACACTTAGAAACACAGAGAGCCAGCTTCCATGTTGCATCACAGTGGAAACAGGGCTTAAAGTGGAGGCAGATTTCAGTGTCTTTATGGGGAAGAGCCACATATGCCTTTAACTCAGTTCTGCTGCTGAGAACATGCAGTTTCAGCTGTCATGGCAATTTTACATCGATATACTTTCTAGCTTTCCAACAGACAGAACAAGGTCTCCTATTCAGACTGTCTGTTATTTTAGGCAGTGCCCAAATAAGTAATACTAAAAAGCAGACTCTCTTTGTGGGTACACTCTACTTGAAGGAGAGCAATTATGTTCAAGCACCCTGCAGAAAGTTCCAGCTGTTTTGAGAAGGCCAAGATCACCATTATTGCTGCTCATTTGAGTTCCATCTCTCAACATCTTGCTGAAGAATCTCATGGTTGAGGCAGAAGGCCAACTTGACCTTTAAAGTGACTCTCCTCCAACATGGAACAATGCCACAACAATGATCTTTAAACTTCACTGCTTGTAAGCACGTGGCATGACAGTACATTTCCACAGCATTGAAAAAGAAAGGAAAGTTCCCAAACTTCAGAGTACATATAAGACAGGACATATAAGAACCCAAATCCCTATTAACTTTGTCCTAAATACAATATAATTGGTCTTATTATGGGCTGACAAACATTTTCCTCAAATGTATTTTTTGCTTTTTAAACTATTAGTTTAACAACTGATCTATTAACTCTAGATGGTAAAAATATCATCTTGCCCAGATTAGAACAGAGAAGAACCAAAGCAGAAGTAATGTAATTTCAAACCTAAAAAGTGTACCATATTTTATATATATATATATATATATATATATATATATATATAAAATAATTTCCCCTCCTTTCCCATTCTTTTTAATTTGTCTCCATAGAACAGAAGTTCTTTGGAGCAGGAATTGTGTACCTCTGTGTATAGCTCCAAGCACAACCGGGATCATGTTATGACCAGACCACTTCTGTAATATGAGAATTAATAAATAAAAACTACTAGAAGACAAACGGCTTTCTTTTCAATGCTGAATGTGCCACCACTATGGACACCTTCAAGTTGCTTCATTAGAATCTTCTCTCCTTTTGCATCAAGCTTAAGATCTTGTCCTTGTTTTCAAGGTCCCCCACACTTCTTATTCCTTCTGTCATAGTACCTTCCTAAATTTGAAACAGCATTATTTTCTTGTGCACCAATCTTCTGCCTCTCTATCACTTTTAGGGTGCCTGTTGCAAGTACTTGTCAGCCATGTGGTGTGTTACACATGTACTATTGCTCACAATGTCAAAATGTTCTAGCAGACACAGGGCTCTAGAGTGCTTTGGCAAAGTATGGGCGAATAGTTCTGGAGTTTTTCCCCACATGGAAGTACAAAGCAGTAAAGCAGTACAAAATCTTCTCTCTTAAAAATACTGATCACGGGCCAGGAAATCTTGCTGTCAGTCAAGATTTTCGAGAGACAGAGTGAGTGTTCGCAAAAAGAAAAAGGAGTACTTGTGGCACCTTAGAGACTAACCAATTTATTTGAGCATGAGCTTTCGTTTACACAAGACAGCTCAGGTTATTAAAGCAGCAAGAGAAAATGTATGTTCTTGGAGAATACACATGGAGATCTCAAAACAAAGGCATGTGTAATATTTGTTTGCACTTGACACTCGCAAGTCCCAGACCTGTGCAGGACCATAAGGGTACAGCATGGCCATTCTGTACTTTACCATTCATATAATTTGGTCATAGGTCTGCCTTGCTGCAAAGATGAGCTCTGCCACGGCAGAAGGCTGATACATGTGTTCATAAGCCTAACACCCTCCTCAATGCCAGCATACCAGGTGAGGCTACAGAAAGAGGGGCATGGTTGGGGGTGGGGTGGAAATCACACTGATCCTTGTCTATTTTCTGCTTTCTGTGACTGCTACAGGCAGTTTAAATGAGAGCAGCTCTTATGCTGCTCTAAGAGTAGGAGATAATGATCCACCATAGATCTGCAGTAGAAACAACAGTTAAAAGTAGAAATTAAAGCCACATTTGTGCATCATCATGTACTTGCACACACTGCATTTCTGGCTATATCAAAAGCTCTTGCCCTGATCTTCAGTTGGACTTGGTTCAGTGTATTTATTTTTCAGCACAGACTAGTTGCTATGGCAGCTAATGGAGAAAGCACACAGGTCAGAAGTCAGTCTATTCTAAGAAAACTAACTTCTAGATAGTATCAGTAGCTTTTAATTTTTCCAGGATATGAAATACATTTACATTTTATTTTATTTTGTAGAAGAAAATTAAAATTCATTAATTGTTAATTCAGAAAGATACTACTTCTGTAAGCTCTCTCTTGAGTATAATAAGCAGCATTATGTAATTAACCTGCCAACACTGCATGATGCCTATTTGATGTGCCTGTCTGTTCCTGCAGCATATTATATTTACAATATTTGTATTAACTTGGCAAGTTTATCCCAAGAAAGTGTTAAGGAAATCGCCAAATAACTCAGGGTTTTGTACCAGAATTTTTTAATTCTGTACCAACTGCAGAGATCACTGATTTGAAAGAGTCATTCAGGTTTTTGGAAAGCAATACAGAGTAAAATGCATATGCATTTTAAAGAGTAAGCTTCATCCTGAATACTGTGTTCAAAGCAAAAATATTCCTAGTGTGAAAGTGGGTACAACAAAGGTGAATGAAATTAGATTAGTCAACCTGGCTCCAAACCTGCTGTACTTTTACATTAAATAACATTACTATTTTACTCTGCAACTCTGAAGCTCATCTTGAATACTGATGACTAATTCATATATATACTAAGCAATATAGTAAGAATGTTTTGCCACAGACTCAGTTTCTACACACCAATCCTAAAATTCCTAAAACATCAAAACTTACACAACTCCATTTTCATCTATTTAAAGGAATTGATTCTGGAAGCCAAAACCTGAGAAAAATACAGTAACGTGAGGTTTCAGAGTAACAGCCGTGTTAGTCTGTATTCGCAAAAAGAAAAGGAGTACTTGTGGCACCTTAGAGACTAACCAATTTATTTGAGCATAAGCTTTCATGAGCTACAGCTCACTTCATCGGATGCATACTGTGGAAAGCGTAGAAGACTTTTTATACACACAAAGCATAAAAAAATACCTTCCCCCACCCCACTCTCCTGCTGGTAATAAATTATCTAAAGTGACCACTCTCCTTACAATGTGTATGATAATCAAGTTGGGACATTTCCAGCACAAATCCAGATTTTCTCACAACCCCCGCCCCCCCCCACACACACACACACAAACCCACTCTCCTGCTGGTAATAGCTTATCTAAAGTGACCACTCTCCTTACAATGTGCATGATAATCAAGGTGGGCCATTTCCAGCACAAATGTTTCCAGCAACATGTGAGATCCTGTTTGGCCCTCATGTCACTTCTCTAGCAATGTACAACATTTAAAATGTGTGCCTCTATCAACAGAAGAAGTATAACACTTATATATCAGAACACAACAACATTAAAATAAATGGCAAACTATTTTTAACACTGCTCCACAAGAAGTGAAAGTGTTATCACAACTATTTCCCACCCCATGACTTCAGATATTAATAGTTGGTAATGTCTGAATAACACTTAGCATTTATTTATTTGTGTGTGCAAAGTGTCATCTTTAGTTTCGTTACTTTCTACTGTACAAGAAATGCCACAGAAAGTAATTTTAACAGCAGGATGTAAAGCTAAGAAGCGAACTAGTTTCTTTCACTGATCACATTTCTCCCACTGACTTAATATGGCAGAGGTGCTCAGAGAAGCATCATAGGTGTATTCTTGGATCTCCCAGCTAAGGCATACAAAAATTAGGAACTCAATATATTTAATTCTGGTTCATATGCTCACGCAACGCACAGTCAACCTGTGGAACTCCTTGCCAGAGGATGCTGTGAAGGACAAGACTATAACAGGGTTCAAAAAAGAGCTAGATAAATTCATAGAGGATTGGTCCCTCAATGGCTATTAGCCAGGCTGGGCAGGGATAGTGTCCCTAGCCTCTGTTTGCCAGAAGCTGGGAATGGGCAACAGGGAATGGATCACTTGATGATTACCTGTTTGTTCATTCCCTCTGGGGCACCTGGCATTGACCACTGTCAGAAGACAGGATACTGGGTTAGATAGACCTTTGGTCTGACCCAGTATGGCTGTTCTTATGAGAAATATACAAGAAGAATTCTATTATTTTCACCACCACACATGCATTTTAGTGACGTGTGAATGTATGTGTGGGTAATTTCCTTTTCCTACAACATAATTTGATTAATATGTTCAAAGTTAATGGTCTTAATTGAAATGCAAACCTTATTTTTCAATTTAGACCAACTGAACATGAAATACCCAGACTATACCACATTCAAATTTCAGACTGAAGCAGAGGCCTTCCATTTAAATAACTTATCTTAAAAGACAACAGAGCAAATGTAAACGGATTTTCCTTTCAGGAGGGACCTTTAAATTTGATGACTATACTCTGTTTGAGGAGAAAAAGGAAGCTGCTACTATCTATATAATTAGGAGTACACGGAGTGCCAGATAAGTGTGGCAGTTAATTTAATTCCAAAATGGATAATCAGATTTTTGAAGCCTCAGTAATTATACCTCACTCAACATAAATCTGGTTCATACAAGTAAAAGAAAATACAAACGAGAATTCAGAATTATTGGCTCTTTGGTCAACCTAGGCTATGTCTAGGATACAGACACTACAGCAGCACAACTATGCGCTGCAGCTGTGCTCTGTACCGTAGACACTTGCTCCTGTGACAGAAAGTTTTCCCCATCACTTTAGTGAAAACACCCCCTCGACTGATGGTTGCTAGGTCAACAGAAGAATTCTATACAGGGGTTAGGTCAGCTGAACTTTGACTCTCAGGGTGTGAATTTTTTACGCCCCTCCATGACTTAGCTAAGTCAACCTCAGGTTTAGGTATAGATCAAGCCATTTTCGAAGCACCAACCAAGCCGTCCTCCCCCTCCCCCCCCCAAGGCAGTGTCTACACTATGGGTGATACAGCAGCACAGAGGCAGGATAGCAGCTATGCTGCTCTAGCGCCGTAGAGTAGATGCTTCTGAAATTGACAGAAGGGGTTTTTCTGTCGATGTAGGTAATTCCCAAGCAGCGGTAACTAGCCACATTGATCTAGCCACATCTACACCAGGGTTAAGTCTGTTTAACTATGGCATTTACAACCCTGAGTGACACAGCGATGTCGATCTAAATTTTTAGTGTAATCATGCCTGAGAAAGAGGTGTTCCTTGGTGAGAGAAAGAGTGGTTTATGGGACTAAACTCACAGGTGAGATTCAGAGATTTCAAATCTAGTCAAAAGTTGTGCCATTTACTCATTGTATTATCTTTGGTAAGTAACTGAAAAGAATATCAAGTTAAAAACCATGTTCTGAAAACAAGTGTGGCATAACTTGACTAGTTTTGAAATCCCTGGTTCTCACAATTAATGTTCTTTAATTTTTTTCCCTACATTAAGAATGTAAGAACGGCCACAGTGGGTCAACCAATGGTCCATCTAGCCCAATATTCGGTTTTCCAACAGTGGCTGGAGCTAGATGCTTCAGATGGAATTAGGTAACCCGGATTGTCGCTCGGTCCCAGTTTCTGTCAGAGACTTAGGCACACTTGAGTGACACTCTCAGAGGATGGGGTTGCATCCTTAACCATCTCAGTTAGCTAATGGCCATTGACTGACCTGTCCTCCATAAATTTACCTAATTCTATTCTGAACCCAATTATATTTTAGGCCAGGGGTCAGCAACCTTTCAGAAGTGGTGTGCCGAGTCTTCATTTATTCACTTTAATTTAAGGTTTCGCGTGCAGGTAATACATTTTAATGTTTTTTAGAAGGTCTCTCTTATTATACAACTAAACTATTGTGGTATGTAAAGTAAACAAGGTTTTCAAAATGTTTAAGAAGCTTCATTTAAAATTAAATTAAAATGCTGATCTTACACTGCCGGCCCGCTCAGCCCGCTGCCAGCCTGGGGTTCCGTTCACCTAGGCCGGCAGCAGGCTGAGCGGGATCCTGGCGGGCAAGGGGCAGCAGCCAGAATCCCAGACCAGCAGGAGGCTGAGCGGGGGGCGGCGGCCGTGACCCCAGACCGGCAGTGGGCTGAGTGGCTCAGCCCGCTGCCACTCAGCCTGCTGCCGGTCTGGGATTCTGTCCGCTGGCTCCTGCCAGCCAGGGTCCCAGCTGCCAGCCCCGCTCAGCCCGCTGCTGGTCTGGGATCCCGGCCCTGCCCACATAGAGTGGGTACCTACCTTCTCCCTGGTTCTAGCCCTTTCTCTTCCTCTCTCTCTGCACTGAGCTGAGGGTGGGAGTGCACTAAGCACAGGGCTGGGGTGCAGGGTCTGGCCAGGAGCTAGAATTGGGGGGGCGGAAGGAGGAGGTTCAGGGTTGGGGCTGGAGGTTTGGAAGTGGAGTGTTTACCTGGGCAGCTTCCATTTGGTGCGAGGGATGGGAGTGGGAATGTAGGGGGTGCAAGAGTTAGGACATGGGGTGTGGGGGGCTGGGTATGTGTGTGGGGATGCAGTAGTCAGGGCTAGGGGTGCGTGAGGAGGGTGCAGGAGTCAGGGCTGAGGGAGTGTGAGGGGGTGCAGGAGTCAGGGCAAGAGCTGTGGCGGGGCTGGGTATGTGTGTGGAGGGTGCTGGAGTCAGGGCCGGGGTCGTGGGGGGCGTGCAGGGGTCAGGGCAGGAGGCTGGGGTGTGTGTGTGGGGAAGCAGGGGTCAGGGCAGAGAGCTGGGAGGGTGTATGAAGGGGTGCAGGGGTCAGGGCAGAGGGCTGGGGGTGTGGGCTGGGGTCGTAGGGGTGCTCCCAGCCCCCTGCCCTGAGCGGCTCATGGCAGGGGGCTGGAGGGGATATGCCGTGATTCCACCCCCCGTCCCCATCCCCACCTCTTCTCCACCTCCTCCCTGGAGCAGCGAGCACCATCAGCTGATAGGCGGCAGGGAGGGAGAGGAGGAGGGGCAGGAACCCTGCACGCTGGGGGAAGAGACGGGGGGAGCTTGACTGCCCTGCAGCAGCCGCCGGCGGGACCAAGCTTCTTCACACTGCCCTGGGGGAGCGGAGAAGAGCGGGCTGGGGCGGGCAGGATTTTTAATGGCATGCTGCTGCCTGCCAGGGTCCCGGCCTGGGTTCGGCAGTGGGCTGAGCGGGGCTGGGACTTGGCAGGCAGTAGCGTGCCATTAAAATTGGCTCGTGTGCCGTCTTTGGCACGCGTGCCATAGGTTGCTGACCCCTGCTTTAGGTCTTCACAACATCCCAACAAGTTCCAGAGGCTGACGGTGCACTGTGCGAAGAAGTACTTCCTTACATTTGTTTTAAACCTGCTGCCTATTATTTTCATTGGGTGACCCCTGGTTCTTGTGTTATGTGAAGGAGTAAATAAC
The DNA here is from genome assembly GCF_965140235.1 of Caretta caretta. Lineage (NCBI taxonomy): Eukaryota > Metazoa > Chordata > Testudines > Cheloniidae > Caretta > Caretta caretta. Next base: position 2,343,457 of record NC_134215.1, read on the forward strand.
ACTTCCCTATTCACTTTCTCCCCACATTATTCATGATTTTACAGACCTCTATCATCTCTCCTCTCAGTCATCTTTTTTCTAAGCTGAATCTTTTAAACCTCTCCTCACACAGAAGCTTTTCTATATACCTCTTCATTTTCGTTAACTTTCTTAGTACATTTTCGAATTCTACTACATCTTTTTCTGAGCTGGGATGACCAGAACTACATGCATTATCAAGGTTTGGACATACTATGGATTTATCTAGTGGCACAATGATATTTTCTGTCTTAATATCTACCCCTTTCCTAATGGTCCTTAACACAGTTACTTTTATGATTGCCACTGCCCATTGAGTGGATGTTTTCAGAGAACTATCCACGATGACGCCAAGATCTCTTTCTTGAGTGGCAACAGCTAATTTAGAACTCATCATTTTGTAGGTATAGCTGGGATTATGTTTTCCAGTAAAGCATTATTTTGAATTGATCAACACTGAATTTCATCTACCATTTTGTTGCCCAGTCACCCAGTTTTGTGAGATCCTTTGTAACTCCTCACAGTCAGCTTTGAACTTAACTATCTTGAGTAATTTTGTATCATCTGCAAATTTTGCCACCCGTTTACCCCTTTTTCCAGATCATTTATGAATATGTTGAACAGCACTGATACTAGTACAGATCCTTGGGAGACACCACTATTTACCTTTCTCCATTCTGAAAACTGACCACTTATTCCTACCCTTTGCTTCCTATCTTTTAACCAGTTACTGATCTAAGAGAGGATCTTCCCTCTTATCCCATGACTGCTTACTCTGCTTAAGAGTTTTTGGTGATGGAACTTTCCAAAGGCTTCCTGAAAGTCCAAGTACACTATATCCGCTAGATCACCCTTGCCCGAGGCTTCCTGACTCCCTCAAAGAATTCTAATAGATGGGTGAGGAAAGATGTCCCTTTACAAAAGCTGTGTTGACTCTTCCCCAACAAATCATGTCCATCTGTGTGTCTGACAATTCTGTTCTTTACTATAGTTCCAACCAATCTGCCTAGTAGTCGAGTTAGGCTTACCAGCCTCTAACTGGCAGGATTGCCTCTGGAGCCTTAAAATAAAATAAAATAAAATAAAATTTAAAAAAATGGCATTACATTAGCTATCCTTCAGTCATCTGGTACAGAGGCTGATTTAAGCAATAGGTTACATACCATAGTTAGTAGTTCTACATATTCCATATTCGAGTTGCTTCAGAACTCTTGGGTGAATACCATATTGTTCTGGTTACTTATTACTGTTTAATTTTTCAACTTATTCCCAAACCTCCTCTACTGACACCTCAATCTGGGGCAATTCCTCAGATCTGTCACCTAAAAAGAATGGCTCGGTATGGACAATGAAAACAGATGAGTCCGTTTTAGTTTTTATTTAATCACATTCATATTCTGGCTCACCGTAATGCGGTAACTTCTGGGTTACAAACATTCAGGAGAGTGTTTATATCTGATCAACATTTGATTTTTAAAAAAAAATATTTTAAGCCATGAAAATATCATCAATCTGGGGTCCACAAAGATCAAGTTAGATTCTGTAAAAACTTTGGGGCTAAATTAACTTGACCGTGTCTCTTTAGCTTCTGTATTCTAGTTTTCCCATCTGTAAAACAAGAATATTTACCTATGATCCTCAGAGATGTAATGAGGATTCACTAGTTAATATTTGTGATGCTCTAAGTGCTGTTATTTAAAAAGGATATACAAATACAAATCTTGCAATACAAAGATGCAATACAAAGCTTGAATTTTTAATCATGCAGTCAGGTATTAATAGTTATCGGTGAAACTTACCTCTGAATTTTGTATCATTAAAATCTTAGCCATACAATTGCACTAATAGGTTGTGTGCGTATATTTAATTTGCAGTGAAATACTGAAAAAAACCACAGTTCTTATACCCTGCTGATTTTAGTACTGATGTGAGAACTAGCGGCTTTCTAGGGTCCAACGGTCACTATTCCAATGGGCAATACATTAATACACGTGAACTCACTTAAGAGATTATTTTTAAAAGGATACTATGAAGGCTGGCTGGTGAGCCAAAATTTGTCCTTATCTCCTTCAGTTTGAGATTTTTTTCCCTTTTCAGAACAAAATGAGTCATTTTACTAATAGCATTAGTTACCCATCACTCTTCTAACAAATTACTGTGTATGTGTGATAGACAAATGCATTAAAAAAAGTTCAGTTTCAAGCTTCTAAAGGGTTATGCCAAACAGAAAAAAAATACATTGTTTTTCAGATGAAATTTTAACCATACATGTATACCTTGACGATGTTAGCATTACCTCAATGTTCAAAATATGTTCAAATTAGGAGCTTGCAAGTGAAGCAGATGACTGTAGAAAGAGTACTGCCAAGTCTAAATTAAAGTCACATCAATCCCACAAGGTGGTGCTAGTTCATTTTAAAAGATTCTTTGCTAACACATCACCAACAGATGTTTTTAGAAGCCTTCTACCTGTGATGGAATTCTACCAAAATGTTTTATTAGGTTCATTGTGAACTACTTCAAAGTGCTATAAACCTATACCTCTGACTATTGTGTTCTCATTGTTATGTCCTTCTGCAGGCAAATATATATTAAATGTAAAACTGCCCCACTAGTTCCAACTGAGGGGAAATTTTGGGATTGGGAATGAGAGAAGAGATGACAACTAGCTACCAGCCACTCAACTAGCCTTGTATTAACTAGACTTCCTAGGGTAAGACGATATTTATCACTCCAATACCCTGACAGTCTACACGTCAGTACATAAGGCACTGGATATACTGCTACTAAAACGCTTATTCTGAAGCATAACCTAACATGCAGTGCAGTAGAACCTCAAAGATACGAACACTAGAATTAATTTATTGGTCAACCGGACACCCCGTGGAACTGGAAATAATCAATCAGGCAGCAGAGATGGGGGGAAAAAAGACTTCCCCCTCCCCCACCAGTACAGCAGATATTGTACTGCCTCGGGGCTACAGCCGCAGCAGATGGGGTGGGTGGGGGGATTCCTGACTCTCGGGAGCACCAGGGCCCAGGGATGGGGAGTGCGGGGTGGAAGGAAGAAGAGCTGGAGGCTCAGGGCTTCAGCCCTGCACAGGGGAGCAGCAGTTCAGGGCTTCAGCCATGGGGGGCTGGGGCTGCAGCTGCGGGGGGTGGTGGTGATGATTAGTGCTCTGGACGGGTGGGGAGGGGTGGAGAAGAGCCTTGGGGCTTCTGACCCTTGGGAACACTGGGGCTCAGGGCTTTAGACCGGGGAGAACGCTGGGGCTTGGAGCTTCAGCCCTGCTGGGGGTGCTGAGGCTCTGTGCTTCAGCCCCGCGACTCCACTGTCAACTTCAGCCCTGTGGGAGGCACTGGGGCTTGAGCTACAAGGGGAGCACCGGTTTCAGCCCCAGCACTCCCCCTGTAGTTAAAGCTCTAAGCCCTGGCGCCCCCACCCCGAAACTGGGAACGGAGCTGAAGCCCTGAGCCCAAGTGCTTCCCCCAGGCCTAAAGCCCTGAGCCCCGTAGCTCCCGCAGGGCAGAAGCCCTGAGCCCCTCACCTGGCGCCCCAAGGGTCAGAAGCCCCAACTCCCCACCACCCCATACTTATCCCCCCATCCTGAGGCTGCAGCCCCAACCCCTTGTCCTGGTGGCTGAAGTCCATAACCTCTTGTTCAGAGGTACGGACAACCTCCTTTCCCAAGGTGTCTGTAACTCGAAGATTCTACTGTATGAATTTTCAGTTTAAGCTGCACATTGTTTTGTGCTTTCCTAGCTTCTTTCTGTAGATGGTTTTCTAGTTTACAAAATAATTTGCCTTTTTGCCAAAATAGCCAATATTAAATTAGTTGAGCATAATGTTACCAATATTGATCATTTACCTAACATCATTAATATTTTGTCCAGTAGTTTAAAAATATGAAGCAAGGTAAAATTGTAAGGGCCTATTCTACAAGCGAGTCTAATTACAGCTCTATGGAAAACCTGTGTAGTTCTACAGAAGTGATATATTTGATAATTGGGAGCTAACACCACCTGCTGAACTAACAGCTCATTCTAGACTGTGACCAGACACCAAGGGCATTGCTATATTTTGGGTTCAAAACATGCCAGCAAGTGCCATTAATACTATCCTATTCATAGGTCATGGACACCTTTTCGCAATGATCTGCAGTTCTGTCAGACCGTTCAGAATACTGTTCCTCTCACACAATTGGACACTCAGAGGTGTGATATTTTCATATGAAACAATAATGCTGTCAACTTGAAATCTAATTACGGTAATTTAAAGAAAAAATGAAAATGAAGAACTACACTGGCCAGCTGAGTCCCCAGACACTTTTTTTGGACTGTGCAATCACATATCTGAAACTGTGGCTCTCTTCCCCACCCCGTTATTGTGTGAAATATCTATAAACAAAAGGGGAAACAGTGAAAGTGACTATACATAAGTGCTTTCAAATCTACTCTCAGGTTTCTTGTGACAAGTTACAAAGCAAACTGAAAAGAACTTTTTCCTCTATAATCTTATCAGTTATAATAATCTGAGGTGCAACTCATGACAGTAGATGTAAAAAGAAAAGGAGTACTTGTGGCACCTTAGAGACTAACCAATTTATTTGAGCATGAGCTTTCGTGAGCTACAGCTCACTTCATCAGATGTTTACCGTGGAAACTGCAGCAGACTTTATATACACACAGAGAATATGAAACAATACCTCCTCCCACCCCACTGTCCTGCTGGTAATAGCTTATCTAAAGTGATCAACAGGTGGGCCATTTCCAGCACAAATCCAGGTTTTCTCACCCTCCACCCCCCACACAAATTCACTCTCCTGCTGGTGCTAGCCCATCCAAAGTGACAACTCTTTACATAATCAAGTAGGGCTATTTCCTGCATAGATCAAGGTTTTCTCACATCCCCCCCACCCCCATACACACACAAACTCACTCTCCTGCTGGTAATAGCTCATCTAAACTGACCACTCTCCAAGTTTAAATCCAAGTTAAACCAGAACATCTGGGGGGGGGGGGGGGTAGGAAAAAACAAGAAGAAACAGGCTACCTTGCATAATGACTTAGCCACTCCCAGTCTCTATTTAAGCCTAAATTAATAGTATCCAATTTGCAAATGAATTCCAATTCAGCAGTTTCTCGCTGGAGTCTGGATTTGAAGTTTTTTTGTTTTAAGATAGCGACCTTCATGTCTGTGATTGCGTGACCAGAGAGATTGAAGTGTTCTCCGACTGGTTTATGAATGTTATAATTCTTGACATCTGATTTGTCACAGTAGATGTGACATTTTCAGGCATAAGTACTATTTGTAAGCTGACCGCACTTTAAGTGGATCTAAATTCCAAGACCCTTTACTGTTAAAGGGAAATCGTTTGTGTAACGGACATTTAGCATATACATAAAACCTATATCCAACCATAAATTTGGAATTTTTGATGTCTAATCACTCACATTATTTAGACCTTATATTCTGGATATTTCTCCTATATTTACACATTCTGATCTAGCGTTTCAATGTTTATGGGAGGGTTATTCCATTTTAAACTTCTGAAATACAGTGTAATTTTATCTTTCAGCAACAAAAATGCCACTCTTCATCACTCTGCTCAAAAGTGATCATTTTTCCTACAGCACGTAAAATGTGTTCATAACTAAAAGAAACTTACACATAACATGCACTTATTTTGCTTAAGAACAGCTTACTTTAACACCCACAAAAGAAAAACACCCCGATCAAAAACCCCAAAGAACCACATGGCACACAAAGTCACACTAGATTTAACAAAACAAAAACCAATAAAAAAAAACCAAAAAACAAACAAACCAAAGCTATGGTCCTAAATTGAAAGATTCTTTGACAATTCAAAGAACTGCAATTTTGCATATCAGGTGAAGAGTTAAAACACTCATAAGATACTGTAAATAAGTGACAATCTTTGCATATATATATGTAAATAAAGTCAAAGGTTTGGTAAGAAAGTTAGTTGTAAGACAGCAACTATAGCTAATCATGAAACCTATAAATATTTCAATGCAGATGTTAAGAATCCTGTAAATAAAGATCAGCTACTTAGTTTTTGATTTATTTTGCTTTAAATTCTCAATACTGTGTAATAACTCCTCAGAAACTTGAAAATTTAATTATTTTCTCTACAAAAGCTATCCATTTACCAAACATTGTTCTTTCCCATTTCTCAGATGCAGAATTTGCCTACGTGCTCCTTAAACATTAACAACATCGGCATGCGTGCGCCAGAGTTCTGGAATATTAGTCTTACAACAGCACCTGGTACCCCATTGTGTTAGCAGCTCTACAAAATACATAACAGACTGTCCCTGCCTTAAAGAGTTTACAATCCAAATAGACAAGACAGACTCCTTGTGTGAATAAGGGACTGATACTCCCATTTAACAGACAAAGAACTGAGGCACCGAGAGATTAATTCACTAGTCCATGGTCAGACAGAAAATCTGTAGGAGATCCAGGAACTGAACCCAACTCTCGTGAATCGCAGTCCAGTGCCTTAACCATCAAACCATCCTTTCTCTGTGGAATACTGCAATTTTACTGCAGCAGTGCCAAAAAAGAAAGTACTGCATCTCCTGTCCATGTGAAGGGATACATTATTCCTTCCCTAGTTTAGTAACAGTACAAGAAAAAAAGAGTTACTTTCCAGGGACATTTAGACATTTACTTGTGGCCTGAGAACAACTATGCTCATTGTAGCCATGTTAATCATTTTGCCTGTGAGGGTAGTAAAAGCGAAGCTCCTGGAACAGGGCAAGTGGGAGGTTCCCTTTACTCCATCACATCCTTCTCAAGCTGCCAAATGGAAGCCAGGGTATTATGAGGACTTTTTTAATTAACAGAAATAGCTAACCATTCACCTCATTGCCAATGTCTTTCCTTTTTTTGGTCAGCCTCCCTCTTTCATTTATTTTCTCTAGAGTGGATGAGAAAACCATGGTTGGTTGCTCTTATTTGCTAGAGTCTAAAAGTATGATGACACTGCAATAAAAGACATGTGGTGACGAGTCTCAGAGCTTGAGTCAATTGACTCTGTATCAGAGGGCTTGGGCTACAGGCCTAAAAAGAGCAGTGTAGATATCCTGTCTTGGGCTAGAGCCCAGGCTCTGAGACCTCCCCAATCATGCGGTTTCAGAGTCTGGGTTCTAGCCCGAGCCAGAACGTCTACACTGCTATTTTCAATCCCGCAGCCTGAGTCCTCTGAGCCTGAGTCAGCTGACCTGGGCTCTGAGACTCACTACTGCAGGTTTTTATATTGCTTTGTAGACATACCTTAAGGCTCAGAGTAGGGATTTAGCATAATGCCTTTGGACCAAGTCTGATGGGATAGCTGATTTGGATAAAAAACACCCACTGTCCCAGAACCAGGATATGGTTGCAACTAGTATAGACCAGAAGTTGTTCCAACTGCAATCTTTGGAATGGAAATACAGATAGAGGGACGAATGCTTTGTGAATTACCTGCTGTAATTTTGCTTTTTAGTTTGTTTTTGTTTCCAAGAATAAAATTCTTGTTTCTAGTTAAAAATGCTGCTGATTTATTTCAAGCCATTTAACCCGCATTCTCAGTTCCACAAGATGACTTGGGAAATAAAACATCACTTCCCATTAGAATCCATGGTGATTTCCTAAATTAGAAGAATTGTAAGGTATCTTGAATATCTGACATATAGTGTCCACCACCCTATTGATTTCATATGAACCATTTATTTACATAAGCGCTCACTCCTTAACAGTTTCTGATTTTACAAAGATTAAACTCCTCCATTCTAGATTTTAGGGTCGTAGTCTTCCAATTAACAACACACAGATGTTGCAAAATGTTCCGTTGCACATTACCTGTTCAACAATATATCAGACAGTGTTGAACATATTGAATAATGGGTGAAGTTTAATAACCCCATACAAAACAATAAAATGTGTAGCAAATTGATATGCTAATCAGAGTAATTCAAAACATGAACTACAGCTTATATGATGGAATGCTAATGTATGGCATTTAATCCCAAGACTAAACATTTTGAAGAGGTTGTGCAGACTGTAAATAGAGATCTTATCTCTATATTAAAAAAAGGCTATCTACGACAGTCCAAATTTTGATTCCCTGAGTCACGGTTATCATTCAGGCTGGACCAGCAGGACGCAGTAAGTTTCAATAAATTAGCATCAGCAAAAATATACTGTTATCCTGCCTGTAAAGCAATATCAATGCCCAAGAGCTGGCTCACACACTTTGTAGCTTTGTGAGCCTCGTTATCACACATGCCAGAGGCTCCTTGAATTCCTCCATTCCACCCCACAAACTCCCTGCATACCACCTTCTCATCCACCTCTATTTCTGGGGCTCCTTGCAACTCTCTCCAGTGTCTCCCTGCCAGGGGTTCTGTGTGATCTTCCATTTCCACATCCTCCCATGACAGGGTCCCCCATTTTCTCCCCACAGCAGTGGCTCTGCGCACCCCCATTCCTGACTGTGTGCAGCTCCCCATTCTCCACCCACCATCATCTGTCTGGGAGGTAAATCAGTCGGCATGTTAAATTGTCAGGATGGGCAGGTATGAGATGGAATATTCTGCTGGAATACGTTAATGGGTGCCATCAACCAGTTGTTTGATCTATAGACAATTGCAGAGGTGCTTGAAGCTGCAGAAGTGCTAAACCGATGGCAAGTGCTCCATGTGTTCCTCATTTCCTCCTAAATTAATAGGGTTCTAGCCATTGATGTCAAGACCATTCCCTGAAATTTTGGAATTGATCAGATGCAGCTTTCAAAAGTTATCACATTACAGATCAGAGAAATGCCATCAAGCTGAACATAATGCCTTTACAAGCTCGGCCAAATGGCTGGAAAGCTCTCTTAATGCTTGTTAAAACACAATATCTTCTATCCTTGTATTAGCCTGCCAGCGTTAAGAGGACTTTCCTATCATGTTAAACTAACATGACTGAAAAAACACATCATTTTTGCCAAAGACAGTGTCACTGACTTCAACATGACTGCTCATGTGCTTAAAGTTAAGCATGTGCATAAGTGCTTGCCGGATGGGGGCCTGCACAGACAAAACATCAAAAAGAATGGAGACTAAGTAACAAACAAATGCACCTGCGGTTGAGAGGCACCAAACTTCTAATTAGCTCCATGTTTTAAAACAGATACTCTGTCTTTAAAATGGAGGACTAAAGTTCACAGACTTCAAGGAAGAAATGTGTCTTAATGGGGAACGTGGAGGACAGTCAGATATAGCATAAGGGAGCAAATCCTGAAATGGAGAATGCAGGCTTCCATTCGGAACATTCCATTCCAAAAATGTAGGTTTGGTATTTTAACTTGATTCCAGCCAATAAGAAACTTTTACATAAGAATTTTTTAAACAGCTGGCTTTTAAACTTAGAGAGGCTTTGCCAATAGGGACAAACACCACAATAATATGAGGTAAAAAGAAAAGGAGTACTTGTGGCACCTTAGAGACTAGTACGCCTTAGCGAATACAGACTAACACAGCTGCTACTCTGAAACCAATAATATGAGGTGTTTGCGGGATGGGCATTACTTACCAAAAAAATGAAATGACCTAATTTGTGTTAAAAAGCGGACAACTGTTAACAACAGAATAGCAGTTATTGAAATGTTGAGATTTTTAAAGCAGATGGGAGTGACATCTAACAATTAAAATTTCCTTTCTGGACCTCTTTTCATTCCTCTCTACGCAGTACTCTATACTCCTCTTCCAGCTCCGACTATGAAATCTTTACCACCTCACTTATCCATCCTTCTAGCCACCTCCTGTATCTTCAGGGTGCAGGAAGAGACAAGCAGCAGCAACTCCAGTCTCTTACCTACATAGATTCTAGCCTCGACACCTCTCCTCCTCTTCATTTCATTCAGGTTTTTTATCCTCTACTTTTTTTGTACAGCCACTTTCAGCAATTCCTGTGACAATCTTACAAACCATTATAAGCCACATTACTTTTCCAGTACCGAAAACTTACTAAAAATACCTTCAAAATGAGGTGAGAGATCAGAGACCTCATTACCAACTGAAGCTCCCACAGTAGGTAGAATGTTCACTTTTAAAACAAATATATCTCAAGTATTCATTTATTAGTATCACTTAAATTACTGTGTGTAGGCCAAAAACAGACTGGACTGAATGTTTCAGTGATTTGCCAAAGCCCAAGAAAGAAGAAGATGGAAAATTAAAAATTTTGAATAATCATAAGGGAATTTAATTCAAACACTGCCAAAGGACTGAGCAACAATCTGAAAACAAAGGCTCCCACAAAGTTCTAAGAAAATGGAGAGAGATAAGATCAGGTTTCATAACAATCTAAAATGAACTCTAAAACAATAAAAGCATCGTACATTTCCTGGTACCCAGACCCCCATGTCTCAGAGTGAGACTTGCCAGAATTATGTAATGATCAAGTAAAGGTAGTAAAATACATCTAATAAGTAAAATAGTAGCAATATAAAAACAGCCATTTGACATAAATTAACTAAAACTTGTTTACTATTAGTTCATGTTGAAGCTTAACACTTCATTGTGATTCTTAAGTAATCGTATTTGGCATCCATTTAAATTAATTACAGGACTCAAACATACTATGGAGTCAATTCATTAAACATCTTTTATTAAAGCCAGGTCTGAACAAGAATCTTTTGCCAATATTATCTCTCTCGACAGGGGAGTGATGTGTGTCATTTTTATACTGATAAAAGCCTTAGCGTTGACACCATTAGGGCAATACAACTTAGTTTGTTTGGGGAATTGTTATAAGCTATGCCAGCAAAAGCACGTTTTTGCCAGAAGCTGCATCTACCTTTTCTTATGTGGACTGGACCATAGTGTGTTCACTCAAATCTTACATAGTGAAATTCAAGAATGTTTTGCTAAGAAATAGTCCTCTTGACAAATAACCTTGCATAGCAAACATAGAAGTGATTGTGTGACCTACTAAGTAAAGTTAAAATGTGTCATATACTAAATTTGTATCCAGGCTATGTAGTGTGTGTGATGAAACTCCCTTCATGATTGAAGTACAGATTTGATGAGTAACATTAAAAGCTTCAGCTGAAGACAACTGATATTTAAATACTAACTTGAAAATCCACTTTAGAATGCTTAAAGCTGTTCCAGTGTGGTCGAAAAATTGTATCTTATACTCTCACACTATGGCTATCATGCGGGATTAAACTTTACTTGACAAAAAACACAATTTATGTATTTCTGTAACTTTAGAATCATTCCCTTCAAGTGGGCTCCATTTGACAATGACCCTGAAATATCTTGTGTAAGAATTCAAAGCTAGTTTTGTCTTAAGGCTTTTACATAAGCTGTACCTTAGCTTCCAATTTATATTATCTCCCTCAATACAGTAATATTTAACAAGAAATGCAAAATGCCAGCTCCTGAACACACATTACAAAGAGGAGGTATATTAAGGAATTAGAAAGCTCTTCAGCTTTCACAATGTTATAAAAAGAAAACTGATACTTGAAGGTGAACTACATGCACTAAACAACAAAGCATACGAAATTAACACTTCATTCTAGCAGATGCACTCAGATTTTGGCTGAATTTTAAAACTTTCAGCCTTGCCAAGCAAAAGCCTCTTTTGGGTCTACCTGAATCTACAGGGGACAGAAAAAGGAAAAACAAAGAAGAAAAAAAAACGCAGAAGACAAAAAAGTACAAAGAACATTCTAAGAATTTTCAAGAATATCATCATGCCAGAACAAGACATATGTAAGAAATGACATCTTGAACACAAAAGTGAAATATATAATACTTGTATATACTTCATATTTCTATAAACTAAGTAGCTGGCATTGGAATTCCCATTCCTTAGGCCTTCCAACACATTAGGACATAAAAATCACTTACTAATGGCAGATTCAATGCCTTCACTCTTTGATATGAAGAACACAAGTAACCAGTAGTTACCTAGTAAGATGCATTTTATGCAAAATTCAAGGGCAAGGCTAGTGCCTTGACAACAAAAAACCACCTGACTGGACAGGATTGAAAACAAAATCCTGCATTCACGTGTTCACTCCTAGTGGCAACAACTTAAAGTGGAAGAGAAAGATTTTTTTTTTTTAATTAAAGCTAATGTTAAAATTATATAATACGTAGGTTAAGAAAAGAGTATCTGTACATCTGGGTATAGTGCTTACAGTATTCACAAATACAAAGTTTGTTTTAACAGTCATAAGATACATCAACTGTAAGGACACGGAGACTGAGCCGGCAGCTAACCCTGGTGGAGCAGGTGGCAGAAAAAGGAGAAGGGAAGGCGGCATCTTATTAAGGCCAATCATCTGCATTTGCAATGACCAGTTAGTATCTTTCATTTAGGCCTTTCACTCTGGGTCAGGAAATTGAAGATAGGATCAGGCATAAAACCAGAACCAACCAGCTGGGGTTGCTGGCTGCTCCATGCCTTGCGGAAGGCTGGGTCTAGAATAAAGAATGGCGGTGTTTCGTTTTACTTCTGAATGCTTTGCTTCCTTCTCTGCAAACCACACTGAGTAGGTGGTTTGTGTGGTGTGAATGTGAAGACCAGTGGTATCCAAACTTTTTGGAGGGTGCCCCCTTACCCTGGTCCACGCACCCCTGCTGGGCCGGAAATGGGGCCACATCTGGAAGGGGCTGGTGGGTGGATAGGGGTAAGGGGGCCAAAGCTTGGGTTGCAGCTGTGGGTGGGTGTAGGCTGACAAGATGTCCTGATTTTATAGGGACTGTCCTGATATTCAGGGTATTTTCTTATATAGGTGTCTATTACCCCCAGCCCCCGGCCCGATTTTTCACACTTGCTGTCTGGTCACTCTAGGTGGGCAGGAACAGGAGTGGAGCCACAGCTGGGCTGCGGTGGGGGCCGGCAGCCAGGCCTTTGGCCAGGTGTGGCTCTGCTCCTGGCCTTACCCCAGCCTCGGCCCCAAGCCAGGAACAGAGCCACACTGAGGTTGGGGATGGCGCCGGGCACTGGAGCTGGGGGACGCAGCTGAGGGCAGGACTGGAGCAGAGCTGGGGGCTGGGTGACGCTCCCTCCCCACCCCCATGGGGGCTGGCCCAGGCCCTGCCACGCACCCCTGGGGGGAGGGATAGCTCAGTGGTTTGAGCATTGTCCTGCTACACCCAGGGTTGAGAGTTCAATCCTTGAGGGGGCCATTTAGGGATCTGGGGCAAAAATTGGGGATTGGTCCTGCTTTGAGCAGGGCTTTGGACTAGATGACCTCCTGAGGTCCCTTCCAACCCTGATATTCTATATATTAAACAAGAGATCTGAAGCAGTACAAAAAATTTTGCAACGGGACATTTTCCATTTATACGGTTTTTACCATAAGATTCAATATGTAATTATTACATAGTTAATTATCTAGAAAGTCACAGGTTTATAGTCAGACACACAACTTGGTTGATGTAATAGATCTTTACTGGACCAAACTCACACAGAAGAGCTCTGGGTAAGGCTGAAAGCTTGTCTCTCTCACCAACAGAAGTTGGTCCAATAAAAGATTATCTCACTCATCTTGTTTTTCTAATATCCTCAGATAAAACGGCTACAATGCCGCATACAATTATTATAGTCAGGCATTTGCAGCAGCAGACTTCACTGAAGTTTACCTTTGCAAACATTATTTTCAGATGAAACAATGGAAAGGTTTCACTATCTACTAGAGAGCTACACTTTTAATCCAACAATTTTTCTAGCAACTAACATGAAATTAAGGCTCCATATAAAGGTTTCCATGAAGAGGAGAAAAATAACTACACAAACTCTAGGCCCACCCTGTCCTGGAATCAGAGAAGTAAATTCAAACGCATGTCTTACCTGCTTAGTTTTCTTTCAACTTCTTTGGTAGCTTTAGCTTCCAATTCTCTGTAACAGAAAGGGATGTTGGTTACCATGTCAACAGAAGAGCAGAAGAAATATAATTGGGATGGGTTTGAAAGACACACTGATCCTCATGTGTTGGTTCCTCATGGGGGAGAGGCTAGCAATGATCTCTGAATACTGATATCCATAGGTTTTTATCTCAGGATGAAGGGAGAACAGGGATGGAGCAAAACATACAGACACCAATTAATCTATTTTTCCTCACACTTCCTTAAAACCATTTGTTAAGCCACAAAAATAGTGTCTTTTCCATGAAAAAGGGATGAGGAAAAACTGTGCTTAACCTTGTTAACCGAAAAAGAAATAGAAGGCAAGGTATGAGCAGTATGCTACACAGAGACCTGACTTTGAATTATGGACAGACAATAATGACCTAGGAACACAGGAGATCAAACCTCCAACACAGTGGAAAACCAGACCCTGGGCAGGAGATTAAACCCCAAACACAGTGACCGGCTCCAGTCTTGGGGAGTATCGGATGCATTTTATCCCACAAAAAGAAAAGGAGTACTTGTGGCACCTTAGAGACTAACCCATTTATTTGAGCATGAGCTTTCCTGAGCACCAAAGCTCATGCTCAAATAAATGGGTTAGTCTCTAAGGTGCCACAAGTACTCCTTTTCTTTTTGCAAAGGCAGACTAACACGGCTGTTACTCCGAAACCTTTTATCCCACAGAAACCCAAGAGCCATTCTTCTTTAAACTTCGACAGCACTTGTTTAGCGTGTGAGGATAATAAATCACCAACGCACAGAACCGCTTCTGGAGGCGGCGAGCCAGGCACCGGCGGACGGCTGAGTTGGGGCGAAGAAGAACGCTCCCCTGCCCCACCACAGCCACATGTCGGTCGGCCGGGAAGCCCTTCTGAGGCCCTAGCTGCAGAGACTCGAATGGTTTTAACCAAGTTACACCCAGGCCCCAGCGGCAGCAGGGACGTGTTACCTGAAACTGACACCAGCGCAGCCCGAGGGCACCCGCCGTGCAGCCCAGCCCAGGGCGGGACTCGCGGGGCCAGGAGGCAGAGCCGGGCGGCAGCCACCCTCCAGGACCGCCCGGCCAAAGGGCCGCATCACCCACCTGCCCCCGTCCCTGCCCGGCATGGGGCTCCCTCAGCGCCCCCCGCTCCCCCCCGGCTCCTCCCCATCCCGGCGCCTCCCGCTCCGCGCCTCCCGTCGCGGCCCCCCCCGACTCCCAGCCCCCCCATCCCAACTCCGTTCCCCCCCCATCCCGGCGCCCCCCGCTCCGAGCCTCCCTTCGCGGCCCCCCCCGACTCCCAGCCCCCCCATCCCAACTCCGTTCCCCCCCAGCTCCACGGTCTCCCGGCGCCCATCCCGGCGCCCCCCGCTCCGAGCCTCCCTTCGCGGCTCCCCGCGACTCCCAGCGCCCCCATCCCAACTCCGTTCCCCCCCCATCCCGGCGCCCCCCATCCCAGCTCCGCGCCTCCCGGCTCCCATCCCGGCGCCCCCCGCTCCGCGCCTCCCTTCGTGGCTCCCCGCGACTCCCAGCGCCCCCATCCCAACTCCGTTCCCCCTTCATCCCGGCGCCCCCAGCTCCACGGTCTCCCGGCCCCCATCCCAGCGCCCCCCGCTCCGAGCCTCCCTTCGCGGCCCCCCCATCCCGGCGCCCCCCATCCCAACTCCGCTCCCCCCCAACCCGGCGCCCCCCATCCCAGCTCCGCGCCTCCCGGCTCCCATCCCGGCACCCCCCGCTCCGAGCCTCCCTTCGCGGCACCCCCCGCCTCCCGGCCCCCCAATCCCGGCTCCGCTCCCCCCCATCCCGGCGCCCCCCATCCCAGCTCCGCGCCTCCCGGCTCCCATCCCGGCGCCCCCCGCTCCGAGCCTCCCTTCGCGGCACCCCCCGCCTCCCGGCCCCCCCATCCCGGCTCCGCGCCTCCCGGCCCCCCCATCCCGGCTCCGCTCCCCCCCATCCCAGCTCCGCACCCCTCATGCCTCCCGGCCCCCCATCCCAACTCCGCTCCCCCCCATCCCAGCTCCCCGCCCCCCATTCCGGCGCCCCCCGCTCTGCGCCTCCCGGCCCCCCATCCCAGCTCCTCCCCGCTCCGCGCCCCCCATCCCGGCGTCCCCCCGCTCCGCGCCCTTCACACTTCCCTGCCTGTCACCTCATGTATGTAAAGTGCTCGGAGTCCGGCCCGGGCCCGGCGCTGGCGCGGCGGCTCTCTAGGCGGCCTGGGCCCGGCACAGTGGAGCTCGGGGGCCCGGCAGCTGCTGCAGCAGCGTCGCCGCCATTTCCTGCCTCCCTCCTAACTTGGCCGGGTCCGGCACTGGCCCGCCGCACCGGAAGAGAAATCCCGCCGGGGACACCACTTCCGGGGCAACCAGCATCCCCCAACATGGCGCCCTAGCAACCCCCTAGCAACCCGGAGGGCAGAGGCCGCCCCTCCCCCCGTCCGCGCATGGCGAAGGATGCGCCGCAAAGAGACACCCCCTGGACCTCAGCACGAGCGCCCCCAGCCGCCGAGGAAAACGGAAAGCAGGAGGCCCCCGTCCCCGAGAGAAAGAAAACCCCGGCCAAGACCCTCCTTCCCCGGCTCCCCCGACACGACCCTTGAAGAGCGTCCCACAACCGCCTGCCCCGGCGTCCCTGCCAGCGCAGCCCGGGGCTACAGTGAATGGTTTGCTGGCCTCATGCCCAGGGCCGGCGGGTGCGTGTAATTTTTGGTGGCACCCAGAACGGGTCTAAGTTCGCCCCCCCCCCGCATGTTGGCGCGTGTACCACAATTAATGGGGTGGGGCAAGTGGTTTGGGGCGTGCGAGGGGCTCAGGGCCGGGGCGTGTGCGTGGGGGGGGGGGGTGAGGGCCGGGGACGAGGGATTTGGGGTGTGGGAGGGGCTCAGGGCCGGGGTGTGGGGGGGGGGTGAGGGCCGGGGACGAGGGGTTTGGGGCGTGCGAGGGGCTCAGTACCGGGGCGTGTGCGTGGGGGGGGGTGAGGGCCAGGGACGAGGGGTTTGGGGTTTGAGCGGGGCTCAGTACCGGGGCGTGTGCGTGGGGGGGGGGGGTGAGGGCCAGGGACGAGGGGTTTGGGGTTTGAGCGGGGCTCAGTACCGGGGCGTGTGCGTGGGGGGGGGGGTGAGGGCCAGGGACGAGGGGTTTGGGGTTTGAGCGGGGCTCAGTACCGGGGCGTGTGTGTGTGGGGGGGGTGAGGGCCGGGGACGAGGGGTTTGGGGCGTGCGAGGGGCTCAGGGCCGGGGCGTGTGCGTGGGGGGGGGGTGAGGGCCGGGGACGAGGGGTTTGGGGCGTGCGAGGGGCTCAGGGCCGGGGCGTGTGCGTGGGGGGGGGGTGAGGGCCGGGGACGAGGGGTTTGGGGTGTGAGCGGGGCTCAGTACCGGGGCGTGTGCGTGGGGGGGGGGTGAGGGCCGGGGACGAGGGGTTTGGGGTGTGAGCGGGGCTCAGTACCGGGGCGTGTGCGTGGGGGGGGGGGTGAGGGCCGGGGACGAGGGGTTTGGGGCGTGCGAGGGGCTCAGTACCGGGGCAGAAGGTTGGGGTGCGGGCTCTGGGGTTGGGCAGGGGATGAGTTTGGGGTGGAGGCAGGCTGCCACGGGGCTGGGGCCAGAGAGGCAGACTACACAGTCCCCCCAGCAGGACACTCCCCTGGCACCGTCATTGCACGTGCTCCTAGGGGCCAGACCCCTCTGAGGTCCAGCAAGCCCCTTCGCATCCCTTGTGGGTGCTGGGGGGGGGGGGGGGGGGGGCTGCCATCACGTGTGTGCCTCCTCTCCCTGCAGGCAGCGACTGTGCCACCAGCTCAGCCTGCCGCCAGCGCCGCTCCCTTTTGTAGCCGGGCGTGGCCGGCGAGGGAGTGGTGGGACCATTGCCCGCTGCCCAGGGCTCAGGCAGGGACGCTCCGGGGGAGGTGCGTGGGGGCAGCAAGCAGGGGCGGGGGGCGATGGGCGGGGGGCAACAGGCGTGGCCAGGGGAGAGACCTGGCCCTGAACATTGGTGGAGCCAGGCCCCTGGGCCCTGAATTTGCTGGAGCACGGGTACTACAGGCCAATATAACTCACTGCCCCTTCATGCTGCAGGTTAGGAGTGTGAAAAAAATCTAACCCCTGCCTGCCAGTTCTTAGTACCCGCCCTTGCTGCCATGCCAGCAAAAGCCCTACTGTCTGTACCAGCAAATCCTCGCCCATATAGACAGGACCACAGAGACCCCATCTTTCATGGTGAGATTACAACCCACCCTTACAGTGTGAGCTCTACAGTACAACCCCTCCCCCCCCCCATCTGTGACTTGAACTGCTACTTTACAGGTAGGCGTGGAAGAATTAGATTTTTCTCCCCCATAAACGTGAGTAAATGTCAATTTCACCACACAGACAAAACAGTGAAAAAATATTTTCATCAACAGTAATCATAATTTACAGATAAAGTAAAAAAAAATGCTTCTTGAAAACTTGTAAGAGTTTGATTTAAGAATATTTCCTGTATATTTTGATGTGATGTAGAATTAAGAAAAGGGCAACAAAAATGATTAAGTGTATAAAACAGCTTCTCTTTGAGGACATACTTCCATAAAGAGGCTGGGACTGTTCAGCTTAGAAGAGAGATGACTAAGGGGAGATATAAATCTATGAAATCATGAATGGTGTGGAGAAAAAGAATAAGGAAGAATCATTTATCTCATAACACAAGAACCATGGGTCACCATCTGAAATTAATAGGCCGCAGGTTTAAAACAAACATAAGGCCATATTTCTTCACACAATGCACCATCAACCTGTGAAACTTGTTGTCAGGGGATGTTGTAAAGGCCAAAAATATAACTCTGTTGAAAAAAAAAAATTAGATAAGTTCATGGAGGATAGGTCCCTCAATGGCTAGTAGCCAAGATGGTCAGGGACACAACCTCATGCTGTAGGTGTCCCTAAGCCTCTGATGCCAGAAGCTGGGATTGGACAACAAGGGATAGATCACTCGATAATTGCTCCGTTCTGTTCATTCTCTTTGAAGTATCTGGCACCAGCCCTCTGTCAGAAGACAGGATACTGGTCTAGATGGACTATTGGTCTGTCCTAGTATGGCCGTTCTTACGTTGACACTTTGTGTGTTAAGGGTTTTAAAGCTTTAACTTTTTAAATCTCAGTATCTACTGTCATTAAATAATTATTGTCTGATCCCGCTAATTTCCTGCAACTGTGAAAAATTAAATAGATAAATATAAAAGAATACTTAAAATAAACAAATAGTATATGTTGAAATTATATTTTAAAAAATCTAATTCTGCCTATTTATAGGGTGATGCATGCTCTGTGTGGTGATGTAAGAAATCCATCCCTGGGGCATGAACCCCCCACCATGAAAGACCTCCTTATTTATATACATAAAGAACATGATAGCTGCCTGAACCCCAGCAGCACCAGACCTATGGAACTTATTCAATGCACCAGTCCCAGTTTTGAATGGGAACTGTCTTGTGTCCTGCATCCAGCAAGACAATAAAACTGCCCTGAGATACCTTTGAGACACAACACAATCATCTCGATATTGCAATAGACAAACTCCACCCCCAAAAGATAGTATAAAATATGGTAACTCTGTAATGGAACCACAAGTGCCACCATGGCAGTCAACATGGACAGGGAAAGTCATTCTTAATAAGTCCGTTCCTTCAGCCACCATGTGAGTAGTTTTGATCTAATTTCTCAACATCATTAGGTTACTTAAGTGACTGGAATTGAACAGAATTTCAATCCATGTCTCACCAATATCATAGAGAGAGAGACTGTCACTTCCCTGAGCAACCTAGGAAGATGCAAAGCAAGTAGCTAGGAGAGTAACAACACACCATTTTCATAAAGTAATTTTTCTGACCATTATTATTTTATTTTCTGGGCAGTGTCAGTGTGCTCAGCTCTGTATACAACACAGCAAAAGAACACACATTTTGAGGAATCAGTATTAACTTACTAGGTAAGCATCAGAAGTAAGCCAATAGTCTGCAATCCCTCTAAAAATGAAGAATGTAAGGAAGAAGGAGTTAATGTGTTAAGAGACTGCAAATTAAAATAGGAGGTAAAAAAATATTGTACTAAAAATGGAAAAAAAAGGAAGCTCACCATCACGGCCACTGTCCACTACTCTCTCTGCATTCAATTCATTCCTAAAGACTTTTCTGCCACAAATCTTACTACTGACATTATTATTTATTTATATTACTGCAGCACCTGGGAGCCCTTATCATGGACCAGGTTTGTCATGTACAAACAAAAAGATGGTCCCTGTCCTAAAGAGTTTACCATCTAAGTATAAAACAAGAATAAACGGACAGATGGGGAAATGAGACCATATTGATCAGCCTGATAAACAGTGGTTTCCCCCCATAAGCAGCCTATCCATTGTCAAGTTTTTTATAGGCATCATGGAGAAGGAGAGTTTTGAAGAATAATGCAGTAGCTTTGTGGCTGATCACAGGGAGCTCCTTCCAAGAATGAGGTGCAGTGTGGAAGAAAGCATAGAGTTGCTTATTTGAAAATTTAACAAGAGAGTGATGGAGGATGACATTATCAGCCATCCAGAGGCATCCTGATAGTTAATGAGAGAGAAGTAGAGTGGGGATAGAGCATGAGGGCCTTGAAGGTGATAACCAGCTTATGTTAGATGCAACAAAGAATGCGGAGTCAACGTACTGACTGATATGTTTGAAGAGTAATTGGGACTAATATTAAAAAAGTGTTAATTTAGTATTACTAAGACATAGCCAAGCACCCCCTTGTCCATGCTACTAATGTATTACATAGCTTTCCCCCATCTTTTTGTCAGTCTTTAGATTGTGGGTTCCTGGGAGAGGGACTATATCTTCTTTACTGTTTGGAGAGTACCAAGCACACTCTGGGCATGAACCTCAATAAGTGAAAAACATACTTAAATAAATAATAGTCCAAATAAGAATACAGAGTCATCTGGGGCTTGGATGTGGAAAATAAAGAATGCAAAAAAATTATGGCCAAATTCATCCAAGTTTAATTGCACTGACTTGAATAGAGTTACCTCAAAAATGAGTTTAGGCAAATGAAGCTAGTCAAAGGGATTAAGGGGAATAAAGGGAGGGAGAGAACTGGAAAACATTAATGCCAAGAGAGGATTGGGGTTATAGTGGATAGCAAATCAGAAGTTTGCAGTGCAATGCAATTTTTGATTGCATTCTCAAAGGCATCATGTTATCGCACACACACACCCCTTTTTTTTTGGTGCAAATAACATTGTCCTGCTGTGTTTTTAACCCAGAATATCGAAGCAGTGAGAATCTGAAAATGAAACTGACTATTAAAAAAAATCAGGAATGATTTGATTTTCATCATCCAAGCCCAGAAAACACAGGAAGGAAACAAAGAGCATAAATAACAGCAGGAAACTGATTTATTGTGATTTAATATTTATATTCCATTACTGTACTGCCTAGAGGCCCATTGTACAAACACATAGGAAGATAGTTTCCCTTCCCCAAATGGATTATAATCGAGGGCCATGATCGTACAAGTTATTCTTTGCAAGCAGACCCCAAATGGGTAGGAGCTCCGTAGGTTTCAGAGATCCATTCACACATAATATCTCCTAGGTTCAGGGCCCAGAAAGACAAGTGATATATGGATGATGGGGAAGAGCAATACCATCAAATATATTTAGTTTTTATATATCTATATATAAAATTACAATTAAAAATATTATAAAGTTTTTGCCAACTAGCCTTATCTACCCAGCATTAACTGACTGATTTTCTATAGACATCACAGCAGAAGTGGATTCTGGGGACATTTTTTTCAATGTTTAAAATTCACTTTGAGCAATCTAAGGTGTATATTAGCTTGCTTGCTAGTCCAGGTGAGTCAGATTTTTGATAGGTGATCGTAGCCTACTCTATATGGTGTCCTGCACCACTGCTGGAGTATTCTGGTGCATAATAAGCCTGTCACCCAGATGGTTGCTTATCAGCAGTTCCTGCATTTAGCTCTGAAGCATTACTTCAAACTAGCCTAGGAGTTTGAACAGTTACTGTTCAAGGAAACAATTATTCTTGTACATGCCTTCAGTGCTATTCAGGAATTTAATTTTTTTCTAAACTCTTCTACCGTTAACATGGAAATAAGTACAGGGTTTCATTTGTGCTATCATAGGAGATTGTGAGAAAAAAGAATGAAGGCAGGTAGGTGGTTTGTTGGTTAGGGAAAAACCTTTTGCAAAACTGTCATGAACATTTACCAGCCCAGCTGCAAAATCTCTTAATTTGGCTTTTAACCTTATCACTGGTACTAATGAAAAAATTACAGCTATTTTAGTCACCTATCAAAAATCTGACTCACCTGGACTAGCGAGCAAGCTGACCGTCACATATATTTTGACCCCCAATTGTCCTCAGACATCTGCTGGAATACAGCCTGTCTTGCTGGTAGAATGAATGGGTGCAATATATTGCTGCTAGGGAAACCTTATGTTATTAAAGCCAAGCATTTACAACAAAGCAGCATAGATAATAAAGGGTCCTTTTCATCCTGTTCCTACATGCTAAATAATATAACTTGGATTATTGTGCAGCTGGAAAACACACACACACAAAGAGATTGTGTCATGTTTCTCTTACTTCAATAGGCAATGGCAACCTTAAAATCAATTTCTTTGTTACTAACAGTAGCTTTGAAGCTTCTAAGTGAAATCTCCTTTGAGATTAATTTTTCCTCATATATAAAAGCTGTTTGGGGGTTATTTATGTGTAAAGCTGTGTAACTGGAAGCCATTCTTTGTTGACATTTCTGTTCCACTTCCTGTTACTATGCCTCATTCCCCACACTCCCATTTCATCCACTCTTGAAAGGGATAGTATTTGATGCAATAGAACTGCTGCTATGTCTGTTTTCAGTTGGGAAGGTTAACAAATATATTATGCACTCTAGTTATGGCTTGTTGTTAACTGAATCAGGGCACTGTCAATAAAAATCATAGTCAAGGTCTGTAGGTTTCTCAATTATTTTAGACTCTGCTCTAATTTTATGCATACACGTGCTCCCAGGAAGTGGTCTGCTATTCAGCAATTGCTTCCATTCAATCCCTAAATACCAAGGCTTCAGTGGACCTATCTACTCCACTAACTAACCCTGTATCATCCCCCCTCCCCCGCATGTTCTGATCCCAGATCTTCCAATTCCAAAGTCTCATTTCCCTGCAACTCAGAGAGCCAATTTTGCGGTTTTAAAATACCAGCAAACTGGCCATGTAACAGCACTGCAAAATTCAAGCTAGATGACAACCCTCGAGTAGGGAGTCTCTTCAGGGGGAAGTGCAAGGAGGTGAGAATTCACCTGCCAAAAAGCAGTGCCAGCTATTGTGGCAGTATTCATAGGCACTGTATGGCAACAGGATGCAAACAGTACCAAGTCGACATGTACTCTATGTATTTCATCTTGTTTCACATCTTGCCAATGATGTGGACAAAGCCAAAATAGGATGCTGAGCATCATACTGGTAGGACTTCTGCGCTGAATACAGGATTTCATCAATTCAGCCATAATGAGGGAGTGATTGTGGATCATGGATGGCAGGGCAGCACAGGCCCAACACTAGCCCATATCCACAATGGGCCAGGTCTTCTACCTCCTTCCTTGCAGAGATATCTGGGTTAGGTGCAGAGGAACTCCATGAGGAATTTTTTCCCAAAGTAATTCTGCTGCTGCTACTCCAACCAAAGTGCTGGTGCAGGCTTAGCAAGAGACAGGCCAGGTATTCTGGGTTTCCTTAATGCTTTCTTTTGTTTTGGACCCCAAGAAGATTGTAAGAGCAAGGATGTCAGGTTAGATTGTATTTAGGGTCAGTTCTACTCAGTATTTGCCATCTGTCCTTAGTTTCATAAGAACGGCCATATTGATCCCTCTAGCCCAGTATCCTCTCTTTCAACAGTGGCTGGTGCCAGGTGCTTCAGAGGGAATGAACAGAACAGAGCAGTTATTGAGTGATCCATCCCCTGTTGTCCAGTCGCAGCTTCTCACAGTCAGAGGGTTAGGGACACCTGTAGCATGAGGTTGTGTCCCTGACCATCTTGGCTACTAGCAATGAAGGGACCTATCCTCCGTGAACTTATCTAATTCTTATTTTGAACCCAGTTATAGTTTTGGCCTTCACAACATCCGCTGGCAACGAATTCCACAGGTTAATTGTCTGTCGTGTAAGGAGGACTTCCTCATATTTGTTTAAACCTACTGCCTATTAATTTCATATGGTGACCCCAGGTTCTTGTGTTGTGTGAAGGGGTAATGACACATCTCTATTCGCTTTCTCCACACCCGTCATGATTGTATAGACCCCCAACTCATTCCCTCTTAGTCGTCTCTTTCCTGAGCTGAACAGTCAGAGTCTTTTTAATCTTTCTTAAGATGGAAGCTATTCCATATCCTTGGCCATTTTCTGGACCTTTTCCAATTGTAATGTATCTTTTTAGAAATAGGGCAACCAGAGCTGCATGCAGTATTCAAGGTGTGGGAATACCGTGGATTTATATAGGGGCATTATGATATCGTCTGTCATATTATCTATCCCTTTCGCAATGGTTTCCTAATTTGAAATTGCAGAACTGCTAACTGTGCTACATAACCTATCGCTTAAATCAGTTTCTGTACCATGTGACTGGAGGAGAGCTAATGTGATGCCCATGGGCCCCTAGGACAACTAGGCCTCCTAGGCACTACAGTACTACAAACAGTTACTAATAATGGGAACTTCTATCCAAGGGTGCAAATCCTGCCTAGTGAGTTCAGGCAGTTGCCCAGTGTGGATCATTTAATGTTACACTTTCACCATTAATTAAATGTGGCCTTTTGGTCACCGATCCCTCCACACACTTTTTTCCTAGCCCCTGCCTAGCATTGCAAGTCAGCTGCCACCCAAACCTATTGAGTGTGACCTGACATCCTGATGGAGACACATAGTTCATTCCTTCTGGAACTACCAGTGTAACTTTCTCCTTAATTAGGATGTTCACATAATGCAACCAACAACAAAAAGAAAAGGGAAAGAAAGAAAAATGCAGAAGATAAAGAAATGTTCTGACTAAAAATAGTTAAAAACAAGCTGGCACCATTTCAATGTTTCCTACTCCCCCCACCCTTCCCTTTATCTGCAATTTGCTGTCAAGTCTTCATACAAAATGAGGGCTTCAGTGTGAAGTTGTAAAGCCGACATGTTAGAAAATACTTTCTGCCTAATGTCTGGGGAAAATAAAGCGAGAGGCTCCTTTTATAAGTCAATGTGAGAAGTGCAGGCCTGGGAATGTGGTGAATTTGCAGTCAATAACCCTTTGCCGCTTGTTACATTCAGCATCATTACACAGAATGAAGAAGCTGTCATGAGCAAAACAGATTGTTTTCAAAATTGCACTTGATTTAAATAATCCAAATTAGCTGATCTGACAGACAGGGGGAAACAATCTTCTTGTTAACACACAGAGACTGTGTCTTACTCTACAAGAACCCTCCTTTCTCAGATCACTATAGAGCTTTTATTTACAGTATTTATGTTTGGAGCATTTTTAAATGGTCTTAGCCCTGTGCTAAGGGCTTATCATAAAGGGACTGATCAGACAATCTTTACTTATACCAGTAATTTATTTCTTACTCACACAAGCAGTCCCAGTGAAGTCAACTGGACTTCTTGCATAAGCAAGGATTACTTCAGTCTTTGTAGGATCCTTAACCAGGAAGAGAAAAAGAGTATGACAGATTTTGAAGTTGCGAACAAAAAGGATTTGGCTTCTCCTTCAGCAAGAGCTGGAATGCAGCCAAAAAGAGCAAAATCTCATCGTAGGACTCGCGATTAAACAGCCAGTGCCTATTTCACAGGCCGCAATAACAAACAGCCATTAGATCTGTGCTCAGGAAAAGAAAATTCACAGCCTAGCCTCCAGGCTTCACTTGCATTTCCAGCTTTATCACCGTTACACAGGGTGATCAGAGTCGGGAGAGCAGGCAATAGGGGTTATTAAATGAAAATGTAATCCTATCCTTTAAATCTGCAAAAAAAATAATAAAAGAGAAAAAGAATTGCCCTGTGTTTTAAAGCTGGCCCAACTTGCTTCTCCTGGTCTGCATTTGGGAAAGCTGCCAGCAGTAAAATGGAATTGCTGAGCCTAAATTTCACTCTGCATCCAGCCAATTATTCCTTCCTCACGTCCCCTGGTCTCCTAAGTGGTGCACTGCAATAGACGTTTTCAATCTTTATTTATTTATCAGGGTTCCATTACACTTCCAAAGAAATATCACATGGATGTGTTCATTGTTCTTTTCCTTTTTGCAGCTTCCTCCAGTCTGCACTGCCCAGTCTTCAGTGATCAGAATTATTTTAGAATTGCTTTCAAGGCTTGAATTTTTCCATTGACTTCAATAGGCTTTGGCTCAGGTTCTCAGGGTATGTCTACATTGCAATAAAACACCCACAGCTGGCTGGTGTCAGCTGACTAGGGCTTGCGGGGCTATCGAATTGCAGCATAGACATTTTGGGCTTGGGCTGGAGCCTGGGCTCTGGGACTCTTCCCCCCACCGTGGAGTCTTTACACCACACAACACTGTGCAGCACAGTGGTAAGGCGTGGCTGCAGCGAGGTGTCACAAGCCCTGAAAGAGGAGGTTGGTCCCAACAGAGCACGTATGTTTAGTAGCATAGATGAAGGAGGAGGTCTAGCTAGGTCCAGGTGGAGGATGCACATACAACTCGGCCCAGCTGGTCCACTCCGGTTGTTAGGATTGCTGCCCGTATTTGTTCAGACTCTCTTACGCCCCTGTCTATTGCAGATAAATCTCTTTATAAGCAATGGCTATTTAATGACTTATTCCATAGCACCACTATCTAATACAGCTAGATTACTTGCAGACTTGGGCCATTTCATTTTGCATTACTGTACAATAATAATACACACTGTTTTTAGTCTGCACCAAATTGTTTTCTTCTGCACCAGCAATACTGTGTGTTGCAGGAGTTCAAAGGGATAGTAGTCTGGTGAGTTCTTGAATGACGGAGAATCAGACATGGAGCTAGAGCAGGTTTGTGGAACAGTTACACATACTACAGCAGGTGTTTTGGAACTAATTACCTCCTGTGACTGTCCCAGGCTGGATAGACATTCTACAGCAAAGTTTCTTTGCCTTTAGGCAGGCAACATGGGTTAACAATTAAAACACAAGACCACAAGTCACTACTCCTGGATTCTGTTCCTGCTTGTGGCATGGACTTGTTGTAGGACCTTGTGAAAGTCACTTACCTTCTGAGACTCAGCTTCCAGCAGCTATTAAAGGACACTGCCATAACTCACAGAGTGTGAGACTTAATTTATTAATGATTGTAAAGAGCACTGATTAATGATTGTAAATTTGCTGCAGAAGAGGAAAGTATTCTAAAATATAAGTTTCATAAGATAAAGAGCACTTCCTCAAATAGATACTTAAAATAACTCTCACCACTCAGATACCCAAAAGCTAATGTCAGCCTTAAGAGAATGATTCTAACGTAGGCTGTGCAAAATCCAAGCTCTCTTTGGTCCCATTGATCTGGGTGCGTCTCCCCCCTCCCACACAGATCCAAAGGGACTTTTCCCAGATGATGAAGGCAGGGGCCAAAATGTGAATCTCAAATACAGCCAGTGGTGTGAGATCTCTAATGAACGGGAGGATTTTGCATTGTAGGGCTTTTGAATTCCTGTGGTACAGATAATTTATTACCCAGTCACAGAATGATATCACTCTTCAAGGGCAGCATGTAAGAGTATCAAGATGCTGCTTTAGTATATCCTCACTTGAATGTATTAATAGTCCAGGAATAATCTGATATTGTATGTCTTCTACAGCATGTAGGAATCAGTCATGACGCTCTGTGATGGGAGAGGGTGGCTCTGTGAGGAATAATCACTTATGTTATTTGTAGTAACAATGTGCTGTATAGACAAATGCACTCAGGAGCAAAAGGGGGACATTTCTGTGAACAATTACTTATATTTAAGAACTGCCTCTAATGCTCCTTCTTTGAAATGGTTTCCTGTACTGGGCATGTACTTACTCAAAATAACTGGCTCTGTTAAGGTGACCGAGCCCCACTGCACTTCCTTTTCCCACTCCTCCACCCCCAAAAGTGAGCTATTTGCATGAAGAAACACAGGAAAATGACCCCCTGCAACTCCCTGTTCCCAGCCTTTCCAAACCAGGGGATTTGTGTGTCCCCACCTGCAGTATGCATTATATCATTTGCAAACTATGCCAAATCCTGGCAGTTAGTCTTGGTCATCACTAAAAACAGAATTACAAGAACAGGCCAGCAGCATTCCTGTGCACATCCAGTATCATAGAATCATAGAATATCAGGGATGGAAGGGACCTCAGGAGGTCATCTACTCCAACCCCCTGCTCAAAGCAGGACCGATACCCAATTAAATCATCCCAGCCAGGGCTTTGTCAAGCCTGACCTTAAAAACTTCTAAGGAAGGAGATTCCACCACCTCCCTGGGTAACGCATTCCAGTGTTTCACCACCCTCCTAGTGAAAAAGTTTTTCCTAATATCCAACCTAAATCTCCCCCACTGCAACTTGAGACCATTACTCCGTGTTCTGTCATCTGCTACCACTGAGAACAGTCTAGAGCCATCCTCTTTGGAACCCCCTTTCAGGTAGTTGAAAGCAGCTACCAAATCCCCCCCTCATTCTTCTCTTCCGTAGATAAAACATCCCCAGTTCCCTCAGCCTCTCCTCATAACTCATGTGTTCCAGTCCCCTAATCATTTTTGTTGCCCTCCGCTGGACGCTTTCCAATTTTTCCACATCCTTCTTGTAGTTTGGGGCCCAAAACTGAACACAGTACTCCAGATGAGGCCTCACCAGTGTCAAATAGAGGGGAACGATCACGTCCCTCCATCTGCTGGCAATGCCCCTACATGTACATCCCAAAATGCCATTGGCCTTCTTGGCAACAAGGGCACACTGTTGACTCATATCCAGCTTCTCGTCCGCTGTAACCCCTAGGTCCTTTCCTGCAGAACTGTTGCCGAGCCATTCGGTCCCTAGTCTGTAGCAGTGCATTGGATTGTTCCGTCCTAAGTGCAGGACTCTGCACTTGTCCTTGTTGAACCTCATCAGATTTCTTTTGGCCCAACCCTCCAATTTGTCTAGGTCCCTCTGTATCCTATCCCTACCCTCCAGCGTATCTACCTTTCCTCCCAGTTTAGTGTCCTCTGCAAACTTGCTGAGGGTGCAATCCACACCATCCTCCAGATCATTTATGAAGATATTGAACAAAACTGGCCCCAGGACTGACCTTTGGGGCACTCCACTTGATACCGGCTGCCAACTAGACATGGAGCCATTGATCACTACCCGTTGAGCCTGACACTCTAGCCAGCTTTCTATCCACCTTATAGTGCATTCATCCAGCCCATACTTCTTTAACTTGCTGGCAAGAATACTGTGGGAGACAGTGTCAAAAGCTTTGCTAAAGTCAAGGACCAACATGTCCACTGCTTTCCCTTCATCCAGAGAGCCAGTTATCTCATCATAGAAGGCAATTAGATTAGTCAGGCATGACTTGCCCTTGGTGAATCCATGCTGGCTGTTCCTGATCACTTTCCTCTCCTCTAAGTGCTTCAGAATTGATTCCTTGAGGACCTGCTCCATGATTTTTCCAGGGACTGAGGTGAGGCTGACTGGCCTGTAGTTCCCCGGATCCTCCTCCTTCCCTTTTTTAAAGATGGGCACTACATTAGCCTTTTTCCAGTTGTCCGGGGCTTCCCCAGATCACCATGAGTTAGTATGTTAGTGGCTGGTTACTGCCTTACTCTCTATTCTAGACTTTTCACTTTCAAATCCCTCACTGTTGTGTTTGCCAAAGCAGCTCCACCATGACAGCAATGGTTCCCTCTTGTAAGAAATGGTCTCATCTCCACTTGCCATGAAAAAAAAGAGGACAGAGCTAAACAAGGTTTCAGATAAGAATCCAAAGAAATGTTGTGTACATTTGTTTGTGAAGGAAGCCATCCAACTCCAACAGTACAGCAACAAGAAGTTACATTTATACAGGACATTTCCTCCCAAAGTGCCTTACGATCTTTCTGCTCACAGGAATCACTTTACTCATGACCGCACTACAGCAGCTGTCTAGCAGAGCACCACTGCTCAGCAGGTTAAGACAAGAAGTGAGGGGAATACTGTATTCACTTAAATTACCAAGGAACCTAAGGAGACAAGGTGGGGGAGGTCATATACTTTATTGGACCAACATCTGTTGGTGAGAGAAACAAGCTTTCGAGACACACACGGTATGTCTACACAGCAACTAGACAGCAACTTGGGCTGTGGGGCTGTTTCATTGCTGTGTAAACGCTTAGGCTTGGGCTGGAGCATGGGCTCTAGGACCCTGTGAGGTGGGAGGGTCTCACTGCTTGGGCTCCAGCCTGAGCCCGGAATTCTTCACAGCGAAAACCCAGTCCTGCAACCCGAGCCCCGGGAGACTGAGTCAGCTGGCACAGGCCAGCTGTGGGTTTTTCTTTGCTGTGTAGCCAGACCCACAGAGCGATATTACCTCACCTGCCTTGTCTCTCTAATATCTTGGGACCAACTACACTGCACACAAGGAATTTAAGAAGGCACAGTATGATTTCCTAAACTGTAATTTGGCCAGGACATGTGGCTTTACACCTCTACTCCAGCAACAAGTGCCAGGGGATCTTTAGCAATCACATTCCCAGTGGTGAGGACGTTGATTTTACATCTTGTCCTACTGATGTAATAAAACACTTCACAGATTGGCTGAGAGTTAGAGAAATGAAATCTCTGTCCTCCTACAGCTGCACCCCCTGTCCACACCCGTCATAGAACAGAACAACAATCTCCACACAACGGAAGTGGCCCCAGGAGCAAGCAGTTTTCCTCCTTCCTGCTCCCCACTGCCCTGAGCCACAGTTAAGTGAAGGCTAAAGATGGCTAATTGCAGAACCCCTAACCTGCTTTGTTCCAAGTCCAGAGCTTTGGTGTCTGCACTAGCCTGGGCTCCTGCCATTGGTTTGGCTGCTTGATTTGCAGCAGAGTAATGCAACCTGAACACTTGGAATGCTTGTTTCTGCACTTTATAGCATGGGAATATGTAAAGCTGATTCCTCTCTGGTCAAGAGAATCCCTGGCACCCAGTGCACTAACGATCTGCATCATGCCACAGGAATTCTGCAAATCCAAGAGCAAACATGCATGTGGCTGTAGGTACATTTTAACGATAAACTCTGTTTGGGAGACTTGATAGGTGTCTTTGCATCAGGGTCATCTAAAAGAGAAGAGGGTGGGCATTGGGTAGGACATGGGAATACTTTCCCAATGACCCTGATTTAACCCTCTTCTGCTCATTCCTCAAACCGTTGCAATTTCTTTTGCAAGGTCAGGAGCCTGTCTTCAAGTTCCTGCTGAGCTCCCGCAGGTCTAGCATTCCCTGATTCTCAGCCAGGTCTTTCAAGACAGAATGTAGAGAGGATTGGAAACCTTCATGTTTCCCCCCCATTACTGTGGTATCATTTCTTCCACCATTTTGCTACCAAGCTCTCTCCCTGTTTCAGTGATGCTTGTGTCTGAGGACATGCTGCTGCTGCTGCTGTTGCTGTTCTGCTTCTTATCAGTGCTAGGAGGATGGTTCTTCTGATCTGGGACTGATTGAAGCCCCAAATCTTTTTAGTTTCAAAATCACCATCCTTTTTTCCTCCCCTCTCATCTCTGGTGTTAGTGCTATATAGGGAGTGGACACTCCGTGACTGTCCTAGCCAGTCACTGGTGCAGAGCAACTGCCTCTCTTTGCAGTCCCCAACGCTGCCTCATTGCACCTCAGAAGAGTGAGGGCTCTCAATGCAACAAAGCAGACATCAGTCTCGGAGCAGTTTCAGTAGCAAGGACTTCAGATCTATGATACCCAGGGCCACGCTGGCAACGTGCCAGGAGTCCAAGGGCCCCATCTTATTTGCATATCTATTTACATACTTTTAAAAACACAGTCATAGGCACCCCCACACACACACATCTGCTGAGACTCAAACCTGCCTCAAGAGAGGAAGAAAAATGGCTCATTTGAAGCTCTCTGGCAATTAAAATCCCCCACAGCTGCTCAGTGTTTGACCTTCCCACCATGGCAACGGGGAGAAGGCAGACACAGGCAAGTAAAGGGGGAAGATGGGTGCATAAGCCATAGTCTGGCCTCTGCTTTCTTCTTTAGGTGCTTTCTCCGCTGTCCTAGAAAGGGGGACTGGGGTGTCAGCTGTTGGGTTTCTCAGGCAGTCGACAAGCACGGACAAGTCCCAAAATGACAAGTCTGAGTTTGAAATGAATTTTCAAAGATAAATAGATAGCAGGAAAGTGAAATACATCTCCCCCCACACACCTCCCTACACCCTACTCCCTGGTGCACTGCATCTGATGCAGAATTCACGTTAATGAGATTCTCCTAGTGGGCTGAGCGGCTAGCCATGGTATTTCCTCCCACTGGGGAGCTCAGGTAAAACCCAGCTCCACTGAACAAATGGGCTACAGTTGTGGGAGAAGAAAAAAAGCAAGGAAACAAAATGTTCTCAGCCTGATTAAATCACATACGGTTCTGACTAGCCATTTTGCCAATAAAACAAAGGCTGCTTTGAAATGGATGCCTGGCCTGGCCGGCTGCCAAGGCATAACAGAAGACAAAGGAGCAGAATACAAATGCAAAGCTAGGAAGTGGCAAGCAAAGCATGATGCCTCTGCAGAAGGGAATACACGTTGCCATGGAGACTAAGAAGGCCAAACCAGAGAGAAAAGAAAGCTACACTCAGGTCGGACTCAAATCCAGAAAAGCCAAGAAATGCAGGCCTCAGGCCTGAGCGCTGTGCGGTCTGTCCCAAAGTTCAGCCCTGGTCTCCCACAGCGCTGATGTGCAAGCGGAGGTGTGGGACGAAACCTCATCTCTTCTGCTGGCAGTGCAGGATGGCGCATCAGCCTGGGCGTGGACAGTTCTGGCCTTGCGGGGCTGCTGGCAAACACAGTTCTTTGAAAATGTCTGTGTCCGTGGTTTTAGCAGAACTATTAAGATATGTTTCCAAAGAGCACAGAACATGAGGCACCAGAGTGGCACACTGCTCCCTTTTGTAATGCAAAGGCATGGGTGAGATAGTGCAGTGCCCAGATACCACAATGAAACCCAGCAATGATGGCCGAACACCCCATTGGTAGACAGAATCCTTGAGAAAGTAGTGACGTCATGTGACATCTGCCCACATCCTGTATGCTTCAGGACAGGACCAGTCAGGAGACAACCCTAGGGACACTAGAAGGTGGTGGTGACATGGCAGAAGATACAGGCCATCTCACAATGCTCCTACTACCTGATCTCATTGCAACTTTTGACACAGCCAAGCCCATGGTGCTGCTGATCCACGTGCATGAAATGGTGGAAAGGCAGCTGGATATAGAACAACAGTGGGTCAGTGAGGTTGTGGTGGAGGATAACTGCTCCTGTTCTCCAAAAGCCCTCATCTGTCCAGTCCCACTGGTCTATCCTGTCCCCACTCCTCTTCAATAGCTATATAAGACCACTCTGGGAGGTGTTTCCAACACTGTAGGCACTTGCTGTAATGAGCCAATGGCACTCAGTTGTGCAACTCATTTCTCACAGACACAACCAACACCATCACTAGCATGACACAATGCTTAGAGGAGATCAGCACCTGAACAGAAAGCGGCTGGGTCAAACTAGATCTAAACAAGGCCAAAGATGCTAGCTGGAAGAGGGAATGCTTCCAAGAAAGCAGCTCTTCCAAACAAGACATCTGCCCCAATTTTCCAAAGTGAGGCAAAGCCTAAGAATTGTGCTCCATTGTCAATAAGCCTAGATGACCTGGCAGTGAAAAAAGCCTTCTATCTGCAGCTTGCAAGGAAATGTCACCCCCTCAACTCCTGGTCCATGCACTCGTCACTTCTCAACTGGATTCCTGTAACTCATTGTATCTAGGGAGGAACATGGAAACAATGCAGAAGCCCTTGCTCAAAAAGAATAAGGTAGCCTGGTTTCTCATTATGAAAAGCCATTGTGAGCGCATCACTCCTGGGCTCCAGTCCCTCCACTGGCTCCCAGTCCAAGGCCCTGTCCTGATCTTCAAAACCATCAATGGTTGGGACCCAGATCCATCAGCGACTGTCTCTCCAACCATGACCTACCAAGACAGCTATGTTCCTCTGGGATGCTGCAGCTGATATAGCCCAGGATAAAGTGTGAGGAAGCTAGATATAAAGCATTTTCAGTCAGGGGAAGGGGGAGGTTGGCCAGGGGACAATTTTTCAAGGAGATTAGACTAATCCAGGGCATGCTGCTTTCCTGTTTGATAAAGCTTTCCCACTATAACTGTGAGGTATATTATATTATGGTCTCTGGTCACGACTGGGGCTGTATTGTACTAGGCACAGTACACACACACACAGGTAGACGTGGTCACTGCCCCCAAGGAGCTTCCTTGTCGTACAAGTAACACAAGAAGGGTGCTAGGGAGGCAGACAATCAAATTTATGTAATTAAAAAAAATCATATGTACATTAGCTATTTATTTTAGCTGCATATTAGGAGAATCTCATTAACGTGAATTCTGCATCAGATGCAGTGCACCAGGGTGTAGGGAGGTCTGTGGGGGGAGATTTATTTCACTTTCCTGCTATCTATTTATCTTTGAAAATTCATTTCAAACTCAGACTTGTCATTTTGGGAGCAACCTTGTCCGTGCTTGTGGACTGCCTGAGAAAGTATTGTCTCTTCCCACCTGCCCCACAAATGCACTAGTTACACTTTGGCTGGTTACTTGCGGCATTCTGGCAGAAGCTGAAGTGGGCAGTGTCTTTATGGATTAATTGAGGGAGAACGTTCCAAGAAGGGGTAGTGTGGAAGAAAGCAGGCAGGTGTTTTATTTATATCCACCACAGGCCTTCCTTGGACCAGGTAAAGGAGAAGTTCAGAAGACTCCATGAATTCCACTAGGGGGTCTTTCCTTGCAGATATAATTTAGCTGGAAAGCGTTTAGATGCTACAATGACAGACAGACAATTGACATAATCTGAAATTAAAGTCATCTAGATGGGCTTCGGCAGACTGTTGTTTCTCACAAATTAGACTCCATGGCAAAATTCAAGTATCTCCTGCACGCTCCAGGTTTGGTCAGTGCCAGACTCATTCATGAAGGAAAATTTTACGCTTGAGTCGATCCATGAGTTAGTGGAATGTAACAACGGTCTGAGTAGAGACGTGAAGACCTACATCTTAGACAGCTACTGAGATAACAGCCTAGTCAAAAGGGCAGTGGATCTCACCCTTCAGGGCACAACCTGAAAACCCGAGGGGGTCAGGAAGGAATTAGCTTTCCCTTGTTTGGTCAATAGAAAGGGTGCCTGTATGTGCGAGGAGCTGCTTTAATGCACCAGGTCCAGGTGCCTGCTGGACTGTTCTGGACAACAATTCACACTGAACAGTTTATTCAGCAAATTCATCCTCTTTGTGCTCTCAAATTATCTGCACATAGACTTTGTATTTGTGATTAAAATTATTCAGTGAATGGTTTATTCCAACACATTTGAGTCTATGGGTGACTCATAAATGATGTGTAGTGAAGATGAGCTTTGAGTATTTATTCTTTGTGCTGTGGGACTGATCACCTAAAATACACAGTATGTGTTTGTGTCCTGCCTGGATGACTCCCAAATCTAGGACCAGGTGGTTTCTCCATCCAGCTGAAGCTTGGGCTGAAGGGTCAACTATAGGAGGACAACATCCAGCTCTACATGTCCTTCATGGCGACTGAAAATACCACCACCCCACAGCTTTCTGGTAGCCTTTCTGAGATCAGCACCTGGACGAAGAGCAATTGGTTGACACCGAATCCAGGTAAGACTGAAACCATGCTAATGGGAAAAGGGAAGTGCCTTGAAGATCTCTCCTCCGTTAATCATCCCTATGTAGCCAGTGATTTGAGTTTATGGTGTGATGTTATGATTAACTAACATGTTATGTCACATATAACTATTGTATGCTAAACAGAGTAAAGGTGTAGGATTATAGAAGTATCAGATTGATCAGTAGTCAGAAGGGATAAATATGCATTAGGTATCTAAGTAAGTAGGGCTGCAATGCAAGGCCTACAGGCTGAGGCCGAAAAGATTTTAGCTTAGCCATACTAGCCCATAGGCTTAAATAATGCTTAACATAAGTAAGTGACCAAAGAATGACCCTATACCACAAGATTACAGGAAAAAATGTACCAATGGGTGAGATTGGAAAAAATTAACAGGAACAAAATTTTTTTGCTTATAAAATACTCAGTCGTCACATTTATCTAACACATGCCCTAATTGCAGGATGCACTATGTGCATAAATGCTAATAAGGTAGAGTCAAAATCACATTATAAAAAAAAAGAGTGCCCAAATTAGGAAAATTGAGTTCCCTCTGGGAAAACTCTAGCAGAAACCATCCCTGTACCGATGATCAATTGGCCAGGCAGCCATCGGACCTTAAGAATATCATTAAGGATGTAAGTATGACTATATTTGTAACTTTTGCATAGGTCTTTAATGAATTTCTATATGCATGGGTAATCAAAACTTTAACTGTAACTTTAATAAAACTTATAAAACAGACTAGACCTTCTACTTGTGAAATCTCCGTGTGGTCACTACCCTTGGTCTTTATATGCTCCTAGAGACTCTAAATCTGAAGCAAGTAGCAGAGGTGACTTTCACTCTGCTGGAGATTGAAACTGTAGCCCCCAGAGCCGAACCCACGGTGTTGTAATACAATATTACTAAATTCACTTTACATAAGATAAAAGGCTACACCTTCCAGCAAAGGCATCTGCCGCCAAACTGTCAAGTCAGCCCATCTCTCCCCCCGTGACCCTGGCTACCCAGGACAGCTGCGTGCCAGCTACTGAGGGGAGATTTGCAACTGACAGAACTTGCAGAGAAGCCGGACCATGATTATGGAACTTGCCCCTGTAAAGAAATAAGAATGGACACTACCCCTCAGCTGCATTCAAACACCCACCTTTTTTCTGTTCCCCACAACAGCTTCTTCCTTCTCACAGGTTCATTCACTTGAAATAAATAACTGAAGAAAAGCACCCCCACGCTGCTTCTCTTGTCAGGCCAGGAAGAGAGACAACGCTGTCATTTTTTAAGCGATGGGAGGCACTCAAGTACTACAGTGATGAGGGCCATATAAATAGCTAGAAAGA
Source organism: Caretta caretta (assembly GCF_965140235.1). Classification (NCBI taxonomy): domain Eukaryota; kingdom Metazoa; phylum Chordata; order Testudines; family Cheloniidae; genus Caretta; species Caretta caretta. The sequence goes on from NC_134215.1 coordinate 2,380,650, forward strand.
TAGATTAGACAGAATAGGGCAGAGCACATTGTCAGCACACAACAAATAATAAATTAAGAACCAGAATCCCTAGGCAGGCACTTTTCTAATAAATGACATTTTGATCTATAGCTTTAACAGCTTCTCCCAAGCCACCATGCATTGGAATTAGGAAAACGAAACACAGTAACCTGTCCTGTCAGCCCTTAGAAGGCTCATACAGGTATAAATGTAAATATGCAAATGGCAATTAAAAATTTACTGTGTATACAAGGAAGCCATTCCCCCACTGAAAATATCTTGGCAACTTCACTACTTAAAAAAATAACCAACTGATTTTCTGTTTTCCACTTTAAACAACTAGCATCCCCTACCCCCAAAACATTTCCCTCTGAGAAAGTCGTTCTGGAGTTACAAGGGCACAGAAACCACCCCAGCTTGGTACACTGCATTCTCTCTTTATTTGTATTGTGGAGCTTAAAAAACAACAACAATAAGCTCACCAGATTGGTTTTTCATGGGTTAAATATAATTAGTGCCCACTGGCTGGCTGAGATCTCAGCCTAGAGTATATTTTTGAGTTGCGTTGAATAAACATTACTCTTCAAAATGCTCTCAGACCCATCACAGTTTTTCTTGTGGTGGTGGTGATAATATAATTTGATTACAACAACAGTCAGGCTGGAAAAGGTTCTGTCCCCACCAAATCAATTAGCAAACACCTTCCGCCTGCCATCTCAATGCAAGCCAAGAGCCTGTGATCGGTAGGCTCTGGGACTCATTTATTCCCATGTAGCAATCAAAACTTAATTTATCTTATTTTAATTAAAGCTAAAATATTCAGCAGCCTCCAATTCCTCTCATTGCTTTGCAGGGGGAAAAAAATACCACAGTGGAATGAAGCAACATAATAGAAAGAAAAGCCTTTGAAATAAACATGTGCTGGTTTTGGCTTTTATTTAATATGTAGCCCGTTTCTTAAAAGAAATAATTACGTTTCAAAACCTCCCTTCCTTGTTCAGAGAGCTGCCTCTTTCTACATTAATGCTATTTGCATGCACCATCTCCTCCTATCCCTCAATAATTTAAACCTTCATTTTTTATTCACTCAGTTGTCAGATTCATTTACATATCATATATCTATATTTAAGACAGAGTTTGCGCGCTTTTTTTTTTTGTACGGGAAATAGATTTCCCTTCTAATTTAACAGCATCTCAAGGTAAGGACTGGCTGTGTGATGAGAACATTACTTACATTTGTGCTAGTTACTGTAGATGCTGTCTCTTGTTAGGAGCCAGAACTGGCCTGGACTCCACAACTTCCTGAGGCCAAGCCTCTACTTTCACTTTCTACACAGGAGTACAGCTAGAAATGCATTTATTTTCTTTGTGCAGGGCAAAAGAAAACTTCCCCATTATCGCAGCCTCCCACTCACAGGGGGAATGGGAGAACCTGTTTGAAGAAGAACTGCCCAAGCTCAAACCAACCCCTTTCCTCTGATTTGGAAACTCTGGCTTTATTTTTACCTGCCTAGTTCTAGCCAATGATGGAAACAGAACTGTGACTCTATGAGAGAGGCCACTGCTTCAGGATTGCAGGGTTGACCAGAAGCAAAAGGGCCTGAAATTTATGAATTTTACAAAACCCTGTACTTGTGATAACCTCGGGCCAACCATGCAGACATAAGAGATTCTAATAGTTTGGAACATCTTATGCTGGGACTTCTTGGCTCCTTTAGCAAATACACTTGAAAGGCTCTAAGTGATCTGCACCAAGCTGAAGTGAGTTCAGTTAGGTTTGGCCCAAGAGAAGCCCCATAGCTGGTTTGCAGGTGGCATCATGTGCAGACAAGTACAGACAGCTAAAGAACCAAATGTCCATTCTGCAGGTTAGCTGATCTCCAACTAAAACAAAGACAGGAGATACTGACGAGTACAACTCACATGGCTGCAGGCCTCATACGGGTGGCCTGCAGTCCACGGAGAACAGGAGAGTTCTGCATCTGCACAATCTCAGTGGGGGACCAAACTGATGTGTGTGTCGGGGGGAGGAGGTTTGGGTTTCTTTGACTGTACCTGGTATTGTCATTTGTTAAGCATGCAAACATAAATGGCTCAACACTCAGTATCTAAACAGCTGACATTGTGGCATCTACTATCAAGAAAGAATCTGGCACATAACTGTGTTGGGGGAGGCGGCATGCCAGAGTCCAGGGCATCTGGATTACATCTGACATTTCTGACTAGGCTCCCTCTCCCATGGGTGGTCTGCCAACCCCTGGAGGGACTGGCGAGGCCTTTAAGAACGAAGAGGGAAGTGAAAGAGAGAGGGCAGCGTACCAAGCCCAAACAGTGAAATACGGAGTGATCTATCACGGCATTAAAGTGTCACCAAGCAGCGAGTCACATGTCAGGCACACAATTAACGGCAACAGCCACTGAGATGGTTAGACATGAGGCCACACCAGGGACATGGCATTTGAGCCAAGCTGAGCGGCTGCTATGGCAGGGAGGGGCAAAAAACAGAAGGCGAGAATGGTGATCCAGACTGCCTCGTGGGAGGTGAAGAGATAAGGGACCTTCACAACGTCAGCTGCTTTAGAGATTTCATTGACTCGCTGTGATTAAGTCAAGGGTCACTGCTTGGTGCACAGAGCAGCAACAATGGCTACCAGAGTGATTGGATCCCATCCTTATGGCCACGTGTATGGTCATGTCTGTTTGTTAAAGGGGCTGTAGATTTCCTGTTCTTCATCCTCTATGGCTCAGCACCGTCACACAGATCTGACTGTTCAGCAGAGCTGTAATGCAGGCGCCCCCTAAATCTTCACCCTACTCTCAGTCTCAGCCTGCGTTCAAGATGTGCCTGAGCTGGAAGTCAGACCCACTAAGTTTCCCAGGGCTCCTCGCTGAAACCACACACTGGCTCAGGGTCCCGGAGTGGGGAGTGGCACCGAAGGAACAGAGCCCAACCCTGGATAACGAGATCTGGTAGTGGGTTGGCCAGTGAGAAGCTGTGAGGACACCACTTGTTTATCCCTCTGCTTTTAGATTGTAAGCTCTGTGGGACAGGGACCATATGTTTAGACTGCAATTAACACTCGGGGCCTGCAACCTGGCCGAGGCCCCTAGGTGCTCCCGCAGCAGAAATATTAAATAATAATAGCAGTAATGAATCCCAAGCCGGGAACATTTCATTTGTTTGGGGGTTTCCTTATAAAAGTTCTGCAGAGCCGTTGGGCTGAGCTTCCCTTTCTGCCCTATCCCACCCTCTGTTATGGGGAACAGGGATTCACTGTAGCTGGGCCCTAATTTCCTTCTGATTGTGTTTTCCTCCTGGCATATTTGCTGAGTGGAAGAGAGAGGATCCTCCGTGCTCCCCTTGTTTTGCCCCTCTCTCTGGCCAAGCAGAAATGGATGTAGCTTCCTCAGGGGACACTGTTAGGTTAAAATTAGGCAAGCTCTTACAAACCCTAAACCTTTTGCTAATGGCCCCAGGGCTATTGGTTTTGATTTGCTTTAAATTTCTATGGAAAGGTTTTGTTTGTTTGTTTAGCAAATAAGCCTCCCCTTGCAGTGTTTGGAGCCCAGACACCTAGCACTGAGCTGGTCAGTGGATCCAGAAGCATCGAGCAACAAAAGTGAAACCAAACAGGACACTTCTATGGCTCAAGTAGAGAAAAAACTAACACTAAACAAACAGCATAAAGAATGGGAAGTAAAGAAGCTTTCTAAGAACATAAGAAAGGCCATATTGGGACAGGCCAATGGTCCATCTAGGCCATCATCCTGTCTTTGACAGTGGCCAATGCCAGGTGCTTCGAAGGGAATGAGCAGAACAGGGCAGTTAGCGAGTGATCTATGCCTTGTTGTCCACTCCCAGTTTCTGGCAGTCAGAGGCTTAGGGAAACCCTATAGCATGAGGTTGTGTCCCTGTCCATCCTGGCTAATAGCCATGGATGGACCTATCCTCCGTGAACTTATCTAATCCATTTTTGAACCCAGTTATGGTTTTGGCCTTTACAACATCCACTGGCGAGGAGTTCCACAGGTTCACTGTGAGGAAGTTGTTCGTTTTAAACCTGCTGCCTATTACTTTCATTGAGTGACCCCTGGTTCTTGTGTTATTTGAAGAGTAAATAACATTTCATCATTCACTTTCTCCCCACCAGTCATAACTTTATAGACCTCTCTCATATCCCTCCCATCATTTCTTTTCCAAGCTGAACTGTCCCACGCTTTTTAATCTCTCCTCATAGGCAAGCTGTTCCATGCCCCTCATCATTTTGGTTGCTGTTCTCTGTATCTAAAAATCCGCTCTCTTAGTTTAATGGTCTTAGGCATCATCAAGGAAGGACAATGATTTTTAACCAGCCAATGTCCCTTTACACTTGCCCCAAACACTGAGGAGTCAGTTATATACCTGTGTAGTATCAGAGGAGCCTAAAGGATGAAAGGCAAGATTTTTTTATAGTGATGACATGTGTGAGGAGAAAAGGGACTTTATGGACCAGCCCAGTTATGAGCCAGCCTAAAGCCACCTTTTGCCTGCATCCTCTCTGGCCTTGTGCCAAACACAGCTCAGTCTGACCAGGGAATTTGTGCCTGTGCATCTTAAAAAGGGGCCTTAGTATGTCATGTTTACAGATGCTACACGATGTCTGATTTATCACACAGCATGGGGAACTCTGCATGTTTCAAGAAGGCAGGCTTAAGAGCCACAGAAAATAAATACTATAAAAAGCAATTTGAGACAGAGGACATGAATTAGAATGTGAATGAATCAAAGGCTCGGTCACTGGGCAAGGGACTCAGATCCCCCTCCCTCGTTTTCGACATTGCTAGAAAAAACAGTGAACCCCTGTCAGACAAATGAGCCCTCTGGACCCAATTTTTCAAGTTAATGAGCTCCCATTCCAGAGCTGCTTAGGTACGCAGACTCCCAGCACCTACCCTTTGCCACTGCCTCTAATGAGCAGAGCCACCATCATCTATCTCAATATCTGCACAAAAGATGGGTTTCATCTGCATAGGAGAGGTGATGGAAACCCACTCCTGATTGCACAAGTTTTGCATTGTACCCTCAGCACAAACAGTGCTCCCGTATTCCAGATGCAAGCACAGCAGGGAGAAAGGTTCTGGGACTGTTCTACAGTGCTAGAAATGCACAGTCCCGACAGGAAGACACCGATTCCAAGATGAAGCAGGCATTGGCAGGGAGAGCAGACTTCAGAATCACTGGAGTTTTGGGCTTGGATCATGCAACTGTTTAGCATTTTGAGATTAAAGTCTAGCACTGTGGCCAACACAGAAGGCTCTCAAAACCCATCACAACACCATAACATGCTGAGCAACACACAGGCATCTGTACTCTCTGCTATATATGCCATAAGAAACCTGCAGCTTCTACCTGGCATATTTCTCTAAAGTCGGAGCCATTTCAAAAAAAATTAAACCTATGTTTTCTTTTGGGGTGAGACCTGGCAGTTTCTTTGGTACATTTTGTTCTTGCCTCGCTCCAAAATTGGGTGGGATTTTGTGTCGTTCAGCATCACCACTCAGTTCTGTCTTTGTATTCCCCTGTTACAAAATAACCTCTTGCTTTATGAGGAAATTGCTTTTCTTGCCCCCAGGAACCTCGTTCCAGTCTCCATCAGGAGATTTCAAATGGACTTCAGTGTTTTATTAAAATTCTCCCTCATAATTACCCTTCTCGGGAACACGGGGAGAGTGATGGCTCCGGGTACAGGATCGTGCTGGAACATGCAAGTCACTCTCATATTATTATGCTTAAATTAACAGGGATTTTTTTGTAAATTGAAGACTAATTTTCTCCTGGGAATAGATCATTAAATCACAGAATACTAATGAAAAGTTACAGCATCTGGATGGGAACTGGGCGAGTGTTTGGGGGTTTTTGCGCCAGCAAAATAAAGCTACAATGGAAAGGAAAGAAGCAACAACTTTATATTCAAGAAACACCACAGCAGCCAGAAGTACCAGGGAAAGCCTGACAAAAGCCACATCCCGAACAGCTAGTGTGATTCTTGGGGTGTTAGAGGAAAGGAACAACAGAGGCCTCCATCAACTGAGAAAAGCAAGTGAGAGCAGAAGTTTGCAGCTATGTCTAGGAGAAAGTGAGGGAGGGCAGGAAAACCTCCATCATTTTGCCATCTTCTGTGTGAAAGCTGCCTGCCTGTCATCTCTTTCCACTGCAAGAGTTGTGTTATTATGGCGGCTGCTGCGACAGGCATAAGCTAGCGCTGATGGGAACGACATGGGGAGCATGCCAGCCAGGCAGAGAGAGATGGAACTGGTGGATGTACTGCAGGATGAGGCTGGCCCTGGGCCAGCGGCTAATTAGAACTCTGTGCTGCTGAGAGTACGTCAGGCAAACCAGGCACAGCCTTGCCCATCACCCTCGCTCTCCCTGCCTGCCCTGCTGCTGAGGCTCCACTGACCATCACCCTAGCAACGGCGCCAGCTCAAGATGCAATGCATCATGTATTTATTAACGAACAGCCGTTACACTCGAAGGACGGCTTTTTCCAGTTGAACTCAATTTCTTTGGAGCAATAAGGTTCAATAGATACAGGAGCGTGGAAGTGAGGAACTGCCTTTTGGGGGAGGGGGGCACTTGGGAGCGTAATGTCTGGGGGGCACAGAATGAGGAAATGCAGATTTCTTTATTGCTTTGATCATACATAATTTAAATATTCAAACTACTTTGGAATTCATTGAATTATACATGAATTGCCCAGGCAGCAGGTTTGTGGTAACTCCTGAAAGGCATTAATTTTATCCCCCCTCTGCCTTCAAAACCTTGAGTAACCTTAAAAATGTTCTTTTTCAAATCCAAATCAGTTGCATCCCAGAATCACCTTGAGAACGGAGTCCATGCCAGCTGACAATGCTGCTGAATTAATGAGGATTTGGTAAGCACGTTCCGCCGCTGGCTTTGAGTTAATGCATCTTTCTGCACTGTTTAGAGTTACTTCAGCATATTTTAAAACTCTTCCATGCCTTATACTTTATTTCAATGTAGGGAAATAACCACTACATTAGCAAGCCTGCAGAACAATGGGATGAGAGCATGGGAAACAGGCAGGGAGGGACCTCACTCAAAGGGAAAGAGCCAGATACTAACAACACTGATGCGTTTGTTTAATCTGCCCAGAGTAGAGCAGAGCCCTGGAAGAGAGGGACCAGCAGGGTCTGTGAAACTGGCATATTCAAATACCCTACGGTGTCCCCTCCCTGCAGCGCCTGCATAATTCCCATTAGCATTAAAGGAAGGGCATGAACAGAGACTGCACCAGTGTTTGTTGCAGTCTTCTGCACAGAGATGGCACTGCCCATTCACTTCAGAGCTAGTCCAGAAATGACTGTCCTAATACATGATCTGCAGCCCTCCTGGCTTGGCTTTAGGGAATCTACAGTCTGATCTGAGGTCTTGTCTATACAGCAAAAATGAAAGCAGTATAAGCAAAAAAAAAAAAAGGCAGTCTTCCAAATGCCCACCCAGGGAGCTAGCCAGGTATGATGACAGCAGTGTAATAGACTGGCACAGTTATGCTGGTCATTTCCCCTGCGGACAAACCCGACACAGACCCCAAACTGGGCGCTTGGGCTCAGCCCCTCCCTCTTTAACGTTGGTTGTAAAGAGAGGGAATAGTCTGGTGCCTGCTCTGTAAATGACCCACTGAGAGCCCCTCTCTGCCTAGTTCCCCAGCTGTGAGACAGGGAGGTGCGTTCCGCCCTGCCCCGCAGCCACTGGAAGTGCAGGGGTTGCGTCAAGGTGCAGTGCCACTCTGAAACACGAGCATGTAAACACACCACCCCGTAGCTGCTCCCCACGCACGCCGCGAGTCAGAGCCAGGCACGGTAATGATGACCAAGACGTCATGTGTTTGCTGCTCTTTGTCTCGCTCAGCCCCGCAGGGCCAACCCGGCAATGGGGGAAGGCACTGGTTCTATTCTGGCTCATGCATCGTCAACAGACAAGTTCCAATCACAGGGCCAAATTCTGCCTTCAGCTCCCTCGCTGAAGGCAGTGCAGTTGCACGACTGTAACAGAGGCCAGAACTTGGCCCACAAAACCTACCTTTTAAAGGCAGAGTCAGAGTTGGCTGCAGCTACTGAAATGTGCCCCGGCATGTTTGTTTGTGTATTTATTTTCGGCATTTCTTTGGCACTTGTCCCATGGTCATCAAGTGCTTATCCCACGCTTGGAGAACAGGCCTGACCAGGCTGCCTTGGGGCAGTGGCCAGTACAGGCTGTGTCAGAGGCATGGGCCAGTGCACGTAGCCAGTCTGCGCAATGCTGAACAGGAGGGAAATTCCTCCCTGGCCCTTGCAGGTGATCATCCTACAGCCTCAGGCATAACATCCAATTCCTCTTAAACAGCCCTGAATTCAACATGGCCCTGGGCTTCCCAAGCTTCAACTGTGGCTAGGTGTCATAAAGTTACCCTGTCCCTTTAAAAATCCAGCTGCCCAGTACAAACCTTGGTAACCGAGGATCCATAGGCTGGCTAATGGCTGCAGTGATATTTCCTTCTTTGTTAGAAATGTGCTGCCCTTTCCTCTCCCGGGGCCCCCTGGTTCTCATGTTACAGGAGGAGAGACTGTGCTAGTTACACTCCACTCTGGAAGCTGTCACTGCCCGTTGTAATTACCAGCCAATATCTGCACCTGGCCCAGTGTCCTAAACCCTGCCAGCTCGGTGTCCAGAACCCAGGACTGCACAATAGGCAGGTGCTCCAACAGCGAGACAGCTCCCGCGACCCTCGGGTGGAAACCCCCACCCCCACCCCGAGCCACCACAAGGGGAGGAAACTGAAGCAGAGACTTTGCAGAGACAAACCCCCACGGGGCTGTGCCCTGGACTCTCACGCCTGGAATCATTTCCCAGTGCACTTTGAATCAAGAACGTGGAATGTACTGCATACATCTGGCCCGCAGAGATGGCAGCTTGTATTTGCTAGCTAGCCAAGCAGCCAGATGTTTCAGGGAAGGAGGAAACACCAACAGACGCTGCCAGCCTGCACTGCAGACGTGCTGTGAGCCTGCTGCATGGCTTACAACAACACAGGCGGAGAAGAGCAGCCATTGCCACAGCTGGACAGTCTGTTTGTCTTGTGTGTGGGGAGGGGGGAGTGTGCAAGGGCCTGGCTGCATTCTCCAGGATCCCACGAGCACCAGTGAGGCCAGAAGTAAAGCAGCCGTTCCTCCAGCTGAGGAGAGCAGGATGCTGCTCTGGAGTACCAGCCAGTGCACCCCGGGGGCCAGAGAAGCTCCTCTTTCCAGTATGGAGACGCAGGCTTCCTGAGGACATTTGGTTTGGCGAAGGTGGGATAGGCCAAGCCAGAAAAAGACTTTATACACTGAAGCAGCCACATGGTGCTGAGATGGCCATGATGCCCAATGCCTTTCCCATGGATGCAAAGTTCTGAACCTGCCCTCTTAGCTTTTGAGAATCCTGCCTAAAGTCTCACCTGGCTTGTCCAGCAGCTTGCTCAGAGAGCCAGATGTAAAAGGACCGGAAGTCCTGGGTTAGTTGGGACAATCCTGAGTCTCCAGGAACAGATTTTGGGACACCTGAAATGTCCCATCTTTTCATCTCATCAGCCAAAATATTGGGATTTTGTAACAAGAAAATATTTGTTCAAGATGAGTTGCTCCGCCAAGTTGAACCAGCTTTGTGTGTGCGAGGTGCTGACAGTCCAGTGGAAGGAGGGTCCAGTGTGATGAACAGCATTGGGGGGTAAAAGGAAAAGTCACAAGAGCACAGACACTATCTGAGTTGATCTTTTGCTTAAATGGAAGGGTAGCCTGATCAATGTTTCATGAGGAACACATTAAGACACTATGTCACTGGGGGAAAACCCTCCATTCTGAAAAAGCATCTGTCTCACTGCTGTAACCCTAAAAAAGTTGCCGTACAAATGTCTCTGGTTTTGATTCTGACAATACAGTCACACTATGCACGCAGTCCCTGGAATCCTCCTCTGCAAAGGGAATTCTGTCTCTAGCTGACTGGGCAGCCCAAGGGACGGACATAGCTCACTGCTCAGCTCAGCTCTAGGTTTGCGCCCTGGTGGAGGCGTTTGCACACCTGGTCACTTGGCTCACCCTAGATGCTCATGCTCCTGAAGCAGAAATTCCTGGTGCTGCTGCTTTGCATCAGCTTCTTCATTCTTGGATTGCTCCGCTGAGCATGCAGGCCAGGAGGAAACAAAACCAATGCGGGCTGGATCAGCCCTTCTTGTTCACAACTCATTGCTGCCCCAGGGCTAGCTCTGCTCCCAGTTCTCACAGTTCCCCCCTTTCCTCTTCATGGTGCTTCAGTCTCATGGGAAGGCACAGAGGAGCTTGGCAAAAATCACTGTGCCAAGTCGGTGACTGAAATAAAAGACAGTGCGGCACAATGTGTTCATTGCTACAATGGGGCGCAAGAAGATGGCCCAGAGGGCTGTGCCTGGAATTCTCCTTTCTAAACAGCTACAAGGTGAAGTTAGTGCTGGTGAAAAGTGCCAGAACAGCAGCCTTCGAGGCTGAAGTCTACTTATCCACAAAACAGGTACCGTGTGGACAGCTGCACACTGCCCAGCACCCATGTGCATCACCCCTCCCACGGAGGACCCCTTCTAGGGATCAAAGGAAAGCTCAGCCTCCATGACCCATTAATGCCTTGGCTGCTGAGATTGCTAATGAGGGGGCTAATTAGTGCCACGTGTGATGCTGGGTTTTAGGCTCCAAGGCTCACCAACACATTTAATCCAACAGCCATTAGATGATAATGCCTGTGGTTGCTACCTACCTGGGTCACACATGAGCAGGCAGCTTAGAGGTGAAAAGCCCTATTCCCAATTCCCTGAGCCATTCAGTCCCTCCGACTGTTGGAACCAGCAAAACAGAGAGGCCAGGCCCTATGGGTCAGTCCCATTCCAGAACCTCTCAGGAGTTGGCATTTGAAATGATTTCAAGGAAGTGAGGCCAGTGGCGATCAAAGGAACATAAAAAAGTTCATTGATTTACGATTGTGGAAAATAACCAGGCACCATCAAAAGCAAAAGACTCCTAGACTTTAGAGTCAGCAGCACCTGTCTGTGGACTTGTCCACAACAGATCTATTTCTATAAATATTAGCTAACCCCTTTTAAAACCCTAGTGTGGATTTTAACATGCATTGGCTGCTCAAGGAGAGTCTTAGAAGGAGAACAGAAGCTGCAACATGACTAGCTAAAACCTGTTCAAATCCAGCTTGCAACCCTGTCCTACACTAGGCTTTAAAATGGGTTGGTTAAAACAAGTTAGCTAACAGCTCCTTTTGTCCTAGCGTGGCCACGGCCATCTGCGTGCCGAGGCATTCCCAGCATGGCCAGCACCACAGCTTCTTGGCAGCACACACGAACAAGAGCAGAGCCTTTGGGCCAGGAAGGCCACTCCTCCTCCTCAAGATGCCATCGGGTTGTTTCCAAGGAGGATATTTGCAAGTCCAAAAGTGCTTTATGGAGAGAGAAGGAGGGAGCCTGAGGGTACTTATAGGCAGCAAAAAGACGCACGGCAGCAACTCTCAGGACCCGGGTCAACTGACTCGAGCTCTCACCGCATGGCTAAAATTGGAGTGCAGACGTTCAAGCTTGGGATGGAGCCCAGGCTCTGAAGCCTGGCAAGGGGACACCTAGCCTCACAGCATGAGCCCTGTGAGCACTGTGATGCTGGCACACAAGGTGCCCGCTCTTGTCAAGGCTTTAGGCCTCAGCCAAGCACTGACAAATTCATTGCTGGAACCCAGTCTGTTTCACCTGTGTGTTAGACTCAGGTGGGTATTGGACTTAGAACAATGTGTGTAGACTTTATGAAATGCTTGTTAGTAGCGACATGTATAACTCTCCTTCTGTCCTGCACTTAGGAAGGAAGAATCCCATGCACCACTGCAGGCTGGCTAAGCAGCAGTTCTGCAGAAAAGGACCTGGGGATTACGGTGGACGAGAAGCTGGAAATGAGTCAGCAGCATGCCCTTGTTGCCAAGAAGGACAACGACATATTGGGCTGTATTAGTCGGAGAATTGCCAGCAGATTGAGGGAAGTGACTGTTCCCCTCTATTCGGCACTGGTGAGGCCACACATGGGCTATTGCATCCAGTTTTGGTTCCCCCACTACAGAAGGGATGTGGACAAATTGGAGAGAGTCCAGCAGAGGGCAACAAAAATGATTAGGGGGCTGGGGCACATGACTTATGAGGAGAGGCTTTGGGAACTGGGGTTATTTAGTCTGCAGAAGAGAAGAGTGAGGGGGGATTTGATAGCAGCCTTCAACTCTCTGAAGGGGGGTTCCAAAGAGGATGGAGCTCGGTTGTTCTCAGTGGTGGCAGATGACAGAACAAGGAGCAGTGGTCTCAAGCTGCAGTGGGGGAGGTTTAGGTTGGATATTAGGAAAAACTATTTCACTAGGAGGGTGGTGAAGCACAGAAATGGGTTACCTAGGGAGGTGGTGGAATCTCCTTCCTTAGAGGTTTTTAAGGTCAGGCTTGACAAAGCCCTGGTGGGGATGATTTAGTTGGGGATTGGTCCTGCTTTGAGCAGGGGGTTGGACTAGATGACCTCCTGAGGTCCCTTCCAACCCTGATATTCTATGATTCTATGACTGGGAGCAACCTGAATCTTTTGTGATCTTTGGTGTATAACAACCAACTATCACGAAGTCCAGCTTGCCAAAGTGGCATGATAGACTGGAGTGCTTAAGGGGACAGTCTGTGACTCCATGGTAAGACGGTTATATTGCTTCAAGAGTTCACATTTGTTACTGGGTGGATGAAATTTAATTATAGACCATACCACCAGCTTGGGGTCTCTGCCCTGCTTCTTGCCAGTCTGCCCTGATGCTGGCACTCCCGGTCATGAGCCACTCCAGACAGCGGGACAAGCCTGAGTCAGTTGACCAGGCCCTTGAGACTCTTGCCATGTTGTGTTGTTGTTTTTTTTGCTGTGCCCTAAAACAAATCTGGGCTATCCAGCCACGCTGTTTCTTCCTCTCCTCAGTTAACTCACTCTTCATTATCCTTTCCTACCCTTTTTAATTTCTCTCTAAACTCAACCAGCTATTGCGGTTCAGACTGAAATAATTAATTGGAAAAAAATTGCCACTGTAGGAGAAAAGAGTGATTAAACCCATCCAGCGGACAATGGGGCAATCATCAGCCTAAGCATCTAATTACAGGGTTGGAGAGTATGGATGCAGGGATAATAACAGAGCCTTTTGTAAACTGTGTTGCCGGATGAGCTGAGAGGAGGGTCTGTGCTTGACTTTGCTCCTGGTTTCGTTCATGGTTCCCAGAGTGAAAAAAGATATAAATGCAAGAATAACTGATTACAGAGTGAATACACATGAAGGGTTGCTGGAAAAGCAAGAGCATCAGGCAACACAAACACCTCTCCCATCCCAGCTCTCGGCTTGCTGGCTATACAGCGCTCGCTTAAGACAAGCGGCTTGGAGGATGGGCTTTCCCTTGAAAGAGACTTTGAGAGAGAGGGAGAGCACAGGAACACTGTGCATTTGGCCAGCCTAACAATACAAGGTAAGAAAACTGGGCACCGATGGAACCCCTGAGCCTGGCCAATTTTTCTAGCCAAACACTTTCCTGCTTGTTAAAGGGCTGCATTCCCCCCACACATCACTAAAGCATCTGACCCCACACACTTCTCCGAACTCCTTGCTGAGTGTCACAGCAACAGGTTTCCTATCTCCCATGCCATGAACAGGGGCAGGACTTTGTTTCATCAAGCCATCAGACACTGACTAGCACAGACGGTCCTGAACACATGATCTATAGCATGGAGGAGGAGGGAATTGCATTCAAACCAATTCTGTCCTCCTGACCTGTCCATGTTTAACTGCGCAGGATGGAGCTAAAATCACAAAGGAGGAGTCACTTGTCACAGCTACTGAATTTGCTACTGCTTATTCTGGGAAGGAGCCTTCCCCGGGGGCTCAACGCAGAACGGCTGCCCCTCAGTGGAACTCACTGCTTCTGAACAGAGATGGCCTCTCTCCAAGCCCTGCAATGCTATGGGGTGTGGCAGACAGCATACTCCAGTATCATGGCCAATGTCCTAGGGATGGCTCTCAATATCTCATTAATCAGAACTGGACTGTGCCATTTAATATGGCAGTGAAATGGCCCCAGGGACTGGGAACAGAGTAGAGTGGCCACCTCATCCAGTCCTCTCGGTGATTGGAGACTGCAGAGTGGCTATTACTGGCCTAAGCAGAATGGGCCATGGGCACTGCACTCTTAACACCTACACACCTGAAATGTCCTGCTCACTCCTAACGGGATGCCCAGTAGATGGTGTGCACTGATCTATGCTCCTGTGAAGAAGGACACCACTATGCAGTAGCACTTACAGGTAGGTGGCAGTATGAGGGTCACTTCTCCAGCGGGAGACAAAAGTCTCTCCAACTCCAAAGCCCTGCTGTTGAAAGAGAAACATACACAGTTTTATCGTCTCAGGCTTACACAGCAAGGCCAACGAGCTGCACCCGACCCCAGGCATGGGTCACAGGGCTTGGCCAGCCAAAGGGCGCAAATCTCAGCTACAACTAGCTCAGGGCAGGCAGCTTGTGCTCTGCAGTTGCCCAAGGCTGCACACTCGGTGCAGGAGATGGCAGGCAGCATACATGGACAAGTAAACATGAGACATAAAGATGGCAGAGGCAAGTGATCCTAAAATACGTATTAAATCCAGCCATTTTCCTTCTGGCTGAGCATGCCCCCCTCCTGTGGAGAGCCACTCTGATGGAATCTTAAGCGGATTCTCTTCTGGAGGAGACATAACACGGAGGAATGACTTTCTTGACTGTCTGTGGTCATTAAAAATCCATAGCAAAGGTGCCCAGGCTAAACTCTGTAAATTCAGATGCAGTGCGCCTCTTTACTCCCTTAAACTGTTGTGGAGTCCTGCTGGAAGCTGTTGAACAGTTGTTGCGTTTCACCTCAGAGGTGGCTGCATTTCAGTGGTGGGTAAAGTGATCCTGAGATACAGACTGAAATCATTCTGTTGAAATGCTTTGAGAGTATTTGTGGCTTTCACTATCTAATCTAGAACAAAATATTCATAATACAAATGATGGCGTGTTTTATTAAGACTGTTATTAAGGGAAGGCCTGGTTACAAGTCTGTGTGGGGAGATCTGTTTATGCACGTATCTCTTATTGGTACCTACCTCAAAGTGGCACTGGAAGGATTAATTAAGTCATATCTGTAATGCTAGCAGATGCTAGGAAGAAAGGCTTGGTAGAATTAACAACAATAGTGGAAAAACAAGGCCAGCAACACATGACACACAAAACCCCTGATGGAACAATATATCTCAACAAGTCTTGGATCATATACCATGTCCCAAGCTCCAAATCCTTCCCTGGACACAGCATCTTGACATGGTTAGAAAGCTTGTGTGTTCCAATGACCCCAAGAGCTACACCAGTGGGAGCTTTAACACCTGTTAGGGCCACCCAAGCTAGACAGGATCAAGGGTAGGGAACAGACGAAAAGCAGCTGGCTGGCCGGCCCTCCAGACTGGGGGCTGAGTGACAGGACAACCACCTATCCGCATTACAAAGTTAAGTTACAGAAACATAACAAGGTCAATATGTAGGTAGAGCCTTGTTTGTGCCCTTAGTAGTGTTTAATGGCGTGGAAAGGACTCAGATTCAGAATGTGAAAGAATGTCAAAAGGATGTGGAGTGGGACCTGTAGGATTCCTTTCTCCCAGGGCTACTACCTGCTTTCCTGGCCAATCTGTCCTCTGCACTTACCAAGAAAACGACAATCTCCTCCCCACTCCAACAGTCTCTGCCCCCGTACATCTCGCAGCAGGACAATCCCTGCTCGGTTGGCGGTCACTCCAGGGAAGGGACTGTCACAAAATAATTACTCTAGGGGAAAAAAGCCCCCTGTTCACAGCCCATGAGCCCTTTGGGCTCTGAGGAGACGGAGCCAGCAGCTGGAGAAGGGCACCATGATCAGAGTGTGAGAGGATAAAAGGAGTCCTGACAAAACAGCAGCCACAGATTTATGGAATGGAAAAAGGAGCAACTCACAATGAAACAGAGTGTAACAACCCCCGGCACAGTTGTGATGGGATTCAGCCCTAAAGGGTCTGAATCCCTTGTATGCAATCTGCACATATTGAACCCTAGACACAGTCAAACTAACAGAAAGGGATGAACCCTGGGGAACAACAAAGGGTGGAAGATGGAGAATGTACCAAAGAACAAGAATAAACAACCCATCCCATGGTGACTTAGCAATGGAGGGAAGGAGAGTGTGAAAAGCCACATCACTGGCCTGCAATACATGGCACTGGCCAGCTCAGTGTGGGGAAAGCAGCCAGGAGACTGAAAACAATTCCTTTGTTTTGAGCTCCTCTGGCTTGCAGGAATCTTGTGTGAGCTCAAATTACCAACCTGGCTCCCCCTTTCCGTGCTCCTTCCCAACCCTTAGCAGTCACACCACACATTAAAACACATTTAGCAACCAATCAGGGACCTGTGACTTCCTATAATAAAGACATTTTTCATCTTCACAATCTCAATGAGAGCGAGTTTAAAGTGGTGTGAAATTGCAAACGGTCACGGTGCACTAGCAGCCGAGGTTTCCCTAGGTATCCTTCATCCCAGCAAATAGAGTTCGAGCTGCCCAAAGCATATAAATCTTGAGCAACTCCAAGTCACTTTGAGTAATAGTTCATTTTCTGATTTAATTTTGACTGTGACCGCAGCTTCTAAAAGGCATTTTCAGCTGCGGGCTGGTCTGGGGTCTTTTTCCTCCCCAAGAGCTAAACCAAGAAGAGAGGCAGTTTCGCTCCAGCTCATGACTGAATCTCAGCACAGCCACAGCGAGGGAGATGAGCACACAGTCATTGGTGCTAAGCCCAGCAGGAGAGCAGCGGGAGTCCAGCAGTGCATTACCGAACCGAGCTCATGACGAGCACAGATGCTGCTCAACTCCCTGCCCACAGGAAATTAAGCAAGCCCTAGCCCGTAGCATGCATGGTGTCTGCCCAGCTAAGCCCAGGCACTAGGAGGAGCTGGAGACAATGCAGTACAGGCAGATCATGCTAAGGAAAGTTGGGCCTGCAGCCTGGTCAGGAGCCTATCTAGAAATTCAGCCGCAGCTTAAGTCATCACAGCTCAGCCCCAATTTCAATGGTGATGGTATCAGCCTAGGGCAGGGATGACTTTGGGTCACAGCGGCCTGCCAGGACTTGGGGTAAGAAGCGAGATCCCAGACCGCCTTGCTGGTTAAAATGAAAGGAATCTCTCTCCTCTCATGTGAGCACTACTTCGCGTTGTCACTGTTGGTGAATGGATCACATTTGGAAGTGGGCTGAGCTGCTGGCCTGTTCTCCGTGTGGCTGCTACCCTGGCCAGGGGTGCGGGTGTTATTCGATCAGCCACAGGGGTCTGGCTCACGAAAGAAGCAGCTGCTGTGGCAAGGGGACTGTCACACATCTCGCAGTCAGCAGCTCGCCAAGGGTCCACCTTCCTGCAGGAGAGGAGCTGAACTAACTGCTCTGCTGGTTCCTTTCTAGACTGTTCCCGAGGAGGGACTAGTGACGCGCTCCGAGCGCTTTGGCCTCGTCAGGATGGTCTCTGGCAGCTTCAAGCTGCTGCCCGTTTTCCCCCGGTGTAGCTGTTGTATGTGACTTGCATCTCCAGTGCTTGGCCAATCCACAGGGCTGCTCCAGTCCTCCTCCGGCCCCGGGAATTGAAAGCTCAGGGCTGTATTAGTAATGGGCCCCTGTGTTTACAGTTAGTCTGTTAAGAGCAGGAATCTCACTCCAAACTGCTCTAGGACAAATAAATAAATAGGCAGCAGGCCCTGAAGAGAGGACTTGCCAGTAATGAACCAGGGTGACTGGTTCTCAGCCTGCTGTCACCACACCCAAGTTATGGCCGACACTGCTCAACTGCCCGATAAATGTGTTATTTGCCATGTTTTGGCCTAAACCGTTGACTGTAGCTAGAACATGGGGCCTGCCTCCCCGTCCCTGACTCCCTTCACAATGCACCATGGTGACAGGGAACAGTTCTACCTAAGGGACACACCACAGAGCCTTTCAGCACCAGTGCCAGGTGACAAAAGGACATTGGCAGCACCTCTAGCCCTTTATGTCTCTGCAGCACAGCCACAGCCCGGGCAAGCTCCCGCCCGTCCACCCTGTTGATACTGTGCAGGCCTCGTGAGCTGTGCGTCTCCTCTGCCCCAGTACATATGGCAGCACCAACGGCTACAGAGGGTGCCTGGTCAGTCATAGACAGAGAACCTCGTCAGAGACTCACAACAGAAAGCCATCACGGGCTATGCCCATCAACATGCTGGATGCCAGTTGTGGCCATGGGCAGATCCCACTTCTCATGTAACAAACTGCATGCCCACCAAATCAAACCAAGGCCCCACACAGACATACAGCAGCTTCTGATCCACTCTGTCTTTATTGCTCTACTTCCTGCATCCTCGTTTATATTAAACCATGCTGCAACATAGGCCGGGACATCTACCCACTCCGCCATTCAGACCCTGTAGCTCGAGTCTGCATCTTTCCCTTGGATCTCCGCTCTAGCTTCTGGAAATAATCATTCATCCAGTCTTCACTTCCGCCCAAAGATTTCCCTTTTAACACAGGCAACACTGAAGGGTCCCTCTCTTTCCTGCACCATTCAGGTCTTAAAAGATGCTCTCCTAGGTGTCCCTGCTCGGCTGCTACCCAGAAGTCTTTTATTTCCAAGTTCAATAGATTTCTCCAGGCGTGTGATGACTTCATTTTCTTAAACCGAACCTCTGTCCCGCTGCACCAGCCTAGGACGCTGCCCTTATACCCAGCCCCACTCGCAGGGGAAGGCATATTCCCAGCATAATCTCCTGGTGATTCTGTTCCCAAGACTCCTCAAGCTGGCTGAGAAGTGGAGGCATCACTGGGCCTTTCAGAGAGGACACTGCCTTTCCCTGCTGCCCCCACCATGTGCACTTGTCCTCTCCCTAGTGGGGCTATCCATTCTGGAGCTGGCCTGAGCAGAGCTCATGGAGTGTCACACCTCTTTGCTACCCTGATACAGTCCTCTTTCCCTTATCACATCCACACATTTTCTTCATGCCAGCGAAGGATGGGCATGGGGGAGGGGCAACCCGCTGGGAGGCTGCCAAGCTGCTCGCCAGTCAGCAGCATAGGGGTGAAAAAGAGAACAGGACCCTTCCTTTAGTCCCCTCAGGGAGATGAAATCATCGCCCTTACAACATGGAAGGGCCAAAATAGAGTTCGGAGAGTAAATAGCTAAAGGTGCAAAAAGAAACAGGAAAGTCTTAAACTCAGTCAGAAGCAGGAAGCCTGGGAAAGAATTGGTGAATCTGCTGGATCACCCGGAGTTACAGCGGAGCAATCTGGGAAGACGAGGAAAGTGCTGAGAAGCTAGATGATTTCTTTGCACCAGTCTTCACTGCAGAGAACGTTGGGGAGATTCCTACATCACACCTGCTCCTTCTGGTAACAAAGCTGAGGTGCGCTCAGAGGCTGAGGTGGCGGAAAAAGAGATCTGAGGCAAACTGATCATTTAAAAAGCAATTAGCTACCGAGCCAGCTGGTCCAGCCAAGAGGTCTGAAGGAGCATAGGGCTGAAGTAGTTGAGGGGCTAACAAAAATCTGCAATCTCTCATTGAAAACATCCACTGTTCCAGAGGACTGGAGGGTAGCTAATATTGTAAGTATATCTTAAAAAGGCTCTAGGAGAATTGTAGAGCAATGAGCCTTACATCCGTACCTGGTGAATTGGTTAAAATGATAATTAAAAACAGAATAGCAAAACCCCTGGAAGATCATAACATGACAGGGTCTAACCAGCAGGATTTCTGCAAAGGAAAATTGTGTCTCACTAATCTCTTAGAATTCTTTGAATGTGTCAGAAAAGCAGTGGATAAAGGAGAACCAGTTGACCAAATGGTTTTAGATTCAAATAAGCTAAGTCATCAACCAGTGAGATACAAAGTATTGTCACGGATCAAAAACTGGCTGAGACACAGAAAGCAAGGAATGCGATTAAACGGTCAATTTGCACCATGGGAAAAGGTTAACAGAGGAGGCAGCAGGATTCCATACTACGTCCCTGTGTTGTTGAATATATTCATGAAGGGAGGTGAGTAGTGAGGGAGCCACCTGTGCATATGACACGTACATTTCTACACTGCAACAAAAGACACACGGTGCAGCCATGGCTGGTCTGGGCCAGCTGGCTCAGGCTCTCTGTGCTCAGGGTCTGGAGCTATAAAATTGATGCGTAGATGTTCAAGCTCTGGCTGGAGCCTAGGATCTAGGACCCTCTCGCCTTGTGGGGCCTCAGAGCCCAGGCCCAAAATGTTTACACTGCAATTTAATAGCCCCACAGTCTGGGCCCCGCGAGCCTGACTCAGCTGCCCTGGGCCAGTCGCAGGTCTTTCATTGCAGCGTTATTTAGGCCAGTCAGGACCAGAGAGGATGGTGAGGAACTTCAGAGAGACCTAAACAAGCCAGGGGAACAGGCAACATGATGGCAAATGAAGTCCAGGGTTGATGAACACAAAGTAATGTACACTGGAGGGGAAAATTTAAACTACGTATGCACCTTACAAGGGTCTAGATTAACCGTATCAGCTCAGGACAGGGACCTGGGCACTACTGTAGACAGCTCAATGGAGACCTCTGCTCAATGTGCAGAAGTGGCAAAGTTTGCAGATGATACAAAATTACTCAAAATAGTTTAATCCAAAACAGACTGCAAAAAGTTACAAAGGGATCTCACTTTAAACTGGGTGACTGGGCAACAAAATGGAACATGAAATTCAGTGTTGATCAATGCAAAGTTATGCACACTGGAAAACATAATCCCAGCTACACGTACAAAATGATAGGGTCTAAATGATCTGTTACCACTCAAGAAGGAGATCTTGGAGTCACTGTGGTTGACTGAAACCATCTGCTCAATGTGCAGCAGCAGTCAAAAAAGCGAACAGAATGTTAGAAACTATTAGGAAAGGGACAGATGATAAGACAGTAAATATCATAATGCCACTTTATGAATCCATGCTACACCCACATCTTGAATACTCTGTGCAGTTATGGCTGCCCTATTTCAAAAAAGATATATTAGAAATGGAAAAAGGACAGAGAAGGGCAGTAAAAATGATTAAGGGTATGGGGCAGATTCCATATGAAGAGAGATTAAAAAGACAGGGACAGTTCAGCTTGGAATATGACAGAGGTCTATAAAATCGTGACTGGTGTGGAGAAAGTGACTAGGAACATGTCATTTACCCCTTCACATGACACAAGAACCAGGGGTCACCATATGAAATTAATAGGCAGCAGGTTTAAAATAAACATAATGAAGTACTTCTTCATACAACACAGTCAACCAGGGGAACTCGTTGCCAGGGGATGTAGTGAAGGCCAAAAATATAACTGGGTTGAAAAAAGCACTAGATAAGCGATAAGTTGGCTATTAGCCAAGATGGTCAGGGACGTAACCCTATGCTCTGGGTGTCCCTAAACCTCTGATTGCCAGAAGGTAGGAGTGGATGACTGGGGATGGATCACACAATAATTGCCCTGTTCTGTTAATTTCCTCTGGGGCACCTGGCACTAGCCACTGTCAGAAGACAGGATACTGGGCTGGGTGGACCATTGGTCTGACCCAGTATGGCCATTCTTATTGATTGTTCATAGCAGGGAGAGTGTCACGGAGTGTGGGGGAGTCCAGGCCCTGCACCCCGCTTCCTGGGATTCACTGAGACTCTCAGCCAGCCAGTAAAACAGAAGGTTTATTGGACAACAGGAACACAGTCCAAAACAGAGCTTGTGGGTACACCCAGGACCCCTCAGTCAAGTCCTTCTGGGGGAGCAGGGAGCTTAGACCCCAGCCCTGGGGTTCCCTGTGTTCCTCCACCCATCCCCAAACTGAAAACTAACCTCCCCCAGCAGGCTCTCTCCTGCAGCCTGTCTTCACATTCCTGGGCAGAGGTGTTACCTCCCCCTCCCCCTCCTGGCTCAGGTGACAGGCTCTCAGGTCTCCCATCCACAGGGCACATTCCCAGGTCAACACTCCCCCCTCCCTGCTGCGTCACATCGTCACAGAGAGGTAGATGAGAACAAGCACGTCTTGTCCCTGGGGGATTACACTGCACCTGCCCACTAGTTCAGGATGCTGCAATCACTGGAGGCCAGGAGTGCAGCACGTTGCAATTCCTGCAGAAGCACAAAAACTATCAGCATCTCAATCTGCGCTTTTGTGCTGGGCACAGATTTAATTTAAAATGTTTCATGGGCTCACTGTAAAGAAACAACCAAGCAGTTAGGAATATCAGTGAAGGTGGGAACCCTGAGTCACTGCCAGACATTCTCCAAGTGGTTCTCACTCACAGAAACATTTAATTACATCCACTTAGACTGGTAACATCTGAAACTGGGTAAGCGAATCTGACCTGGAAAAGAGCCACTGCTCAGAGCCAGCCTGCAGCAGCTGGCAAAGACGAGGGCTTGGGTGAGGAGCAAAGCCTAAGCAGCCTGCAACAGACTAAAATGCTTCAACCAGTGAACTCAGTGGGCCTGAATGCAGACACAGACACATGCTGTCCAGAGGCAGCTTTCGTTTTGCTTTGTGGCTATGGGCTCAATCCTGCAAGGTGCAAGCTCTCGAGCCTCAATCCATCAAAGCACGGAAGCAGTCCCATTTGAACGAGACTAGTGAGATCAAAGAAAGGCATTCAGGGACTAGTGCCACCCTCATTACTAGGTGGGCATGGTGGTCTAAGGATTGTGTCAATGAACAGAAGGGATGGTCAGTGGGGCTTTAATTTAGCCAGCGATGAGCCCTGGTCCTTCAGGAGCCTCAATCATGCTTACTGTGTCGAGTGAGATTCAAATGAAGAAGGGACTCTCCCCACCCCCAGTCCCAGCAGCTACAATGAGAAGAAAAGCCAGATGGGCAAAGAGTAGGTCTGTGGGTATCAGCGGAAGGGACATTATCCCACAAAAGGACATGGCTGTCATCAGCAGCGGTAGCGACACAGAGCTAAGTTACACAAAGTTCACAAGAAAAGCTCCCGTGATCTAACTCATAATGAAAAGGGAAGTGACCAAGGGGTAACCAGGGTCCACGCCGGGGCCTGCTCAGGAATGAAAAGCCGCGCAGCAGCCTTACTGTTCAATGTCTTCTTGCACCAGAAGGTAGAAGGCCTCTTCTTGGCACTTAAAGGAGGATGACTCTTCTTTGACCTTTATGGAAACAAAAGACACAACAGTCCTCAGTGCCGTGGTGATTTAGTATCCTGAGCACAAAGATCTTGACGCAGAAAACACGGGCCCTGGTTCTCCACCATTCTGCATCTGGGCAGTGAGTGCAATGTGTTGCTGTTCTGGGTTGGTGGCACGTTTGCACAAGTTTTGTACCAGTGTAAAGGACTGCACAAGGTGCAGCTCAATGGAAAACCAGGCCCAGAAGACCTTGGGGAGGGTCTTTCACAACAGGGAGAACTGCCAAACACATTAGATTAAAGCAGGGACTGGCCAGTGATTCTTTCACCCCTTTTTTTTTTTTTTTTTTTGCGGGCACATAACCATTTCCTGACTACTGCAGAGATTTAGGTTTAATGAGGGCTTTCCTCCTGCCTGAGCCCAGCTGCTGGGTCCTATGGGGAAGTCAGAGCACTGTTTGGGACATCACACTAATTTCCGTATGATGTCATGATTGCACTACAGGGTCCTGCAAGAACTGGGAGGGAGATTCTAGCCCACAGACTCAAAGCTAACACAGAGGGTAAGAAGCCAAGCAAACTGCTGTTTAACCTGAAAGACCCTTTGTTGAAATCTGTCCACATGTGATTGTTCCCGCTGTGCAGCTGAACTGTGAGTGCTCCATCCTCTCCTCCAAGTATGCAAATTGACAACACCTTATCAAACTTCTTTATGAAGTGCAAACGCCTCTGCGAGCTGCAGTATGCTGGGGGGTGTAAGCAAGTCTCCAAGGCACCACACTGTCAACTAGATTTAGACCCGATATTTTGACTTTGCAAAGGGGAAAAAATGTGATTTACAAACCTGATACAAACAGAAAAGGCTCCTTCAATATTTTTGAATAAACTCCGTGAAAGCAGGGTGCAGCGTTGTTGGAAACCAAAACACAAAAGTACTGAACTATGCATGAGAAACAGCAAGCAAAACTGACCAGTCCAACGTCACTGCCCAAGCTGAGTGCAATTCTAAAGAAATAAAGGGTACAAACGGTAAACGGTGTGATCTATATCCTGCAATTGAATTGGTGAGGGTGGAACTCTGCAGTCCCACTGGCTTCAGGTGGGGCTCCATGTGGCTCAGGTTTTATTATCTGTCGCTTTGTGTAGAGGAGGGTTTTGTGGTCTGAGGATAGAGCGCATTAGCTAGCTTGGTCTAACACACGCTCTTCAGCATGTGCGAAAATAATCGCGTTAAAGCCGTGTCTTCCTGACAGGCTTTACTTTCACCATGTTAGCATGTGCTTGTGCCTTGACTAGAAGCTGTTAGCTGGAGCTAGCTAATGTGATCTCACATCATATCTTAAAATCCTAAACAAAACCTAAGATGACATCAGTGTCACGGTCCATTGGGGCTGCAATCCAGACCAGTGAGGGGTTGTGTCACCACCTTCCCTGTAACCCTGGGGACCTTGCAATGCTTTTTTGCTATAGCTCCCAGCTTGCAATGGTCACAGCCAGTCTATACGAGTGCAGGAAACACCCCATGTGCAAGACAGCCCTGGTTCAGCAGCTCTGATCCCAGCAGCCAGTCTACAGGCCCCCACTGCACTCTGGCTTCCGCTAGCCATGGTTCCAGCCAACAAACCCCACACTGGAACAGAAGGGGTTAAGAGTCTATACTGGACCCAGCTAGCCCTGCCCCTCCAACCCTGCAGAGCATGCTCCAGCTGGAGACAGGGTTAAAAAGGGAGCATCCCAGCTCAAAAGAGACCCTCCCTGACACCCCAAGGACTGCATGCTGAGTTGGGCTGGGGCTGACAATTTGGTTTCCCTTTTATATTTTCTTTCTCCTTTTCTGGGACTGGAAGCGGAGAGAGCAGTGGTAGGAAGTGACCCTAGGAGGGTAACACAGAGGGTCCACAACCCTGCCCAGGGGTCAATGCTGCTGACCCTCTAGGGTGCTGGGTCAGAGCCCGGTGGAGTAGAGGCTCCCTGCAGATCCCATTAGATGATCTCAACACACTCCCAGTCCTGAATTTTCCCAAAATCATGTGCCCTGGAGCGTCCAGCCCTCTCCTGGCCAATTCTGAGAAATAAGGTTTGTTGTGCTTTTGTCTCTTTAATGGCACATCACAGCTCATTAACTGGGGTAAATACACCCCTCCCTGCAAACACAGCACTGAGCTGGGTTACAGTAATAAAATAAAACAAATTGATTAACAGTAGGACATAGGTGAAGAGATGCCAAGTAAAAGGAATAAAGTTAGAAAGGGTTACAAGCAAATACAAATGAAAACATGCATCTAAAAGTCTAAAACTTAATTTAACAAGTTTACAGGCTTTGTTCAAGATGGTTTCTCACAAATCTTTTTTCCAGCCGTGGGTAACTTTCCCTCAGTCAGGACCTTCCATAAAAGTACAAGCTGCTGGCTTCCCTTGCCTGCCCAGGTGAAAGATCATTGCTAAACAGATTTCTCACATAGATTCAGTTCCCAGAGACTTCCACCCCTCCTTGGCTGAAGGACCCAGCTTTCTCAGCCGGCAAGAGCTCTGGCCCCTTACGTCTGTCTAATGATGGATGCCAAAGATGGCTTCAGCCCTTGACCTTGCTTATCTCTTCCAAACTTCAATGACCTCATTTCAAGAGGCAGGATGACCTCATGCTGTTCTCTTCCTCTGGGCTTCCCATTTCCTTCTTGATTTCTATGTAAAAAGGGCTTCCATAGTTTCTGGTCACACCTTGCTTAGTTTCTGGAGACAGGTCAATAGCTGCCTTCTCTCCTGTCTGGGGGAAAGCCTGTTTCGCCCTTTGTTTGGTCACAAACTATAAAGCCTAATAATAAGTATCCATAATTTCTTATGTAGTATTAATACATACAAAATCACAATGATATTAATCACCAGTGTGTCATAGGCATTCATAAAGCACCTCACTTGATAAACTTTTGTAATACGGTAATATTGTATAGAATCAGTTGATTCAATTGCTCATCACTTAAGGGTCAGACCCCCAGTCTTTATAGACCGGCAAATCTTTGAAACGTAACATCCAGCCCAAGTTTCTCTCCTGCTAGGACACCATGCTGTCTCCTGCCCCATTTGTTAGTTTTCTAGCTTTGTTTACCTCATATGTAAATAGAATTTCATTGTCTCAACCTGATGACCAAGCTGGACCGAGAAGCATATACACATTCCTTGTTTACCAACACCCCCTGACTTGCCTGGTTTAAACACATTTTAGTTATCATTCCAGTTATATCCAGTTATATCCATAACTCGTGATGAAAATTCCATGCATATGTTTCACAAGAATATTAATGATCAGGGAGTTATTAGTTTTCCAACGACATTTTACATGGTACCTTTTAGATACAGATTGTAACTATAGCAAGTTGGGGCACACTGAACTGGTTAGAGCAGCTGAAACTCACTATACAATACCTTGCCCTCTGGCACTGGGATGCTCTTAGGATCACAATCAGTAACAAAGGCAAAGGCGTTTTTAAAACATCTGTCAGTTCAGGTTGCCTGTTCCCTGGACTGAATGTACTCCCGGCTATGAATTGCTATTCAGATTATGTCCCTCACCACACCCCAATGTTTTACATTTTCCTTGCATAAAAATGAATTTTATGGATTATTATTTTTTCCTCAAACAGTCTAGAAGAAAACAAATGTGACTGAATCTATGTTGCAACTGAATCTATGTTGTTCTCACTAAGTCAATCAGTTCCATCCAAGAACAAACACACTAACAGAACAGGTCTGGCGGAGTCATAATACATACAGCCTAATTAATCACATTACTCATGAAAATATATTGGTATAATTAATAACACAAGGCATCTATATTGGCCTCTGTGGCGCAGCAAATTACAAGGCAGTAATACTTGGACATGTTGACCTGGATTTCATACATAATCCATCAAGCCATTCCTGCCAGATCGAGTCTCCAGAGACAAGAACAATACAAAAATGATAATTAAACAAAAGCAAGATGGACAGCAGTAGTGTAACATTCATCATTCCCAATATCCCATGGAAGGGGTTGGGATATTCTGATTTTGTCCTGCACATTCTTGTGCTTTCCTCTGTGAAGGTTTTGGTATTTTAATAGGCCTGAATGGGGATACATTACTGTTAATTATGAATAAGAATAAATTATAGCTTGGTGAATGAAGGCATATGGCAATATCATTATACAGGCGTAGCAGCCCTGAAGGCTTTCAAAAGGGTTCCTGTGGATGGGTTACAGTGGATGGGTTGCGCGGTGATGTGCATCTGAGATCCATTGCCCAAACGGTCAGAGCTCTACCTTAGCACCGATCCCTGCATCACAAAGACCAGGCCCATCTAAAGGCCTTGCATCTATGAGGGTTACTTCTCTCCAAAGGGAAGTGTGGTCAAAGTGAGGGAGTCAGACTTAGCGTACATACTGCATTCCTGTGGCTGCTGTTAATAAATCACTACAGGCAGCATGAGGCCCAGACACTACACAAATGCAAACGGAACATAGAGACCAACCATCGATGGAACACACACACTGTATGGTACGGCCTCCTAATTCCACAAGAAGTACGCTAATGAGCAACATGTGGGATGGGGGAATCACTGGCTGAGGCAATCTTTAGACAAGTGACTAGTGACTGGCTAAGAGATGGAGAACAAAGAGTGGGAATGAGTGCTCCATGCTCACCACAGAAGGAAGTTAATAGCTGGGTGTCCTAAGAATCCGCACTGGGGCCAGTGGTATTTCGTATGTTTCCCAGTGATCTGGTAGAATAATTGACCCATGTGGAATCAGAATCTGTAGCTAACACAAGATTAGTCAGACTAGTCAGGTCTAGAGAGGAGTGAAAAGAACTTCAGAAGGACCCAAAAAATACCAGGTAAAAAGGGTAACGCACTGAGAAATGAAACTCAGCCCGACAAGTGCAAATGGAAGGAACCGTGAGCTACTCCTACACACTGATTGTTCTAAAGAGACTAACCACCTAGGAGAAAGATCCAGCTGCTGCGGTGGGCAGCACAATAAAGACCTCCACTCAAAGCACATATTAGAATGGCGTTCCATGTGTAGGCGGCACGGTGTCCTTCTCCAAAAGGAAACCGTGAAAATAGAATAGGCCCAGAGAAGGGCAACCAAACTAAATTAGGGACCTGGGAAGGCTCCCATACAAGACATTAAAAAGATACGGAGTGTCCTTTACAGAGTAGATGAACAAGAAAGAACATGGCAGAGGCACACAATAATCAATACTAGAGACGGTCAGATGGGCTCTCCTGTTTACCTTCTCTTGTATACAAGACCAGCAGTAACTTCCCTCCCAACTCCACGAAAGGGAAGCTGGTTCCTCCCACGCACAGAACTCATTTCATGTGTTATATTCCACACACTCGTCCCTTTGCTTAAACACATTAATACAACTGGACTCCACCACCTTCCCTGTACGTCCGTTCCGTATTCACCACACATTATAAAGTGCCACGTGAAATTTTTACTACTGAGACATATATTCCTTCTTAACGTAAACCTATAATCCCTATTTCTGGTCTGTCCAGCAGCCTCCCATAGATCAAACTATCAGCTAGCTGGTTGAAAACCTTCAGTCGTGTTACTTCTTAATCATCTTTGCTCAAAGCTAAATAACCCCAATTTTGTCTTTCCCACCTCATTCATAAGCCCCTCCATTCCACAGAGCATCTCAGCTGCCCTGTACTGGATTCTTCAGTTTAACTGATCTATCCCAAATGGGGTGACCAGAACTGAAGTCTATATTCCACATGTGGTACAGCAATTGTAAGGGGCCCGTACAATATCCCTAGAATTATGTGATATGTATTGTTAGAAACCGACATCCTATTAACTTTTTATACTGCAGCTCCCTGGACCAGGAATTTAAATGTCAGATCTGTCAGTACAGACAGATCCTTTCCCTTTATTGAATTAATTCAATACCGTTTGAATCATTCTTAGGTGGGCATTATATTTCCATCCCTATTCAATACCAGCTTGCTCCTAGCCACAGAAAAGCAGGAAGCTCCGGACAAGCAGCTGTGAATGCCTTTGTTTCAGGCAGCTTGTATCACAACCCCTTGGTTTTGTTTTCCTTTCCTACTGGTATTAGAAACACGTTCACATTAATAGGTATTTAATGAAACCATAACAGCTTCAAATTCATAGTTCGAAATGGTCTAAAAACAGGGTTGCCTGTTCAATCGCATCAGTAAATATTTATGGACTTTAAATCTTCAGGAAACTGCAACAGCCTGCTAACGATTTGTCCAAGAATGTTTTTAATGGGCTAGTTTGTGTTCTGAGCCAAATGGCACCTACACACTGAAACCACGTCACGTAGCCAGGCAGCTGGAGAGAGTGTTGCATTGCAGCACCACAGACCAGGTCTCTCCCGCCTGGAGACCAGCGGTGCCTGGAACACAAGGCAGGAGCTGGCTTCTGGGCATGCATATCCCCCTTCTTCTTCCTCTCATTAAGAGTCAGACCATGGAACACATCTAGGGCATGAACCAACCTCGACGTGACAGAAGTTAGGAAGAAACTTTCCCTATGAGCTGGCTAGGCCATGGCTGTCCCCTGCGGCGATTTTCGTAAGTGGTACCAGCCATTCTCAGAGGCAGGATACCAGGCTAAGTGGGCCATGGTTCTGATCCAGTACAGCAATTCCTATGTTCCCAGCTGGCAAATTCTCTGCTGGCATAAATCCCTTGATTTCAGCAGATTTATGACCACGGTGAACTTGTTCCCATACATTCAAGAGCCTATCATCCGTTGTAATTAAAGTAGCATTGGCTGGACGGCTCTCTCCACAACTCAATTCCTCACTCTCCGTCAGTACACCGTAGGCTTTATTTCTAGAGGTCAGAGTTATCATCAGCCAGGCTGAATTCCTCTGCACCAGTGATGTCACGGGAACACATTAGAGAGGCAGGCTGGTCTCATGGTCTCAGCACAGTACTGGGAGTCAGGAATCCTCGGGACGAAGCCTGGCTCTGACACTGACTCCCTCTCTGGCCTTGGAGAAGTTGTAAAACTTTCCCAAGCCTCAGTTTCCCCCGCTGTAAAGCACTTACCTCAGCCTGGTCTGCTGAGGAGTAATTATCGAGTGCTCATAAGGTGCTTCTAAAAGGTTGCACGGACTGTGAGTGTTAAGGGTCAATTCTCCCCCCTGCCAGAGGGTGAGAAAGGACTTGAACGTGGGTCTCCTACCTCTCAGGCAGGTGCTCTAAGCACTGAGCTATGGGGTATTCGGATGGGAGGGGGGGTCCCCCCAATCTCTCCTGTTGATGATGTTCCACTGTGGAGAAAGGATGAAAGAGCAATTGGAACAGGGGGACTGGAGCCAGGCCATGTCCCAGGTGGGTGCCCGAAGCACTGAACTACAGAGTTAGAGCCATTCTTGCGCACTCTCTCTGGCCCAACGTCTATGTAAGTATTTATCCACCATGGAACATGCATGTGTTCTAACCGCTGGGCACCACCATCTCTTCCTCCTCCCCATCAGCCGGTTGGGTTTTGAATGGGACCTGATCCAGGAGGCAGCCTCTGAGCATGTCATCTACCAGAACAGGCCCTGGATGCAACTTAGGGAGCCAAACAGATTTTCTCCCCCGGTTTGTGACTTGCCCTAGGGCTTGGGCAGGAGATAGGTGCCTGGAGGACGCCTAGAGGGAGGGAGCAGTGTACATGCTCAGAGGCAGAAACCCTGGCACAGCAGGAACTTGGCCCTGAAAATGGAGGCACCGAGTTTAGGGGTCTACACGGGTTAGACAGGAGTTTGTGCATCGCAGTGGAGCCAAACCTGGGACGTAGGCACCTGAAATAGTGTCTTCGGTGCCTAACTCCTTTTGAGCATCAGACCTAAGCTTTTCACTAAGTATTATTTACAATCAGTTACGCAGAAGCCTGTTTCGCCCGGCTCCTCACGTGGTGCCTGGTCTGATAGAGGAGTCAGGGGCATTTTGCTTTGGTGCTCACCCTTTTCAGTCCATTTCACCACAAAACGCAGGCTGGGACCTTGACGCAAGAGTGGCTGAGAAGGTGCTACAAGCCTGCAAGGCTACCTCCTGAGCCTCCGATGGCCCCTCATGTCCAACACAGAGTTACCTTCAGCCTCCACATCCTGGCCCTTAGGCAGCCTCCTTTGGTTTCTGCGTGAAGCTGACATTCCAGATAACGCCCGCCACCCCTTCGGAGTCTGGCAGGGAGAGGGTCTGGCAGGAGCGGCTCGGGGAGGGGAGTCAGGCGTGTCTTTGCTCTTCCTGCTCCACCAGCTGTTGGTGGTCCACATGGTGCAGAGCTTCCATGCTCCCCATGGGAAAGTGTGCAGCCTATGAAGAGAGCTGGCTCAATAGGATTTTAAAACTCCCTCTTTCCCTGAAACCCTCTAGCTGGCGATGGCCTGCTTGTCTGCCCTACAAAACTTTCATTCTGCCAGGAAATTAACTAGGTTGAGAGTGCCTGTCAGCCAGGATGCATCACAGAGGTGTATGCTGCAGAAGGGTCAGGCATACTGCCCTGAACTTACACCTGTCGCCTACGTGGCTATGATGTGCCCTTCTGTTCACCCTCCCCAGAGGGAGTGCATGGGGCTAGAACATGTTCATTAACATCAGTTCTCACTCTCACATGAGCTCAGTTCACTGTAATTCAGCTTTGCCCCAGCAAGGAATCTGGTTGTGGGAGTTCACTGTCTGGTACCGTAATTCACGAAAAGAGATTTCCAGAGCACAGCGCATCTTCTGTGGAGAGCTGTGTAGACATGTTTCATTGCCTTTATATTTCACTATAGTTGACAGCTTTTGAAAGGCAAATACATGTACACAGGGAATCCTTTGATGAGAGATGCAGTAAAGGCATTTGACAAAGCATGGGATGCATACTTGGTTATTAAAAGAATCTGGATTTACTGTCTCATTAGTGAGATTATACAAGGTGGCCCTTTGCAGCAAATCAATACAAATCTTTTCAGTCAAAAAGGCACCCTTTGGCCTACACCCTCCCCCTGCCCTGTCTCCTTAATTCAAATACAAAAGTGAGGAGGTTTGGATTTGCCATATGGATAATTAGGACACAGTCCCCTACGGCAATACCTGGGCTGGAGAGGGCTCCCATCAAAGCTTCACCTACTAAATTAGTTTAATCATGTCTGTCATTAGTCATCTTTGCTTGAGCCCCCATTTTGAGGCCATTTAAAGGGGATTAGAGAAAATCTTCCCTCTTTAGTGCTGTACAATAGTGATTAACCATCAGAAGTCGCAAGGCATTTTCATACTGAGGAAGCGAAGCAAAACTGAATCTGTAACCACAAAAGCCCAGCGCCCTCCGCTATGAACCAGGACTTGGAGCTCGCATGAGAGAAAGAATTATTAGTGCGACACCTGGGGTGCTAATTGATACACACAGGAGCCCTGGTACAGGGCTGGAGATGAGAGGACTCAGAGAGGAGCCAGGTCAGCTCAAGGAGGTTGTAAATGACATTGGGCAGGATCTTGTAATCCTTACTGAGAATTCTGTGCCACTAGGGAGTGAGTTAGTAGGGCACGGTTTGTTCTCATTTCGTTATCTATTATCCCTCTAGATCTTAGACGGATCTATCTACAGCTAGACAGACCCACAGACATACACATATAGGCTGATGTGGAAACAGGCACATTTAGATACAGATGTGCAGAGAACTAGGCACCCCATTCTAGCTGGGCTTAACTAATTCATAACTATGGCCCGGGGAGAGTTAATTACAGAGCATAATTCACTCCGATTCTACGGACCCCTGGAATAGCATCCTCACCCTGCCCTTGCTCCAATCCCACCTGTTTTCCTGCAGCCTCCTCTCTTCTCCCCTCCAGCCCTTGTCCAACTGCTCCCTGCCCAGTTCCTCCTGACCCAGGAGGAGACCAACTGCTCTTGTTCATTAGGCAGGAGACGTCACTGCAGTGCTCTCACTGAGAGGCCAGGGGTTTTCTCAGTGCCTGGCATTTACGTTAAGCAGAGCTGTAAATAAACTCCTGACATTTTGAAGTTAACCATGCCCAGCCAGTTGGCTGTTTGCTCTGCTCCAAAGCCTGCCAGTTCCCACCTGCCTGAGGTTTCACACCCATTGGGATCCAGGCACCACATGTATGGAAATGCTCAGATGTCGTTCAGAACGGGCCACCACGGCTGCCTAAAATGAACGTGACTGTTCGAGTTCTTTCACTGAAAGTATTACCACTCTGAGCTGTGCAGGAACAAGCGTGCACAAGTAGAAGTTATCTTTGGGTAAAGAGACAGGAAAGCGTACCTGCATATTAATACGAATTCTGCGTAAACAGAAAGGAAACTAAAAATACAGCTGAGCACAGGGTGAAGGAGTCGTGGCAAATCTGACAGCAGCCGCTCGGCAGCCCTGGAGTAGCAGAACTCAGGACTTTCACTGAACCAGTGACTTGTATTTGTCCAACAAATGTGAAGTTTTGCAGAACAACCTTTTGCTTATAAAGTGACCGGAGGCCCCTGCAGGCACTCAGGGCACTGAGCAAACATTTCCTAATGTAAGACAACTCAAAACGTCACACAGCAAACACGGCAAAAGGCAGATCAGATCTAACAGTTCAAAACACAAATGGCATCTCAGGGTGTTGACTTTCCTAGCCAGTCCAGAAGGGATTTGAGCAGCCTGTTTGGTTTATTAATCCAATGGATTCCTTTAATGTGTGCTTGGACCGTATTAGATGGGCAGAACACATGCCACATTCTGAATGCTACGCTCCCTGTTTCTAATCCGGCTACCATTTGATTCACTCAGCCCAACAGAGCAAGTCCTAATTATCGCTGAGCCCGGCTCTCTAAATGACCCGGCAGGTGGGGGAGTTATCTATGGAATGTGTGGTGGGATTTCACACCTCTTCTTTTTAACCCAACAAAAGCCGTGAATAAAAATAACAATAAAAGAAAATAAAACCTAGAAAACAAAAAACCTTTGCCATAAAACCACAGTTGTAATCCCCTCCTGTGTGCAGACCAGCTTTCTGCAGCTAATCCTGCCCTCTGCAGAGCCTGGGTCAGCATCTGCAGTAACCAGAGGAAACTAGCACAGGTCCTAAACAATTCCTTACTCCTGACAGTGGCACATTGTGGGTGCCCTAAACACGACAGCAGCGGCAAAGATGGGCCCCTCGTTTCACAAGCTCATGAATCCTGAACAGAGCCTTTGGGTGAATTGGAAAGTGACTTACCCGCCGGTGTGAAAGGATCCCAAGGTAAGTGTCCCTGCAGTAAGCACAGGAGCCTTCGCGAGGAAGAGCGACGAGCAAAGGAAACCTTCTTAGAAAAGGAAAGCGGCACTTGCATCCTTTGCCTTACAAATGGAAGTGGCATGGTGACTTGCCCTGAGTGCCTGGCAGAGGAACATGCTGGCGCCCGCGCTGAGGGAGACCGCTGGGACTAATGGCAAACATTCCCCTGGCTTCTCTTAACTCCTCCTATGGTAGGGTACTGACCTTTTCTTGGCTCTCTTCCAGCGGTAAGAGGGAGCGAGTGCTCAAACACAGGCATAGCGGGAGGAAGGGCACACACCATCGGGGCAAAGAGGGGAAGCGAGGCTGGCTGATCACTCAGCCTCCTGCCTAAAGGTTCTCCCAGGGAGAGTGTGAATGATCAGCCATTCGCAGAGAGGCTCTTCCCAGGGCTGTGACAGCAGCTCCACAGACTCTCCGCCTGAACTAGCTAATGCCATTGCATCAGCCAGGACACTGGAGCACACAGAGCAGAGGCAATTTCTTAGTAACCGTGCCTTAACTAAAAGCAGCCCTCCGTGGCTTCATATTAGCTGCCTTTCTGAATTCAGCGACCTCAAGGGTTCCTGCTCCAGTTTTGGATCCAGCATCTGTGGAGACAAGTCCTCGGTGCATTCTGTGTTAAATAACGAAGGTTAATTTGATTTGATGCACTACTTCATTATCATAAACAGCTCACACAGTATGTCAGTCTTCTGTAATTACAATTTCCTACAGCCAGCATCTTGTTCATTTCCTGTCATTGATGGTGTTTCCCTATGATCATCTCACAGCTAAGTGCTTCTGCATGAACTTCACTGAACAGTAATTAGGTGTCATTTATTCTGTAGCTGCTGGTTAGACTAATTTACAAAAATAGGACCTGGGATATTAAATTTACTTTTCATTATGGCCGCATTTGTGTCTGATTATTTGGATGTAATTTTGTGTGTGTGTGTGGGGGGGGGGGGGGGCGGGGGGGACACAATGGGAGACTTTTCTTATGAACAGCAGAGTTTTGAATGGCTGAACCCTGCTGGAGTCCCACCTCCGACACACAGACAGGGCAAGGCATGGGGAGGGACCCAAGCATGCACAGTGGGTGGGTGAAGCAGCTGGTCCATCCCCTCTCACCAGTAACACAGCAGGGGAATGACATGTGCTGGATGCCACTTGGTAGGCTGCAAAAACAGGTCTATGTCCAGCATCTTGCTAGGGGACGAGGGGGCTCCAGACAAGCCGCATGTTTCCGGTCAGCATGGAACCATAGCTGCCTATGCCGGGCACAGCCCCCCCAGATCAGCGTTATCAATAATCCCCACAGTGCCGCTCACCGAGGGGGGGCAGGCGCTTTACACCCAGGGATTAAAGTGCAAACCCGACCAAACCAGGCCTCTGGAGCACGGCGGAATAAACCCCTTTGGAATTTCAGCATGCTGCTAAATGCTCATGACTAAGGGACCTTGTTCAGAGCACCGCTGCCTCTCTGCCACCTCTCACCGCAACACAGCCCCAGGCTGCTGGCTCTCACCCGCTACGGGCCGCAGCCTCTTGTGAAAGTAGACAGTGAGCTCTGCCGAGAGCCAGAGCAGAGGGCGCTCCGAGGAACCAGCTAGGTCTGCAGCCTGGCAGACACCATGCAAACAATGGGCAGAGTAAGAAACTCCCAGCAAGCAAAGAGAGTGGCTCAGAGCTGTGAGGAGGCCACAGAGGGCATGGCTGGGACCTCTCATGCACCAGGTTAAGGCCGCTGGCTTCAGCAGAGTTGCCTTTTATTAACAGCAGGATAAGCTGGAGGCCCCGAGTTCCCTAGGGGAGAGATGGTCTCTCAGACACCTTCCCTTGCCGCCCTTCGCTGCAGCCCCCCCGGATTAATAAAACCTCACACAATGGCCATGTAACCCTTCTGCCCGGTGGTTAACAGCAGCAACAAGGCTGGGTGCAATATATTTAGAACTTCTCTGGGTAAATAACTAAACTGTCCTGAGCCCCCACCCAGCCAGTAGGGAGCACCCTAAGGACGCTACTCAAAGTAGAACTCAGAGGTGCTGCTCAGGGTACATCTTCACACCGAGGAGCTAACCCAGGTCCGGGCGCTGGGCTAGACTAGAGCATCCAGACTCCAAATCCAGACTTGAGCCAGACCTGAGTTTTCGTTTCCACGCTGGGGCTCCGCTCGCCCTTGTGAGGTGCCAGGACTTATCCCATGATTCTTAGCGCTGCTGCGCCACTCAAAGAATTGTTTCACGCGGTACTGTGGGAGAACGTGCATGTCCTTACTTGGATGAGATGAGTTCCCGGGACTGTGGCCCGAGGTCGTCACCTGCTCTGTGCCCTCTGAATCAGTGCTCCCGGTGTCTCCACTGGTCCCTCGACCCTCAGGGCCAATACTGACACCATCCAGAGTCAAAAGCAGCTGCAGCAAGAAAGCGGGCTCTGGGAACACCCAGTCCCCATGTTTGGTGAGTTGCTGGACTGAGAGGTGTGGTTGTTGGTCTTCCAGTACACAGTGCTGAGGGACTTAATTGTCCCCCTACACTGAGGTCCCATCCCGTGAATCCCCCTCTCTGCCAGCTTCTTGCAAATTGCCTCCCAGAACTGCAGATTTTGGGTATCCAAATTGTGGCTCTGACTGACCTCACAACAGAGACCCACCCAGAACCGTGGCAGCCACCTCTGGCCAGCTGGCAGCATGCTGGGAGTAGGATATCCTGGACGGCACCTCGGTTCGAGCGTTGTGAAAGCCGAGCAGCAATACAGCTGCCAAACGTGGGGGTTTAATGCTGAACCGGGGCCTATAAACTGGTAGGTGACTTCCAGGGTGGAAGGGAGTAGGAAGAGGGCAAGAAAATACGGCCCTGAGGGAATTGTGAGAAGGCATCGGAGGACTATCAGCACCTGAATTAGTCGGCCTGCATCCACACTGCAAAGGGGGCAGGTAATGAGCCCGCATGAAAGCAGAGCCTGAAGGAAGAGCTGCAGGGAAGACAGACCCTCCGGGCCACGGCACATGACCCACAAGCGCTCCTCTTGCTTCCCCACTGGCTCCAGCCGGCTCCAGCAGCCCGACAGCCGTTCACTCCAGCACTGGCAGGTCTGCTGGTAGGACTCTCTCTGAGCACGTTCCCTCGGTGTTGCTGCTGTCGTCCAGTCTCCTGGGGCGGTGGCTGAGCAGAGATCTCAGGGAGAGGCACGGAAAGCCAGGCTCTGGCCCTGCCGTACGGGGCAAGCTCTCCCCTCGGCTCCCAGACATTACAGGGGTGGACGGCAGTGATGGCGAGGATCACCGCACACACTGATGTGACAGCTTGTTAGTCTGTCCTGGAGGCTCTGCCCTTCCTTGCCAGGAGGAATCACAGAGCTCAACACGGACGAGCCAGTCTCAGAACTAAAAGAGGATAATGGAGGGGTTTGAGCCAGGCTTCCTCTGCCTACCCACCCTGCCCACCACCCATCTCTCACACACCTGGCTTGGCTCCTGCATGCTCACAGAAAACAGTAATGCACCGAGAACAAGCTCATGGTGCATGGCCCTGCAGCTCCTATGGCTCTGATAGGCTCCTGCATTCACCTCTTTGGCCATTCAGTGTAGGCGAAGCTCCTCATGGGGCATCCTTCATTTGCCCCACGGGTCTCTCAGACACCCAGCCAGCATCGGATTGAGGCGTTATAGTGGAAGCCCCGGCCCCAAGGAGCTGAGGATACACCGAGAGCAACGCGGACAAACACCAGGGGACTGAGGGAGACAGGAGGGCAGGAGCAACGCTGACGCAGGGTGCTGTGCATTCCTGTCCTCGGGTCGCTCCGCCGCAGGGAGCAAGGTTCCTGCAAGTACAGGCTCCAGGCTCCAGCCAGGCTAGCTGCACATCACTCGAGCAATGCGGCTTCCCACCCCTTCTCTTGGGAGATCACTTCCCAGCCCCATAAACCCTGCTGTGACACCCAGGCTTATTCCCACCTAGGACTCCAGGCTACCCCCTCCGCCCAGCTCTGGGATTGACACCCCTCCAATGTTCTGCAGCCATTTGGCTACTCTGAGGACTTGATCCCTTTCATCTCTCCTCCTTGTCACTTCAGCCCTGACAGCAGCTGACGTGGGTCTCTTCTCCAGTGTGTGTCTGGTCTGTATCCAGCACTCAGATGCTATGGCAATTACAGACAAATGCAGCTGCCCATGGGGTGACTTATACGTTACTGCCCTAACAGCGAGCACCCTGCCCTGAAGGCTTCCAGACTCACCTCTGTTGGGACTGCGAGAGGGGCAGGCGACAAGCCCTGAGAACAGTAACCGACAGCTCAGACAGCCTCCCTGGCAGGTCTAAGGAGAGGAACGTTTTCCCTAAGAGGTGACGGAGGTGCTCAGTTAATAAGATGTAAATGCCCTCTGTAATCGCACACTGGGGCTCTGCAGTAACTGAGTTAGTGGGGACTTTTCCGGTGCTGCCAGCGCATCAAACAATGCAGCCGCTTTAGGAGGTGGCTCTGATCCCACTTCTATTTATTAGTGTAATTCTATTACATTACTGGGGAACAGCTGTAGGCACCTGAATGTCGAATAAGGCCAGGGTTTTTTTTATTCCGCACTGGAAAGCTGTGAACAGCTGCCAGCCTTGCAGCAGTAGAGTGGTCATTTCCATCAGTCAATGTTTGCCATTCTTGACCTGACTTCCCTGAAAATCTCTTTTCAAAATCTACTCTGCCAGCATTTCCTTTCTAGAAATCCAGAGTCATGCCGCCAAAGGACAGCGATTCTAACAACCACCCACAGAAGCTACAATGGTAGCAGTGAAAGCAGTGTTCTAGGGACATTCCACCCACCCCTGCTGCCATAACAGCCTTTGGCAGGAGCCCAGGGCAGCCCAGGCTGCTGGATTCCTGGTACACAGGGCCGTGCAGGTGCATTTCACCCCCCTGGACCAGGTAAATTAGCGCAGCAGTGAAAGAGTTAACCTGGCAGCAGGCAACTGCCATTCATTCATCTCCACATCCGCGAATATGCTGTCACTGTATAGGCAAGCGGGAGGTTGGGGGGGCGGGGGAGGGTGTGTAACAAATTATCTCAAGTATTAATGACCCAGTGGTGGCGCAGAAGGCAGCAGGCCTGCCACTTTTAATTGAATGAAATGATTCTGCACCAAGTTCCATCATGTGGAACTTGCAGGGAACAATGGAATGTTTAAACATGACAGTATTTTACAGACAGCGCATTTCAGTTTAATTATTGTATCCACGCTATGGAGCAAGCTTTCCACGACACAGCGATTTATTCGCGCTCATGCGGTGGGTGTGCGAATCAGCCACCCAGCAGATATATATTGCCATGTAGATGTCTGTAACAATGGTTCTATATAGATAAAAGAAGCCAGGGTTGAAGCAAGCCAGTGTTTTATATGGTATTAAAAAGTCATCTAAGAGAAGACACATGGAGCAGTGTAGCACTGTGGTTCACAGCCATAATCACTGAAGCAACAGAAGCTAAAGCTTTAACAACCCTCCCCAACTGCCACTACCAGTGAACCTTTTACTCTGTTAAAGTAACAAAAAGCTGGAGGTTTACGCTGAGGATTGTCCCAGCAGCCTACGAAAGGAAGGCCCTTCTGTTGCAGAGTCAGAGGGGATGCGTGCTATTGATACTGCAGGAGTGTGAAAGCTTGTCTCCCATCCAGAATACTCCAACCTTTTGCTCCAAATTGTCTTAGATTTAATTACATCTACGTTCAGGGGGAGGAGAGGAGATGTGTGATTGGTTTTATTTGATAAATTATACCGATGTTTGATATCTTTATTTGTGGCCAGAAAAACAGGACAACACAGGCACACACTGTAGATATCAAAACCCTTGAGAAGACAAATCCCTCAATGCTAAAAGGGTCAAAAGCAGCACAGACCTGTTAGGGGAGGGGGTAATTTGTTGTTGTTAAGTTCAAACAAATGTAATAAAAGCCCGGAGTTTGGCTTTTTTAAATATACGGTCCAGATCTCCAGCTGGTTTAAACTGGCTCATCTCCGCTGGAGTCAACAGAGCTGTGCAGATTTACACTCATGGGGGCTCTGGCCCATCTATCTTTAACTAAGATTGTACATTTACAATCCTTTCCCTCGCCAAGGAGTCCGAGTGCTGGCTGGGCACGAAGAACTCCGAGCATAGGAAACAACAATTAAAATACAACACCACACCACACTGTTCAACCACAGCCAACCCTACTCGAACCTCCAGACAGGACAGTGGCACCCATAAGAGAGGTGCCGAGTACGGTCGGGCCCTAAAAAGGGATTGACACACAAAACAAACATAAGAATGGCCATACTGGGTCAGACCAAAGGTCCATCAAGCCCAGTATCCTGTCTACTGACAGTGGCCAATGCCAGGTGCCCCAGAGGGAGTGAACCGAACAGGTAATGATCAGTGATCTCTCTCCTGCCATCCATCTCCACCCTCTGACAAACAGAGGCTAGGGACACCATTCCTTACCCATCCTGGTTAATAGCCATTAATGGACTTAATCTCCATGAATTTATTCAGTTCTCTTTTAAACCCTGTTATAGTCCTAGCCTTCACAACCTCCTCAGGCAAGGAGTTCCACAGGTTGACTGTGAGCTGTGTGAGGAAGAACTTCCTTTTATTTGTTTTAAACCTGCTGCCCATCAATTTCATTTGGTGGCTCCTTGTTCTTATATTATGGGAACAAGGAAATAACTTTTCCTTATTCACTTTCTCCACACCACTCATGATTTTATAGACCTCTATCATATCCCCCCCCTTAGTCTCCTCTTTTCCAAGCTGAAAAGTCCTAGCCTCTTTAATCTCTCCTCATATGGGACCTATTCCAAACCCCTAATCATTTTAGTTGCCCTTCTCTGAACCTTTTCTAATGCCAGTATATCTTTTTTGAGATGAGGAGACCACATCTGTACGCAGTGCTCAAGATGTGGGCGTACCATGGATTTATATAAGGGCAAGAAGATATCTTCCATCTTATTCTCTATCCCTTTTTTAATGATTCCTAACATCCCCTTTGCTTTTTTGACTGCCGCTGCACACTGCGTGGACGTCTTCAGAGAGCTGTCCACGATGACTCCAGGATCTTTCTCCTGATTAGCTGTAGCTAAATGAGCCCCCATCATATTGTATGTATAGCTGGGGTTATTTTTTCCAATGTGCGTTACTTTACATTTATCCACATGAAATTTCATTTGCCATTTTGTTGCCCAGTCACTTAGTTTTGTGAGATCTTTCTGAAGGCCGGGCCGCGAGGGCTTCAGCTCGCGTTTTCGCGGCAGTGAGACAGGCCCCCTCTCCGTGGGCTCCAGGGCGTGCAACGCAGCCTGCAAGATGGCACCCATCTGAATCTGTTTCCTCAAACAATGAATGGCAATAACGATGGATTAATTCTGAATGCCGGGGAACGTTCCAGCACTCGCCTGGATCTAGCGGGACGGCCCCCACGTGCAACACTTTCCCTGCCAGCCCGGCTGGCTCCCTGCCAGCCCGGCTGGCTCCCTGCCACGCCTCTCCCAGCTCGCGCCTGGCAAAACAAGAGGTTCTAGTGTTTACAAAGCACAGTGACATTCCCGAGGTGCCTTTACACTCTGCGGAAGGCAGCACCGGCCAGGCCCCATTCACAGGGGAGCGAACAAAGAGCCAGTCTGACAAAATCCGGTTCTATTTATGGGTTTTGTTTCTTTTTTTTGTTTTAATTGAAATATCCATGGACCTGAACTGATGGTATTTGCACTGGCTGCTGAATTAGCAGAGTACTAGACTGTAACAATATAAAATATATATTGTTAAAAGCCACTTAAGGCTTTCTCTGGAAGGGCTTCCTGAGCCTTTGAACAAGAACCCAGGGGACAGTCCTTTATTACCACTGTGACCAGGGTCAATTGCTCTAGAACTGAGAAAATTATTTAGGAGGTGATCAGCCTATTAAACCATTAACACATACATTGCTTGAGCCGCTGATCTGGCCTCTGTCTCTGTTGCACTGTGTGTTTGCTTGGGAATTTGCTGCATTTTATTCAGTACATAGCTACATGCACAAGAAAAAAGACCAGATAACAGGTTTGCATTGACCAAGTAACAAAGGAAGCCTCTCATTTCTCAGGA
The DNA here is from genome assembly GCF_965140235.1 of Caretta caretta. Classification (NCBI taxonomy): domain Eukaryota; kingdom Metazoa; phylum Chordata; order Testudines; family Cheloniidae; genus Caretta; species Caretta caretta. Next base: position 2,423,277 of record NC_134215.1, read on the forward strand.
CTTAGTTTAACTATTTTGTTTTTATGCTTTTCTTACATGGTGTAAACAAAGCCAAAAATTGCAGGTCTTTAATCTACAGAGATTCTTCAGATTGTCAGAAATCAAATTTAGTTATTACCGTCAGAATCTCGATCTGTCTTTAAATGTAAGTGCTCGCACTGGAAATGCATGATGAACGAGCGGAGCCTCTCCTTTGAAAGTGATAAAGCATCAAATCTCAAAAATAAATGGGCTGTTACAGCTGTGGGCACCCTGTGGTTACAATACAGCAAGGAGAGGCAGATAGTGCTTTGGAGAAAGAGGGGCATTTATTTCTGCCTGTCAAGACTTGGGAAAGATGGAGAACATACAAGGGACAGAAATTAGTGTCTTAATCTAGTACATTTACGCTCTTCACTTTTTAAAATGCCTTTTGGCTAGTCATTTTCTTGCATCTGATGTTTTATTATCACATCTCTTATGACATTTTCAGATACTTATTAAATCAAGGCTGGGGTTTGCTGCTCTGTGTGCAGTGTCTGATAGCAAATTCCGAGACCAAGCGAAAAGGAGCGGGTGAGATGGAGTAAGCTGGGAGATACTGGGCCAGAGTCTGCTGTCTCTCACATTGGTATAAAGCTCGACTGGAGCTTTCCAAGGGCGTGACAGAGATCAGAACCTGGCCCAGTGCCTGTGCGCAGCAGGGGACGGAAGAGTTGGAGCGCACACATCCTGCAGGGAGCTGGGATCGCATGAGGCAAGGCAGGGGCTGTGCGGCAGCAAATTCCCGACAGAGTGAGGTGCTTTGGTTTGAATATCCATTGTCCGGTAGGTTGGTACCAGAAAGCGAATAATTTTCTTAAATAGTCAAAAAACTTTTCTGGCACATTTAATGCTGATGAAGTTGCCAGATTCCCCCCTGCGGGTGACTGGAATGAGTCCTCTTGTTAGGCCCACGTGGCCCTCTCAGCCTTCAGCCGGGGGAATTCAGTCTCCAGGCTAGTCAGTGCCTGTGGCAGAAGTGCCGTTTGAGACGTGAGCCCTTCCCCACTGGGACCGCGAACAAGACCCACCAAACACACCACACCTGAGTCCATCAGGGCAACAATTTTCCATCCTCACAGCCTAGGGCTGGATTTGAACCCATGCCTTACAGTGAAAGGGTCTTGTTGCCGCTTGCGCGCTGTCTGGAGGAGGTGGCTGGGCAAACAGCTCTTTGTTTAAAAACCATAAATAACGGTGTGGCTGAACAGAGTAATTGAAAAGGGAAAAGCCCTTTCTTGTGCAGGGGCACCACACAACATGCCAGACTGTTGGTCCCAGCCCGAGGCCCCGCCATAGCACACTGTAGACATGACAAGATTGCTTGTCTAGCAGGCTCTCAGCAGGGGTTGAGGGGTACAAGACTGCCCTGCACTCCCTCTTCTGGCCACTGGTGTATACTGAGTACACAACTAATGACCTGAGGGCTCGGCAGCAGGTGCCCTAGAAATTAAGAGCTCCCCTGAATAGCCTTCTGAAAGGAAGAGCTCTCCTCCTCCGGCGGAGTTAAAGCTGCTCCCTTGGACTGGTGGAATCCCAGGGGGTGGCTCCTGCAGGGCTTTGTGGGGGGCTTCAGGTCATCGTGGTTGATTGGGAAGTGTCTGGGCTCTTTTGCATCACACGCTTAGGCCTGGTCTGCACTACATTTGTTCTTAATGGATCCCACTGCCGCACCTGCTGGGGGATTGACGCACTGGGAGCGTGCGTGCAGACGTGGCTCCAAGCAGCTGCCAGCATTTCAACCGTGTCCTCCAGACCTGCTGCAAGCGACGGGTGGCCTCTGCTGGCATATCCACTGACGGCACCGTTGCTGGAGCAGGACCTGACGCAGACACAACCCATCCGTGGCAAGATCGCAGCCTGATCTTCAGCTGAAGGGAATCCCATAGCTAAGACCCCACCTCCTCCCACAGATGCTCATGGGGTCAAAGCTGAGCCCTTCAACCTACGCATCCCCACTGAGTATTGCTGCTGTGACGGGATGCTGAGAAACAGGAAGTCTGCAAGATTGCTGGGCCCTGCCCTATTTAAGAGTTGGGAGGTTTAGCAGGACCCAGAAAGGAACTGGCAGCCAAAGCAAAGTGTGGCAGGTTGGAGAGGAGTGTCCTGATGGGCGTGGCACACCGAGATGGCAGGTCGCTGCCTGCAGCCCCGAGCGCAGTCTCTGGGTGGCCTTCTGCAGCAGCCCCAAGGAGAGCATAGTGCATCAAGCCAGCATGTGGCGATTGGCACTGGATCACTGTCAGTGGAAGCCGAGCTCACAACTCCAGCCGAGCCCAATCATTTCCATGTTACTGGGACAGAGCCTGTCAGCTGCTCTCCAGCCAGGTACCCAGTTCACTCAGGCAGCAGGGAAACCACTTTGTTTACATCTGTTCGGAAGGAGATATAGCCCTGGGCCCACCCACATATTGGTGGCACGGACACCTTGATGTCTCGCAATCTCTCCTGGAACCTTATGCAGATGCTGAATAAAAGGCAACAGAGTCAAGACCAGAAAGACTCCACAAGCAAGGAACCTCAGTGAACAGAAGCAAAGATCCTCTGGGTTCTAGCAGCTTAAAGCGGCTCTGACCTTAGGGTCATTGCCCTGACAGGTGTGCAGCACCCTTGCAACCAAGAGTGTCAGCAGCTGCTGGCGGGTCCAGGAATCTTAGCCTGAACACTGGACCCATGCCCGCTCCACCAGGTCTTCAAGCATTGTCTCTGCGCCTAGCCTGGACATGGTCAAAGCTACAGGGGTTGGCCCGCCACCACCTTCTGGGTGACCTTAGTTGGGAGAGAGTTTAGGAACCAGGCAAAGCTGAGCAATATCATCAGCGTGGAGTGATGCCCCAGCACCAGTCAGGCCCTGTGTGTTTATGCATTAACAACATTGCCCCTCCATTTTGAAAAGACAGTAATCCAATTCCTTGAGTGGAGAAACTGCAAGGCCAGTGATCAAAGTATCATACATAGTATGTCAATCAATGGCCTGATTCTCCACGGTGTTACACTGACTTTCAAGGCCAGAAGGGGCCACATCAGTATGACCTGCAGAGCACAGGCCAGAGAACCTAGAGCAGAGCTTTTCGAAAAACACCCAGCCGTGATTTACAAACAGGCAGTGATGGAGAATCCAGTTGATCCAGTGGTTAATTGCATCCATGGCGTCAGATCAGCATAATGCACAGGAGAACCAGGCCCCCAGGACATTGCTATGATGTGCAAGCACCACGGCTCCAGGCAGCATTTGGTGGCACACCTGGCATATCGGCTTCACTCTCTGGTGCGGTGAAATCCAGTCTTCCCCTCACTCTCGGCACTGCTTGTTTACCTGCCTGTTACCTTAAAAGGCCACACTGCTGCTGTTAGAGAGAAAACTCAATGGAAACCCCCCTCCCGGAGGAGATCCAGTTTGGAGCAAATCTGCAGGAGCCCATTAGAACCCTGCAAAGCAGCTGCAACAGCAGCAGGATGAACGCAATCCTCGGTAAAAAGCGACTCTCCAATTTCTTATCCATCTTGTATCCCTTCCGCTTCTCTCCCCTTCGCCGTGCTGTGCATGGGGTACCGGCCCTCCCGCTCCCGGGCAGTGCTGCCCAGTCCAGTTCTCGAACAGCAGACAGCGAGGTTTCAACTTCTCAGCAGGATACTCTTCACAAACTCCAAACCCCTAATCCCATGGCTAACCCCCTGGGGGACGGCTGGCTGAGCAAACACTCCATTTGCTGGTTGCCTGCTTAATTACTGACCATTTGTTAACAGCCTTTGACAAATTAAATCTTAATTCCTCATGCTAATCGCGAAATGTTGTTCTCCTGGAGTCTCCTGCCGTTTACAGCTCCCAGCAGTGTCCCCTTCTCCCAGCCAATATGGCAGAAAGCAGCAGCAGCTCAGAGAGCCACGCAGTCAGGGCATGCCTGGTTCCACTCCCTGCCACACAGCAACTTTCAACTTAACGATGTTTAAACACAGATCTGTGCCTCCTCCTTGTCTGGGGAGGGAGGAGAGGAGAGTGCTGTCTCCATGGCCCACACACTCCTTGGCCTCTCTGTTGAGATCCGCAATGGTGTGTTGTGAGAGATTTATATTGATGGTCTATACAATTAAAATGTACTGCATGGTAAAAGTTGGCCACTTCTATATTTGCTGTCCGTATCCTCTAGCTGGGGCTGCTGGAAACATGGGCCAGGGAAATGCCACAGCCAGAACTCAGCCTCTCTCTCGAGTTCAGGCTTTTTTCAGACTTTTAAACTTCCTTGGTAAAACAACAAAACAAACATGAAACCTCCAAGCCCTCCACTCTGTGGCACCGGGAAAGCTTCCCAATTAGAAGTAGCAGCAGTAACTAGGAGCACTGAATACACGTCCTATGGACTGTGAAATCCGTAGAATCAGAATACATAGATGGGGACCGGGCTGTGTGTACATTTATTTATATGAAAAATGATCAAATGTATCTGTAGTGAGTTTCAGGGCTGACTCTGGTCACATAAGGCAGAGCAACTCTTAAAATTACAGAACCAGTATTCTGCATTTTGCGGTTTTTTGGCTGAAACAATACAAAGGATTTTGGGACATGGGGGTCAAAGGAAGGAAAAATGGGGACTTTGAAGTTATGGAAGACACAGGGTGGTTTTGGAGTCACTGAAGGTTTTGAACTCCCGATTAGTCTGCTGTAAACAGGGAAGAATGCAGGCAGCCACGGCAAAACCACAAAAACTAGGGGGTTTGGACGCCGTACTGCCCCCAGACCCTGCAGACTCAGATGGGAAGCCCCAAGAGAACAGCTTCCTTGGGAAAGACATGGGACTGCTGGTTCCAGGACGGCGTGGAAATACAGCGAGCACATGCACCTTCCTTGGGTACTTGGCACCACTGGTTTCAGGGGCAGCAGGGGGATGCTTTATTCAGATATAAGAGAACAGGATCAAATGCTAGATTCCAAAAATGAGTGCCGTCTCAGGGTGGAACATTAAGAGGGTAGGTGGCCTGTCCCTGCTTTCCCCTCTCACGCTTGTTACCACCTCACCTACTCCTGTTGCTCACCCAGAAGGGAAAGCAGCGCTGCTGAAACCGGGTTCTGCAACGGGAACGGATGGCCTAGAAATCAGCAGTAGAAAATCAGACCCATCAGATCACTGAAAAGCTTTGTGCTCAGTGGGGACGCCCAAGGTCAAGTGCACCCTATAACAACAAGAGGCAGATTGCCTAGTGCTCATTAGTCGCCCATCAGCGAGCTGGGCCATGTGACCTCTCACACTAAGTGCTTAGTGCCTCTTAGTGCTTCTCTCCCCCCTCCCCCAGTTATCCAAATGCCTCCACAATGGCCGGGCTCGAACAGGGACCCGATCTGATTGATAACTAAAAACTAACAAAAAACTCAGGAAATGCAACTAGCTCCAAACCGGCCGCCAAAACGAGGGTTTCCCCTCATTCCTCCCTCTGCTGCTCGCTGGTTGCCACGAGAGAGAATGAAGCAAAATTCGGTTCGACTGGGCAATACACAAGTTACTGTGGGAGCAAGTGAAGTGTGGGGAGATTCTCCCCTCACAGCCCCTGGGGAGGGCGTACCAGCCCCAGCTCCTCATGCTGGCCTAGAGCTCAGAGAGGGCAGAGTTTGAGTGGCTTGCAGGCCCCCTGAACGCAGTGGGGTGGTTAGGGGGAGGCATGTCAGCACCACCTCCCTGGTACAGAGCAGCAGGCTCCTGACTCCGCTCCGAGTCAAGAATGCCGGGCCTGCCCTCCCAGCCTGAAACACACTTGCTAAAACACTACCATTAACTTAACGTTTACCTACAAGGAGAAATATTTTCTTAGCACTGGCATTTGATACAAATGGGGGAGTCGAACTAAAGGCTGCAGCCCGGGTTTTGAAAAGGGGAAGACTTTACATTGCAGTCTCAGATCAGGGAGCCTTAGCCAGGGATGTACAGAAGGAGAGAGAGAGAGAGAGATACGCTTGAGCTTTTTCAATGAGTTGCCTTTAGACTCTAGAAAGTAAGGGACCAATTCAGCGAGAAAGAGGGGTTCCACTAGGTGGCATTTTTATAACACAGCTCCCTCTAGATGTGATGTCGCTCCAGTGTGCGGACCAACGCACAAACCAGACCCAGGGAAAATTCCAATACACCTTTGTTTATGAATGGGCCCATTTCCAGATGCATTCCCCTTGCTCTGGTTCGCCTCATGGGCTATTTCATTTATAAGAGAGGATCCTTCTTAAGTTAAATGCCCTTTCACTTACAAATGCAAAATGAATGCTTTGTCTCCAAAAAGAACGAGACCGAAAATACAACAGAGCTTTACGTTGTCCCTGGTTTTAGGGCAGGGGAGAATACAGAGCTCTGTGGCACCTTGTCTGAGGCAGGGAAGATAACGTAGGAAACCAGGTACAAGAAAAGCATCTGCCAGAGTGGTGAAAGAACAAGCTCTGCACCCTCCGGCAGCCAAGGCAGCAGGCCGTGGGGAACAGAGAGCAGGCTTCGGAGTCAGGCATAGGTGACGGAGGACATGAAGGATATAAGCTGAGATTTGAAGAGAGGAAGTAGCAAACTGGCTGGGGTGGGAAGGGTATCACATATACAAGCAACTTCCTCCCAGCTACGGGGAGTATTAGCCTACAGAGGAGGCTAAATTGGAGTGGTGCACTGGGCATAAAAGAAGGTAGATGTGAGGCTACTGATCAGCTATGGAGAGAGTCTGGATTTTGAGATGAACAGGAAGCAGGGAAGGGGATGGACAAGTGTGATCGGTTCCCATTTCCTGCTGGGAGTCCAGTTTGGCTACCAGACTGCGGCTCCCTGGGTTTTCAAAGAGCAGAGATTTAGAAAGAACACAAAATAGGGGGGAAGATCTTCGACATAAGGCGGGAACAAGGATTTGGCAGAGGGAAAGCAAGACACATTCTAGCAACACTCCAGAGATGGAGGTTTATAGGGAGCAGAGAAGTGGGAGGAAAGAAATTTCTGGCCGGGAAAGAAAATGTACAGTTTGAATTAAAGCGTGTGAGAGGGGAGTTAAAGACCTGGGTGGAAGAATGTGACCCTCTGGAGCATTTAGTTGCAGAACGCTCTGGTGCACCCAGGAGATGGTGGAGTTGAGAGACAGGCTGATGGAGTAGAGAGCGGAGGGCAGATGTGGGCTAGGATGTTGTGACAGGCTATGCAGACCTTCTGGCGCCTCAAAGGGGGCCCTCATCATCCTGGCTCTCCCTCACCTCAGACACTTTGTCTTGCAAAGTGAGGCAACATCCAGAGGAGCAGGGAGAGCTTGGGCCCAGAGGAATCCTCTCGGGGCCTCAAGGGGCAGGAGGCTGCACACAGTTAGGAGAACCTCCCGTAAGGCAATGGCTGCTGCTCTGGGGAGACCCGCTCTCCACTCACTCACAGAGGTTTCTCAAGAACGCACCTAATGTCTGTGTTACTTGGTGGTGGGCTGGGGCCTCTGCTTGATTCAGCAGCCAAGAGCACCTGTGACGCTGGTGTCTGGAAGCACTTGGGGCCGCTTCAGGGAAAGGCGTCACCTGCGTTTGCCACAAGACTCTCTGGAACTGGGCTTTGCTACAGGAGCAGCCTGCACAGACACGGCCTCCAAAGCTGAAGTGAACAGTGACTGTGGCAGCAGCTGGAGAAGATGCTCCAGGACAGAGCCGTAACCTCAGTTTCCCACAGCAGAGGAAGCCAGGGCACAGTGCAAAGCATCCACTGGAAACAACAACAGAACGGGAAGAGATACAGGATTCAAATCAGGAGAGGGGTGTTCAAGAGACAACATCTCCTACTTCCAGGTGCTCAAGGACAGAACCACTGATGGTACCAAGAGCTGCACCAAGATCATAGAAGAGGAGGAGAGAGAGAGGGACCCCACAGGTAGACCTGAGTTCATGGAGATGATCCAAGAACCAAGGGGAGGAAGGAGTTATGGGTATCTCACAGATGGGTCATCTCTGCAAGCAAAACTCCTTCTGTCAGCTCACAGACAAGGATGGGAGCCCCTGCACAGGAGCCATGTGACAGCCAGCTCACCACCTCTCTTTCTCCCTGGAGCCCAGAAACCCACTTTCTCTAGTTCAGCATCACTGGCCCCAGGCACTTTTCTATTCTACACCACCTCCCCTGTCCCACCCTGCACTGCGGGCCTGGGGTGGGGAAGAGGCAATCTGCTCAGGAGAAAAGAGACCGAAGGAAGGCCCAAACGGGGGGTGGGTGCACCATCAATAAGGGCAGGATCAGAGACAGAAAAATGATTTATACAGCACCATACAAGTGCCCAATGCTTAGCAGGCAAATCAGAGCCCTGATTGTCCCCAGGCAAGTTCAGAATTTCAGGGGCAGACTCTGCCTGGACCTTACTCGGACGTGCAGTTTGGAGGGCATGTGGCCAAGAAGTGTCCTCCGGGTGGCAGGGCATGGCCTGCATCAGGGCCAGGCAGCGTTCCAGTTCCTGTGCTCCGTGGAGAGGCGCCACTCCCGGGGCACCTCTGGTGCAGAGAGGGGCTAGGGATGGCCGCACTGGGTGGATGGACTGTGTATGCAGGGGGCTTGCTGCCCTCCGAGGAGTAATGTCTACAGATCTGTTTCCCCTCTGGGGATGGTGCAGCCCCATACCGCCCCCAAAACCAGGCTGTGATGACAAGGCACAATGGAGCCCTAAGGTAAAACATCATATGACAACTGTTGGATACAAACACTGTAAAGCAGGGAAACTGGCAACATTTCTGCGCCTCTCTCATCAGCTCTCATCCCGGAGTCAATGGCAGGAACAATTATGAGGCCCATCCACGTTGGAAATGTTAGAACAACTCACCCACATATAAAGGGCTTTTGGAGAACCATGGACGCCTTCCACCATCAACACACAGAATGACATGAGCCAGCTAAGAGCCATGGACTCCCCTTCTTTGATCCCCGAAATGGGTCTCTCACAAACCAGACCTCTAGCCCTGTCGTGAGCATGTGCAATGCTCAGAGTGGGACAAGTGCTGAGGCTCTCACTCAGAGCCCTGTCCTTGGAGTGACCACTCTGAACTCACTGGCCCCAGTGGGACAAGGTGTACGAGCAGGCCCTGCAGAACCGGGTCCCGAGGGTTTGCTCTGACCCAGGGCTTGCTGAAACAAATGGGAGTTTATCCCCGGCAAGAAGTGAGTACAACATGCACCCTTTGAATCTGACCCACTGATCAAGATACTTTACACTTCCGGGGAGACTTGGGCCAGAGGACCGCCCCCTGCCCCCACTTTATAAAGGTCAGTGTATCTGCGGAGCAGCCGGCGGGGTAGAGAAGCAAAGGCTCAGAGTGGTTGCGTGACTTGCCCCAGGTTAGTGGGGGGCTCAGAGTAGAAGCCAGGTGTCCTGGTGCGCAATGCCCAGCTCTCCCCACTGGACTCATTAATACTAATTTGCTTCCTACCAACATCTCATAAGTCTGGTTAATTTATATGCACCAGAACGAATGAAAGGAGCTCGTGTGTGTGCAGGAGGCTGGAGTTCATAACAGATCCCCACATTTAGGCCCAGAAGTGCAACCAGTTGTTCATATGTGGCTCTGACCCGAGAGTGGGGGTTTATAGTAATCTCTGGAAAACACAGAGCATTCCCCCTTTCCGGGACAATTGGTAGAGCCTGCAAATCTGCAGATACCCGCTTTATATCTGGGGATCTCCACGTCCGCGGATACAAATTTTGTAACCATGCAGGGCCCTAACAATTAGTATTGCTGTGAAAGGGATCGTTACAACCGCCTGTTAGAGTAGGTGTGCAGTTTGAGTTACACCTATAATCCTCCAGCTCGGCTGGACGCCTCCCCGAGTCCACTACGCATAGGACGAAAAGGCAACAATTCAAATACTGTTTCCCTGCATCCTTGACCCGAGTCTGGCACACCTACAGCTAGTGGAGGGCATGAGTTTATGCTGCAATTCCAGTTACATTCCCATCACTGCACTTTGAAGAAGTCCAGATCCCAAAACACCCAAACAATTTATAGCTAGAGAATAATGTCAAGCTTTAAAAAGACCTATAGATTAACGACTGAATGACTTGAGCCCACAGGTGTTTCCCCCAAGTCCTACCAGGCTGGTATAGCTGAAGGTAATGATGCTCTGATGCGTCTTGCAGCAAGTTTGACCTGGGTTATCTCCCTATCGGTGCTAACCTTGGCACTATCTCCCTATCGGTGCTAACCTTGGCACTCAGTGGCATTACCTTCCCTCACTTTTTCTCTTTTTCAGTAATGTTGGGGAATGGTCAGACGGAAGGTTTCAATGGAAGGAGAATTTCCTGCTCCTGAACAATTACAGCATAATTTAAACTGCAGACAAATACGCTGTATTTGAACAACACCCTATTGGGAGAGCTCAGGAAACCAGCCCGTGCCTGGGACTTTTGGGGGCATTTCTGCCAGATAAGAGAAAGTAAGATTTGGGGTTTGACTTGGGGTTTTTTGGAGAGGAGGGGGACGCTGTTGGTTCGTTTTATCCTTTGTTCACTGGCACAATGCTGAAATTCCACAGATTCATACAAACAGCAGAAAGAAATGATTCTCCAGCAGCGAAGCCGCAAAAGTCATTCCTCTGCGACTGATTTAAAGGGTCACATTTGTGATGGCTGGCAAGTGTGAGGAAGAAGCAGGGCGGACATGTATGCCAATTAAAGAGCTTGCATAATTCATACCCCAAAATGGAAAATCCTGACTACCAACATGGAGCCTTATTTACCTACACAGCAGCAGACTGCGTTGGAGGGAAGTGAATGTAAAACACAATCAAAAGCTCTGAGCAAAGAAAGTTGATTGGCAGGAGCATTCAGCAACGCAGAGAAATCCTCCTTTGTTGCAAACATCTTTAGAAATGCCTCCGTAACATATGGCTTCCCTCACTGACACAGAGGGGCTAATTATTGCGCAGGAATGTCCCAGGTATTAAATATGGGATCACTACACTTACAATGCCTCACCAGAAAGACAATTCACATTCAGTGCCAGCTCCAAAGAGCTTCTGCAGAGAATTAGTTCAAGGACAAAAAAAAAAAAAAAATGTTACTAAGGCTGAAAACTGAGGTGGATCCTGCTGCTGCTGCTCTGATCTCAGCCCATTGGTTTCCCCGTATCACTAACTGTGCCTGATTCATTTTACTTTTCTCTCTTATTTCTCTGCCTGCAATAAATGGGGAACAAAGGCGTATGCCTGAACGGGAGCAGTAATTCATCAGCACCCTTCAGAGCCTGCATGAGCTGCCCTCTCCTCAGCGTGGCTGCCAGTTGTACCAGACACTAATTCAGCCGAGCCCTCTTTTCCCATGGTCTCCACGGAGATGGCAATGGACTTGCATCCTAATGAAGCGGTGGCTGGTATCGCCTAAAGCCTGCAAACCTGGGAAGTGGGTCTCTCAGGGTCCTTTTAAACTTGGACTTGGAGCTGCGCTGGGAATGGCACTCAAGTAATTAAAGATGCAGCCTCTGTTCTTTGCTAAGTACATTTGCAGGGCAGTTCATTATTCTGCAGAATCAGCCCGAGCAAATGAGCAGCCCCACCCCTTGCAGGGATATTACTCAGGAGGAGCGCCGAGACACTGACTAACTTGCACTTTTATTTCGGTGCTGCTGGGACCATTTAATGCCGAAATAAAATGAGCATTGTCTGCAAACTGCCACTTCAGGATGACCGCCCAGCGCTGACAGAGCAGAACAATGTCCGCGACCAGCATGGATCACCCCTGCTCCAACAATTTGTCACCAAGAGGCACCCGGATGCGAAATACAAAAACCAGCCCCACACAGGAGAAATAATTTTGATCCCAACATCAGAGCACTAACAGGCAGCGGACGCGAGACAGTCTATCTGATTCCCAGATGGAAGCATTCCATTGCAGAGTGTCACAATGTTGGCATCGATTCAGTCACTAGGACTGTGCCATGGAGGCTCCACGGAGAGAGAAAACAGAAAATGGACACCAAAAAATTAAACAAAATTAAAATCCCCAACCCGGAGCCTTCCGCTAAAATGTAAAGACATGCTTCATCTGCAGTGAGGCATGCTCATCTCCTCTCTCCTGGGCTTGACAGCAGATCCCATGGAGAGGGCGCCTTCACATTTATTTGATGAGATTGCACGCATATTTACACTTGGCTTTGCACCATGCATGCTAATGAGTTACTCCAGGAAAGCTGCGCAAATTAATTGCTCAAAGTATCCGTTAACTTACCAAATTGGGAGTCGTGATGCAAAATGAGAGGGCAGGATTTTGTAGCGCACTTCTGTGGCACGTTGCTACCCAGGTCTGGCAGGCGATTTGTGGCAGGGAGCTTTCTAAACCTACAGGATCTCTCAAGACTAAAAGGTAGGGACTGAGCTATAAAAGGGCTGGTGAAAAAAAAGGAGAGAGAGACCTGCTTATATTTTTGTATTTAAATTTTTTTTTGAGCTCACGTAGCATTTAGGGTCACATGCTGCCTTTAGCATCAGTCTGTACGGTCACATGATTGAGGTCATGAGTCATGTGACAAGCAAACCTGATGACGTGCCACTAAGAACCATTTAGAATCAACCCTAAAAAACTTAGTTGTAAAAATTTAATTTATAACCAGTTAATGAAATAATTAATTTTGAAGTAGACGTCTAACCTTTAGAATGAAATTTTTTGGAGGGAGGGGCAGGGGAAAGACGCGAATGAAATGCCAAGATTTCGATGAATATTTAATACACCCTCCTCGCAAGCTCTCCTGCAACTTGGAGCCGCGCCAGCGTCATTTGAATTCCATCCTTTGTTAATAACTAAATTGACGCCTCTGTTGCTATTCAATGTTTGCAGCTCTATCAAGCTGTAACCTGTCACACAGAATACCGGAGGAAGCATAACTCAATAGAGCCCACATCCATGTTCAACCCATACAGCACCCGGTCCATACAAAGCAGAGGGCACATCTGTCCTGCAGACATTCTTCAGTGGGGCGTGGGGTTTCCCCCTTACTGTTTTAACAATACACTGAACGTAACCAACAAAATTAACAGGAAAAGGTGCAATTTTGAAAACAGCATTTTGTATTATTTGTAGGTTTTTAATTAAAAAAATATATAAAATATCCTGATCCTAGACATAAAAATCTCCCCAACTCCCTCTACAAATTATAAATCACCTCATGTTCCCAACTCAAGTTCCTGCATGGACACTTGCAGGATTGCTGGTCAGGCTACAGCAATATATACAACAATCACAGCAAAACCAGCAGCAGCCACACAATGAACGTGAACTCTAGAAAACAGGGAGTAGAATCCCGGTGACAGGTGACTTGTTCCACAATTCAGTGACCAGGCTGCACACACATACAACCACCTCATTCAATTTTAAATTAAAAAATTAGTTTTACACATGCGTGTAGACACAAAATCACATCACTAAATACTAATAAGATTTTCCTTGTGAAAATCAAGCAGCAGATCAGAAACATTCTCATCTACCTGGGGGAAATTTAGATATGGACCAATTTATACACTAGGGTTGGTTCTGAATGCAGATAGCAACGAAGGGAGACCACATAGCTTGCTGTGGAGCAGCCAGGATGCCAAGTCTCCGATAGCCATCATTACTTCTCAATTAGTTTAACTAATTGGGCTATAGCATCAATGTAATTCGCTTGATTCCCCTAAACCATTAATTCACATGCAGGACAAATATATTTTGCAGTTTGCTGCACAGTAAGCCCATGCAGGCGGGTTCATTTGCATTCCTGGCACACCGACAGACGCTGTAAATAGGTGTCTGCAAAGCTGGGCCGAGGCTCTAATGAAACACAGCAGAGGGAACAGGCGGCTGGCGGCATGCAGGGGGTGGGGGGGACCCAGTTTTCATTTTGTATTAAATCAGCCGCATGCGGTTCAGGGAAATACTGAAATCCTAGGTATCAGTAGCAGGCGGTTTGTGGCCACCTTGCCCTCGCAGGGTTATAACGATCGTGTTCTTCGCGAGGCTCAGAAAGCGGCAGGTCGTGTGGAGCACATGCGGCCAGCTAGCCAAGCCTCTTGGTTCAGGGGTCAGAGAGGGAAGGGTAGGGGTGGATGTAATGCCACTGAGGAGGTGCCTTTCATTTTCCTAATAGGAGCAAAGTTCGTTTCCATCAGTTAATTCCTTCTGCGTAGTTACTCATGTAACGGGCTTGTCGGGCTTCCCGAGAGCAGCAAACGGGCTGGAGCCTGGAGTGAACAGAGACCATTCCACTGCCTTGGCAAGATTAATTGTTGGGGAGGAGCTGAACAAGGGTGCTCCAAAAGGTATCATAAGGGGGATGCAGCTGTGACCCAGAACTGGAGCCAGTCTGTGTCAGAGGGGAGCTGAGTCTGTGGGGGAGAAGGCAGAGATGCTTGAACTGGAGCCAAGACCCCAAAGAGGAGTCACGAAGAGTGGGAGTTCAAACGCAGCACAGACGACAGCTCGCAGCACTCTCCAGGAGGAGAGCAGGGAAAGCAGTGAAAAGAAGCTGGGGCAGGTTAGGGGGAGTTCAGCTCAGGCAGGAGGCCGGCGGCACGGTACCCCGCGAACTGCCCAGAACTACTTGCTGTGGTGCCAAGTGGTTTACGGACATACCTAGCCTGAGCAAGTCACGGTTCTCAGGACCCATGTACTGCAGGGCCGGGTGGCTGAACAGATGACTAAATAAGAGACAGAAGACTCAGAGCCATGACTTATAGGAGACACACAGTGGCAGGATGGGAGAGTGGCTCAAGTGGCCAAACACATACATTCATTATTTTACCTTTTGACTTCAGCCCTGTGAACCACAGAATTCAACTCCTCTTGCTCTAAATACACAGACCCCTACCACTAGAACTAAGTGAGAATCTCCATTAGTTGTTAGCAGTATAGGACACATGACACAGATTATCAGTTCTGATTCCCTTGGGTGCCGGACACAGGTGTACACACAAATACGTACGAGTTGGTTCATTACAATATAATCTCCCCCTCAAGACATAGGCATAAAAGGATTCCAGAACCGAGTTAATCAGGCCAGTGCTGTTTCAAATACAGCTCTCAGAGCCATGTAAATGCCTCCCGACAGATTTAAGCAGCACACAGAGATGACGCTCCATGTACATTTGACTGCAGATTCCTTACAGGTGGTTTTCTTCCTTTCAAGTGACTTGCACTGAAATTTCCTGGATTTAAAAGAAGAAAAATGGGGGGTGGGATGGAGCACGGTGTGGGACATCTCTACTCCCATTTAAGGGAAATTTACTCCCATTGAGCTGTCATTGAGAACAGTCCTAGCCGAGGGACAGACACTCTGCCTCACTACTGCAGTTCACATTGCTCCCTAGGGTAACAGCCTCCCAAATGGCTCCAGTCACTTGTACAAAATATGTATTAAAAATAAAAAAAGCCGGCATGCATGGGCAGCCAGTGACCTGGAAGTTGCGGAAAGCTAGCCCCTGGCCCCTCCCCTTGTGCCTGAGGCCCCTCCCCTCTCCCCTTATACTCCCCACCCCCGCAGGAGCCCAGGGCACCCCCACCGCGGCCCCCGGCCCCAGTGCCGGGTGGCGAGGTCCCAGCCCCAGAGCACTAGGCAGCATGGTCCCAGCAGCAGCCGCCCCGAGTCCCTGCGGAAGGCAGGCTGGCCAGCCCCAGCCAGAGCCAGGCCACAGCTATCATGCAGCTCTCAGCAATCTGTTCCCTGGGTGCCTCCATCTATCCCTGCTCCCACACCTCTGACTATAAAATAAACCTTCCCCTAGGATGGAATAAGAAGGCAACAGGAAGGTAGGAAAGCCAGCGGTCCCATGAAAGCAGTAACTCACAGGGCTCAAGGCAAGATGGGGGCTTTAAGTCCCTCAGGGCAGTAATGGGGTATGTGGATATGCACATGCCAGGAACCTTCGAGGGCACTGGTTTGTACAAACACTTTTGCATGCACACCTGTGAAGATGTGGCCCTCACTACAAGCCCCTCCAGCACGCTGTGGAGCAGGCAACAACGGGCAACTTCAGCTAACCATGCCGGAACCACTTCATAGAATCATAGAATATCAGGGTTGGAAGGGACCCCAGAAGGTCATCTAGTCCAACCCCCTGCTCGAAGCAGGACCAATTCCCAGTTAAATCATCCCAGCCAGGGCTTTGTCAAGCCTGACCTTAAAAACCTCTAAGGAAGGAGATTCTACCACCTCCCTAGGTAACGCATTCCAGTGTTTCACCACCCTCTTAGTGAAAAAGTTTTTCCTAATATCCAATCTAAACCTCCCCCACTGCAACTTGAGACTATTACTCCTCGTTCTGTCATCTGCTACCATTGAGAACAGTCTAGAGCCATCCTCTTTGGAACCCCCTTTCAGGTAGTTGAAAGCAGCTATCAAATCCCCCCTCATTCTTCTCTTCCGTAGACTAAACATCCCCAGTTCCCTCAGCCTCTCCTCATAACTCATGTGTTCCAGTCCCCTAATCATTTTTGTTGCCCTTCGCTGGACTCTCTCCAATTTATCCACATCCTTCTTGAAGTGTGGGGCCCAAAACTGGACACAGTACTCCAGATGAGGCCTCACCAATGTCGAATAGAGGGGAACGATCACGTCCCTCGATCTGCTCGCTATGTCCCTACTTATACATCCCAAAATGCCATTGGCCTTCTTGGCAACAAGGGCACACTGCTGACTCATATCCAGCTTCTCATCCACTGTCACCCCTAGGTCCTTTTCCGCAGAACTGCTGCCTAGCCATTCGGTCCCTAGTCTGTAGCTGTGCATTGGGTTCTTCCGTCCTAAGTGCAGGACCCTGCACTTATCCTTATTGAACCTCATCAGATTTCTTTTGGCCCAATCCTCCAATTTGTCTAGGTCTTTCTGTATCCTATCCCTCCCCTCCAGCGTATCTACCACTCCTCCCAGTTTAGTATCATTCAACATCAGGGCAGGCCAGAATTCTCTCATTCCCTGCCACTAGGGTCCTCCGGTATTGATGGGCCCTTGGTCTCTCCTGTTCTCCGACCACGGCACACAGTTCAGTCTCTGTAGGACTGAAATGCTTTAGCCTAAATCTTTGAGATTAATACAGGGATACCTGAGTGAAAATTAACAGCCTGTGACATGCAGGAGACCAGACTAGATGATCTCACAGTCGCTTCTGGCTTTAGATGCCACCTGCAGGAGCCAGCCTTCGAAATTTGCTGCAGACAGTGTGAAGGAGCCGTCATGGACTCGGCACCCACAGTGCATGGTGAACCAAGGCTCCAGGACCCTCAGTCCCCATGTGCAGGGCCCATGGCTGGGCTGTTCTGTGCCTGCAGTGGTCACAGCTCTGACGCATGTTAGCTGCCATGAGGTGGCATGCAGACTTTACTGGGGCACAGCTGGCTTATATGGTCCTTCCTGGTGCCAGCCCTACCCTTTGTGCAGACGGGACCTGCCCCGTGCACCCTCCTCCTGTTGCAGCAAGGCCTTTGTGGCTGCAGTGATGGGCCCACAGCGTGGAACTCCCTCCCCTTCTCCCCGCCCAAACCCCTCGCAGTTCAGCCACATCCTCAGAGCAGCGACCGCCCCGCCCCCTGGAGAGTGCCCTGCATCCAGCAGGCCCCACCATAAACAAACATTAATACCCACTTACAACCACCACCTTAGCTCTGCCCCAAGCTCTCTTGGGAGCAGCCCCTGCGGGCCTCACAATCACGCCCCTCACCCCTTAGAGCAGGTTCCCTGCCTCGCTGTTACATATTTGTCTTTTGTTCGCATGCTACACAGCTGTACGGCACCCGGGCCCTATATACCAACAACCACCAGCCTGCTGCCCCCTCTCTCACTCAACCCTCTTGGTGGTGCTGGAAGGGGAGAAATGAAGAAGGACTAAACAGCGGCAGTGGGTCCCTATGTTCGCCAAGCAGCAGCTGTGCGGGCAGCCTGGGGCACCAGCACAGGAAGGGTTAACGTCATTCCAGCTGACAGCTGAAAGAATTAGGGACAGTTCTGGGTGCCCTCTGTGCTCTGTGCGTGGGGACAATGAGCCAGAGAGGACAGCACTGGCCAGCAGCCCGGGCACTGCCAGCCAGCGCCCCAGGGACAATCAGCGCGACAGGGATTTTTCAGCCTACCTGCACAGTCGGTCGAAGGAGAAGAAGCCACCTGAGCACACTCCTCTGCCGGAGCGACTGGATCCAGCCCACCCAGCCGGCTCTCCAGGCTACAGCCAGGTACAAGATCATTCATCTAGATTAAAGGGAGCTGCTGGCGGGTGCCCTGGCATTCAAAGGAGCTTCCTCCACCCCCCGAGTAGAGACAGAAGCAGTGCTTCAGCTTCACCTGCCGCTAAGGCTCCTGCTGCGAAGACTGGTAGGCGCCGAGCTATGTCCTTGAGACACAGACTGATGCCATCTGGGCAAAATGCCATGAGTTCCTTGGAGACCGGGAAGCGCCACGCTGTATCCAAAAGCTGCACGGAGACCGGAGCATGGTGCCGCAATCAACAAACAAACAGACAAAGGACAGACCAGGAGGGGAGTGGACGGTGCCCCTGTACGGCTTTCTGGAAACATGCTTATGAATATACATTACATAACTGGAATAGGTCCTATGCTACATATGCCATGTAACATATCTCTGTAAAGGTTATGAACTACTGAATCTATTCCTCCTATTTGTAGGCATGTATCAGTTTTGTATTCAAAGTTATTAATATTGGCCATGTACTGGCTTGATTTCTAAATAACCTTAGTAGAGCATTTGGTCAGTTCCTGGAGAAAGGAATTTACCAAGTTAAGTGCCCAATCAAGAAGCACTTAAGGAACAATGTATCTTGGAAGGCTCCAGTCCACGTAAGAAGTCTTCCTGGAGACGTTCAAGATGCCACGTGGGCAATGGCTTCTGCCTATAAAAACTATGAGTCACACATGGACATGTGACTTGCCCAGGTGACTTCAGAACTCCATCTTGGAGCTGGACTTTGCATAGGAGTGAAGAAGGGGGTCTCCACCCACAAGAGAATGTCTATTTAAGCCTGTGGGAGACCCCTCCATTTTGTCTTCAGCTGGCTAAGGAAATAGCCTCTCCATCCCCAAAGATACCTGAAAGAAACTGAAACAAAGGACAGTAACTACAGGGGGTGTGAGTGATTGCTGGACCAGGACTAGAAGGAGATTAGTCTGTAAAAGGAAGCTTACTGGAACTGGTGAGGTTTTGTCTGTATTCAGTTTTATTAGACATAGACTTGTGGGTTTTATTTTATTTTGCTTGGTAATTCACTTTGTTCTGTCTGTTACTACTTAGAACCACTTAAATCCTACTTTCTGTATTTAATAAAATCACTTTTTACTTATTAATTAACCCACAGTATGTATTAATACTTGGGGGGACAAACAGCTGTGCATATCTCTCTATCCATGTTACAGGGGACGAACAATTTATGAGTTTACCCTATATATGCTTTCTACAGGGTAAAACTGATTTATTTAGGATTTGGACCCCATTGGGAGCTGGGCATCTGAGTGTTAAAGACAGGCACACCTCTGTAAGCTGCTTTCAGTTAAGCCTGCAGCTGTCAGGGGACGTGGTTCAGACCTGGGTCTGGGTTTGCAGCAGGCTAGCGGGTCTGGCTCAAACCAAGCAGGGCACTGAAGTCCTAAGCTGATAGGGCAGGAAAGCAGGAGCGGAAGTAGTCTTGACACATCAGGTGGCAGCTCCCAGGGGGTTTCTGTGATCCAACCTGTCACAGGGAGCTTGGCAGGAAAGGCTTCAAGAGGATGCACATTGTGCTGTTAACCCCTTTCGGTGCCGGTATTCGGTGGGGACGTGGTGCAGGAGTTCGGTCAGGCACAGGGAACTGCACTGCCATTTGGCAGGCCCAGCAGTAGCGGAGAGTGGGGAAGCGAGGGAGTCACTAGCCAGAGGGACACAGATCAGGTTAGAGAATGTCCTGCAGCCAAGGCATGAGGCAGGGTTGCAGGACCCCCCCAAGTGCCAGGGCATGTGGGCTTACGGCAACGCAGCAGATTTGAGGACAGAGTCACAGCTGCAGCTGGGGGCTCAAAGAGGCCCTTTCTGCTGCTCCAGTTGAGGAGCGGTTCTGTGCTGGACTGGTCCCCCAGGGCTGAGTAAAACAGCCAGGGGGCTGCTCTAACTTGCACCAGCTGACAAGAGTCCCAGGGGCCCATTAGAGAAGCCAGGGATTCCTGGGCACGCAGACCACACTTCCTTCTCCTGGCCACACCCCCCCCCACCAGCATCCAGGAGGTGGTGGGGTAGGGGACCACTGCAGTGGCTCCATGCACCCCGGTAACCCCTTCGTAGGGGAGATCCGCCAAGAGCTGCATGCACCAATTTTGGGGCAGCTTTGTGGGGTGGTGCGTAAAACACCCTTATCTGCTGTGAGGCCCTGAAAAGAGCAGGGCACAGAATGGCAGCCAGTGGGTTTAATGCACAACATCCTGGATTTTCGGGGTGCTCACTTCACAGTTGCAGTGCCAGCATCTATACACAGTGTTCTGCTTGCTCTGGCGGTCTCCCCTCTCCTCGATGCGCTGCAGGAACAGCAGCAGCCCCGGCTTCAGAAGGGGAATGGTCTCCTAACATGGATAAACTGCTGAGGAACAAAGATCCTGCTCAGGAGACTATCCCAGCAGTAACAGAAATAAAAGGGAAGGAAAAACAAACACCGAGAATGAAAGAGAAACAGAATCGCATCAGAACAGAAAGATCACGCGGATCCTGTCCCGAAGGGGTCAGAAGGTCTAATTATGACACATACACGTGGAAGACCTAATTGCATGCAGGAGGTGGATTCGTGCATGCTGCAGCTGGTGCAAAACTTGTCCAGAAGGGGTTCTCCCTGGCACAGCACACTAGGAATTGAGTTTGCACAAACAGCTGGTCCTAACTCTAGTAAGGATACCAGGGGGCAAAAAAAAATCTCTTGGCCAACTCCGACAGCACCACGCACCCTGCCTCTTAGCCACCAGACTTCATTTATGTTTTAAGTGTGTGTGCTGTATTGCTGTGAGGACAGGCTAACTATGCAGGTGCCAATTGGCCACAAGCAACTGCTCTAGTGTGGATTGGGGTTTCGAGCAGTGAATTGAAAGCCAGGACGCCTGGGTTCAATTTCCAGATCAGCCCCTGATTTGCTGTGTGAACTGTAACTTGGGCCATTAATTCTGACTGCCTCCATTTTGAGATGCCCAACACAACACACCTGAAAACCTGATTGCACTCACCGCTTTCATTGACTTCAGCTGGATTTCTGGGAGCTCGGCACCTCTGAAAATCAGCCCCAAGGTTTCTCAGGTCCAGTAAAAACTGAAGCACTTAAAACTAGTTGATACTTAAATTAGGGCTTCGATCTTTGTGTTGCGACCTATAAAATGGGAATAATTCCCATGCAATAAGGGATCGTGAGGCTGAATTCATGCTCATAAAGTGCTTTCAGATCCTTAAATTCTTTATTGTTACTAATAATAAACCGACACAGGAAACGTGACATTATTTACCTGTGTAACGTGTTTTCCCTTTGCAGCACTTGGGCCAAAAGAG
Source organism: Caretta caretta (assembly GCF_965140235.1). Classification (NCBI taxonomy): domain Eukaryota; kingdom Metazoa; phylum Chordata; order Testudines; family Cheloniidae; genus Caretta; species Caretta caretta. The sequence goes on from NC_134215.1 coordinate 2,444,779, forward strand.
GAAAGTTATTTTTAAAAATCTAATATCTGTCTAGAATAAACCCACTGGTACCAGCCACAGCTCTGAGCCAGGTCTGAAACATTACAAATGCACAGGTAAAGTTCATCTAAATCACTGCTCATGCTGATGTTCCACTGATGAGTGAGCAAGTGGACTCCAAAGCCACTCAGAGGTATCTGAAAAGTGTGAAGCCAAAGAATTTCAGCGGTGAGGGAAGTGCCATTAGTAAGGGCTCCTGAATATCCTCATAAAACAACTCTCCGCTGGTCCACTACTGTCAAAGTTTCAGAGTAGCAGCCGTGTTAGTCTGTATTCGCAAAAAGAAAAGGAGTACTTGTGGCACCTTAGAGACTAACCAATTTATTTGAGCATAAGCTTTCGTGAGTGACAGCTCCCTTCATCGGATGCATTCAGTGGAAAATACAGTGGGGAGATTTATATACACACAGAACATGATAACACCCATTTTTTCATGTTCTCTATGTATATAAATTTCCCCCCTGTATTTTCCACTGTATGCATCCGATGAAGTGAGCTGTAGCTCACGAAAGCTCATGCTCAAATAAATTGGTTAGTCTCTCAGGTGCCACAAGTCCTCCTTTTCTTTTTACTGTCAAAGTGGAACTGCAATCTAAGCTAGTGTACACTAGGGGGCACTGGTGTAAGATCACACAGAAACCTTGCACATTAAAGGAGAAAAAAAATACAGACAGATAATCCAAATCCTAGCACACCCTTTTGTAGCCAGCCACTTCCTGGCTGACCCGCCTCGCAGTAACACCTCCTGGGCTACCACTGTCCATTCACAGGCCAGGGGAAATCAATCAATAGCAAGGAAGGACACACTCCACCTGACCCATGCAGCAAGCCCACTCTACCTGCAGCATTCATTCAGGGCACAGCGGGTACTTTTTTACCTGCCTCTACCTGGAGCATTCAGGAACCGTCAATGGCGTGGGATATGAGAGAGGCCCTATTGTATTTAAGGGGCAACCCAACAGAGCACTGTTATTAAACGTGGCTGTGAGGAAGACTGCAGCATGAGGCAAATTGCAGCCATATTTTAAAAGGAGGAAACCCAATATTTGGAAAAAAGTAATATAAAATAACTAATAGTCATGGCAACCCTAAAGTGACTTCAAGCTCCTGAAGTGTCATTATTCAGAGCAGACTGTTTTAATGCCGGTAGCACTGAGTTATTGCTGAAATAGACCCAGCTTGTCCTTTTAACATATTCATTCATTTTTATGATTTGATTCATATCAATTTCTCTCTGCTGGTTACAAAATCAGATTTGCATACAGAGACTTGTGAGCAGGCAGCTTCCTCACAACTCCACACGCAGGGCACACAAAATCCAGCTCAACCTTCTCCCCATACTGGGCTGCTCCCAGGGCTTCTCCGCGGGGACTGCTCAGCGCACACAAACCAGATCCTTCCTAGAGGCCATTCCTACTTTCCTTACTTCTGGGTGGGTTAATGAGCCGCCCGTGTCAATGGCTTTGTCTACACTAGAGAAATTTTCTGTCCCAACCTCCTGGAACCTACGTAAAACCCTCCTTATGCACATGCAAAAGTGCTCCAGCCAGTTTATGGCTGTTCTAAGAACTGGGTGGAGTAGGCTAGGCTCGCAGCGGGTCCAAGAATCCATGCAGTATGAACAGCTTTAGCTCCACTGTGGGTAGGTCACTCCCCAAAGCCTCCCAGAATCCTTTGCTCCTGCGGGTTCTGGGCTCTAAAAGGGAAAAGGAAGCAAAGATGGTGCCTCTCTTTCTCCGGAGAGGCCAAGTAGCAGACACTTTTCACCCGCTTTCCTGACACGGGGGTTAGGGGGCTCTAGCTCTGCTCCCCTCGGAGCACAACCCTGCACTGGGGTTTGGATCCTCCCTGTCCCCTCACCCGTGTGCCAGCTTGGGCAAAAGGAGCTCTTTAACCCTTCCTGACCAGGGTGGCGACCTGCCCCACCACAGTACTTGCACGGTGCCCATCCCCCTGGCATCGGAGCCATTCGCGCGTTTAACGTGCCTGTGGGAGGAAGGGAATTCCGGCTTCCCCATTTCAGAGCTGGGCCTGAACTCACAGGACTGTAACTTGCATGTGCTGAGTCTCAGGGAAGCGTGCTGACCGCGAGCCCTCAGCCCACGTGCTCCTGAGTAGAGCTGGTTTAACAATGTTTAAACAACGATGCTCCACGGTGAAACCACGGGAACGGACGCAGCTATGGAAACAATGGCTTGTGCCCATGGCTGGGTCTGTCGCAGAGCTAGTGCCTCAGAGATTGCTTTCCCAGGTCGGGGGCGGGGAGGGGCTATCGGCAGGAGGGAGTGTGGGGAATCTTGTCCTAACTGTCCAAGCTGATCCTGCTCCATGCATCAATAACTGAAGGACTTCATTTGTCAGGACTGTCAATCCAGCACCTACTGCTCTAGGCACTGTAGGTATGCCTAGGAGCATTTGGGCCCCAAGTATTGTACAGAAGAGGGAAGGAAAACTTTCACCACCAATGTCACAATTTGGTTTTCCAGGTTCTTCTGAAACAAAGGGCTGTTTCCATCCGTTTCTACAGCAAAATACAAAGCGCAGAACAAGAGGGCTTATCAGAAAGAAGATACACGCCGACACTAGCAAGCCGCACATAGTGTGGCTACAACATTTCAAAAACTAATACATGAAAAACATGAAACGCTTTTGCCCCACCCAGATACCAACAGTAACTGCCAAGAAGAGAATAGCAAAGGAGGTATGTAGAACCTGGGCTGTGCATGTTGAGTCCCTCTCTAATAACTGAGCTACACAGAGGATAAGAGATTGCCACTGGTACAAGTTAACAGGGTTATTCCTTGAGCTCGAGTGACAGGGATCTCTATTGAAGGTCCTGGGTTCTAGCCCTGCTCATAGCTTGTGGAGGACAGAGGACGGTCATAACATGTGGAATAGCAAAGGTCAACTCCTATACTGAGGAAAACCCCTCTATTTTTCCAGGGAGAACCAGAAGGAACACTTTATTAATACTAAAAAGAAAAGGAGTACTTGTGGCACCTTAGAGACTAACCAATTTATTTGAGCATGAGCTTTCGTGAGCTACAGCTCACTGATGAAGTGAGCTGTAGCTCACGAAAGCTCATGCTCAAATAAATTGGTTAGTCTCTAAGGTGCCACAAGTACTCCTTTTCTTTTTGCGAATACAGACTAACACGGCTGTTCCTCTGAAACCTATTAAAGGATGCACACTCTCCTCCAGCACATTTGACCATCCCCATGCTGAGGTATGCATCAGTATGTCATAGAATCATAGAATATCAGGGTTGGAAGGGACCTCAGGAGGTCAGCTAGTCCAACCCCCTGCTCAAAGCAGGACCAATCCCCAACCTAATCATCCCAGCCAGGGCTTTGTCAAGCCTGACCTTAAAAATATCTAAGGAAGGAGATTCTACCACCCCCCTAGGTATCCCATTCCAGTGTTTCAACACCCTCCTAGTGAAAAAGTTTTTCCTAATATCCAACCTAAACCTCCCCCACTGCAACTTGAGACCATTACTCCTTGTTCTGTCATCAGCTAGCACTGAGAACAGTCTAGAGCCATCCTCTTTGGAACCCCCTTTCAGGTAGTTGAAAGCAGCTATCAAATCCCCCCTCATTCTTCTCTTCCACAGACTAAACAAGCCCAGTTCCCTCAGCCTCTCCTCATAACTCATGTGTTCCAGTCCCCTCATCATTTTTGTTGCCCTCCGCTGGACGTTTTCCAATTTTTCCACATCCTTCTTGTAGTGTGGGGCCCCAAACTGGACACAGTACTCCAGATGAGGCCTCACCAATGTCGAATAGAGGGGAACGATCAAGTCCCTCGATCTGCTGGCAATGCCCCTACTTATACATCCCAAAATGCCATTGGCCTTCTTGGCAACAAGGGCACACTGTTGACTCATATCCAGCTTCTCGTCCACTGTAACCCCTAGGTCCTTTTCTGCAGAACTGCTGCCGAGCCACTCGGTCCCTAGTCTGTAGCGGTGCATTGGATTCTTCCGTCCTAAGTGCAGGACTCTGCACTTGTCCTTGTTGAACCTCATCAGATTTCTTTTGGCCCAATCCTCTAATTTGTCTAGGGCCCTCTGTATCCTATCCCTACCCTCCAGCCTATCTACCTCTCCTCCCAGTTTAGTGTCATCTGCAAACTTGCTGAGGGTGCAATCCACACCATCCTCTAGATCATTTATGAAGATATTGAACAAAACCGGCCCGAGGACTGACCCTTGGGGCACTCCACTTGATACCGGCTGCCAACTAGACATGGAGCCATTGATCACTACCCGTTGAGCCCGACAATCTAGCCAACTTTCTATCCACTTTATAGTCCATTCATCCAGCCCATACTTCTTTAATTTGTCAGTCTCATCCCCTCTGCATGTTATTCTAGGTATTTGATAGCAACAGCATATGAAACCGTTCAAAATCAGCTTCCCATCGGCATCAGAAAGCTGTTAGGACCCAGCGCTAAAACAAACCCAACCACGGAAAACACACATAAGGTGTTACGTATTTGCTGAGGGATTTTATCCTTCTAAGAATTTAGTTTTAAAACGTTCTTCCAAAGAATCTCTGCTTTCACTGAAATCATCTGTATTGTTTGGTTTCAGAGTAATAGCCGTGTTAGTCTGTATTTGCAAAAAGAAAAGCTTATGCTCAAATAAATTGGTTAGTCTCTAAGGTGCCACAAGTACTCCTTTTCATCTGTATTGTTTGCCATTGAAAAAATCCTTCCCTACACCCTTCTGGCTTCATTGGCACGTCAAAGCCCAGGGGGAACCACAGAAATGCATGGACAATCCTGGGCATTGGTCCTGCAAAGATGTACACCGGTGCTTTCCTTCACACAGTGAGTGGCCCCATGAAGTCACTGGGTGTGAAGTCAGCCACATGCAGATGTCTTTGCTAAGAAAGCAAACAAGTAAAAACCCTTCCCCTCTCCACAGCTCTGGTTTCAGACTTGTCTCTTACAATGTCATAGTCCCAGCAGCTCTCCAGTCCTCCAAGGAGTCCTCTGGAAAAAACAGGGAAGCTGAGACAAGATTCTCAGCTCCAACTCCAGAGAACAAAGTAGATGGAAAGGATTCTCCCTAACACAAGAGATCCCTGGCTGTCCTAGAGGAGATTCTGCTGGCTCTCTGGCATCCGCCTCCCGCCCTTTGTGTCAGGGTGTGTCAGGGTTGTGCCAGGACTGGGCAGGGTGGGGGCAGAGCACATGGCACTCTACCTGATCCCCAGCTAGCAGAGTCTCATTTAAAGCCATCCCTAGGACCCTGTAACTTACAGCAGGGACTGTTTCAGGATCAGCAGAAGGCAGGGTTAGAACCCCCTTTCTCCTTGCATTCCCCAGCACAAATTCGGGGCAGCTGAGAATCAGGCTCAATAGCTCTAAATTAAAAATAAGGAAGAAGAAAACAAGAACCTTCCCCACTCACTTATACGTCATCAAAAGGGCCCATTGTATTGTTTGCAGTGGGAGAGTGTCAGGACTGGAGGATTTCAACTACAACAGCAAGTTAAATGCATAAAGGGTATTTATTCTTTTATCCATTTTATTCCCTTTGCTGTATTTCTTTTAATAGTCGCAGTTCTAATTGGGAGGGGCAGGAGATACAATGATTCAAGCCACAGAGCATAGATTCCCACCAGGGTTTCATTATTTTCGCAGTTACTCTGATCAATGGCTGGCTTCTCAGACCACTCAGTTTTTCGGTGGAGGATGAACCATGGATTCACGTCTCTTACCTGTTTCTCTTCGCTTTTGAGATCCCTGTTTACATGTTCCTGGGCATGGGCTGACAGCTCTTCCATTACCTACAATAAAGCACAATGCGCGCTGACTCAGTCTTGGGGTGCGTGCAAGATTCCCCAGGGAATTCTACATGGAAAGCTCTTGCATTCGTTCCGTGTGTCAGCTCCATGGCCAGCCAAATGACGAAAGCTCTTGGTGGGAACAGCATCAAAGGGGATTGCTGACGGTCGTGCTGGAGCCTGAGCAAGGTTCAGCGCTCTGAGGCTTGTTCTCCTCTTCCCACTAGCATCAGCCGGGCTTGCAGGGAACAAACTCCACCAAGAGGTCTGGGAAGTTCCTTTGTTCCCTGTCAGGGGCGGATGAAAGACCCCAACCCCAAGCCCGTTGGAGATTGAGGGCTAAATGGCACATTTCTCTCAAACGGGTGAACTGGGGAGCGCACAAGGGAGTGTTCTGGTCAAAGTTTAGGGTTCCTTTCATTTTAGGAGCCTCATGTATAAACTAGCTGTAGAAAGGGAGCGAAACATCTACATGGTGCCAACGGATGCCTGGTGTCCTTCCCCACTCTGTCACCTAGACCTGAAAAAATGCAGGCTGAGGGCTGCACAGTAACCATCTGACACGGCCCATCCTACCACGTGGGTCATCACCTCTGCGCTAATCTTTAGCCTGGTTTGCACTGGGGTGGGGAGGGTCTGCACCAGTGTAGCTACGCTGACGTAGCTGCATCAGTGCAAACCCCGAGGGCAGGTCACTTTTCATGCCAATGCAGCGCATCCACGCGACAGGTTTGCACTAGTGCAGCCTCAGCAGAGCAGCTGCCATGGGGCAAAACCGAAAAAAATCCCCTCGTTCTCAGTGAGGCTTCGGCCTCAGGCTGGCGGCCCATGCAGCTTTGGGGTCAGAAGTGCCATGTTCTCATTCACACGTCTCGCTTGCCCCGGCTCTCTGACACTGCGCACTTGCCGGGTGCTGGAGGCCAAGTCACATCACTGGGAGCCCCACCTCCCCTGCAGTGTCCAGACCCAAGCAGGAGGGTCGGTTACAGCTCAGACTGTGCCAAAGAAGTGCCGAGCCCTTGTGTTTTTCAGCTGGAGATAAGGATGCTGATGGAACAAACGTAATTTTCAGTAATTCAGAGCGCTTGGAAGGTGAACGGTGTCATACTCACTCTCACGGGTGGCACCTGGGGTGGGAGGGTTCCTCTCTCTTTCTTGGCACCTTAAATCCCGATGTCATAGGCTACGACAGAAAAAGTCAATGATTATAAGCAGATATCAGCCCCTGTCCCGCGAGCTATGCCAGGGACGCTTCTCTCCGGTACGGAATTCAATCACCCCTGAGATGACAAGGACAGCGAGAGCCAGCAGTGACGGGATTCGCCGGAGGGAGGGAAAAGGAAGGGAGCTGCTAGGAGGAAGGTTACTGCACCAGGAGGGAATGCGGCGAGGCCCTGCTGTCTGTCACGCTTGGCTGTGTGACAGGTTAGTGGCTCCACCCAGCAGATATTTTTGACCATCCATGGGCTACATGCTGCTGTACCGCCGTGGGTGCTCCAGTGTGTTCTGGGAGGCACCCAGGGACTGGCAAGGCCGATCGGGGCCAAGTGAAGGCCGTCTAGGCCGCAAGGGAATGGAGTGGTTCTTTGGAGTCAAGGGGGACCTCTTTCCCCCGCACACTCAGGCTCAGGATGTCAATGCTGCAGCCATGCAAGCAACACCGCCCAGAGCAGAAGGCGTGGAGTATCAGGCTGCAGAGAGGCAAACCCTGTGCTCTGGAGACTTGCCCCCGGATCATGCTCTGGAGTTAAAAAAATACTTCTTTAGGGACTTTTTTTTTGTTCCCTGGAAAAGAGAAACCAGGAGCAGCCAAGATCAAACATCCAGCTTCTCGCTAGCTTCAGGTGTGCTGCTCAGGGGAAACAGGGCTTTAACACGGGATGGAGAAGGGTCAGGGTGGGAATTCCATTCTCTTAGCGTTCAAATCTGAAACCAGACAGGCTTCCCTGTGAGACCTAGTGTAAAACCAAGGGCCTCCCAGGCAAAAATCAGAAAAATCTGCAACTGAACAGCCAAATTCAACAGACTGGCCAAGCACAGAGCCAAAGCAAGTGGTAAGAAAAGGCATGTAAATGGCCCCAGTGTAGATAAGGCCCTCCTGAGCTACTGAGGGATAGATGAAGCTTAGGCCTTGTCTACACTACAAAGTTTTGTCAACAAAATAGTGAATGTGGACACACTGTGATGCAGCAAAAATGCCCTGTTTGGTGACAAAATAAAACCACCCTGATGAGAGACATACGGCGTTTTGGGCAAAGTATTTGTTGACAAAGTGCCAGTGTAGACCCCACGCTTGATTTTATTGCTTTAATTGGCCTCCAGGAGGTGTCCCACAATGCCCATCATGACCTCTCTGGTCAGCAGTTTGAACTCCATTGCCTACAGCCAGGGAAACAACCCTACTCCCCTCCCGCAAATCAGTACAGAACAGGGTGTTGATGCACACCGAGATCTCACGGCAATCCTCCAGAGGTATCTCCAGGAAAGTTTCCTGGAGGTACTCGGCCATCCTCTACCGAAGCTTCCTTGGCAGAGCTGCTTTGTTCCCTCCCCCATTGTAGGAAATTTCCCGTGCCATTCGGCAATCACTTGTGCAGGAACCAAAGCAGCACACAAGCTAGCAGCATAGGGACCAGGGTGGAAGCCACAAGCGTGGAGTAGATGTACCCTCGCTTCCAAGCTTACCCTCAGCAGTGAGATGTCTGCTACAACGGTCCCTGCCTGTGGAAAAGTGTGGGAGAATTTCAGAATATTTTCCCGAGTCGGCTGGACCACAACCCTTGCAGAGTGCGCTTTTCCCCATGTAGAGCGCCCCCTCCCCAGCCAACACTCACCATGCTTTGGGTGTTAGCCGAGATGTGTGCTTGCCAAGGGTCAGCGAGAAAGCGATCGCTATCTTATCAGAGGTGTATTTTACTGAAGTGTTTCAATGCTGTGTGTGATCTTAACAATCATGCTTCTGTGCATTGTTCCTTCTGCTTCAGCAGATGTGGCTTTGAGGAACACCCCATACACCTAAGTGTCTCCACCAGATAAGAAAGCGCCCAAGAGGAAGCAAAGACGACGTGTTCCGGGAGGGCCTGCACTCCTCCAAAGCAGAGAAAAGGGATCTCAAGGAGCGGAGGGAAGCCAAAAGGCAGGACAGAAAAGAAAATCAGGAGTTTGTTAAGGATGCTACTGAGCGGATGCTTGAAGTCATGGAGGAGCAAATGCAGATGCTGACGTCCCTAATAAAGCTAGGGCAAGAAGCAAGGTGCTTAAATTGCAGCAGAGGTTTAGGTGGGACATTAGGAAAAACTTCCTGTCAGGCTGGCCAAGCACTGGAATAAACTGCCCAGGGAGGTGGTGGAATCTCCATCACTGGAGATTTCTAAGAGCAGGTTGGACAAACACCTAAAATGCACCGTGATCTGCTCGGCCTTCCAAGACCTAGTGGCAGAAGCTGTTGAGCTGGACTGTGGGATAGATATCCTCAGTGCGCTGCTCACACTGTTGATGCTAGTGCACCAAATGTGGGCGTGCTCTGCTGACAGCGGGCGTGAGTGTGAACACGCAATACCGGTTTTTAGTGTCGCGCTTTTTGAGCGCCGATATAACTTTGGTCAACAAAATTCTGTAGTGTAGACAAGGCCTTAGAAAGGGAAAATTTAGGCTGAAGACCAGGAGACACTCCCCAGGAGCCAAATGTGTCAGGCTGCAGAACAGTCTTCCCCAGGGAAACGGGGGGAGAACCGATTGCTTGGGACTTTTAAAACTGGGCTGGACAAAGCACTACAAAGTGTGCTGTAGGGAACACTCCTGCCCCGGTACCAGGCAGACAGGCTAAGCAATCTGCTAGGGCCTCCCATCTCTCCTCTCTACCTGACTCCAGGATTGACTCCCCCAAGCCCTGTATGTTTCTGTCCGTGGATTAGTGGCACTTGCCACACCAATTAATCTGGCACATGGAGGATTAACTGAGACCCGGGAAAGCAACACTGGATATAATTAAAATATACATCCAGTTAATTACTGATAATGCTTCCCCTCTTTAATATTGGCCTCTAGCAAGGCTTTTGCTGAGAACAGCAAAACAAAACACTTTGTTTTTATTAGTTTTTTAAAAAGGAAAAGCCTCATCTATCTTAACATGACACCAAAACATTCCTGGGCCCAGCCCGCATTCACTTACAATATCTGTGCATTCACACACCCAGGAAATTCAATTATCCGGCAGAACATGTCCCAAAGGCATTCAGATAATTGCAACCGTAAGTACAAAATCTGCCACTAATTATTAAAGAAATACCAAATATGGAGACCAAATGATAGAAAAGTGGCATTACTAAGTATAAAAATCACTCACACGTGCTGGAAGCAAGTAAATTTTCACAGGGGCACTTTTCATTATGATTCTAGAGTAAAAAAAAAAAAAAAGTACATCACAGAAGTTGGAGAGAAATGCTGGTTCTGGAGAACTCCATTACCATGATTCGGAGCGTAGACTGAAAACCTCCAGGGGGCTCTGCAGAGGGAACGGAGGAAGAGCGGAGATGGGAACCCCTTTGCCAGACAGAGAATTGGGCCATGTGGAAAACACATGGTTTCCAGAGGAGAAAAAGACTGAAGTAGTGCAGAGAAAAAAGCTCGCTTGAGGTATGGGGTGGGTGTTGACTGAGGATCTCTGACCACTTGTAAGAGAAGCTGATGCTTGGAGGAGCTTATTTGGAATCAGTGGTTAGGGCACTGCAGGTTCTATTTGTGAAGCCCTTTGAGAGCCTGTGATAATAGGTGCTTTGTGGAGCCAGGGTTATGGGCGTTCTTTATTAACCATTAGTGTCACATTTGCACTGTATTTTGTTTGCCAGGGACAAATATTTTAAATGAAAATTTCCAGAAGTGATAGTTTCTTCTGGGGACCCTTTGTGCAAGGGGGATGTTTGGAAAGTGACTGAAACCTCCCGCCCGCTAGTTATTTCTCCTATAAAATATATTAATAGTATAAAAATATTGCTCGGGCATGCAGGGGTGTAACCAGGAAGGCCAAAACACAACTGGAGGTGCAGCTAGCAAGGGATGTGAAGGGGAACAAGAAGGTTTCTACAGGTATGTTAGCAACAAAAATAAGGTCAGGGAAAGTGTGGGCCCCTGACTGAATGGGGGAGGCAACCTCGTGAAAGAGGATGTGAAAAAAGCTAATGTACTCAATGCTTTTTTTGCCTCTGTCTTCACAGACAAGGTCAGCTCCCAGACTGCTGCACTGGGCAGCACAGCATGGGGAGGACGTGAGCAGCCCTCAGTGGTGAAAGAACAGGTTAAGGACTATTTAGAAAAGCTGGACATGCACAAGTCCATGGGTCCAGATCTAATGCATCTGAGGGTACTGAGGGAGCTGGCTGATGTGATTGCAGAGCCATTGGCCATTATCTTTGAAAATTCGTGGTGATCGGGGGAGGTCCTGGACAATTGGAAAAAGACAAATATAGCGCCCATCTTTAAAAAAGGGAAGAAGGAGAATCCGGGGAACTACAGACCGGTCACCCTCAGTCCCTGGAAAAATCATGGAGCAGGTCCTCAAGGAATCCATTTTGAAGCACTTGCAGGAGAGGAAGGTGATCAGGAACAGTCAACATGGATTCACCAAGGACAAGTCATGCCTGACCAACCTGATTGTCTTCTATGATGAGATAACTGGCTCTGTTGGTATGGGGAAAGCGGTGGACGTGATATACCTTGATTTTAGCAAAGCTTATGATACGGTCTTCCACAGTATTCTTGCCAGCAAGTTAAAAAAGTATGGATTGGATGAATGGACTATAAGGTGGATAGAAAGCTGGCTAGATTGTCGGGCTCAACAGGTAGTGATTAACAGCTCGCTGTCTAGTTGGCAGCCGGTATCAAGTGGAGTGCCCCAGGATCAGTCCTCGGGCCGGTTTTGTTCAACATCTTCATTAATGATCATAGAATCATAGAATATCAGGGTTGGAAGGGACCTCAGGAGGTCATCTAGTCCACCCTCAGCAAGTTCATGGATGACACTAAGCTGGGGGGACAGGTAGATATGCTGGAGGATAGGGATAGGGTCCAGAATGACCTAGACAAATTGGAGGATTGGGCCAAAAGAAATCTGATGAGGTTCAACAAGGACAAGTGCAGTCCTGCACTTAGGATGGAAGAATCCCATGCACTGCTACAGACTGGGGACCGACTGGCTAAGCGGCAGTTCTGCAGAAAAGGACCTGGGGGTTACAGTGGATGAGAAGCTGAATATGAGTCAGCAGTGTGCCCTTGTTGCCAAGAAGCCTAACGGCACATTGGGCTGAATTTGTAGGAGCGTTGCCAGCAGATGGAGGGAAGTGATTATTCCCCTCTATTTGGCACTGGTGAGGCCACATCTGGAGTACTGTGTCCAGTTTTGGGCCCCCCATGACAGAAAGGATGTGGACAAATTGGAGCAAGTCCAGTGGAGGGCAATGAAAATGATTAGGGGGCTGAGGCACATGACTTATGAGGAGAGGCTGAGGGAACTGGGCTTTTTAGTCTGCGGAAGAGAAGAGTGAGGGGGGATTTGATAGCAGCCTTCAACTCTCTGAAGGGGGGTTCCACAGGGGATGGAACTTGGCTGTTCTCAGTGGTAGCGGATGACAGAACAAGGAACAATGGTCTCAAGTTGCAGTGGGGGAGGTCTAGATTGGATATTAGGAAAAACTATTTCACTAGGACGGTGGTGAAGCACTGGAATGGGATACCTAGGGAGGTGGTGGAATCTCCATCCTTAGAGGTTTTTAAGGTCAGGCTTGACAAAGCCCTGGCTGGGATGATTTAATTGGGGATTGGTCCTGCTTTGAGCAGGGGATTGGACTAGCTGACCTCCTGAGGTCTCTTCCAACCCTGATCTTCTATGATTCTCCTTCCTCCCTAATTATCTTTTGAGCAATGCAGAGTAAGGCAGAGATGAGCACTGAGTCTGTGGTGATTGCGCTGACATCTTGGATACTTACCCTGCAAGAAAAGCAATTACACTGAATATAGGTCACAAGTGATTTGTGTTGAACATTCAAGCAACTTGAAACAGTAAACAGTCATGTACAAAATGGATAGTTTGTCCTAAACCCTCTGTTTAATCACTGCAGATTTCCCTCCAACACACCAGGCAGCAATTGCAGGGCTGTGTACGAGACACTTGCTAGACAACATCAAAACACACACCAATGCTCCAACATATCCAAAGCTAAAGAGCAATTTTGCCCAAATGGGAGCGTATTGCTTAGTCAGAAATAACAAGTGCTCAGCAAACCCTTTAATTCCACTGAGTTGCTTTTAACATAAAGCCTGTTCCATCAACCCCATTCAGGGCTAGAGGGCCCAATTCTGAAAAGCCCTGAGTCTGTCCCTGCGCCTTCGCTCTCCTTGAGACCAAGGGGAGTTGATGATTCCCCCACACCTTTTGGATCAGGCTCACGGTTTGTATGAGCCCTAACTCCGCTTTCTTTGAGTTTTCTCTTGGGATGCTCGTTCCCCTGAAGTTTGAGTTAAGACAGCTGCGAAGATTTGCAGATAAAATGAAATGCTTCCAGTTAGCTCTCTTGTTTACACTTTGGAAAAAGATATATTCCTAATGAGCTATTTGCCATAGGATCCTCAGAGCTTCAAAGCAGATGAAAATCCTAGCTTAGTAAGTAGTGGGTTTTTCCCCCAATCGAGGCAGAATGCAGAACAAAGTCTCTTAATAGTGAAATTAAATGCTTTTTAAGATAGTCAAAAACTTCAGATGTATACACTTTAAATTCAGAAATAACTACAGTTTAAGACAAAACACTGAATAACTCCATTCTTCCTTTATTTGCCTACCAACTCCTCAGTTCAAGCTTCTAGCTGAAGTAATCTGAGTCTAAACACCCAGAAGGGTGTAAGAAATGCAAGTGTCTGCTCTGCTGTAGGTGTCAGACCTGTGCTGCTAATTGTTACAGGCTAAGCAAGGGGTCCTGCAATTGTCAGGTAAGCAGCGTTTCAGCTCACCTTGAAATTCACCACCTCTGCCAGCTCAGCAGACAGATGGGATGAAACTAGCAGTGCAGTTCTTCAAATATCCCCTTACAAATGGTAATACAAAGTCTCACAGTGGGCTGGAAATCCAAGACAGCTGGGCCAATGGAGAAGCGTGAGACAGCTGTTTAAAATGTGGATTTCTCACCCAGTGTTCAGGGCATTCGATTAAATTCCATGGCGTTTTGAAGGACTGAGTCTGATCTTCAAAGTGATCCTGAACTTCAGTTAATCCCAAACACTGTGGTGAACATATTGGGCTTTAAGCAGCCGCTAAGAATTTTTTTTAGAAGCAAAAACTGGGCTACCCTAGAAAAACCCATAAACGCTGTGATTAATGCAAGTGATCTAGTCGAGCTAGGAAGTGTCCTTCTGTCACTAAACTGCAGACAACCTCTTTGCCTCCTCATCCTAGCCTCAGAGGTGGCTGCGTTTCAAACAGGCACAGTGATTCCTGTGTACGTGTCTGAGCTTGTACAGGGCGTTGGGGTGGCAGGCACTGTAAGAATGATGGGTGAGATACATATTCCTGATGGTCATTTTCCTGTTCTCTCCCCAAAGGGCTGTAATTATGGATATTATTGAGCACCACATCACAAAATGCAGCAGGGCATAGACTTTCCAGTCCCTGCGCAACACACTCGGGGACCTTGTGAATGTTTCCTACTATTTTCCATCTCCGGCTCAGGGGATTACACGCTAAACGTTCTAACCGCAAAGCCAGGCCTTCAGAACTGGGAGCTTTTCATGAGGTCACCAGCCGCCATGTTTGTTGTGCAGAGGATGTCAAAAAACCACTGAATGGCAGCCGTCCGGCTTGAAAGACGATGGTGTAAACGCCAAAGCTACTGCAGGTCGTCCTACAGCATCGCGAGTGGCTAAAAAGTCCAGTTCTCGAATCACAGCCCTTGCCACAAACAGCACAGGGGTAAAGTGCCAGAAGACAGGCCAGAACACTACTAGCGCTTGGGGCCTGCTGTGCTTTTCCCTTCCCTCTCTCCACCACCTCTCTTCAGCCCCTTTGACTCCCTGGCACAGCACAGCCCTCTTGCGTAGCCTGTTGCTAGCTACATCCAGCCAGCTTGCGGAGCCGATGCTGAACGGTCTCAAGTCCCTCTCGCAAATGTCCTGGAACCAGAGCCTAAGTCGGCCTTGGGGCATCTGCCAGTTCCCCATAGAGAACGTCCTTTGGATACGTCCATCATCCACGCGGTGCAGACGACAAAGCCATGGGGGATGTCTGTGTTTGAGAACAGTGATTAGACTTGGTAATTGTGTGTTCTCTAGTATTTCAGTCTCAGGAACTTTGCTTTCTTGCTTGATGTTTAGAATATAGTGAAGACAGCATGTGCGCCTGGTCAGCTGGACAAACGTGGTGGCTGCCTTTCTGATGTGAGAATTAAGCTTGTCATCTAGGACTGTTATCTGATACAGGCAATCCTAGACAGCAGAACTTGGGCACAACTTCTTGCATGGTGCTAGCCAATAAATCTTCTGGTGCAGTCAACGCACCTTGCACCATAATCACGGTCTTCTTTAGATTGATGGCTAGTTTGAATTCATTACAAACTCGTGCAAAGTTGCTGCAGCCCCTCTTCACTGTATGCAACGAGCAATGCATTGTCAGCAAAAAGAAATAGCTCTATCAGCAGGTGATTGACTTTGCTTTTTGCAGTTGGACTTGCAGCGTAGAAGAGATTTCCATCTGATGGAGACGTACATCCTTGGTGCTAGATGAGAACAACATACCGGGGAGCGTTGGTGCCAGAACACATTCCCTGTCTGACAATATTGTGGATTTCAAAGCTGTCAGATTGATCACCATCATACTGGACTGTAGCCTTCATGCCATCATGGAAAAACTGAATCACTCTGAGGAGCACTAGGGGACAACCAATTCTCTCTAGCAATTGTAAAAGACCCTTTCTGCTGACCAGGTCAGAAGCCTTTGTAAGATCGATGAAGGCCACGCAGAGAGATTTTCCCTGTTCTTGACACTTTTCTTGCAGTTGCCTTAGTGTAAAGACCACATCAATAGTTGATCTACCAGTGCAGAAGCCACACTGACTCTCTGGATATAGACATTCTCAAAAGACTGCAAGTTCTCGCTGAATGACCATGTGAATGTCTTACCAACAAGAGGAGAGAGATTCCCCTATAGTTGTTGCAATCACTCTGATCTCTGACAGCCCCCCCAGGACTCCTGCCCCATCCAACCCCCCCGTTCCCTGACAGCCCCCCTGGGACTCCTGCCCCAACCACTGCTCCCTGTCCCCTAACCATCTCCGGGCCCCCCAACCCTGACTGGCCCCCGCTGCCCCATCCAACCCTCCCGCCCCATTCCTGACTGCCCCCCTGGGACCTCTGCCCAATCCAACCCCCCTGTTCCCCGCCCTCTGACTGCCCCGACCCCTATCCACCGCCCTGCCCCCTGACTACTCCCCAACTCCCCTGCCCTCTGTCCAACCCCCCCTGCTCCCTGCCCCCTGCCCGGCGCACCGGTGGCTGGTGGCATGACAGGCCATGGCTCTGCAGCTGCACTGCCTGGCCACCCAGAACATTGCGCTGGCAGAGCGGCGAGGTGAGGCTGGAGGGGAAGGGGACAGTGGGGGAGGGGCGGGGGTGAGCCTCCCGGGCCAGGAGCTCAGGGGCCAGGCAGGAGGGTCCTGCGGGCCGGATGTGGCCAGTGGGCCGTAGTTTGCCCACCTCTGATTTAGCAGGTAGGTGCCATAAGAGGTATCCCGCCCATGTGCAATCTGACAAGAAACTCATGAGACCCAGATTCTAGAAGCTTTCTTGGGCAGAAAGAAAGGCCAGTTAGTCCAGGCTGGGTGGATCTTATGCCTGGAGTGGGAGTGAAGTACCTGTTCCCTTGGTGTGTGCACTGATGGGCTGAGCACTGACCTGAGCCTGAAGGTTCGGCTTTCCCTCCCCAGAAGGCAGTAGCAGGTCAGGATGCTGCAGCTACCAAGACGTGGTTATCTCAAGACATCTCAGGACAGTTTGGTGGTTGTGGGGAGGGAGAGGGAAACCTACATGAGGATTTGAAATAAGGACATGGCTGCTGTCTATAATTCAATGCAACCACCAGCTGGTGTAGCGGTCTACAATTCAGCACAGCTGCCGGTTGGTGTGGCTGTCTGTGATTATGGGCTGGTTCTTTCGGAAGTTTTCTTTGTTGTCACTGTTCTTCCTAGTGCAAATGCAAATTTTTCTTCCCTATGTTTGTAGATAGACGTTGTAAATAACCCTAACCCTTGTATTGCTACTTCCTTACCTGGCAGAGGCTTCTTTGTTGTTATGAATAATAAGAAAACAAACCAGGGTAACGCCATATTGGAGGGGGCTCCAGCAGAGACCCTCAGCTCTGCTAAACTTAAAGACAACGAGAAAAGACTAATTTGGTGACAGTGAAAACCTCTTATTTTATCTTCTCTATTGAGTGCCCTGCCCTCCTGTCTGATCTGATGACGAGTCACCATCCATCCAGCATCTCGTCTCGAATCCTGCTACCACAGTTTGTCCTCTGATCACATCACTTGAAGGGAAGAGCAGAAATAAAAAATACAAGGTACGCAAAGCCAACAGAATGAGATTGGTGAAGGGTTTGGAAGGAAGCCCATGTTTGGAGGTTCCTAAAGGGAAAGCAGCTTTGCTGTGACAGCATTTTGGCAAAAAATGTATTATTTAAATATAACAGTTTCTTCAGTCAAAGCAAATAATTATTAACGAAAATCCAAGTCAAAATAGGAACTTTCCAAATATAGACTCGGAAGCATCTGAATATTTGGATAAGTGACATTGAGTGTAAAGAGTGTGCTGTCCAAACTGTAAAGGTGGAAAATTAGGTGTGCAGAGTACACAGCCAGAGGTCAGTAAAAAGGTGCCTAGATTTTAATTTGGGCTGAATATTTTTAGGGGCAGTGACAGCATTTGTAGCTCTTCAGCTAAGAAAACAGATAGGTCAGGGTGTTCATGGATTGCGAGCAGGCAGGGCCAGCTAGGAATTCTCCTCCTGCATCACACAACTGCCTAGGTTCACTGGGGGCATTTTGCCTTCATTGGAAGCAGATATTAGTAACTTCCGGAGCCAGGCTGCCCGGAGCTCTGACCTGATGGAGAAGCTCCTATGTTCCTGAAGGAGAAAGGCAGAACGGCCTTGTGGATGAGCTAGGACGCTGGCAGCAGGGGTTCTGGGTTGTAGATCTGGATATGACACAGAAATCATGGTGTGACCTGGGGTAAGTCAATCTCCCTGAACCTCAGTTTTCTTATCTGTAAATTAGAGCTAAAGTTCAGGTCAGAATGAGGTCCCTGCTCCTGGACCCGTGTGATTACATCACAAATTCTGCTTTCATTAAGCTTCTATCCCTCATGGTTGAGAAGAAAAGCTCAGAAAGGTTACCCAAGCAGAACAGACACAGGGACGCCTGCCTGGGTCTGCAGAGAGCCTGAAACAATAGCTCAGAGAAGGGAAACTGCCCCATGCATTGCAATGGTGGTTAACTCCAAGACTTGCTGCTCTGGCCCTGCCACTTAACCTCAACCCAGCAGCAGGTTGTGTGTGTGGCAGAATGGAAAGAGTGCAGCGGGCCCAAACCATTTACCCACCTCTTTTGTGGTATGCCTAAGGCCCCAGAGCACCTTAATCCAGCCCTGCTAACGACAGCTGCCTGTGGGACAGGAGCTGTGAGGCATATCTGGGGCTTGCAGAGAGCTGTGAGATGCTCAGGTGGGATGAGCTATCAAGGAATATCAGAGCCTGTTCCCTTCCCTTTAGATGTAGCCGGAAGGAGCGAACTGTAAAGCTCATTGCGAGAGCAGAGGGCAAGCCGTGGATAAAGGACAGGCCCACGCAGGACTGTGCGTGTCTACTGCTAGGACAGTGCTGCAAGTTGTTCTCCAGAACGGACAAGCATCTGTACCAAACGCATTATTCCCTGGCCACAAATCCAGAGCGCGGCTTCATGGCCCTGCACCATGCATGAAACCAACTGCACCACCGAGGTGAAGGCCCCAGCCGGGCGTCAGTGGGAAGGGAGCGTATGAGAGCATCCGTGCGTGCCAGATAGGACAGCAGAAAGGGGTCACAAACAGCCAGCCAGTGAGCGGGATAGGTGCTTAGCAAAGCACATCAGGATGTCACTGCCCCGGGTGCAGCTCTCAGAGGATGCGCTGTACGAATGTCAGGGCCCCGGGGAAGAGTCATTGCTCCATCTCTGACCGCCGGCGTCAATACAGTGCGGCTGACAAGTGCCGAGTGCGTTAAAGCAACAAGCAGCTCGTTTAAAAGGCAAGTCGCCCCTTTCACTCTGTGTGTGCGGAAAATGCCCTGGCTCCAATGAAATACTGCGTCACTTTTGACCCTGAAATGTCTCTCTCCTCGCACATGTCCCCTGCCAGGGGGCCACGGAACCTGTCTCCAGGGCTTTGCCAGCTTTTCTCCTTCCCTAGCCCACACTTCCACTGAAATCCATACTCACGCCAAAATCGGTTCCCCTCCCTTCCATCAGGGGCTATTGGGCTTGCCAGGTTTCTGCTCTTCACACTCAGTCGGGTCCAGCCTGTTCTCTTGCTCCAGGAACCGAGACCTGGCCATCCCCACCCCAGCCCCCATCTCCTCTCAGAGCCGTCACTGTCCTGATGCCTGCCTCTCAGGGGTGGCCAAAGCCTGGCTGCTAAAGGCAGCTGGTTTCCCCATGGCACGCCTCCCCCGCTGCACTTTCCATGGGTCTCTGTGTGCTGCAGTGTCAGATTCAAGAGCCTCTTCCTCACCCACCCAGCTGCTAATGTTGGACACACCCAGCAGAGACATACATGGGCACTGGGCGGTAATGGTATAGGGCCATCTTGCTCCTCCCCGGTAGCTTAGGCAGGGAGCCCCAGGGTACGGGGAGGGGAGTGCGTGTCTCACTGGGGGCCCCCAAACACACCACAGGAGAGGAGCGGGAATGCCTCGCCCCCCACTCCCCGCTGTAACCCTGGGCTGTGCCTATGGGCTCTGGCTGCTGGCTGCTCTCGCCTGGAGCCGGGCACTCCTCCCTCAATGCTTCTTATCCCTCTTCCCATCATAACACAGGGGAGAAAACGGAGGAGCGATCCCCAGGGAGGAGAGCATGGATTGTAGGTAGGAGCGATTTCCTTCATCTTCTTCCCCTGCTACCTGAATTCCAGCCTCCCCCCCTCCCAAAAATCAGTTTGACTCCTTAAACCACCACCAATTAGCTGCCCCCGAACACCAATTCTGTCCCCCCAGCAAGACCCCTCTATTGCATACACAGGGCCCCCAATTAATTCTACAACATCCCCCCACAGCCTTCAATTCATTCAATGACACCCCCATGGCCCCACCAGTAATTCTATCGCAACCCACCCCATCAATAAAGTCTCCTCTGCTCCAAACACCCCAATTACACAAACCCCACCAGGGCCTTCAAATAACGCCGCTCTCCCCCTGCATACACAGCCCCTCAATGAATTCTACAATGCCCACAAGCACCCCCCTAAGGAATCCTGCCCCTGCCCCCCACAGCTGTTGGCAGGTGTGTGCCAGCTGCTGTCCCTCCTGGCCCCTGCCCCACATCAACAGTTCTGCTGTGAGGCGGGGGGCAGCAGATGCTGGGGGACCAGGCTGTCCCTCACCACAAACAACAGCTCTGGTTGGCTGCCTTCTCCAAGAGGTGGGATAATGGGGAAGGCAGCCAATCATAGGAGGATTCACTTGTATACTGGGGTTTTCCCCATATACTTGTAAGGTCCATGAGGCCTGATGCAACACAGCCCCCACCTAGCACTTTGCTCCCTTCTTCCCCTTCTAGGGCCTTCCCCCAGCCTGCTCCATTTGTCTCTTCCCCCCTAGGCCTCATGCCCCCTAGCACCCTACCATCATGCCTGGAACAGCCTCCCGGCTCTCCACCAAGTCCCACCTTTCCTCCCTCCTGTCTGCTCCCACTCAGCGCATCTCCAGAATCCGGTGTTGCCCCACTGATCTGGGGCTCCCTCCTGCTCCCCAGCAGCCATGCTGTTCTCGAAATCCCACCTGGAAGCTCTCCCTTCTTCCTCACAACCAGCTGATGCCTGCCAGGAAGCACCACCTTGTACTGTGCATGAGGCACCCTCCACAGAAACGGCTGCTTTAGAAGCAGAAATAATTTGACACAGTCTTTGGGCAGCACTTGGGTTACGATAACTCTGGAGCCTACAACATCCTGCACAAGGGGCTCCCGGTGCGTCAATTCCTTTCCCTCAGAAAACTAAACTAAGCCCAGCTCAGACGACGTCCAGAGATAGTGAGCACACCCCAGCTTGGGAGAAGCAGCAGAATCCTGGAGTTTGTCAGTCAGGGTAACAAACGCCCCTTGCTCACAAACTGCAGTTAGCTGCAGTGGGATCCCAGGGAAAATGGCAGCTGAGACCTGACCACTGATCACAAATAGTTTTGGGCTATTCAATATCTCAATCAGTCTTTGCAGGAAATCTTCGAGACGTCTCCCCTGAGGATAGCTATATCTGTGCAGCTGCTGTTTCACCATTTGTTTCCACTGCATAACTTTGAGCCTTGCTTCACGTGAACTCTCCAATTATCCTGCACCTCCCAGCTAGCCAGCAAGTCACTCGAAGTCAGCCTGGATTAGGAGGAGCACAGAGACCAAAGGCTTTGGAAGTGGGTTTTCTAGACTGAATTGTTAAAGGAACGCACTGTTACCTGCTGACAGCCCGAAAGTTCTGTCATTCCTAGCAACTGAGTCCGGCAGTGTTAATGAACGCTGGATTGAGTTCTACCTCCACAACAACCAAGGAAGAGTTAAGGGAAGGGGAATTATGCGTTTCCTTTCTGCTTGTTACTCTCAAAGCCTGTATGAAAGTATTAAAACGTGAAACTAAACTAGCAAACTGTTCTTTACGTGACTTATTGCCAGGACAGCAGTGTACAAAAGTACGTTTGTAGCTACTGGCAAGATGTGTCACCAGCACACTGTGAATTACACTGCAAGCACCGAAATACTCGCAAATATATGAAGCTAGGTCACTAACCACAGCAACAGATGCCATGGGCAGGTGCTGGCATTTTAAACAAACACCAAGCAGAGCACCAAGAATCTCTGGAGCTCTAAAATCCACATGAAAAACAGCAAGCAATTAATGTTTCTTGTGGTTTTCAGAAGTGGTTGGAATTCCTCGATCCCACAGGCATGGGGCTGCAACCAAGGAGTTAACTGGAGACACATTTTCAAAATTTTTCCCCCTGAACATTTCCATTTTCCTGGATGTATTTTAAATTGCATCTTGGCTGAAAACAGCTGAGAGAGACTCAAAATACACTATGAGAAATTTCAGACACATCTGAAGACCGACTTCTGTATCTCCTGTCTTCAGCCAGATCCTCAGTGCTGTGAGAGACTACAAACAAAACCAGAGAGAACATCTCTAGGAACGTGCAAAACTAGGAGGCACATACTAAAGAGAGGGATTTATTTAGAATAAAATGTATCCCTGCAAACACTGTGGTTTCCAATGTATCCTCATTTCCATGAGTGTTTTCATTTGCAGCACAGCGTGTGTTGTTCTCTCAGTCTTTTGTCTGAAGGGCTCTCTCCTTCCATCAGCATAACAACAAAATAAAAAATCAAGCTCTTTAGCAGGATGTCCTAAAGCAGCCCAGGCACTCTGGGGAGATGCCAAGGTGCTTACTGAGAGGCACTTGCCCTCCGTTGTGAAGCTAAAAGCTTTCAGTGCAGAACTACAGCATCCTAACTCGGTTAGCCTCTGCTTTGGTTCCCCGTTTGCAGAACATTGATGAAGGCTGCTGGCTTGAAAACCAAAAACATCAGATACATTTGAAAACACCCTTATTATCTTCCTGTGAAAATATCAAGATGTGTCTGTCCTGATCACAGGGTGAAAAAAACGCCCGATCAATAAAAATGCCCCGATGCAGACAGGGCTGCACAAATAACGCCAAACTTAGTTACCGCAGCACCTTTCAGACACATCTAACATGGCACCTCTGCTCCTAAAACCACAAACTGTTAAGGGCAGAGGCTGAATTCTAAGCAAACCCCAGACTCCTGAAAGGGAATACGCCTCCTGCACACATATCCGCGCCTGACTGTACAACCGGGAGCGCCACAATACAAAGGAAGAACGCACACAATTCTCGCATGGCCTTCCCTTTACCAATCAACAATCAGCAAGCATGACAAATAATTGTTTGCAGCTGTCATTAGCTGAAAACAAGGCAAATCTGCATATACTTAATCTTAATTAGGCAAACTTGGCAAGGAGCCCTCGCTCATTGCTACCAAACAACCATTCCACTCACAAAAGGGCGACAAAAGCCTGGACGCACACACACACAAAATGTTGATGGAAAAACAAACTGCCTGCAAATGTCTAATCCTGCTCCAGTCCCCTCCCCCCCAAATAAGGGAGGTTATCAAAAGGGAAAGAACCCGTGCCAGAAAAGATGCCCAAGTGTTGTCTGGAGCTCCTGCTTTCTGCCTCACTGTCCTTTGTGCTGCATCTCAGCACCACTGCTCACTCTCAAAGCCTGGCCCAGATGCAATGCGCAAGAGCGGAGTTGATATAAATTCAAGCAGAGAAATTTTGCCACCGAATGCATCATTACTAATTATTCAACTCTCGTTTACCTCTCAAATGAGCAGGCATTGATCGACTTCACAGAGGCATTTCCATTCAAAGACGAAGAGAGGAATTTTGGAGGAAGAAAAAGGGAATATGAAACTGAGGACAAACTGGGTCTGTCACAGCAGCCCTGGCCCTGGGAGCTGTGCTGGATTATGACTTAGAATTTATGAGAGAACTCCTTGCTGCAGGAGAGAAGAAAACCAGGTCACAGACTCCGCAGTAAATGCTCTGCAACTACACACTGCAAAATACATTCAGCCCATTGTGACTGGCAGTGACGTCAGCAGACTCACAGCGGAAATTTGCACCAAGCCAGGGCAGATTCCACTCAACATTTTCCCCCCCTAAAAAAACCAACCAACCCAAATATTGCTGAGAACCCCATTTCCCAAGTTGTGCTTTCCCACTCCTTCAAAACTCTCCCCTCGTCCATCCATGCCTGGCGCTGCCCAGAGAGACGTTATGTATCTGTTGTACAGACTATGAATAAAAGCTGTGATGGCTTTGGAAGGCTGCCACTTCTCTACCCACTGCAGAGCTGGGACTGTCTCCAAGGGCTGCTCAGTTCACACTACATCTGGACTCTTGGCACGCTGGCATCTTTATTCCCCCACACGCACCCACCTCGGCTCAGACGGTGCTGATTCACACATTTCATGCGAACACGCCGAACAACTGAGACACATGCCAGGGGAAAAAATTGCTTTAAAGAAGCTGCACAAACACACACGCAAAAATCAAGCCCCAAATTGGTGGAACGTGCTTTACCTGGAAGCTTGCAGCCTGAAGAATGGAGGGAGGCATCTGACATCGAGAGCCTTTCGCATCCCAGTACACACCACAGACTCAAGGAAGGAGAAACTTATCATGGCGGAAGGAAGCGAACAGTTGAGGCAAATTTAAAAGGTCGGCGCACAGTGGCTGAGTAAAAAAAAAACGTAGCGTTGGACTGAAAACATGACACCATTTTTCTTACTAAAAGAAATATTGCAATGATCCAAAAAATTTTTCCACTGAGCAGCACTTAAGGAAAAACTATTTGAAATAAATACAAACAAAATCGGAATGAACCTGGAAGATGTCGCCACAGCCAGCAGAGAGAACTGGAAAGGTATTTTGTAGCTGCAGCCAAACAGAAATAACTAATATTATTCAGAATGGTCGAGAGCCACGGAGGGAGATTTTTGCAGGTGGAGTGGCAGGATTACAAATCTTTAGAAATTCAGGTTTTAAAGTTTATTTTTCTAAACCTAGGCCGGTGAAAAGAAGCTGCTGAGAGTTCATTCAAAGGCAGAGTGTTTGGGGTGTGTTTGGTGTTTAGGCAGAAGAAATTACAATCGATATGATTAAACCTTCTAGGAAGGAAGCCGTCTGGCGTCCAGAGAACTGAATGCAATGTAGATGCGCTAGGAGTGCTAGGTTTTTTGGTCAAACATTTAGCCAAAAATCACTTAATTTTGTACAAACTAAGCCTGTTATTTTATGAACTTGCGTGAAAATAGACAAATGGCTTTTTAAAGTGAAAAAATAACTGAGTTAGCTTTTGAGATGCTTAACTTTATGATTGAACGATCTCTAGCATAGTCTACATGGAGGGCATTAAACTAAGGCTAGGATTAGTGCAATATTTCCATTTTAATTGAAATTGACTTCACGATTGTACACCTGGGAAGCTAAATGAAAGAAATTTTATCCAAGCAAACTCCCATAAATACTTTCTTTCAGGAAATACCAGGGTAACATCTCAACACATAACCCCCCTAGACTTTTTATTTAGATCTGGACAGATAGGATATATGTGCATATTGCAGATAGATGGGGGGGGGGGGGGGAGAATCATAACAAACAGCTTTAGTTCAGCAACAAGCACAGATATTTGAATGTTTAAAGCAGAAATATCCCAGACGGTTTAAATAACAGTGTAATTAATGTATTCAAATCAAACTGTGTTAAAAACTTAAAAGTGACAGATAACAAGAAGTCCCCGGATTCTGCTAACATTCCTTTCCCTGCTTAGCATCTGCTGAAGGAGAAACGCATCTGCATCTCTTTAAAGCGTTAAATGCATTTCAGGAAACATGACGGTTTTATTTTTTATTCTGCCCTCACATGTGTAATATAGTTTTCAGATAGAAAGGGCAGACACAGATAAATACACATCTCAGCTATAGGAGCATATTGTATTGATTGCAACTACCCAGCCCAAACTGGAGATACAACAGACTGTAAACAGAGAGATAAGAAAGTGGGGTTATCTCCAGAAAATACTTTCCTGTCAGATTATATTTACACATAATTTGAGCCGCACTCACTGGGGAGTTTGGTTTGGACAACAAAAACAGACACAATAAAAATGTGAGATTCGTAATCAGCAGCACGACGTGCATCCTACCGAAATGACAGACTAACCCCTGCTAGATACACAGACGGTAACTCTTGTCCCTGGGAGACGAGCGCAGGAATGGGGCTGTGGGTTTGCTGGGGGGTTTGTTTTGTTTATTTGCTTGATCGTTTTTCATGGTAATCTAAGAAAATTTATCAGTTTAGTTGCTGGAAAATTTAATAGAAAACTTTAAAACCACTAGCGATGCAGCATTTTATCCAAACCCATAACGACACCTTAAAATACGGGCCTCTATCACCACAGAACCCTAAATTGTAACAAAGCATTAAATCAATCATCTTCAGAACTAGAATTTAAAAAAAAACTTAGTGACCTAAAATATGATTTGATGCATTTTATAGGGACAAATCCTGCACGGCCAGATCAATACAGAACTCAAGCAGGCTGAATAATTCCTTTTCTTGACAGCCAGATGGAGCATAGTTCTGCATAAAAAGGGAGTGTTTCCTCACACACTGTAATCACTGGTTATAAGAAGAGCTGAACAAATAGTTTACAGAAAATCATGTGACAAACATTGCCTTTTTTCCTGTGGGCAAATGCCTGGTGATTTTCATGGATTTAATGATTATTTAAAGTTATTCCTGAGCCACTTTGTTCTTGGAGGCCATTTGCAAGCTGTTTCACAGAGAACCCTTTATCTCGGAGTTGCGACCAGCATCGGTTAGGTTGGATGGCATGTAGCGAGGTCACAGAACATTTCTTCTGGTGCCTGGCGGGATGAGTGCAAATTAGGGTCAGCTGCACACACTTGAATATGGAGTTTGAAATTCACTTCCAGTCAATATTCCCACGCTAGCTGTGAGGTGCTGGCATCACTCTAATCACCCAGATTACGCTGCAAGCAGGAGAGTGGAAGTTAAGGGCCAGCTCCTCAGCTGATGTAAATCAGCATCGCCCTTAAATCAAATGATAAATACAAAGGGTGAAACTTCAGCCTCATTGAAGTCAATGGCAAAACTCCCATTGTCTTCAATAGGGGCAGCATTTCACTTAATGCCGCGACATCAGTTTCCATCAGCGGAGGATCTGGCCCCAGCTCTCTGGGAAAGCCAACACACAAAGCTGTTGAACCTGTGATTACGTGGTCTAGGACCAAGCGTGGGAATTAGATGTCCTGATGGCTCTTTCCCATCTTTCATTGCTCAGATTCTGTGGCAGCCAGTTGCTGCACACCCCAGCTTGCTGTCCAACAGTTCGGGGACTTCTCCACCTCGCTGGCATCCAGCAGACTGGCTGTTTAGCCATGGTTAAGTCTTTGCCATACAGCTGTTCTCAGATCGAATTGATTTTGCCAGTGCCTGGTTAAAGGAACACGGGCTACCTGAGAGGAGCTGATTTGTTTTTACCTGGTTCGGGGGTGGCTGGAGAGCAGTGCCTGCTGATCAGACAAAGGACAGCAGATGTCTGCAGCCCGTCCAGACGCTCTGCCTTGAACCAAGTGGTTTTACTATAGCAAAGCATCACTGGTCTGTACTGTACCCCTTTCCTCTGCTCCCACCCGTTACTGACCACGTGACCAAAGGCAAGTCACTGAGCTCTTCTGTGCCTCAGTTTCCCTGTCTGGAAACAGGGGAGTTCGTTGCCTCTCTCAGAGCGGGTGGCGAGGGGCAGAGGGTTGCTGTGGCTCTGGGCTGTATGAGTGCTCAGTGTTGTTATTCTGAACCAGGAGGAATAAAGCATTGGGGCATTTCTGTCAAGGTTCTCCCCAGGCTTTACCCCCTGGGTAAGGAGCAGTGAAGGAGATTTCAGAAAACCTCATGGAGTACGGGGGGCGGGGGGAGTTAACGTGGTTTTATACCTGCTTAGAGCCGTTCTGATGGGCACATTTGACCCATCACAAAACCAGCAGCCAGAGCACTGGGCTGGGACTCGGGAGACCTGGGTTATTTCCCCAGCACTCCACAGACTAGCTGGGTGACCTTGGGCAAGTTCCGGCCCCTCCCCGCCGCTCTCCTTCCCCTCCCCACACGTCGGCTGGCCTGCCCGGCTGGATCGTGTGCTCAGACTCTTCCAACGGGCAGTGCCCAGCACAAGGGGGCCTGATATCACCCGGGGTCACTCGGGGCCACTGACGTACAAATAAATGATTGCAGCAATGTTTTATGTGCCACTGTGTCATGTCTGTAATAAAGCCGCTGGGACCAGCGCCAGACCCCAGGGCTAACGGGCCAGCCCAGAGCCCCCCATCGCGCAGGCTCACTCACCAAGAGGCTGGGAACAGGAGTGGCTGCAGGACCAGCTGGCTGGCTTGGGGAGAGCGGGGGCTCTTGCTGGGGCCGGGTGAGGCCGCCAGCCACGCATCAGGCCCCAGAGGAAAGAAGATCCCAGGAACAGAGGGGAGGCGCTGCTGCTTCCGACTGGCCTGTGCCGGTTCCAGGGAGCAAATGCAAACCCCGGGCATTGCAGCCAGGCCCCAGGCACTGGGTCTGAACTCAGAGACCTTTGTGGGCCACGCAAGAGCCAGAGGGACCCGAAAGCAGCACCACAAGAAGAGCTCCCAGCTCCGGGGAAGGCGGGGGCGGGAGCAGAGTAAACTCCTCTCTCAGGCCTGGGCCCCAAACATATTTTTACAGCTGGTTCTAATTGCCTGGGGATGCAGAGAGCAGGGCTGACAGCAACAACCAGCAGCTCCTTGCTGCAGTGAGGGGCCCCGCAGGCTCCGAGCCGGGCTGCATGTATGGGGAAAATGTGCCCCCGGCGGGGCAGTGCGGGCTTGGAGCCCCCTTCCAGAGCACGCTTATGGGGCCCTGTGTGGGCAGCGCTGGCCACTCGCCCCCAGCCTCGGCTGCTTTGTGCCACTGTGAGCTAGCCGCCAGGCACAGAACCAGGAGAGGGGAGTAGCCCTGTGTCACGGAGTCCCCAGGCGATGCTCTGGAACTGCTCCCTACGAAGCCAGGCAGGACTCTGGGGAAGTCTCCTTTCTGGGAGCAGCCTGTCTTCAGGACACACAGCTCACACGGCTTCCCCCT
The DNA here is from genome assembly GCF_965140235.1 of Caretta caretta. Taxonomy (NCBI): domain Eukaryota; kingdom Metazoa; phylum Chordata; order Testudines; family Cheloniidae; genus Caretta; species Caretta caretta. The sequence continues at coordinate 2,473,663 of NC_134215.1, forward strand.
TCCTGGGTCTGACCTCGGAGCATTCAGCATCCTCTGCCCCTCCGTGCGCTTCCCCCAGCGAGTCCGCCCACGCGGGGTCCTGGGGAAGCCAGAGGGTCCTGCCCCCCAACTTCACAGTCAGACGTGACTCTCAGCCAGCCAGTAAAACAGAGGTTTATTAGATGACAGGAACATGGTCTAACATGGAGCTTGTAGGTGCAGAGAACAGGACCCCTCAGCTGGGTCCATTTTGGGAGGCAGTGAGCCAGAGAACCGCGTCTGCACTTCACTCCTCGTCCCCAGCCAGCCCCAAGCTGAAACTCTCTCCCGCTCCTCCTCCTCTGGGCTTTGTCCCTTTCCGGGCCAGGAGGGCACCTGATTCCTTTGTTCTCCAACACCTTTAGCTCTCACCTTTCCGGCGGGCAAGGGCCAGGCCATCAGTTGCCAGGAAACAGGGTGTTGGCCATTCTGTGTCCAGCCCCCTGCACACACCTGCCCTCGAGGGCTCTGCAACAATCATACACCCTTACCCCACCACCTAGATACTTAAGAACTGCATAGGGGAAACTGAGGCACCCCGCACACTATTCAGAGGAAACACTGAGAACAGTCCCGCTTCATCACACCCTGCCCCACAAGCGCAGGGCCTGCCTATGTGCTAACAGCAATTCCAGCACTACCCTGGCTTGCCCCCCAGCACTGCCCCACATGCCTGCTGCTTCCCTGGCACGCACACTGCACCTCCCGCCGGGACACACAGACTCCTCCTCCCCATGCATGATACCCCACAGTAGGCGTGCAGAGCCCTCCAACAGACGCAAAGCCCCATGCACCCAGGGCAGCCCCTGCCAGGCGCACAGAACCCTGCTATATGCAATGCCACTGGCTACCCAGCACTCCCCCCTCCAGCTCTTCCATCAGGCTGTTTCGGCCATGACAAATAATAGTAGCAGAGACGAAATGCAGGTTGCTGCCTTCCCCAAAGCAAAGACCCCACTGCCACATCCTTGAGAACAACTCTTACGGGACCGACCCCGGGCAGTGGAAACGAGTCTCCCCTGCCTGCGGGCAGTGCCTACAGTACCAAGCTGGCAGAGATTGCGACACACCCAACCTGTTAGCCAGTGTGGGGCCTGCTGAGCTAGGGCTAAGTGAGTTATCTCACCTTGGCTATAAAGGAGGTAGAAATGGCTCTCTAGAGGGGAAAGGAGGGTCTAGCAGATGGGCTGAGCATTTGTTGATATTAATGTTTCTGTTAACAAAGCCAGGCCCAGGCAGGGGTGTTTTTGACTCTGTTTGTTCTATAGCTGGTTGGGAGAAGCACCAGCTCACTATTATTCACACAAAAAGCTGCATTACAGGAATGTTGAGGCTGTAAAGTCAGGAAATGCCAAGGGGAAGGATGCCCAGGCAGCCTTAACTCTGCCCCCTTGTGCATACACATTATGAGACAACCTCACTAGGAGATCACATGCTACTGTTCCCACAGCATAGTCACCCTGCCTCGTTCATTGTCCACTATCCCTCCTGTCCACTGAGGAGCCAAACGTGCTATTGCACCAGCATAAATGCAAACAGACTCTGCCCCCAAATCAGGAAAGTTTCCCCTGTTACATTCACAACTATCCCTGCTTCACTGACTGTGTGACCGCTCAACCTGTGCTTTGTATGAGACAGGGTCCCCATGGAAAAAGCAACAGGCGAGAACTTTCATGTATTATCTGGTGCGAGACAGGGCCCCTGCCTCAGTCCGCACACCCCTTCATGCACAGCAGGGACAACGTTTCAGAGTGCGCCCAGCTTCAGCGTGGCCCTGTGTGGTGCTAGCCAAATGCAGGGAACAGCCTCCTTGGGCTTTGTCAGGGCATGAGATGCTCACAGGCTTTACGGCTGTTTCTTGAATCCTTATAAACTTGGCCAAATCCAAACATACGGTCTCCGGTCCCAAGTGCAGGGTAGCACTAGCCTAGGGCCTCCCCCCGCCAAATGTTAACGTCTGCCCCAAAGTCATGCTGCCTGGCGGTTACGTCTTTCTTGCCTAACAGCCCCAGGGTATTTTATTCTCTGCCTTTGCGTTCAAAAATGGCTCATTCGGAAATAACTCAGCCAGGCAGATCAGATCTGGGAAGTCTCAGCCCAAAATGTGAGAGGCGGAGCAAATTATGAGTAGCTGACTCCAGGCCTTTAGAATTAAAATGCTTAGGCCAAAGGGTAACCCCACCACGCTTCACCTGCCATAAATGAAAGCAGACCGCCTGACAGGGTTCCCAGCACACTGCCCAGCTCTCTGGGGCAGGGACAGTCCTTGAGTCTGAGTGCACAGGGCAGCCCCGAGCTCATCACTAAACAGAATGCCCGTGCCCCAGGCCCCAGAGCCAGGAGGAGGAGTCCCGGTCGAGATCCCAGGTCCAGCTGAGCGGCTGTGTTCCCTCTGGCTCCCGTAGGGATTTATCAGGTGAGCAGGCTCTGCCAGAGCAAACCTCCAGCTGCACATGGCTCTGTGCTAACGGCTTCCTCCACAATCCCCCTGGGAGCTGCAGCTCTGCATTTCATTAGGAAGCCTCCATCCGGATCCCCGCAGAGGTGCCCTCTCTGCTCGCCTCGCCCTGCATCCTCGTTCCTCGCAGCCGGTGGGGGGGGGAGGGGTCTCAGAAGCACAAGGCCTTGATTAACTTTTAACTAGTCTGGTTCAGAGGGGCTGCCTGCTACAACCATGAGCTGCCGTTGCTTTCCCCTCCTTGCCTGCTGACTAGACCTAGAAGATCTCGGTGTCTCTAACCACTGTCACAAGCAGATCCCCACATGCCTTCCCTCTGAGCCGTACAGGCCAAGCTTCCGAGATGCAGCACCAGGGGGAGAAACAAAATGCACCCGTGGGACCCTGCCTCGGCGCTCTGGTCAGCTGCCTGCAGGCGCACAGTTACCCACCAGCCAGGGCAGACAGGAGGCTCTGCCAGGCTGAGGCTTTCAGCACCACTCACTTGTTTCACAGGGCGCTGGGACGCTGACGACTGCCCAGCAAAATGAATTCACCCAAAGCAGAAAGTCCAGGTTTCAAAGCAAAATTCAGCCCTGGCATCAGTAGGCCCAACTGCCCCGGCTTCAGCAGGCTTCACTCATTCGCACCAGGGCTGGGCCGGGCCCCAGGGCAGGTCTTCCCTGCAGAGATGCTGGTGCTGGGCACCCAGGTGTGAGCAGAGACACTGCAAAGCTTGATGCAAGTTACTGCGTCCTCGCGGGTTCTGCACTCCCCCGTGTGCGTCACTAGGGCTGGGGCCACATCCCAGGGCTCTTAGCACTGCCGAAAGCTGAGCTGCTCTCTGATTCTCCCCAGGGAATTGGGGGAGAACCTGCCTGTCCTTCTGGGCACACAGGGGGATTACGGGAAGGCACAGGAGGACTGTCAGCACTTCTGTGGTTTACCCTGCATCCACACTACAAAATGGGCAGGTTACAACCAGCCTCAGTGACAGCAGCACCTGGCTCTAGTTTATATCCTAACTGTGCCAGCTAGCCAGGATCAAAGCTCAGGTGAGAAGTTTTGGTGCGAGGACAGAAGTGGGGGGAAGAGAGACTGGGCTAACAATAACATGAAGACATGTGCCCAAAGCCTCTTCTACATAGCCCCACATACAGCATACACGGAGGAGAAAACCCCCACAGTGCACAGGGGGATGATGTAGCAAAAGCCCCATGCTCTTGGACTCAAGAGTAGAGGGAGGAGGAGATTTTTCTGACAACATTTTTCCCCCAGAAAATGCTGTTTCAGCAAAACATTTCACAGAAATGTGGCGTTTGACAAAATCTCTTTCTGGACAAAAACAAAATCCGAAGGGAGCGTTCGGCTCAGCTCGAAATGTTCCACTTTGACCTTCACCAAATAAACTGTGGATTTCCCGTTTCAGAAGGTTTCATTTCCAGCTTTGGAGCCGTACATTATGTAACCGAAGATAACATTTAAAACAAGTCAAACTCAGGATGAACCATTTGGGTTGGCCGGAAACTATTTTTTCTTATTATTTTTGTTCTGTGGGGAGTTTTGGTTTTGTTCCATTTTGGCACAGAAAAAAAAAAAAGTCAAAATCTCAGAATTTCCGGCCACACGAGCAATCCGGTTCCCCCCGGCTGTCCTCAGGAGAGCGACGCTGGCTCCGCGGCACTGCACATGCAAACGGGGTTGGCTGGAGCAAGATGAAACGCCAGCACCAGGATAACCCTGGCACAGGTCCCCAGTCCGGTCTGGTGAGGGCCCAAAGAGCTGTCGGGCACTGAATGAGCATGACCAGGTGCCAAAGCCTCAGTCTGGAGACTTGATGCTTATTTCCCCTCGGGCTCCATCCACTGTCCTAGAGGACAGCTCCAAGCCCCTGGCCAGTCTGTAACTGCCTGTTCCTGCAGCTATTAAAGCTCACTCTGGACAGGCTGCGGCACAAGCCATGCCCTGCCTGGGTAGGAGGACGGCCCAGAGACAGACCAGGGTGATGTTACGGGAAGAGAAAAGGCCCTGGCTTCCCCCAGCCCCTCTCCACAGGCATTCCCAATGCTTGCGCTCCCCTGCTAGGGAAATAGCCACACTGAGGGGAGCGAGAGAGAAATGTAGCACCCCCATCTGACGCAGACGGGGACTCAGCACCCTGGCACGTGGAGATGGTCTAGCAGCTAGCGCACAGGGCTAAGAGGCAGGACTCCTGGGTCCTACTCCAGACTCACTGTGTGGTCCTGGGCGAGGCAGTTTCCTCACCTATCAAAATGAGCATAATGGGGGTTGGGAGCCTTCATTTGTAAGCGGTTTGGGATGGAAGGTGCATTATCCTGGGCACTTTCGTATTCATCCCAGTCGAAGGCCACTAAGCAAGTAACCTGCGAGGAGCAATTAATCTCTCTAGGGCTGACTCCTCTCAGAGCAAATCCCGGGGTTCTCATTTGTTAGACAGCATGCTTCGCAATGCTTCCCCCATGCAACGAGCTCACGAGCTGTTCCATGCGGCTATTCCAGTCGGATTGCGACCTGCAGGTGTTGCTGAGCTACCTTCGTCACGTGGCATAGTTTCCAATTCCTGATTTGATGACTTAGATAACGAATCAACATCACCAGTCCAGAGGTTTGAATGCTGCCTCAAGATCGAAGATTCTAGGTGTGTTTGTGATGAATGCCAGCGCGGGCAGCCTGTTCCGTGCTAATGCAGTCAGGGTCTTGACTGCTCACACGAAGCAAAGCTGAATGGGCCGCCTACACGGACCCAGAAAAATTAGCGGGTGAATTCACACAAGATTTTCAGAAAGCGAGTCCCCCCCTAAGTGCAGCCACCTCTGTGGCTGTGCCCCCAACTCAGTAGGGGGCTGCAGACCTGCACATCCTGAGAACCTCTCACTAATTAGAAGACAGGAAAGATCGCTGGGTGCCCTGGTACAAATCCAAGTACATCACCTTTGGTATTGCCCTTTTCCGCCTTCCATTACATCTAAACCTAGACCCCAGTCCTGCAGCTGGCTCTGTGCAGGCATGGGAACCTGGCAGCTCCCAGTACATGGTGACCCCTGCAGCTCCATGTACTCCGTGGCAGCCAGGGGCTGCGGGGATCCCCCTACCCCCACGGTGGCGGCAGGGAGCTGCCAGGATCCCCCTGCCCCGCCGCGGCTGGCGAGGAGCTGTGGGAGTCCCCCTGTCCTCCACAGAGTCTGGGAGCTGTGGGGTTCCTCCCCCCCCTTGGTGGTGGGGAGCTGCCGGGGAGCTGTGGGGATCCCCATGTCCCCTGCAGAAGCTAGGAGCTGTGGGGTACCCCCCTGCCTGCGGTGGCTGGGAGCTGTGGGGTACACCCGCTGCCTCAGGCGGCAGGGGTACCTCACAGCTCCCTGCTGCTGAAGGAGGGGGCAGGACTCTGCAGCTCCCAGCTGCCAGGGCTGAAGTCACAGAGGTCTTTGGAAGTCACGGATTCTGTGCCTTCTAGCGACCTCTGTGACAAAATCATAGCCTTATTTACCATTAATAGTTCACATGGACTGAGACTCTGCTAGCTTGTGTAGCAAGTGAGACTGCAGACAAGAGAAAAGAGTACAAAACTTCCAGGAGACCCAGAGTGTGTGTGAAATATTTGTTTTCTGGGCACAGAGAAGGCTCTTGTGGTTGTCTCTAGAATGGGTTTTTCACACAACGCACAGTCAACCTGTGGAACTCTTTGCCAGAGGATGTGGTGAAGGCCAAAACTATAACAGGGTTCAAAAAAGAACGAGATAAGTTCATGGAGGATAGGTCCATCAATGGCTATTAACCAGGATGAGCAGGGATGGTGTCTCTAGCCTCTGTTTGCCAGACGCTGGGAATGGGCGGCAGGGGATGGATGAACGGGTGATTGCCTGTTCTGTTTATTCCCTCTGGGGCACCTGGCCTTGGCCACTGGGCTAGATGGACCTTTGGTCTAACCTAGTATGGTTGTTCTTATGTTATCACAGGCTGACATAGCAGGTTACGAAGAGGTTTTAAGATGAGATTGATTCAAGTACAGATATGCCACCTACCTAAATTACCAGGCTGACACAACCCTGCCTCGCTTTATTGCACAATCAAGGGCTAATTTCTCCCATCGACATCCAGGCTCTGATGGTTGCACCTAGAAGAAGGGGAAAAGGCACCCCCCCGTTTGCATTCAATTTCTCCCGGCTCGCAAGGCATGGCTGTGTGCCTGGCCGACACCCACCGAGCTGGCAGGGAAGGCTGGGGAGTGGGGCAGGGTAGAGGCTGAGGATTTGGGGCATCATCAGCATTCTAGGTGTTTCCCGACCCTAGGATCCTGGGGGAGCAGTTTGTCCTTACACCAGACTCCTCCCGTGTTCTGGGGCTGCCCAGGTGCAGGGTGCCAGGGCGGTGGTATCAGCTGGGTCCGGCTAGCAGGGCAGCCTTCCTTTCTGCACGCGGAGCGTGCCGTCCTGCCTCGGTGGAAGCTGCCGTCCCCGGGCCACGTGGCGAAGCGGTCCCCTGCAGGTGGGGCTAGGCAGAGGGGAGTCAGGGATCACCCTGTGTCCCCACTGCTGCGCTCACATGGGATCATGGCAAGGGCCGGTCAGGAGATGCTTTGGGGCCTTTTCTGCACCTGCCCAGGGTCTCCAGCCCACCTCAGGGTCGGGGGGCTGCCTCAGAGCCAGTTGTTCCCTCCCCAAACTCTAGGCCCAGGTGACCCCTTCCCCAGCAGGGCCTCACAATCCCCCATCTCTCCCGCACTCTGGGGCACCTCCCCGGTGTGTTAGTTACACTCTGCCCTGCCCTGCGGGAAACTCACCTGGGCCCAGGCTGCCCCACTGCAAACACCAGTCACACCCCAGCACTCCCCCTAGTGGCGCAGGGCTGTGCTGCAGAGCTGGCTCCCTCTGAACCTGGCTGCTGGGAGCAGAGCGGCAAGACAGGAGGATTCCCCGGGGCAGCTGGCTCCCTCGGCACCCAGGGCCCTGGCATCTCTCATCAGCTCTGGGGGAGAAACACCAGCATCCACTTTCCCCACTCAGGCTTCCACTCTCCTATGCACCAGCAGGGCTTGATACCAAGTCCCAAGCGGCCACACGGGGCCTTGCCTTGCATCTACTTTATTTACAAGAATCATTAGGAAATTATTGTTGAAAGGGCTCCTTAAAAGTTCCCTGCTTCCCCACCTCTGGGATCCCTGAAGGGAGTTGCACAAAGCTCAGACAGAGCTCCCTGCACAGATTGCCCCAGTCCCTGTGAGCTCCTCCCCACCTGTACTTCTCATTTGCTTTAAGTCTAAGGTGGAGTGCAAGCTCCTGGGGGCAGGGCCTACGTCATCTTTACCCATCAAAAGCCGTGCACCCGCACCTCAGCTCTGTACGAATAATCACACCCCTTTGGCTTTATGTAGCAACACTGCACACAACCCAGCACAGCCACCCCCAGCGGGAGTGGCTGTGAAGAGAGGGGCAAGCTAGCAGAGGGCTGAATAGCTCAGCTTTAGGCCTTGGTGCCAGTCAGATACCATTGATGAGCGTTACAAACAGTAAATGCAGCCTACGGCCAGGGTCTCTAATGGCTGCAGTTCCAGTGCACCAGAGAAATGCACCCACGCACTGTAGTGCAGCATAGTGCCCCAGGACAATAGAAGCTTTGCTATGTCTTTTTGTTGGTGTTGCTGTAAACACACAAAGCATGGGCTGTCCTGACCTTCCTCATCTGCTGTCATGGCTCGTTGTTTTGAATCACAAGCACACTCACATAGTTCTGCTTGCTGTTACAGCATCACCTTGTCACACTAAGCCCAATCCATGCACTGGATGACCCATGGAGGGCTGGGAGCTCACATGGTGAGTAGTAAAGGAGCTTAACACCAGCCTTATTTTTCATGGGGAGGTAGATTATTACTGGAGAGAGAAAAGCAGAGAATTTAACATTAGGTTCAAGTGGAATTATTGCTACTTGGAATGTTTCTCGTAAGTCTCCCTAAAGAAGCCAGCATGTGGTTAAGTCAGACTCTAACCAGTGAGTTTGCAGCTGTAGAGGCTGAAGACTGTATGTTGACCCAGGGCCCACACGAAGAGTGCTGGATAAAGCTCACAAAGGCTACCGTACCTTACACTAGATTTCTTCCCAGTATTCAGTATACAGTGACGACACTCACAGCAAAGCTTAATGCTCCCCCTCCAGTACAGACCCTAACTTTTAAATGGTTTTTACCACCTCTCATCTCTGCTACCTGACTTCCTCAAACATTGTACGTCCTAGCTTGTGTTCAACCGCAGGGAGAAGCCTAAAAAAATGCAGTGAGAAACAGTGTAGCTTTATAGACTTTCAGAGTGCAGGTAGAAATTAATGGCAATTTCTCCCCACCCCCACCAACCATAACTTAATTGAAGACTATGTGGAGTGGAATCGGTTGCACTGCTGATGCTGCTTCGGGGTGTGGAACATTACAGGAGATGGAAGAAAACAAAAGATACCATAAAAAATAGAGCACAATGCCTGTAATTATAAGGCGGCCATTGTGGCAACATAAGGAAAGACCATGTAGTGCATCAAATTCCTATTTAGCTGGATGACTTCCAGTGTAAATTTCAGGCTTTATATCGTGGGACTCAAACCTTTGCTTGAAATTCCCCCCCCCTCCTGATACCAGTCTCCATTCTCCTTTAAGGCTGGCAGGGAGCTCAAGGTCTGAGAGGAGACACAAGCAGTTTTGGAGTTTTTGATTCTTGCCCCAGCACATTAAGGTATGTATCTAGCACCAAGCAGCCATTAATGGGGAATGAGGGGTTTAAATGCTTTCCCATATCTGAGTTTCATATACTAATTTCAGAACATTCCAGTGCTTTATAATAACTGGTAGGATCTTGCATGTATACCATCTTTACATCTCTCGACTATTTCATTTATTAAGCACCGTACAAAACAAGATGCAGACGCTCCTGGCCAGAGCTTACCAAACACTAGAGATGGGGAGCAGAGACACTACATGGAGGCATTATCTAATACAAGGGCTTTAATTTTCTTTTCATAGCATAGACTAGATCTGAAAAGAGAGATTGCCTTAAGGGCCATCTGTTATTGGCAATTAAACATCCCTGTGCCAACTACAAGTAGTGTTTACATGGAAACCAGTAGTAGTATTTAAATTTATTTACATTTATAAAAATGTACAAAGATACCTTAGAGTGGAGGCACCTGTGTCATAAGTTACAGAAGCAATCAGCTAAAACTAGCAATCCAGGTATGTTTAACTTCTTCTAGCACAACTTAGTGCCAAGATGAGTCGGCACACTAAACCAGTCAGTGCACAACAGATTTCTTTGGGAGCTCCGCTCTAACAAGGTATGTTCTTACGGGATTGGCCATTCTTGCAGTTCCCAACTCTACCAGGGCCCCAGCCTTGACTGAAGTCTCTGGGTAATACCACAATATACATTTTAAAGGGTTATTTTTAAACCACCTGTGCATGAGTAAGTGGGGGGTGGGGTGGGTGGGGAGGAAGTGCGTGTGTGGTGGGTGTGAGAAGCAGCCCTCAATCTTCTGCACTCAGTGGTACCATGTTCTCAGAAGAGGGATTAAAACAGGTACACATTTCACTGACAATTGGGACTTAGGAAACCAATGTAGTTAAAGGCCAGGGCATGTTTCTCTAGATCTCCAAAAAGTTTTTCAAAACCTTTATCCAGAGGCATAATAGGCAGTATATTTTGCATTGAATATTTATTTTTGCTGCAGAGGCAGGGTAGTGGTCTTCAAGCTTATAAATTCCCAGTTTCAGGATCAATACCTCACTGGACAGATGACGTTTTGTGGTCTCTTTCTGTTGCATCATTGTATTTCAACTAATGTGACTGTAGTTTCTAGAGCCAATTGTCACCAGCCCAATGCCAGTTCTTCCAGCAGTTGCATGAAATGTGATCACCTGGCTGGCCTTAGCGAGGGCAGTGACAACAACATACACTGTGTACAAAGCAAGCCTAGTGGGGCTGACAGGTGTATTCAGATTGGTCTTTTTGTTGGCCCCCCCCCCCATAGGGGTGTGTGTTGGGGGGGGGGGTTGTTTTTGCGTTAAACATTCAGATTGGAAGAACTGATGGTTAATACAGGACTAGTAAGTTTATGGCAGAAATAGTGAAGTCTGATTTTAGAAAGAATTAGTTTTAATCATACTGTTCAAAGCTCTTATTTCAGTTCATTTTTGTTAACATCTAACATGCTTTTGGGAGAGTTGTTCAGTAAAGAGACAAGCCTCACACCTCCATACCTTCAGGTAATGGCTGAGCACTTACAATCTCTGGAACACCAATAAAAACAGATGTAGGTGGGTGGAGGGAGCCTTAGTTGCTAAACATTTATCAGCTTCTAAAACTGAAGTGATCACTGATTGCAAAGCCACTTTCAATATTTAACTGTGCCGAATAGATCGCAAAGGCAATAAGGTCCTCTGCAGTTCATGAGAGCCATCTCCACATCTCCAATTCCTGCACTTTTACCTTAAAGTACCACATTTCATTCTGACAGCCCATTCCATGTTCAGCTCAAATCACAGCATCAAATATCTAATTCCTTCTGTATTGCAAATGCATTCTGATGGCTGATTAAAGACTGGATCAAGGAGAGAGACCCTTCAATAATAAACAAAACCCTAGACCAGATGGAACACTAGTGGATTTTCCCAAGGTTGGAAGCCAGAAACTCTCATAGGTCATTCTGTTGAAGCGATATATATCAAAGGAACTTGGCTATTTTGACAAAATTTGAAAAGCTGGTTTAGATGTTAGAAACAAGCATCTTTTGCTGTGTGCATCCAGCTCTCGACATTCTTGGTTAAGGACATCTCAGTTTCACTACATTGAAGTCACTGGAGTTGCACCAGAGATTAATTTGACCCCACAAGTCTAGAAAACATGTTTGGAGCTACTCCCTTCATAGCACACTATGGATTGCATGAAAACAGAATACATTAATACCAAATCACATTTCCTTCAGAAATTTGTTGGATATAAAAGGTTGCTCAAAAGCGACAGTGGTACCGAATGCTCTTACATTTAGGATTGAACACAACAGCTGTATTTCAGTCTTTTCCATCCCAAGAAATTTGTAAAGGAAGATAGGTGATCACAGAGATTCTGCACATATTACCTCAAAATTCACTGGAGACAAGTGCGAAAAATCTCCTGAAAAACCCTAACGTAGGTTTTACAGCTCTGACAGCAAAGGATATAAACTGAAGTTCTAAAAACAGCAGCGTTGAGAGTTTTTTTAGCATTGGGTTATGAAGAACTACAGCATCTTGTCTTTTTTGTGAAGGCACATGGTTGTATTCAACTTCCAAAACCTAACTGCTAAACAGATGTTTTATTTTGAGCCTAGACAATAAAGAGCATGTTAACATTTTCTTCTAACTGGAGTTTTAAGAATTTAACTGAGGCCTGAAGGCGGCTGCTGTACAGGGCCATAGTGGTGAATCCTTTTCCATTTTCAGTGGCATCACTCTAGTGAGTAAGAGATACAGGAACACAGAGAATAGAAGAGGTCAGTTTTACAGATGCATTTGAATACCAGCACATTTGCTGCGTACTTAGCTATGAAATAGCTGCACTGGATTGGAATGTAGGAACATTTAGAAAGAGGTGCATGCAACAATTCTACTTCCTTATACATTTGCATAATTGTTTTGATTCTTCAAAGCAAAAATTTGACTGCCTTATCCCTAAAATCTGCTACTCCTTTGTACAGCAGAAGATTCCTTAAGTCCACCGTAAGAAAAATGCCTTACCATAAAAATGGGAAATTTGCTGCTGGAAAATGCAGTCCAAAATTCATCCTGATTTACTATTGTTTTAGCTAGCACAAGCACCTGAATGCTCATCTTTAAGCCAATGCTTACTGCACGAAGGCCCCCCTGTAAACAGGCTGGAACGAGTTTACTTTCTCTCCTGGTTGACTCGTCAAACTGCTGCCACCACAAACAATGCCACTTTTGAAGAAAATAGTCTCCACAAACAGGAAGCCCTGAAATGCCACTTTTAATTTAAATAGTTTCAAACAAAACTCAGTTTAGATCAAATCCCAGAGCCACTGAAGTCAAGGAGTTTTGCCACCAGCTTCAACTGGTTATCAGGATTTGGCTCTTAATTCACAGTGAAAATTACTTCTCACCATGTTAACTTTCCAACTGTTGAACAACACTGCTGTCACTTTAATAAAAGAAAGTGACGCTATAGGTCTTTACATTATCAAAATCATTACTTTTACACTTTTTCTGCATTTCCTCTCACCATTCAGAAATGTTTATATAAAAAACTTGCCTTTCTAATTGGCTTCTTCCTCTTGACAAACTTATTCACGAACCCCAAAATTCAATGGTAGCGATAAGTCACTTCCATGATGATATACAAGGAACTGTGTCATCACAGTATAAAACAGCCCATTATAAAGCAAAAGCTTCTATTCTGAAGACACAAATATCTTGGTGATCAGCAATGATACAAAAGGAAATACAGAATATAGGACATGTTTCCCAAAATACATTTGTAAACATTTGCCAGAGTGTGGCAATGGCTCTTTAACATAAATTGGAACAATGTTGACATGTGACAGCTTCATATATATGACATTTTTAAGAGTCAGTACCGGCTACGTAGAGTGGCTATTTATTCAGGTAATATACCTTTTTAAATATAAAAACATCTAGTTGGCATAACCTGGCACATAAAAAAAGCTTTTTTGCAACACCACCCTTATTAGCTCAGCTCAAAACTTTCCTCATGTTCTACTGTTTTTGTTTTTTTTAAAAAAAGGTTAGAACTGTTATGTTCAGTACATTTCGGCTGCCTAAAAGCTTTTATTTGTCATTTTTGTCTGCTGCTGTTCTTATCCATACCCTGTTTATGTTCAGCTACTATTGCAAATTCCATCACATTGAATAAAGTTTACTGAAAACTTTTTATTGTAATCAAAAAGTGACATAACAGGGCTGTAACGTATTCTGCAAATCATTCTGCTGATATTTCAGAACGGATATCAGCTTTTTCTGCCAGGCAATTAAAAAAAATTCAAATGTGAAAATTTTCACAGTACAGTAAACTCCACCCAAACTAATTAACGGTGGTTAAAAATAAGATGCCTTAGCAAAACCTTTCATGTTACATGGTCACAACTCACAATTCTGTACAAAATGTTCACTTTATAAAGCTCTGATGTAAAAATCAAATAATCAAGCAGCAGTATTTTAAGTGCAGCACAGGGTCTTTCATGTCATTATTTACAAAGCTTGAATTTGTTTACATTATAACAAAATTTAATACAGATGACTTAATAATTAAGTCAATTTTTCTTATCTGTCATTTTATACAGCGACAGATTTCACTTTTTGGTCATCTTTCTCTTTCTCCTTTTCTTTATCTTTGCTCTTCTTGGATTTTTTCTTCTTGTGTTTGTGTTTTTGGCTTTTCTCCAATTCAGATTCATTTCCAGTGTGTTTCTTATGTTTCTTGTGTTTTTTATGCTTCTTATGTTTCTTTTTGTCTTTTTTCTTTTTCTTTTTCTTGCTGTCCTGACTCTCTGCTGAGCTTGCGCTGCTGCTGTGGCTCCGAGTCTGACTTTCAGAAGGGCTCTGACTACGACTGCGGCTAACACTGGGACTACTTTGACTCTGGTTTCTACTTACGCCAGGTTGGCCAAGCGTTGCTTTAACTGCAGTCTCTTTCGTTTTATCCACTGCCTTTTCTTTCAGTTCTCTAGTATTTCTTCCTATAGAGTCTTCATCTTTTGTCGACACATTACTCTCGCTGTCACTTTCATTGTAGTCTGGTACAAATGCAGCCTCATCAGTTTCTCTAGTTAAGTCAGAAGAGAGTCGAGAGGAGTGGCTTAACGGAGGCTTAGGTTTGATGGTGCTCTTGTCACTTTGCCCAGTAGCATGTTCTCTCTCATTTTTTGCATCCGGTGATCCATGTTTGTAAGATGATTTATTGCCACTTGTGTCTCTGTCTTTATTGCTCTTTGTTTCCGTTATGTGTTTCTCTCTCTCTTTACCCGAACTTCTATCTAGAGATTTGTGTTCGTCAGATGAACGTTTGGACTCATATGCTGTTTTGTGATCATGCTGTCTTCTGTCCCTCTGAGGACTATAGCTGCTCCTTTTGGACTCTACGGTTCCCTTTTTGGACAATTCTGTACGTTCTTCTCTTGGTTTACTCTTCTGGCCTGATGCAGACTCTCTATTTCGAGAAGGGGAGTCTTTTCTCCTTGTTAACTCATTCTTTTCATCTCTACGCTTGAAACTAGAATGATCCCTGCTGCTATCATGGTCAGATTTTTTGTCCCTGTTAGGAGTAAAATCTCTAGTGGAAGAGCCACGCCCAATATCATGTTTATCTGAAGATCTGCTGTCTTTGGAAGATTGAGAAAGGTTTTTTAGGTTTCCTTGTTCAGTCCCACGTTCTGAGTGGCCTTTTTCTGGTTGAACACTGCTCTTCCTTCTCTCAGAAGTGTCCTTGTCTGACACAGAATGATCCCGCTCTTTGGTTTTCCCTTTTTCATTTGACACAGAACTTTTTGAACTTTTTGCTTCATGCTGGGAGCTTTCATAATTTGCTTCTTTTGCAGTTTTCTGTGTTTTTTCCAAAGGCTCATTTTCTTTTTCATTGTGTTTCACAGGGTTTGTGGGCTTAGCACTGACATTTTTTACAACACTAGCAGGTTTTCCTACATTTGAAGGTGTTTGTGTAGATTTAACGTCTTCCTCTTCAGACTCAAAGTCATCTTTATCCCACTTTGACTGAGGAACCTGAATCATAATAATGACATCTTCAGCAGGGGCTGTTATATCATTATTATACTCTTCCATTGTCTTAATGACCGTTCGTTTTGCGTCTGGCTTTTCTTCTGACTTTCTAACAGGGCTGCCTCCAGTAGAGCTAGTGCTATGGTGGAGGGGTGGGGGGGAAGGAGAAGTAAAATATATACATTAATAAAGACCTAAAATCCAGTTACAGCAGATTATTTTTGTTAATCAAAGTGATATACTCTATAAAGTGGTTTTTGTTTAATTTCACAATTTAAACTCTAAATCTTCAATATTCCTTCCAAACAAATTCATATTATAAAAGTGGGCAAGAGAGGATGATTCCACAGGGTAAGAATTACGAGCAATAAATTAATATAGCTTCTCCCTACTATGCATTTAATTAGTTTATGCACTAGATCATGAGATTGGGGAATCTCTTGTCTGTAATTCCTGTGTCCCCTAGTTCTACCAGTACTAGACAGATAAGATAGTCCTCTTCAACTTGCAGTTCAGCAACCAATGATACTCTAATTTTCATCTGTCCAGCTGACCCAGGCCACCTTTGTGTTAGGTTTTTTTCCAGATATCACATTTATTTTTAAAATGCATGTTACAGTAATCCAAATCTCCCATCCTGGATGAGTATTATCTTGTTTTTAGCAGTAGCCACACCTGATGGAACAAAGGACAGCGACATGTTCTTCCCAGCCCCCACAATAAATGAGGCATAGTA
Organism: Caretta caretta; assembly: GCF_965140235.1. Taxonomy (NCBI): domain Eukaryota; kingdom Metazoa; phylum Chordata; order Testudines; family Cheloniidae; genus Caretta; species Caretta caretta. The sequence continues at coordinate 2,489,632 of NC_134215.1, forward strand.
CACACCGCCAATTGGGCAATACTATACATGAGTAGGTGATAGATGGGAAGCAGCCGCAGCATCAGGTGGTGTATCTCTGCACCCCCAACCTGGGTCCTGCGTGGAGTGGAACTTGTCTGAATTCAAGGATTTCGCTCAAAGCATCTGCTTGTTTTACACAAGTTTGATTTTTAATAGATTAGATTGTAGTTTAAGGGCTAGTCTATAGGAACAATTCGTTCACAGCAAATTGGGGTATGAATCTAGCCCCACACTAGCCTGCTGCAGACTAAGGCCTGGTCTACACGTGGAAATCAGGTCGGCATAACTACATTGCTCAGGGGTGTGAAAATCCATACCCCTGAGCAATGCAATTAAACTGACCTAATCTGGGTGTAGAACAGTGCGAGGTGAATGGGAGAATTCTCCCGCTGACCTAGCCACTGCCTCTTGGGGAGGCGGAGCACTTATCACAAAGGGAGAACCCTTCCCCGAAGTTCAGGTAACATCTTCACTGAAGCACTGCAGCTATGCGCCACTATAGCAGTTTGTGTTTAGACAAGCCCTAATTGTCCATGTGGACCCTGCTGATGTGCATTAACAGTTCATTAACGTGCTTTGATCTAGTTCCATTTCAAAGAGGACCAGATAAAAGTGCATTAAACTGTTAGTGTGCCTCAGCAGGGTCAGACCCCAGCTTGCTGTGAACTAAATGTTCTGGTAGTCAAGCCCCGACACTACAAGAGTTTGCACAGGTTGAACCTCTCTAATCCATCCGGTACCCTCGGGACCTGACTGGGGCCAAACCAGGTAATTTGCCGAACCACGGGAAGTTAATGCAGAGTGCCAGGCGTCTCCACTGGCATTCGAAGTAGGGGTGCAGGGGTGCTGCAGCACCCCCAGGCTTTGCGCCAAGTGTGGCCCCCCACCCGAGGGCCCAGCTGCCACCCAGGGTCCCTGTCACCGGCCCCCCACCCAGGGGCTCTGATGACAGCCCCAGGTCCCAGCTGCTGGCCCCAGGTCCCCACCCCCAGCTTGAACGCTGCAAATCAGCTGTTCGTGGCACTCCAGAAGCGCTAGGAGGGAGGAGGAGGAGATAAGCATGAGGCCGCCGCACGCAAGAGGCACTGGTGGAGGGCGGAGCCTGGCAACAGTGGATGCTCCGCACCCACTCATTTTTCCCCGTGGGTGCTCCAGCCTATGCCGGACCACAGATGTTGCCAGACCAGGGAGTGCCGGATTAGAGAAGTTCAACCTGTAGTATAACACTACCATTGCTTGATTGTGGTTCATATGCTCATTTTATTATCAATTTAGTTGTTCCTGTCACTAGACAACTCAAAGATTTTATTTTATGGAGAGCAGAAGAGAAAACGAACAAAGAGGAAATCAGAAGGTACCTGGTGTAATCTACAAGAGTTGAACTGGATCCATCAGCTGCTGTTACTTTTCTTCTCATTTTTCCTTTCACTTTTTCTTGTTTAACTTTGCTACTGGGTGGCTCAGGTTTCTCGGCAGGTTCTTTTGTAGGAGGTACATTTTCCCCACTTACAATCTTTTTGCCCGTTTCTCGGTTTAGTTTAATCTTTTTTGCTGGGGCAATCAGAGAAGCACCTTTGTCCTTTTCAGGGGATCTCTCTGCTCTTTCATCATCAGGCTCAGTTTTTCCCTTTGGTGATGGTTTCACTTCAGCAACTTCTGCTTTAGAGGTTTTTAATGAAGTGGTTTCATGTTCCTTTTCTACCTTTTCCTCTGCCTTTCTTTTTCTTTTTTCAGGTTTTGTATCAGTAGGTTTGCTTTTTTCCATCGGTTTTTTTGACTTCTCTTCCTTGCTTGATGGCTTTTCTGGCTTGGATTCTTTTGGATGCTCTTTCTTTGCTTTTTCGTCCTTGGCTGGTCTGGTTTCTGGATGCTCTTTTGTCACTTTTGGGTTAACTTTCCGTGGTGTGCCTAGCGCCTTCTCATCCTTTTGAGATGAAGTCGATTTAGTACTGTCTGTCTTTGGTAACTCCTCCTTTGCTTTTTTCACAGGAGGCTCAGTTCGAGGAGACTTTTCACGATCAGCCTCTGCTTTTTCTTGGGGTGCTTTAGATGGTTTTACTAAACTGTCTTTCTTGGTAGTGGCAGTTCCTTCTGTTTTCCGTTTTGTCTTGTCAACTTTTACTTTAGGTTTATCTTTCTCTTTTTTCTCCTTTTCAGATACTGGTTTAAAAGCAATAGAATCTGCTTCCATAGGCTCATCTCTGACAGGTGTAGCATCATCCCTACTTGGGAGCATGAACAGCGAGTCTGTTTTAATTTCGTCCCCCCCACCAGGCTCTCTGGGCTTTCGTGAGCCTTCCAACAACTCAGCATTGGGAAAGCCTTCACTCTCTTCCCCTTTCCTTCTCTTTCTATGCTTTTTATGTTTATTTCCTTTGCCATCTCCTGATGGATTTTCAGCTTCCTTTTCCTTTGATTTTGTAGGATCTTTAATGTTGTGGCCTTCTCGGCCTGAAGTCTTTTCTGGATAATTGCTACCTATATTGCGACTTCTATGGCTTTGTCCACTAGCAAAATCCTCTCTACGACCCCGAGCATATGGGGAATTCTCTCGCCTGGATCCTGGTGGACCAAATCGGTCTGGAGAAAAGTTCTCTCTAGTCACTGGAGGTCTAGGCTGAGCTCCAGCAGCATAGCCCTTGTAAAACTTTTCATACCACTCTCGATAGTTCCTTTCCCATTCTCTGTATCTTTCCTTTTCAAATGGATCCCTAAAATCCACAGATCTGCCATAGTATGCTTTCATGTCATATGGTGGAACTTCTCTATACCGGTTAAAATATTCTCTCTCCCCCTCTCCTTGAGGTACAGTCCGCTTAGTGGGGGATTGGCCTCTAAAAACTGGAGATCTTGATCGTGAATGGTATCTTCTATATGGGGGTGACCTTGATCTTGAACGATGATATCCATGGGACCTTGACCTAGAACGATAGTTACGACTCTTCCCCCTGCCTCTTCTAGGGTATGGAGGTGATCGTGAGTATGAACGAGAGTGTGAGCGACTAAAGGATCGAGAGTAGGAACGGGAGCGGGATGAACCTGATCTTGACTTAGAGTAGGTATATGAGCTTCTAGAGTAAGATGAAGCACTATATGGTGACTTGGACCTTAAAAACAAAAAACCAAAACAAAAACACTTTTAATGTAAAATAATCCCTTCACTCTGCTTTAAAAAATACCAAACCCATCCTCCCAAAAAAATGTTTTTCCATATTTTGTTACCAAAACCACAGTAGGCGAGTTAACACAGTCATAATGACACTGCAAACTTCTTACGAGTAATCTGTTGTGTAGAAGTGTCTCTGCATAACATGCAAAAGTTGCTCTTATGTTTCGGCTAGCGTAACAATTGGTGCAGGAAGACTACAAGCCCAGCGTCTAGCCCCATCACTCATTTCCATCATATTAACTACCAAGTTTGTTAATTGATTTAAGGTGGTGTATAGTGGCCTCTACTGGTATGTGTAAGCATAGACAAATATTTTGCTACTCGGCAAATCAGTCTGTACAGATCATTTATGTTGCAACAGGATGCTAAAAGGGCAAGTCTTAATGGCTGAAGTGCAGAACCAAGCATTAGAAGACCACGAATTACTTGAAGGCAAAGCTAAATCTTAACAAAATGCCAGCTCAGTCACAATTTAACTTTACTGCTGATTTGGTAATTTGCACAGTGTGCATAATATTCTATACTGCAACATGACACACAATATTATTTAACTAATGCTTTCAGTTAGGACTCCTCACTGGAGGTAAGTGCAATACATTGATAAAGCCTAAGAACAGTGACCTTGTTTCAAGTAAAAATCACATTTAAAAGCTTTTAGCTTTCAACTTGTAACTTTTGGTAATATTATAAACTATTCAGTATTACTACCAATACTGACAGGTTTCAGAGTAGCAGCCATGTTAGTCTGTATCCGCAAAAAGAAAAGGAGGACTTGTGGCACCTTAGAGCCTAACAAATTATTCCGACGAAGTGAGCTGTAGCTCACAAAAGCTTATGCTCAAATAAATTTGTTAGTCTCTAAGGTGCCACATGTCCTCCTTTTCTTACTACCAATACTGTGATTTGCATAGTATTACTGAAGAATTATTCAGACCAACGTTGCCGAACAGATCTGTACTGTTAGGGTGGGAAGCTTTTGAGGACTTTCAGGACCCTAAAGATATTTTCCTTGTAGAAACTTTTAAAAAAGATGCCTAATTTAACATGCCACTACACTTTTATCAGTTCCCTGTGAAGTAGCCCTTCAACCATAATTTAACAAAAATGTTTTCAAAAAATTAAATACAACAGCAAATTAACTTTTTCTCATTTCTGAAAAAAGCTTAATGAAGTAAAGTGAACTTAATGCTAGTGAAAGGCACCAGATACGCAGTCCTGGAAGTTAAACGCTTCCGAAATATCCATAGATTAGATGACACACAGGCAGAAGTAGTGGAGTCTTTTCACACATTGCATAGAAACACCTACAGAGTCACGTAGAGAATTCAGTAAGCACATCTACTCAGTTTTAGGCCTGTGATGAGATGGTCTACAAGGGTGTCACCGTAGGCATAGGGATCTCCCTCACGCAAACCAGACTAAGTCATAATTCCAGATGGGTCAAACTGCTGCAAGATTATAACAATTTCCAGTCAATTACAATCAGGACCAAATTTTGCCAATGATCTAACCAATGAACTTGTATCATATTGCTAATCCCTCTGAAGAAAGAGGGACGGAGTAGAACTCTTTTTAATTCTGCTAGATTAGTTGGCTCTGCATTACAGACTGTGACAGAGTTGGGCAAGATGGCTACAGGATAGTAATAGAAGGCAGATATATTAGCCCCAGGCTAAGTAGGTCCCTTTTCCCTGGGTAAGGTAACAGGGAAGGTTCCAGAACAATCAGGAACCTTCTGGAGACAATTAAGACAAACAGGCTGATTAGAACACCTGCAGCCAATCAAGAAGCTGCTAGAATCAATTAAGGCAGGCTAATCAGGGCACCTGGGTTTTAAAAAGGAGCTCACTTCAGTTTGTGGTGTGTGTGTGAGGAGCTGGGAGCAAGAGGCACGAGGAGCTGACAGTGAGAATGCGGACTGTTAGAGGACTGAGGTGTACAAGCATTATCAGACGCCACGAGGAAGGTCCTATGGTGAGGATAAAGAAGGTGTTGGGAGGAGGCCATGGGGAAATAGCCCAGGGAGTTGTAGCTGTCGCACAGCTGTTCCAGGAGGCACTCTAGACAGCTGCATTCCACAGGGCCCTGGGCTGGAACCCAGAGTAGAGGGCGGGCCCGGGTTCCCCCCAAATCCTCCCAACTCCTGTTCAGACACAGGAGGAGTCGACCTGGACTGTGGGTTCAAAAAACGGCCAAGCTGAGGGCTGCCTTGAAGCTCCAAGGCGAGCAAATCCGCCAATAAGCGCAAGACCCACCAAGGTAGAGGAGGAACTTTGTCACAAGACATGTAAAACAATTACCTGGAAAATGAGCGTCTACGTTCCTTTTGAATCTTCTTGTATTCCATCAATTCCTTAGCAAAATCATTTGTAAACTCATCAAGTTTGGACTTTTTCTTTTCTCTGTTAAAATAAAATTATGATAGTTTGAACATATAAACACACAATAAAAGACATCAAGAAACAAACATTAATATTAAAATATTTACACTGCACGCAAATAAAAAATGAACATCCTATATTTTTGAAAAAAACACTAATATTTCCTATATGAATTTCATGGCAAACTTTAGAATTACAGTTGTCTTGTTTTAGTTTTGTAGGTTTACCACCTTGTAATGCAAAGCACATTGGAAAATTTGCTTTATATGTCACTTTTGCTTATGACAGATGCACTTTAGTGTAATTGCTGTCCAATATGCTATTGAAATAGAATAATGAAAAATAATGCAACTTCATTCAGAGCCAAATACTTACTCCTCTTTAAGTCTCCGCTGCTCTCTGTAAAATTCCTCCCTAGATAAAGGAGGTGCTTGTGTCGTTGGGATGGTATTTGAATGAGCCGTTGGTACTGCTGTTGGTACCCAAGGTGTTGATATGTTTGCAGGAGCTGGGGGGTATCCCGGTGGGGGGACATTGTACCCAGCAGGTGGAGGCTGACCAGGTGGAAACTGAGGAGGAAACTGTGGTGGAGGTACCCCCGGTGGAAGAGGAAGTGCATGGGGAGGTGGAGGAAACAGGGGAGGAGGAGGCACAGTCACAAAGACAGGTGTTGATGCTGGTAATGTTGGGGCCTGAGTCCTTTGTGTACGTTCACTATGCGGGCGTCCTCGATTTGAACTTCTAAAGAAACCCAAAAACACGTGTCACTGTTTGTTACACTCTGCCCTTATTTTAAAAGAGGAAAGTGAAGGAAGCTGGTGTCCATCTGAGGGCATTTCCTGTCCTTGTCCTCAATTTAAGTCTCAAACTCCACCCTGCTTATATGTCTGCTCATTTCATCCTATACTCCTCTTGCTCCTGACTCTCCCCCTCCATATCCTCACTCCCAACTGCTCCCTCAATCTTCTTTCCTCACTCTTTGTTTTGCAATTTTGGAAAGATGCTCCCTATGCTTACAACAGTCTCCCATTTTGCGTGTACCAAATGCCCACCGCTCCTCTGCCAATCTTTGACACATTTAATACTTTGCACTTTGAGCACTTCTCATCTTCAACGCACTGCACAAATGTTAACTAATCTTCTCTTGAACTTCTTTAAACTTCTTTCTTAGCGTCTTCCTATGTTGTTGATCTCACGATGATGCATCTGCACTTTCTTGTGCCTGAACTGCTGTCCTGTCTACTGATTTTGAGAGTTTAATATATTTGTGGTATGGACCTTTTTCCTTTCCTTTTTTTTTTTTGAAGTGTTTTGTAAAGTGCTATGTATGCTTACAGCACAACAGTAATCAAATAAATGATTATACATCCCAGAAAGAAGGATCAGCTGGATGATGATATATAGGATTGAAAGGAATCAGCTTCACCATTTGAAAGCACTAAGTCAGAGAACCCAAAATTGCTGTCAGGTAAATGTTATGGGGGTTTTTTTATTTGCATAAATTTAATCATCTTAAACAATATTAACCAAATTCTTTAATGAACAGAACTTATAGCTGTGAAAGTGATTTCCAGCAGCTCCCAGTGGCGAAGCCAAGTCCTTCAGCCCTGTTCTGCAAACTGTCACAAGGGAACTTTTCTACCTGATTGTTTAAAATTATATTTGAGATTTTAAAATCTTTTTAATAGTTTATTCTTTGAAAGTGGGTTTATTTTTTCCAATATTTTGCAGATTACACTGACATTTTTCTTTAGGTAATCCTAAGAGAATCTAGTGTTCCAATTTGTTAAAACAAGTTCAGACTAAAGCATATAGAAATGGTGATTACCATTTGGCTTAGATTCACCACACCTGTCTACATATACTTAGATAACAGGTGGTTTACAATGAAATACGTTCAATAACCAAGTCACAGTTAAATTTAACAAATTAGCAAACTGATTAAAAGCACTAGAAAGTGAAATATTTTTTGCAAATATACTTACGGTTCCCAGCCTGGCCTATTGCCTGCAGAGCGAACCGTATTGGTTCTTATTGGCTGACCTATTGGGGGGGGGGAAAAAATTCTATTCAGTTTATCTGAAGAAATATTTCTATAAGAACAGGGCTAAAGTTGTGGTTACTCACCAGTAGTGGGTATTGACTGTCCTTGTGAAGTCAGCTGGCCTTGTAATGCTGGCTGTCTTAGTACAGGAACCTGATAGCCCTTAGGGATCAAGAGGGAAAAATCAGAAGAGCAGCTTTCTCAAAACATAAAACTCATTACATATGCTCAAGTAAAATTTACCTTCTCTTCCATCACAGTGCTAATCGATAGAGAGGAAGAAGTTTTAGAATGTTCGGAGGCCGGCACAATAGCAGCAGGAGGTATAACACTATCAGCATCGCTGGAAAAAAAACCAAAGGACATAAGATTTGTGACATATTCAAATATGGAGTTTTAAGTTATTAAAAGAAAAAGGACTGAGGTATATAAGAAAAAGCTGCACAATTTTTAATTATTGCAAAGAAGAAAATGTTGCATAAAAACAGATTTAGGACTGTAAAAAAGGTAAAGTACAACTTTACTGAATGAGAGGGTCAGAAGGGAACACAGGTTTCCAGAGTAGCCTCTATATTTTCACATGCAAGTTTTAGAATGTGTACATTTAAACTTTTACATACAGATCTCGGTTCCAGGGTATGTAAAATTTAGTACATACATACTTTCAAATAGAAATTTAGTGGCTGGGATGAGATAATTTTGAAATATGGCCCTCAGGTGTTTAATGATATAGGTATGCTATACTGTATTTGTATTGTATTGTATTCTTGTATTTTGCTATGAAAAGCAGCTGTGTGTAAGCTCAAAAGCTCGTCTCTCTCACCAATAGAAGATGGCCAAGTAAAAGTTATTACCTCACCCACCTTCTCTAATAGGTAGGCTGACACTTTGTTTGACAGAGGTACTGTCTTGTAGGTTCAAACCACAGAGCTGGAGATGTGAGCCTTCAACTACAGTTTATTTTTTTTAAAGCAGACTTTAAAATAATTTAATAGGAAGTTGTTCTGGACCTTAAATTTACATAGTGAAGAGTTACATTTACATAGCTGCTAAGTAATGCTCTCTGATTCACTATGCCTCAAACCTACATATTGACAGGTTTCAGAGGAACAGCCGTGTTAGTCTGTATTCGCAAAAAGAAAAGGAGTACTTAAAGAATAAATGGACACAAATCAGATGTCAAGAATTATAACATTCATAAACCAGTCGGAGAACACTTCAATCTCTCTGGTCACGCAATCACAGACATGAAGGTCGCTATCTTAAAACAAAAAAACTTCAAATCCAGACTCCAGCGAGAAACTGCTGAATTGGAATTCATTTGCAAATTGGATACTATTAATTTAGGCTTAAATAGAGACTGGGAGTGGCTAAGTCATTATGCAAGGTAGCCTGTTTCCTCTTGTTTTTTCCTACCCCCCCCCCCCAGATATTCTGGTTTAACTTGGATTTAAACTTGGAGAGTGGTCAGTTTAGATGAGCTATTACCAGCAGGAGAGTGAGTTTGTGTGTGTATGGGGGTGGGGGGGATGTGAGAAAACCTGGATCTATGCAGGAAATAGCCCGACTTGATTATGTAAAGAGTTGTCACTTTGGATGGGCTATCACCAGCAGGAGAGTGAATTTGTGTGGGGGGGTGGAGGGTGAGAAAACCTGGATTTGTGCTGGAAATGGCCCACCTGTTGATCACTTTAGATAAGCTATTACCAGCAGGACAGTGGGGTGGGAGGAGGTATTGTTTCATATTCTCTGTGTGTATATAAAGTCTGCTGCAGTTTCCACGGTATACATCTGATGAAGTGAGCTGTAGCTCACGAAAGCTCATGCTCAAATAAATTGGTTAGTCTCTAAGGTGCCACAAGTACTCCTTTTCTTTTTGCAAACCTACATATGTTACTGTTGCTTTGATTTATGTATTTCATTGCAGCTAGGTCAGACCCTGTATGATGTAGATGACAGAACTTGAACAGAAGGAGCGATATGAATGTAAATGATAAGTTTTACCTGTAGATGCATTTTTGTAGTTTAAGAAAATGCACCATGTCTCCTCAATAGTAAGAAAAGCAAACCTAAGGGTATGTCTACACTGGAAACTAGAAGCGCTCCCGCGGCGGTGCTTTGAAGTGCGAGTGTGGTTGCACACAAGCGCTGGGAGAGAGCTCTCCCAGCACTCCTGGTAATCCACCTCCATGAGGGGATTAGCTCCCAGCGCTCGGAGCTTGTCTACACTAGTGCTTTAAAGCGCTCAGACTTGCTGCGCTCAGGGGGGTGATTTTTTACACCAACAAGTTAGAGTGCTATAAAATGTCAGTGTAGACATTCTCTAACAGGAATCAAGAATGCTTTCCAATTGGAAGAGACTGATGTATCAAGTAACAAAATGGTAACTTTAGCTGCTGCTGTTCTCTGCTAAATTTAAAGAGTCTTCCCCCAGAAAAGACACTGGGAGAAGAATTCCTATAAGAAAGTAATCCTACACTGGGAGAGATTTAGTAGTGACCAAACAGTCACCAAGACAAGTGCTTCTGGGGAATTGGCTGTCTTGAGTGATGCATGTCACCAACGTATCACAAAACTGCATCTTTATTTAAAAGAATGGTGAGCATCTCCATAGGAGCAGACTAACGTAACTAATTCTTCTACAAAGAAACAGATACACATGAATTAAATAAGACTTGGTGTGCCGTACCTCAAATAGATAAGAAAAGTCTACGGAAACAAATGCTTGAGTACCATTCTCCCAGTACCTCATGGAGTCCCTACTAAAAGCATAAGGTCTCACAAGGTCATGAAGTGTTCATATGTTGGATATATATAATGTGTCAAAGAACACATCATTGATTTCAAGGAGGAGTGGCAGAGGAAAACTAAGTTTGTGAATTCCACCCTATCAGAATACAAGGTGAATGAAACTTGGCATCTGGATTACTCTCAAGACCTGTTAAATTACAGCAGGGAAAGTGAAAGACAATATGATAAATGAAATCCTCCAAGGCTGTACTTGGAGCTGGAAAGGAGAGGTTTGTCTGTCAACCATCACTAAAGCACATATAAACAGCTACCAGACAAGATAAAGCATTAGAAGTCAATGAAAGTGGAAAACCAGCATTAACATTTTTATTTCTTTTTCAGTTGTGTTAAACTACAAGTTTACTTACTGAAAAGGTCCTTCTGGTTTTTCAGAGTGAAGAGATATGGACATTGTTGCAGAGATATCAGCCGCAGGTGCAGTGGCAGAAGACTGATTTACTGGCAAAGTAGTTGTCACAGATGATTGACTAGGAGTCAGTGACGATGTTAGAGAAGGTGCAGAAGTGACTGGAATCATTAGAGGATCCTGTTGTCTGGAAACTGGAGGCCTTACTGCAGGTTGCAGGTTCCGCTGAACTGTCTGTCTTGGTGGTTGTATCTGCTTACGGAGCCTTTTTGTGTAGCCAGTTTCATTTTTGAAGTTGTTTACAGCCTAGAGGTAGAAAAATCACTGTTACATAAAAGTTACTAGTATGTATATTATGATCCCTATAAAAGACTTCCTTCACTAAGTGTTACGGTTGAACTATTCTCTCTAGTTTTCAGAGCTAACAACTGCACGGAGGTAAAAAAGGAAGTTCACTCTCTGCAGAGCTATTGTACGAGGCTGTCCTCAGATGGGAATAGCACTGCATCCGTTTGCACTTTCTTCATATTTTCAAGCTTCTCTTTGCAACAGAGAAAACTGGAAGCATGATTTCTTTTTGTGTAAACCAACATCAGAGCATCCTTTTGACAACATATATATTCAACAATGAAAACATGTCAATGTTTTTTGCTGAAATCTAGAAGTGAGCCAATTTTCTAATATCATAAATCAGGAAATTGCTCTGTATTTTTAAAGTGATCATTTCAAAATAAGCCATTAACAGACTTCTCAACCTGTCTTAATTATAGTGATGGCTCCATGAAGTAGAATTTTCCTGCCTCTTAGCTACTTACAAATAAGATGAGCTTTTCGTACATACATTATATGTAAAGTGAAGTTACCTGGCGTAAGAATTTGTTGGCAATTAAAGCATCAGGGGAAACATCTGTTTGATGACAAGTTGGGCAGGTATGTTCCTCTGATTCCAGTAGTGATGTTCTGATACCTGTGAACAAACAGAAGCACCTGAGCTAACAAATATTTGGGTCATACTTTACTCTCATATCCCTAAAAGAAAAGGAGTACTTGTGGCACCTTAGAGACTAACGAGTTTATCTGAGCATAAGCTTTCGTGAGCTACAGCTCACTTCATTGGATGCAGTGAGCTGTAGCTCACAGCTTATGCTCAAATAAATCTGTTAGACTCTAAGGTGCCACAAGTACTCCTTTTCTTTTTGCGAATACAGACTAACAAGGCTGCTACTCTGAAACCTCTCATATCCCTGTACACAACGAACAATGGGGTCTAGGGGAAACATGGACGGGGCGGAAAACATTTAAACAGGGACTTATTGAGAAGTTCTAGTATGTAGTATTATACTTTAAAACAAATTCTGTGACCACACACTCATAATTAACAGGTTTCAGAGTAGCAGCTGTGTTAGTCTGTATTCACAAAAAGAAAAGGAGTACTTGTGGCACCTTAGAGACTAACCAATTTATTTGAGCATAAGCTTTCACTTGCATCCGATGGAGAGCTGTAGCTCACGAAAGCTTATGCTCAAATAAATTGGTTAGTCTCTAAGGTGCCACTAGTACTCCTTTTCTTTTTTCATAATTAACAGTTATTTTTACAAAAAATATTTTTTGTAATCAACCTGTCATTTCTTTATCTGTTAGTAAAAGTAAGGATTTACAGAGTATAAAAAAAACCATTTCCATGGCTTTTTGAAAACTCCACCTTAAATAAAAAAGCACCACCTTGTTTGTACTTAAACATTGTTTAGTGTTTGCAAATCACAAAGTACAAGATAAAGTTAGTGCATGACAATCAGTCAGTGAAACTGATTTAACTAGTTTATTTTCATTGTCTAGTGGAGTGGGATACAATAAGTAATCAATCTCTAGATTAACGGGTAAATTTTATTTCTAAGAAAGCATTAGTAAATTAGGTTAAGATTATATTTTTAACTAACTGTCCTTTTAAAAGAGGAGTTTGAACAACAGTCTATCTTTCCTCTTGTTTGAGCCTCCAGTTAATTGCCGGTGTTGTATTTGGGATACTAACAATTTATATGGCAAATTGATGACAACTATTACCAAATCAAACAACAGAAACAAAGGAGAAGAAGAGCTTGAGAAAGCATTTATTCAAACTAGATGTCTTCAACATCAGGGACTATAAAAAATAATAATACAAGCATTCACTTCTTATGTTTTTCCATCCCTATGTAAAAAATTCCTCTAATCTGAGTTCCAGCTAAAATCATCTCTAGCATTCTTCCTTTACCCAAAGATTAAATGCAAGAATGTTCTGGTGAATAGATACCCCCGTTTCAGAATAAAGAGTAGCATAGCATTTTTTGTTAATTCAGATTCCTGTTCATTTTAGACGATCATTTGGCATCTGAGTTAACTATAATGTCAGACTATGGCACTTACATTCATCACAATAACTGTTTCCACAGCAGGGAATGACAACTGCATCATTCATTATATCTTTGCAGATTAGACATAACAATTCATCCGGAATAGGATCGTCCTCTTCTGAGGAGGAGGATGGTTCCTCTGGGAGGAAAGGGGGCTTTTCCTTCTTCCCTATAGCATAAGCCTCCCTGAAAGAAATAATTTAATTTAAGACTATCTGTTTAAAGAAAGGGCATAAAAATTTCAGATTTTATAACAGAATAAATAAATCAAGAACACACTTCCTAAACAGAATTCAACCATATACTTAGTATTATATATTACGCAAGAGAGATTTAATCTCTAAACAGGTAAGTGATTATTTATTGCATAATTAGCACAGATCAAACATGATACTGTTTCTACATAAGGAGGTACACAATGGAAAAATGAATTGAGATTTAGAAAAGGTTGAGTTTTAGCTGTATAACAGGTACCTTTTTAAAATTACCGTATGAACTAGATATAAAGGTTATGTAGATCCCTCTCCCTCAACCCACCACACCAATATTTTCTTGGTTTCTAACAACCATAAAATATTCCACAAAAACATTTGATATATATTGGTATTTAATGGGATTTTATCAGGTCAAGTAGTTATTTCTATTTTTGGACAAATTTTGATGTACACTACATACAATGCAACCACATTCCTACCATCTGCCATCACCACCAAAACGTCCATATAAACCCAAGTATTTGCATTGATGTACTTTTGTAATCCTTATCCTTCCCTCCTTCTTATTGAGGATTCTGCACTATTTAAAAAAGCGTGTTTGTTGGATTAGGTAGGACCTTACAGAGGATAACTATTTTCTACTGAGTTAAAACAAACAGGGTGAACTCAGATTTCCAGTGCCTTTACTAAGTGAGAGCAGCATTTCCACTAGACCTGAGTTTGCAGTGTGTTTTGCATGAAGGAGTTTTGGATTTCAACATATGAACAGCTTCAGCATCAGCAAGGTTTTCCACAGGCACATAGGTATTTATTAATTCTTGCTATTACTATTTTTTTGGTACATCTTAATCAGTTTACATAAAAACACTAAAGACCATCTGATCTTAAGACCTTTGGTGTCTTGGCTGAAACTGGCAGTTTCATCTAGAGCTGCTCAGTGTTTTGCAAGAAACCTATGAAGCAGATGCAGCATAAGCTGAAAATCAGCTTTTTTAAAAAAGTGCTTAACTACAGCTGCAAATATTATTTAAAACAACATCATCAGCACTCCTATTGCAGTGAAACTGAGGTAGAAAGTTTAGGTGACTAGTGCAATTCACACCAAGTCAAGGGCACAGAATCTCAACTCCCTGAGCTCGCCAGTAAAGAACGCTGCCATCTCAGTGTTGGCCATTTTTATAAAGTGTTCACTTTTAAGAAGCTTTTCATTCAAAGACCAACTATTCATTTTCAATACCTTGCTATTACACTTAAATGAAGGATTTATTTGTAAGCCAAAGCTTTCTAGCCAGCAATGGAAATGGACAAGATCAGATGCTGTTGCTGTGCATACCCCAAAATGTTTCAGGCTTTTGCTATGTTTACATAGCCCAATATTCACTGTCTCAGTGCTAATTTCTATGAAATAATATGCATGCTTTATGACACATTAAAATATTAGCCCAGCATATTTCAGTCAAGGTTTTCAAATCACTTTACTGCCAAAGTGAATTATTTGCAACAGCAAACTGAACACAGTCGGAGGGGCAGAGAGGGTGCCTAGACATGGTGACACAAACACCTGTGTATTGTGTGCATATATCTGCATAGCAAGTTATGAGCATATGTACGAATGGAACAAGAAAAAGGTTAAAAATACATTTGTATCAGCTTCAGGGGGTACCAATATTTTCCCAGTTAGAGCCACAATGACAAGTTTGCCACAGTTGCACCCCATTAGCATTATACAGAGCAGACCGCAGCCACTCAGATACTGTGCCAGAACCCCTGGAGACCACAGATGCCAACCTACATTGCTCCACTTTGATGTAGTCTCTGTTGGTTATGCTTTGGCCACCTCTGAAGTACTAAATACTTACGCATCAATAGTTGGTATTGCATATTTTCCTGTGTTTGTAAGCATAGCACCCTTTGTATTGGGATCTTTCACTTCCATCATGAAACTCCTGGGAATTCCTGTGCTCTTTTTAATCCTGGGAACAGACTCAAAATTTTTGTCCTGTTAAGAAAAAGAATCCAGATATATTTCAGCTTTAAAGGGAACCCATTTAAAAGGGCATCTGAATGCTTAAGTGTGTGAGAGTGATAAAAAAAATTGTATTTAATTTTTTTTCCTTTGCAAATATGAGGACTGCATGATAAATACATATAATTCCTTAACTGACTAAGACACTGCAAAGAATCAGGCAGGTGTTTTGAACAAAATGGGACAACTCCTGTGCTTGAAGTCAAACACAAGCACAGGTCTTTGCAGTACTAGGCCCTAAAGTGATAATCTCTCCATTCATGTAATAATGGCTGTAAAACATTTATGCTACAGAGTAGATGTCACATACATTTGAATCTACGGGAGGAGAATGGTTGGAAGAGGCATCCTCTTTACACTCATGTGTACAATTAAAATGATGAAGCATTCAAATGTGAATTGGTTTATTCATACAAAATTGATATTGAAACTATGGAGGATGTGACAAGTCTCAGGTAAGCATGAAGCATTCCACAGCTTGTAATATGAAAGTGCAAGACGCACTGGGATAAGGTAAAGAGAGGGCTTGCAATACCAACACACTGGAAAGTACAGGACATATCCCCTTCACCACAATTTCTCTCCTTTTCTTTACTGATAAACTTAAAATATTTTAGAAGAAAATTCTTCTAAATTTTCATTGATTTTTGACACCTCCGCACACAGTTTTTAGAATCCATTCTATAAACTCACATTACTCCACACACTGAAATGAGGCTAACTATCATGAATATAAATAACTAAACCTTTACTCCTTACTTCAAATGTGCAATTACTACTTTTAAAAATAGATCAGATAGATAAACATATTGTAAAGGTCCCTCCCTCCCCCCTTAATGTCTTGCAATTCAGAGGAACACAAGGCAGAAAAACGTCTCAGAATGGAATGTTTATCTCTACAGTGCATTCCTATTCTGGAAAAAGATACTAACTCTGAAAATGAATTTTTTTAAATACGTAAACTAAATCCAGCCAGAAATCTGAATTACTAAACAAAGCTCTCCACTATCAGAGTGGATGTCTTGTCAACAAATAGTATACAGTTAAACACTATCAGCTACTATGCACAGGCACAAAAGGAGAAATTCAGAGCAGAGTTTCAGCGTTTGCTATGAATTATCTTGCCTATGTGTTTAAGTTAAATCATAAAATGCAATAAACTCATACTACTAAAAACATAACAGTGCAAATCCCTCCATAGACTCTTACCCCATTTGTTGGGCAATTCTTTATGTAATGACCAGGTTTTCCACAACGAAAGCACGTATAGGATGGTGGAGGTGGACCCAAAGGTTTCTTCATGTAACTAAAAAGGTTTAAAAAAGGTGTGTCTACAGTTTTTAAACAGAACATAAACATATCTGTACAATTTGTCCATAATCTTCAAGGAACAGATTTGACATTATAAACACTTACTTGATTGGATCATATTCATGGCCAGACTGTGACATCATAGCTTTTATTTTATCTTCTTCGGAAGCATTGGCTTCAGCCAGATTGGCAGTCTGTTTAATAGGTAATTATTTGACACACACATTAGAAACACAATTAAGTCCACACAGCCAAAGACAACACCACTCATCCAATCCTGTAAAGAGCAGCACAAATCTAACTGAAGTTGCATCAAAATTGCTGCTTATATTTTATATTGTCATGAAGATGTTCTGGGGAGTCCTTAAGCCATTACATGATGTTTGTGTGCCTGTTAGTCTACTTGAGAAAAGCTTTCTTGGACACTCAAAACCTTAGGCTCTGTTTGTACCTTACATAAAGACTTGTGTAACTGCTCCAATTTTCTTTAAAACAAAAGTGGACTTGGACTTAAGCTAAGTGTACAAAAATCTTATTCAGTACTTTTAAGTTAAAGAAACTGAATATTAAGCTCCAGACTACATGAAAAAGTACGCTCAGTGTATTTGTATTTATTCAGAAATATGGATACAAGTAGCAGTATTTACATTTCAGTGTTAAAAGGACACTCAACTTGAATTATTTGAAACTTACTCTTTTGTTTGTTTTGTTTGAAATAAAGTCTGGGTCTCTGATATAGCACCCTTGAAGAGAATGTGCTTTTAAAATTCCTTTAGTTTTTTAAATAAGGGTATGTGTATTCCCCTCCTGAGATTTTTAGAAGGGTCTTTTCAGTAAAGCAGAAACTGACTATACACAGAGTTCTGTCACGTGTAAATAGACTAAAAATGTATTTTTGTTAACTTTACACTATGAAGTGTTGTAACTACAGCGGGTACAAAATTTGCAGATAAATAGCTTTCAAGTTGACTGTCTCTCTTTAATATGAAAACTGTAAATGTAATCCTCATATGTGGAGCTAACCTTTCAAAATACTGAAGCCAACTGAGGAAAAAAATTAAAATTTACTAGTACTCGTTAAAATATTTCATTACACACTAGTCCAGATACAAGCAGGGTCTAAGGGAGTGACTGCTAATTACTTGGATCTTCAAGCACCTAGCATTCAGATCAACCACTCAAAGTATTTTATCTTTTTATACATTCATTCACAAAAGCAACCAACTAGTTTCAACATTTTATTAAATGGTTGTTTCATATACATAGCTTTTCTTAACAGTAACATCAACCAGATTGACATCTATGAAACCATTTCCATTAACATTTACAGAAAATGTGATTTACAGATACTTAACTAATTTGTTTGAACCCAAACAGTTTACAAACACATCCAAAAGCACAAAACATTAGTAGGAATAGACCAAAATTCCAATATGGCATTTAATACATAATAGGAATAAAACAGAAAACTGTTAAACACATTGCCTCCATGCTAAGCCAATCTGTGCTGAAGAGGTTAAAGTAAGTAACAGTTTTGAGCTGCTTTATGTTATGTTTCTGCATTTTTCTGAAATACTTATGTTCTATCAAAAAACTTAAAAAGGAATACACCACGTGGACAGCTTTTCACATCTTAGAATAAGAAAGTTGACACGAGCTTACAAAACCGAGGACAGATTTAGGGACAGCACTAATGGAAGCCAATCTCTTTAGATGGCTATTTTTCAAGTTAAATTTCTTTGTTGCCAAATGAATGTAAGATTTTCATGTTTATAGTGGAGGGGAAGCTGTAGATGGAAAGAATTATATTTTTCTCTGGAAAACAAACGCCAGTCTTTACCCTCAAAAGAAAGGAAGTCTAACTACTCTGTATAATGTCCTAACCTTTCTAATCTTTTAAATTTTAAAAGAGCAATAATTTACTTGGCTGATACTATAGTATCTTTTCAGAAAGTGTAGTCACTAGTGCTTTCCCAAACAAAGTCACACATCATTGAGCAGAAAATGCAAGCAGTTTCATAGCAAAACATGGCATATACAACAGTTTCAAAAGGTCACATTTGCCAATATGCCACAAATACACATTGGTATATTCCTATAAACAATTGATACATTTACACAATTTACAAGTCTGTGTTCAAACAAATTAGATTGTATAAATGTTGTCCACTGTAAATATACTACAAGTCTATAACTTATGAAATTATGTGCAACACTCAAAGAATTGGTCTAGCACTGGAAAGTCTAGAAATCCAAAAAATAACCGTGCAATTGTCCATGTTAACGAAAAGCTTCTATTTTGGCTGTTGCAAAAAACTCTGGCAAGTCCATAACTTACAGCCAAAATATTATTAAATTCTTCTTTAAAAATTGTGCTAGTTTCCAATGGAAAATTAACGGAACGTATGAAAGAAACGGTAAACAGCTTCTGAAGTGCTTCTTCCTTGTGTCTTGAAGATGAGTAATACTGCAACATTATGCTGAGGCTGATAAGGTACTCCCCTTCTATCTTCCCAAACTGGGAACTACTCTTTACAGGATAGTATCAATCAATATATACACAAATTTTCAAGTTAAAGTCAGCACTTTTCACTAAAATAAAATTTTGCTCATATTACAAAATTAGCCAGATATAGATCACAATATAAGACATTTAAATATCAAGCAAACAATTCATTCAGTTTTATTTGACAAGAATATATATGTATATATACCTTTGTAAGCTGGGCCAGAGAAATAGATGCAGAAGAGTCATCAATCTGTTCACAAAAAATTAAACACACATTCAAGTTCCACAGTCAAAACATAGTGATATTTAGCCTCTATTGTAGTTTGAACGTCTACTCTGGGTATTTTTTGTGTGTGTCATTGACAGAGGCATTTTCCAAAGTAGTGCAATTTTTATTTGCACAAAACAAATGGGGCCCAAAACCATGGCAGCTTTAAAAATGTGTGATAGATCAGGAGGGGTCAGCTTCTAAGGGGAAGACACTAAAATAGTGAAGCAACTTGCTTAAATCAATGTATTGACTCAGAGCCTCTTCTCCCCTTGATGAGACCCCATAGCGCCCTAAATCAATAGGACTCAATATATTACGGACAGAACAAATACTTCTCACTTTGTAGCTAACTGGATTAAATTTTTTAAAATAATTTTTTAAAGTTAGTTTGAGAAAGAATTGTGTTAACATATAAATATATGTTTACTATATTTTGTAATTTAACACTTAATCATGAATGAGTGTGGTTATGCTTTTGTGAAGTACACAGTCGCCTGTTGCCAAAAGAAAGAACAGGCATATCAGCCCAGAGATAAAATCTTGTCAAAAAAAATCCATTTCATAAAAGCAATCCTTCCACTTATCTATGAGTCGCAAAATAAACTGTCTGGATCAAATGAGGACAAGTAAAAAGCTGTATAATTCTATATGTCATAAGAGTTTACTAGAACAGGGAAGAAATTACACAAGTCCATTTTATTAAAACAGAAGGGCATATTATAAAACTGAACTGAAAACATGCAATTGACTTTATAGAGATTTCAATATTTAACATCCTCCACGCCCCACGCCCCCAAAAAGGACAGTTTTTAATAGCAGTCATGAGGAGCGGTTATGGACTCCATTATGGACAAAAGCAAGAAAGCATACTTTCAGAGACGAAGGTAGACTCAGGTCCCAACCCTGCAAGCTGCTCATCCATGCGACCCCCATATGCTTGCCCAGACAAAGTACCTTGCAGGAAAGTGGCTGATTTTAAAGGCTTCAAATGGATCATTGACTGCAGCATAAATTAGATTACCTATTCAAAACGATTGGTAATATGTAATTTTTCCACACATGAAAAGGAAAATTCCTGTGCTCTTTGTAGAGGTATCAAATTGTAACATGCCACCACCACCAAGGATGAAATGATTAAATAATCAAAATAATACTTAATTATCAAAATAAAATTTGTAGAGAGAAAATATTTAGAAATTTTGGGCTCAGTGGTTATTTTGTCTTAAATAAAGCTGACTGGAGAAATGGAATAAAATTTCACAAGTTAGAGACCTCTCAAGTGAAGCCAATACTATCACTAGCATAAGCTGGAGAAAGATTAAAAAGAAAAAAAAAGTAATGGAACAGGTTTTTAAAGAATCCTATAGAAATTCTACATTACTTAATGTAGTAGAAATATGCCACAGAATAATTGTATTATTCCAACTTTGGGGAAATGTTTCTGTAATGAACCTATTCTTCATTCAATCAAAAAGGTCCCAGAGTTCATGATTCCTCCACCACATGGGACTCTTCTGCACATGAGCAGTACTTGCAACACAACTTATACACGGATTTTTACAGAATTGTCACAAAGACTTCAAGAAATGATACTCCTGAAAATATTCCATGGAGGGGAAGAATTAGAAGACTCAGAATATGAAGCCCCTTTTCAATGGTAATGCTTTGCGAATTTTTTTTTATTATAAATTTCAGTTTAAGAAAATTTCAGTCTGTTATAAAATCTCGATATGCTATGTTGTGATGCTCTACATTCAATTAGGTTAAAAAAGGAAATGTAGTTAAATAACCAGAAAGCGGAGGTTTCAGAAGTCCCTCCTTTTTACATGTGGAAATAAAGAGGGCTCTGGTTTACAATTACAGCTGATAAAACTAGTTTCTGAGCTTCTGTGTTTAACAATTTATGAAGTGTTATGAATGTTTTATCAATTTTTTGCCAATGCTAGACTTCTCAGTGTTTAATAGTACAACTGCAAGAGTCCAATGGATAGCTTTTCTAAATCGGTTATATTTTCTACCTTGAGCACAGCAAGATAACATAACAGATAAAATTTTCTCATGCAAAAGCATTAATGGTTTTAGACACAAGTCTGACCTGATCTCTTAAGGAAGGGGGTAATGGTGTTATTCCTGAACATTAAATTACCACCAGAGGGAGTGAATAGTTGATTTAATGTCCGAGTATCTCCTGGTGGCCTCCCGGCCTGTTTTGTATTCTTCTCCTTTTTGCTGTCAACTTTTTCAAAATTTCTACTATAGTATGTGGTCAAGCTTCCTGCCAGCCACTGGATTCAGACACATGGAACCTACATGTCCAAGGTTCTTGTGACTCCAGGTGAGAGTACAACAGAACAGACCTGATACTGTAGTAGAACTCGAATAATAAAAAAGGTGAATGATTGGATTGGATCCCATGTCACCAGAAAACTGCTCAGAGGAACTGGAGTAGAGTTGGGGGGGGGGGGGGGGGGAGGAGGAGGAAAGAGGTGAGAAGGACAACAAACCATTCAATCCCAAACTTTACACATAGACCACTGTTGGAGAACTATAGGGATTTCCGTTTCAATTATAAGGCCTACAATACTCAGGATTCAAGTTAACTGAAGAATTGGCCAACCAGGATTTCAGCTGCCTTTTAGTGACTTGTGCTCTGAGCAAAGGACTGTTTTCTGTATTTCTACAGCACCTAAGACAATGGGGGTACTGATTCTGATTAAGGCTTCTTTTTGCTACTGACACTCTGATACTAATAAGGTAGTCACAAGTTTTAAAACAAAGGTTCAAAACCCTAAATCATATTGTGACAATGTCAGAATGGGCACAGTGTAGGAGGATATTAACACATAAAGAGCAAGAAATGCAGAAATAATCAGTCAAGATAATTATCAAATTACTTGAATTTATATCAGGTATACTAACCCATTTTAAACTTGCTGCCCTATGTTTTGTTTTTAGTGTGTCAGCTTTCAATTAACTTAATCCTAGTACACTGGAGCCAAGTTCTGCTTTTAGATACATGCAATGGGAGTTGTGCACATATAACTAAGGACAGAATTTGTCCCTGATTTTAGGTTGTGCTGGGCAATTACAGGTAATAAGTGTGCCCACATCACTGGAAGTGACTTATCCTGGATACTGCAAGGATTGAACCCCTACTGCCTTTGAGATTTAAAGATGAAAAGCACTAAGAGTTATCATTAACAGAAACTGCATATGTAGAGGACTGGCAAGATCAGGCCCCAATTGATTTTTTTCTGCCCACAACCTAAATAGCGTCCAATCATGCCAACAAGACAAGAGGGAATATTTTTCCTTTGCTTCCATTTTAATTTAAATAGTTCTAATTAGAATTAATACAGCCATTCTTTAAAGTATATTTTTTAAAACTGATGAGAAATCTATATCAGCTCATAATAAGATGCTACTTAGAAATGTAATACAGAGATGCCAGGGAACACACAAGGCTAAAAGAATGTTAACTTTATTTATGAACATGTGATCTGTGTTCATACACATGCTAGTAAACAAAAAGGAAAAGAACTGTTTTCAAGAAATAAAAACTCATCTGAATTAGACCAAATACTGTAAATGTGGTTCACATAAATGCATTACATTAACTTCTAGGGTCACTGGGCCAGTCAAGCTAATTTGAGCGAGCGCTGAGACGTAAGTATGTCTAAAAACCAATTTGAACCAACTGCTAACAGAATTTTGGATTGCAGATTAGGTTTTTAAAGATGTTAATACCACAAGTACAAAAGACTAGGATTTTAGATTTATTGTTACATTTCTTGAGAACTAGAGGCTATATTCTTCACAGACCACCGACCTAAAGGTAGGAATTTCTAGATTCTGTTTTTTTAAAAGCTTATCAAGCAATCAGATCCAATGATCCAGGGTTAGTGTAATGCCTCATACCATTCTAGATAAAAATCAGTTGTACTTAAAGAAAAATGAAAAATAAACACCAAGTAATAATTCTGAATACTAATTAGGACTATTTTGAAATGTTTGAATTATGCACAATATTCAACCCAATCAGCAAGTCAAAGTCTACACCATAACCAGTTAAATATTTGTTTGTGTAACTATAATTCTGTATTTTGCAACAGACTAACAATCAGTGTGTCAAACCTAAAGAAAAATGCAGCCCCTTTTTCAACTGTAAAAGCAGAAGTGGTGGTATACTAAAGAAAGGCTTGGTCACTAACAGCTTAAGAAGCATCCAACTCAGAATTGACCCAGATCAGAAAATGTCCTGCAGGTCAGAGTTAAGGAGGTTGGTAGGGGGCTTCACCTGGATTGCACAAGGGTCTAGCAGACAAGATGACTAATTAGCTGAAATTCCTACACCAAGTTTTAGATACTTTAGTCTGCAGACATACTAAACTGTATATCACAGAAAGTGGAAGAATCAAATGCAGAACTTTAGAATACCACTTTGTGTACCAAAAGTTAGTCAAATTCATGGCAACTGTTTCAAGACATTTATGTATTTAGAGGCGCCCAAACACTCCTTTTTAATCTCACAGTTTTATGGAATGTAAATATTCAAGTATTTAAGGACAGCAAAATGAGCCATTTAGCTGCACAGAAATGCGCCCCCTCCCGAAATGCTGGGATATATTTGGTTCAGCATTTGTTTGAACCCCAAGTCAAAAAGTAAGAAACAATACCAAGTTTAACAATAATGGTTTCTCAGTGGTTTTTGATAACATTTTCAAAAACCATTAGGCAAAAAAAGTATTGAAAACAAAAGCTAAGTGATACAATGTGAAAATGGCAAAAAATACACTCCAAACATTTTTATTGCAAGAAACAAAAAAGCACACAACAACCTGTACAAACATACATATTACTAACTATAGACAGACAGATGTAGAACATGGCACCATGTTCAATTGTGCAAACCTTGAACCTTCATGATCTGAAATTGATCATACATTATCTGTACAACACAGAGTCATACAGGAAGTATTCTAGCATATTCAATATGAAATACAATGCATTACTTGGCACAAATACTAGTATTCACATTAAAAGTGTGCAAATGATGGCATTACTCAATATTTTTACTATTTTGCATCAAATACATTGTATTTACAATATATACTGTGCTTTGTTGGAAGTTAAAATTTAAGTTAATGTTTAGAAAATTAATTTGCTACATTATTGTTTATAATTAAGTGCAGTGTGTAGGAAAAAAGTGTGAGATTGTGTTTTTACATACTGCTTTTGAAGTTCCACTCACTGGTTCAGTTCGACTTCTAGAAGAAGAAATAAAAAGTTGTCAGAATAAGAACACTGTTTACATCCTTCAAACAAACAATGAAAACATACTATGCTGTGATTACCAATATTATATGTTCTGATAATTTAGTGAATATAGAAATTTAGGTGACTAGAGAAACTGTTCTCCCTTGGGCGTCACAGCATTACTTTGAAGTTACATTTATATTTTGTATTTTCAAAACAAGTATTGTAAGACTCATGTTTGTGGAATAAAATTTATTTAGTAAAAACTGAATTTAAAATTCAACAAGTCTGCATTTGGACAATTGCCAACATATTAATGATCCTAAATATGAACTGCTTCATGCTACAATTCTGTATTCTCAGACTATCACCTATCTAAGCAGGGGCTTACAGTGTCCAAACAACTCTGACATTCCTAATGCAGTTATACTAAGGATCAGCTCTGAGTCTCACTGACTGTATTTGATTATTATTCTAGCTTCTGAAAAAGAGTGGTAGTCTAGACAGTTATTGGCCTAGTGGAAGGGAGGAAGTAGTAGACATGATATATTGTGATTTTAGTAAGGCGTTTGACACAGTCTCGCATGACATTCTCAAACAAACTAGGGAAATATGCTCTAGATGAAATCATAAAGGGGTGAACAAATGGCTGAAAAACTGTACTAAGAGTAGTTATCAATGGTTCACTGTCAAACTGGGAGGATATAGCTAGCTGGGTTCTGCAAGGGTCTGTCCTGGGTCTGGTATTTTTCAACATTTTCATTAATGACTTAGATAATGGAATGCAGAGTATGCTTATAAAATCTGGGGATGACAAGCTGGGAGTGATTGCAAGCACTTTGGAGGACAGGATTAAAACTCAAAGTGACCTACACAAATTGGAGAATCAATCTGAAATCAACAAGATGAAATTCAATAAAGAAAATGCCAAGTGCTACACTTAGGAAAGAAAAATCAAATGCATAAACACAAACTGAGGAATAGCTGGCCAGGCAATAGTACGGCAGAAAGGATCCAGGGATTATAGTACATCACAAACTAAGTATGAACCAATATGTGATGCAGTTGCAAAAAAAGGCTAATATTCTGGGATGTATTAATAGGTGCATGTATGTAAAATGCAGGAGATAGTTGTTCCACTCTATTTGACATGGTGAAGCCTTAGCTGGAATATTGTGCTCGGTTTTGGGTGCCACACTTTAGGAAAGATGTGGACAAATTGTAGAGTCCAGAGGAGAACAAAAATGATAAAAGGTTTAGAAAACTTGACCTATGAGGAAAGGTAAAAAAAACTGGCCATGTTTAGTCTTGAGAAAAGATGACTGAGGGGGACCGGATAGTCTTCAAATAGGCTAAGGGATGTTATAAAGAGGACAGTGATCAATTGTTCGCAATGTCCACTGAAGGGAGAACAAGAAGCTTAATCTGCAGCAAGGGAGACTCAGAAAAATCTTCCTAGCATCTAACCTAACTATAAGGTTAGGAAAGTACCGGAATAGATTACCAAGGAAAATCATGGAATCCCTATCATTGGAGGTTTTTAAGAACAGGTTAGACAAACACCGGGTCAGGGATGGTGTAGAGGTATACTTGGTCCTGCCTCAGCATGGGGGGATGGGCTAGATTACCTCAAGGTCCCTTCAGCCCTACATTTCTATTGTTTGAAATGTGTCTGATATTGAAATATTATTGGATTCTATTGTTTGAAATGTGAATTTTAACTTGTAAGAATTGTGCTAAAAAGTAGAATGTTTGAGGTACAGTGAATAATACTATAAATCCTCAGCAATGTGGTACTCATACAGGATTTCTTTGTGGAAGCCCAAACACCCTGGTGAGGGATCTGCTGATTTTAGCCACGAAAGTGCCCAGATAGTAAACCTTTTATATATGCTATATTGACTAAAAGTAGTAGTAGAAACATCACCTGAAAGAAGTTTCTAGGATTTTGTGCGGTTTAGGAGTCCTGTGACAAAAAAAAAGTCTTAATTACCAGAATTTGCTCAAAATAAATCCTGAATATTCTACAGTATTTAGGAATTCCTTTATTACATTTGAAAGTGTGTTGAGGTTCTACATATTGATTCTGGATCTGCAAACTACTTAGAGAACTAGGCATGCAATTGTTGGTATTGTTAATAAGAGTTGTATATTTAATTAATGAAGTTGCGAAAAGTCTCCCATGAGCTGAGGCAGTTTAATGCCTCGCATGGAATTTATTTATGCATGTAGGACTTGTGCTTACAACAGTCACTACTAGGAAAACTGTTCCAGGCTCACAATCAAATCAGAGGTAACGACATCCCAAAGGTGGGGATAGGTGAGGAAGTTCTTTAAGATATACACCACACATTTGTTGATCAATGTGTTTACCTTGAAGAACATGCTACAAGATGAACAGTAAATTTTGAAAGGCATTGCATACAACAATACTGTAGTTCTGGGCTTGAAATCTCAAAGCTGCTTATTTTTAAGTTAACTATACTAATGAGCAGCTTAATAATTAAATCGGCACACAGCATGCAACTACTCAGGAGTCACTTCTGCACTTTGCCTTCTACTTGTTAGGCTAGAAACACCACAGAAGCAATGGGCAGCCTTTATGGAGAGAGCAAGATGCACCATTCTTTTTGTACCCCCTACAGATTTCTATCCAGATTCTTATTCTATTCAATAACTTATCTGTTACTATCTAACACTTTACTTTGGAATAGCATTGAAGCACCAGGAAGATGCTGTCTGCTCAGCCACAGATTAAAATGACTCATTCCAACAAAGCTAGTGAAACTAATGTAGAAGTGGGATAATACAGGAGGAAAGAAGGGTAACAAGCAACCTGCAATCCTGACTTCATTCTTTGAAATTTCTGACATTTTAGCCAACACTACATCTGTTACTCCACACTGGGATTAACAGGGAAAACAGACATTTGGCGCTCAATGGTAACATAGTATAAAACAGAATTAATGAAAATCTTTTAATCTTGTTCACATGCAAAATGGCTGACCTGATTACTGAATTTCAGAGTGGGGAGGGATTATCACCTCCCTCACCACACACATTTGGGAACCTTGTTCTTTTTGCCTTCCACTGAAGCAGTGATTGTCTCTTGGAATCTGGCAGGCATATCCCCCATAAAACCTCCTGTGTTTGGAAGATATACAGAATGGTGGACCTTGG
Organism: Caretta caretta; assembly: GCF_965140235.1. Lineage (NCBI taxonomy): Eukaryota > Metazoa > Chordata > Testudines > Cheloniidae > Caretta > Caretta caretta. The sequence goes on from NC_134215.1 coordinate 2,517,562, forward strand.
TCTTTCCAGTATGGTTTCTATGAAAGACTCCATGATTGTTGCCAATACTAATACTAGTTGTTTGTTGGTAAAGTACTTGTCCTGCCCTGTCCCAAGACAGAAGTACACCCATCCACTTACTGACAAGTAGTCATCTCTGACATGGGAATGAGTGCGTGTATATATATATATATATATATATATTAATTACACACACACACAAACATGCATAAGAGATGAGAGAGGGGAAAACTTTGGCCAAGCATTATAGGTTTTTCTTATAAAAAGTGCTATGAAATCTTTCCTGTCAATATAGAGCAAAAAGGGCCTCAGTTTAAGGGCACAACCAAAAGACCAACTCACAGAGTAAACTGAACAGAACTCTATCTACCTCAGAATGTAATGGTGGGACTAGAATCTGGAGTCCCAAGAAGGCTAGATATTCAAGCCATCCCTCTGGCAAAGATCAAGAGGTTACAGGTCTCATGCTTTCAGCTACAACGTGAACCAGTAGTAACTCTTATGAAAAGAAGAAAACCTAGACACATTTGAATGCTTCTAGCAAACTATTCATTACCAAAGTCTAATAGCCGCAACACCTGATAGAGTATTTGATTTTATGAATACCTACATGACATATGTTTTGCTTGTAGATTTAACTCCTCCAATAGGGATTCTTCTAACAATTACAGATGAGTTCTTAGGAATCAGGGCACTATCATCTGTGTATTCTGAAAAGAGTAAAAATGCGGTAAGAAAGATCAATTTCCATTCCCAAAAAACACATTTCTCTTTTTCATATGCAATTTGTTAGGTATTTAGAAGAATTCATTTAACTGAGAAAAACCAAACCCAGAATTTTAAAATAAATACTGAAAAGGTTAAAATTAATCCACACAAATAAATAGTAGATTTCTATTAATTGACCACCAATTCTAGAGGGTTGTTGCAAACACACACACAGGCAAGTTCTACAGTGTTATAATCAGAAAGGTGACTAAACAGGTACTTTCTTACTCAAGAGATCCAACCCATGGCAAATGTAGGATTTCACTGTAAAATGAGGACAGCTTGGCCCATAACATCTTCATAACTGAACTGGTAACTATGCAAAAGCTACAGTGAATACAGATCTGAAGTAGAGTTTGCATGGCAGGCAGTTCGGAATAGTAATCTTTTAACTTTCAAACTTAAATATGCTATAATGCGTTTATTTACTTAAGTTACTAAAAATATGTTTGAATATTAAAAGTGAAAATTTAAAAAAGCCAATTTATCACTATTGTGTTTATTTTTGGCATTTCTTCAAGCTCAATAAAAATCAATGCCATCAGTTTCACTTTCAGCACTTGATGTTTGGATTGAAAACAAAGTAGAAGAAAGTCTGTATTAACAGTTTAAACTGGATTTCTTTTAATTATGGAAATGTGTCTATTCTTTCTTAAACTAAGCAACTGTCTAGGAAGTAATTGAGAAAAACTCCACAATGCCCCTTGTAGATAGATTCACTTTTCAAAGTAAAACCACTTTAAGACAAAATCGTAGGTTTAGCAAAAAGAAAGACTTAACACTTTAAAAAGCTAAACATTTAAAATAAGTTCTACATAGTGTTGAATTTGTCTTTGTGAAACACATTCTGATCTAACCTCAAGCTCACATAAACCTGCAAGTCTTTAAAAAACAATACCCAACATCAGGTTACTTTCAGATTCAAAATGTGAGTTTTGGGACTACCTCTGCTATAGTGTAACAGTGAGTGGTAACTGAGTTTCCAAGACTAATTTAGCTTGCTCAGGATGAAACTTCTTGCCATGAAAGAGGTCTGACTCTCTATGGCAGCTGGCTACCCCACCCCAAATGGTTTCAACGCAGTGGACATCAGTCTGGGTTCAGGAAACATGGCTAAATTATTAGTCATGGAGGCATATAGGGGAAGACATAGTGGGATCAAGATCAAGACAGTGTAGTGTGCCAATGATCATTGAGAAATTCAAACAACTGGGATTCCTGAACAATGCGGGCGCTATTGAGGGAACTCATGTGCCCAATCTGTGAATTCATATTCCCATATAAAGTCCAAAACGTAGATTAACAGAGGAAGTTACTGCTCAATTGTGACATGGCTTTGAGAGACTTATGACAGTTTCCTGGTTATTTATATAGGGTGGCCAGGCAAAGTGCAAGATGCACAATTTTTCAAACAGCCGGACTTCTAAAAGATGGGCAGAGTAGGACTACAACGCTGACAGTGGCATTTGTCCCCACTGTGATTCTGGTGATCCCACATGCCCGTTTCCTCTATTTCTAATTAATCTATTCCCAGATTACACCAGACTGAAGAGATATCAATTCAAACATACACATCAGGAGCGCATGGTGGTGGCTAGAGAAGCATAAGGTTTTGTGAGACTAAAAATAAAATGGAGATGTTTGTTGACCTCCAAAGGCAGTTCAGTGACCAATGTAACATCTGCCTGCTGCATTTTTAAATATATATATTAAAACAAAGGTAGTCTTTTATGGAGAGCTGAAGAAGTAGGCAACTAGCTATGCAGCAACCTATGCACAGCTGGACACACAAGCAGTTGCATCTGAGACTGTCACTTAAATACAAACATTGTGCAATCCTCTTCAGAAATGCTTTGTATACACACACTTTTAAACTGTTGGTTTAGTGTTGCGAAGTAAATATTGTTTTATTTTTAGCCATTTATATTTCTTTGCTGTGGGCTTCTTGTGTTTGGCATTTAATTATCCAGTTATCTTGATTTGTATAGTGGATGAATTTATGGAGGAGTGATTTCATGTACCAGAGCATAGTAACTGACAGCTGCTTCTGTGAAGTGCCTTTCAGTTGTGAGCTTTACTCTTGGTGATTTTAATGCATTGTTTTTTTCTTATGCTTTATTAGTGATTTGTATTAGTTCTGGTGAGGAAGTTTCATGGAGGAGTGAATTCATGTATTCCTATTAAAGAACATAATGCTTGATGCACAAACCCTTTATTTTTAAGAAAATGTTTTATTATACAAACATTTGCAAGTCAGCTGCAAAAACAAAACAAAGTAACATTTGTACAACATGAAAGGCAACAGACATTCATTCACAAATTATCTTACTGGGATTCCAATTTTCCTTTCCATTGGCTTCTAAAGGCGCAAGTTGCCAGAGGAATAGAAAGCAAGGGAGCTGAAGAGTAGGTGGCAGCTCATAACTATTATCCTAATTTAATGTTGTGTTTTACAGGCAATGCAGGGATCAGTTGTTCGATCAACAGAGTCATTTTCCTGAACACTTTGCATCAGTTGAACGTTTCCCTTTAGAACTCCGTCTCCCATTCTAATTTCTCCTCTTCCTGAAATAGTCCTGCCTCATTGTGCTTTGCCCTATATTGCAAATTGGCCCTCATTTTGTGTTCCTTGAACCAGTACACTGACAGATATTTCACCACTGTGAATCTATTCTGCATGACACCATGCCTCTTCTGGGACATCCATCCTACTGGTGTGGCCACTATAGTGAAAAATAAGGAATGAGTTAACCATAGCAATACTCATCGATCCCTAACCCTAGGAATACCAAGACGTGCAACAGAAATAAATTCAGTTTCAAATTTTAATACCTTCTTACAAGTAATTTTCTTCCTGGATTAGACTCAATGAATTCAAAACATTTATAAGAAAGAGGGTTCATTAGGGTGCTAGATTAAGGCCAAGAATGGAATTGAGGGGATAGGTGCTGGTCTACCAATGTTTACTTATTACAGGAAAACACAACACTTGAAACCATTTAACCGGCATTTGGGGATAAAGGAGTTCCTGAGGAAATGAAGGGAGAAGCTGCTAACTCCATTGCTAATTTATTTGAATAGATGCTTTTTTGACTGTTGCTACACACTGAGCAGAAGTCTTAATTGAGCTGTCCACAATAATGCCCGGATCTTTTCCTGAGGATAATTAATTTAAAATGCAGTAAAGTATGAATTGTTCAAACCATTATCTTCAATTTGCATTACTTTGTGTTGGTCAACGTTAAATTTCATCTGACATCACACTGCCCATCACCACAGCTTGATGAGAGTACTCATGTTAGTCTTCCTCAGTCTTTACTAACTTAAATTGTGTTATTTGCAATTTTGCCACCTCACTTCTATTTCCGTTTCCACACATATACACACCACTCCTATTAAGGAATCTTGTCAAAATCTGCTCTTAAACTTCTGCTAGGATGATGGCAGCTAATCTGGTGCACCAGTCTGTTATATAGCTTAAAACAGCCAACACTTTTTTTTTTTTTTACAGTGAAGTTCTCATTTTTAGATTTTTTTTTTTTTTTAACATTGTCGTCTCTTGCTCTTTGAATCCACCATGCTGAGGCAAACTTCCACCCTGACAGGAAGAATGGCTCATACAGCCAGAGGGTGGGGGAGTTATGTAGGGGCATGCCAATATTGTAGAATTATGGGGAGAACCAAAGCAACTAGGTATGGAAAAAGCTCATCAGCTACAGCTTATACTGTCTAGGTGGTGGAGAAAGGACTTGTGGAGCAGGAGAGGACATTTCTATCCTCACGTAAGACTATTATCTGCCCTTTCAAGAAATGACATTCATAAGAACCCAGAAAACTCTTCCCCAAATAATTAAGTCACAGACTCCCACACCCTGTCCCCACCAGTATATTTTACAATAAAATGACATATACCTGGTGTTGAGAGCTCTGTGTTTTCAGATTCCTTGTCCTGCCAATCTATCTTGGCTGCTATTTCTGGATCTTTCATGCACACAAAACAGTTCCTATGAGGTCAGCAACATGCCTGGCATCTTCAGAACTAGCTTCATGTTCCAGTGGTCCAAATTGTTGATGGAGCCCTCTTCCATCAATGCAATGCATGGGACCTTTGTGCTATGCAGAAGTATTTCTGTGGCTCTGGAAGGTTGAGCCTCAAATAATTTGTCCAGTTCATTATAAAAGGAGCACACTTTTTGCCCTGAACCAGGCCTACTGCCACTAGCTCCGGCCTCATTATACAGGATGTTCAATCCCTTTACCTTTTCTTGGCATTGCCTTCCCCTCTAGTGATGCCCATCTCCACCAGTCACTCAGACTCCCAGTCTCACACTATTATGAATGACCAAGATCATCTGGGCCTTATCTCCTTATATGGCCATTAGTGTTTGCACAGCAACCTCAGGTAGCTAATTCTATGGTCACATGATGGACACCTCCAAAACATGCTGCTGTCAGAACAAGAATAATTTCAGCAAAGTTGTAGAAGAAACTGATCGCCATGGAAACAACATACATTTGAGTTCCATTCTGTATGTAAAGCTATTTGCACAACTTGACCCTACACAAGAAACTTCAGGAAGTAGACTGACGAAGGTCACCTAGGCAGTGAATGCTGCACTGTGAGATCATAGCATGAGGATTACTTGTACAATTGAGGGATGCTACCCCAGCAATCCCTATCCACACGAGCACTGCAATAGATATTAGCACAGTGGTTAGCCTTTCTTCAAGCAAGGTTTTAGAGTAACAGCTAGTTACTCTGTTAGTAACTAGCTGTTAGTAACAGCTAGTTACTCTGGTAGTCTGTATTAGCAAAAAGAAAAGGAGTACTTGTGGTACCTTAGAGACTAACCAATTAGCTCACGAAAGCTTATGCTCAAATAAATTGGTTAGTCTCTAAGGTGCCACAAGTACTCCTTTTCTTTCTTCAAGAAAGGGTCATCTATACAGTGGATGTAATGCCTGTGTACCATTGGAAACATTTTAATACATACAAAATGTGTTAAAGATGTGTTGGGGGAATCAAATGGTGGTTAACACAACAAGTTTTGTATTGTAGATAGCATTTAAGTGGCATCACTAAAGCTGCATGGTAGAAACCAATTTAGACAGGGCTCAAGCCTTTTTACTCCTTTAAAGAGTAGGATTAGATGACTGTGGTAAAAAAAAACATCAGAGCTTGCAAGAACACAAGAACACATTTTTTCCAGTACACAGAAGGCCAAAGGAGAGGATGAAGAACTGCTCATTTCCCTTGCCATGCGTGGCAAGGGAGTAGGGCAAGAACAACTGCCACTCAAGAAGACTGAACTCCTGAAAAAAATCTACAAGAAAAACTGCCAAACACCTGGTTAATGGAGAAAATCATGAAATCAAAGACAGTTATGAATTCCATGATCTTAAGGTTCTTCTGCAATTTTTGATTAATTCTGTACTGTCTGAAAATCTCCACTTATTATAAAAGTATGATCTGAAATAGATTTGTGTTTTCTTTTTGTAAGTGTATGTATAAAGTGGGCATGAAAGGTATTTTTCCCTTTTAAGGAAGTGTCCCATACTGCTTATTTACCACCTTAGAAATACGAAGGGTGTCCAAAGTCTGAACTTTACTGGTTTTGCTTTTTCAATTTCAGAGAATGTTTAGTGTGAGCTTGAACACCTTACTTGAACATCTTACCATTTGATCCTCAGTTGTTTCAGCCTGACTGTTTTAGTGCCAGTCCATATGAAAACTAGCTGAAAAAATTTAACTAGTCCTCCCATTACTGTTCCACATTGTATCAGTTGTCTCTTCAAGTATCCCAAAATCACTGCTTCTGTGAGCTGTGTCAGAAACTGTGGGAAAAGTATTCATAAGGCACTGTAATTAGAATGGTTCAGAAAGCGCTAGTGTGGTTTGAGGCTGAGCATGTGTTCTTAACATGATTCAGCACCAAAGAGCATGTGCCTAAATTGGTGCTACAGAACCAGTTCAACAGTTGTCTAGTATATACATACAATGCCACAGACTGAAGTTTCTGCCTTGTTAAATCAGCCTTGTAGAAAGCTGTCTGCAGCGAAACAATGCACAACCTTGGCTGTTGCTTATCCTCTGATCCTATTGCGTAGTTTCATTTTTGAAAGAGAAACTGCTAAGGAAGTCAGCAATTAAAAACAATAAATATTGAATTACAGAAGGGTTGGCTAATTAATTCAAACTTGCATTAATAAAGTATGCAAGTACTGGTTTTGGCTATGTACTCAACTTCCATATTAGACATAGTGTACACATTATAGCAGACAGTGATCAAGAAAGTGTTAAGTGCTCAATTTCTGTGCATTTGAAGTTGTAACCTCCATATTTATTACTGTTAACTATAGCATTTAACATTCATAGTACGCCTACATATAATTCATCTGCTGAACATGACAGCTAGTACAACAGTTGCAACTGAATGTTTATTGACAACTCATGTAATAAGAAGGAGAAAGAACACCTTCACAACTAAAACATACATCAATGAAATGTGACTACATATGGGCCACTGAACTAAGACTTCACTCAAATATATGAGGTCACTAGACACCGTAGTGGAAGAGAGGAAAATCTGACATGGATACTTCCACTGATTGAGAAGTAATGTTAAAAGTATCAGAGTAACAGCCGTGTTAGTCCGTATTCGCAAAAAGAAAAGGAGTACCTGTGGCACCTTAGAGACTAACCAATTTATCTGAGCATGAGCTTTCGTGAGCTACAGCTCACTTCATCGGATGCATCATGCTCAAATAAATTGGTTAGTCTCTAAGGTGCCACAAGTACTCCTTTTCTTTAAAAGTATCACAAATTCAACAATAGGGACTACAAAAAAAAGCTCTCAGCCATACTGCTGCATCTCCTAGTGTCTACAGCTACATTTTTGCATGGTAGGACTGTGAGAGGTAGAGGATCCTTTTGAAAATTAATGCATGTTCCTGGATTGAGTAGTAACAGACTTCATGATGAGCAGATGTACCACACAATTCTATCTATCCAAGCTATTTACAACACTAACTTATCCACAAAACACTTAGCTGCACAACTGCTCAACTGCACAGCGGCAATGAAGATGGACATTTTACCTACAGGTCTCACTAAATTTTCCTACAACTTTACCAGTGTGTGTGCATGTGTATTTGTGTGTGTAAATAGCATCTAATTCACTTGTGTATCTTGCCATATCTATTCAACGATATCACAACCCAATGTTTGACGTCAACTTGCTTTCAAGGACTGTAATATTCCTAACTGAATCAGGTTGGAAAAGAAAGTCAATTATAAAACAGACCACTTTAGTTAACACAAACATCTCAATCCGCGACCAGAGGGGGAAGAAGGGGGAAAAAGAAAAAGGCTGAATCTTAAACCTGTCTACTACTGCATCTGTCCTATCCAAGCAAAGCCGTAATAATACCTCTCCCTGAGGTATCACACTATCTTTTACCACTATCCTAGTTCACTAAACCACCACCATAACCTGATTCCTATCACCTCTAAAAACTTACTTCTTCCATAATGCTCAAAAGTAAATAAGAAAAATAATTTGAAACTAAATTTTTCCTGAGTTTTCCTCTCAATTGCAAGGTCTCTGGGGGCAAAAACTCCCTTCATTCAGTCTTGTATAGCACAAAGTACGCTGTAGTATTTAAGTACTAATCAAATAGAATTTAATGAAAAACATGAAGCTGAATTGTAAGGATTTTTCTTTATCTTTTTCGTTGTTATCCTGAAGAAGTTTACAATTTATGACCAGTAAGTTGGCTAGGCATCTGAAACTCAAGGCCACCAGGCAGAGGGATTTGGGGTAGATAAATAGAAAAGTTTACGTATTTATAAATCTACTATTATACAGCTTTGCTTTCAAGAGCCAATACTTTTTTGCAACATTTTGCATTTCCCTCCAAGTTCTACATGAACCCTCCCCAAATAATCATACCAGACAAAATAAACTCTCTCACCTATTTCAGCATTCCATTTCCAGAGATTTAAAGTCACATTAACAATATTTATTCCGTATCTTATCTTTCCTCCTCTTATCCAAAACTTATCAGTCCTAACCAAAACTAACAGACTGATGCTAGTCAGTCCATGAATGGAACTTGAGTTATGTTCCTTCCATTTTAATCAACACTTCCTTTTAGGAAGGCAAGCACTCAACTTAACAGTCTGGTGAAACATTATGGAATTCTGTGTTTATTCTCTAAAGAAAACATTAACCTTTTACAAAGAACTCATCAAATCAATACAAATTCAAAATGAATGAGCCATAAACCCTAACCTCAAAGTTGTCAGAGTCTCTTTAAAGTTACACTTTTCTCTGAAGATTGTTTACCTGCCTCTACTACAAACACCTTTAGGGTCCAATCCTATAAAGCTCAGGGCCTAACAACATTTTTTTTTTCTTAATTTATCTTCAGTTTCCCATGCATTTGATAGTCTTTGTTTCAGTTGCATATTCTGTCTGTGAGTCTTTCACACAGCAGGGAAAGGAAACACGAAACAATTGGCAGACAATGGCAGATATAGCATCCAAATCCAAAGGTTTCACTTTTCAATTTTAGTTGACTAAATTGGTAGCATTCCTTTAAAGGTAATATATTGCATTTTAGAAGTCAGACACTTCTTAAAGTTGTTGCAAGTTGAATTCTAAATTTAATCAGATGCTAAAGTTATACCAATGGCTGATCCACCAATTTAAGACTCCTGTGGAGAAATATGAAATGAGAATCCCCCCAGAGCCAGCAGCCCTATTCACTGAATGGAAATAATGGTATTTCTAAAGACTTCTGAGAAGTGTGTGTGTTATTCACAAAGCCATTTACAATAGGACAGGTCATGTACCAAATATATCAAGGTTCAAATGGGATTTAACCAGGTGAGCAGATGCAATTAGTTTGTAGCAAAGTAGACAGACAATAAAAAAGTGATTGACAGTTTGAACTTAAAGAACTTCCAAATGACTGTAAGTCTTATGTTTGATTAAGAAAAGAATGGGAGTTACCTGTTAATGCAAAACCAAACATATCTACATGTTTGTGTGTGACTCTCTCTTTGAAAAGCATGTTGTAAGGATTTAATGAACACTATAACATGAATATACATTACAGAAAAAACCTAAACAGCTCCTCTTTATCCAAGGAGCTAACAATGAGCCCAGTTTCTGTAACTGCCATCTAACCACCATTATCTAATTCTGTAATCTCTCAGCAGACAAAACTAACTTCAAAGATTCTGTATTGTCACAGTGTGTAGTTCAGGAAGTAATCCTCCCCAATTGTATTAAAGTTCTGCATCTTTCAACCTCCTTTTTTGATACCAGTAGAATTCGGGCGCTTTGTTACTATAAAACTTTGCCCCATGTTTCCCTGCCAGCCTATAAACCAAGAAACCCAGAAGAGTTCCAGGAAATCAAGACTTCGGTGTCAAGGAATTCAGGATTTGCCACAGCAGCTCAAAGCCCAGCCAATTAAACCGGGCACTCTACCTATGACAACGGACGTAATTTGTCAGCGGTAGTTATTGAGAGAGAGAAAAAAGACTACAGAAGTGGCCTTTTACGCTCCCTGAACATACATTCCAAGCCCTATCTACTGATTTCAGTTACCAAAATCCACCTTTATTAGCTTTTACGTCGGTTAAATACTTTGCGCCCCTGCGCGGCCGCCGGAGAGGGAGCGGGGCCTGAACTCCGACTCCCGCACCAACAGCGCCGATCAGCCCGTTCAGCTTCCGCGACCGGTGACGATGCGCGAGCGAGACAGAGCCCAGCCCAGCCCAGCCCCCAGAGCCCGCGGCGGGCGGGCCGGCCTCCGCAGCGACGAGCACCCTCAGGCCGGCCTCTCGGTTTATTGCCCCCGCGGGGGGGGGGGGGGAGGGGCAGTGGTCCCCCCGGGGCGCCATGTGCCCGCCGCGCCCCGCCCCGCCCCGTACCTTCTTTGGTCTGCGCGTTGGTGATCTGCAGGTCGCAGTCGGCCGCCTTGAGCTTCTCGCGGCCCATGATCTGGCGCTTGAGGTCGCACAGGGAGATGTGGAGCCCGTCGAAGGTGACCGTGTCATAGTTGAGCTTGGAGGAGAACTTGTAATGGACGCAGGACATGGTCGGGGGCGGGGCCTGCTCCGCGCGGGGGCCGCGGTCTGAGGGGGCAGACGGGTCCCGCGCCGGGGACGGGGCGGGGCCTGCGGGGGGAGCTGAGGCCCGCTCGGGCCCGGCCGACGGGCAGCCTGCTCGGGGGGGGGGGGCGGGGGCTGCGCGCGCGCTCGGGGCCCGGCGAGCGCTCACAGGCCGCCACGCTCCGCCATGGCCAGGCCCCGCGCTGTCAGGCTGGGCTGCCGGAGGCCTCAGGACTCCATGGCGGCGGCTCCGGCCTGGGCCCCGCAGCGATCGATCTGGGCCCCGGCGGCGGGGGCGCTGCTGCTGCTGCTGCTCCTCCTCCTCCTCACACCCCAGCCGGGCGGACGGTGCGGCTCGGGCTCCTCACACAGCCGCGCTGAGGCCCGGCTTCTCGCTATGGCGGCTCCAGCGGCCCCTGCCTCAGCGCTCGACTAGGGGGTTTCCCAGCCGGGAACCGCACGGGCGAGGGGCGAGAAGCGCCGCACTGCGCGTGCGCCTCACAGTGCGCCACGCCCTCTTTTCCTCACGTGACGCGGCGCATTATGACAAAAGGCGCTGCCTGCTCCGGCATCACGTGACACGGGGGGGGGGATGGCAAAGGGGGGCGGGATGAGGCGGAGAGAGGGCGTGCGGGAGGGGAGGGGGTCAGGCAGGAGGAGAGGGGTCCGAGCTCCTCAAAGCCCCTGAAGTTCCAGTCTGCCTAGGACCTGGCTGAGCCTCGCTTCATGAACTGTCTGGGACTGCACCCCCAGGCAGATTTAACACCCCTTAAATTCTGCCCCAAATAAGATTCCACCTAAAAAATTCCAGTTTCTAGCCCTTCTGCTTGCAAATAAAATCTCCCGAAGAGACTCAGTTCTATGTTACCTTCCTGAGTAAGCTAACCTGAGTCTGCACGAGGCTTTTTCATGCAAAAATACCCAATGTTGGTACCACTAGTTTGACTTTATTGCTAGTAATAAAGGAGGGACCTTTAGGATAGACAGGACTCCTGAGGCCTCCTGACCCATGAAGGACTACTAACGCCATGCCACAGCGGTATAAACATCCCCATCTAGATGGTAGGATGGTCCCTTTTGGCCTTAAACTCTATGACCTTGTCTGCACTAGCATTTCCAGGAGGGGTCTGCAACTGGTGATAAGCAAATATTTCAGAAGAAAGGCTAGTGTAGACAAGTTTTTATTCATGAAGTAGGCTGTTAACTCTAAAACCTTATGCTGATGATTTTGGCTAAAATTCCTGTGAAAATCTTGCAGATTTTGGAGGCAAACTTCAGATTTCATCAAAAATCCTTACTGCTTTCTATTGCCACTGACTTGTTAGGGTTTTTAGGAAGCTCAGAAGAAGGGCAGATCAAAGCAATGGTAAATACACAAGAGGTTGTTAAAAATACTGTGAAAAAAGCTATATACAGACCACTAATCACCAGATCGGAAAAGCAATCTGGTACACAATGTAAGTGATTTTCTTAAGGTAGTAATAAAATAACTGACACTGGAGAAGAACTAGGTTACATGGATTAGCTCTTGGGAGCCTGCCAATATCAGTCGTGGGATGGACACATGACAGACTTGCCAAAGGAAATTAACTGTATTATTTCTTGGCCTAAAAAAATTAAATTAAATTAAAAGAAAAGAAAATTGTGTCTCAGAATGTCCAGTGAAAACTTGAGTTAATGAATTTCCAAAGACAAGGTAGGTGAGGTGATCTCTTTCCAAGTTCTGTTAGTGAAAGGGACAAGCATTCAAGCTTACACAGAGACAAATACAATTTTAGATGACAAAACTATTGATGTCTATAACGTCAAATGACAAATGATTTATAGTGATTTCCTGGATTATAGAGCAAACAGGGTCTGTAGCACATAGGGCAGTTATAATGTATATAAGGACCAACAAGTATATAGGTACATTGGGTCTTTAGAAAGCACTTTGAGATCTATGTCTGAAAAACACTATATAAGAATAAGTATTTGTATTATAGAGCCAATCACTTCCCATTGTAACTTTAATCCAACTTTTAATTGCATTGAACATATATTATAAAATAATTTTAAAAAACAGAACATTAAGAAAAATTGTGCTAAATTACAGTTAAGATTGCGCTGTGTAGTTAAAGGACTGTTGAACACAACTTTAAACTCAAACATTTAAAAAAATTGAAATCACTAGCTAAGGTTACATAAACAATTTTGACACCAACCTTAATATACACACCAAACAACAAGCAACTCCCATCTTTTCATGTACTGTTATATATATCTTCCTACTGTATTTTCCACTCCATGCATCTGGTGAAGTGGGTTTTATCCCACGAAAGCTTATGCCCAAATAAATTTGTTAGTCTCTAAGGTGCCACAAGTACTCCTCGTTTAAACAATACTCTGTGATCAACAGACAAATAATATTAATTCTGTCCATGTGACAAAACTCAGTCTTTCCTTAGACTTTATTAGACCTTGCAGTTATTATCATTGTTTTCAATAGAAGTTGGATTGTGCTTTAAAATAGCAATATAAATAAAGGGGCAGAGTTAAGGTTGTTCGATTACTGGTTTTGGGGATTTTTTCTCCTTCGTGTTATTTCATGTGCACCAATTTATGGTTAATTTAACTTTAATTTGTGACTTCCGTAACTGTTAATGCTTTGGTTTGATGATGTGTTCAGTAGTAAATCTTCTAATTTGCACTTAGCAACCTGAAAAGTAACTTATTGTTTTTTTTATTTTGTATTGTATTTGCAGATTAATGAGGAAAGAGGAGGAAAAAGGAAGAGGTTGATGAGGAGGATATGTTTTATTGTTCTACTGGTTAGTTTATAGATCAGTAGGAACCGCCTAGGGAACTATTTACAATTTTAGCTATATTGTTTTAGAAATGGCTAATTTCTGTAAATTTACAGGAATAAGCGATAGAGTCACCTTTTTCTTTGTATGACTGCGTCCACCCTGGAGGTTGTGCTGCTTTAACTCTAAAGCGGTACACAAACTGTGTGTAGACAGGGCTTTTGGTTTTGAGGTCCTTGGAACGGGGAGTGACCTTGAGTGTTTGGAAAATGCCTAGTTAGTACATAATAGGCTCTACTTTACAGAAGAATTAAGTAAATGGCAGCAGCAGCTGCCTGTTGGCAATAGACCAGCAAATAAGTAGGACTGTTCTGTGCATTGCTGTACATTGGCTTCTCCATGTCCAGAGTTTGTTTTGTTGGGTGGATCTTTAATTCCCTATTTCTTGAACTTTGGATAAGAGGAAAGTGGGAGGGCAAAAAGGACTCTGCATTGCCTTGAGATCCAGGGGAAATTACCAGTTTGAGAGCCAGAGACCTGTTGAGCAAGTTCTGGAATGTCCAGATCTCTCCACCTGTGACATCACAGAGTTCCACAGCACGTTCTGTCATCCTTGAGGCTCCTGACTGAGGCCATACGGCTCTTGTGAGCACAGCAATACTCATAATAAAGTCAAGCTTTAATTGTAAATATTTGGCATCTCCCATCCTAATAATTACCCTGTGTGGAAACTGGCATTAATAGACAAGAACTTGATTCATCCCCATTACACAATAACTATTGCCTTTGGCAACATGTTACATTTTTGGCATCTTGATCAAGACTGAGAGTCCGAAGGCAGGTAACCAAAACAAGGATGTTCAGACCATAAGCATGGGGCGCCCTACAGATGCCTATGCAGATTTTCACTTCTGTTTGTGGGGAGGATAGGGACATCACACAAGGATTTAGAGCTAACATGCCAAATCTGTTCAAGATGATTAAGTGAGTTATGAATGGCAGCATGTCAGATATATGCAATCACTACTTTGATATTTATAGCCAAAATATCACAATGTCTAGTACCATAACACTGTAAAATCGGGCACATTCACAGTAGCAAGACCTCCATCTTTTTTAGAGCCTATCTTTTAGAAGAAAAATCCAATTTTGATTTAAAAATTGCCAGGGATGGAGAATCCACCACAATGCTTGTTCCAATGATTTAGTACCCTTACTGATAAAGATTTGCCCCTTATTTCTAGTCTGAATTCATCCAGCTTTGACTTCCAGCCATTGGATTTCGTTATACCTTTCTCTACTAGATTGAAAAGCCCTCTATCATCAAATTTCTGTTCCCCATGTAGTTATTTATAGACTGTGATCACCCCTTAACTTTCTTTTTGATAAGATAGACCCAGAACTCAATCTATTTATCACTGTAAGGCATGTTTTCAATCCTTTAATTATTTTCATGGCTCTTCTCTGAATCCTTTCTAATTTTTCAACATACTTCTGGAAGTGTGGACACCAGAACTGGACACAGTATTCCAGTAGCAACTGAACCAGATGCAGAGATAATATAATCTCCCTATTCCTACTCCTGTTTACACATCCGAGAATCACATTAGCACGTTTAGCCACAGAATTACACTGTAAGATCATGGTTAGCTGATTTCACGGGCAGAGAAAGATCTGACAGGCATTTGAATGCCTATAAATGATACTTGAGACTCTCATTGATTGTCACATTCTCTCTCTAAAGATACCACATTGATTGAAGTACTACTTTTGGATCTGAGCTCCCTAGGGTGAGACAGGAATTACAAGACTAATTAGAAGTGAAGAGTTCTTTGGGGTCTGTACCAGTCTTGGAGACAATATCCCAAATTCTGCTGTTGAGAGCTGAGTGCTTCAGATCCAGTAAGGCCTTCAAATGAGATTCCTCTTCTGAGTCCAAACTGTTCTTGGCATGAAGTGCTTCCAAGGCCTTAAAATGGATGCCTGCCCCCCCGCTCCCAGCATTCTGGGTGTAGCCTTGCCTCGTGGCTTTGAGGAGAGAGACCCTGAGACGATGCTTTGTGATTTGGGACATCCACTCAGAACTGTCCCTAACTTTCACACATCAGTGCAAAATGGTCCTTCAGCTTAGGACGCATTGGGGCCACTGAGTTTAAGGTAAGTGGACTTCACCATGAGGCTAAAGAACAGATGAGCGTCATTCTCCTTGTTAAAGCATCAACACATTTCAGAAAGTATTTTGACACTTCAATGCAAACAGCTTTGATTGTTCAGACCTTAAAATGGCGATGACATCAAAGATAAGCCACCTACGCAAAAGGAATTTCCAGCTGCCCACTGTGAACAGCTTTCTACTATGCAGCATACGCTAGCCAGATATGATGTGGGGAGGTTCTGGTCTAATAAATAACTCCCCAAAACCAAGAAGGCTGTTAACCTTGGACCAAGTTGTTCATTTGGAATCTGGCCCTTTGACTCCAGTGGAGCCAAAGGAATGTGTATTAAATATTAATCATACTTTTATAGAGCAGTAACAACCACACCCATTATAGCAAACTGGGTTCCCATTCATGAAATTCAGAATACAGGTATGTGTCCTTATATGTTTGGGGAGGGCAGGACTCCTCTGCAGAACTTCTTCTACCCAGAATGTTTTTAGCATTTTCTAGGAGGTAACCATGAAGCTTTCAAGTCTGCAGTTCCAGAGGTGTTTTGGGGGTTGTATGGAAGTACTTATGGAGGGTGCTGATTGACAGCCCAGATACGGAGACTGGAGTCCTCTGTTTATCCCCAGATAAATACAGATACAGTAAGGGATGAAGAAGCGCCAGCTTCTCACATCCTGCCCTGCCAACGTGCATCACCCCATCATTTGGCCACTCTGGGAGCCCAATTATTGTGTATGCTTGTCCACTGCAAACTGGACAGAGACCCATGGGCTAATGGTTTTTGGCCAGTACCTACCTATTCTGAATCCAAACTGATGACCCAGAGGTGAAAGCCATTTTTGTTTAAGCCTATTGGAGACTTCTAGCCTGTTAATATCTTTCTACCCACCCCATAAACTCTCTAGTTACTTTTTCATGAAAAGGAGTACTTGTGGCACCTTAGAGACTAACCAATTTATTTGAGCATAAGCTTTCGTGAGCTACAGCTCACTTCATCGGATGCATACTGTGGAAAGTGTAGAAGATCTTTTTATATACACACAAAGCATGAAAAAATACCTCCTCCCACCCCACTCTTCTGCTGGTAATAGCTTATCTAAAGTGATCACCCTCCTTACAATGTGTGTATGATAATCAAGTTGGGCCATGTACTTTGGTCAAACTGGACAGTCTCTACGTAAAAGAATAAATGGACACAAATCAGATGTCAAGAATTATAACATTCATAAATTAGTTGGAGAACACTTCAATCTCTCTGGTCACGCAATTACAGACATGAAAGTTGTGATATTACAACAAAAAAACTTCAGATCCAGACTCCAGCGAGAAACTGTTGAATTGGAATTCATTTGCAAATTTGATACAATTAACTTAGACTTGAATAGAGACTGGGAGTGGTTAAGTCATTATGCAAGGTAACCTATTTCCCCTTGTTTTTTCTAACCCCCCCCCCCCCCCCCCCCGACGTTCTTGTTAAACCCTGGATTTGTGCTGGAAATGGCCCACCTTGATTATCACACACTTTGTAAGGAGAGTGGTCACTTTAGATAAGGGGTGTGTGTGTGTGTGTGTGTGTGTGTGTGTGTGTGTGTGTGTGTGTGTGTGTGTGTGTGTGTGTGTGTGTGTGTGTGTGTGTGTGTAAAAACCTGGATTTGTGCTGGAAATGGCCCAACTGGATTATCATACACTTTGTAAGGAGAGTGATCACTTTAGATAAGCTATTACCAGCAGGAGAGTGGGGTGGGAGGAGGTATTTTTTCATGCTTTGTGTGTATATAAAAAGATCTACTCTTTCCACAGTATGCATCCGATGAAGTGAGCTGTAGCTCACGAAAGCTTATGCTCAAATAAATTGGTTAGTCTCTAAGGTGCCACAAGTACTCCTTTTCTTTTTGCGAATACAGACTAACACGGCTGTTACTCTGAAATTTTTCATGAAAGAATCCATTCTAGTTTCAGGATAATCCATTAAAGATTAGGATCCATCTGATTTGTTCATAATGGCCAGAGCTGTACTGCCAGTCAGTCATTTATAATCAGCGTGCTAACCCTTTATAGCATGCTGGGTTGGGATGCCAGTGCTCAGATGATGTATCAGCACAATACATCATCGTATTACCTTTACTCTGTTGATATATTACTTCTAGGGTGGCACTGACTGGGAAGAATGGGCCCAGGGGCCCTAGTAAGGTGTTATTTATTATTTTAAATACTAATAAATATTATAAATATCTTTGAAGAACTGCTCTGCAGTTTATGAAGTGCAAGGAAGAAGAAATAATGAACAGACAGGGTGAGGGGCTCAGAAACCCTATGATGCTGAATAGCAATTTGATTTCACCGGGACCAGCTGTGTTGTTTTTGGCAGCGCCATGTATGTTCAAAAAGCAACGCAGATTTGGCACTGTCCCCTAGTCCAAGAGGCAAAGAACGAAACCCCACAGGAGGGCTTGTGGTACGCCTCCCTAGAGCCTCTTTACTATGTGGTGCATGAACCAAATTACAGTGCACTAATGACGTTGCTGGATTCTGGCAGCATGGCCAGTGGGTATGAAGATTTGGCATGGATTTCACACTATCACATGTGCTGAAGGTTTTATTTAAAGGACAGCGTCTTCTTTCTGTCCAAATATGTGTGCCACACACACTCCTTGTTCTTTCTTTCAGGGGCCTATCCTATCCCTATTGTTATTGGGCTGGTACGCATAATACTGCGATGCATAATGTTTGTGCCGTGCTCTTTTCATCTTTAAATTGCTTTGTAATCATTCATTAAGCCTTACGGCGGCTTGAAGAAAAGCACGGTGTAGCTCGAAAGCTGGTCTCTCTCACCAACAGAAGTTGGTCCAATACAGATGTTACCTCATCCGCCTTGTCTCTGTAATGTGCCGAGACATAACTACACCACTACTGCAAACAACACCCTGGAAGGCAGGCACGTCTTATACCTCCAGTTCTGGGGAGGGCAATGAGGCACAGAGGTGAACTGATTGTCTGAGAGGTTTCAGAGGAGCAGCCGTGTTAGTCTGTATTGGCAAAAAGAAAAGGAGTACTTGTGGCACCTTAGAGACTAACCCATTTATTTGAGCATGAGCTTTCGTGAGCCACAGCTCACTTCATCGGATGCACACTGTGGAAACATGCATCCGATGAATGCACCCGACGCAGCGAGCTGTGGCTCACGAAAGCTCATGCTCAGATAAATGGGTTCGTCGCTAAGGTGCCCCACGTCTCCTTTTGATTGTCTGAGGTTGGTCTGCCAGCCGGTTTCAGAACCTGTGATAGAACTCAGCTAGACCACACCTCTCCCCTCGCCCATGTGGTGGGATTCCAGTTTTATCACACGCCTGTAACCTGAGGCCAGGAGGTTTCAGGTATTATAGTCGCTCTTTACATCTTCATGTGTCTACAATCACTAACCAATCAGGAACTGGATCGAAGAAGTCAGTTCTGACCAAGAGCCAGCTCCTATCATCCTCTCCTCCTTGGTTTCATTATCAACTGCCCAGTCTCACCTCCTTTCCTTGCTGTAGCTGGGAATGGCTTACACAGCACTCCTTCTTCATACAGGTACACGTATGTCCCACCAGTTCAGGAGGAGGGGACCTTACAAACCCATCAGAGCAAGCCAATCTCCCTCCTTGTTCTCCAGCTGTCTTGTAGGAATATTTCACTTCACTCATGCTGTTGGGTACTTCTGATCCAGAATGAAGCTAAAAACCCCAAACACCACCCATGGATTGTACTGGTACATTTTCCACAGGGAGAAAACTCGTCAGAGAAGGGGAGTGTTTATTGCAGTGACAAGGTGCCTCTGCCCTTCTAATTCAGTTCTACTGTAGGTCTCTCCTCTAGCTTCCCATCGCCCAGTCTGATCTTTGTGGGTTCAGCCTTCCCTACCTGATTGTGTGGGTGTCTAATCTCCCCACTGCTGGGTGCTTTGTGAGGCAGGAGGGATGACCAGATAGCTAGTGTGAAGGATCGGGACACTTTTTTTTTCCAGGGTGTGTGGGGAGGTCGAGTTGCCTATATAAGACAAAGCCCCTAATATTGGGAGGGTCCTGATAATATTGGGACGTATGGTCATTCTAGGCAGGACTGGAGTCCAGGGTATGGTGCCTTAAGTGGCTCTAGACATGGTCACACTATTGCGTGTGTTAAAGGAGCACCATCAAACTTCAAATCTCCCAGATTACCTGCAGTCCCAACAGAAGCCCCACTCTCCCCGGTAACATGGGCCTATACCTGACCCTGTTTCACTCCCAGTTCTGCTCTGCCAACTCTGGGTATCCTCTCATTCCCATCCCCCCCAGCCATGTACCCCAGTTCACATATTCAGTTAGAGGCTTTGCATCCCTCCTTCAACATCTTCCCTCTTGGGGTGGCAGTCTGACAACCCCACCACCCCCGCTCAGAAGGGAGGGAGGGTGACCAAGAGCCCATTACGTGGTCACACCTCCTGCGTTATGCAGTGTTACTAGGCTGAAATGTAGCCCAGGGTTTTCATTCCAGCGAAGGAGATGCCTGTGGAGTCTCTCTCCAGCTGGAGACAGATCGCCATCTAGGGGTTTACACCAGCCCATGTCCTGGGAAAAAATTCTGTGTCAGCATAAGGAGGAAACAGGAAGTGTCAGAGATGTTTGTTGAGTGTTGGCGGCAGGCTCTATGCTCTGCAAGACCCAGGTAAAGGCACGGCCCTTGGAGCAGATTACTTACAATATCTGAGGAGGGCTAAGGAGGAAATTCTCAACTGAAGCGAGAGCATTGTTTGGAGAACACGAGCATTAGCTTGGATCCCCTCATTGTGTTTCCCCCTCATCGTTACGTCCTTCACGCTAGGTCACACCATGTCCCCGAGACCCGCCACATGGAGGATGAACACAGATCTTCCCTGCTCTGCATGGAAGACATTGGGTGCAGGTGTTCAGTTCTCTCAGCAGCCCTGCCCCCTTCCAGGGACCATACAGAAAGCTCTCTGCAGGCTCAGGATGTGCTCAGGGGGAGGGGGAAGACCAGGCAGGGCCAGGCCAGGCCAGCCACGTTGTCCCACCATCACGCTACACAGTTTACTAATCACAGACAATCCAGGTTCACTGGAGCATGCTGTCACGGTGCCAGCCAGGTGGGCCCCTGGGTGTCCACAAGGCAGCACATCCACAGGACTGACCCTGTGCGAGAAACCAGAGCTCACCCCACATGGGTTGGCTTTGGAAACTCTGGCACTGCCCCACAGGATGATTTGGTGGGGACTCAGCGTGCTGATCCTCACTTGGTGTTCATCTCTCACGGGCGTCTACCTGAAAGGGGATGCCCTGGACCACTGTTCGGAACAACACTAACCTGGCTGTGACATGCAAGTACCACAGTCTCCCACTCCAGCACCATTGGGGCGGGGGGGGAGGGGGGGGACGGGGACAGAGGGGGTTGACAGGGGAAGAGTCTGGTGGAACATTGCTTCATAAATGAGATAATTTTTAAATGAAAGAAGGGTTTAAATTATGTCATCTTGGGGGCTATTTTTATTAATCTTTAGATAAAATTACAGTCATGACAATCACAAAGGAAACAAGCACAGCGTTAAAACTCTCCTCATTGCAAAAAATCCCAACTTTCCCCCTCAAGCTTTGCAAGAAACCCACTAAAATACCAGAGGAGCAATAAAACAAAGAGGCAAAAATCCACTTTGCAATTCAACCACAAGAGCAAAGGATACTGCATTTTGGCACAGACAGTAACAGACTCACAAGAAATCAATTCACTATCAAACACGTCAGTGTCCATAGGCACGTAACAAAGAATTAGACTAAACGTCCTCATTTGAACATCCATCATCATCTTAATCCTCATTTAGATGAGATTCCTTTTGGTCTAATTTTGTTAACTAGGAGACTTTGGCATCATTATAATTTTTTTTAAAAAAATGTATTTTAGAAGCCTTTTCTTCGCATCAGTATTGCCAGCAACCAAACAGATGCTTAAAACCCAAATGGGAAGAATTCAGGGAGTAGTGCCAATAATTTTCTTCTATGATTTTGAGTAAAAAAAATGTCTATTTTTGCCATCTAAAAATTGAACAAATACTTATATAAACAAACCTCCGAATCATACACACACACACACACACACTCTCTCTCTCTCTCTCTCCAGCTAGAATAAAAACGCCGGAAGTTTGGCACTTGGCCTGAACTGAGCTCACACTGAGGATTAGCACATTTTTACGTATGGAGAAGAAATTTTAAAATGTCACCAAGGATTGAAAAGTCACTTCCGGGCATGCTCAGGAGGCATGTACTACATTTTGTGTTTTTTTATGCAGTCTACTGAAGACCCCTCCCAATCTGGGACCTTGCTGCATATTTTCTTCACCCTGGCTGGCAGGCCCAGGGACTCCTCTTTTCAGGGCGACTATAAAAGTTTCATTGATACACATACAGCACAGTTCTCCCAGAAAACAAAACGCACCTTAGTATCAGGGAGAGGAGAAGAGCAGATGAGAAACCCAACCAACCAATGTGCGTGCACATTCTGTGAGCTGAGGGCCTCGCCACAATCCCAGCTGCACCCTGCAGTGTTCCACAAACCCTAAACCTTCATTTAAGACCGCGTAGGTTCTTGGCCTTATTTTCAGAGCATCCACAAATCCCACAGAAGTCAGAGGCAGCTCCAGGTGCTCAGCACCTTGGAATATCAGCTCATCTCTATTTTTCCTGTTGCAAATATAAAACCAAATCCAAAACCCATTGAAGTCAATGGAAAGGCTCCCGTTGAAGACAGTGGGCTTTGGATCAAGCCCATACAGACTTGTAATTCAGAAGAAGATGCCCTGTGATGCCAGCCTTGCAGGTAACTGCCTCCAAACAAACAATAGCTGGTAGGGAGGGAATTCTCACTTCACGTCAGGGATGTCCATGCAAGGAAAATAACTGGAATAGCTATTGCAGCAGAAGCTATTCCACCACAGCTGTTCCTGATGAGCTCTTACTCTGGAACAACATGTTGCAGAAAAAGGCACTCTGAGTGCCAAACATGAGTCTGCATACGGGGAGCTACACTGCTATAAGTACAGTAGGAGAATTATACTGATCTCTCCCTGTGCAGACAAGCCCTGAGTGTATTGCTGCTGATCTCTAAAAAACATAAAACACGTGTAGCCTGGCTGCTGAGGGAGCGTTTCATGCTGGGAGCTACTCCGCATTAGCAACAGGTGTCCCCTTCGGCAGGTGTTTCTTTGATCAGGCCCCAGAGTGATGGCATTGCAATGGCTCTTTAGATCAAACCTGGGCACAGCAGGAAGGCACCAAGCACAGGGCTACTTCCTAGCTGATCTTCAGAAGACAACGACGAGTGTCCTCATTATTCTAATGAGATAATTTGGGGAAGAAAAGAAATAGGACCAAGACTTGCCCTGTGATTTTCCCACATGGGACATGGACTCTAGGCTTAGGCTCTATCATCAGGCTGTGTCCATGGTCAGCAGGCTGTCTGAACAGCTCCAGCTCTCAAGGGGGGACCGAATATCCCCACCGGCCCCTCTCAGCTCTAGTGGCTGACAAGGGGGAGTGGGCAGGAGACCCCCCCAGTCTGGCAGCAGCATGGCTGAATCTCTGCCCTGTGTTACACACAGACCCAAGCCCGTTTAGTTCTCACCAGGACTTACCACTTACGGCCTTACACCTAGTCACTGCAGAGGAGTGAGACAGCATTCACACCCGTGCAGAGGAAGAGACACCACCCCAGAGCTGGGGAATTGCCGCCTCATTCCCTTCTCCGCTCAGCGTCCCTCGCTGTTGCTCCCTCCTTTCCCACCACAGCTGCTCCCCTCATGCACTCTGCCCCACCCCCATGACTCTCTCCTCCCTGCTGGCTCCCTGTCTCTCCCCCTCTCCATCCTTGCTGCTGTGCCTACTCTGTCTTCAGAACCTCTCCCTCTCCCTCCAGCTGCCTTGGAAGCTTTCTGGAAGTGTCTCTTTATAGCTGCCTTCCGGCTCCAACATGTGTCCTTCTCTCCTGCATCACCCAGGGCATGGCTCACCAGGGCCCTATCCAACACCTGCTGGGCATTGCATGGAGCCCTGTTTGAATCGCCCTGGTAGAAAACACACGGTCACGTTTGCTCCAGCGATTAGCATTGTGGCTGTCTCTCCCCAGAAAGCTGGTGGGGAATTCTGCCTGTCGGCTGGCTGGCAAACCCTAAATCACAGCGTATAAAGACAAGGTACAGAGCTCAGCTTAACAACAGCTCCTCTTCCTCAGCAGCATGTATTAGCTCCAAGAAGGTGCTGGAACGTTACCCAGTGCCGTCATGCTTCTGCGTTCTGCTTCTCTTCTCAGTCTAATCACAGCTCACAGCCTGCGCTGGAGAATGCCTGGAGTGACCTTGCAGTTTAATGAATCCCTAGTAACTAATTATTCAGCTCAAGGAAAGAAAGTGACAACATTAACAATCCTTCCCCCTCCCATGCATGG
Source organism: Caretta caretta (assembly GCF_965140235.1). Taxonomy (NCBI): domain Eukaryota; kingdom Metazoa; phylum Chordata; order Testudines; family Cheloniidae; genus Caretta; species Caretta caretta. Next base: position 2,541,876 of record NC_134215.1, read on the forward strand.
GAGAGTCTGAAATGTCTCAGCAACGTTAGCAGCACGGGGCGGAGGCTCCACGCTTGCGGTTTGCAGAGCTGGCTTGCTCCCCGGGAGCTGACCTTCACTTTGGGCCTGCTCCAGATGAAGTCAGTGAGGAAGGGGGGGTCTTCTGGTTAACACACTGGTCTGGGACACGGGAGGGGCCTGCGTTTAATTCCTAGCTCTGGAACAGACTGCCTGTGTGGCCTGGGGGAGAACCGTCCCTGCTGAGGGTCTGGAGGATAAATTCATTCCTGTGTGCGAAGGGTGAACTACACCAGTGCAGACCCCATGTTACCCAGTGCAGTGCAAGGGCACGGGAGGTTTGTATCAGCGTAGCTACCGGAGTGTTGCTAGACCACTACCAAGAGGCCCTAATACCAATACGAAATATGCTAGAAACTCCAGTAGGACACAGCCTGTCAGTGCTGCTAGCTGACAAGATCAAGCCATGTTGCTCTAGGTGTTGCCCCTGGTCCTTGTTTCTATTTAACCTGGCCTAGTTAAGCTACTCAAGGCCAGAGCAAATGGCATACCAGACCCTCCCTTTGCAGAGATTACCGCAGACAGACACATTTGGCAGCAGAGGGCATCTGGCCACTTCTGCCGACATTCACAGGCTTCCTTCTACCCACACGGTGACATCCCACCCCCCTGGTCAAAACTTACATCGCACAGCTAATGAGTGCAGGTGAGTCCTGTACAGAATTCGGGCGCATGCTCCAAATCACACCCAGACACAGCCTTGACAGGACAGCAGCTACCGCCCAATATCCATAACAGTTTGTTGCAGAATCTATTTCACAGCTAAGACTCTTTCTGAAAATCCATGTCTGCTGCAACGTCCATGCTGCTCACCTGCCTTCCCTGAGTAACTGCGTCATTTTATTGCTGCAACCCCTGCCCTTACCCTCATTAACTGACAATTATTTATAGCACGGTGACACCCAGAGGCCCCAACCCAGATCAGGATCCTAGCGTGCAGGGCACTACAAAAAAACAGAGGTAGATACGGTCTCTAATCCAAAGAGCTCACACTCAAAGAGGGTGAGCAGCATAGGTGGGGGAAGAGGTACACATTTATAATATACTGTACAGAGAGAGAGGATATAATTAAAACAATAAAGAAGCAATGCTGCCTCTCAGCCCAGCTGTTTAGACATTGGCTGGTTATCTATTGGTATCGTGGCAGGGTGGATTTCAAGAATGGATTTGAAGGCCCAGGGGATAGCGCCCTTACGGATTTGTCCAGGCTGGAGTTTCCACATGCCCTCACCCACTCGTGGCTCTTTGGTTGTTCCCGTTGCTCCACCACATTCTGAAATCAAATAGTGAGCTCTTTGGGGCAAGAACTAGCATTGTGATGAATCAACTCGTCATTTACTCCTGAGGGCATTCTGCACCAAATAACTACAAATTCTGCACCGAAAAAATAAAAATTCTGCACACAAGATTTTAAAATTCTGCAAAATTCTGCAAATTTTATATGTCAAATAAATGGGGAGGCTCCACTATGGCATTGGGGAGCACAGGCCACTGGCTGCACAGAGATGGGAGATCACTGTGCAGCTCCGCCCCGGGACACAGACTCAGCAGTGAGGCTGCACCCAACCCTGACACAGCGCAAGGACCAGGCCTGCCCCAGAAATACCGCAGGAACTTGCCCATCTGTGCCAGGTGCACCAGCTGTGGGCAGGCAGGTTCAACAAGGCAGGATCCAAGTGTAGAGGGGCTTAGTGTGGAGGGATCCAGGTGTGGGTTGAGAGGGTTTTGTGTGGGGCCATCTGGGTGTGGGCAGCTCAGTGGGGGATCTGGGTGCAGGGGGATCTGGATGCATAGGGCCTTGTTTGGGGTTCTGGGTGCAATGGTAATGGGACTCTGCGGGGCGGGGGGTGTCCAGGTGAAGGTAGTTGGGGCTCAGTGTGTGTGTGTGTGGGGGTCTCGGTGTGGGGGGGCTCAGTGGGGGTCCAAATACTGGGGGAGTGGGGATCCAGATGCAGCCAGTTGGTGCTTGGTGGGTGGGGATCCTGGTGTGGATGGCTCGTTGGGGTGGTCCAGGTGTAGTGGGAGTGGGGCTCGGCCGGGGGGTTCTGAGTGTGGGGAGTGAGGCTTAGCGGGAGGGTCTGGGTATAAGGGGGTCTGGATGAATCAGGGTTGGGTGGATGGGGGAGCAGCTCCCTGTACAGGGATCCCTTCCCTTGCAGCTGAGGAGTGATGGGTGTATGAAGCAGGAGCAGGGATGAGGGGACAGACTTTGTAGAGCTTCCTGCAGCTAGGGGAGAAATCTGGGGGTGGGTCTGACTCAGCCCTGGATGTTGTGCAGGGGAAGAGGAAGTCCTGTCCTCCTCCGCCCAGCTGGGACTAGCAGCTGAGCCTGGCACAGGGTAGGAGCCACCCGCCAGGTCTTCCCCAGTCCTGCCTCCTGCCCCACAGTGATTTACCTCTCTGCAGGTTGCCCTGGGCCCCTGAAACATACTGCTGGGAAGGGTCATGTGACTGCTCTTGTATCTTCCTTTTGCTTTCCTGTCAGAAAGTCATTTTTCTGCAGGGAAGCAAAGAACTCTGCGGGAGACATAAATTCTGGACATGCGCAGTGGTGCATAATTCCCCCAGAAATAGTATTGTACCTACACTGGGAGATGCTTATGCTACTGGGCACTCAAACTGAACAGAAACAGTAGGAGTAGATGGGGCCCAACATGGTGCCAGAGCCATCTCCCATAAGATTCTGAATTCTGCCGCATCCTGCCCCACCTACTGCATGCATCCCCCTCCCCATCTTCTCCTCCTCTTTCCCCGCTGATGCTCTCAGGGGTCAGGTGGGGGGTGAAGGGAGGGAAATGGTACAGTACTACTTGGGCTGTGCTCACAATACCTGCATTGCTGGACGTCTCTGCTAAAGTAATCGGCAACAAAATAGTTATCAACGTTTCCATTCGCATTGTCAGCAGTAGGTTAGAGAGCTAGCACACAACTCAGACAAACGGGGGGTGCACAGTTCCCAGAGCTATTGTTTCGGGTTGTCTCGAGGTGCAGCCATCAGGTCATGGTTGTGAAGTTTCCTTTGCAACCAGAAGGCTAAAAACTTTTTTTTTTTTTCAATGAAAGCTTCAATTCTGCAGAAACTAATGGGGCCTTCAGGCAATTCCAACTCCTGACTGATGCCCCGTGAGCAGCTCCTTGTAGATTGATCGTGTTGTGACACCCCACTAGGGCAATGGCACCCAGCCACAGGGAAATGGGGCTCACAGACAACGTTAGCACAGAGAGAGACTCTTGCAAGCTTCGTTTTAGCCTGCGTGTGTCCTGGTGATAAGGTTTATTATTTTGCATTTTTATCTTTACATTGTGCAGAAGGATGGACTGCTCCCCAGGTTTCTCGGAGTCACTGCGCTAATGAATGGCTGGACTGTTTTTAAAAACAGCTTGAGATTCATGCAGGGAAAAAAACTTGCTGATGGAGACTAGGAGTTCATGTGGAATTGACTCCACCTAGGGAGAAAGGGATCTGATGACACAGACAGTTAGGAGCTCTCCAAAGCCAGGCTCTGTATCTCGCTGCAGCCGGTCTGTTCTGCACTGTGTACAATCCTGCCCTGGAGAAAAGGGAGTTTAAACAGTTTCTGTTTTGCCACTAGAGGTCATTTGAACACTAAAATAAGGAGCAGGTTAGTGGATGGCCAAGGCATGATTTGATTTGCATCTTTGCAAGATTCTCCTTTTCTTTGATCTCCATAGGCAGATACCTTCTGGCATTCTGTCTTGCCGCAGAGTACACCATACAGGACATAGTGTGTGCTCTAGAATGTGTGTGTGGGTGTCCCTCTTCTCCAAGGCAACTGCCTAGTATCCATTTAAAAGTTTTGCCAGGTTTGTCAGTGTGAAGGAACAGAGAGACAGCTGCCAGGCACAGCAGGGGTTAAGAACACCTGTGGGTTCAGCTAGCTCACCCCGTTATACCTGCAGCCAGTGCCAGGTCCGGAGGGGGGAGAAAAGAAGGGAGCCTGGCTCAGTCAGGGCCTGACTGGCGAAGAGGCAGGAGCACTCTGTGTGCCTGCTTGATGGCACAGACGCAACCTGCCTGCCAGTGCAGCCACTGGAAGCAAGCAAGCAAGTCTTCCCCTGTCAAGGGCAATCTAGCCCCAACTGTGGGGAAACTGGACTAGCAGGGCCATGCCCCCAACTAAAGGACTTACATAGGGAGCAGCTCAGACAACAGGTCCTGAGCCCCCCATCACGGCTGGGAGCAAGATCCATCTCTGTCTAGGAGTGTGAGCGGCCCAGTACTCTGAGCCGGGACCTGAGGGAAAGAAGGGCAGGTCCCCCCCTCCAGCCCCTAACCAACAATCTAGCCGCTAGGCTACCTGGCCACTGATGGCCCTATCACAGTCAGTTATGAGTGTGAAAAAAAAATCACCCCCAGCAGACACAGCTGTGCTGGCCAAAGCCCTAGCATAGATGCTGTTATACCAGCAGAAACCTCCTTTTGCCAGTATCGCATACTCCATGCGGGGAGCTGGTTTAAGCTACACCAGTGAAAGAACTCTCTGGGAAACAAGTTGGAGGGTTTGTCCTTACGGCTCTACCTGCAAACTCTTCCTAGTGTAAGCAAGGCTACGGCCTAAGCCAAGAGCATCCACATGCTGGTGCCCGCACTTCTCCTCCTCACTCCTTTCCTGGCAGAGGGACAATAACCTCACTGGTGTGACCCGCAAGGCAGATCACAGATCACCGTGGAGACTCTGAAGTGCTCTTCCACAGCTGGTCACGGGAGGGTGCCAGAGTGCAATGCATGCAGCATCCTCCCACACCCTATGCATGTCAGCAATGCAACATTCTGAGTCCCCAGAACTATCTGGAAAGCGGACACCCAGCTGGTCCTGCCCTGAGCCTCCCCAGAGAGGAATGATGGCCCAGTGGCTCAGGTGTCAGCCTTGGACCTAGGAGAGCTGCATTCAGTTCCCAGCTCTGCTGCAAGCTTTCTGCGCAACCTTAGACAAATCTCTCTGTGCCTCGTCTCCCCATCTGCACGCTGGGGCTAACAGCACTTCCCTGCCTCACAGGGGGGCTGTGAGGATAAGGACATTAAAAATTGTGATGTGCTCGGATAGTGGGGGGGAGGGGGCATAGATGTATTGTAGCTAGATGAGCAGCGTGCAGCGCTGTCCATTAAGCCACCCTGCTTTCCCCACTCTGACTTTACTATCACGTTGAGCAAAACGCATTATTTATAATGATAAATAATTAAATTCATTTTGTGAATGTTATCGAAGGATCCCAAAGCCTCCCCAGAACGTCCCCCACCAATGCCACCACCTCTGAGGTGTAGCCACTCCCAAGAGGCAGCAGAGCAGCTGCTCAGCGTCAGCCAGCAGCATTACACACCCGGTTAGGACAGGAAGGGAAGACGAGCCCTGCACCTAACTGAGACTCGGGGAGAATGTAGGTGGGGAGAATGTAATTGCACAACGCTGAATTTGTGGAACTTTGCCCAGGACATCTAGGGTAGCTTTCCTACTCTTGCAATTTGTGCCACAGGATCTGCAATAACCAAGTGCGTTCAGGGCCTCAGTTTTTGGCCTCACCCTAAAATTATTTCTCAGTTTGCAGATTTTTTTTTTTAAGTTGAGGCCCACAACATTTGCTTTTTGCTCAAGACTGAACTTCAGCAAAGGAGGTTCCTTCTGTTACGGAGACAACGGCTCAATAAGATAAAATTTGCTTTTGAGTGCAGATGATTTACAGAACTTCTGTTTGTGGGAGGCCTATTTTGTCAAACAAAATGGTTTTGATCACATGAAGTCTGGGTCTGCGGCCATTTTATCTCCAATCACTTGGAGTTTAGGATGATTGCTACTATAGCAATTACTGCTGGCTTATAAAAATGAACTCAGGAAGAATTTGGTGCCAGTTATGGGACAAGGTTCTTGCCGTTTAGTGAGTCACACTAGGAATGGCAGGAAATGCGGTAGTGACATTTGCCTCAGGAAGCTGTGCTCATTAACAGAACCAGTGACCGTTTATCTAGAGTCCAGCTCTGACTGACAAAGGGAGTAGTCCTTGGCCTTTCATTCTCTCTGAACGCAAGCGGAAACCTTTCCAGTTGCGCTGATGTGGGGAGTCTGTTTGCTCTGCTACAGGGTCACAGAGCCACTGCAGTGAAACATTGTGCCTGGTCTGAAATCCCAGAGTTTACCGGCTTCTGCATCAAAACTCCTGAACGGGGTGAACGCAAAGACTGGAAGCTGCTGAGAAATTCAGAGCTTTACCTCTTGGCACCTTAAGCCCAATTGTCATGCTAAAGGTCCTCAGAGAGGGGCTGACAGGAAGTTTTAAACCGTGCACATGAATGAGCATCACCACACTTCGCCATTATAATAAAAAGGCCTTTCCCACCCTTCCGCACTAATGGGATTAATACAATGTATTCCTGCCCTCCCTGGGCTGCTGGAGCAGACCTGCCATGCCTCAGGGGAATGTACGTGGCCTGCCTCGAGGGGCCCCATCTTCTTCCGCTGAGGCAGGATAGGTCCCTTTTCTCTGTGGGGTCTGGCCACAGGGTTCAGTGCGGCTGTGCTAAAGGAATGGAGTCCCTGCCTGCTGGCTCCTGCTGTGTGTCATGCACGCCGGGCGTGGGGTGAAGCCGCTGACAGGCAGCGCTGCGACTGATAATAGCCGTCTGGCTCGTATAGCCACACACGTAGGTGCCTGGGAGCTGTCTCTGCTCTCCTCTAGAGCATAGCCTTTCATGGAACTTCCTGGGTGACGCCCCTGGGGCCCCGCCTGTGCACCACCGCACACTGCTGCTGCTTGTCCCGCGTATGGGGAGTGTGTGACTTCGGCTGGGAATGCTTTGGGCAAGGCCCAGTGAACGCTGCTTACATGACTAGTGCTCTGTGAATAGTAATCACGGCATTACAATGGCTGGGGATGGTTGGGAGCAGATGGCACCTGGGATGGGCAACAAACCGGCTCCCGAACTCAGACCAAGACTCTTCTGGAATCCAAATAAATTGGTTAGCTCTGTATTCTCCATTCCAGTCTGTTTTCCTGCAGCTCTGCCTTGGACGTACAGAAATGATACAGGACAGGGCAGTTCTGTTGGACAGGGCCGATGCCCCCACTTCCTAACATGCTGCAGAGGATTGAGTCAGACCTGAGGGGGCAAGATGCATTAAGCCGTGACTGGAGTGGAGATGGACAGCTGGTGAGATGAAGCAGTTCAGGAAAGCTATTTCCGAGTAGGGAGCTGCAGAGGACAGGGCTCTCACACTGACACTGGTGAGAACAGGTGAAGGGACTAGGGAGAAGAGGCTGCTGCTGGATGAGCAGGGGAATGGGCAGAAGGATGGAGAGACACAAGGCCAGCTGGGTGCAAGTTTCATGGCGGGTTTTAAAAACAAAGAATTCCAAAATGAACAAGGAGCCATAGTTTGTGTATGGGCTGCACCGCACTTCTACCCTCCTTCTCACAGGCAATTCTGCACCTGGCAGAGGCAGAGGGCTGGGACCGGAGAGGCCATTGCAAGGAAGAGGTCTGGGTGGGCAACACTCCACAAGGGAGAGTCTCCTTTAGCATGAACTCTCTGAAGGGACGGGCTGCAACCCCAGCCCAGGTTGCTCTGACCCCTTCCTGTTCTCAGATCCCCACCTGGAACGGCCTCTGCTAACTCCCTGCCTAAAGATTTATGAGGATCTTGCTCATCATTCCAGGCACATCTCCCCACGCACATCAAAGCAATTCCTGCTTTCCTCTCCATTTACAGCTTCATAATACATTTTAAATCAAAGTTAATTAGGGGATCAAAGGCCCCTTCTTTATATCCTCTTGAGTCTGCCTTTCCCAGCACCGACCATGCATGGCTGCCTATCACAAGAGACAGATGCCAAGAGATGGGAGCTAGTGCTCCAGCATCACCCCTCTCCTGCACTGCCAGCTCCCTGTGCGATTGCACTAATCACTCAGCAGACACTGCTGAGTTTGTGAAACACGGCTGTTGATGGGAGAATGTGTTAGTTGACTTTATCTCTTGGTTGCTGCCTTCCTTTGAGTCATCTTAGTTCTGAGTCACTGGCGTTGGTTAATCCCTGGTAGATAACATCCTCATTCAGTTCCTCTCTCTGTGCAGGTATTTTTACTTTTTTACTTACTTTTCCCAAAGGGAATACATAACCTTTCAAGACCAGCACTTTGTCAGCGGCATTCCAGGCCGCCAGCCAGTGGGGGCACTTCCCACACTCGCATTTACCCCTTCACGTTCCAGAAGGGCCTCGGCCTGAATCAGGGATCTCCAGCTGGAGTTTAGATCAGTGGGTGCCTCAGAACACATGCCAGGGCTGAAGAGGCGCTCTTGAAAGGTTTAGTTCAGTCCCTAAGCCCCACGTTGTTAACCCTTCAAATGCCGATGTTTTCCAGATTGCTGACTGGGAGGGCGAACTTTAGTCTCCAATGAGTTAATCAGCCATTTACTCTGCTAGGCCCCGAGTCAGTGAAGCATGCACCTAACTCTGAGCACGAGTAGTTCCACTGATGTCAACGGGGCGGCTCAAGTGCTTGAAGTAAGGCATGTGCTTAAGCACCATGAGCTTGCAGTGAAATTCACCCCATTTTTGCAAGTGGTGCACGTTAGAGGGCTTTCCCTTCACTCTCTCCACTGGTTCTTGCCATGCAGACAGAAAGCAGAAGACCAGAAGTCCGAAGTGCAGGCAATGCGATGTTTATTGGGGCTAGTTCCAAGCAAATATGTCCAAATCTTTACATGCTGGCGGAGTCTGTTTCCCAGTGTTCCATTCCCAGCTCTGATGCCGCAGAGCCTTTACCCCACTTCCCCCTTCCCAGCTCTGACGCTGCAGAGCCTTGCCTGTGTCCCTGTTCCCTCTTCCCCATTCTCATTTCCCATTTCCTCTATTCCCACCTCCTCCTTCTTAGCAGGCCCACATATACCTGCAGTGCACGCCCACAGACCCACCCCTTACAACTTAGGGTCATGTTCCATTTTGGGTCTGGGGTCTTCATCCCACCCTGTTTGTACCCCATGGGAGGGATAAGGAGTGAGGTTGTGTTGCTGTCAGGAACAGGCATTTCTTTGGTCTTTTAGTGTTTTATACCTTCCCCACCAAGCCCTTTGCTTCCCCCTTCCATCCCCCACTGGTTGCTTGACTTTGCCTCAACCTCTATCTCAAGGCAATCTTAAAAAGTGTGCTCTCAAGTAACACTTTAACTGCTCTTATCTGGTCCCATTGCACTAACAAATCCAGCTGACTAGGCAGAAGCAACATCACAGTGTCTGTCCCTTGTTTACACATTTTAGTATAAAAGTATCAAAAAGTCAAACCCAAAGTTCTATCCCAGGCTAACACACAGACCTATATATGAACAGTGCACCAGGCCTACACATTACTTCAGTCCTACTTAAGCCCTTAAAAGTGAACCTGAGTGGGGCCCAAGCGTAGACAGCCCTCTGCCCATGGATGGTTCCACCCACAGTGGGAACCGAGCATGGAGGTGGCCCATGAACGAGGCGAACAGATGGAGAAGAACCTTAGTTACCTCACAAACATGATCTGAGGGGTGGTTTAACGAAACAGAGAGTCAGGGAAATCAGGCACATGAAAATATCATCCAAAAATCAGGGCCTCAAAGTAGAAACCTGTTGACACTGGAGGAAAGTGTCAGCGAACTTCCGTGGGCAGAGCCCCATATCCCCATCAGAGCGATTGGGTGTGTCAGGTACCAGAGAGCAGAATCAGTCGCGCTCTGGACCAGACCAACATCATCCTATACAAAGTCTCTGCCCCGCGGGGCACAAAGACAGAGGGAAGCATGCTCCAGCCAGATCCCCACAGCTCTTTTTGACCACAGATGTGGGTCCATTAACCCAGGTCAAGCCGTGGCCCTTTCAGGAAACCTCTCTCACAAGAGAATACAGAAACCAACTTGTGAGACAGGAGGCGGGACAGGGGATGAGGCAGTGCTCTTCTGGGACCCAAGGGTGGCAAAGAAGCCATTGGTTACAGCAGCAAAAAGCCAATTGGCCGAGGTCCCATTGCACAGATAGTCAGAAAACCACTGCTGCTGGGGACTGCCCAGTGGCAACAAGGGAAGCCATCCATGTTCCCCCTCTCCACGGAGGACGACCATGGATGTGCAGGGATGTGGCAGCATCACCTTCCTCCACCCCCTCATGGCCCACTATACCTCAGCGCAGCAGTGGGTCTGCCTCAGTTTCTCTCTTAGTCCCTACCACAGTCCTGTGACCTTCCTTCAGGCAGACGCTGCCAAGCAGCAGGCCGTAGACCAAAGAAAACATGAACAGAGGATTGTCCACCCCTCCTGGGCTCCCTTCTACCCTACCCTCTCAGAGCGCTGACCCTCCAGACGTTCTCCCCAGAGACACAGATCCTGCCTAGAGCACTGACCCTCAGGCTTTTCCTCTGAAGTCCTTCCCCCAGGCTGGATCCTTATCCCAATCTACCTCCAGGCCATCTGCCTGGGGCTTGACCTCTGCCTGGGCCTACTGCCCTGCCTTCAGCCGCAGTCACCAGAGACAGCCTCCCTCCTGCAGCTGTCTTCCCACCTTTTATGGAAGTCACACAGCTCTTCCCCAGCTGGGTCAGATGTTGAACTGAGCCACCCGATCCCTGGTCCGTCAGGCTCAGCTGGGGGGCGGGGGGAGGTCACTGACCCGTCACAGGTGTGGCTGAGCCCAACTGCCCTGAAAAGACCAGCGAGCCTGTGACACTGGCTTAGGTTGGTGATGGCTTAATGGATGAACTTTAATTCCAGTCTGTCAGTCAAGGTACTCACTCCTCACCGTATCACCTGAGAAGAGATGGGGGATCAGACTCTATCTGGAATAGTCCCAGAGAGGGTGAGCATTGGCTAATGCTCATGTTCACACCCACAGGTCTAGAACTCTGGAACTCCAAAGCTGACTGTAAAGAGTCACAAAGAGAATTCACTAAACTGGACAACAAAATAGCAGATGAAACTCAGTGTTGATGAGTGCGAAGTAATGCACATTGGAAAAAACAATCCCAGCTATAGCTACAAAACGATGGGGTTTAAATTAGCTGTCTTACCACTCGAAAAAGAGATCTTGGAGTCATCATGGATAATTCTCTGAAACCATCCACTGAGTGCTACAGCATTCAAACAAAAGCTCTCAGAATGTTAAAAAACCATGAGAAAAGGGACAGATAATAACAGAAAATATCATAAAAGTCACCACTAAGGATTTTACAAATCTTTACTTTTGTACATGAGTTTATAGCCAGGCAGTTTTACTCTTATCCATGTGGCGAATGCCCTGGGGAAAGACTGGGCTGGATTGACATCTCAGGAGACCTATCTTTTCTCTTTAGCCACACGACCGCTCAGCATCGGCAGGAGCATTTCAAGATTAATAGATTTTAAGGCCACTGGGGCCCATTCCAATCATTGAGTCTGACCTCCTATGTAATACGGACCAGGGAATTTCATCCAGTGATTCTTGCATTAAACTCAATAACTTCTGCTTGAACTAGAGCATAGCGTTTAGAAAGACAGTCGGTCCCAGGTTAGAAACTTCCAATCATGGCGAATCTACCACATCCCTTGGTAAATGGTTCCAGTGGTTAGTTACCCTCCTTGTACATTTTTTAAAACTTTATTTACAGCTTGAATTTGTCTCGTTTAACCTTTCAGTCTTTGGATCTTGCCATGCCTTTGTTGGCTAGATGAAAGAGCACAGTCAGAAGTCTTAGGAAATGTGAAACGCTCTGGGAGATTAGAGAGGCTACAAAGGCAGAAACACACTAATAATGAAGAATTTCAACTATCCTCATATTGACTGGATAAATGTCACCTCAGGATGGGATGCAGAGATAAAATGTAGACACCATAAATGACTGCTTCTTGAAGCAGCTAGTCCTGGAACCCACAAAGGGAGAGGCAATTCTTGATTTAGTCCTAAGTGGAGCGCGAGATCTGGTGCAAGAGGTGACTATGGATTAATCTCTCAGTAATAGAAACCATAATGTAATGAAATTTAACATCCTTATAGGCGCAAAAATGCCAAAGAAACCCACCACAGCACAGGGTTGCCAGGTGTCCAGTTTTTGTCCGGAACGCCCAGTCGAGAAGGGACCCTGGTGGCTCCGGTCATCACCGCCCATCGGGCAGTTAAAAGTCCGGTTGGCGGTGCTGTGGGTCTAAGGCAGGCTAGTCCCTACTTGTCCTGGTACTGCGCTGTGCTCCGGAAGCGGCCAGCAGGCCCAGTCGGGAGCCTGCCTTAACCCCGCTGTGCTGCTGACTGGAGCTGCCCAAGGTAAGCCCATGCCCCAACCCCCTGTCTCAGAACTGAGCCCCCCCCAAACTCGGGAGCCCCCCTCCTGCACCCTGAACCCTGGCCCCACCACAGAGCCCACATGCCCAGCCCAGCCCATACCCCCAACCCCCTCCCACATTCCGAATCCCTCAGCCACACCCCCCAGCCTGGGGCCCCCTCCTGCACCCTGAACCCCTCATTTCTGGCCACACACCCCAGCCTGGAGCCCCGTCCCGCACCCTGAACCCCTCATTTCTGGCCCCATCCCGGAGCCCGGACCCGTAGTTAGAGCCCTCACCCCCTCCTGCACCCCAATCCCCTGCCCCAGCCCAGTGAAAGTGAGTGAGGGTGGTGGAGAGCGAGCCACCGAGGGAGAGGGAATGTAGTGAGTGGGGCCTCAGGGAAGGGGCAGGGCTAGGGTGTTCGGTTTTGTGCGATTAGAGAGCTGGCAACCCTACCACAGTAGCATTTAATTTAAAAATAGAGAACTGCACAAAAACGAGGAAGTTCATTAAATGGAAATTAAAAGGAACAGTCAGAAGAGTAAAATGCCTATAAACTGTATGCAAATTATTTAAAAACATCATAATAGAGGCTCAAACTAAATGTATACCCCAAGTAATAATAATAAAAAAACAGTACGAGGACCAAAAAATTCCCACCAGGGCTAGAGTAAAAGTAGAAAAGTTTTACAGTAGAGTAAAAGAGGCAGGGGCAAAAAAGGATCCTTCAAAAATTGGAAGACAAATTCTAGTGAGGAAAATAGAAAGGAGCATAAACTTTGCCAAGTCAAGTATAAAAGTAAAATATGTCAGATCAAGAAAGAATTTGAACAGCAACTAGCTAAAGATACAAAAATTAACAGCAATTTTTTAAAAAATACATGAGAAACAAAAAGCCTGCCAAATAATTAGTGGGGCAACTGGATGATTGAGGCACTAAAAGAGCACTCAAGGAAGACAAGGCCCGTGGAGAGAAACAACATGAATTCTTTGTATCGGCCTTCACTGCAGAGGATGGGAGGGAGATTCTCACACCTGATATATTCATTTAGGTGACATGATCTGAGGCATTGTCCCAGATTGAGGTGACTATAGAGTAGGTTTTGGAACAAAATGATAAATTAAACAGTAATAAGTCAACAGGATCAGATGGGATTCACCCAATAGTTCTGTAGGAACTCAAACATGAAATTGCAGAACTAGTATCACTGAAATCAGCCTCTGTACCACATGACTGGAGGGAAACTAATGTAAAGCTGATTTTTAAAAAAGGCTCCAGAGGCAATCCTGGCAGTTAGAGGCTGGGAAACCTAACCTGAGTACCAGGCAAATTGGTTGAAACTATAGTAAAGAACAGAATTATCAAACACATAGATGAACATGATTTGTTGCGGAGGAGTCAAAAAGGCTTTTGTAAAGGAAAATCATGCTTCCCCAATCTATTTGAATTCTTTGAGGGTGTGAACACACATGTTGGCAAGGGTGATCCAGTGGATATAGTATACGTGAACTTTCAGGAAGCCTATGAAAAAAGTCCATTGCCAAAAGCTCTTAAGCAAAGTAAGCAGTCATGGGAAGGTCCTCTCACGGATCAGTAACTGGTAAAAAGATAGGAAACAAAGGGTAGGAATAAATGGTCAGTTTTCACAATGGAGAGAGGTAAATACAAGGATCTGTACTGGGACAAGTGCTGTTCAACATATTAAATGATCTGGAAAAGGGGGTGAACAGTGAGGTAGCAAAATTTGAAGGGAGAACAAAATTACTCAGGATAGTTAAGTCCAAAATGGACTATAAAGAGTCACAAAGAGAATTCACTAAACTGGATGACTGGACAACAAAATAGCAGATGAAACTCAGTGTTGATAAGTGTGAAGTAATGCACATTGGAAAAAATAATCCCAGCTATACCTACAAAACGATGGGGTTTAAATTAGCTGTTTTACCACTCAAGAAAGAGATCTTGGCGTCATCATGGATAATTCTCTGAAACCATCCACTCAATGCTGCAGCATTCAAAAAAAAAAAGAGCTAACAGAATCTTAAAAAAACCATTAGAAAAGGGATAGATAACAGAAAATATCATAATGCCACTATATAAATTTATGATACGCCCACACCTTGAATACTGCATGCAGTTCTGGTCACCCCATCTCAAAAAGATATATTAGAATTGGCAAAAGTACAGAGAAGGTCAACAAAATGATTAGCTTCCATGTGAGGAGAGATTTAAAAAACTGGTGCTGTTCATCTTAGAAAAGAGATGACTCAGGGGGATATGACAGAGGTTTATAAAATCATGAATGGTGTGAAGAAAGTGAATAGGGAAGTGTTACTTACCCCTTCAGACAACACAAGAACCAGGGAGTCTGGGACCACCCAATGAAATTAATAGACAGAAGGTTTAAAACAAACATAAGAAAGTACTTCCTCACACAGTGCAGTCAACCTGGGGAACTCCTTGCCATGGGATGTGTGAGGGCCAAAAGTATAAGTGGGTTAAAAAAAGAATGAGCTAAGTTCATGGAAGCTAGGTCCATCAATGGCTATTAGCCAAGATGGCCAAGGATGCAACTCCATACCCTGGGTGTCCCTAAACCTCTAATTGCCAGAAGTTGTGACTATACAACAGGGGATGGATCACTCAAAATCGCCCTGTTTATTCATTCCCTCTGAAGCATCTGCCCTTGGCCACTTTCAGAAGACAGGATATTGGGCTACATGGACCATTGGTCTGACCTTCTGTGGCCATTCTTATGTTCCCCCATGTAGGTATATAAAGGCTGTGATTGAGTCAGATTTAACCTTCTCTTTGAGGAGATGAATAGACTAAAGTTGTTCACTCTCTCACTCTAAGGCAGGTTTTCCAGACCTTCAATAAATTCTTGTATTTCTTTTCTGAACCCCTTCCAATTGTTTAACATCTTATTTGAAGTGCAGACCCCAGAATTGGACACACTATTGTACTAATGGCCTTACCAATGCCAAATACAGAAGTAATATCACCTTCCGACACCTACTCAGTATTCCTGTTTATACATTCAAGAATCACATTAGCCACAGCATCACACTGAGAGTTCATGTTCAGCTGGTTATCTACCATGACCCTTAAGTCCTTTAGAGATTCACTGCTTTCCAAGATACAGTACCCTTGCCTGTGAGTATGGCCTACGTTCTTTTTTCCTAGATATATGATCTTGCATTTGACCATACTGAAATGCATGTTGTTCAGATGGGTCCATCTTATCAAATCCTCCAAATTGCTTGCATAACTGCCCTGTCCAATCATGATTTAAACACTCCACCATTGTTTGTGTCATCTGCAAACTTTATCAGCAATGATTTTATATCTTCTTCCAGATCACAGATAAAGTTATCAGAAGCAATGGGCCAAGAACAGATCCCTAGAGGATCCTACTAGAAATCACACCCATTTGGTGATGATTTCCTGTTTATAATTCCTTTTTGAGATCAGTTAGCCAGTTTTTATCCATTTAATATGGGCAACATGATTTTGTATTGTGCTAATTTTTAAAATCAGAATGTCAGGTGGTATTATGTTACATGCCTTACAGATGTCGTACACAGGCCTCACCCTGAGGAATGCTAGAGGAGATCCTTGGGGAGCAAGAGGGGAGTTCAGGCTCCATGGCTCATTCCGTCCTTTCCTCTCTGCTGTGACTAACAACAGTGGCATCCAGTGCCAGCTAGGATAGCAGCTTCTGGGATGTGGATACCTGATCACTAGGAACTGGACGGAGACCCCAGCACCTCATTTCAGAGGCCACCATGCAGTCGTCAGCTGCCAATGACCTGGACAGGATCAGGACCAGCATCCCAGCAGGGACAAATGCTATCCCCTTCCTAATCCTGAGCCAAGTCCCCTCGGAATGAGTGGTGTACGGGTTAGAAATGCTTCTGTGAAGAAGCAGAGAGATTGCAGCTGGGCACAACTGGGGTTAAAGAACACCTGTGGGTTCAGCTAGCCCCGTCCTGTTACACCTGCAGCCAGTGCCAGGCCTGGAGTGGGAGAAAAGAAGGGAGCCTGGCTCAGTCAGGGGCTGACTGGTGAAGAGGGAGGAGCTCTCTGTGTGCCTGCCTGAAGGCACAGACCAGCAACCTGCCTGCCTGCCTACTCAGCCACTGGAGGCTAGTAAGTCTTCCCCTGCCAAGGGGAACCTGCAGACAAGCCCCAGCTGTGGGAAAACTGGACTAGCGGGGCCATGCCCCGAACTAAAAGGGAGCAGCCCAGGGAAACAGGTCCTGAAGCCCTCCTCACAGCTAGGAGGAAGATGCATCTCCCCTGCTTAGGGGTGAGCGACACAGGACCCTGGGCCAGGACCTGAGCGAAAAGGAGAGGTCAGGTCCCCCTTCAGCCCTCCCTAACCAGCAATCTAGCCACGAGGCTGCCTGGCCACTGAAGACCCTATCACACCTTCCATGTGAGAACGGGAGGGTGGGTATGGGGGGCACTGAAGGGAATCACGCCCTGCCCTCTGCTACAGCAGAGAAGTGTTACTCAGCGCCACTCAGCCGTGCAGCTTCTCACACTGTTTCCTTATCCAAAGGATAAAACTGAAGCCTGACAGCCTTGCATGAGCCTAGCAACAGTTACTGCGTTCTCAGCTGCATGCAGGCAGGAGGGACGCTGCTTGTTCAGCAGTGGAAACGCCCTGCAGAGGGAAAAGGGAACGAAGGGAGAAAAGCTGTGCCCAGGAGAGCTCCTAGATGCTATGGCCATGGGCTCTGTGGAGACTCACCAGCGCCTCTAGGATAGCAGGTAGCAGCAGACCAGAGGGCAACCCTCCGACATCATGCACATGAGCCCAGCACTCCCCTACGAGAGAGCTTCCAGGGGGCCTGTCTGAAAAACAGCCAGGAGGAAACTGAAGCAACAGAAATAGATGTCCTGAGAGAGTGCAGGTCCAGTAGCTGCGTCACCCTCATCACCCATGCTCGCAGCTGAGGCTCCATCTTCGGGGCGGGAGGGAGGGGGGGTTGTTTCTCATGCTGCCACCTCATTAGGGCAGCTGATGCCCTGGCAGAGCTCCCATTCTGGGGTGCATGCTGGCGGGGGAAATTGCTGGCCGAAGTGAGACCTGCACAGCTGTCAGGAAGTGTGACCCACGGGTAGGCTGGGAGTGCCTTGGCTATGTGCGGCTCCCAGCACAACAGGGCCCTGAGTCTGACTGGGGCCCCTGCGTGCAGCCACCATGCAGTTATTGGTATGCTTTACTGAGGAGAAATAACCACAGAGAAAACAGCACTCCCTGGCACAAAGGGAGGGCAAGGACCGGCCCATCTCCTGCCGTTCTTGAGCCCTACAGAGCTCCTGCCTCTCTTTGCTACCTTGGAGCCTGTGGGCTGTTCCTCTTCTGCCAGTTGGGGCTGGCTGGGAGATCTCTTGCCGTCACGGTATCAGGTGCCCCCTCTTTCCCTCGTGCAGGTCTGGCAGCATTTGCAGGAGGGGCCTGGTTGTCACGAGTAAAGTGCTAACTGCAGCTTGCCAGAGGTACGGCAGGTTCCATCATCCCAACTCCCTGGGCTGCATCGACGCCCAAAGGGGGGAGCTGACAGGCCACGTCCAGAAGGCCAGCGTGTGGCTGGTGAGAGGCTTGAGAGTGTGTGAAAGCTGCTTGTGTTCCTTTATCCACACAGCTGGCTTTGTGTCTTTGGCACCAGAGCGTCCAATGCTGGCCTGTACTGAACTGCGTCCGACAGGGACAGGGAGGGCTGCGGATGGTGGGGCTAGCTTGCCTTGGGGCTAGCTTGCCTTTATTATATTCAGCAGTAACGCAAGGAACTTACAGGTCTGTGTCGTGTAAGACTTTGGCTTAAGCAAGTAGCATGAGGCTTGAGGCCCATGAACTCTGGCGTAGATACATGGCCCAATGGTCACCCCTATGTTCTGAGGAACTGGACACAGCACACCAATGCCCAAGACAGAGGTAAAATAATCTACTTGAGCTCCTTTGGCCACAGAGTTGCACTGTTCAGCTGATTATCCACCATGACCCCCCCAGATCTTTCTCAGAGTCTCTGCTTCCCAGGAAAGAGTCCCCCATCCTGTAAGTATGGCCTACATTCTTTGTTCCTAGATGTATACATGTTGTTTTCTTACACACAGCTTACCAAGTGATCCAGATCGCTCTGTATTAGTGACCTGGCCACTCTGTTGTTCACCACTGCCCCCCCCCCCCCAACTGGTGTCTCATCTACAAACTTCCTCAGTGATGATTTCATATTTTCTTACAGGGCATTGATAAAAATGTCAAATAGCATAGAGCCAAGAAGAGATTGCTGCAGGACCACACTAGAACCACCCCTACGTGATAATGATTCCCCATTTATAATTACATTTTAAGACTTACGATTTAGTCAGTTTTTAATCCATTTAATGTGTGCCCTGTTAATTTTATATCATTCTAGTTTTTTTTTTTTTTTACCAAAAATGTCATGCAGTACCAAGTCATACACTTTACAGAAGTCTAAGTGTATTACATCAACACTGTTACTTTTATCAACCTAACTTCTAACCTCATCCAAAAAAGATATCAAATTAGTTTGACAGGATCTATTTCCCCAGAAATGTGTTGATTGGTATTAATTATATGATCCTTCTTTAATTCTTTATTAATCAAGTCCCGTATCAGCTGCTCCATTATCTTGTCTGAGATTGATGTCAGACTGACAGATCAGTAACTAGCTGGGTCATCCTGTTCCCCTTTCTAAACATTAGCACAACATTAGCTTTCTTTCAGTCTTCTGGAACTTCCCTAGTTTTCCAAGACTTAATGAAAATCAACATTAATGGTCCAGCCAGCTCTTTTACAACTCTTGGATGGAAGTTATCTGGACCCGTTGATTTAAAAAGGCCTGACTTTGGTAGCTGCTATTTAACATCCTTCTGAGATACTAGTGGAACAAAAAGAGCGCTGTCAGCACAGGATGAGATGACATCATCTCTTTTCTTCCCAAAAACAGAACAGAAATACTTATTGACCGCTTCTGCCTTTTCTACATTACTAACTAGACAGGTTCCATCTAGTAATGGGCCAATACCATCATCAGAAGTTTTTTTTCCTTCCTAATGTACTTACGAAACCTCCTCCTTCTTGTCCTTAACTCTCCTGGCCACACATTTCTCCTTGTATCCTTTTGCCTCCCCTATCAATTTTCAACAATTCCTAGCTTGTTTTTATGGCTGCCTTCACTTCCCCTCTAGAGCAGGTCGTTTTTAACCAATACGACTTTCTAGCTCTGCTGTGGGATAGTTAACCATCTCACTGGCAAACAAACATACCATTTCTTCCTAGTGTAGACACCCCCCGAGTCTCCAGTAGCTCTGGCAACGTAGCCAGGCTGGCTGAAACCCAGGAATCCTGAGCTACCATGTTCCTTCCCTGCAGCAGAGTGACTGTGTACCACCCCCAGGGTGAGGAGTGGGGCAGCCGAAAGAACCAGAGCAAAGGCCTTTGCAGAGCTAGGCCCAGACACCTGCACTGGTTCTGTAGCACAGACTGTGAGCAGTTGCAGGTGAGTTTGTCCCTCGCCTTAACCTTTTATAGACTGTGTGCGCGTGCGGGCCCATTTACGTACACACACGTGCACGCCTTAGCATTTGTCTGCCTGGCAATCAGAGTGCTGCTGCTCTGCGTGCCCCAGCTCTCCTCCCCCACTGCCACTCCTCCGAACGTGAAATGCTCAGCACAGCACGATTTCACATTGCTCACAGTTGTTCTCTGATTAAATGAGTGGAGATTGATTTAGAGATAAAATCAGCTTCAGTTCATTTAACTCTCATTGTGTGCGCTTCTCTGCCCCTCTTCTCTGCCCCTCTGTTAGCTGGGGCTCTCCACAGCAGGGAGGGGGAGATGGTTAGCTGGGAGTTGGACCTGCCCCATGCGGTGACACAGGCTGGCTGGAGAGTTACTACAGTTCATGCCAGTCAGTGCTGCCGTGTTTGTTACAGGGGGAAGCAGAGACTAGAAAAGAGCCCCGAGCACCCAGAATGCACCCACCGCCCTGCTTCCACCCGCAGCTTCAGGAAGAGAGGCGCTCCGGAGTCTCTCTCCTGCAGACAGACTCAGACCCTGTCTACACGAGTCACGCTGTCTGAGGATTTCCCACTGTTGCTAGCCCTGATTCAGGCTCCTATTGTCTAACCCAGCTCAGAGTGGCTGGCTTTCACCGGCCCTCATCCCAAAGCAGTTTGTATTTCCACCCAACGAACACCCGATGGTGAGAGGCCTAGTGAAGCTAGATGGACATAGGTCCTGTCTTTGTCACTGGGCTCCCCCCACACCATGTGTGGAAATGGCCCAGGAGGCTGCTTTCTGCAGGTGTATAAGAACTGGCCCTTTGCTATCTGGGGACTTGCTTTCCCTGGTCCCTGTATGGCCACCCAGCAAGTGGGAGCCGGTCCTAGCAGGAGTGGCGGGGCGGGGGGACGAATAGCTCCCCTCTGGATGACTTTGCGAATAGTGGCTCGAGCAGGCTCCCTGAGCCATACGAATTCTACTGCTCTGCCTCAGGGTGTGACGCTGGCAGACCAGGTGCCAGCTCATGCCAAGACCCAGGGCCTCACTGAACATTGACGAAGCACAGCTGGAACCCAGGCTGGCTCACCTGGGGCTTAGTAGCGCTAAAACAGAGCAGTGTTATCAGAGTGTTTTTAGTGGTTAGACTTCACGGAAGGCTGGTAGGAGGCCGCCTGTATAAACTCACTTATAACCTCTGTAGCCCATGGTATAAAGTTATACTCTTTGTATTGTATACCTCTGTGATGGTGTAACTCAAACAGGAAAAGCAGCATTACTTAAGGTAAAGTGCTCGTCTGGCACACAGAATGGCCCACGGAAGACAACCGAGGCATTGTACAGCAGCAAAGGACAGAGACCTTGTAGATTGCATTCCTCACTCGCTCCAGGCAGAGCAGGCCTGCGCATGACCTCATCCCATCAGCTTGGACTGGGGTGGGGGGAGGAAGAGACAGACAAATATCCCTGACTAGGAGAAACCCTGAGGGGCAAAGATTCCTAAATATAGGTAAGAGATCCCCATGCTGCTTGGCCTGGGTCAATCCTAAAGGACTTATACGGCTGCTTTTTATAGATGTTTATATCACCTTTTTAAATCTAAGACTGTAACTTATTGTGTGTGTGTGTATTTTCTGATTTTAACCTTGTAAATAACTCATTTCTTTTCTTAGTCGATAAATCTTTAGTTCGTTTGTTAAAGGATTGGCTACAGGAGTTGTCTTTGGTTTGAGATCTGAGTACCATTGACCTGGAATATGTTACTGGTCCTTTGAGAGGTAACCTGAATCTTGTTGCGATTTTTGGTGTAAAGTGACCAGCTATCACATCGTCGAGCTTGCCTGGGTGGCAAGATAGACTAGAATGCCCCAAGGGACTGTCTGGGACTCCATGGTACAACTATTATAGTGCTGTAGCAGTTCATACTTGTTACTTGGTTGGTGAATCACAGAACCATAAGAACAGTCACACGGGGTCAGACCAAAGGTCCGTCTAGCCCAGTATCCTGTCTTCCGACAGTGGCCAATGCCAGGTGCCCCAATAGGGAATGAACAGAACAAGTAACCCATCCCTTGTCATCCATTCCCAGCTTCTGGCAAACAGAGGCTAGGGACACCTTCCCTGCCCATCCTGGCTAATAGCCTTTGATGAGCCTATCGTCCTTGAACTTAGCTAGTTCTTTTTTGCACCCTGTTATGGTCTTGGTCTTCACAACATCCTCTGGCAAAGAGTTCCACAGGTTGACACTGCGTTGTGTGAAGAAGTACTTCCTTTTGTTTGTTTTTAAACTTGCTGCCTATTAATTTCATTTGGGTTAGAAGAGACCGGAAGGGTCATCTGGTCTAACCCCCTGCCAAGATGCAGGATTTGTTGTGTCTAAACCATCCAGGACAGATTTCCAGCCTCCTTTTGAAAACCTCCAGTGAAGGAGCTTCCACGACCTCCCGAGGCGTCTGCTCCATTGTCCCACTGTTCTTACAGTTAGGGAGTTTTTTCTGAGTTTTGATCTAACTCTGCTGTGTTGTAGTTTAAACCCGTTGTCTCTTGTCTTGCCCGCCATGGCGAGAGAGAACAACTTTTCTCCATCTTTTTTGTGGCAGCCTTTCAAGTATCTGAAGACCGCTCTCATATCCCCCCCTTAATCTCCTCTTTTCCAAACTAAGTTCCTTCCGCCTTTGCTTATATGGCTGCATTCCATCCCTTTGATCATCTTTGTTGCTCGCCTCTGGATCCTTTCCAGTTTCTCTACATCCTTTCTATACATTGATGACCCAAACTGGACACAGTCCTCCAGCGGAGGCCTAACCAGTGCCGAGTAGAGCGGTACCATCACCTCCCATGACTTGCATGCTATGCCTCTGTTCATGCAACCTAAAAATGCATTTGCTTTTTTGGCAACAGCATCCCATTGCTGACTCATGTTGAGCCTGTGATCCACCACAGCTCCCAGATCCTTCTCAGCAGTGCTGCTGCCAAGCCAGTTATTGAATTATAGACCATACCACCAGTTTGGGGTCTCTGCCCTGCTTCTTGACAGTCTGCCCTGAGGTTGGCACTCATGGCTGTGAGCCACTCCAGACAGCGTGACACAGGGAAATGGCCCCAGCTTTACCAACGCAACCAGAACCCACTGCATCCCTGAGCAGGCAGAGAGGGGCTTAGGTCCTTCTCCTGGTCTGGGGATCTGTTCCTCCCCCAGGCTGGGAATCCTGCTTGCTGACTGCTGCTGGAGAGATTGCCACAATAAAAGGGGACAGTCAGCCAAAGAGCTGCCTGGACGGGCTGCAAGCAGGGCAGCCATGTTTCACGAGCATGGCTGCTGTCCTGTCTCCACCTGCTGGCCAGCGGGTTGACAGAGATGGCCCGGGCTGTCACATGGCAGTTTCCAAACCACTGCACGGTTTATCACAGTAGCAGGGGTCACCGTTACACAGAACCTCCGAGGACCTTTTGGGACAGCTTGGCCTTGGTGTTTCTCCTCTGAGACCTTGCCAGAGAATAGGACCCCTGTGGCACAGACACCATCCTCCTCCCCTTCTCTACCTTGGCTGTGTACGATATCCCAGGCCATGGTCTGACCACCCCTCACCCCGGCACAGCAAGGTGGGGCTAAGAGGAGTCACACTGCCTCCTTTCAGAGAGTTATTGTCTCACTTCCTGGCAGATGAGTGTTCCAGGGGGAACCTGCCCAGCTTTGATGGAGGCCCCATCCCAGCTCAACCTCCCTGGCGCCTGCTTGGCTGCAGGACAGGATTGTCAGAGCAGCCCACCCAAGAAACAGCGGGTCAGAGCCTCGCTGTCTTAGCGTTCTACAAGAATCACACAGAGGTGCTGCCACAATTAGATTCTTTGCAGCTGCTGGCAAGCTTCCTGCTGGCTCACTGACATAGCCCAGGGCAAAGCAAGTGCATTCGGAAATGGAGCTAAAGACCCCCAGTGTTGGGGGCGGGGGGGAAAAGGGGAGAGACCCTGTTGCAAGGGGCCCTTCAGAGACTGGGATGGGTAGCTTCCCAGGCAGGGCTTTAATCTGCCTGCAACGGTTTGTTATTTATGTCACTCTCTCTCTCGGTACGTGCAATTATATTGGAAGCATTTTATCATTGTCTGGGGAAGCATCTCTCTTTCTAATCTCATTCCAGACCTGGGCAAGGGAGATAAGACTGTGTCTGCGAATGCAATAAGCGACCATGTGGCGGAGAAGGTTGCCATTCAGCTCTGCCTGCTCATGTACCCAGGAAGGAGGCGGCTCAGGGGCCGTACCAGCTGTGCAGAGGGCTGGATGGATTTGATCAGGCCCCACTGGTTCCAGGGTTCTTTTGTCATCACCCTCCAGCCCCTCATAGCGTCTAGCCCTAGGGAACACTGCTCCTCTGCTAAGCACTTCACAGAGCTGCGGACGCTCTGGCCCTACACCTGATGATGGGGAGGGGAATCGCCCTAGTGTCAGGATGGTCCTGGAGTGGCAAAGAGCTGGCCTAGGGACTCAGAATGACTGGCTTCTTCCATGTCTTGCACTCAGCCGGTGCCATTAAACTGTGCAAGGCCAAGCCTGCAGAGCATTAAAGACCCGGGCTGAAGTGGCTCAAACAGAACCATGCAACCTCCTGAATTACTCCAGCCTCTGGGCCAGGGGCATCATTTCCAAGTGGAATATCGGACACTGACGGGCACACAGTTGTCTTGAGATTAACACGTTCCTCAGGTGTTTCTGTAACTTGACCTGTGGTTTACATCCCTTGAATGTATCTGATTACCACAACGTTAGGGTCACCTAAACCTTGTCCAGCACAGGTCTATGCTGGGGACCCGCCTGGAGCTCAAGAGCTGCAGGAACTTACGTGAATTGTCACATATTGCAGCTTCCTTCTGCTTGAATACAGAAGTGTGTACCTAAATTTCCCAGGATGCCATGCAATATGGAATCCCAACTCCAGAGTTCCCAGCATGCATTACACCAGCATGCACTCCACTCCTATCCACGCTGCTCCAATGGATCACACTGGTGCGCTGCCTGTTGATACTTGTAGTCTCCACAGTCCACACCTGCATATTGCAAGAGGAGGGTGACGACAGGCCATATTGTACATTCCAGTGGGCTGCTCACCCACTCCCATTCACAGTCACCACATGGCTCTCTCTCGGATTAGTGCATTTCAGCTTATTATATGTTTCTGAACATGGCCAGTGAGTCACAGGTGAGAGGAAGAAGTCAAGCCACGCTAGATAGATTCTACAGCACAGTACAGATGGCTCTCAAAAGCCTTTAAGCCGCACAGTACCCAGGAAATTATTCTGATTTGAAGAGACAGCTTCTAATTTGTACCTGCCAGAGACTCGGTCGTTTAGTTCTTTCAGGCACACGCATGTGGATGCAGAGGCACCGCTGGGGTGGGTGACTCGGAATGAATGTTCCTTACACCTCCAGAGGGGCTCCAGTCCGGCCCCACCTCCTGGGCATTGCTCAGCCAGGGAAGGTTCGGCTCACCTCCTATTAATATGTCACTTTCTATAATCAGTCACAAAGCTTCATTTGTGCACAGTGTTCAAGAGCCATTGCATAATTAAACTGAATTCTAATGACAGTATATCTACACTACAAGAAGGATGTGGAAAATTTGGAGAGAGTCCAGCGAAGGGCAACAAAAATGATGAGGGGACTGGAACACATGACTTATGAGGAGAGGCTGAGGGAACTGGGATTGTTTAGTCTACAGAAGAGAAGAATGAGGGGGGATTTGATAGCTGCTTTCAACTACCTGAAAGGGGGTTCCAAAGAGGATGGATCTAGACTATTCTCAGTGGTAGCGGATGACAGGACAAGGAGTAATGGTCTCAAGTTGCAGTGGGGGAGATTTAGGTTGGATATCAGGAAAAACTTTTTCACTAGGAGGGTGGTGAAACACTGGAATGCGTTACCTAGGGAGGTGGTGGAATCTCCTTCCTTAGAAGTTTTTAAGGTCAGGCTTGACAAAGCCCTGGCTGGGATGATTTAATTGGGGATGGGTCCTGCTTTTGAGCAGGGGGTTGCACTAGATGACCTCCTGAGGTCCCTTCCAACCCTGATATTCTAGGATATCACATATTAGCAATTTCCACCATCCTAATATTAATTGTTAACAAGCCAATAAGCCTGCCATATCAAACAGTCATGATGTAGCATGCATTCGCTTGTTTGGAAGAGATGGGAAATGGGACGAGTGGACTCTGACTTACAGCGATTGCTGCACAGACAGCCTGTAGCTGGGAGACACCATATAAGCCACGAGCACAGGTTTTATATATAAATGAGCATGTTCAGATCTGACTTTCCTGGAGCAGGGATCCAAAACAGATTGAATTTTGCACCTCTCAGTCCCTGGTTCCATTCCTGAATGGGAAGGATCTTGGCCAAGTTTCCACCTTGTCTAACTCCAGTTCAGTTTCTTGGGATGTATATTTGACCCCTCATCTCTCTCTGAAATGAGCTTGGTGGGTCAGAGTCCATTTTCTAGTGGAGAAATGTCCACGTTTCTAAAGCCACCGTCATGTGTCTGGCTCTTTAAGCAGAGAAGTCAAAGGCTGGTTCGGTCATTAAGACTGAGCTACCCTCCTCCTGCTGTCAGCAGCCCCTTCAGATCAGCAGCGAGGTACAATAGAATAGAACAGTGCAGACCTGCGGTAGCCCTCTTTGTCCCAGCTGTGCCTAGCCAGCCTTTGGGACTGGGAATTTAGCACCATTGGCTTGACTAAACTCACATACAAATTAAAAAGGAAAAAAAAAACCATCCCCCTCCCACTCCGGTGTCTGAAAGGCCATTCTCTGTCAGTAGCACAGGAGAGCCGTGACTTCACCTGCAGAGGTTCCTGCTAGAATCCAAATTCCTCCACTCTCTCTTAGGATTCGCATCACCTCTAATATCCAACAAATTAAACAAAGCAAAGCAAAGCCTTCCATCATGTTGCAAAAATCAAACAGATCAAAGCCAAAGCAGCTGGAAAAGGCTCGTGTGGTTAAGAAAATCCCTTTTGAGAGATACTCAGAGACGAAACAAGCTAAAACATCAGCTGTGAAATTAACTAGAACTGAAGTCCTGAAAGGACCCCTGGGATCAGAAGACTGTCAGATATGCCAAGAGATGTTTCCAGAGAAGACAGGCTCAACCCAGCTACTGCCAGCTCAGGTCCTTTTTGCTCACCTGGAACAGTGGCAACATATGGGCCTGAAGGTCCCAGCTCAAGTCTTCGCTGTGGTAACATACAGAGATCCTGGCCAGCAGATGGCGGATTGCCACTAATGGCTTTAATTCACTCTTGCATCTGGTGACAGGCAGGACAGAATCTGCACCAGAATCCTGTAGTCACCTGAAATGGAATCGGAGTACATCCTTGCTGCAAGCTTGCCAAGTCACTGTGCAAAGGGAGGACGCCCATCTGTAAGCGGGACAACCCTTTGCAAGCAAGCAGCTATGGCCAAGTCATCGTGCAGGAGGCTCCAGGAGATTTCTCCACACTTGCACAGGGTTAGAATAATTTCATATCAGTGTTTTCCTTCAATAAGTAATTTGGTCCTAAGAGTTTTTTTTATCCTGCCACTGAAAATTTGTACGAGTCAGAGAATCTGTACTATAACCTGATGATAAATTACATTTGGACAAATGCTAAGTGACATTTACCAATAAATGTATCCAGCTTTTCCCTGTAATCCTTCTCCTCCATCAAAAGTAGCAAGACTCTCCCTGATGCAAATGTACTGCCCGAGTCTTGCTAAATCAAACAGAAGCTGAACTGAATTGTTAAGGACTCTAAATGATAATCTTCTTTGTGCTCATGAATAATCATTTAGTCTGGACATTACTTCACAATGCATGGGGAGAGACTGAGTGCTCAGGGCAAAGCTTCATTCAAGGGGCTGTAGGGCTGCTTTTGGCTGCTGATGTCCATCATCTCTGACGAACCTTGCAATCAGATTTTATGCTCGTTTTCCATCTTAGCGCATGCATCCATTGCATAGCACAAGCGTGAATGGGCTCTGCTCATCACCCCAACTACAGCGAGGCAGAATGTCCCACTCAGACCACAAAGGGATGCAGAGTCAGCCTTGGTTCCAGTCTGATCCAGATTCCTGAGCCACCAGTGGTCCATTAGAGTGTGTGCACACGTCCGTGTTCGTGGACTGTCCAAAACTTTTGACTCTTTCTGAAGATCAGCAAAAATTTGGAGGCTGTTGCTTGTTGGTCAATTTCTAATTCAAATTTGTGTTGGTTGAGAGAGTCACATGGTTTTTTCCCAGTACAGTCACTAGTCCCACAGCCATTCCTGACAAAGCAATAAACCCTCTGCCAATGCATGGGGAAAGGCTGGAGCCTGTCAAACCTTCACCTTCCCTCAGGACTCGCAACAAGATTCAACCATAAATAAAAAGCCACAACAACAAACACACCCCAAATTTATTACAATCCAAAGGTTTGCGCTTCAGGGCCTGCAAAGGCACCTGTGAATAGATTGACTCTGAAATGCTGTCACCTAGTTTCTCTACTTTGAAGGGCTCCCAACCCTGTCAAGAATATTTCTCTGTGTGAGCCACATGGGCACACTGGGATATTGGCCATCGCTCCTGTTATAACATGGACTTTGGACTTGCATTGGCCAAACCTCAGTTCTTCCTGGATGCTTTTGGGGATGCAGCAGCCCAGAAGAGCCCTGGATTTGACTCCTCAGCTAGGTTGCTCTCTTGTGATCTTTTCTCTCCAGCTCTCCTGAAGATATGAATCCTTTCTTCTGAAATGTGTCAGCCACCCTTACTCCCCAACTTCCATTGTGCTCCAAGAGGTCCAAGCGGCCCCTCACTGAATTTCAGTGTGTGTCTATAGGGTGCCCAGAGGTCAGGGACCTGTTGAAAAATTATCAGAGGGGAATACACATGAGGGTGTGTTGTGCGGTATGCCTAGAAGGGGCAAAAGGTAACAGGAATCCAGCTCAGCCTGTTACATACAATTGTTTATGAAACAAGCAAAAGGGGGAGACAGGCAGACAGAAACCAGGTGTATTTAAGCTAAAGATAACAAGGAACCAAAGGACTCCAGAAATAGAAGAAAATACGTTTTGCTTGGGGAATGTTAATGGGATGAGGTTGCCACCCTTTATGGGCATTGCTTTTCTGGGGGACACTTGTGAGAAAGCTAGGCACACAGGCTGGTGGATTGGACAGCAAAGTCCAAGGATTGATCAGCGCGAGTGGTGGGTTCCCAGGGCTCCAGCCTTATGCACTGTGAAATGTGAGAGGCCATTGGATGCCCAGAGCACTAGGAAAGGCGTGGGGGCAAACGAGGGTGCTTGGCAAGCCAGAAGTAGGAAGTCTCTTCTCAGTTGTGCCTTTCAGACTTACAAACTCAGGTTCAGATCTTCTAATATGGTTTCAGAGTAGCAGTCGTGTTAGTCTGTATCCACAAAAGAACAGGAGGACTTGTGGCACCTTAGAGACTAATCAATTTATTTGAGCATGAGCTTTCGTGAGCTACAGCTCACTTCATCGGATGCATTCAGTGGGTTTTTTTCCCACTGAATGCATCCGATGAAGTGAGCTGTAGCTCACGAAAGCTCATGCTCAAATAAATTGGTTAGTCTCTAAGGTGCCACCAGTACTCCTTTTCTTTTTTCTAATATGGTTGTTTGTAAACAGGTTATTGATTGTTGTACGAAAATTAATTAAAGGGCTAAGCTAATGAGTTGGCTTGTCACTGCCGAAGCTTTGCAGATAATGGCACGTTTCTGGGCTTTTTTTCCTAAACCTAAAACGTTGACATTATGGAAATAAGTTATTTTCACATTTGTTTAATAGGATTTGCTCTGTGCTGAGTTTTACTGGAGACTGCAACTCGTTAAAATAACGATCAGGTACAGGAGCAGGGCTCAGGCAATGCACAACAGCAGCCACGAGCCCCACATGTCATGTAAATCTTACAGAAAGAGGTTTTGCATCTTCCTGGGGTTGGTGCATTTATGCTGGGGGAGCACCTAAGCTTTGCACCTAGATACCCTGGCAATTGGAACCCTCAAAACACATCGACGACAGACTCTGTAGCTCCCCAGTCTCTCTCTGCCTTGCGGCAGGATCACAGTTGGATCCACGTACAGAGATACGATGAAGTGAGCTGTAGCTCACGAAAGCTTATGCTCAAATAAATCTGTTAGTCTCTAAGGTGCCACAGGTACTCCTTTTCTTTTTTGCGAATACAGACTAACACAGCTTCTACTCTGAAACCTACAGAGATACTGTTACCCCACCCTGGTTTACAGCTAATGGCTAAGTTTGTGCTACTGATGGAAGGGCTGCTGGGGATGGACAGGGGCTGTGGGAGGCCAGGGAGCAGCGCTGAACCCTGGCCTCCTGCTGACACTCTCCCCGTCGACATTTCTGTCTCTGCAGTGGAGTGAAAGTGTCTGGCGCACCAAGGAGAAATATTTTACGTATTGAAGAGCTGTAAACTCCCAAGGACGTGGAGATGGGGAAATCTGGGTCTTCCTTCTCCAGCATGTCCTGTGGGACAGCCCTTTGCCTCAGAAAGCAGGGAATTCTGAGACTTTCAGCCACCCCATCCTGCCTCTCCCCACTCCCTTTCACTTGGTCACCATCCCAAGCCTTCTCCATGGGCAGCTGCTGCTCCTGGGGTTGCAGGCTTCCCTCTGCCACAGCACTGCCGATAGCAACGTAACAATGATTCTCAGTCACCGCAGCTTGCCAGGACGGCGAGCGACTGGTCCCGTTATACCATGAGTGAAGAAGCATCTACGCTGAACACTGATCACAGCGCTGCCTCCTGACAGGGCACCCAGTGCCACCTGTGCCTTTCCTTGGAACGAGGAAGCTACTCCGGCCAACGGAAGGAAGTGCTCTCACCCGCCTGGACAGAGCCTAACCCAGCAAGAGGTTCTTCTTGCCCTCAGCAGAAATTAACCTCAGGGATGAAGGCAGCATTCTAGCCAGCCTAGCACTGGTCCCCGCCCTGCAGGTCCCAGGGTCTCTCCAACACGACTCCTCCTATACCCAACTTGGGAGACTTGTCCAGCCTTCCCCATGAGAGACATCCCCTTCCAGCAGTTCTGCACCGTGTTGACCTCCTAAGTCACTGACTTGGCCACAATCCCCTCTCCCCTTTCGCACTGGCCCCCAGCTCAGAGATACCCAGACACTATTTAGGGGAAAGTCCCATCTCTGATGCTAAGGCTCAAACAGGAGGCCAAGGCCCAGAGGAGACTTGGGGGGGGGGGGGGGGGGGAGATA
Source organism: Caretta caretta (assembly GCF_965140235.1). Taxonomy (NCBI): domain Eukaryota; kingdom Metazoa; phylum Chordata; order Testudines; family Cheloniidae; genus Caretta; species Caretta caretta. Next base: position 2,572,996 of record NC_134215.1, read on the forward strand.
CGGGAATCTTCTCTCCCTGGCCAGTCCATGGTCCCTACACAATCAGACCTAAAAATACAAAAGTGTCACAGCACACTCTTACGGAAACATTGCTGACTTTCTCATTTTTACCATATAATTATACAATAAATCAACTGGAATATAAACATTGTACTTACATTTCAGTGCATAAGATATAGAGCTGTATAAACAAGTCATAGAATCATAGAATATCAGGGTTGGAAGGGACCCCAGAAGGTCATCTAGTCCAACCCCCCCGCTCGAAGCAGGACCAATTCCCAGTTAAATCATCCCAGCCAGGGCTTTGTCAAGCCTGACCTTAAAAACCTCTAAGGAAGGAGATTCTACCACCTCCCTAGGTAACGCATTCCAGTGTTTCACCACCCTCTTAGTGAAAAAGTTTTTCCTTATATCCAATCTAAACCTCCAACTTCATAAATGATCTGCAACTTGAGACCATTACTCCTCGTTCTGTCATCTGCTACCATTGAGAACAGTCTAGATCCATCCTCTTTGGAACCCCCTTTCAGGTAGTTGAAAGCAGCTATCAAATCCCCCCTCATTCTTCTCTTCTGCAGGCTAAACAATCCCAGCTCCCTCAGCCTCTCCTCATAAGTCATGTGTTCCAGACCCCTAATCATTTTTGTTGCCCTAGGCTGGACGCTTTACAAGAAGGATGTGGAAAAATTGGAGTGTGGGGCCCAAAACTGGACACAGTACTTCAGATGAGGCCTCACCAATGTCGAATAGAGGGGAATGATCACGTCCCTCGATCTGCTCGCTGTGCCCCTACTTATACATCTCAAAATGCCATTGGCCTTCTTGGCAACAAGGGCACACTGCTGACTCATATCCAGCTTCTCGTCCACTGTCACCCCTAGGTCCTTTTCCGCAGAACTGCTGCCTAGCCATTCGGTCCCTAGTCTGTAGCTGTGCATTGGGTTCTTCCGTCCTAAGTGCAGGACCCTGCACTTATCCTTATTGAACCTCATCAGATTTCTTTTGGCCCAATCCTCCAATTTGTCTAGGTCCTTCTGTATCCTATCCCTCCCCTCCAACGTATCTACCACTCCTCCCAGTTTAGTGTCATCCGCAAATTTGCTGAGAGTGCAATCCACACCATCCTCCAGATCATTTATGAAGATATTGAACAAAACCGGCCCCAGGACCGACCCTTGGGGCACTCCACTTGATACCGGCTGCCAACTAGACATGGCAAGTCATTGTCTGTGTGAAATTTTAGTTTGTACTGACTTCACTAGTGTTTTTTATGTAGCCTGTTGTAAAACTAGGCAAATATCTACATAAGGCGATGTACCTCCTGGAAGAACTCGGTGTGCCCCCAGGGGTGCATGTATCCTGGTTGAGAACCACTGGACTAGAGTCCCCAGCTAATTTCCCCCTAGTTTTGGTGTGAGTAGGCTGTCGCTGTCTGGCAGATGTGTTTGCTGTGCACCACACGAGGTTGGGTGGGCTCCCTTGTCAGCCCATGCCCAGGGAGTTTCCTGCTGAAATTCATGTTTGGTCTCAGCTCAGGGGCGCCAGATTGATACGAAGACGTAGCTACTGACATGAGCCCATGAAAGGAGTGAACCTGCTACATGCAGATGGCAACAGCTGTTGTCTGGAGCCCCAGCTGGGCTGCCTGGATGGCGTTTGTCACTGAACCGAGTCCCGAGAGCTCGCACGTCAGAGACAAAGGGGTTCCCAAGGAAAAGCACAGTTACAGAGGGGAAACATAGCTCACAGTCAGCTCGGGGCCAGTAGGTTTGAGGGGTAGCGGTGATGGACATTTGAAGATGCTCTGTGGATGCCAGCTATTCTCAAGGGGCCTCTTGCGGAGAACATGGATCCTACAGGATTATTAAACTCTCTCTCTTTGGGTTGGGATCCAGTTAAACACTAAAAAGGAGGTCAAAGGACCTGACTGTTCCATTAAAATGGGCCTGTTTGAAGGGATGTGCTCCCAGTGGCAGGCCCCAAATCCAAAACTTGCCTACCTCGGGGGCTTATAGCACTGCCCATCACCAGGGCACCAAGTGCCGTCCACACCAAATGGATCAACAAATAGAAAAGTTTCGGAGTATCTGTCTCTTCTCCCTTTGCTCTGCTTGGGGTAGGCTTATCTTTTTGTTTGATAGTTTCAGGGGCCTTTGAGTGGTTGGTTTAGTGTCCCCCCCACTTTTTTTTGCGGGGGGGGGGGAGAGGGGGGCGGGGAAGAGAGAAGAAAAAAAAATCCCAGCTCCCAAAATGGAGGTTGCAACATAGTGTGATCGTTGCAGCAGGTGAGCCGGGTGGTTGGCGCAGGGCAAGCCCAGGGGGCTTAGTGCAATCTGTTCTGTACAGGCCCTTCTACCACGAGTCACCACAGTATCGGAGCGCCTGGCTTACCGGGAAGGAGATCAAGTTTAGCTCCTTGTTCGTGTGTGGCAGGAAACAGAAGTATTCTGAATCAGCAGCACTTGTGGCGCCTGAATTGGCGCTACCTGGGGAACCAGAGACACCCTACGGTCAGATCTGGACTCGTGTTTTCAGACGTAACTCAGCTTACACGCTTGTAAACACAACACTTCATCCCTGAGGCCTTGTAAGAGGTTTTTAATAAACGAGCAGACAGGTCCCCCAAGATACCCAGCGATCGGCGCCTGGAAGTTCAGAGAGGCTTTGGAGATGGCTCCCTGGGATAACTCTGTGTGCGCCGCACGCTGCGGAGTTGGTGGGTGAGGGCTCCACTGCCAGGTGCTGTTACACCTGACCGAGTTCACTCTGAACACAACCGGGATATTAGGAAGCTGCCATCCGTGTGAAGCTTCTCTCTCATCAATGATTCATCTGGTTTCAGGCACAGCTAGAGGCCAGCCAGGCACACTGCATGGGCTCCAGGTCAGCAAAATGGGGCTGCCAGGGACTTGCATTATTCATGAAAATGGCTGGTTTCCATTAGGTTTCCAGGTCCCACCTTTAATTGATTTCGGGATGGAGGAAGGTGATTTCCAGAGACGATCGTGCACTGGGTTTAGTTGTGCAACCAACTCTGCGCTCTCCAGGGATCATCAGTCCTGCTCAAAGCAGATGGAATGTAGGTTGCAGGGAAGCCAAGTGCTGAGTGGCGCAGATGCTGGCTGCCAGGTTCTGAAGTGTTGTGGTTGTAAAGGAAAACGGAGTCACGCTATGCTATGGAGAGTCAGGGGGGCACCGAGCGCGGCTAGGACACGACTGTCTCTGCATTTAGGATTTCAAGTGCCCTTGTGTCCCCAGGGTAACTCAGTAAATATGGCACATGCTGCGGCTCACATCATCTCCCTGTGTGTTTTCCATCTCACGGGTGCAGCGTTTACGGACAAACACACATTTCCTCCAAGTCAGCATTTCAGAGCCAACCAAGCGACAGGTGCCCCCCTGACTCTCCATCGCATAGCGTGACTCAGTTTCCCTTTACGACCACAATGCTTCAGAACCTGGCAGCCAGCATGTGCGTGGACAAGCAGTGTCCTGCTCTGCCTCAGCAACCAGGGGTTTAGTGTTGGTGAGGAGTCAAGGGGAAAAAATACCCCACAGCTTGATTTCCAGGTGCCACATTGAACCCACAGCAGCTGGAAGAACCTCAGCCTTTATTCCACAGCCAAAGCTGGAGAGAACCCAAAATACAGGGCAAGGGATCTATTCAAAGGCAGCAATTCAAGCAGAGCATGGCCTGGAACAGGTTTACACTGGTATTAAGTCCATTTTGTACTCTCTGCATTCACCAGCTCCCACAGAACTTGTTCAAGGCCTTAGCCAGCACCGCGGTCTGTCTCACACAATACCCAGAAGTGGTAAGAGCTCAGCATTAGCTAGAAGAAGCTTCTCCCTCCACCTGCCCAACCTGAGCTCAGGAAAACACACGCGGCTTGGCTGGGCTCCTTCCTCCATTTGTTTTCACAGTCAATCCATCCTACTCTTGCTAAACCTCCCTCTGGAGAGCCACAGGCCCTTTTAAGAGCAGACATTTCCCAGACCGCCTTGTCACAGAGGGACTGCACGTCTATTATTGGCAACGAGGTAGCGCCCAGAGCCCACAGCAGGATGGGGCGCTGGATAGCCGATTGTTTCATACAGCTCTGTGTTCCATCGCAAGCATGTGACATTCCTCATGTCACGAGACCTCCAGCTTGCCTGGAAATCCTTTGCAAAGTTGGCATATTACTCCTGCCCTAAGTGCAGCCAGCAGGACGGGGCAAACCAGGGTTCCTTATGCCAGCAAGCTCCCCAGCTGCAACAGCGCCACCAGCTTTTCGTGCTTCATCCCTCCCCTCCCGCTGCCTGTGGTAAGTTCTTTCAAGCACGGTCAAGTCCATATTGCATCTACTCGCCCTTACCGTATTTGATTAGCATTAGCTACAAGGATAGTGCTGCTGCCCGAGCTCTCGCCATGGTGTCATGAGGCGGATGCTGGGGAAGCGGTGACGACTGCATCGGGCACAGCACCTTTCACCTGTCCAGAATCAAAGAATCAAGCAGGGCGACCCTAGTGTCCCAGACAGAGACTCTCACATTCCCTGCTGGCCACTTTCACCAGGCAGAGGCTCAAACACCATGGTGATGGGCGCAGTACGAGAACTTAGATGAGACAGATACCCATGAAGGGGACGAGGTGACCACTGCATCAAAATCTGATGTTAAACTACGGATTCACTAGCTGTTTATTTGTATTTTTGGTCTCTCCTGGAGCCAATTGTCATTTTGAGCAAGAAGAGAACCAGGCCCATCATGTTGGTTAGGTCACTTTCGTGCCTGGTGTTCCTGGGAAGATTAAGCCTTTGTGAAAGCTTCAGGGGAGCCAAGTATGAACAGCATCCTGGCCAGAGCTTTTCCAGCCTGTGAGCAAATCCTCAGGCAGAGCAATTAGAATGAAACATTCTGGAGACGTGCAGGCAGTAAAGCAGCAGGCAGAGGGGGCCCATTTGCAGGTAATAATAAATAACTGCTGATCATACAAGGTCCAGGTCATTATTAATAGCAAAAGTTTGGGCTCCGACATCTGCTCCCCACATGGTTTTAATAGCCATGGCTCAGCAAGTGCTTCTGGGACACAGCCAGCAGGAGCACAGGCAAGAGCCAGCACACGCTCCTTGAGCTACTTCAGCTGGGCCTGTTTGTAACTGACTCACGTACATGGCGGCTGCTGGGTCAGGAGGTGTGCAGGGTCGCAGGGGGAGGGGGGCATAGGGATGAACAACACGGGAGCTCCCCAACCAATAACCACAGCTTAACCAGAGACTGGTTCCAGCCTCTAATGCAACCACCTGAACAGCTAATATGCAGACGTAATCTGCAAGCAAAGTGCAGCCCCCTCCCACTCGCCGGTCCTTAATCACACAGGGATGGCTCACACCGATCTAGGAAGCTCAGCCACACTGCTGGGATGGAGATGGAGCATTGCAAACAGAGACCAATAGTCTGAAGCGAGATGAAGGCATCCATAGGTCTCACTGGAGAACACCGTGGGTCAGATGTGGCCTACAGGCTGTATTGTGGTCACCCCGAATCGGTACAAATAGGATTTTAAGGAAGGCTGGATGATTTTACAGCCATTAATGAATGGATGATTTATAAAAAGTGCATCAAACTCTAGGCACCATTTACAGTCATTACAGAAAACACTATCTCTCTGGTAGATCCATATCCCCTCCTAGAACAAAGAACTCCCACTGGAAATTCTCCAAACCATATCAAATGAAAACCATGTCCCTCAATTCATCACCTGTGGCATCCAGCAGCCGGCCCTCTCCCCAGGAAAAACACAGGCCTCAAACGTATGAGCTGAAAGTCAAAACGCAGGCTCAGCCATGGGAAGAAGCAACACATTGCAAGGAAGATACAGAGGAGTTAAGCAAGTGGCGCTGCACCGGCCGCCCATCAGACTGTTCACAACAGGCTCCCGGCTTTTCTACCGGTGCTGGAGTCTACAGCCGAGGGGCACACATCTTAGTCTGCACTAGTGGGTCTTGCACAATCTGGCCTGTATGGATCCTGCTGCCACGCACAAAAGATTCCTGAGCATGTGATTATTGGAGCATTATTTGAAATGTGACTACATTACTGCACGCCAGGGAACTTCTCGTGCATGCCAGCAGGGCCTGCACGGGTCAGTGAATGTGCAACATGTTAGTGCAGTCTAAAATTTACACCCCCCCGGTGAAGACAGGCCTTCATGGTTACCTTGTGCTGCCTGCCACTTTGTGGCCACCTGATGTCTCTTGTCTGATATGATGTGTGTGACTGTTGGCCCTAGGAGCATGTGGAGTAGGACTGTATCTTTGGTAGGTGTTTGTACAGTGGGACCCTGCTCCTTGAATTGGGGCCCCCTGTGTGCTACCCCAGTACAAATAATACACCAGGGCTGGAGACTGATGGGCAAAGGCCATCAACGGATGACTCTGCCCCAAGGGTAAATCACAGTTCATGCTACAAGGCATCACTTGATCCCCCTCCTGAAGCAGGAAGAAATTCCGCCCCCCCCATGTCATGGCCACATGTATTATTGGGGAATGGCACGGGGTTCACATACATCTGCTGAAGGCAAAATAGTAGGCGTGGTTGGTGAATGCTGCGATTTGACAACAGAAAGGCCTATGTTCCTGGGATTGCACCACATCCTGGAGACTGGCTGGAACAACTGGCTCAGAGACTGGCAGGCTTGTTAGGAGTCACTGCAATTCCATCGCTTCTCCTGGGCTTGGGAGAGTTATTTGTAGTCTTGTAGTTTCTGCCAATTTGCCTCTACACATTAAAACAAAATTGTTCTAGCTGCAGAGGTTGTAACCATGATCAATATGGGGGCTTTTCCAGCCTGTGATGTAGCTTTTAATTGTTTTGAACCTAAGCATCTCAGCAAAATCCCTCAGTACATTTCCTTTGTGTGCTCAGGAAAGCTGCGGTCACACACTTCAGATGCCTGCACTTTGCTGCCTCAGATGAAGCAGTGATCAGAGTCAAAGAAGAAACACAAGCATGAAAGTTGGATGCACAGCAATTCTGGGGAAATGTTGCCATTTCCAGCAAGCCAATTTTCTCATCAAACCCAGCAGAGTTGTGAGTCTTCCTGATTTGTCCTTTGTCACTGGATAAACAGCACAGATGCTCCCTGTCTGTGGAATCTACCTTCTGGCTTTACAAGAATTCAAGACAATATTAAAATGTGATTTGTTTTTTCACAAACACCTAAAAAAAAAAAGATTCCCCACTTTCAATGGCAGTGAAATTTTGTTCTGCACAGCTCACCTTACAACACAGCTACAGTGGTGCCCTTTCATGTCCTTAAAAGTTGCTGGCCCAAAACCATTTAGTATTATTTATTATTTGCATGACAGTAACCCAGAGGCCCCAACTGAGACCAGCACCCCAGTGTGCTAGAAACTGGATAGTCCCTACCACCAAAGAGAGAGACAAATAATTGGAGAAAGGAGGAAGAATGATTATCCCCATGTTATAGATGGGGAACTGAGACACTGGACCATTAAGGGACTTGCCCACGGTTACACAGGAAGTCTGTGGCAATGCCTTCTCCCAAGTCCGAGTCCAGTGTCTCAACCACGTGACCATCCATGCTCTCAGCAGTAGAGGATGCTCCCAATCTCCTCCTCCTAGAGTAAATAAAATGGGGTTGCAGAACTGATACACAAACAACCCTGGGCAATCCAGGGAGATGTCATTTCAAGAGAAGGCTGGGAGACAAAGTGCCTAGGGAGGTTGTGGAATCTCTGTCACTGGAGATTTTGAAAAGCAAGTTAGACAAACACCTGTCAGGGACGGTCTAATACTTAGTCCTGCTGTGAGTGCTGGGGACTGGACTAGATGACCTCTCAAGGTCCCTTCCAGCCCTAAGATTCTATAATCTTCGTCAGCACTACCTACAGTCTGTTCGTCGACATCTAAGGAAGTCTGGCTGGAAGGAGTTCGGGAGCTGGGTCTGACGTGTGGCAGTTCCTCTCCATTCGGAGAATAAAGTTGTGTGAGACACACTTATAAGGGTTGTTTTTAGTGTCCTACCAGCACACTAGCCCCAGGAGCTCTTGCACCAACGCACTAACATTTCAGACCTATTTGATTTGTGCAGAGAAAGGTACACCGTCCTCCCCTCCGGAGGGGAGAGCAGCCCTGCGGCCAACTGCTGCCTGGTGAAGTCAAAAGAAAGTTTGACGAAGGAGACCAGGCAGAACCTGCATATGTGATAAACGATTTAGGGTTCATGTGGAGCAGGGAGGACATGGTTTTTGAAGGACTCATCTGAAAGAACATCTTCTCCCCCCAGACAGTACTGAACTCATTTTATCTGCCTTGGAAGGGCTGAGGCAACCTGACTGAGTTGGAACCTGCGCTCCCAGGGAGTCCACGTATTGCAAACCTCAGCTTAAATCCACTACTCCAGGCCCTCGAGCTAACATAAAAGAGAAAGTCTGCTGTCAGATTTACTCTATTAGCTCAGCCAGCAGCACCATGTGCCTGAGATGGCAAAGGACTTGGGTACTGATCCCACTGCTAATTTCCCTCAGTAAATGCACTTGCTAATTGGTGCCCAGATCCAGTGGTTCAGCCTGGTGAGTGGCAGGCTCTTCCGGGGCAGTTGGGCATGGAAAGTGTCACAGTCTGTACAATTAGTCACTAGCCCTGTGAGGAGAGAAACTTCACACAACTAAATTTCCTCACTAGCTTAATGGAGAGAGAGAGAGAGAGAGAGAGAGAGAGAGAGAGAGTGTATGACAGAGGAGAGAGTTCCCTGAGCTCATTTTCTAGCTATCAGCCACTGCAGCCTTGCTGCTAGAGACGATTAAGGAAGGCAAAAAGAAAGAGAAATGTATAAATTGCCTTTGTAGGCTGGGGAAAACAGTCACTCTGCTAAACCGCAGGTCAGATTTCCTAAGGAAGCAGGGAGAAACAACACCCAGAATTGCCTTTTTAATGGGATATGCAATTAAAAGAAAGAGGCAGGAGAATTCAAGCCCCATGGTATCGCTCTTGATGACCACCTGAGTAAAGCCCCGAAGCGTCCTGACCCAGCGCTGTGTACACGTGATTGGGGGTGGGCAGGGTTAACCTGCCAGCAGGGAGTATATAAACCCCTCCCCATGCACCAGCATTGCACATGGCCAATGCAGGTTGGACAGGGTTTTGGGAGAGGGCTGGGGCTGTGCTTCCAGAACACAGGAGTGGAAAGGAGCTTTTGTAGTGGGGCAGGCTTGGTTGGAATGATTACTTTGATGCTGCTGGGATATTGTTGAATTATTAATGATGTATTAAACCACCTAGGGGCTTGGAGACATCTTTGTGGTTATTACTGAAATCTAAATAAAAACCAAAACTTCAGGGTTTTTATGACACCGCATCCACTTAAGAGCTGTAAGGCCTAAGGGTAAAGTCCCCTGTGCAACAGCTACGCACCCCTAAAATCCAACAAGCCTAGGGTCTTGGGCTAGCCCTGTGCACAGGGTTGATTTTCACTCCAGACACCCCATGTATCTGCCACAGGACAACCAAAGTGGCGTTAACCTTCACTTGAGACATTCCAGCACATTCTCTGGCTGGTCTCTAAGAGCCGATATAGACCAGTTTCACTTATTCTTGCCGCGGTGCCTACTGTACATTTCTTTCACGCTCCACAACTTGGCTGAGGAGTCCTGCCCCCTGTCTAACTCCCAGAGTGTCTGGAGTAGGTGCCTACTGGCCGGCCAATGGGACAAAAAGGCTGGATTAGGGAGCTGATGCCACATTGAAAGCCATGGTTTTGTGCCAGGCTGGACAGGGCACAGGTCTATGAAGAACTGAAAGCTGGCTGACATGAACCAGCTCCTTCCGCACACCCACTTACTGCACTTATTTAGGTTGCACAGATGGGATTTGCTTGGGTAGCTCAGGTTTGGTGCCAGAGAGAACGTAAATCTTGCCACTGTGCACGGCCTGAAGCCACCTGAAAATATGGACCAGGATGTTCAAGGAGGAAATTTCCATCTGAGACCAGGTGCTCAGATACAGTGCGTTGAGGCCACGTAAGTTCCTAGACAGACCTTGGGTTGCCAAGCGCAGCCAGAGTCAGGAAGGGAAGAGGTGACCCTGATGTTCAGCCAGTTCAACACTAGACTCCAGTGCCTGCAAGTAGTGAGTGAATGGGAAGCAGCTCATCCGTCAGTGCTCTGCACTAAGTAGCCACTGCAGGGACCGTCACAGGAGCAGAACAGCACAACGTAGTTTTGCTCACAAGAGAATATTTTGGCTCGTGGTTTGCATGCTTAAGAGCAAATTTGTCTCCTTCATATTCTTTTTCAGGCTATAAATAACTAAATGCATAGAGGCCTCCTTTCCATCTCCAAGAACACAAAAGTGCTATCTGTTTAAAGCCTGTTCACTGTTTGGAATACTTGTGGCACCTTAGAGACTAACCAATTTATTAGAGACAATTCACCAATGCATCCGATGAAGTGAGCTGTAGCTCACGAAAGCTCATGCTCAAATAAATTGGTTAGTCTCTAAGGTGCCACAAGTCCTCCTTTTCTTTTTGCGAATACAGACTAACACGGCTGCTACTCTGAAACCTATTCACTGTTTGTAATTGAGCTGGGACTTCCGATTTCCTTTAGTGTCTAAAAAGATTACACTGAAAAATATTCCTCATCTCCTCCATTAGAAACTTTTAGCCATTGCTAAAGAATTGTCTTTCTTGCATCCCCAGCTGGCTCGGATTTAGGATTTGCAGCTTTTCTTTGGGCTACAAGACTCTTTTTACAATCTCAAGACTTAGAGCTCCTACAGGGAACTCAACAGTCTGATGGGTTAAAAGGCACTTGAACCTCAAGGTAAAAGCACAGGGGATTGACAGGGATAGTGATTTATTAACTTCTCCACTAGCTCAGAGCCAGCTTGCTGCGGCTGCTCTCAGGCTCTTTTTTACTTAATTCTATGAAATAAGACCATGGACTAAAACTCAGCTTTCCCGTACAGGCGCCATCCCTGTAACAGGTCCTAGTCACATCCTAGTGCAAATGGCTTGTGATTTGCAGTGTTGTCAATCTCACGATTTTATTGTGGGTCTTGCACTAGTTGGTGTTTTTCTTGAAGTTCCAATTCCTGGAGTCACGTGATTCCATGAGACTCTCCTCTCTTGTTTTTCAAAAATAATGTTTCTAGCCCTGATAGTTGCAGAGAAAAACTTGAAAATGTGGCACAAGTTCACCCTAAAGGCTCAAAAACCAGAAGGGAAACAAAAAGAGCCCAAATTTTATTTCTTTTTTAAAATCTCATTGAATGCTGGGACCCGGCAATAGTGGGTTTGCATCTCAGTTTAGACTAAAGTTCATAGAGCAAGATGAAGTTTGGAGTTTTTTCTTCTCCCCTTCTGTGATCATTTTTTTTGGAGGTGTTGGAACCCATGCAATCCAGCACTCAGGAGCAATCTCGAGAAGATGATGCAGAGTCCTGGACAGACAGGAGAAAGGAGACCCAGACTCAGGTATCCCTTTCTTGAGGTAAATGAGTCATAGCTCAGATACTCTGGAAGGGGTATGGATTGGTCAGCTCAGGCTACTGCTGAAAGGCCTCAGAGTACATGAGCTGAGGTTTCAACCACAGCATCCTTGCTCTCCCTGGCCTGCATCTTCTGGACTAATTGTCACAAAGTGCACATGGTCTTTTGATCCTGGAAATTCCATCTGGGCACTGAGCAGAGGGAGACTGTGCTCCTGTGAGACACAAGAAGAGACAGGGAATCTCTACTAGGAAAGTCAGACAGGCTCACTGACTGGAGAGTGAACTGGGCTAGAGAGAGCACAAGGCACCCCCACAGCTACAAGAGGGTCAGAGGAGACTCTGATCTGCAAGGGCCAACTCCTGATCTCAACACCCAGCCCACTTTCTGGGGAGTTCCATGGAGACCACTGGAGAGGGAGCAACCAGGTGGGGTGCTGGGCCTCCCTGACTAGGAGAAATGGCCAGTGGAGAGAGAGAGTTGCAGATCCGCTGGTCACCCCCACTTCCCCTTCTCCACACCATGTATCTCAGTGGATAAGCTGGTATTCAATAAATTACTGGTCCCCCTCTGTGTCCGAATATATGGGGATATGGGTCTCCTGCAGCTCACAGCTTGACAGCCTGGCTCTTTGGCTCAAGATGTAGAGACTCCTAAGACCATAAGAACGGCCACACTAGGTCAGACCAAAGGTCCATCTAGCCCAGTATCCTGTCTTCCGACAGCAGCCAATGCCAGTGTGACACCCTGGCACCCCAATATTCACCACTGTCAAGTAATTAGGATATGTTTTGTACAAAGTATGCCTTGTGAAGTAGCATTTTAAAAGTCTTTATCTGCTAAACATTAATATCTTGTTGGATTGTAAGTTACACACACAGTGAAACTCTGTGTTACTGAAACACGTGGTGAGGTTGAAAACACCCACAAGCAGCCTTTCCGGTACAACAGTAAAAAGGCCAAAACAACGTTCATGGCTTATTGAGGAAACACACACAGGCACAAGGGTTACCCCAGGAACTGTGTACAATAGAAACTTCTCTGACATAGTTCCCATTGTGTAGTGCTGTTTGACCCAGGTCACAGCAAAAGAGCTTTCCAGCAAGTGGGAAGAAGATGTAAAAGGGGGAAAATGACATCATGTGGGTACCTCATGCTCCCTACAATGCCACACCTGGAAACACCTGAGGAATAAAGACTGAACTGGGGGAAGTGATGGTCCCAGGCTAAAGGGATTTCTAGCCTGTGTATGAAAACCTGGGAAACCCAAGCTACGAAGCAAAGGCAGCTTGTGCCTTAAGAATCTGCCAGCCTGTTAATCGTTCAGGGTGAGAATTTGCTATTTATATCCTACCTCTCTAGTACGTTAAGCTCAGTTTGCGGTTTTGTTTATTTACTAGGTAATCTACTTTGATCTGTTTGCTATCACTTAAAATCTATCCTTTTATAGTTAATAAACTTATTTTAGGTTTTAATCCACACCAGTTTGCATTTGACTAAGGTGTTTGGGGAAAATCTCAGCTTGGTTACTACAAGCTGGCCCTCTTCACACTGAGGGAGAGGCGGACTGGGTGTTAAACCCATATACTGGCCACATTTGACAAAGGCAGGACGGTACTGCTCTGGGGTCCTAGGTTGGGAAGCTGGTGGTTAGAGAGCCTGCATGTGACTGCAGCTGGGCGTGTCCCTACCTGCGTGAATGCTGGTAAAGTGTAAGCTTGGAGGGTTTTGCAACTTGTCACAGCAGCACAGTGTGAGAGGGAGCCCAGGCTGAGGGGTCAGACGGCTCAGTGGTACCAGCCCAGGGGAACCCATCACAGCCAGGTGCCTGAGAGGGAATGAACAGAACAGATAATCATCAAGCAATCCATCCCTGGTTGCCCATTCCCAGCTTCTGGCAAACAGAGGCTAGGGACACCCTTTCTGCCAATCCTGGCTAATAGCCATTGATGGACCTATCCTTTATGAACTTATCTAGTTCTTTTTTGAACCCTGTTATAGTCTTGGCTTTCACAGCATCCTCTGGCAAGGAGTTCCACAGGTTGACCGTGCATTGTGTGAAACTAACACTTCCTTATTTACTTTTTTCACACCAGTCATGATTTTATAGTCCTCTATCATATCCCCCCTTAGTCGTCTCTTTTCCAAGCTGAAAAGTCCCAGTCTTATGAATCTCTCCCCATATGGAAGCCGTTTCATACCCTTTTCTGAACCTTTTCCCATTCTAATATATCTTTTTTGAGATGGGGCAAGCACATCTGCACATAATATTCAAGATGTGGGCGTACCATGGATTTATATAGAGACAATATGATATTTTCTGTCTTATTATCTGTCCCTTTCTTAATGATTCCCAACATTCTGTTCACTTTTTTTGACTGCTGCTGCTGCACATTGAGTGGATGTTTTCAGAGAACTGTCCAAAGTGACTCTAAGATCTCTTTCTTGAGTAGTAACAGCTAATTTAGACCCCATCATTTTATATGTATAGTTGGGATTATGTTTTCCAATGTGCATTACTTGGCAGATGAAATTCAATTTTGATGGATGCAATTTTGTTGCCCAGTCACCAAGAGATCCTTTTGTAGCTCTTCGCAGTCTGCCTGGGACTTAACTATCTTGAGAAGTTTTGTATCATTGGCAAAATTTATCACTTCACTGTTTACCCCTTTTTCCAGATCTTCTATGAATATACTGAATAGAACTGGTCCCAAAACAGAGCCCTGGGGGACACCACTATTTACCTCTCTCCATTCTGAGAATTGACTATTTATTCCTACCCTGTGTTTCCTATCTTTTAACCAGTTACCAATCCATGAGAGGACCTTCCCTCTTATCCCAAGACAGCTTACTTTGCTTAAGAGCCTTTGGTGAGGGACCTTGTCAAAGGCTTTCTGAAAATACACTGGATCCACTCGATCCCCCTTGTCCACGTGCTTGTTGACCCCCTCAAAGAATTCTAGTAGATTGGGGAGACATAAATTTCCCTTTACAAAAACCATCCGATGAAGTGAGCTGTAGCTCACAAAAGCTCATGCTCAAATAAATGTTAGTCTCTAAGGTGCCACAAGTCCTCCTTTTCTTTTTGTGAATACAGACTAACACGGCTGCTACTCAAAAACCATGTTGACTCTTCTCCCAACAAATTATGTTCATCTAGGTGTCTGACAATTTTGTTCTTTACTATAAGTTAAACCAGTTTGCCTGGTACTGAAGTCAGGCTTACTGGCCTCTAATTGCTGGGATCACCTCTGTAGCCCTTTTTAAAAATTGGGCTCACATTAGCTACCCTCCAGTCATTTGGTACAGAAGCTGATTTAAATGATAGGTTACAGACGACAGTTAGTAGTTCTGCAATTTCACATTTAAGTTCCTTCAGAACTCTGGGGGGAATCCCATCAAGTCCTGGAGATTTATTACTGTTTAGTTTATCAATTGGTTCCAAAACCTCCTCTAGCGACACCTCAATCTGGGACAGTTCCTCAGATCTGTCACCTAAAAAGACTGGCTCATGTTTGGGAATCTTCCTCACATCCTCAGTCGTGATGACCGATGCAAAGAATTCCTGCTTCAGCTCTGAGAGCCCCAGTTTTTCTCTAATGGCAGGCAAGATGACAGCCAACAAACTCATTCTTCCCCCTCTGATGACAAGGCCCCACTGTAGCCAGAGTGGGGGAGCAGGCCTCACTTTGCCTTAAGCGAAGATTCAGCAGCAGAGGAGGTGTGTATTGGATCACATCTGCTATCCTGTGTCTGGCAATGGTTGGTGCCGGACACTTCAGAGTTGGGTGAAAATCCCCCATAATGCACCTGGACAATTGCATATTGCTGTAGATGGGGAACAAATCCTCCCCAAGCCCCACAGCCAGTGAGTTTATGCCCTGCCACTTGGGATTCAATTCCCTTGGTCACTTGCAAGCAAAATCTAGGTACCTGAGCAGAGTTACTGTTTCAGTTGACAGGTAAAGGAGACCAGAGTTCTTCTCCCAGTGCTGCCACATGCATCCCGTATGACCATGGCCAAGTCACTTAGCCTCTCAGCATCCACATTCCCTCTTCCCTACCTACGTTGTTCTTATGGGCTGTAAAGAACTAAAGCTCAACGAGTGCCCTGAGCTCCATAGGCAAGGGGCCAGGAGGAGTGAGTTTGATGTTATTTTGGAGCAGCCCTCACAAGCTGCCTCCCTACCCTCCATTAAAGCCCAGAAGCAGGCAAAGACACAAAATGAGGTGCAACAAAAATATCCTGCAGAAAGAGGATGTGGGATTCGCCTTTAGTATAAATCACGTCTCTGTAATCGAAGGCTTCTGGCAGTATTCCTTATGTAAAGAATCACCACCACAAATCACACCCCATTTGTGTGAGGTGGAGGTAAAAAGCTGACTGCCCAGGGGCAGGTGAGCTGTGTGATCCGGAGTCAATCACCTTCACCAGCACTAAGTGACCCACAGCACGTAGAAAGAGCTCACACAAGCCTCCACCTGAAAGCCTGAAAGGGGGGAACATGAAGTTTATGAAGTTCTGGGCCAAATTTTGAAGCACCGAGCAGTTTGGCTGGTTCTGCTGAGAAAGCAGCTCAACATTTCTCTGGTCCTGATTTGGATTACTTGGTTGTAGCTGCTTCAGATTATCCCCAGAAGCAGCTGTGAAGACCAGAGCAAAATAACCGGAAAAAAAATCAGAAACAATCAAACACATGGCAAATCAGTAGGGCAGGTGGGGAAGGGTGGAGGGCACCGAGACGTATTTGCACAGAAACACAGCTCGTCTGAATCAAAGCAGTTTTCTAAGTCTAAGCACTTTGAACGGACCAAGCTTTTGGAATTTCCCAGCTGGAGAGGGAGCTTGGCACACTAGAAAGGAGTGCTGTTCCTAATCAGATTAGACAATAAGATCTCCCACGGCAAGTTGTTGCTACTTACGTGAGCAATGGAATCCAGTGGACAGAGAGCTCTCAAGAGCAGCAGTGGGACTAATTAACCTTTCGTGGTTTTGACCTGCAAGCATTCAGAGTGGAAAGAGGGGAGTTCTCTTGGCTAAGGCGGTGTGCTGTAGCAAAGCAGTGCCCGACTGGCAGATGGCTAGAAGATAGGGGATGCCCAAAGTTCAGCCTCAAGACCAGGAAATTAAATGTTGCCCTTGTTTTTGTTACAGACCAAACTGCAGCGGCCATCATGTTCAACTACATGTCCCTGCATCCCACACTCCCTCCTAAGTGGTGTGGTTTGTCCGCTTTGGATGATTAGTCTGGCAGAGCTCCTCAGGCTTCATCTCCCAGGTCAAGGCAGGTTCAACTGGGTCATCTACTGCCAACTCGGTGAGAGGGGACCCAAACCTGACACCGAGGTGGGAAGTGTACATTATTATTATTGAGCATCCAAGTGTGCACTGGTGCCCTGCTGCACAGATAAGGGGGTCCCTGCCCCAAAGAACTTACAATCTTGTTTCAGACATGATGCAACAATGGTGTGCGTGGAGGGGCAGATAGCGAGGAGGAGGAGAAGCAAGGGTTACAGCCCTGGGACAAGGCAGTTATTTGTCAAAAGGGGTTGTTTTGTTTTTTTTAGAAAAAATCTCCAAAATATATAAAGTGCCTTTGACTCATTTCTTGTGGGCACTCAAGAGATGTTGTCTAGGGGCAGGACATGACCGAGGAGAGGGTGTTAGCTCAGGGAAGGCATTCCCACGCTGAACAGAGGGGGCATTGGGAAGGGAAAAGGTAAGTTTGGGCTCATTGGTAGGTCAGGAAGGTGACAGATTAATTCTGTCTTGCAAGAGACCATATGTTGGAATAATTGTCTGAATCATTTTATTAATGTTTACCACAACTCAGTTCCCACTCAAGCATTTCTGTATTAGTCCAAAGGCCACTAGTGTTGGTTACAACCAAATCACAAATATAAGCCTTTACACACCCCTACATTCTCTATCCCAGCAACAAAACCACAATAAGCATTGGCTGAATACTCACACTGCATCAGGCCTGGGAGACTCCTTCCCATCATGGCGTGGCTCCAGAGGGGTAAGGAAAAGCTTTGGAAATCCCCCCCAAAAAAATTATTTTTCTATACACCATAACAAACAAGTGATGTCATTGCTGGTTATTGGACCTTAGCTATCGTCAGCTGAAGCAGATAAGGCTGAATCCTGTTCTCTTGCCCAGTTAAGACAAGATTAATGGATGGGCCCCTTTCTCAAGGTCGTCTTCTCTTATTTTGCCATATGTCTTCCCAATTACTTGACTAAGCATTTCTAACCAATTGTTTACTGCACCTAATGCCCAGTTAGCCTTGTTTTCTTCATTTCTATTACCTCATTCCAAAACCTTACACAAGAGAATACTGGTATTTTGAAGGGTCACTACAAACTTCACACACACAACCCTTCTTTCTCATGATCTTAGTCTTTTTGGTCAGGTGCTTTGGGCCCATCACTTGTGCTAAGATCCAAACTCAATTTACAACCATAGTTTACCCTCCTATAATGTGGGCCTCTATTCCTACCCCAAACGAAGGGCCAAGCAGAGACAGGGTGAAGCAGAAGCCTAGCCGAGGGGGCAAGGCTGCTGGTGGCTGCATAAAGGGCTAATTTGACCTGGACAGCTGAACTGACCAATACAGGCCCTTATCCGAAGAGATGCTGTAGTGGGGCAAGTCCCTGTATATTCCCCCCCCCCCCCCAGCATTCCTGCCGGGATGACGACACATTCCATGGAGCCAGGACCACGCCAGCACATGGCGGGTACATACATGTTGGCAAGTCCCCTCGGGTACCCCTGGCACACAGGATAATGCAACGGCACTGATTTATCCAGCAGCAAGTTAACCTGCGCTACTGGTTTTCTAATGGGGAAGGCAAGGGCGTCTCTCAGCTGCAGACCATGAAATCTCCTTGGTACTAACATTGTAATTACAAGTTTGTGGGGCTTTTTCTAAGATAAACACATTTTAATTGCAAACTGCTTCTGCTGTCTTTAACCAACCCCTAATTCTGGGAGCAGCTGCTGTTTTTAATGTTTAATGAAACGGTCTTTAAGAAGGGCTCTGATAGCATGGCAGTGCTGAACTGCTACCTTCTCAGGCTGCTGCACCAGGACTCAATAACCCTTTGGGTACGGGCACCGTTTTTATGTTTCAATAGAGCCGAGTCACCCGCCAGCCAGGTCTCGGAGAAGATCAACAGAAGGACCTTAGCAATGAAGGGTATCCAAACCCAAAAATGTAGTAGGACCTAGAAGTGCTAGGAATCACCTTTTCCATGCCGTGTCGCAGCATCAGCCCTTTCCAAAGGAACTAGGAGGTCACTGCATGTGTCTTTCGGCCAAGAGCACGCTATGGTAGAGAGTGGGTCTCAGCTGGAAATGTGCGGGAGTGAGTCTGAACAGGCTACAGTCCCAGCAGCAGAGCGGTGAGAAACACTCACATCAAACTTCACGCCTCTTGAAACAAACCCTTGGCTTGAGATGTGATGAATTTACAGACCTCAGGCTCACTTAGAAAAGTTTGGTTGAAGACATTAACCTGACCAGGAAAATGGAGAACATCCCTTCCGCCAGTTACATTGCAGGAGTCGCCTGCAGGGCATCCAAGGTCAGACAACCACGGAGAGAAGGTGAGAGGCAGCTGGGGAGATTACCAGTACAGGTTTGTCAAGCTCCAGCCGCTGAGCCAACCTGTTGGGGCTCAGTCTGTGGGCACTTTGTCACGTGAACTCTGCAGAGTCAGCCATGTCTGGCTGCAACTCATAACTATCCCTGGGCTTGAGAGCACAATGCAGTCACAGTTTCCATCCTTTACTTTGCATGACTTAGTAACTGCACTGGGTGCTGGATGAAGGGCTTAAAGCAACCAGCCTTGTCCCGGAGAAACAGCTCAAGGCAGCAGAGAGGCAGAGGTGGATGCAGAACGATCACAGCATCACGTAATTATGATAGTAATTCACATTGCCAATACAGATTGAGTAGACCCACTGTACTCAGAGAAAAGGAGTACTTGTGGCACCTTAGAGACTAACCAATTTATTTGAGCATGAGCTTTCGTGAGCTACAGTGAGCTGTAGCTCACGAAAGCTCATGCTCAAATAAATTGGTTAGTCTCTAAGGTGCCACAAGTACTCCTTTTCTTTTTGCGAATACAGACTAACACGGCTGTTCCTCTGAAACCTGTACTCAGAGAGGCTCTGCAGATGGGGAATACAGGGATTGGGCTCAGAGTGGCTTCTCTGCTTCCCAAACGCAGAAGAAATAAAGTGTTATCTGGGCCTCCCCAAGGGACAGCTAACCGGCCCTCGGTCTCCGTGTTCATTCTGCACGTGCAGCTCTAGATTGTTTCGGGGGATTCTCCCTACAAAGCAGCCCCGCCGCTCGTTACCAGCCCAGCGCACAGTTTAATGAGAGACCCTGGGGGGCTCTGAGAGCTGGAGAGGCAGGCCCAGTGAGACTTGTGCTAAGAGGGCTCCTTCCAGGGGTAACGGATTCATTTCTTGACACCGCACAGCGCACAGGCTGCCTCCCAGCTGATCAGCCTTTAAGTGACATCACGATGGCAATGATATAGCCACACAGCAGCACGCCGCAATCCCAGCCCTACACTTGGGGAGAGGGTACGATGTTCCCTCCCCAATCTCTGCTGGGCCCCCCCCCGCCCACTGGCTTGGAGGACAGGCCGCTCACCCCATCCCTGGCAGCAGGCTGGACGTGCAGAGACTTGATTAGCTTTTAACATGCTGTGATGCATTTGCTGCCTATTGTAGGTCAGGTCTGTGCGGTGCCAGAGGAGGGCCTTAATCCCTGCTTTTCCTAGAGATCCAATTAGCACCCAGAATTGCTCCCGCTGCCTTTGCTCTGGGAGAAGAGGAATGCCACCGAGGCTGCAGGGCTGTCAAATATTAGCTTGTATCTTACAATAATAAACCCAACAGGCTGGGGAGCAATGTTCCCTCTAATTTTTGACAGGCCGTGTGCACAAAACATTTCTTCTGTGCAAACTGTTGTGCGCGTGGTGTTTGGCCGTGTGCGCGGGGTTTAGGATCTCTGTGCGTGTGCACACGGGCACAGCTGAGAGGGAACAGTGTGGGGAGGTAAGAGACGCCTCAGCAAGAGGCGGAGAGAGCGAGCAAGCGAGCACGCTCCTCCCAGCATCTGCTACAACTGACCCAAGGGAACCTCTCTGGAGCCAGCCTGGAAAAGGGCTCAGAGGCCTGAGTAACAGGGCCCAGTTTAGGGCTTTTTTGCTGCTTGAAAATCTGGGAGTTAACGTGGTGCTCCTGAAAGCAAGAGACCGAAGGATGGCACAGACACCCTGGGAGCAGGCTCCCCGCTTGCAGCTCTGCACAGACACCCCGGGCGGGCACCCCCTGGCCTCCTCTCCCCGCACGGCTCTGCACAGACACCCCGGGCGGGCACCCCCTGGCCTCCTCTCCCCGCACGGCTCTGCACAGACACCCCGGGCGGGCACCCCCTGGCCTCCTCTCCCCCCACGGCTCTGCACAGACATCCTGGGCGGGCACCCCCTGGCCTCCTCTCCCCCCACGGCTCTGCACAGACACCCCGGGCAGACGGACTGCCAGGAGCCCTGCGGCAGAGGAGCAGGCTTCTCAATTACAGGCTCCCAACAGCGCCAAGCAGACAAACAAGAGCAAGGTTACACCCACCAGAGTCATTTCACTCGTGAGCCAAGGGAGGATGCAAACTAGGGTTGCCAATTTTCTACTTGCCCTAAACCAAACACCCTTGCCCTGCCCCTGCCCTGCCCCTTCTCTGAGGCCCTGCCCCTGCTCACTTGCTCATTTTCACTGGGCTGGCTCAGGGGGTTGGGGTAAGGGGAGGGGGGTGAGGGCTCCAGCAGGGGGTGCAGACTCCAGGGTGGGGCCAGAAATGAGGAGTTCAGGATGCAGGATGGGGCTCCAGCTGGCTCAGGGGGTTGGGATGTGAGAGAGGGTGAGGGCTCTGGCTGAGGGTGCAGACCCCGGGGTGGGGCTGGGGATGAGGGGCTTGGTGCAGGCGGGGGCTCCAGGCTGGGACCGAGGGATTCAGAGGGTGGGAGGGGGAATCAGGGCTGGGGCAGGGGGTTGTAGCACGGGAGTGGGGCAGGGGTGCAGGCTCCGCTTACATCAAGCGGCTCCTGGAAGCAGGGACATGTCCCCCCTCTGGCTCCTACACAGAGGAGCTGCCCTGTCCACAGGCACTGCCCCCCAGCTCCCATTCGCCATGGTTCCCGGCCAATGGGAGCTGCAGAGCTAGCGCCTGGGGCGGGGGCAGTGTGAGGAACCCCCGGCTGCCCCTATGCATAGGAGCCAGAGGGGGCACATGCCCCTGCTTCCAGGAGCCACAACAGGCAGAGAGCCTTGCTGTGCTGCTGACCGGACTTTTAACGGGGTTAAATGTTATTTGTTGACCCTGCTGGGCTCCCACTGTTGAGATCTTCCTGATTAAACTCCTGTTGCTCTCAGCTCTAGGACAGGTCTTCTGGTGCCCCTGCCCCTGCACACATGGATGCGAGATGGACCTACTACAAATGCCACCAAACGCATCTTCCAGATGTTTCCTTCAGACCAAACATCACACCAGTACTGAAGCTGCCTTTGTCGCGCTTGGCTGCCCGTCTAGAGCCAGGCACAAGCAGCATGTTACCTCTATTGCATGCAGCACGTAAGAGTTCAGCTCCAGGTCCTTTACTCCCACCACAGAGTGCCCAGTACTGCAGGAGTCACTCTGGCAAAGCTACCATGGACTTTAGGGAGCTGGGTCTGAGTAAGGGCTGCAGGATTGGGCTCGGAGGCCCAGATCCCTCAGCTGCTGCTGAGATATGCTTGGTGCAGCTGGGGGGAAATGGGACAAATGTGGCTTTTACAGCTCCCTAATCTTGGGGCCATCCCAGATCAGTCTCAGGTATGTTATCAGTTACATGTCTCTACGGTCCCCAGGGGTCATTCCAGCAGCTGGGGATCACTGACATAGAGGGATGTCTCCTTTCCTCTGGGCACAGCCCCAGGAATCCTGCTGGGCAGATCCACTGGGATCCCAGCTGCTTTGCACCTGGTGCAAAGTGTGCAGAACAGGGTCCAGGACCTGGCCCAGAATGTTTAACGGCAGCTTCTCTCCCTCATTACCCTGTTCACCCAGGGTCCAAAGCGCTCATTAGAATAGCAAAGTCATCTGCATTTCTGACCATTGTGGGATTCGCTCTGTATCCTGGCCCAAGGTGCCAGCATCCTTTGAGTGATGAATGCAGAGGTCACTCTGTGAGTCAACACTCCATTCTCCTACCAGAGCCCAATCTTGCTCCATTACTGATTTGCATGTGCCATTACCAGTGCATAGCCACTGCCCGGAGCAACGCTTGAGAGGCAATAGAAATCTACCAGTTCAGCTGTGTAGGGGTTACTTATACTTCCTTGCTACTGCAGCCCCTTTCTGATCTGTCTTAGCACTGATACAGAACGGTTTGAACTCCAGCTATACTGTCCCAATCACCATAGTATCTAGTTTGGACAACTCTGAGCCTTGGGCATCTTCAGTGATAGACCCTGGATTCATAACTTAAATTAGCTTCAGTATCGTGCACTTACAGTGGGCTGAACCAGAGCCCTGGATCCAAACACTACCAGTCTTCCCAGGGGTTGACATGCAGGGCCAAGTTTTGCAGTTTGAGTCCAGTGAATCAGGATTGTCCCCCAACATGGAGATGGAGCTAGTGGGGGCAAGGTGCTTTCTATTTACATCTTCTAGGGAATATGAGGAGCACCAGATAGTGACAAAAAGGAAATTAGCTGGCCATATCACTGACAATGGGTATGAAATGGGCTAATTAAGACTTGGAAGCGAGATTAAATAATCTCCATTAAGCCCCAGGGCCTTGCCAAGAAAAATTTAAAACCACTGGCTCATATTTGGTTTAAGGTTATAGAACATCCTTTAGCCTTTTCAATTATTTTTGCCAGTTTGCCTGCTAAGTTAACTGGCTTGAAATTCACAGTGGAGATCTATGGTGCATTTAAAGACTCTCTGCAAAGCTTTCATCCATTCCCCGGGGAGCTGGGGATATTGCGCCATTCATTCATCTGGATTTATAATGGAACTATTCATTCTGTGCTCTCTCCACCCCATTTTATAGATTCAAGTGACAGCAATTTACCTGCTGCCGATTTCTCGCTTTTCAGTTTTGCCTAGGTCTGAATGGCATTTTCTGTCCAAACAGATTTCTAGTAATTACACTGTTTTCCTACAATTCCCATCGGGGCTGGGAGAGAAATCACAGCTACCCTGCGGGAGCTGCATTGAAAGGACTGACCCTCAACATCCACAGTTCCATTTTGCAGACTAGAGGCTCGATTCACACTGGTGCCATGATGTGTCATCTTTCCATCCTGCCACCCTAAACCCAGGAGAGCCAGGCACCTCGGGAGCGTAGCCCCATGGAAGCCAGGAGAGAATCGACACTGCGCCCTGCTGTTCGAGGGCCTGACTCTCCTTTGACTTACATGTAGTCAATCAGGAGCAGGCAGAGGGGTTATACTGGGCTAGAAGAACGGAGACTCAGCCACCTAGACTCTTCGTGCTGCGTAAATTTAGGGGATCAGCTCAGTGGAGATGGCAACTTTCCTGGCTCTCTCTAATTCCCGTATCACGCCGAGTCACTGGAGATGGTCAAGGGGAGTCTAAGCGGGTGACTGCTGGTCTTAGTCAGCCAGAGTTGGCCTTAAGAGCAGGAGGCCAGATGCAGAGGCCTTTCCTCAGGCAGATGCCCATGGATGTGGCTGTCACTGTGTAAAGCCTGAGCAAGGAATGGAGGGTTTGCTCCAAGGGTTGCAAAGCTGCCCCTGGTGTCCTGTGCAGATCTGTAACCTAGAGGCAGGGGATTTGCAGAGACAGGGCTGATCAGACCTCGGTGGCCCCTGGAGGAGATAATGCACTGGCCAAACCAACCTCCTTCTCTGGCAATGGGATCGCAGTGGGAAAGCCTGGCCCTGCCTCCCCACTCCAACCTCTGCTCGTGCTTGGGGGGGGGGGGGGCGCTGCAAATTGCTGAGCTGGCCCTGTATGATCCAACCCATTTCACGTGGCTGCCTCAGCCCTTCTGTGCAGCTGGAGCAAACGTTTCCCACAGAATTATTCATGCTGCAGCTTTCGACTCTTCCCGACAGCTGCTGCGGCTTTGATCCTAGCTGCTGGAACGTGGAGTGCTCGATCCTGCTTCCCCCATGCACAGGGGCTCCGTGGTGAGCCCCTTGTACAGGCAGCGGGTGGGGGACGCATGCACAGGCTCGGCAGACTGATGAGTGCCAAGCAAGTATGTGCCGTGGATATTGCTGCAGAACCGTAAGCAGCCTGGTGTTGGGAAAACCACAGCCCTCCTCCCTGGACCAGGAGGATTTTCCCACCTGCTCAGTCCCCGGCGGTGGGCTGCTGTGTTATCTAGTCTATGGCCAGGGGCGACAGGTTTGTATAATTTTTGGTGGTGCCCAGAACCCATCCCTGCCCAAACACCTCCCCCCAAACTCCTCCCCCTACCTGTCCAAGGCTCTGGGAGGGAGTTTGGGTGGGGGAGGAGGTCTGGGGTGCAGGCCCTAGGCTGGGGCAGGGGATTGGGGTGCAGGCTCTGGGAAGGAGTTTGGGGATGGGAGGGGTGCAGAGGGAGGGGGTGCAGGGGTGAGGGCTGTGGGGTTTGGGGTGTTTCGGCCCCAAATATTGGTGAGGCTGGGCCCCTGGGCTCTGAATATTGCTGGTCCAAGGCACCACATGGATATATACCTCGCTGCCCCTGTCTGTGGCTACTAACTTAGCATGAGCTGCCAGTGCTCCTCCTCTTTCCTCCCTCTCTCCTGCTCCGTTCAGGCCACATCGGCTCTCCTATTCCAGCGGAGTGACAGCTGCAGAACCCGTCTAGTTAACCGGCTGCGTGATGGGCACCCAGCCTGCGGCTACTGGAATAGATCTGGCAGGCAGGCAGCCCACGCCCTGCCCTGCCCAGACCAGCGATGCCTGACTCGCCACACCAGGAGGGCCCCCAGGGTGCCGCGCACGCACAGAGCGGGTCATCGTTGTTACTGAGGGAGACAGTCGCTAATTCAGCCCTGGTCTCTCAAAACGTTCCTTGTCAGAAAGGGTCTCTGCTGGAGTCAGCCAGTTCCTCCTGCACTGTGATCTGCAGCCTCTCTCCCTCGGCCTCCAGAGGCGGCTGGATTCTCGTGTGTGGCTTGGTCCTCTCCTCTGGAGGCTGTTAACCCACTGGGGCCCTGCCTTGGCTACTGTTCAAACGGCACTAAGCAGATGCCACTAGCAGCACGTGGTCACAGCTCTGGGCATGTAGCACGGAGCACAGGGGCTTGGCTGGGTAGGCCAAGGCCCCAGTTGCTCAGCACCCAGACAAGAATACAAGTGGCCACTTGCCTTCCTCCTTTGCAAAACTTCCAGGGCCTTATTCCCAGAGGTGCTGGGCACTCAGTAGTTCTGCAAAGCCAGCCCGAGCCCTCCAGCCTGCTCACTGGCCTCCTCGTTCCTGGCTCGGAAATTGTCCCTCAGGTCCGGGCCCCTCCTCCCTCTCGTCAGCTGCCTCGCTCCTTTGAAGAAGGGCTGCCCAAGGACAAGCTGCCTGCGCATCCAACACCTCCCCGCTGCACCTTTTAGCCCCTCGGCCAATCGCGCTCTCATGCTCTCTGGCCTCTCCCGTCCTGGGCGCGCCCTGCTGGCTCCTGCTCTCAGCCCCCAGCGAGGCTGCTGGGAGGCGTAATAGTTTGGTCTCAGTTCGGGGGTTGGGTTTAGCGAGCGGGTGCTGCTGGTAGCCTATACTACACCGGACATCAGCCCAGATAGTCTAGTGAGCCGTCCCAACAGACTCTGTGCCATTAACAGAGCTGAACACACAAGCACCCAGAAACCACAGGCCAGCGCCAGAGGCTTGTGCCAACAGGACTCTCTCCCAGCCCATCTGTGTGTCAGTTCTCGGGAGGTCACCCCTCTAAACTAGATGGCAGGGACCTCACCTTTGTACCGGTCTGGGAAGTGCCAGTAGCACTGGGTCACTAACAAGCAATACCAAAACGAATGGGGCACTTCTGGACCGGGGTGCAGTATTCCTGCACCACGGCCGCATGCTCAGCCAGCCCACCGGGGAGGACAGCTTGACCAACCAGCCTAGTCCCAGAGCTCCACTCAAACAGGGCAGCCTCACAACTCCGTGCAGGGCGGGAGGGAGCTTTGGGGGTCTTTTCAGCCATTGCTTTGCAAGTGGGCCCCATGAATCCTGCCCCCGGTACAGCAGGAGTACAATAGTCAGGAAAGTTACTCAGCAGCAGTGGCTGCAAACGCTCCCCAAGCTCTGTATTTCTGAAAGTCAGCCCTGCAGCCTTTTGACATTTTCAGTCTGTAGCACTGGACAGTTTTCTTACCTTCAATATCACAGGCTGAAGTGCTAGGAGATCCTTGCAGGCTGGTCCTGGCCTGGATCAAGTCGCTGGTGCAATCAATAGCTCAGTCTATAGTGGCCTCAGCTGGCTACCAGTTTCCCAGCTGAACTCACAGTTTGGCCTGCTCTTACTAGATGCCATTGATCTTTCCCTGCCCTCAGCATGGCTCTTTCATTACATGGCCCTGCTGTAGGGAACAGTCCTGGCCTGGCCAAGCCTGGACCCAGGTGCCCCAGAGGACTCTTCCATCTCTAGCTTCTGCCACTTCTTCCCTTTACTGCCCCTGCTAAGCTCACTCCAGCTAGCTGGCTGCTTTATCACCTGCTCCACATCTGCCTCTCTGAGCGTTTGCTACCCTGCAGTGCTCAGTCAGAAAACAGAGACTCCTCCCTCAATTCAGACACTTCCTTTTCCTCTCTCTGCACTTGAGCTGTGGCCACAGATGGGCCACCTCTAGCTGCTAAGAGACCACCCCGGGCCAGACCCCACCCTGCCTTATAGCAGCATAAGATTGTGTCCCAGACTCTCAGGAGCCCTAACTCTCAGTTTGACCTTCCCAACTGAGCCTCATCATTGGGTAGACCAGTGAGACTCAGCCTGACACTCATGAGCCACAAGTGGCTCTTTCGTATGTCTCCGGCAGCTCTTTGCAGTACCTGATGTCAAAACACTCTGGGATTGAATTATTAACCAATCTAAGCTATTAATCCATCAGGATGCTTCTACTATGTTATTAACCAATTAAGTTATCAACTTGCACTAAGTTATTAACTTATTTGCTGGGAGAATAATATTAGCTATATAGAAAAGAAACTCTGGATTCACACTCCTGTGGCTCTTTTGGGTAATGCTGATGGCTAATTTGGCTCCTGATCCACTGCGGTCTGAGCATTGCTAAATTCTCCAAGCCCTGGCCCAGCAGACATTGGGCTCAGTGCAAGCTCTGGGATGGATTCACTGCACTTCTGGAATTGTTCCAAAGGCCTGGACAGGGAACTGGAAGGGATCTCCCTAGATGTGGCCTTGCTCCTGCTGGTGTGAAATGCCTGTTGTGAGCTAAAGCTTTCGGCCCCTGCCCCTGGCAACACCTGCTATTAATCTCCATACTCCAAACTCTGAACCCAGGCATTGCCTTTGGCTCTGTCTCCTCCCTTGGTCCTGGCCATCTGGGGAACAAAGTCTGCCATCCTAAAATAGCTCAGTCCAGCCCCTGCTGGCCAGCAGAGTTTGGAGGCACCTCTATTCAGAATTCATACACTTTTTCTCAGTCCATTCCATACCTATAAGAAAACCTCCCTGTGATTCCATAAAAGGGGAAATGAACCCGCTTCCTAAGGTTCCTGGGGGTGGAACAAGACACAGCTCCATTTCTTTGGGCCCGGTTTACCACTGACCTGCACTTTGTGCAGTCATTTACTCCTGTGCGACTCAGAATAGGAGCATTTTACATGAGTGCACAAGGGCAGGGCACTGGAGAATATAGTGTAGTCTGGTTCATCAGGCTCAGAACTGGGAATCAAGAGACCTGGGCTCTAATCCTGGCTCTCCCACTGACTTGTTGGGTAATCTTAGGCAAGTCACTTAAATGCTGCGTTCCTCAGTTTCCCCCTCTGTACAGTGAGAGTAACAGCACTTCTTGTTTGTAAAGCACTTTGAGCTCTATAAATGAAGAGTGTCATTAACAGCCCCAGGCTCACGAGCCAGTATTTTGGGTGTACAGAACAGTTTCCAGTAATGAAAGTAAAGCAACACTTGGCTTGGGTGGGATGGAGATAAATTTGGGTCCAAAACCAGGGACTCCCTGAGAAGGGTGCGCTCTCCTGGGTTTCCTCAGTAAATCAACCCCCCTCATCACTGCAGGCACGACAAACCATCCATATTTCCTCCTGCCTTCCTTCCTCTCACCCCACTGCTGACTCTTCCTCACATCGCTGTGGCTTTCAGTGTCTTTAATGGGCTTCCCTAGCATGCGGCAGGGCTGAGCCAGGACAGAAACCCGACAGTTTAATGGAGAGCCAGCTACTCAGAGGCCGAACTCCCTTGTACTATAATGCAAATGGCTGCACTTTGCCTGGCAGCAGATCTTTACTAGGCAGATGCCCAGCCTCTCCTATTAGGGGTTAGGTGTGGAGATTTGCGCCCAGAGTCTCTGGCCTTCTGCATGAGGGCACTGGCCTTGTGTGGTCACCAGGGGGTACTGCTTTAGGTTGCCTCTGCCCCAGGCTGCCTGTGTTACATCCCATTGCTGTACGCAGGGGCCCAGACTACAAGGTGGCAGACGTAATATCTTTACTGGACCAACTGCTGCTGGTGAGAGAGACAAACTCCATGTCACTGGAAAGCTCATCTCCCTCTCCCCAACAGAAGCTGGGCCAATAAAAGATTTTCCCTCCCCCACTGTGTCTCTGTATTACATCCCATACGCCATGGGAGCAGGCCCGCCGACAGCAATTCCGGGCCCCGGGGCAGAACAGTCAATGGGCGGGTGACATTTGGGCAGCACCGCGCCTGCGTTGGCTGGTGCCCAGCGAGCTGCTGCTGGCTATACTACTGATCTGTTCTTCCGGCACGGCCAGTGCTTCCACATGTTGGTACCACCCACACACGCCTAGGAGCCCTGCAGCCTGCCTGGCAGTGGTGGTGGCTGCAAGCCCCTGGGCAATTGCCCCCTCCCCGTCCCCGTCGGTGGGCCTGCCTGGGAGGCGGTGCTATTGATGGGAGGGTCACACAGGGGAGGACATGGGGGTATACGGACCCCTCTCTTCTCTGCTAGCGACACTCAGAAACCTCCCACCAACACCCAGAGGTGTCCCAGTGTATGGGCAGAAGGAGGACTTGTTGTCTCTGGGGACCCTGGGGCAGCACGGCTGGGTGGGGGCGTGGGGGAGAGGAAAGAGACAGTGGCGGGAGGCCATTAAAGAGGGTTTAGAACAGCAGACATGGAGAAGGAGCCACATCCTAGGACCCGAAGAGGAAGAGATGAGCCATGTGCCAAGTGCCTAGCGCTCCGGAATACACCGGGGAAAGGGGACTGTGCTTTCCAGTGTAGCAGCCCACGGCCCGGGGCTAGCCATTGAGCAGCATACGCCCTTTAGAGGTCTTGGCAATGAATGACAGGGCCGGAGGAATGAGCACCAACCCCAGCTCTGCCCCTGCCCTGCTGTAGCCCCTCCTCTGGACCATGGGAATAGTAGCATGGCGGGAGGGGGAGGATTAGGGCTAGCTGTCAGAAAGAAATTACCTAGATCCTGCAAGGAGGAACTGTGCTGGAAGCAGACAGGCCTGTCCTAGCGAAAGAATTGAGGCAAGAGTAGGGCTGGGGTAGCAGCAGGTCTGAGACTAGAGAATAAAAGACGCCCTGAAGAGGAGCTCTTTCTGTGTGGCTCGAAAGCCTGTTTCGGTCACCAACAGCAGTTCCCGCCCCTATGGTGTCTCAGGAAAAGGGGAAAGAAATAAGACAGAGACCATGAGCACCCAGGCCAGCGAGCGTTGGCGCCAGGCAGAAGCTGGATTGCCTGGCTTCCCCCTGCTGCATTTCCCGCCTCCCCTGCCGCTCTCCTACCGAAGGCCGGGCTGCTCTCCAGGTGTTCTGGGTGGCAGCTCTGCCTGTGGATGCCATCCAGTGCCGGGGGCTGGCTGCGACCTGAGGAGGTTAAAAATCAGCACGGCGCTGTCTGCAACCCGAGGAGCTCCTCGCCCGGGTTCCACAACAGCATCATCACACCCCTGGCGCTGCTGCCTGCCGGGGAGCGGCGCAAGCGAACACCTGGGACGAGAGCGGCTGGGTGACCTGGGGAGCCGGGATGTGCTTTGCGCTCTCACGCTGAGAGAGGAATCGCTCTTGCTCTCTCACTAAGGCCAGGGGGTTTGCTTGGAGCCAGGAGACCTCTGTCTCCCTAGGTCATCTTGCAGCTGGCCCATTCTCCCCTTTCCCTAAGTTACTCAGTGGGATGCTGGATCCCCACTCAGCTGCAAAATTCATGGGTGAGCTTTAAAGCCCGCTGTCAGCTTTTATGGCCATATACACTAGTTTTTAAGGCTGATATTACAATATGGTGATCACCATTCTTACTGATGCTAAGAGGAAATAGAATCCTAGAATCCTAGAATATCAGGGTTGGAAGGGACCTCAGGAGGTCATCTAGTCCAACCCCCTGCTCAAAGCAGGACCAACCCCAATGTCCTTAGAAACCAGCCTGGGATTCCTGAGGAGGCTTCTTCAGTTTCTTTGCTCCTCATTTTGGAAATGAAAAACGACACTGTCACTGAACAGTTCTTGCTGGAGCTGCACGCTGCTGCTGGCCAAAGGGATCACGTTAGCCAGCTCAGTCCAGGTTGGGAACATGCACACAGCCGAGGGGAGGCTCATTTCGAAGGGATGTGCTGCACTGACTACACACAGGGGAAATGCGTGGCCAAGGGCTGACCTGGCAAGAAGCATGGCTGCAGTGCAGAGCGTCTCCTCGCTCTGACCCTGATCCTACCTCCGCATATTTTGGACGTCTCTTTCATGAACAAAGACCCTCAAACTCAGTCTGTGTGTGAAGGCTCCAGCTGACACTTCACAAGCTTCTGCTTGAGAAAGCCGATCTTACCCACATGGAGTTCACTTAGCTTAGGTCTCCATTGAATTTGGGGCTGGGAATGGAAGGAGCAAGAAACATGCTCAGGGAAAATTTTTGCTGGCCAGGTGAAGGGGCACTCTGAGCATCAGTCTAGGAATCTTATCATGAGTTCTTATCATGGCCCCACCACTGACTCCCTAAGCAGCCTTGGGCAAGTCACTGAACATTACTGCCTCAGTTTCCCCATGTGTATCATAGGGGTGATCATACATACCTGCCTCCCAGTGGGTGTAGTGAGGGTTAGTTAATGTTTTCAAAATGCTATAGACGAGCTTAGTATTATTCTTAACTGGAGCAAGTGGGCGAAACTAAAAATACAACTGAAATGACATTTATTTTGTGCTTGTTAACAACACAGAGGTTGCTAAGAGTTGCTAGGACAAAGGCAGTGATTAAAAGTTATTATGTCCTTGATACTGAAGAAGAATATTTTTAGGTTAGAACTTGATGCTGGAGATATTGTTTTTGTGAAGTGAACGTCCTACGATAATTACCCACTTGCCCAAATATAGCAGTGGGGTGCAGAGTGCGGCTTGTCTTGGAGGCCAGTCACAGGAGCCTCAGGGAGCTAGCACTGGTGAGTTTGACACCTTGGGGTTCACACAAAATTCAGCTGGGTTTGGAGCCTGAGCATAGGCGCCAACTTCTCCTGGCGCTGGTGGGTGCTTGACCCCCCCCCCCCAACCCCGCCCCGCCTCCACCCCTGCCCCCCCAGCTTGTTACGCCGCAAAACAGCTGTTTTGCGGCGGCAAGCGCTGAGAGGAGAAGCGGGGACAGCGTGCTCAGGGGAGGAGGCAGAAGCAGAGGTGAGCTGAGCTGAGGCGGGGAGCTTGGCTGCTGGTGGGTGCAGAGCACCCACCAATTTTTCCCTGTGGGTGCTCCAGCCCCGGAGCACCCATGGAGTCGGTGCCTATGAGCCTGAGATGTCCTCAACATTTAAAGGTTCTAGTTCTGCTCAGCCAGGACCTGCATTGCCCCTGTGCTGTAAGGCCTTGCCAGTATTAAATCAACTGAAATGACAGAATTACTCTGCACCGTTTCCATGCCAGGACCTCATTGCTTTTCAGACATGAATAAATTCAGCGTCCCAACAGCCCAGTGAGGTAGGAGAGTAATTGTTATTATTAACCCTATTTTTACAGGTGGAGAAACTCAGGCCGAGCAAGGTTAAGGCCAACACTCTCAAAGGGGCCTCCGTTTTTGGCTGGCCAGCCAGGGATACCTGGACCCTGGCTCAGCAAAGCACTTAAATGGGTGCTTAACTTTAAGCACATGCATAAGTCACATAGAAGTCACTTTTCAGAGGAACAGCCGTGTTAGTCTGTATAGAAGTCACTGAGACTTAAGCATGTTCTTAAAGTCAGTTACATACTTGAGTGGCCTCCTGAACAGGGATGTATTTAATTATGTGCTTCAAATTAAACATTGGCTTAAACTCTTTGCTGAATTGGGGCCCCAAGACCAAGTTTCCAGAGGTGCTGAGCACCCACAATTCCAAATGAAATCAATCTGCGCAGCAGGTGCTCAGCACCTCACAAAAACCAGACCCAAGGATCTCCAGCTGATCACCTGAAAACGAAGGCCCTGAACATTTTGTCTTGTGCAAGGATGACTCCTAGCTTTGGGCATTTGCCTTAAGGCCCTCCCACTTCTTGGCATGCACAATGGAGCTGCCCACTGTCTGTGACCTGCCCGGTATTACTTGTGTTATGCTGAAGTGTGTCAGGATGAGATTGAACGAGTGCTGAAGCGCTCAAGAAAACTAGCCGTGCAGCTCAAGATAGCTATTTGTGGTGAAACAGTGAGAGTATCCAGAGAAAAGGTCTAGTCCTGTCTAGTCTTCTGAGAGGTGGCACCAGCTGTGTGTCAGGGCAGGGTCTGGCTCAGATACCATATATTCCACCTGGGGAAGAATTCCATAGCAAAATTCCTGCATCCCATTGCAATTTATTTCTCCAGCTTATTTACTGTTAAACCCAAAATGCTTCAAGCTCTGGGATTTGCTTTAGGAAACATATTGAACATTTGCAGCAGATTGTGTTTGAAGAGGGAGGTGGTGTGTGGGTTTGGCTTTTATTTTGCACATTCATAGTTTGGTCTCCCCCCAAATCCTCCTTTGAAACTGAAACTTCCTGTAGTTTGAAATGGACAATCAGTCTGTACTAGCAGCTGCAGCCTGAGAACTCCAGCGCTTGGCAGCCGGATCAAAACTAAAAAACTATTTCTTTGAGGCAAATTATGCATTCATCTAGCTCATTTGAAACAAAATATGATTTGCAATTTAACTTTCTGTAATGAGCTCCTGCTATTATACGGTTTTCCTAATGGCTGGTTTTGTTGGAACAGATTGTTGGTGCACATGGTTTACAAAACATTTTCAATGCAAGCCCCGTTTTTTCTTATTTTAAATAGCAGCAGCTGCTAAGCACGATAATTATTGTATTTCATCAAAATAAACGTACCAAGTTGCTTCTTAGTGCTTCTCACTGCAGTTTTCCAGTGGCCCTGAGTGTTAGTAAAGAACACGGAAACTTTAGTTCTGTAAAGAGGGCTTTAAAGAAACAAAAACAAAAATGAACTGTGTGTCAGTAGGTTCGGGAGGGGAAACGCTGGGGTCCTGTCATGTTCATGGAGGGGATGTTTGAGGGAAGAGCTGACTTGAAGCTAACCCACTCCTAGAAATCTTCCCCTGCCACACACTTTCAGCTACATTCTGCATCCAATTCAATTGTCAAGGGCCAAATTCTGCATGCAACAGACACTCTGTGAAGCCAAGGGGATTGCATGAGTATCTCTGAGCCAAGGGAAGGTTTAGGCCTTTGGGGTCTGATCTCATTGACTTCCAGGGGAGCTGCAGTGGCTCCTCATCTCTCAAGAGCAGCCCAATACTGTTGATACAGAAAGGCTGAGGGTGCGATTGCCAGCTGGTGTCAGTTGGCAGAGCTACGCTGAAGTCAATGGAACCTCACTGACTGATACCAGCTGAGGAGCTGGCCACAGATTTTGAAACACTGAAACTGTACCCAATAGCTCAGTGGTTTGAGCATTGGCCTGCTAAACCCAGGGTTGTGAGTTCAATCCTTGAGGTGGCCATTTGGGTCAAAAATTGGGGATTGGTCTTGCTTTGAGCAGGGGGTTGGACTAGATGGCCTCCTGAGGTCCCTTCCAACCGTGATAGTCTATGATTCTAAATCAGAGGTGGTAGCTAGCTCGACATCTATGTGATGTAATTTACTCCCACAGTTAATTGTGCCCACAAGATATGGATACAGCTTGGGAAAGTGGGTGACAGGCCCTGCATGGTCTGCTTTGTAACATACCAGACGCCTCCATC
Organism: Caretta caretta; assembly: GCF_965140235.1. NCBI lineage: Eukaryota > Metazoa > Chordata > Testudines > Cheloniidae > Caretta > Caretta caretta. Next base: position 2,607,858 of record NC_134215.1, read on the forward strand.
CTCTCCTCCCCTATGAGCACGTTTGGGAAGAGAATAGGACAGATGGGCTGGTTTAGCTTCAACATGAAATCTTGGTGTTTGCTAAGGGGTGATCTATCCTTTTAAATTCTGGCCAGTTTGTTGTACTGTGCTGTTTTAAAGCCAAGTTATTTACATACAACCCCTTCACACGCTGGCTTGCCAATGTGCTGAGATGGGCTTACCTCATCGGTGATCCAAGGAAAGACTTAATTCTAAGGTCCTTTGTAAATTGCACCTTCTTTCTTGCCAGTACTGTCCAAGCAGGGGAGCTGTTTTGATCTCTTCTGTTATGGGGCTCGCCTCTCTCCCATGGTTTCAAACATCTCCAGGCACGTCAGTCTCAACATGCAAACAGACATTGTGCAACCCTGATTTCTCTCAGGTAAACAGGTATTTGATTACTGTATCCCACAAAAAGAAAAGGAGTACTTGTGGCACCTTAGAGACTAACCAATTTATTTGAGCATGAGCTTTCGTGAGCTACAGCTCACTTCATCAAACCTGTATCCCACAAACTGACTTTCGGGTCTGACAGAAATAAGCTATGGCAAGCCATGGTACCAGAACTGCTGGTGAGATCCCCAATTAGTCTACATGGACTGTGCCAGCCAAAGAGGCCTCCGTCCTGTTGGTGAATTATGGAAACTCAAACAAAATGGTGTCATAGCTTAGCTAGCATAAAAGGACATGCAGAGGACACACAAACACACATACACATAGACATGCACATGGGGTCACACTCATATTCAGGTGCAATGCATGTGCACACACAGTATATGCATACATATAGTCAGTCGCTCACATACAATACATATCTGAGACTGTATTAAAGGACTGCTTTCTAGGTAGGCTCCCAGCCATATAGAGTATGCCTCTTGGGCCAGAGTTGTGATCAGCTCTTTAGAAACTGAGGAATTATGGGACATGATCTTCAAAAGATCAGTAAGAATGTGATCAAGGGCCCACTGAGCAAAAGGAGGGCACAGAGTCTCTGTGGAGCAGCCCTACAGGAAGGTAACAGCCCTTGGTTGGGTGAAATATGGGAGAAAAGGGCAATGTGGATGTTTACCTAACAAGACAAGGAGAATCAATTGCTCTACTTGTAATGGTTTGCAGCAAAGTTAAAAAAGAAAACCCGGTAGCTCTGCTTTTCTGGTCAGGGCTGCAGCCAGGAACAGAGTTCCAGGGGCAGGGAATTTTCATAAGTCTTCTTATGGGATGATAGTCCTTCCTCCTGAAAGAATGGGGAACAAACAACCAAGCTCCCTGAACCCACCACCTTCTGTCACTAATTTTCTATCAGACCCTGAAAGGAGCTCCCAGTACTGTGGGCAGCTTTCACTCACCAAGAGTTAGTCAGCTGGTAAATGACTCAGAATGTGAGCTAATTTATTTATTTTAGATGCCATTCAAAACACTTCTAGGCTATAAAAATGCATTTGCACAATGGATTGACCCATAAACATTGGGGTCTGAGTTAAGGAGGTTGGCTGGGAATGTGGCCTTCTGTGCTTCCATATCAAATGTGCCCAATTTACAAGTCAAAGCAAAAATTTCAGCCACACAACTGGCCAGGAGTGGGGTAAATTTCGAACCTGAAATTCAAAGCACCACCTCCAGGGTGTGAACCTTCCTGAATCACAAGCCAAAGGGAAGGTTCACACACAGCTCTTGAACTCAGCATGCTGAATTTCACCCACGTGTGAACGTTCACATAGGTGACAGATCAGAATATGGGAGATTATGGTCAGGGGCTGACTAGGACCCTCTCCTGGGTCTCTCCTCCTCTCAGTGCAGGACCCGGACTCCATTTAGCATTGAGGGCGGGCCGGGCTGTGTGTACCACATCAAAACTCCCCAAACCAAAACAAACCCAAACACCTTCCATGCTCCCGTTAATTTATTCTCCGCAAACAGAAATATTGCCACAAGCTCAGACATCTTTCTCCCAAAACAGCTGAAGTGCTAGCATAAGCATCTGACTGAAGTTACTTGAGATACCACCTTGTCAAACCCGCAGCACTCGGAGCCATTAGGCGGCTGTGCGGTTAACCCTTTCTGACTGCAGATCGAATTGCACCCCTTCCTCTCCTCACTCACCCCAGCGAGAACTGACACAAATGCTCACACTGGGAGGCTACTCCTAGGCACGCTCACCCATGTAAGGGTTGCACAGTCTGGCCCTGAGGAGCATAACAGCCAGTTTCTAAACCTTAGACTTGCTTTGTCCTAATTGTTGCCATTTTGACCATCTGCTGTTGTGACTCTCACAAGTATCCTTAATTTGCCCATTACTGAGGCTTAAGGCTCTAGAAGTAGCTTGGTCTCCCAGGGCAGCCGTTGTCCTCTCTGCTGTCATTGGTGGCAGCTTTATTAGCAACAGAGAACGGAAATTCCCCTTTCAACCTCAGCTTCTGAGGCCAGATTGCTTCTGGGCTCTGAGGAGAATGGCCCCCTTTTACGCGATGCTGTCATAGGACAGATCCAGAAACTCGTTAATTAATTTCCTAGTGGCAGTCTGGATGCTTGAGCTCCTGGTGGAAAGTAAGGTCAATGCAATTATGAAATTTACAGGAGTTGTCACCTTTTGTCTTCTTAAATGTTCCTCCTTAGATCACTCAGCATGAGCCTGGGCCGCATGTGTGTGTGTGTCCAGATGGCACGGCTTCTTTCTTTTTTGCTTCCAGTAGGTACCACAAAACTTATTTTGCTGCACGTTAAAAAAAAACCCATTGGAACCATTTGCTGCATCTCTAGTCAAAACAATACAGTCTGCATGCTTGAAAAGTATTTAAAAAAATATGTGGTGTGTGAATGCACTGTCTGCTGCCAGGCATGGCTAATCTCTGCCAATCTCAGCTGCAAAGCAGGAGGAAGGATCCGGCGGTCTTCCCCGGTTATTTGGTATCAGCTGGAGTTGGTTGCCCTGGGCTGTTTTTGCAGATGCAACAAGATGTGCACAAATGGAGTGTGATGTAAGGTGCACTGGAAGCATCGCACAGCTGCTGATTATGAATTGATGCCAAGGGCACGAAGCAAAAGCAACATGGCACGGAAGTCACCTGATCCAGGCCTGACGTTCAGCCACTTTCGTGTCCTGCTGTACAAGGCAGGAAAAATGCAGCAAAAAAAAGAAACATTCACTGTGCTGAATGAGTGACATTTTAGGGAAGTACCATTAATCCCTCATTTTTCAGGTCAGCTTCTTATTATTAATAAACAGCATTAATTCTTAGGACATATTCAGATCTGGTGTAAGCAGGTGTCTTTCCACTCACTTCCATACAGTGGCATCCATTTACACTGGGTCTGGACTGGCCCTTTAGATTTTAATCTAAGAAGTAGGGCGGATTGGAATCTCACTGGCTCATCCATTGCTAAACAGAGGACACAGCATCCTGAGTCAGACAAGACAGACCTCAAGTTGGAAAAATCATTATTTTACCCCTTGAATTGATTACTTATAGAATTATTGACCACCTGTTGGGAACCTTTTCTGATCCGGGGCCAGGGACTTGCCTGTCTCCGGGCTGGTTGAGCAGTGAAGATTAAGCCTTTTGTAGTACCCAGGTGAAAGTCTGAGTCTGGTCTGAGAGCTTGTTGACTAGTCTCCCCCTATAAGCTTTGCTCTCTTCACTCCTGATTCACCTTCCACTGAAGCCAAGAGAAAGATGCCCAATGACGCCAGTGGGAGATAACTCAGGCTCTGGGGGAGGCAGAAGAATCATTCGTGTCTCTGCTTTTCAGGGGTAATTCTCAAGTGTCAGCCAGAGAATGATGCTCCAGTCATGGTGGTAGGTTAATGTCCAATAATCAGCAAAAAGAGAGCTGCCTCTGAGCTCCAGGGTCCCTCCTCGATGAGGTATTTGGATGTCTGTGTACATATGTCACAGTAACAGCAGCGGGACTTGAAGTTCATTCAGCAGAGCCCAAGCGGTGAGAAGAGAACTGTTTGGGCCCCAATTCTTGGATTAGGCTGGGCAGCCTTTGATGCGCAACTGGAGCAGAAGGAGGTTGTACAAAGGTAGCTTTATGTCATCTTTGCAGTCCCCCGACTCTGGGGCTGGATGGGGCCCAGTCTGGTCCCCGGCACTAGCCAGAACATCCAGAAGGCTGCTCTAAATTAAACTCAGATGCCTACAGCCCCAAGGGCCCAACACAATAACTGGGGATTGCCAGTGTCAGCGGTCACCTGCCCCTTTTCCTCTGGCCAAGTGACACCAATAGCGGCCAGGGGATCCAGGCCTCTGGGCAATTCCATGTACGCTGGGCAAATCCCAGGTGCCCAGAGATGCCACTTCTACGTTCCTTCTGTGCCAGCAGAGCGGTGCACAGGGCGGTGTAGGAGACCAGCAATTTTTTCTTGAACCTCTTTTTTTTTTTTTCTTCCATAAAATGAATGCAGTTCAGGTGACTGGTCCCAAAGCAATCACCCTGGAGCCTAGCGTCCCCCATTAACAGAACAGCTTCGTTCTGAAGAACAGCATTGCCAGCACCACGGCATTCTGCTCAGGAGCCTCCACCCTCAGCCGGGGGGGCCTCTCCACACAGACAGGAGCGTTTGGTCTCCAGGCTGACTCATTCCTTGGCCTCTCTGAGCCTGCAAACGAGCTCTCGTTCCAAACGTGGACACTTGACCTGTAGGAACAAGACAGAGACGAAGGGACTCATTTCACAACGGCCACCAAATGTATGACAGAGTGTTGGGTCACGCTCTCTGCTCCCTGGACCTGGACTTTTTTCTGCAGACGCTGAAGCATGCATGAGTCCTAGTCCATATTCCTTTGTTTAAGCCTTTTCCATGTGTCTTTACAAACCTGGACACTAGCTCCTCATGTGCATTCACACCAAATAAAGGTAACGATGAAAAGGGGCTTCCTGTGTGGGTCTCTGATTAGCTCAGTGAGAGCAGCCAAATCTTTTGCATTGCCTATTGCTTAGCCTGTTCAGTGCAGTATGGTCCAGCTTCAGGGCTGAGCTGGGCTTGTGGGGAATGGAAACACGAGTCCTCTTGGAAAAACAATATTTGAAAAGCTTGTTTCCCCTGGTCCAATCCTATTAATGGCCCTGGTGTAACCAAAAGCAGAATCAGGCCCATTCTTTTTGCATGTTTTTTAGTGCATTTGCTAATATGTAGAACATGTAGTTCAGTGCTCTGCACAACTGGCTCCCTAGTTTAAATCCATTGTTTTGTAACCCATTGTTGAGCTACTTTTTGTTTAGGCAGCTTCTATGTCACTGTGGATGCACCCAATGTGCACACAAATTGCTTAGCAGTCAGGTGTATGTGCAATAGTGAGCCAGCAGGATGCAGTTATGGGCGCATGTGCCTACAAGCACTGAAGTGGGCAGAAAGGCCCCTTTCGTCTCCCCCATCCCTATGAGGAGTCACTGGATTTGAACTGCAATTGGGTAGCACAGCCTTATAATCAACACACCTAAAAATATTTCTAACAGGCAGCATTAAAGCACCTCCAGCTTGTTAGGTTCTTTTTAAAGATATTATGTCTACTGGCTAAATTTTGCAGCAAAAAAGACCTGAATACACACACAAACACCCTTGAGAGGACACAGAATATGGGCAAACTAGCCTCCTAGTGCCAGGAAATTCCAGGCTAACTAAAAGCCGTATCATTTGGGTCCAGCTCTATACTGACAAAAATGTTGTCATTGCTTGTATCTATAATACCAAGGAAGACAGCCAGTGTCGTGACAAGTCTTTGCATACTGATGAGGCTAGAAGGAGCAAGAGTAACTAAGGAAACAGTAGAGGATGAGATAAAGTTGCCTAGCAAAAGAGGCAACAGAGCAGGTAAAGGGGTAGACACAAGAAGCAGAGACACATCCAAGCTTAGATTTGGGATGCCTTTAAGAAGACAAGAGTTCTCCACTTAATTCAATCACTAATTAATTTGGTCCTCCATTAGCTTTGATCCAGACTATGAGAATTACATAATCTGTATGAAATATAACACAAATCCCCATCCTTCCGGCATCCCCACCCCAATCAATAACTGCAATTGCTTAGGCAGGTATCACTAGATAATTGGGTAGCAGAAAGTTGCCATTTCATTGACAAAGAAGGTTGAAGAATTTCTTAATGTGGAGGAAGGAAAGAAAAAAAGCCCCTAGGAGTCACGACAATGGATGGCGATTTGTATAATCTAGGCAGTATCCTTGGCACTGCAAACACTGTCCTGTGCTAGGCGTGAGTCATGCACTGGCGTGTTCAGCTGCATGGCAAGATCAGTTGCTCATTTTGATCCCAGTGGTCCCTTCTGGCCTTGGAATCTATGAATCAGTGGTAGGAATGGGCTCCACTGAAAGAAGAGGAAGGTCCCCTGACTTTCTGCCTCCAGAGGCCCTGCACATTTGGTGATGTCACCAGAGTGGCATAACTCAGCGCTGAACCAAACCCAACATCCTGACTGTGGAACTCTGACCTGGCACAGACCAGTGTGTGCTAGGGGAAGTGGTCCCAGTGCTTCATGTGTCACTCCTTCCCTTCGTCTTCACTCCATCCCCATCTCCTCCAGCCGGGCTCCCTCTTTCCCTTTCTATTGCAGCCGGACACTGGGCTGATGGCGTCAAGGATTTCTCTGCAATAATGCCAGAATCCCTCTCCTGGGCAGGAGGCAACATGCTATTAAATCAGAGCTCACTGGTGCGGTTGTCTGGCTCCAGATTTATTATTTTAATTTGTCTGTATTAAGGTGAGAAGTTTTCATTTCAGGCCCTCTGTCTCCTGAAAAATTTAAATGCTATGGAAACCCATTGCACTGTTAGACACAGGGGCAAAGGCAATGAAATGTACAAAACAGGTTTTCCTCTAGAAGCCCTCGACGCTTTGCTGGGAAGGTGGGTGTCATCTGCCCTGGCTTAGGTTTAACTGGGGACCATAGGCGCCAACTCCGTGGGTGTTCCAGGAGCACCCCCGGGAAAAAACAGCTCGTGGATCAGCTCCTTCCCCTCATCCCCCAGGCCTCCCGCCTACCGCAATCAGCTGTTCAGCAGTGTTTAGGAGGTGCTGGGGGAGAGGCGGAGGAGTGGGGGCAGGAAGAGGTGGGGGGAGGGGGCGGACCAGGGCAGGAAAAGGTGGGGCAGAGGTGGGGGCAGAGCAGGGGTCAAGCACCCCCCGGGAACTGAGAAGTTGGTGTCTCTGCTGGGGACTTTCTGGCTGGAGCGTAAATGCTGACATTGGACAACAGCTGAGGATCTTCCAGGTGATCACTGAGCCAGGGATGATTTATTTCTCTTTTCTGGTGCCCAGATACTATGGGGATAAGGAAACAGAGCAGCAGCAATAATTAATATTTAATTGCCCATCCTTATTTCCTTGTCGTTCCTGCCTCTTCCCATTGGGAAACATTAAATGCCCAGTACCAACTTCTCAGAACTCCTAAATGGCACCAATCAAATATGCATGCACCGCTGACCACGTGGCACATGTTTTTGCACATAAAAATGCCCCTTTGCACGACAGCTCTGCATTCTGCTTGTGCAAAAAGTGCTTGCCCAAATTTTGTGGGTACAATTTAGTTGCAGAACTGGTCCTAGGAATCTCCCAATGTTCAAACAATCTTTCATACTAACACCATAATGCACATAGACGGTGTCGTTTAACTGCTTTCAGTTACCAAAGGAGTGTGGTTATTGAAGACAACCACAATGGTTTGTTTAAGAAAGAAATTTTGCTTTGCAAGCAGATGAAAATCTTCCCCAATGAGATTTTTGAATGAACTTTAACAAGTGGATTTAGTGGCCATGACAATCCAGGGATTTAAGGATCCTTAAGAGCTCACAATGGAACAGCTCCTTTGGAGTCATTACTATCCAATCTACTGAGTGAAAAGCTGTCCTTTAAAACCTCGCAGACTATGGATTTAGATGATATACGGCAATGCTCCAGAGAGGCCATTACGATCCATCAGGTAAATAATACACATGCTTGTAAATTGCTCGCATTCGCCTCGTCTTTCATGAATGATATCTAACATAAAAACCCCAAACAACTACAACAAGAAAACCCAACAGGTGTTCACATGGGAAAAAAATACATCAAAACGAGTGACTTCCTTGACAGGCTACTGAGAGCTCGGGGGGAAATTTCTGTTCTAGAAACATGTGGTTTGAATGTCTATAGTTTGTGTGTTTACCGTTGCTATTGCTACACTTCTAGATTTGAGTCTGGAAAATAAAGCCTGTGAAGGAAAAAGGAAAGCTGCTCCTTTCTGGCCCAGACGTGTTGCTGTATCTGACATTTTCTCCACGTCTCTTCCCCTCTGCTTTTTAGGCGTTCAAACTTTCGCAGATGAGAGTCAATTCTTTGTCGCTTAGGCTTGTATTGGCTACCCCATGAAATAGAAGATATGTAAGAAGCCCGCAAAGGAGAGCTATTAGCACTTCCAAGTCAGGGTGAGTTCCTGTCCATGGTGGGTTTCAGATTTGTCAGCTACTCAAGGGAAACTTTAAACATTATTCTAAGCAACACCCAGGCACAGCAAAGGGAGGTAACAAGGGATCCTTCACATGTTTTAACCTGGCGTGTACAGGATGCATGTGTTTGGGGATGGATGGATGTACATGTGTATTCCACTCTGCCCAGACAAGTTTCCATTTTATACATGGTAATATGCAAGTAACCAGTGGCAACAACCACGATTATATTTGACATTGACATAATAGGCTCCTGCATTAGTAACAGAACAGGATGGATGGCTTGCTTTTCAGCTCACTGAGGTCACTCCAAGGGCAAGGACTACATTTAATTATTTTAAGTCTTTTGCTCAGATGAAAATAATTGTACAAGACTGAAAAGTTGCAATCTTTTTGCACCATCTACAATGATCACATGATGATTTAAATATGCATAACGGCATTGGATGGATAAATATAGAACCATAGATTCCCGAGTCCTGTAGTACCCTCCAATCAGTATGTGAATAGAGCAATCATGCTGTATCTTTTGCTTGATGGGTCTAGGGTGGGATTCAGAGAAGGGAAAGAGGGTGTATCCTATTGTAGCATGCTCCAGAGAACTTTCCCTTTCACTGTGATTTGGAGCTGCCATTTACATGGTGCATGTAGCTAAGACAAGTTATTACAGGGATCTGAGTCCCTCGCTGGTCTGCTGAACACGATGTGGCTCATTGCAAGAACTGGAAGATGCATGATGAGCCATGGGATCATTATGAGCTGTCAGCTTGTTTATCAAAGCTGGGCGGGGTTAAAATAATATAACAGGCTATTTGCTGATGCAGTCTTTGGGTGTGAGTGAGCATGGCCGCCCTCCTCCCCAAAGGATGGAAAGGTCAATGCATGCACGGTGTTGTGTGCTTTGGGGTATTTCAATTAAAACTTGTTAAGAAATTCATATTGATTTGTACATCTCTCAGAAATATTGCAGGCTTCCAATGTAGCCTAGGTATTGATCTCCTCTCTTCAGAGAGGAGCCGTGGGCACAGGAGGAAAGACATTACACAAGGCAATAAACACTCTAAATCACTGGCTAACATATCTCCCATTCATACACAAGTCACTCCTGGTTCCCCCCAAAGAGCACTGCAGCCTCATTATAGCATTTACAAAATGAAGGCCTCAAGATAGTTTTGAATACACCCTGGTTCTGAGGGAAGCATGACCACAGTAGAGTTGCACTAGTTACCAAATCATCATTCCATCTTCCCTTGCTGTGTCTGCCTCTCCGGGGCTGTCAGCCTGCTGTGAGAGTGGTCTATATTTCAGCCCCTCTTCCTCTTGCTACAAAATGAAGCTCTTGTCATTTCTTTCCTTGGTTTGGTTCTGTGCATTCATAAGGGAATTTGAGATGCTTGGATGGGGGACACTGTGGAAGCCCAGAACAGGAAACTTAATGCATTCCATCAGAGATGTTTGCAGAGAATACTTGGTGTTTGCTGGTGCGATAAACCAATGTGACAAAGAACTGGCTGTGACAGGATCCCCAGTGTACAACCTGGAACTTGGGTACTGCTGCACCCCCTTAACTGTCTAGCCTGGGCTGTCTCACACAATGCTTTGCTAATGACAAGCAGCAAACCCCTCCGGGCACTATTATCACTCAGTACAACATTTACCACACCCAGCTAAATTGCATGAATGCTCCCTGAGCCACTCATGGATCACATAGAGAAAGGTACCAGCAAATCTCCCAAGCTCTCAGCCTTGCACCAGCAGAATATACCGTCTTGACCTTGTCAGAAGCCTGACCAGTTTAAGTTTATTGCCCAGTCTGTCCTTCCCTCGATGTGGAGAGGACACACGCTAGCTTTTGTAAACTGAGCTGAGATTTCCCAAGCACTTAAAGAAAACACACTGTTTTAGGTAAAATATAAAAACGGATTTAAAATCTATCTTCCTGTAATTAATAAGTGATTATAAGTGGTAGACACAAGAAGTCAGAGATACTTATAAAAGAAAATAAAAGGTAAGCTCACAGTCTAAATCTTAAACATTATTAGACTAAGCAATATTTGGATCAAGCAGTTTTTCCTCACCCCACTGGATGTTGCAGGTAGGTTACAGTTCTTAATACACAGGCTTCCCCTTTAAGCCTGGGACCAGTCTCCTCAGTTCAAGTCTTTGTCTTCACAACTTTCTTCTTGCTTCCAGTGTGGGAGGAGAAAGGTAAAAGCATGATGCCACTGTCTCATATTTAACACTAGCCTGGACATGCCTGGTGGGCTTTGCTGAGTCACAGAGTTGAGCAATCCCCATTGTGTGATGCTTCTCTTACAGAATTGTAAATCCCTTGTTTACAATTCCCCTGCTGATTAATGGTCATTTAATGCCTGCCTGGGTGTGGCTTACCTCGTTGGTTGTCACTGCAGAACTAGCAATGGATGACACCCAAACTTACAACATATTTCAATAAGTCATACAGAAAAATCTCATAACTTCATACACACTAAGCATATACATATTTTGACATAACCATGGGTTTCAGCAGATCATGAGCTTTCCTATGATATCTTACATAGCATGCTTTGTATGAAACATCACAACTGTATATGAATGATGAATATGGAGGTTACAGGGCACTACTTCATGCTGGCCAACAGACTGTGGAGACAATGATTCAAGATAGAAGGATGAAGTGGTTTGGACATAATGTGCAAATGTCAAGGAAATGTATGGCAAGACAAGCCCTTGACTAGCTATCACCTAGTGAAGACAGAAACCAGATGACATATAGGAGAACCATAGAGAAAGATGATGCTGTTATGGACACAGACTACAATGGTGTATGAAGAGTGGCGCTAGACAGATGGTGGAAACATTAGATTGCCTTATGTGTCAGAAGACACGGGAGCATCTAAGCTAACTGTGGAAGCCTGAAGGTTTGGGGTTTTTTCCCTTGTCCAATTGTTCTCCTGTTTCTGTGTGTGATAGTCTTTTTGTCATTTACTGCTCAGCTTTTATGTTGCTCCATTTCCTTTGGAAGGGCCTACGTTCCTGATCAATGGGCCAGGGCTACCTTGGATCAGCAAGTGTCACCCAAAAGTGAAATGGCCCTTTTTTCAGGTTGCTGTTCAATCTTCCAAAGGTTCTCATCCCACCTTAGGGTCTGGTCCAATGCCTACTAATATCAATGGAAAAGCTCCCATTGACTTCTCTGGGCATTGGGCCAAGCTCCTACTTCTCACCTCTCCTACGTCTTTATGATTTGGAACAGAATTCATGAGTAGCTTCATCAGAGCTTGGCTCATGTGTCGGCAGCCTTTCTTCTCCATTTCCTGTATTGGAATTGTTTCTGTGTTTCTGGTAACCAGGGCTTTGCCATTCTGCATTGTAACCCACAGGCCTTTGTTTCTAATGTTCAATAAATGAATTAATGCTGGAGAAAGATGCCTGGCTGACAGTGCAACCCAGTGCTTCACCTTGTCTGGACTGGCCCCCTCTGTCAGCATGCTTCATCCAGAGAGGCAAACAGTCCCCACACCCCATTCAGTCCTTGTCCTTTCTCCTGAGTGCCATTTGTGAGGGTGTTTTTCACTGTGTGAACTCCCCAATTAATTTTCATATAGGCCTCTGAACTCCATATCCCTTAACCTTGGCTTTTAGGCTTCTGCTCCTTCTTTTAAGGGGTTGGCAGAAAGAGAATGACTGCAGGAAGGCTGAGACACCACTCCACTATCATCTGTTGATCTGAAAACTCTTATTCCCACTCCAGGTTTCTGAAGTTATTTTCCATCCATTAGTGATCATTCTCCTTGAGACTATGTCAGTTCATCCATCTCACCACTTCAGCTTGATCTATTTACATCCTTTATAATATTGAAATGTAGTTTAGGCATCTTATCAATGGCTCTTCTATATCTTCCTCTGCTAGCACTTCCAATACCGCTTTCATTTCTCTAAAGCAACCTTTCAGAGTTCACAGAACCCCTTCATAATGGCTAAAAGAAAAGGAGTACTTGTGGCACCTTAGAGACTAACCAATTTATTTGAGCATGAGCTTTCGTGAGCTACAGCTCACTTCATCAGATGTATACCGTGGAAACTGCAGCAGACTTTATATACACACAGAGAATATGAAACAATACCTCCTCCCACCCCACTGTCCTGCTGGTAATAGCTTATCTAAAGTGATCAACAGGTGGGCCATTTCCAGCACAAATCCAGGTTTTCTCACCCTCCACCCCTCCACACAAATTCACTCTCCTGCTGGTGATAGCCCATCCAAAGTGACAACTCTTTACATAATCAAGTCGGGCTATTTCCTGCATAGATCCAGGTTTTCTCACATCCCCCCCACCCCCATACACACACAAACTCACTCTCCTGCTGGTAATAGCTCATCTAAACTGACCACTCTCCAAGTTTAAATCCAAGTTAAACCAGAACATCTGGGGGGGGGGGGTAGGAAAAAACAAGAGGAAACAGGCTACCTTGCATAATGACTTAGCCACTCCCAGTCTCTATTTAAGCCTAAATTAATAGTATCCAATTTGCAAATACCAATTTATTTGAGCATGAGCTTTCGTGAGCTACAGCTCACTTCATCAGATGTATACCGTGGAAACTGCAGCAGACTTTATATACACACAGAGAATATGAAACAATACCTCCTCCCACCCCACTGTCCAATTACCAGCAGGAGAGTGAGTTTGTGTGTGTATGGGGGTGGGGAGGGATGTGAGAAAACCTGGATCTATGCAGGAAATAGCCCGACTTGATTATGTAAAGAGTTGTCACTTTGGATGGGCTATCACCAGCAGGAGAGTGAATTTGTGTGGGGGGGTGGAGGGTGAGAAAACCTGGATTTGTGCTGGAAATGGCCCACCTGTTGATCACTTTAGATAAGCTATTACCAGCAGGACAGTGGGGTGGGAGGAGGTATTGTTTCATATTCTCTGTGTGTATATAAAGTCTGCTGCAGTTTCCACGGTATACATCTGATGAAGTGAGCTGTAGCTCACGAAAGCTCATGCTCAAATAAATTGGTTAGTCTCTAAGGTGCCACAAGTACTCCTTTTCTTTTTGCGAATACAGACTAACACGGCTGTTCCTCTGAAACCTTTCATAATGGCTGTTTGTGCAGGTCAGTGTTCTCTGAAACCTTTAGTGCGTTGTTCCGAATGCTTTCCTTCCTCCACCACAAAGAACATGTGAATTATCTTCATTTCTTCATGATGCTTAATCCCTTCTCAGCATCTGATGGTCCATTCATCCTTTCACTATTCTAGAGAGAAGGTGGGTGAGGTAGCATCTTAGCACCTCACCCACCTTGTCTCTCTCATATCCTGGGACCAACACATAGCTGGTTGGCATAACCACTTATTATTCTAGGGCAGTCAAGCAACATATTGGAGCAGCAGACTTGTTAGTGAGTTTCTGTGAGTTTCTTTCAGTTGCTGTCCAGCAAGAAGATGAAATGCTGTTCTCACTCCTTTCTCTCTCTTCTCACTGGTTGGTGCCTTTGTTTTCACCTTTATTTTCCTGAACAATTTCCCCTGCTCTCCTCTTCCAGCTTTGTGCTTGTCACCTTGTGGGTAGGTTTAAAGCCATGTCACCTATCTTTTTTGGACTGAAGCACTCATTTTTCCTCCCAGCCTCTTGCCTTTGTCAAAAAATAACTGCATTTTCCCAAGGTATGTCTACACTTAAAATGCTTCAGCAGCGAGCTCCGCCATGGCACGTCAATGTAGACGCTACCCATGCCGACAGGAGGGCTTCTCCCATCGCATAAGTAATCCATGTCCCTGAGCGACAGTAGCTAGGTCAATGGAAGAATTCGACCTAATGCTCTCTACACCAGGGGTTAGGTTGGTCTAGTGAGATCTCTCAGGAATGTGGATTTTTCACTTCCTGAGAGCCATAGTTATACTGATGTCAGTTCCTAGTGTGGACCAGGCCTGAGTTTATTTACCCCAGCCAGCGTTTAGGTTGTTTCTTTACTCACAGCATTATGTCTGCAATATTGGGGGTGTCCAACTCATGCTCCCTTCTGTACTTGGCCTCCCCCCTCCAAGATGAAGCCAGTAGTGCCAATTTTTGAGACACGGACACCTGTCCACTAGGACCTACCTATAAGAACAACTGTACATTTCCCACAGGTCACTGAAAGCCTTAGATGGTGACATATTTCCATCACTCTGGCCAGAGCTGGATTTCGGTGGTTGATCTGGAGATGGAACAGACCCTAGCCTAGTCCACTGAGATAAGAGAGGGACATTCACCCCTGGGCAGAACAACAACTAAAGGCCTTGGCACCCTTTGAGACGCACTTTCCCAGAGAGAAGTTTCTAACTGATGCTGCCTTTCTGAGCCGTAGAGACAAACCTGTTTTTCGAATACCTCTATTCCTTTCCACACCATGGTGCCGCCCGCTCCTCCTACCAGTTTCCATCACAGCCCTGTCCATGAACCACCAGGGTCAGAGGCCAATGATATAGTTCCGTGCATTAGGTTGGTAGATAAATAAATACAACTGAGCCTGATTCATAGGTGCTTATTCCCCACAGCCAGGAATGGAAAACCCTGCTTAAAGACATCAGGAAGGGCAGCTCCACTAGGCAGCTGAGCTGCTGGTGCATTAGCAAGAAGTTGGGGATGGCCTTTGGGGGCTTTTTGCCTTAAGCAGACATCTTAAGCCTGCCTTAAGCCTGGCTATAGCAGAGTGAGGGAGAGAGGGCCCCTTGCAGGCCCTAGTTTGAGTCAGACACTGTCCAACTCTGGTCTCCTCCACCCCACTGTAAATCAACACCCAGCCTGCACCTTTGTGTCTTCAGATGTCACCAGCTCCCCTGGAGGGGACAGACTGAAGGCTGCTTGTCTCTTGGGGGCTCTCGGCTCTGCTCCCGTAGCCCATCTGAGCTCATTTCCTGCTCCCCCTTTGGACGTGAAGTTCTCCATTATTCCTGTCTTGTGCGGTGCCAGCTGCCTGTTTCTAACCGTCCAGCCTCTAGGAGCTCACAGAGGGGCCTGGCCCACACTTGGCCACTGACCTGTGACCTGCCTGAGATGCAGAGGGCTGGATGAGAATATCTCAAACACAGACACTGAGAACTCTGAGCACTAAAATCCCTAAGTGCGCTCGGCCGCACATAGAGCACACTTTGGCCACTATGGCAGCAGGGCTGCCATTCTCTCGGTGGTCCTGGGGTGATGGTGCCATGTACAGCTGAGCAAAAAATGGGGAAACATTTGCAAAAGTGTTTTTGAAATATTCCTCTCCCGCCCCCCGGAAATTAAAAAAATATTCAGCTAGTTCTACAGTTGGTAAAAAGCAAAACCAAAACCAGGAGAAAACTGCACAAGGAATTCATAGAACATTTTCTCAATTTCTTTTTCCAATTTTGAAATGTCTCAGTTCAAAACTTGTCGACCAAGTCTCTCTGTCACAATGGCATGTAATGTCACAGCCCAGTCACAGTGCAACCCCCCCACCCCCCGCAATGCAGTGTCACGACAAGGTGACAGCGTCAGCCACACCGTGCTCAGACTCGACGTTCGACAAGGGTGCGGTCGGCGTGTGCTGCACCCAAAAGCAGATCCCCCGGGGCTGGGCTCTGTGTGAGAGATTCTTGCCATGCTGGCTTTGCTGCATTAAGAGCCTCCAGAGAGAGCTGCTCTCTGGTCTGCATGGACTGGGCACCATTCACTAGAGCTGCACAGAACTCAGCTTTGTTCTCACAGGCGCCCACAGGAGCCTCTTGCTCAGTTTCTTTTTGCTGTAGTTCATGGCCCCACAATTTCACTTGGAGTTTCACATTTGAACAAACGCAAACAGCTCCAGGCCAGGCTAAGGGGAAGACTATGGGATTTCACCTGAAAGCACAAGCTGGCAGAGGCACGTAAATCAGCTGAAAACTCATCCCCAGGGAGGGAGCGGAATCCCTGGAGATCTGAACAGCCTGCTCTGCACTTGGCCCCCCGGGGTGCTGAGTAAACCCGTCTGGGTGAATTCTGTAGCTCGCTGGAATGACGTCACCAGTTCAGGAGTAAGTCCTACTAGGCACTCCCTGCAGTCCTGCTCTCCCAAGTCCCTGCTAAAAACTCACTTCTTCCTGTTAATTTTCCTACTAGCTCCACAGATACTTTGGCTATACGCTGTTACTCTTGCTGATCCAATTAAAACAATCAATATACATTCAAAACTGCATGAAATGCACGTAGAGAGAGAAGGAAAAGGGAAAATCGGTGTGTGAAAGAGACACACACACACACAATGTGTATGACAGAGAGGTGTGTACAGATCACTTACAATGTTGGCATCCTATTTATAAACTCGGTTGGCTGCCAAAGGGAAAACCCTCTGGGGACGGTCTCAGCACGTGAGATGCAGCCATTTATGTGGATTTATATCCTGGCTTAACTCTAACATTCATGAAATAAAAACATATACCACACACCAGCGCAGCCAGAGGCCCTGCTGCCTTTGCCTTCTTGGAGATGTTCAGCTGCAAGGACAGGATGGCAGGAAGAATGGCCCAGTGGTTAGGGCCCCGCCCAGGAGTCCTGGGTTTAATGTCCTCTTCTGCCACAAGCTTTCTTTGTGCCCTTGGACAATTCACTTAGGTTATGTCTACACTGCATACAAACAAGTCCCCCCCTCCCATCCCCATGGCAGCGAGTCTCAGAGCCTGGGTCAACTAACTCATGGGGCTAAAGACAGCAGTGTAGCTGAATGTCTGCACGGCTATTCTGAAATCCTGCTGGTCTCGGTCCAGAGCCCCGGCCCTGGGAGAGCCCTGCCAACCTACTCCTTGTAGGCCTCCTTCTAGACCTTCTTCAGTGGCTTCAGGCAAGCCCCTCCTGGTCTTCTTCCTCATCTCCCTCTCCACAGGAAACCACACCAGCTCAGGCCTGGGCCCAGGCCCGCGCCCCTGGCAAGCTTCACCCCCCAACTTGTGTCCTCTCTAGATCTCTCTCTGGCTCCCTCTCAGCAGAGGTCTGGACAGTTACCAGAAAGCTGCCCAGCAGATTGATGCTGCTGCTGCCACCAGCCCTCTCCCCAGCTCTGAGGCAGGAACTGCCTTTTATCCTGATCACCCCTTCCCAGCAGGCCTTGCTGTAGCCAATGGTCGCCTTATCTGAGGGGAAGGCCACGCACAGGTGGGGATTGTGTCTAAGCTCTCCCTGTGTGGGAGTACCGTTCCCCTGGACAGGGTTCTCCACTTCCTGGCTCCTCGCTGATCCGAGGCAAAATTAGAATCTAGTTTGAGTCGGTGCAGAACTTCAAATCAGCGAGAGTCACTGGGGAAAAGGGGGCTCAAATACCAAGGTGCCAGGAGAAATGCTACTTAGCTATACATGGAACCGCAGGGGCTATCTGTCTCCGCTCACAGCGGACTTTTTTTAAAACTAACACTGCCCGCTCACAGCGGACTTTTTTAAAAACTAACACTGCCCCCCTGTGCAGTCACAGATGAACCCCCACAAACTAGCTGTCCTTGGGAATGCAGATAGAATTGCTGCTCTGCTCCAGGTGACAACGGTCTGGCACTCAGAAGCGCTGATCTTCATTCCCTGGCCCCAGTGATATGATATCAGACAGAGCTGCAAACAGGTTAGACTCTCTTGCACCATTGCCAGCAATCCTGCGTCAAGCCTCAGAAAATAATGAGATTGGCTTAAAACCCCTGAAGGGTTTTTAAAATAATAAATGTTTGTTTCTTTCATTTTGCCTCCTGGTTTCTGAGCCCTTGGGGTTCACTTCTTTCAGGTTTTTAAGCTTTTCTCAGCACACACAAGGGCTAGCAATGTCCTTTTTAAAAAATGAAAGCTGAGAGCTCATCTAGTCACTTGACTCCAGCAGCTGGGGCTTTAAGAGAAAACACCAAGTCTTGTGAGATGTGCGATAAAAATCACAAGAACTGGCAATATCATTTCTCTCACATAGTAGCTGCCTGTTCCACTCCATGCCTGCATGGCTCTGCCTGCCAAATATTTGCTTGGTTTCCACTCCCTACCACTCCAGGCAAGCCTAGCTCCACTGAAACCAAAGCTAGTGGTGACCTTGTGTGGCAGGGAACTGAGAGTGGATTTAAAGGATCTGCACCAGCTGTGATCCTTTAATCAATCATCCATGCCCATAGGAGAGGACATTCCCAAGGGCCAGGTTGGATTTATAGGTGGGTTTCATGTATTTTGCACAAGGGAGAAGACCATGTGACAGGAAGAAGAAAGCACCATCTCCTATCAGGCACGTGTGGTAGTAAGGCTGTGAGAAAGGCTAAGTTTTTAGTTAGAACCACTGTAACCAGGAACTTCTGGCAACCCTTCTTCAGACAACGGGTAATAAACATGGGAGGAAGACCAGGAAAGCACAGGAACCAATTCCAGGGGTAACTATGTTTGCTTGTGGAAAAGGAAGAAATAGACGGACATGCAGAAAAAACAGGAAGGTGGGATAACAGATGCTAAGTAAAACTGGACTTTGTGGTCTGTTCCTGTTCCTAACATAGCTACCGTGTATATATATACTTATTACTTACCCAGCTGTTGAAAACAGATGTAGGGGATTCCGGTTAATGTTTGCTTCTTTGGTGCAGTTCATAATAAAGCACCTCTGATCCCAACCAAAACAATCAGCAGAAAATTTTGTTAAGCCCTTACATCAAATCCTTTGTGTTTGATCATACGAGTCTAGAAGTGTGGAGCACGCATTTATGAATTGCTATTTTAAATGAAGCAACTCAAACATGCCACTTCCTAAGCTATCTGCCTAAAGAAAACGAACCTGTCTCTATTCATAGCCAGCTTCGGTAAAAAGATATTCGCAAATCACTAATAGTGACAGTTTACTCTAAAGTGCTTGAGGGGAAAAAAAGACCAAGTATCTTATATCAAGCTGTGCATAATTCAGTTTTAATTGCCAAGGACTTTTAATATGAATACTGGTCACTTTGAGGAGATGGGTATTTTTAATGGATTTTAACAGAAATATTAACAGAAATTATTAGTATGAACAGTTGGTTCAAACATCACATGTATAAGCTATAGAGGTGAGAAAGACCAGTTATCCAAATTTATTATTGAGGCAAATAGCTTACTACTTTTTTAAAAAAAGGATTAGACAATTGTGTTAAAAAAGAACAGTATCTGGAGTTCATAGAATCATAGAATATCAGGGTTGGAAGAGACCTAGTCCAACTCCCTGCTCAAAGCAGGACCAACCCCAACTAAGGCCTGGTCTACACTGTGGGAGGGGAGGGACTCGATCTAAGTTAACTCAACTTCAGCTACGTGAATAATGTAGCTGAAGTCGACATACTTAGATCTACTTACCGTGGTGTCTTCACTGCATTATGTTCGACTCCGCCTGCGCCTCTCGCCCTGGTGGAGTACCGGAGTCAACGGGAGAGCGCTCAGCAGTCGATTTATCGCATCTAGACTACACCCCCCGCTGGATCGATCGCTGCCCGTCGATCCAGCGGGTAATGTAGACAAGCCCTTAATCATCCCAGTCAGGGCTTTGTCAAACCGGGCCTTAAAAGCTCTAAGGATGGAGATTCCACCACCTCCCTAGGTAACCTATTCCAGGGCTTTTCCACCCTCCCAGTGAAATAGTGTTTCCTAATATCCAACCTAGACCTCCCCCACTGCAACTTGAGACCATTACTCCTTGTTCTGTCATCCGCTACCACTGAGAACAGCCAAGCTCCATCCTGCTTTGGAAGCCCCCTTCAGGTAGTTGAAGGCTGCTATCAAATCCCCCCTCACTCTTCTCTTCTGCAGACTAAATAATCCCAGTTCCCTCAGCCTCTCCTCATAAGTCATTTGCCCCAGCCCCCTAATCATTTTCATTGCCCTCTGCTGGACTCTCTCCAGTTTGTCCACATCCTTTCTGTAATGGGGGAGGGGTGCGCCAAAACTGGACACAGTACTCCAGGTGTGGCCTCATCAATGCCGAATAAGGGGAATAATCACTTCCCTCCATCTGCTGGCAATGCTCCTACTAATACAACCCAATATGCCGTTAGCCTTCTTGGCAATGAGGGCACACTGCTGACTCATATCCAGCTTCTCGTCCACCGTAATCCCCAGGTCCTTTTCTGCAGAACTTCTGCTTAGCCAGTCAGTCTCCAGCCTGTAGCGGTGCATGGGATTCTTCTGTCCTACGTGCAGGACTCAGCACTTGTCCTTGTTGAACCAACAGATTGTTGAACCTCATCAGATTGAGTTACACAAGCCCAGATGAAAATATAAAGAGTATTAATTCCCATGCTTTAGGGCACCAGCTGAGCCTTAGCTAAGGTCAGGAAGAAATTGTTGCACCCATAGTAAAGTATCACTAATTTAGGCCTCAAATCTTGCAAGCCGCTGATGATTTACACCTTGCTCTGCATTTTGTGCCATTGGTTACAATCAAGTGACAGGATACCAGACTAGATGGAGCACTGATATGTTCTGATGTGGTAGGCTCCTGTTTCTTATTTAATTTGTTTTGGGTGCAATTGGTTTAATTTAAAAATCAATCCCCATTCTAAGCAAGCAGACACGCCAAGCAAAACAATAAAAAATCCCCCTGATTAGATTTTTGAATCAGAATATACAGCATTGATGCCCTCCTTTTCCTGAGTGAGGAGCCTGGCTGCAATGTCTGAAATAGCCAGTGAATCACTCAGAGCTTTACTTTGCTTTTCAGAAATGTATCAACGAAAATGTCTCCCTGCTTTAAATGCAAAATATGTATAAAAATCATGGAGGAAAAGATGTTTTTTGCTGCTTTCATTTGTTTTGGCAAACTCATCAGGAAGAAGATACAAAGGTTATGGCAGTTTGGTGCTTGGCTTTAACTTTATTGAGGAACAGCTGGAACAAGAATTCCATCAGGGTATTAGAATTCCTAGCAGATAAAATTGTAACAGGGACTGTCGTCTTTGAAACGAACAAAACTAAAGCAGGAGTGAATATTGAATGAAGGGTTCAGTGTGGCTTTCAACCTGCAGCATATCAAAGTTTCTATGATCAAAGTCTCTCATGATTTACTTAAAAGAGGTTCTCTAAGTGCATTGATCCTGTCAGTGAGCTGATGAGATTTTTGGATATTGTAGGCTAGGCAGTTTTGTAAGACTATCTGAGGAACTGGGCTGGATTTGCTGGCAGGGTCATAATTTAGTTCAGCTTTTCCCTATTTTACATTCCACTCTTGCTAGCCGAGGTAACAGTGACTCTTCATATGCTGAAGTTCTGTGTGCTCACTGCATGGCTTCCAGTGTGGCACCAGGGGTCTTTTCCAGGCAGAGTCTGTGACATAGAGCCAGTTTTGAGCAGGATGGGCATCTCCTGGATCCCAGCACCATCCGGCTTCTTGCAAATGGTAACCTGACTGACCTGGAGTCTTGAATGGCCTGCAATGAGCTGGGCCTTCATGTAAAGCAGAACAGTGTCTGATTGCAGGCTGCACTGATCTACAAAAGAGAGCTCATGGAGCTCACAGTGGAGAACAATAAGCACTCTCCCTTTAACAAGACAGCGGAGTCCTGTGACTGCCTATTGGGGGAGCAGCTGACTGGGAACCATCAGCTTCTGCCCATGGCTAAAGAACATAGCAGCACGATCAGATTGCTCTGAGCAGTGTCCTCCCTCCCATTTCAGTTTGGCCTCTGGTACGACCCTTTGTGCAATATACCATGTCCAGTGCCAGTTACTCCTGGGGGAGCTTTATCTGCACACTTAGTGAGGACGTATGTGTATAAAGCATGCCCAGATGAATAGTTGCAGGACATGAACATAAAGTGGGACAAAATAATGCTTTGTTCTGAAAAATCTTCTTTTGAGTCACTTGAATCAGCCTCTGTCCACAGGCTCCCAGAGGAAGGGGGCACACGGCTGCCGAACGCAGTTGGGCCGGTTGTGTGATCGTGGTTGGGGAACAGGCAGCTGCAACCCGGAGACCCACTCTAGGAGCGAGTGGTAAGGCCACAGAAGAGTGAGCTCAAGAGTGACGAAAAGGAGTCCAGAGCACAGCTTGCCCGGTAACTGTGACACCTTCCGAAAGGTTTGGAGCTTTTCTCAAAGCTTGTTTAAACTTACCCAAACTTCGTTGGTCAGGAAGCTGGGTGGAAATCTGGGGCAAACAGGATACTTGTGCGTGTGTGTGTGTGTGTGTGTGTGTGCATGGGCACATGTGTATATCTGTGTCTGTGCGTGTGCAAGATTTCCAGTATTTGAGTTCCTGGAACTGCTTTGGGGGGTGGTTATATTTTTCATGGAAGAGGGTCATTTTGCCCCATCCCTCCGCCTTACATGGGCCAAGTGTGTCAACCACCTCAGCAGTCTCATGCTGTGATCATTATGGCAACTCCATGTCTGAGGGCTTGTCTTCACCACGGAGCTGAATCGGCGCTGCTGCAATCGATGTAATTTAGTACCGTACTTTAGGTCAACTTCCCCTGGCAGTGAAGCTCACAATGGCGCCCAGTTGTGGCTATCCCAAATGAAGGACCTTTTAGTCTAGCACAAGGGTTTCCACCCCCACTCTTGACTTCAGCCTCTGTGTTACCAGGCTCTTCCACAGGCCATTCCTGTCCCTTGGAAATCCCCTTGTCACAAAACCCACCCCCATTACAGACTCTCAAAGGCTGAAGAAAATTTTTTTCATAAGCAGTTTATATTTAAGCAGAATGACTTTCCTTGTGCAAAATTGTGGATTTATAATTGATAAGGATAGAATTTTAAATATTTGTCAAGTGCATGTGGAGCTAAGATCGGTGTCTGTGTAAACTGAAATAAATAAATAATGTAAGAGTTCCTTAGGTGTTACATAACCAACCACCCAATGCAAGAAGTTGTGCAACGCCTCTGTCCTCAGACGGATATTACATGGCAGGTAAATTAAGATGCTTCCTTCTTCTGTGTCTTTTTTCACTGTAAGTCTTTTCACTCCTTTGTTTTTAAATATTTCCCCAAGATCAAATCGCTACACTTCTTCAACTGTTTTTAATACATGCAATCAGTGACTACTGCAATTAAGAGGCCTAATTAGCATCTGAATAGTTCTTCTTACACAAAAAAATCATTGCAATGGTAGCAAATAAACCTTAATGAAGACAAAAAAATCTTTACACAGTCTAAAGCCACTTGTAATCATGATCTTTTATTGTAAAAACTTCCCTCTCTTTAGATTGTTTGAATAGCTCTTCGAGGGACTCTTCTGTATGCAGCGCTAACAATGAACTGCTAACCAGTGCTCTCTGAACATAGCAACACTCAGCAGCCTAAGTAAAATACATCCTTAGAATCAGATTCCTATGGAGCTGGTTGCACATAAAAAACATTGTCCTGTTCTCCCAACCGTCTGGGCTCTACACCAAAGGACAATTGTGCTCTGTAGATGCCAAGAATGGGTTTGAATTTTCAAATCAGTCAAGTGGGACACAGGTGCATGAGTGGCAATTCATGTGGATTTCTCACTGGGAGGGCAGTTTGTTGACTCTTCATCCAACTCTTATGTGCACAAGTTTCCTTTGCCACGTCGGTGAGCCAGGATTTTACCCCAGATCTGAAATCCAGGCTGTGGAGATGGAATGGGTGTGAATTAACCAGGAAAAGGAAGGTCTGCTCTTAAAAAGATCCTGAGATACCACACAGAGAGTGAGAGAAGAATAGCAAAAGTCACGCGGGGCTGGAGAGGTTGGGGAACCACTCAAAGCTGAATGTGTCCACTTGGCTAACTGATGCCTAGAGAGGCACAGGAGACAATTTCTGCATGAGTCTGAAGGCTGTGAGCAGCAAGCAGAGTAATTCTGTCGTGTGGAACACAGGGGTCACCAGAGGCAATTAAAGAAAGGAAAAATTAGGTTCAATATCAGGGGAAATTTGCTGGGAACAAACCCTGTGAGGAGCAGCACAGTCTCCCAGGGGAAGGGCAGAGGCTCATTTGCTGGAGACGTTGAAAGCTAACCCTGGACAGAACATTACAAAATGCAAAGTAGGGACCAGAGAGTGGAACCAGCTGGCCTCATCAGATTTTCCATCTTTTGTTTCCGTGAGCTGCTGAACAAAACCACACAAGCATTCTGCAACACTTGGGGTGCTAACAGGGAGAAATCTGACTGGACAAGCCAAATAACCAGAGCTGTCATCACATGATTAACTGAGTCCATCCCCTCAGAACAACCTAAAAGGTGAGGAGTTAGGAAAGAGACATGCCTGCTTCTGTTTCAAGTCCTAGCCTTTCTAGCACCCCCACACTTCTGTCTTGTGAGCAAGCAGCTTAGGGACCAGTTCCTAAGGCTGGAAATGAGCAGTGTCTTCTGGTGTCCTGTACACCAATGAGAAAGGGCTGTGGTTAGTCTAGGAGAAGAGTTGAGCCTTTAGACAATAACATCAATTGGCAAGAGCCCCAGCTGGTGTACATTCATAGAATCATAGAATATCAGGGTTGGAAGGGACCTCAGGAGGTCATCTAGTCCAACCCCCTGCTCAAAAGCAGGACCAATCCCCAATTAAATCATCCCAGCCAGGGCTTTGTCAAGCCTGACCTTAAAAACTTCTAAGGAAGGAGATTCCACCACCTCCCTAGGCAATGCATTCCAGTATTTCACCACCCTCCCAGTGAAAAAGTTTTTCCTAATATCCAACCTAAACCTCCCCCACTGCAACTTGAGACCATTACTCCTTGTTCTGTCATCTGCTACCACTGAGAATAGTCTAGAACCATCCTCTCTGGAACCACCTCTCAGGTAGTTGAAAGCAGCTATCAAATCCCCCCTCATTCTTCTCTTCTGCAGACTAAACAATCCCAGTTCCCTCAGCCTCTCCTCATAAGTCATGTGTTCCAGACCCCTAATCATTTTTGTTGCCCTTCGCTGGACTCTCTCCAATTTATCCACATCCTTCTTGTAGTGTGGGGCCCAAAACTGGACACAGTACTCCAGATGAGGCCTCACCAATGTTGAATAGAGGGGAACGATCAAGTCCCTCGATCTGCTCGCTATGCCCCTACTTATACATCCCAAAATGCCATTGGCCTTCTTGGCAACAAGGGCACACTGCTGACTCATATCCAGCTTCTCGTCCACTGTCACCCCTAGGTCCTTTTCCGCAGAACTGCTGCCTAGTCATTCGGTCCCTAGTCTGTAGCTGTGCATTGGGTTCTTCCGTCCTAAGTGCAGGACCCTGCACTTATCCTTATTGAACCTCATCAGATTTCTTTTGGCCCAATCCTCCAATTTGTCCAGGTCCCTCTGTATCCTATCCCT
This sequence comes from Caretta caretta, assembly GCF_965140235.1. NCBI lineage: Eukaryota > Metazoa > Chordata > Testudines > Cheloniidae > Caretta > Caretta caretta. The sequence continues at coordinate 2,633,552 of NC_134215.1, forward strand.
GCCCTCCAGCGTATCTACCACTCCTCCCAGTTTAGTGTCATCCGCAAATTTGCTGAGAGTGCAATCCACACCATCCTCCAGATCATTTATGAAGATATTGAACAAAACTGGCCCCAGGACCGACCCCTGGGGCACTCCACTTGACACCGGCTGCCAACTAGACATGGAGCCATTGATCACTACCCGTTGAGCCCGACAATCTAGCCAACTTTCTACCCACCTTATAGTGCATTCATCCAGCCTGTACTTCTTTAACTTGCTGACAAGAATACTGTGGGAGACCGTGTCAAAGCTTTGCTAAAGTCAAGAAATAATACATCCACTGCTTTCCCTTCATCCACAGAACCAGTAATCTCATCACAGAAGGCGATTAGATTAGTCAGGCATGACCTTCCCTTGGTGAATCCATGCTGACTGTTCCTGATCACTTTCCTCTCATGTAAGTGCTTCAGGATTGATTCTTTGAGGACCTGCTCCATGATTTTTCCTGGAACTGAAGTGAGGCTGACTGGCCTGTAGTTCCCAGGATCTTCCTTCTTCCCTTTTTTAAAGATTGGCACTACATTAGCCTTTTTCCAGTCATCCGAGACTTCCCCCATTCGCCACGAGTTTTCAAAGATAACGGCCAATGGCTCTGCAATCACAGCCGCCAGTTCCTTTAGCACTCTCGGATGCAACTCGTCTGGCCCCATGGACTTGTGCACGGCCAGCTTTTCTAAATAGTCCCTAACCACCTCTTTCTCCACAGAGGGCTGGCCATCTCTTCCCCATTTTGTGATGCCCAGCGCAGCAGTCTGGGAGCTGACCTTGTTAGTGAAGACAGAGGCAAAAAAAGCATTGAGTACATTAGCTTTTTCCACATCCTCTGTCACTAGGTTGCCTCCCTCATTCAGTAAGGGGCCCACACTTTCCTTGGCTTTCTTCTTGTTGCCAACATACCTGAAGAAACCTTTCTTGTTACTCTTAACATCTCTCGCTAGCTGCAGCTCCAGGTGCGATTTGGCCCTCCTGATTTCATTCCTACATGCCCGAGCAATATTTTTATACTCTTCCCTGGTCATATGTCCAACCTTCCACTTCTTGTAAGCTTCTTTTTTATGTTTAAGATCCGCTAGGATTTCACCGTTAAGCCAAGCTGGTTGCCTGCCATATTTACTATTCTTTTGACACATCGGGATGGTTTGTCCCTGTAACCTCAACAGGGATTCCTTGAAATACAGCCAGCTCTCCTGGACTCCTTTCCCCTTCAAGTTAGTCCCCCAGGGGATCCTACCCATCCGTTCCCTGAGGGAGTCGAAGTCTGCTTTCCTGAAGTCCAGGGTCCGTATCTTGCTGCTTACCTTTCTTCCCTGTGTCAGGATCCTGAACTCAACCAACTCATGGTCACTGCCTCCCAGATTCCCATCCACTTTTGCTTCCCCCACTAATTCTTCCCGGTTTGTGAGCAGCAGGTCAAGAAAAGCTCCCCCCCAGTTGGCTCCTCTAGCACTTGCACCAGGAAATTGTCCCCTACGCTTTCCAAAAACTTCCTGGATTGTCTATGCACTGCTGTATTGCTCTCCCAGCAGATATCAGGAAAATTAAAGTCACCCATGAGAACCAGGGCGTGCGATCTAGTAACATTGACTTCAGCAGAGGGAGGATAATGCTGGGGATCTGGCCTTTTGTTTCTAGCTAGACTGGGAGTATGCAAGGGAGGAAGTGTCCTGTAAAAGCACATTCTTAATTTGACTGTGAGGTACTGACAGAGATTACAAAGGACACGCAAGCCAGACATCACATCTGATCCATTTTCCTGTGGTCCGCAGCCCCTAAGGGGGTCCACAGACCGTCTAAGATGTCCAAAGGAGTCTGCACCTTGATTCAAAATTTTCTAGAGGTCTGCAAATGAAAAAAGGTTGAAAACCAATGTTCTAATGTTAACAAAGCAGGAAAGTAAATGGAACAGTTCCTCTTCCTCCACGTTATCTGTGATTAATAGAATAATAGAAATTTAGGGCTGGAAGGGACCTCAAGAAGTCATCGGGTCCAGCCCCTGGTGCTGCAGCAGGACCTAGTCAACTTAGATCATCCCTGACAGGTGTTTGTCTAACCTGTTTTTAAAAATCCTCCAAGGATGGGGATTTTACAACCTGCCTTGGAAGCCTATTCCAAAGCTTACCTAGGCTTGTAATTAGAAGAAGTTTTTCCTAATAGCTAACCTAACTCCCCCTTGCTTCTGATTAAGCCCTTTACTTGTTGTCCTACTCTCAGTGGACATGGAGAACAATTGATCGCTGTCTTCTCTAAAACAGCCCTTAAGATATTTGACAACTGTTATCAGGTCCCCAGCGTAGTCTTCTTTGCTCAAGACTAAACATGGCCAGTTTTTTTTAAACTTTCCTCACAGATCAGGTTTTCTAAACCTTTTCTCATTTTTGTTGCTTTCCTCTGGACTCTTTCCAATTTGTCCACATCGCACCTAAAATGTGGCATCCAGATTTGGACACAGTACTCCACTGCTGAGCAGCGCGGGACAACTACCTCCCGTGTCCTACAGGTGACCCTCCTGTTAATACTCCCCTATTGACAACATTCCATCTGTGATCCACAATCTCCAAGCTGCCTAATCAAGCCCTGTAGACCCCCGAGACAAAGTCTCTCCAGCAGGCCTACCGTGCTTGTGAGAAGGTTAAATGAGATTTCAGTTAAGTGACATGACAAACTGTGAGGCCAGCTGCTTGGAAACTGCTTCCATCAGGAGAGCTCTGCTCCAGCGAGAAAAGGTGGCTGATCATTTCGAACGCATTCTCTGGCTACATACACATGCCCTGTCATTTAACAACTAAATTTTTTTTTGTCAGTCCTCGCCTTCCTGTAGCTTGTCACATTGTGCAGGCAGCCAGCACTTCCCTTCAAAGGCAGCTCAGAGGAGGCCCTCTCTAATGCTGACTTCTAAGCCCAGCAATAAGAAAAGGAGTACTTGTGACACCTTAGAGACTAACCAATTTATTTGAGCATAAGTTTTCGTGAGCAACAGCTCACTTCATTGGATGCATACTGTGGAAACTGCAGAAGACATTATATACACAGAGACCATGAAACAATACCTCCTCCCACCCCACTCTCCTGCTGGTAATAGCTTATCCAAAGTGACCACTCTCCTTACAATGTGTATGAAAATCAAGGTGGGCCATTTCCAGCACAAATCCAGGTTTTCTCACCCCCCACCCCCCAAAACACACACACACAAACTCACTCTCCTGCTGGTAATAGCTTATCCGAAATGACCACTCTCCTTACAATGTGTATGAAAATCAAGATGGGCCATTTCCAGCACAAATCCAGGTCTTCTCACTCACTCCCCCGCCACACACACACAAACTCACTCTCCTGCTGGTAATAGCTCATCCAAACTGACCACTCTCCTTACAATGTGTATGCTAATCAAGGTGGGCCATTTCCAGCTTAAATCCAAGTTTAACCAGAACGTCTGCGGGGGGGGGGTAGGAAAAAACAAGGGGAAATAGGCTACCTTGCATAATGACTTAGCCACTCCCAGTCTCTATTTAAGCCTAAATTAATAGTATCCAATTTGCAAATGAATTCCAATTCAGCAGTTTCTCGCTGGAGTCTGGATTTGAAGTTTTTTTGTTGTAAGATAGCGACCTTCATGTCTGTAACTGCGTGACCAGAGAGATTGAAGTGTTCTCCGACTGGTTTATGAATGTTATAATTCTTGACATCTGATTTGTGTCCATTTATTCTTTTACGTAGAGACGGTCCAGTTTGACCAATGTACATGGCAGAGGGGCATTGCTGGCACATGATGGCATATATCACATTGGTGGATGTGCAGGTGAACGAGCCTCTGATAGTGTGGCTGATGTTATTAGGCCCTGTGATGGTGTCCCCTGAATAAATATGTGGGCACAGTTGGCAACGGGCTTTGTTGCAAGGATAGGTTCCTGGGTTAGTGGTTCTGTTGTGTGGTATGTGGTTGTTGGTGAGTATTTGCTTCAGGTTGCGGGGCTGTCTGTAGGCAAGGACTGGCCTGTCTCCCAAGATCTGTGAGAGTGTTGGGTCATCCTTCAGGATAGGTTGTAGATCCTTAATAATGCGTTGGAGGGGTTTTAGTTGGGGGCTGAAGGTGACGGCTAGTGGCGTTCTGTTATTTTCTTTGTTAGGCCTGTCCTGTAGTAGGTGACTTCTGGGAACTCTTCTGGCTCTATCAATCTGTTTCTTCACTTCCGCAGGTGGGTATTGTAGTTGTAAGAATGCTTGATAGAGATCTTGTAGGTGTCTGTCTCTGTCAAATGCAGTGGATAAAGTGAAGCCAGGAAAATTGGTCTCTGCTGATTTTGCAATTGCATACAAACGTGGCATTTCCTCTGCAAAGGAACCAGGCCAGGAGTGCCTGGGGGTATTCAGTCCCCTACCCTGCCCCTGGACAGACTGGATGTCCCAGGGCCACCCTGACCTGGCACTTTTTAGGAAAAAAATAGCGTTTTGGCCCGACCTTAGAGCAGGCAATGCCCTGTTCTAGTTCTGCTTTGTAGCTGTTCAAGCTGGGTAAAGCATCTGCATGCTGACATCTAGGGCCAGACCATCAGTGGCAAGGAGCTATGCTTTTTTCACAGCATACATTTATGCCCATGCTATAAAGCCAAAGGAAACCCGCACAGCTGCAATCGGTCCTCTGTCATGCATCGTCCTTGGCAGGTAAATGGACATCACTCAGTGGCTGAGTTCACCAGTAATGAAAATCAAGGCATTCCTTCTGCCATCAGATGGAATGAGCAAGCATAGGCACCATGGCCTCTGCTGCCAGGGGACCATGAACTGGAGACGGAGGAATCCAGACAGGCCAGAACAGCGAGAGCAGCGGCCGGGTATATGCTGGGGCTTCAGACTCTGCATTTGGCCACTTTGGGTTAAAGGAGCAAACTTGTGTGCAGTGATTGAGTCGTTGACCCTACGTATATTTCTGTGGTGGGCAGATGGGGGTTGCTTGCTGGGGCAGTGATGCGTAGGGGGAAGATGTTCATTACCTATACCCTGACTAAATGCCCCAAAGTTGGAGCCGGAGGAGCAGGTGACAGGTGTTCAGCACGAGAGGGAGCAATGCTGGGCTGGGGAGACTCCTGGTCTAAACAGGTCCCTACCCTGTTGCTTTCCTGAGTCTCCACAGCAGTGAGTCCAGTGGTCACCACAGGGGATTGGCAGCTCTGCCACTGACTTACTGAGTGACCTTGGCAAGTCACTTACCCTTCCGATGCCTCAGTGGAAGCTAGGTGTGACACCTGTCTCACAAGGGGCTGGGGGACTTTTACAGTTAAAGCTTGGGGCACACTTTGAGAGCCTCAGGCTCTGTCTACACTTCCAGCAGCGCATAGAGGGCAGGGATGATTGGTGTAGCTACCCTGGGCAGGGAAAGGCTCCGGCAGCAGGGAGGCAGTGGGGAAAGGCTCCGGCAGTGCCCCAGGGTGCAAGCCTTTCACCGTGGCCAGGAGAGGCTCTGGCAGCAGGACACTACACTGCTAACAATAGCAGCGTAGACCGAGGTGGCACTGCTCGGGGCAGCAGAGCGCTGCACAGGGCATGTACCCTGAAGGTTCAGGCATGGAGAGTACTCTCTACTCTCGCCACCCAAACCGGGTCTGTCTCCACTGCTACTTATATCTGGGCTAGCTGGGCAGGTGGTGTCTGGACTATACATGCCACCGGTATGTGTAGACATAGCTGTAGATGAAAAGCATTAGGCATGAATTATTATTATTTTGTTAATAGGCTCCCAGAGCCATGTGCTGGGCTTACACACATCAAGTTCTTACTGGGGATGTCTCCGTCCACATTTCAACTCCCATTTGCAGGAACACCAGCCCGCCTCACACTGGCTCTAGGTCAGATCCAGAGCTGGAAGATGCCTGCTTTCTCGATGCAGCCCAGGAGTCCCAGGACATTTAGAATGATTTTCAATAGCAAATCATTTCCATACAATTCGAGCTGATGATGGTCAATTGGCCTGCAGAGAACATGGTGACATTCACTAAATGAATAATTCATCCCAGCTCAGCCTAGTAGTGACCGCAAGAGCCATGGAACTGAAAGTCTGGGGGAACAGCCAGTTTACTTAGGCATGGCTTCCCCATAATCAGCTGGCCAACCTCTCTGCCAGCTGGAGGAGGAGGAGGAGGACAATGGCAAGGGGAGGCTAGATTCTCAGGCCAGAAGAGACCATTGTGATCATCTAGTCTGACCTCCTGAATAGTACAGGCATGGAACATCCTCAAAATAATCCCTAGAGCAGATCTGTTAGAAAACCTGCCAATCTTGATTTAAAAATTGTCAGTGATGGAGAATCCAGCACGACCCCCTGGTAAATTGTTTCAATGCTGAATTACTCTCACTGTTAAAAATGTATACCTTTTTTCCAGTCTGAATTTGTCTAGCTTCAGCTTCCAGCCATTGGATCATGTTAGACCTTTCCCTAGTAGATGGAAGCCCATAAATCAATATTTGTTCCTCATGGAGGTACTTGTAATCACATCACTCCTTAACTTTTTCTTTCAGTTAAGTAGACTGAGCTCCTGGAGTCTCTCACTATTAGGCATGCTTTCCAGTTCTTTACTCAGTCTTGTGCCTCTTCTCTGAACACTCACCTATTTATCCTCTTTCATTGTTAACACCAGAACGGGCCATAGGATTCCAGCAACAGTCACACCGGGGCTCAATATAACGGTAAAATAACCTCTCTACTCCTACTCGAGATTCCCGTTTCTGCATCTCAGGATCGCATTAGCTCTTTTGGGCACAGCATTACGCTGGGAGCTCACGTTGAGCTATCAACTCCCTGCGCCCTCCCCCTCCCCCCCCCGGACCCCAGTCGTTTTCCGAGTCACTGCTTTCTGGGATAGAGCCCCTCCCATCCTGGAAGTATGGCTGCAGTCTTCGTTCCTAGATGTCTACGTTTACAGTTAGCTGTATTAAAACGCATATTGTTTGCTTGTGTCCAGCTTACCAAGTGATCCAGGTTGCTGGTATCAGTGACCTGTCCTCTTCATTATTTACCACTCCCCGCATCTTTGCGTCATCTGCAAACTTTATCAGTAATGATTTTATGTTTCCTTCCCACTCGCTGATAAAAATGTTAAATAGAACAGAGCCACCCAGGATCCCTCTGGAAACACAACCATGGAGTGATCATTCCCCGTTTACAGTTACATTTTGAGACCTATCAATTAGGCAGCTTTTAATCTGTTTAATGTGTGCCGTGTTAATTTTAGATCATTCTAGTTTTTTAATCAAACTGTCATGTGATACCAAGTCAAACCCCTTACGGATGTCTAAGTATGTTCTGTCAACACTATTAGCTTTATCAACCAAATTTGTAATCTCCTCATAAAAAGGGCGGGGGCTCCCTAGGATGGAATGGAGGGGGATGCCCTGAGACCACCTGGTGGCATAGAGAGAACTCATGCTTTGTGTGAGTACAGAGAGCCCCAGCACTCACGCCAAGGGTCAAACAAGCACAGCTGCACAGAAGCAGCCATGCCAGGGTAGTGTATCTATTTCGTGTACAGTGCTTCTTCAGCCACTGAGAGGAGCCAGGAGCAAATGCTCAGAAGCTATGCCTGACAGGGATTTGCTAAAGAAATACCTCAGTGTGCAGTTCTTCACTCCTTCCGAATAAATCTTACTTCCCTATCGTGGCTTCTGCTCCATAGGACACTCAAAGCACGCTGTAGACTGTGTATGTACAGAGTTTGTTACACCCATCACTAAAATGCAGCCACCTCTTTGGCAGCACAAGGCAGGTGTTTAACAGTGCATGGCACACTGCAGAACAGCGCAGAGCAAGATGTGATCATTTAATTGTAACTGCAGGGGAACATAAGGAGGCGGCATGTGATGGAGTTTGGCCAGGTTGCCATGATTAAAATCCCTTCTCTTGTCAAAAAGGGTCTTGAGCTCTTTCCTGATGAGAAAAGGTCACCACCTCAGATTTAACCCTCATGTGAAGTACAGCACCTGCAGCCACACAGCTAGGCCCCGGCCCCGGGCAGGAAGCCACCTGCTGATAGGTACTAGCTCACCAACACCGCCTATGCAGTGGGCTCACATCCAAGCCCTGAGCAGGCTTAGCACCGGGCTTAGCTTGGAAGAGCTGAGGGTGCACATCCTGGGGTGGCAAAGCTGACTTACCTGCTGCTGAGCAGTGTTTCTGCATCACAGAACACGCCTGGTCCTTTGCTTTCCTGTGCTGCACCTTGTCAGAGTGCGGATAGGAAAGTACGAGGCTGTACTGTAACGTGCTTTGTTTGACACATTTCACCATTTCCCAGCTGTTCATAGCAGCGTGAGAGTGAGTTGCTCATTTAGCCAAGTAAGTGATTCGCCAAACTTTTATTGTTACTTTTCTCTTTAATCTCCCAGTCAATTGAAACATTCTTCATTACAGACTCATATACCAGTGACACGCGGATCACTGCCAGAGGCTCCGATGCAAACCCAGCTTCTAAAACAAGACTAGGCCAAACATCCCCTCCTTAATTGTGCCCACACAGTCACTTGTGCGTGTGTGTGTCAATTTCAGGGAGCTATTTCTTTCAGTTTAACATCAGCGGGTAATCAAATGCAGTCTAGTCGCTACTAGTCATTGGAGGGAATCTGCTTCTTAGTCCATTTACATGATCTGAATGGAACACACTCTGCCTCCCCTGTGCCCCCCCCCCCCAAGCCCTTCCAAAACCACAGAAAATTACGGAAAGGATGTTTCTTCCAACCCAACATGAAGAAATTGGATTCCAAGCTATTTAATGCATGCACGAAATGCCAGAAGGAAACCCAGACCCAAGCGCTCTATCCATTACAACAAGGCAAAATATTTTAACCACGTGAGCGCTCATTACATTAGCTGACTCAGAGCTTCATACCCTGAACTTCTAGGCAATTTCGCATAAATGTAACTATCGGGTTAATGGTTCTCACAAACAAGGCTGTCTCCAATGTTGCCATTGGGACATACAGTGAAGGTAACACTGTGATCGTTATGATCAACATGAACAATGGTGACTTTGAGAAGTCGCTGTCCCAGAGGCCACTCGAAACCACCCTGCCAATCCTCAGGGGCCTTGCTCCCAGCAAGTCACAGCAAAGCCAATGTCCCTTTCCAACCACAGAAGGAAAAGGGGTGGGATTCTGGGGCCCAAACACAGTTCAACCATAAACACAGTGGCCTGGCCTGGCAAGTGGCATTTAAAGGGTGGGGTGGGGCTGAGAGCCATTTTGGTTTGTTCTTTAAAAATGGAGCTTCACTGGTAACACCATCACAAGGATCATGTCATGCAGCCAGACAAAACGCCTCCCTCTACTTCCCTGGTTGGCACAGCGCCTGAGGCGGCGTGGGGAGGAGCTGGCTCAGACAGGTGTGGTTCGTCTGTTGGCTGGGTTGTTGTGCAATGACTCCTTGAACTCTTTGGGGATGGAGTTATGGACCTGTAAAAAAGTGTGATCCCGCTCCGAGTTGAGCAGTGTCCCTATGGTCACCTTGGAAGGATCCCTGGAGAGGGTGAACATGGAGATGTCGGTGGAGGGGATGGTGCTGAACGCTTTGCTGACAGGAGACAGATCCCTGGACCTGGGCTCCGTGGAGCGGGAGCTGGATCGCCTGCGGAACCGGTACCGGTAGGTGGGGAGGCGAGAGAAGGCCGACTTCTTCAGGAGCTCGGAGTGGGACTTGGCGCGGATCTGGCGGTGCTTCTCGATGTACATGTGCACAGCAATCACCCCCACCATCTCGGCGATGACGAAGGACAAGGCGCCAAAGTAAAAAGACCAGCCGTACGAGTAGCTCTTCTTGGAGTCGCTCTGCCCCGGGTCCCCAGCGTTCGCAGAGATATACACGATAATCCCGATTATGTTACTGAGACCTGAGAGAGAGACAGAGAAGGAAGGATGGGTCGCTGGGCTAACACAGCATCTCTAACCCCTCCAGAGCAGGTCAGAGGCTCAGACTGTTTTCGACGACGTGTATTTCCGACAAAGCCAAAACATTTTGTGGAGACGTAGCAGTTTTAACAAGTTTTCGATGGGAGGTTTCTGAGGTGCAGGCTCCCTGGTCACGTGACGAGATGATGAGAGCGAGAGGACACCCCAGCCGGACCGTTACTCTCCGGAAAGGGAGGTCTTGACACAATTCCGTTTTGTGAAAGCGTCTGAGGTGGAATGAAAACAAGTCTAGAAACCTCAAACGTTGTCACAAAATGGAATTTTCACCTGGACCCACCACTAGTCAGACACCAGGCAGCCCTGGGTGAAAGCCTCGTTCGTTCCGTCTTCTAGGGAGGGTGGCTGCCTCTGGGGCTGGAGCATTTCACAGCGTGGATGAACACCACAAACACCAAGCATGGAGGGGATGGTCAACTTCCCCTGCTCTTATGTTTATTTCTGGTCTCTGGTGTTCAGGCTCAGGTCTGTCCCAAATCCAGAAGACTGGGACTGGTGGCAGGTGTGTTTGTTTATTTTCCTGTGCCTCTTGATTTCTTGATTCTGGCTAAGACCCTAAGAGTCAACGTCTGCTCCCTGGGGGCTGCCTCCTTGAGGGGAAGCAGGGAACCCTGGGAAGCTTCTGGGAGTTCCTTCTAGTGGGCCCGTTTTCCATAATAGGGGCCAGCCCACAGGGCACGTTTACAGTGCAGCTGGGTGGGGGGGTAGCACACGTGGGGGCTTGGGCTGGCTGCCCGAGAATGGACCTGCCTTGAACCTCTTAGTACATACTTGGGTAGCTAGCCCAAGTGCCACGTGAGCTGCCCTGGGCTATGCGGCTACGTTCAATGTTGCTAGCTCAAGCCGGTTTCGATTCGGTTCTGTCGGTTGGTTTCTCATCTACATCACACGCGCCTGTCAGCCAAAGGAAGGAAACTGATTCGTCTCTTTGGGGGAAGAAACAAAACAAAACTTCCTTGAGACTAAGATGTCGTTATAAAATAATCAGCTGAAGTGTCGGGAAACACCCAGAAATGAGTCACCCCAAGGACACGCTGTGCAAAAGTGCCTCGTTTGCCTCTGAAGATTACAACTGCCCACCTGCCTGGTGCCCACATTTCCCAGCGCTCAGCAGTCACAGCGGGAGCTCAGTCCCCAGCCGCGCCCGGCCCCGTGGTGACCCAGAGCTCCGCGCCTGGCCCCATGGTGACCCAGAGCTCAGACCCCAGCCGCGCCTGGCCCTGTGGTGACCCAGAGCTCAGCCCCCCAGCCACGCCCGTGGTGACCCTGAGCTCAGCCCCCAGCACGCTGATCCCTTCTGAAAATCTGGCTGCTTTGGTGCCCAGCTGGGAGCTGAGCTCTTTGGAAATCTGGCCGGAGGGGATGTCCACTCTGCAAAGAAAGCCCTGGGGTGCAGAGTCTCAGAGCTCAGCTCAGCTGACTTGGGCTTGTGGGGCTTGGGCCGCAGGATTAAAACCAGCAGCATGCACGTTCCCACTCGGGCCTGCTGGAGCCCCGGGGGGAAGGGCTCTCGGAGCACAGGTTCCAGCCCATGTGGGAACACATACATGGCTATTTTTAGCCCCAGAGCATGAGCCTGAATCCATTGACTTGGACTCTGGGACTTGGTGCCGTGGGTTCCTCTTTGCAGCGTAGACTTACCCTGCGGGGGGAGGGGGGCTAAGAGCTGTGGAAAATTTCGTCTGTGCTGTACCAACCAGCCTGAAAGATGAGGGAAGCCTCATGGGAAGAGTCCTACAGACCTGCAGGGAGACTGAGATCCTTTGGGTATGTTTTTAAAGTCTGTTCTAGAGCTCTATGGATAGGTTAAAAAACCAGCCCCAGAGAGATGATCATGCACAGCTAAGTGTGATAAATGTATAGGGGAATTTCTACAGAACCCTATTTGATTGCTAAAGAACCCTATTGGTTTAATCTCCACCAGCTGCTTTAGGGCTTTTCCATAAGGGACACGAGGGGAATGGAGACACAGAGTCTCTCACCTCTGCTTCAATGGTTCAAATCTAGACAAGGCCAGTAGTGAGCCAAGGTTGCTGCATGACATCTGATGGTGACCTCACTGAAAAACCCATTAACTAGCCCCCTTGCTGGCTGCCTCGGCCGAGAGGCCATTCCCCTCTCACCAGGAGGGGTTGCTTCTTGTCAGGGCGGAGGCACCCCGGTATGAGTCTGCTTGGGGACACGGTGATACTGGTGTGACACTTAATCTGCACCTGCTGTGGGGCCAATGACCTTGCTGAGGTCTGAGCGTATCCAGCCCTTAATTCCCAGGAGCTCTGTGGGTATACGGAGAGAAGCAGAGCCGGACAGGAACATCCAGCCCTGCCCTCGGGGCAAGAGGGGAGTTCAGTTTCCGTGGGCACCCCCTACCCATGGACCCCCTGCCCGAACAGACAAGTAAAGCAGCAATCTCCTCCTCCTTCAGACCCCTCCCGAAGGCCCACTTCTACTGCAAAGCCTCTGTAATTGCCCACCAACAACGGCCAGGCCGATGGCCAGCAGAAACAGTGTGTCTGGGTTATTTATGCCTTTAAATAGCCCCCATGTACCCTGCAGCTTGTCACCAGATACACAATCACCCACTCCTGTTCCTGCCCACCCTCATCCTCCTCGCTCCCTCGGCTTGTTTGCAAAACCCAGGTTTTGTGCCCTGGGTAGGGACTGTGTCTCACCATATGTCTGTGCAGCACACAGGACAGGGCCCTAATCCTGGGGGGCTAGAGCCATGCAAATCCTGAGCAGTTGTGACTTGGGCGGGCACTTACCTGCGGAGACAAAGAAGATCCCAGCGCTGAGAATCACATTGTGTTTGCTCTTGTAGAATTCGCTGGCGGCCACACACAGGCCCCCGAAGAACAACAAGGCCACGCTCAGGATGGGGAAGATGCTGGATGCTCTCACGGCACCTAGCCGGGGGAGAGGAGAAGGGCTCCGTCAATCATCATTCACACGGTCTCATGAGCCCTGTGAAAACGCACGTGCAGCTCCTTGGCAAATCAGACGCTAGTGACAGAACGGCTCAGTGATGGGAAGGCTGGTGTCTCTGGTTCAAACCAGCAGGATCTGAGCCTGCTCCCACTAAAATCAATGGCAAGAATCATAACATTGGAGAAGTTTTGGGCTGGAAGGGACCTCGAGAGGTCATCTAGCCCTGACCCCCACACTGAGGCAGGATCAAGTAAACCTAGACCATCCCTGACAGGTGTTTGTCCAACCAGCTCTTACAAACCTCCAGTGATGAGGATGCCACCTCCCTTGGAAGCCTGTTACAGTATTTAACTATCCTTGTTGCTAGAAAGATTTTCCTGATATCTAACCTCAATCTCCCTTCCTACAGATTAAGCCCATTATTTCTTGTTCTACCTTCCATGGACATAGAGAACAATTGATCACCCTCCTCTTCAGAACAGCCCTCAACAGATTGGAAGACTGTTCCCAGGTCCCCCTCAGTCAGCTTTTCTCAAGACCAAACATGCCTGTTCTTTCGTCACAGGTACGGTTTCCAAATCTTTCATCATTTTTGTTGCTCTCCTCTGGACTTTCTCCAATTTGTCCACCTCTTTCCTAAAATGGGGTGCCTGAAATTGGAAACAGTATTCCAGCCAAGGCTCACCAGTGCTGCGTAGAGAGGGATAATTACCTCCTGTGCCTTATATATGACCTTCCTGGTAATACACCCCAGAGTGTTATTAGCCTTTCTCACAACTACATCACATCGTTGACTCATCTTCGATTTGTGATCCACTTTACCTGCCAGAGCCTTTTCTGCAACATGGCCACCTAGCCAGTTTTCCCCCATTTTGTATTTGTGCATTTCATTTTTTCTTCCATTGACTCCCACTGATTTCAATTGTACATGCTCAGGAGCTAGAAGTACAGTAAAATGCTTGGGTGCTCGGAGGATTGAAGGTGCATTGAGATGGTTATGACTCCTTGATGCTGTGCCAGCCTGGTGTGAGTTAGAGCAGCCGAGAAGTTGCTCTAACTTATGCCACAAAGGGACCTCAGGGCAGTGGAAGATCACTTTCCTCCAGTACACCCTTCTCTGGACACACTCCTTTTGCCACGGTTGGGTGGGCTCAGTTGGTGCAGGTGCTGATTCCACCAGGTTTATGCCAAAGGAGAGTTCCCCTTTCCAAGGATAATTCCCTGCTGGCTGCTTATGTGCAGAATCTGGCCCTTTGCATGGCTTGAGCAACACAAAGGGTTAAGAGCATAACTCAGGGTCTCTAACGAGGTTTCTAATAATAACAAAGTCCCTATGCTACCGGTGGGTCTGCCCAGACCTGCAGGATTGGGGCCTAAGGTCATCAACACTGAAAGGGCCGGCTACTGCCCTCCAGGACAAACCCAGTCCATTCCTTCCCCAGTTATTGCACAGACCTTCTGTCTGTGCTGCCCCCGCCCCCCGCCCCCCACCCCTGCCGACTTTAATTCTGCCCATAGAATAGCTCTGCAGACTGGAAACTTCAGGACCTGCTTCACGGTCCATGAGCCAGCAGTGCCTACCCCGATCACCATTCAGAATGATGAGTCAGGCCCCTCAAATAATGAATTTGTCTTAAAAACCATGAGATTCTAAAATGAACAAAGTCTGGTTCTTTTTATTTGCCTCCTGGGTTTTAACCTTTCAGGGCCAGGTTTTCCAGCTTTCCCCCACAAACATCAGGACTAGAAATGTACCTTTTCTTTTAGCCTGAAAGCTTATATTCTGGTATAGTCACATGACTCCAGGTGCTGGAGCTTTAGGAAAAACACCACTTCCCATGAGACTGGGGATAGCCCTGAGACTAGCAGTACTGCCATCCCCAAGCATTCAAAAATCATGGGTCAGACCCCCGCCCCCATAATGAAATCAAGATATTTTACCAAAGAACACATCTGGAGTTCTTTTTATTTGCCCTCTGGGTTTTCCAGGCATGCTTTCCAGCTTTTCTCCACATGAGGACTAGAAATTTACTTTTAAAAAAAATGAAATCTGAGGCTCTTAAACAACAACATGACTCCAGGAGCTAGGGCTTTACGTAAAAAACCTTTCCTCTCTTTAATTCTCCTCCCCTTGTGAGCCAAGCCATTTCAGTACCAGCTTTGGCGGCATTAAGCCCAGGCAATTACAGAAAACAGGCCTTTTTGCCTTTTTTAATTGGACTTGCAAAGGTTGAGGCCTCCAAAATGGCCAAAGTTAATTAATTCAGCAAACAACTATCTGCTGCTAAAGCAAAGGCATCTAATGGGCTGTGCTCAGGTTTGGGGTTCTCTTCTCTCCATTAGGCCCGTTAAAATAAGCCCAGGGACTATAGAGCAGCCCCATTAAAATGAAATTCTGGGTTTTTTTTAAAAAAGGCTTCTTTTAATCTGCCCTTATGAAAATGTTTGCAGATGTGTGGTGTGCACGCATATATGTACGATTGTGCACGCATGTGTGTGGGTGTTTGGTGCGCATGTGTGAGTGAACACGTGCATTTGTAGTATATGAGCATAGGTACAATGTTTCTTTGCACACGTGGGTGCATATCTACCTGTGAGTTTGTGTGCATCTGTGTGGAATGCATAGGTGTCCATTTGCACATTTGTGTTTCCATGTTTATTTGCACACACATTTGTGGAGGTGTAAAAGGGATACGGCTCCTTCTTTCAGAATCTGGCCCACCTCCACTATTAGGTTCCTTTCATATAAACACCCATTCTAGGGTTTGCTAGGTTTCCTGATCAGGTGAAAAGACAGGGCACCCCAGAAAGCTGGAGGGTTCTGCATTTCCTGGGAGGTCTGCCAGGTCTGTTTCCATTCAATCTACTTGCAGTTGACAGCTGTTGGCAGAAGACATGCCAGAGGCTTCAGATCCTCACCTCACTGAATGCCAACAATTTCCAGAGCCGGCTGCGGAAACGCAGGACACAAAGGAGGAGAGGAATCACTCTAAAAAAAAAATCCTCTCGCAGCAAAATTGCAAGGGCCTAGCTCCTGACACTGCAGCAGCTGCAGGCTTCCCGGGAGCTGAGGATACTGGATATCTTACAGGACTGGGCCTGGGAAAGGAAGGGACAGATTTGAAAGGGGACAAAGGAGAAAGCTGCTTAAAGATGCTTATGAGATGTGACCTCATGACACCAGCAAACAGAAGGTGCCATTTACTCTGGTCGGGAGGCCATGAACCATAGAAGGACCTTTGCTGATCTGCCTCTACAATCGGCCGGCAAGAACCTGTTGGTGTTGGTTCAAGCAGCAGGAAGCACAGCTCCAGGCCAGGCACGGGCATCCCAAGCAGCACCACAGAGGGGCAGAGGCAGAGCTGATGCCAGAGTGTGTCTGCATATTATGGGAACGAAAGGAACAGCCAGAATTCAGGGAGGGAGTCACCATTTTGGAGAGTGATATTAATATTTCATACATTCTCTCTTTACATTCGTAGAGCCGCTGCTCTCACCCGAGGCTCTGAGGGCACGCCAGGAGGTAACAAGCAGAATCACAAGAGGCCGAGTGTAGACACAGACTTACGTAGGAGGTACTCGGACGTGTCTTGCTCATAATCTGCATCCTCCGGGAAATGATCGATTTTTTTACACACTCCTCGGAACGTTCCTAAGGAAACACAAACCCAATGGACGCATCAGTGGTGTTTTCAAGATCTCTCCAGATGGGTCGAGGAGGGTTCGAGACCCCTCTGGGGATGAGCAGAGAAGGCGCAATGGAAGGTCCGCAAAGCCACCTCCCTGCTACACACAGCTACCATCTGGCTGGCTTCCCTCTGGGTTTAACACCAGCAGCCGAGCTACCCAGGGAATTAGGCTCCAGAGCTGCCTCGGCAGCCTGTGTCTGAAGATTTGACTTTAAAACTTCTCCCCTCCTTGTAGGGCTTGGCCTGGGAGGCATTCCCCACGATCTGGCTTTCAAGTGCCGTCTGTCCACGGGGCAGGCTACCCTGATTCCTCATCGGGCTATTGCGGCACTGCTCTGGCCACTAGGAGATAGTAACTCTTGGAAACTCCTGGCAAGTTTGGGGGTGTGATTGTTTCCCAAAGCAACACAACAACAAACAAACAAAGCCACAAACAGCAACAGCTCTTGGCTGCCTTGAAAACCTTCGCCTTATTCACGCCCGCACTCTGTTACAACATCCCGCTGCCTAGCTGTGGGTCAGCTAACGAACAGCCACCGAGCAGGTGGGCTGGGTTGTGACGCTGGCTAGTCCCTAGTGGAATGCCATGCACGGGAATCTCTCAAAGACGATTCATTAAGCCCCAGGAACCTTGCACAAAGATCCTTACCGCAGGCCTCTGGCCTCTCGCTCATCCCTGTGTGGCCCAGGCATGAGGGATCCATGCAAATAGCTCCATGCACTGGCAATTCTAAACCGCTCATCACGGAGCTCCATCCCACTGATTGCTCCTCAGTAAGCTTCAGCTTCCCGGCAAATGAAGGTTGTGTGTCAATTGACCTCTGGAGCACCCAGCTTTCCATTTCACTCAGGCAGGCCCTTGGAGCTAACCAGGGCAGGATCTGCTTCTACCCTGAACCGTTTATTATTGGCACTCAGGAGTCTCACACACAAGAAAAGGCTGAAGGTTAAAAGTGGCACCTGCCATCTGTCATCACAGCACCCATGAGCACCCAAACCCTCCCCACTTTCCCACCCCTCTCCCAGGTTCACAGATTCCTGGCTACCCCTCCCTCCCCCCGCCCTGCGTGTGCTCCCCGAGGGCGAGGCACCCAACACCCCCTCACTCTGACAGGCTCCCAGAGTTCTGTGCACTGCACAAACGCCCACTGACCCAGACACAAACATGGACACCGGAGCAGCTAGGAGCTGGCGCTGGGAAAGAGCTCTGGGGAAGGACACGTGTGTACGCTCACACCAGGCATCCCACACAGCCACAGCCCCCTATACCTAACGCTGACCCACTTGTTGTGTGACGTCCAATCCTCCCCTCCCCTCCCCACCCCTTCCCTCCCTTGCACTTTGGGGAGGTCGTCAGAGCTGAGGCGTTCCCCTTTCCCCCTGGAGAGCCCTGCTCTTGGGTGGGGTTTGCTGCGCTCCGTCATTTCCAGGGACCCTGCTGCGACCTAGCTGCATCTGCAGGGAAGCCTGACAGATTTGACTCTTCCCAGCTTTGCTTCCTTGGCTGTAATGCTGACCCTTCGTCACCTCCACAGCAGCCAAACCCCCAGAGGGTCACGTTTGGGCAGCGGAGCCCCCGTGGTGCCACGGTTTTCCTAGGCTCCTGGAACGGCTGGAGCTGACCATCAGAACGTGTTGCTCTCTGAAATTACACATCGACTCCCCCAGTGAGAGGAAGCTACTCTGTTTGCTAGAGGAAGCTACCTCCGTTTGCTGTCAGTGATCATCTGCGACTCAGTTGTTATTGAGCCAGGCTGGGTTCTGACCAGCGATTTACAGGGAAAATTTGCTTTCCCTTCAGCAAGCCTCTGCGCCAGAGCAGCAATCTGAGCCATCACATTCTGTGCACCAGCTGTTCCTCTGCAAGAGTAACTGGGTGCCCCACTCTTTTCTGCTCCTGCCTGACCCCATTCCCGCGCTCTGGGGTGGTATTGCTGTGGGCTGTGTCCCCCACCCCCAATGAGGACGCAATTCCTGTAATTATTCTGCAAAGCATGCTGGGACATAGGTGCTGAAACTAGAGGTGCTGGGGGGGCTGCCACACCCCCGACTTGAAGTCATTTTCATCATAGGCAGTTAGGTTCAATGGCTCTCAGAACCCCCACTCTACCAATTGTTCAGCACCCCTGTGCTGGGATATTGAAAGTCACTGTATAAATGTAAACTGTGCTTATTTCTTTTAATAGTCCCAGGCCCTGCTATCTTTACTGATCTCCTGCAGGATTCAGCGGGCCTGTGTAATTGATCTAACCTGAGTGGTTCGCCCTCTCTCTGGCCAGCGGTGCTGCACAGTGGTTACATTGTTGTACTGGGAACTATTCTCAGCATCCGATGAAGTGAGCTGTAGCTCACGGAAGCTCATGCTCAAATAAATTGGTTCGTCTCTAAGGTGCCCCAAGTCTTCCTTTTCTTTTTGCGGATACAGACTAACACGGCTGCTCCTCTGAACCCTGTCATTCTCAGCCCTGTTATTATTCTGCAGTTATGTACAGCCTGCCTCCGGCTAGTATTCAACTGAGTCTCACTTTCCTCCCTGTGTGATATACAGAGGCACTTGTCTCGAAAGCCGGCCAGTTGGAAGCATGCTTTTCCAGCACTGACGCTGCCTGATGGGCCGAAAGGCATGAATGAACATTCCTTTTCTTCTGTTAAGCTCAAATAAAGCAGGCAAGGCAACAATTTGCTCTCACTGCCCGCCCGCTTCGGGCAAATCCTTCACTGGGTTTTTAGTGGAGAATCATTCAGTGGGTCTGTAGATAAAATCCTCCCAGCCCTTTCACTCCACATTCTCTCATTTGAATGGAAAGCCCTGCAAGTTATGAGCTCATCTGTTACCACTTGGGAAAACTTTCCCAGGCTTCAGCCCTGCCACTGTGCCTGTCTGACTGGGAGGCTCATGTCATCTCCTCCCAGGCTAAGTACTGGACTGCTCTGCTAGATAACCCAACAAAGACACAGATTGCCAAGCTGCTGCTCATGCTCAGAGGCACAAGAGCGTTCAGAGAGATCAGCCCCTCTTCCTCACAGTGTGGCCTCTTCTCTCTAGCTACTTATCTGTAAAGAGGAGCAGCTCTGATCTGCTGACCTGCAAACACATAGTGTGAATGGCCAGACAGGCAGAGCAGGATCCTGAGCAGTGGGTATAATAGGCCAGGGGATGCTAAGCCTCGGGCAGTAGGAGCAGGGCAGGGGACTAGCCTCCCCGAATGGGGTGTTCAAGCACTGCCCATGATCCTGAGCATATGTCAGCCAGAGACACATGGGAACCTATTTGAATAAAATAAGGTCTGGGACAAACCTTTGCCTAAAACACAGATTTTTTTGGCGTATAGATAAATTCAGTTAAACTTTAAACAAACAAAAGGTCCTGAGAACACCCCCATCTCTGGCTGCTTCCCCATGCTGCTCACCTTGGCATCCCTGGGAGAGCTGCTGGGAAGGTCAAAGGCAGCAGGACAGCGGCCTGGCTGGGTTTCAGCCAGGACTGGGGATAAAGAAGCCACAGGGAAGCCTGGTCTCATGAGACAGATTCTGATCTGAGTTGCACAGGGAACATCGACGCTGTAGCTGCTAGAGCACGGCTTGGTACTGCACCTGTGCCCCTGGAGAGCCCACGTGCGGCTACGTCGGACATCACGTAGTTAACCCACCTCTCCGAGAGGGGAGAACCCTGCTGATGGAAGAATTCTTCCGTCGACCTGGCCACGGGGTTGGGGCGACCTAATTACACCGCAAAAGGTGCAACATTTTCCACAGCCCTGAGTGATGCTGCTAGGCTGAGCTAGTTTTTAGGTGATCAGGCCACAGATGCAAACCCAAACAACAGCAGTGTAACTGAAACCAGGATCCCCTTAGAGCTGGTTGAAAGAATTCCTGCAAAACGTTTTTTTCATTGGAATTTGCCGATTTGTCAAAATTAAAGCGTTTCACAGGGACCGTCTGATTTCAGTTAAGTTCCTCTTTAACCCAAGAAGGTTTCAAACCCTGCCTGCCAGGAACACTTCCTTTGGAAATCTGCCTGGTTTCATGCCAGCTTTCCTGCCCAGATCCTTGGCAGTACACCTGGTGGGCTGCTGGAGACCCCAGGGCTTCCATGGTCCATGACTCTGGGACAGCCCGCCACGCAGATTGCCCCTTGGTCAGTGACCCCAGGGCTTCCACAGTCTGTGGCTCTGGGGGCAGCCTGCCAGATGGACTACACGGTGGCCAGGTGCCCCAGGGCTTCCAGGCTCTGCAGGGCGTTCTACCCTTGAGCCAGGGCTCCATTCCCTTTTGCAGAGAATTTTGAAATTTTGGGTTTTATTCCAAATCATTATGAAACCAAATTTGGAAACCTCGAACTCTTCCAGGAAATGCGATGACCTGTCTTTGCCCAGCTCTAATCCTGTTCTTAATATTTACAACCACAGAAGTTTGTGGAGATTTGTGTAGCCTCTAGCACCCTGATCCAGCATCACACTCAAGCATGTGCTTAATTTTAAATAGTCTCACTGAAGTCAACTGGGACTGCTCAGATGCTCAAAGAAAAACACATGCTAGAAAGCTTTGCTGGATACAGGCCCAGGGGGGCACCCAGTGGTCCATGCATATCTCAGGCTCCTCCAGTTTTTCACTGGTGTAAAAAGAACAGGAGGACTAGTGGCACCTTAGAGACTAACCAATTTATTTGAGCATGAGCTTTCATGAGCCGCAGCTCACTTCATCGGTGTAATTCCACTAGTTTCAGTGAAGTTACTCTGGATTTACACTGGTGTAACTGGGATCTGACCTGACTCCCAGACTTTCAGAAGCATCTTGGAGAGAACCCTCTGCGTCATCTCTGACTCCTCTACGTGGCTGCTGCGTGGAGTCCCAGGGACAATACGAACCACAGAGAATAGCACACCAGCCGTCGCAAGCAGGAGCACGTTAGTCCGACTATAGGAGCAATTCCTACTCTGCAACAGAGCTCAGATTTCAAGCATTCAAATTCAATCCAGACTGTCAAAAATGCAAATAATTTCAAATTATGAGTAAATTCAAGGAAGCTGTAATCTGTACAACACATATACAGTGCACACACTGACTCAAACACACCCAGATCCAGCACCGCCCCCCCTCCCCCCGATCCAGCACACACACACTGCACACATCCTGACCCAGCATATATACGCAGCGCCATTAGAAACATGTTCTGACCCAGCGCAGGCATATGCCCCCCCGCGCACACACACACTGATTCAGCATACACCCACTCCCATATACGCACAGACCCACTCTGCACACCCTGCCACCACACACGTCCGCACTGAGAAACACATGGGCCACGTGCAAAGTGGTAGAAGCCTTCGCCAGTAAGAGATTCGGACATGGCTCAAACGGAGAGAGTCCGATTCTTTGCTGCTGATTAAGAAACAAGGGTTCTGCGTTAAATGAGTCTAAACATTACAGTGGCTGCACTTAGAAATCAATTTATAACCCTCCTGGTGCCTCCTTCAAATCCATTTGGCTTCACTCGCATCTCAAAGCTGCACAAAGTCTGAGCTCTGTTCTATTCAATATAGCTCTGCCCTTTGTGCCTTTTAATGGCTGGGATGCTCCGGTCAGCGAGAGCATGGTGCACAGTGTGTCGAACTTTACAAGACCTTTCCCAAATGCACTGGCTCACTCTCAGAGTCTGAACATCTCCGGCTGTCATAAACTCCTGGGCAGGGTCATGGGGCCAGCATTCGTTATCTGATTAGAGAGAGAGAGAGAGAGATGTTTTCACTTGATACAGTGTGGGAGAGAAGTTTGGAGACAAAGTCAGTCTATTGGTGACGTGTGGAAATGAGAATACTAATTTCCCTGGGCTTTATCTCTTCTGCAGTTCTCCTTGTCAGTCTAAACCAGCATGGGGAGCCCTGGCCGGTGCTGGAACATGGCTGAGCATCAGGCTGGCTGATTCAGCTGCGAGCAGAGGTTAAAGTAAGCCGGTACGCCCCGGTACGGCGTACTGGTAAGAGCTGGTGCGCTGTACCAGGACCGGCTTTCCCAGAGGGCAATTTAAAGCCCTGGGGTAGCGGCGGCAGGGCTGTGGTGGGGATTTAAGGGGCCCCGGAGCTCCAGCCGCTGCTACTGTCCCGGGGCCCTTTAAATCCCGGCCTGAACCCTGCTGCCCGAGCCCCGGGGTGGGGGTGGGGGGCTATGGCGGGGATTTAAAGGGCCCTGGGGCTCCAGCCACCCCTACTGCCCTGGCCCTTTAAATCCCCGCCGGAGCCCTGCTGCCAAAGCCCTGGGGTAGCAGCGATGGGGCTCCGGCGGGCTCTTTAAATCCCCGATGGAGCCCGGCCACCGCTATCCCAAGGCTCGGGCAGCAGGGCTCAGGCGGGGATTTAAAGTGCTCGGGGCTCCGGCAGCTGCTACCACAGCGGAGCCCCAGGCCCTTTAAAGCTCTGCCAGAGCCCTGGGGTAGCGGTGGCAGCCAGGAGCCCCCGGGGCTCCTCAGTGATTTAAAGGGCCCAGGGCTCCGCTGTGATAGCTGGAGCCCTGGGCCCTTTAAATCACCCCCGAGCCCCGGGGCTCCCAGCCGCCTCTGCAGCTGGTAGCTTGGGGGTGATTTAAAGGGCCCCAGGCTCCCAGGGATTTAAGGTCCTGCCGCTTCCGGTTGAGGCCACGCCCCCTGCTCAGGACTCCGGCGTACCGGTAAGTCCTCTAACTTACTTTCACCCCTGGCTGCGAGGCAGGTCCAGACTTCACTGTGGGGAACCTGGTCTGGCTTTTTAGATATGCCTAATAGATGACTGGCCAAAGGACACAGGAATGGAGTGTGGGAGAGGGAGATGGTTAACCCACATGGCTTCCCATGATGTTTCACATCCCACAATGTTTCATGCGTGTTGGCATGTCAGATAGTTTTAGTTCCTGTGTTGTGTGTGTGTGTGTTTTGGGGATGGTAAAGTACAGAAGGAGCCATTCCATAGTAGTGTATACAGGAGAATACACCAAGAATTTAACAAGATTCACAAAGGGATTGTGCATTTCTATGGATCTCAAGAGTATCCAGCATTATTGTAATTAATGCTAACAGCCATTTTGGCAGGGACATGAAACCTCTAGCTTCAGGGCTTTAGAGAGCAGGATGAGACCTAACGTGGGGGCAGATAATCCCATGGCTGCTGCTGTGGTGGGATCTTACACCTTCCCCAAAGCGGCTGACACAGGCCACTGCCAGCCACAGGATACTGGGGTAGATGGACCTTGGGTCTGAAACCATCTGGCAATTCCTAGGTTCCTAAGCCTGGTATAGAAAGCATGTCCGTTCTCGGACAACCACGGATACTGACAGGACAGCAAATTATTTGGAAATTGCAATTCTAACACCCCCCCACCCACACCCACACACACTCCTCATTCTGGAACAAAAAATGTGACAAACTGAACAGCTGAAGGGGTGGGGAAGAGCGGTGTCATTCCTAAAGCCTGCGAGCTGCCTGGATACCACAGAGGTGGGCTTGGGACGAGAAAACAGATCCAGGCAGACAAGCAGGCAGCAGGATTTGGACTGCCCAAGTTCTAACTGATGCAGCAGTAGGGTTGCCAACTCTCCAGGATTGTCCTGGAGTCTCCAGGGACTAAAACTTTAATGAAAGATTATGTCATATGATGAAACCTCCAGGAATACGTCCAACCGAAAGTGGCAACCCTACGCAGCTGGTCCAGAAGACACCATCGCAGCCTACAGCAGGCCGTGGTGGAAGCACCGATCAAAGCAGGCCAGCAATCTGGTACCGCTTGGTAGCATTTGCTCTCCTGTCTGCCATCATGTGTGCTGTGCGTGGGTTGCTGCCAGGGCAGAGCCTGCTCAGCTGGGAGCAAGGAAGGCAGGTGGGGCACTCACTCTGCTGTGAGCTGCTTGACATGGGATCTGGACAGAGCTGTCTCCGGGAAGGTCTGTAGGGTGCATGGGCAGAGATAGGCAGCCATAAAGGTCACCGAGATCTCATGCCCAGGCTGCAGGGAAGGGGCCACCCCAGGGAGAAAAAAAGCTATTGCAAGGGAAGGGACATACGATTCAGTGGCAGTTCCTGGGCTGGCGAGAGCATGGAGGGCTGGCCATGCTCCTGACACACTCTGCTGCCCTCCCCACCACAGGGGCACTGGGCCAACTCTGGGGGAGGAGATCTGGCTCCCTGTTTGGTTTGGATGGGGAACAAAGTGCCTAGAGCTGGACTCACCAAGGAGCTGCAGGAGAAGGGTGCTAGGGCCCAGCTGAACAGACTCAAAGGCCACTGGCTGCGGGACCAAGGTGCTGCACAGGTCACTGTGTACCCGGGGGAAGCTAAGCCCTGAGGAAGGGGAATCGTCAGAAGAGAGGAAAGGGGAGAGAGGGAGCGAGAGCCGAGCTGGGGAGGGAAGGGGTGAGAAAGGGCCCCCGGGGAAGAAGTTGAGGGAGGGTGTGAGAGTGACAGACAGACAGACAGACAGAGAGCTCTGGCTCCCAGCGCCAGCTGCCATGTAATGTGCGCAAAGCCAGCCGCGCGCTTCCCGAGCTGCCCATCACCCAGCCCTGCGCCCCGCAGAATCTATTTTATGCTTTGACATTTATCTAGGATTTTTTACTCCACGCTATTCATTAACCCAAGATAGTTACCGTGGCAACCGTTAAGTCACATGACACCCAGAAAAAATGCCCAGCTTTTGAGCAAACACCACAACAGTGTAATTCAGAGAGAACGATCCTGGGGCCCAAATGCTGATGGCTCCCCCACAACACAGACTTGGCCTTCTCCCCTCACCCTGATTCAGGAGCACTGGGGATGGGGACAGGAGGTAGCCCCCGTTCTCTGTCAACCCTTTGTGTGCGTTTCCCTCTGTCGCCCACCCCAGATAGGGCGGTCTAGGAAGAGGGAAGCTGCGGCAGTGTCTACGGGATCCCCCTGTACGTACAGCCCGAGTGACGGGACGGGGAACAGCCCTCCACGCACTCGGCTACTCCCGAGGGGCAGCTACTGCTTCACACACAGACTCAGCTCAGTGCCCGACCTCCTGATAGGCCGCGGTGGTTACCGCCAGCCCTACAACCCACCCAGCCACCCACCCGTTATTAAAGGAGACCTGCAAAGGGAAACTAAAGCCGGGCTTGTGCCCTTTCCTGCTTCTTTATCCTCTAGCAGGAAAGCCTGGACTGAACTCTTTCCTGCTTGCCATCTACGTGAGCAATTCTGCCTTTTTTTAAACCTGTGGGCCTGCAGAGAACAAGTAGCGTCATGACATCACAGGTATCAAGGAAGCAAAGCGTGAAGAGTCAAGCAGGGAGGGTATTTGTAACCAGGCTGTTTAAAATGCTTTGCTGTTCCCCTTTCTTGTTCGCAGGTATTTAAGTCCAAAGCCCTAATAACATGTGGGAGAAAATAAATCTGTGTTACAAATTCAAACCCCAACTCCTTTGGTCCAGGACAGGGAGCTCTCGATCCACTTCTCAGACCACCAGTGAGACCAATAGTGCAGTAGCTAGTCTCTGCCAATGATCAGTGCCTGATGATCCAGGAGAAGGTGTCAAACCCCCATAAGATTGAGGAATTTTTTCCTGACCCCAGCTGGGAATCAGGTCATGCCTGAGGATTCCTCGCCTTTATCCCGGATAGTGTAGCTGTAGAGAGCGTACGTTTGATACTTGGATAACTAGAGCTAAACCTGCAGCAGTGAGTTCCGCGCCTAACACAGCGAAGCAGGGACTAGAACATGCCCCAGTGTCAGGGAACCCTGGCTCTGGATGAAGAAGCATTCACACGTCTTTTGGACCCCTAAAACTCCCGTAGGATTGAAAAACGAACATCAAATAAGTTTGACAGCAGGTTCCCCCTTTCCCATCTGCTAAGGCTAATCCCCAGCCTATGCACTGCGTCCCCCTGGGACTGTGCACTGCATCCTACTCAGTCTGCTACAGAGTTCTCCACTGAGTTTCCTTTACTGCTCCCAAGTGGAACCAGCACCACTGTAGCGGAAAGCAATTACCCTGGGATGTTAGGGTGTTCACCTACCTTAAAGGGAAAATAAACAAATAAGGGCGATAAACCCTTCTCTTTCAGGGCCTAAGCCAACTGCTGAGGAGCTGGGATAGGAAGGAAGGTGCTTCCTACACACACAGCTTATTCCCTAAGGCTCTCCTGCAGGGTTTTTTGCCCCTTCTTGATGCAGCTATTCCTGGCCACTGTCAGGGGGGGATCACTGGGCCAGGTGGACCCCCGTTCTGATCTGGTGTGACAATCTCTGTGCACGAGTGCACAGCAGTGAAGGCCAGAAAACCTCTGACCAGCTCTGAAATTGCTCGGTGCTCTAAGGACCTCCCTTGACCATTCATGGTCGCATGGGTAGACTGCACCACGCATGGGGCTATATTACAGTTGCTTTGCAATGCATATCCACAGACCTCCAGAAGACGTCCAAACCAACACTGCAAAATTTGAGAGTGTTCAAAATCCAAACCCAGGTTGAAATTTTGCAAGTTGTCCCTGAGCTGCACCCCAGTTCTAATAATCTTTGAACCTTTGGGGGAGGGGGGATTGAGACACTGTTCTGGATCCAAATTTTGCAGCTTCACTTCATTTTTAAAATGGGCCTCTGGGTGTGGGCCAAATTCAGAAGTGGCGGAATTTCAGTGGGGTCAAATGGAGCTGCAGGTACACAACACCTCTGAAAGTCAGGACCTGAGTGTCCGAAGCTGGACGCCCCAAAATGGGACATCCACAATAAGTGGCCACTTGTAAAAATGTAGGGCAGACTTGTACTCACATCACAGGGCAATCCTCCCCTCTTCCTGGGGTAAGTCAGAACTCCCCTGCATGTGCCCAGAATCCAGGCAGGGGGAACCAGGGCTCCTACGAACAGAACCCCACGCTTGTGATTCTGGGGCTTGCCAGCTTTCTCGAAGTAATTCCCACAGATGATGCATGCATCGGAGATGCCACTGTCACTGCTTAATGTAACTGAGTCATATTGTGCTGGGTTTAATTCATACACTGGCCAGGAGGGACTGAGAAAAGGCAGAAGGCTTCTGCCATTATTCATCCTCTTCTTAGCTGTCCCTGTGGTGGATCTCAGTAATTTTCTCTCCCCGTTCGTGTGAATTTTGATTAGGTAACTTAGCTTATCACCGCACACAATACTTCCCTGGCCAGACCCCTGGAAATGACAACTGCCCGCTGTCTACCAGAATGTCAGCTTGTGTGATGCTGCTCAGGGAGACGCTTGGGCTAGAAGAGTGAGTCCACTCCAGAGAGAACCAGGGCTTTCCTCATCTGCTGCAGCAGCAGGACTAACTCTTCTCTCTGCTTGTCTTAATCTTGGTGCAGGTGATGTTTTATTCAAGGGCATGCTAGTGGACCCCAGAAAAGCTGGAACAGGATTCAAAGCAAAGTGATTTGGAGGTTCATTGTTTGTCATTTGCATTCGCTGTGTATTTTGTAGACATATTTGCAATCAAGGACAGAAGAACTGGTTTGGATCACATAAGCAGCATCTTGAAACATCACCCAAATGAGTGTTCCTCCCCCAGGACTGCTCAGCCCATGCCCTAGATCCTCTTTCCCCAGATAGAAGGGAGGTGGGAGTGGCTATCTGGGTAGGGTAGCGAACCTCTTGCCTCACTGGCTCTTCTACACTAGGAAAACTTTCCAAAAATGTCCTAGGGTTGCTATTATTGGTTCAGCAATCCACATGTTATCTAGCTTGGAAGCTTCCATGTGAATGGGCTCTGAGCAGGGTTACATGACATGGTGCTCAAAGTGCTACACTAGGGCTCCCACCACTACTAAGATGGGTGGAGCTGAATCAGAGTGGGACGTTCTTCGAAAATTTCCAGTGTAGTGCAGCCGGGATCAGTGAGCCAGCAGAACCCACTTAATCCTTCCTTGGCAGGATCTAGGCCAACTAATGGGCAGAGAGATTCAGGCAGACGCTGCCAACCTCATGCAGATGGTTATAAAGAACACACGGCACAAGCTCAATCTTCCCCGCCCTGGCACACTGTATCCACCATTGACTACTGCCACAGGCTCCCCGGGGCTGTTTGACAAATGTGCTAAATGGCTGTGCACTTTCAGCAGGGCTGACAGCATGCTGGCCTACTTGTGACTCCTTGCTCTCCAGAGAAAGCCTTTCAGAGCTCCTGCAGCTCCCCTCGGACTCTCGGTCAGTGGCCTCATTACCCTCCAGCGAGAGAACAGCTCCTCTCCTCAGTGAGCTGCTAATGGTGTTTTACTTAGGGAAGACTTTGTCTATGATGCAAAAGTGAGGGGGGCGGGGAGAGAGCCTGTGTCAGGATTAGCGCTCTCTCTGTCTCTCACGCACACGGACAGTGCCTCAGTTCTCCAGCCCTGCATGCTCTCTGTGGACTGGCTCCTGCCCTCATTGAAACCAGTGGGAAGTTTGCCGCTGGATTGCAATGGACGCTAGCTTGGACTCTGCAGGAGTTCACCCCCCGCGATGGATCTGTGGCTACAGCAGGCCCAGTCCAAACCCACTAACACTGGTGGCGATGGCAGAATCCACAAGCCAAAGCCACGACCAGCTTTCCCACAAGCTTCCCTTTTCACTGGGTGTTTGGAGCCTGTGTCAGACAATCAAATAGGAAGGCATCTTTTCTTTCCTCTAGTGTCATACATCATAAAAAAGCCAATATCTCTGGTAAGAGACGGCTGAAAAGGGCTTTGCACACTCTGCTCCTCAGCCTCCTGCCGAACAGTGATGCTGCAATAACACCCTCCAAAAAATCAAAATCCCCTTTGGAGGCCTGGGGACACCGCTGGAGAAGAAAGGGGTGGGGGTGGGGGCTTAACAGTGAACCACGGAGCTTTGAGAAGAAAATTATTGCCAGAATTTTTGTGATCCGGAGTCAGTGTGATCTCTGCAGACTTAGGGCCCCCCCGGCCTGGATACCGGTTTCTCCCTCACTTAGAGCCAAACGTGTAATTCGGGGGTCTACATTTCCTCCCCATGAGGAAACATCGGCATTGCTAACACCTAACACAGGGCACCCTGCATGAAATTGGCATTCGCCAAAAAAGTGGGGTGGCCCCCATAAGAACATAACCGGCACTCTTTCTAGACACCCAGATGCAATCCAGTAACTATACCAAATGATGGGCCCTGGGGTGTTAACTGTAAGAACAATGGCAGGCAGCCACCTTTGGTCAACTGATGCTTCATTCCCCTACAGCAGTGGTTCTCAAACGTTTGTAGTGATGACCCCTTTCACCCAGCAAGCCTGACCCCCCTTATAAATTAAAAACACTTTTTAATACTTAACACTGTTATAAAAGCTGGAGGCGAAGCGGGGTTTGGAGTGGAGGCTGACAGCTCACGACCCCCCCAGGTCATAACCTCGTGACTCCCTGAGGGGTCCTGACCCCCAGTTTGAGAACCCCTGCCCGACACCAATAAGCGTTGGTACAGTATATTGACCTGGACAAGTGTGTGTGTGTGTGTGAGCATGCATGTGTCTGTGTGTGTGTGTGTACACACTGCCCTCTAATGGGTGCAATCAGAACTGCTCAACTGTGTGTCAGAGCCATATGCCGGAAAGAGCTAAGGGAGATTCTCCGTTAGCTCATATATGACAAGGGCCTGTAGTCTGGTATAAGGGGATACAAGTTCTCGTCCCACAACTGCCATGACCATTGCACACATCAGCAGAGTGATACCCGGGAGACCTGAGGCATGCATATATTTGGTACAGTACCCTTCCCTTCCTTTCCCAGAGCGGGTGGGTGCCCACTGCACAATTCCCTTGAGGTTTCCAGTGACCTTCACCCTCATGAGCATGTCACCTTTGTGAATTATCAGTGCTTTCCTGTGCATCTATACAATCGTGAGCCAGGTCCTGAGATGTGGGGGGATGGGGATGAGCAGATAGCTTGCTAGATACCCAAGGACCTAGGAAATATGTTGCAGTGCTTTTCATTTCTCCATCACCAGAACTATGCTTTGCCTGCCTCGGGAGGAATTCCCCTGGAGAGCCCAGTCATATTAAATATCAACAATTCAGCAGCCAGACAGGGCAGTAAAAAGAAAATGGGAGGAAGTGCCTGGTGTGAAATTCACAAACTGGGGAGCAGAGAGAGTTCACCGGTGAATCCTCCCCTCTCCAGCTGAGTGTTCATCCCCTGGTCCGCGGCTCCCCCATCATGCTGTATCGCCCAGGAGTGCGGCGCTGTCAATATAACGCTTGGCTGGGCACTGGGGCATGATACTCTACCATCAGTTTGTATTACATTTGAGGCAGGGTAACCGCACACTAAACAGCATTGCTTGCCCTGGCCCGCCTCTGAGTTCCGACTGAGCCTGGTCAGGTGTGGAGGAGCGGGATGGCACACTGACGAGAGGGCTGTTGAAGGAACCTGTCAGCAAGAGGTAAAGGGAACAGGAGCAGCTCGGGTTATTTAACTGTATTGTCAAGACTCATGTCACTACACCCAGCATCAGAACCGGCTGGCAGATTCAGCAGAGAAGTGAAGGCCCTGGAGACTGAACTGCCCTCTTGCCCTTTGAGGTGGACCCTCTGGCTAAGATTTTCGGAAGTGATCTGTGCAAAGGGGGTGCCTGGATTTTGGGTTCTCCGCTCAAGACAGCATAAAAGCCAGTTGCTCAGCACTTTCTGAGAATTAGGTTCCGTTGATGGGTCTCAAGTTGGGCCTCCAAAATTGCTAGTTACTTCTGAGAATCTTGGCTGCTGGGTCCAGGATGAGGTACATCGGCAGGAGGTAGATGCAACTTGCATGGTCTTTGTGCTGTGTTGGTTCTGTGGAGATGGGGAAGACTTCATGCTCCAGAGGAACCCCCAGGGTCCAGCACCTTTCTCAGCACCAACAGCCTGATGCAAGATCCACTAAAGTACATGGAAAGACTAAAGAATACTTTCTATTGACTTCAGTGGGCTTTGGATCAGGCCCTATATATTAACAGTCACTTGCGTTAATCCAGTATTCCCGTGTCCTTTGTGAGCTAGGGCACTGTTTCTCAATGACCGGTCCATGGACCAGCACTGGTCCCTGAGCTCTCCCTGACCCAGGTTAGGAAAGCAGCAAGCCAGTCCGTGGTATCAAAAAAGTTGAGAAACACTGAGCTAGATGACAGGTCCCTGCAGCATTCCCATTTACTAGCAGGGAATCTTGCTCATATTGGCAGATTCTTCCAAGAAACTTTTCATTTGCAACCACCGTGCACATCAGTTTGATCATCTGGGCAGCAGGGACTGCACAGTAAATTTGCCCAGTGACTCTAGACTTTCCTACTACAGTGAGCCCTCGCTACCAGGAAGCATTGTTTTTAATTTAGATGAGCAGGACTCATATAGTGCAATTTGTATTTCCCTGGCTTTAAAAAGAAAGCCCCCTCTGCCAGTCTCTTCTGTTCTGGTTCTTACCCCCCTCCCCCCCACCACTATCGCATTGTCTGAGCACCTTCCAGTTGTACATTAAATGATATCTCACTAACCTCTGTCAAGTTTGGCTCTCTCTCTCATCAGTGGAGCGGTTTGCTTTGGTCAGGTTTTGGCTGGGGTTGGTTTAGTCTGTTTGTATTGAGTTTTGTTAGAGGAAGACGCTGCTGCCGTGCGCAGGTCAGAGAAGGCAGAGTGACGAGGGTCCTGCTAGCGCTCATGATTCTAGCTCAAGGCTGGTAACATTTAGGGGTTTTCGTACAGCCCTAGATTCCAGAGCAACGTGAATACACCAGAATCTCCACCGTCATTAACAAAAGTACATTCTTAGCTCTCATGGCGGTGGAGATAAGCTTGAAAACATAAACCCTAAAGGTTCAAAAGTCAGAAAACAAGCAAAGAGAAGTGCAGAGGTGCGATTTTAAAAATCTCGTGCTTTTCAACTGATGCCATGATTCTGAGGGACTGGACTCCTGATTTTTGAACCCTTGGGAGTGGCCACACTGCTGTTATTGTTTTCAGTGTGCAAAGCCATGAGTCAGGCCGTTATTGTTTTCAGTGTGCAAAGCCATGAGTCAGGCTTCCCTAAATGAGAAGAAAATCTCCATCCTCCTGCACGTTGGTACAAGGTCTCAGGCGGAAGGAGGAAATATCTTGCATGAAGGTCTGAACTTGAGACCTGAGGTCCATGTGCACCCCACTAAACTCGGGCTACTTAAGGATAACAATGCCAAGTGCTTTTCATCAGTAGATCTCAAACCACTTTACAAAGGAAGTCAGGATCATCATCCCCATTGTAAAGATGGGAAGCTGAGGCACAGAGGGGTGAAGGGAATCACCTAAGGTCACCCAGCAGACCAGCGGCTGAGCCGGGAATAGAACCCAGTTTTCCAAGTCCCAGCCCTCTGTGGTATCCACTGAGTCCTTGGTTTAAAACTGATAACGCTAAGGGTTTCTTGCCATTCCAATTCTACAAGAAGGAGACATTGTAACCTTTATTATTGTTGTTGGTTGAAAATAAACTCTGAATAGAATTTGTTACCGTATCTCTTAATAGACAGTTAAATGCCAAAATGTTGGGATATTAGACCTTTTCTTCCCCCCCACCCCCCCCGGCACCATGCCTAGGGAGACAGAAAGGCAATGACTATTACTTTCCCTTTCTAAGATTCATGCTACTTGGCAGCCCTAGGACATTTGGGAGAAAACCCCTTTTGTGTGATTTTGATACTCAGTGATGAGCTGCATCTTTTTAGCCTTATTCTACTACCTGTCTGTAATACGCCATGAGAAAAACAAGCACAACGTTCAAGAGTCTGGGCAGAGCGATTTATGTGGAAATATTAAAATAAATAAATATGGAAAGGGCGACACCAAGCAGCCACGAGCCTGCAGTGCTTGTCAGTCCCTAGAAAACCCAGCTGGGGCTGAAGCAGTGACCTACAGCGCATGGTTCCATGACTCATCCCCCTGAGCAGGCTCTGTCCATCTAACTGCAGTGACATAATTGTGACATTGGGCTTGATGCTCCTCTCACTTACACCACTGCAACCCCATCAGCTTCCAGGAGGCTCCTTCTGATTTACACCTGTGCAGGTGGAGCCGAGTCAGGCCCTGTCCCTGCACGTTCAGGATAAGCTGGCTAGCCTGGCAAACCCCTGCCGAGTTATTGATATCAATTATCCAGAGATGAGAAGTAACACGGCTCCCCGCGGCTCCTCTTTCTAGCCTAAAAAGATCCATACGAGCTACTCTGCCCTGTAGACAATTTGCATTCCCGTGAGCTAGATTTTCTTCTCTGCCCGGACTCTGCGTTTTAGACATTACCCTCCTACAGCGAGGCCTGCGCAAAGCAGCCACTGATGCCACCTCTTCCTTTCCTCATCTCCAACAATCAAGCCTCTTGTTTGCCTCCCACATTGCAAAGTCTTCAGTATTGACCAGCTTCATCAGAGACAATGCAAACAGCTAACGAAGGGGCAGGCAGAGCCCGGTGAGACTGTGCTACAAACGTCCCAAACCGATGGCCGAGAACAATCAAGCCAGAGCAGCTGCTAGAGCCAAGGGCAATACAGCATGCACAGGCCTTGGAGAAGGACCAGTACGTGGCTAGATTTTTTATGTCTTAGTCTTTCCCATAGCCCAGGAAACCTCATGGACACAGGGCAGCAGCCTGGCCTTGTGATGAAATTGATTTTCTTTGCATGCTTCAGAGCATTGCTTGTTGTCTCTTTACATATGCATCTGTTTGCATAAATTACACTGGGGAGCAGCTAAATTAAGATGAGCCATGTGAGATGGTTTAAAAAAACCAAAACCTCTCTGTTACTATCTCCAATGAGCAGCACTCGCTCTCCTTCTTTAGATCGATCTCTCTCTCTCACACACACACACACACACAGCCAAAGCATACTCTCAGAGCTATAAATCCAGAATATCTCCATTCACCTCAGTGACTTTACTCCAGATTTACACCAGTGTAACTGAGAGCAAAGTTTGACTCTTTGTCACTCCCCCCCCCCCCCAATAAGGCAGTCTATGTGCAATGATTCAGTTTTGAGTCTAAAGGGTTTCATCTAGACACACACACACGCACACACACACACTTTCACAAGGAGTTTTGTTCTGGGAAATAACCAAACCCTGCCACCAAATCAATCACTCAGTCAGCGTTCGCCTTTGGAGGTACAGTCCCTTATGGGCAAAGGCACCGAGAGACATCGTGCAATAGACCAATGGTGGCAGGGTCAGCCAGAAAACAGCACAAGAAAGCACCAAGGCTGAGGATTAGTGGGGAACAGGGCGAAGCCCAGAGAGGGAGAAGCAGGTTTGTGTGTCTGCTGTAGAATTACACTGACCTGCGCAATTCAGCCGGGGCCTGAGAAAATGGATTTGTGCAGGCAGACACTTGTGACTGCACTGATCTGACTGCAGGATTAAATCCCTTTAATCTAGTGTTCTACCCCTGCTCCTCAGCAAAGATCTGAGAGCGGAGCGGTAGTGGGGTCTCAGATGTAGTGAGGACTTCAGTATTTGTACCAAATATAGTACACCACATTCCTCATGTTAGAGACAATCAGATCTAAATTGCTACAGTTGTCAAAAGTAATGAACAAAGTCTATGATGTGATGCATCATCATGGCCGGTCATGTTTTTAAATTTGTGTTTGTTCATTTACTAACTAATCTGCACATTTCTGCACTTTGCAAGGAGTCTTACAGACAACGGATGTGCAAACTGGCAATATGTGTGTGTGAGAGAGAATAATGCTGGTGCTTGATTTCTAGCGCAGTTACAACTCCAGCTGAAGTCAACAGGAGCTCCTCCTCTGCAGAGCAGGCCCTGGGTTTTTCGACTGGATTATGATGTTTATGCACCTTACCCTGGGAGGGCGGAGGAAGCAGGTCTTGATTCATTTTCCCCCCAGGGAAAAAATACAATGTTTTTCAAAACAAAGTTCTAACAGGTTTATGTACCAGCTGCAGAGTGCTTCGGCACCTGAATTAAAAAACCCCTTCACAGCCCAGGAGGGAAAAAGCAAAAAGCGAGTGCCCTAGAGGAGGCCGCCTGTAGAAGAATCCCCCCAAAGTTCCTGGCGTGGAGGCTGCTCTGTGGGCTGCACTGCAATACCGCACCGCATGGGCATGTGTTTTCTGTCCCCCACCCTGGGCTGCGTGGTACCATTTGCTGACACTCTCAATCCCTATTCAACCCATATTCCTCCCTGCCTACAGCCAAATACAGAGAGATAACAGAACAAGCCCACACTGATGGGACACAATGGGGATACAAATCAGTGTCAGGAGATAAATAACCCAACTATTAACCCAGAAAGCCCTGAATTCCCTGGGGTCCAGTTCCTCACTCTGACCCTCGCAAGCCGTTTGGTAGGGCTGTGCCTGCTGGGGCCAGCTTGCCCAGCCTGTGCCCGTGCCCGTCCATTCTGCCGTCGGTGCTCCTGTCCTTCGCTGCATGCTATGTCAGCCCAGGAATAGGGGAGCTGCCCTTTGCAGGGAGGGGCTTGGTTTGGGTGATTAAGGAATGGAGCCAATCCTGGAAAGTTTGAACTAGACAGCCGGCAAACAGTCCTTGTCATACAGCTCAGTGAAATAACAGAGGTGATGGATCCCACACTGCAGGAGATAGTCAGACTTTAGCTACACAAAGGCCCAGGCGAGACACAGGCCTTCTGCCTAAGATTGGGGATGGCCTGGCTAATCCAACAGATTTTCACTATTTCTAAATTCTAGGGTGCCAGCACTGGTTAACAGAATGTGTCAGGGAAAAGCTTTAGTCCCTTAGCATGTCTTTAAAAAAGAATCTACATTTCGACAGTGAATCATTGTCCCCCATTCTGGAATCCGTGGGATAATTACAACCTACACAAGGTAGTTTAGAAAAGCAAAAAACAACTCTGACTAATAAAGAGGCCAAAAGAGTTTGAAAATGATGGGTAGTTTCCAGGACTCCTGTTCAAGGCTTTAGACTCATGTCTTTCATTAGAATAAATTGGGGCTGCTTTCTATTGTATAGTTCCACCCCATCCAAACTTTTGGCATGTGCTGAATTGAGCAGGGAAGGGAAGGGAAGGGAATTGTTCTTGCAAATGGGTAAAAGACGGGATTTTCATGGGTATTTATTCAGGATAAGAAAGTCCAACCAACAGGTGTTTGGTACATAGGCTCCCTCCCAATGAAGGCAGGCATAAGATCATAGAAATGCAGGGCTGGAAGGGAGCCTGAGATGTCATCAAGTCCAGGCCCCTATGCTCTGGCAGGACCAAGTAAATCTAGACCATTCCTGACAGGTTTTGTGCAACCTGTTCTTAAAAACCTCCAAGGATGGGGATTCCACAACCTCCCTTGGAAGCCTGTTCCAGACCTTCATTATCCTTATTGTTAGAAAGCTTTTCCTAATACCTAACCTAAATCTTTCTTACTGCAGATTAAGATCCTTACTTCCTGTCCTACCTTAAGTACTCAAGGAGAACAACTGCTCACCGGGCTCTTTCTAACAGCCCTTAATGTAGTTGAAGACTATCAGGTCCCCTTCTCAGTGTTCTTTTCTCAAGATGAAATATGCCCGATTCTTTTAACCTTTCCTCATAGGTCAGGTTTTCTAAGCCTTTTATCATTTTTGTTGCTCTCCTCTGAACTCTTTCCAATTTGTCCACCTCTTTCCTAAATTGTGGCGCCCAGAATTGGATGCAGTCCCCTAGCTAGGACCTCACCTCTGCCAAGTAGAGGACAATTACTTCCTGTGTCTTACCTACAGCACTCCTGTTACTGCACCCTGGAATGATATTAGCCTCTTCTGCAGCTGCATCACCCTGTTGACTCATATTCAGTTTGTGATCCACTGTCACCCCCAGATCCTGTTCAGCAGTACGACCACCTACACGGTTATCCCCCAGTTTGTAGCTGCGTATTTGATTTGTCCTTTCTAAGTGTAGTACTTTGTACATGTTCTTTACTGAATTTCATTTTTTTGAATTCAGACCAATTCTCCAATTTGTCCAGGTTGTTTTGAATTCTAATCCTGTCCTCCAAAGTGCTTGCAACCCCTCCCAGCTTGGTGTCATCTGCAATTTACATAAGCATATGCTCGACTCTGTTATCCACGTCATTAATGAATATATTGACTAGTACCAGACCCAAGACTGACCCCTGTAGGACCCCACTAGATACACCCTCCCACTTGACAGCCAACCTTTGATAACTGCTCTAGTATGATCTTTCAACCACTAGTGCATCCACCTTATAGTGATTTCCATTAGATCACATTCCCTTAGTTTGCTTTGGAGAATGACATAGATGCCTTGGAGGCCTTGTCTTCCCGCTAAAGAAGGTGTGTTTTTTACTGTAGGTAACTAGTGTGTGAGCTGTCCCCATGTAACACCATAGTGAAGACCAGGCTCTTCAGTGTTACAGTGAGGCAAAGGCAAGGTGAACCCACAGTGCTGAACTTGCCTGGCTTACTTTGTGGTTGTTAAAGTGCCTTGTCTTCACTGTGTTTTCGCTTTGGGCTCACTCATACGCATTTACCCCAAGGCAGAGCTTTTGGGCAGGGAAGAGCAGGCCTGAGTGTTTGTTGGTATTCAGGTTGGAAAAGCCCTCTTCCCTTTTCCACAATGTCTGATGCAGGTTCAGTAGGAGTTTCTCCCTCTTCTTTATTTGTATTTTCTCACCCTACTAATAAAGGGGCGTCCTTCTCCTGTAGGTGAGTATATCCATGATCTCAACTTATTATCATATACGTCAATTCGTTGCTACAGCACTCTTGTGGTTCAGTATCTGTGGCCTTGAAGAATACTGGGCCTGATCTTGGGACAAGAACCTGTCAAGCCTCAAAGTGAGAGCTGGGAGATCAGGCAACACTCTGCATGTCTGAGGGACAGTCATAGCACAGAGTCTATGGGCCAAACTAATCACCAGTGTAACTCCACTGACTTCAACACCAGGGATGACGGAGAACCTATAACACGTGAGGCAACTTGTCATGGAAGGATCAGGCACTGGTCTGATCCCAGTAAATGCAATCACATCAAAGAATGTCAACAATAATCTTTATATCAATAACTAACAGGTACTAAGAGATGAGAGACTTGCAGCTTGAACGGAAAGCTGCCAAGAGAGGGAGTGGCTGAAAGTGTAGCTCATCACATTCACATTTGTTTTCCACCCACAATTATTTCTTAATATAATATAAAGTCAAATTAAAATGCAGAGGATAAGGAGAATTGAATTATCGCTACTAAGCTTCAATATGCCTCTGAAAGCCTCTTTCTGGAAAGAGATACTAAATTCAGAGATAGTAAGGTCAGAGATACTAAATTCAGTCCCCAGTGGTAGGTCAGGGCAGGTTGGAAGTGTCACTTTAACATTATGGTGAGCAGGGGTCTCCTCCAGAGGCCACTGAAATCAAAGGAAAGACTGCCCATTGACTTCAGTGGTTTTGTATTGAGTCCAAGAAGAGCTAGCTAGTCAGAATTTCTATGGCCACCATGTTGTATTTTATCTTTAAACAATAAACATGGATTTTATTTAAAACATTAATTATGATAGAGAAATTATTGAGTGAGCAGAGTCAGTGTAAATAAAGTATGTTAAAATTAATGAGCTCAATGATTGAGTTTATCCTTGTAAATTAATACAATTCTAGCAAATCTTTTTTTAAATTCTCATTTGTTTGCCTGCATGGAGATCATTAATTTTTTAAAAATCAGCCATAAGTCAAATCCGAGAGCTTACCACCAAATGGCCCAATTCTTCATTAGAGATGGTCAGCTCTTCACAGCGTACGATTCGGCACTGGGCAGACTGCCAACAGATGAACTTCACACATAGGGAATAAATTATTTCATGAGTTTGGTCCTTTATTTCTGTACAAAAATTCTCTGTGAAGAGACATAGATTGTTATGAACACATGAAGCTGGCAGACCAGGTGCCAGTTCATGCCAAGGTCTCCATGTCTCAATGGAACACTGGCAAATACATGGCTGGAATCCGTCTGGCCGACTTGTGTGTTGGCCGTGTCAAAAGAGGTATAAGAATGTGTTTAGATTATTGAATGCTTGTGAGTTTCTGCCTGCATTAATTCACTTATAGCCTCTGTATCCCATATTGTAAGCGAATGTTTGAGTGGTTGTACTGTGAGCCTCTAACAGTGTAAATAACCAGGCAGGAGAGACATTAATTAGCATGAAGGGCTGATCTCCTACAGAAGGTCTTATGTGCTGCCCAGCAGTAAAGGTCCATTGACATCAGGCAGACTACTGTGGAACATGAAAGAGCACAAAAGATGTTTGTTGTTTTGCTTTCTCCCCACAAGTTCCGTGCTCTGCCCATGAAAGTGAGTCATGCAAGTGGGTTCCTCCTATCAGCTGACTTTGCAGCACAGAGCACACGGCAGGAAGGGGATAAACCCCCCAAACAGGAACTTGGTACCCCTGGGCTGCTTGGACTCTTGGGGTCAAGGTTTTTCTAGACATAAGCAAGAGCTCCTCAGCTGCTTAGCCTGGGTGAGCCCTAAAGGGTGGGTAGAAGCTTTTATAATAAGCAAGCTCTAGGACTTTGTGAAATTTAAGATGGTAACTCATTTGGGTACTTACGTCAACCAGCTTTAACCTTGTAAATAATTCTCTAGATTTCCTCTTCCTATTTAATAACTCTTTAGCTAGATTATTATAGAATTGACCACAAGTGTGGCCTTTGCCATGATGTCGAAGGTGCAAGGGACCAGGGATAAGTGACCGGTGCTTTGGCAGCAGGAGTACCCTGGGCAGTGCTGGGATTCTTGGAGTGAAGGACCAGCTACCATAGCGGTGCGCTCAGGCGAGCGGGGAGCTAGATCGGGGTACCCAAGGGGCCCGTCTGACTCTGTGTTGAGGCTGTTGTAGTACCTGAGGAGTTTGCGCTTGATAACTGGTCGGTGAAAGCGAAGTGCAGACCTCACGCCAGTCTGGGGCGCATGCCCTGGTTTCCTAACAGTCGGTGCTGCGGTTGGTCCTCACGCAGTTGAGTCACTGCAAGCAGCATTACACATCTCTTACTCACTGCTGTTTGATGAGCGCTGTACGCTAGTGTATGCCAGCCTACGCTTTTTTCAAAAGCCAATTCCCTTCAGCTGCCTCTTTAGACATTAATGGTGTGACTGGCCACTCCACCAGATGCTACCTATACTGCTTGGTGTTCGTCATCCAATCAGACTGCAGACAAACTGTTCTAAACAAGAGGCAGGACGTGATTATTTATTGCATAAAGAACCCCTCCCAGTAAGGGTGTGAAGTCAATCACTCAAAAGTGAGGAAATGCCAGACTTAAGGTTGCCACCTTCATTTGTCCCCCTTGTGCATATGTGTTAAGATCGAGTCATTCACTACATGGTCACCTACTATCCTTTCCACAGGACCCCTGCATCATTCAGGGCAAAGGGAAGACTGTGTTCCTTGAAGTCTTTAAACCACAATTTGAGGACTTCAATAGCACAGACATAGGTGAGAGGTTTTTTGCAGGAGTGGTGGGTGAAATTCTGTGGCCTGCGTTGTGCAGGAGGTCAGACTAGATGACCATAATGGTCCCTTCTGACCTAAATATCTATGAATCTATGAATCAGGGCTGCTGTCTGTAGGACACTGGTCCTACTGGTTGCAGAAGTTAGAAAGTGCGCACCTATTCCAGTTGCCGGGAGATGCCGGGCCTTTTCCTCCTGTTTCTGTCTTACGCCCTTCCAGCTCATCCCCTTCCCTGTTATGCCTATCATCCCCCCACCCCTGGCTCCTGCCCCTCTCCCACCCTTGTTCCTACTATTTCCCCTCCATCTTCTGCCCTCCCTCTGCTCCTGCTGCTGTCTTCCATCCCATCTCCTGCTCCTAAGCCCCTTCCCCCAGGCTCCTTTCCTTGCTTCACTCACCCTGCATCTCTTCCCCTGCAGAGCCTGTTCCTCAGCCCTCTGCATTCGAGTCAGGCGCTAGAGTATGCTCAGTGCAGACAGAATCTTCAGAGAATTTAGTGGCCAAACTCTAACACGACTCTGCTGAGCATGTGCAAACTGGGATTTTTTTCAGATGTTTATAACTTGGCAAAATTCGGGCATATTTTCAGAGGGGTGGCAAAAGCCACCTCCCTGACACCAGGGTGACCCTCTGCCAAATGTCAAGCCTCTTCTCCAAAGCATGGAGGTGCTACAGTGTCTCACTGAAACAGTTCTAACCGGCTAAACAACATATTTTCCCTAATCTTGTTCACAGAACTGTCTGAATCATTTTAACTGAAGCTTTTCCAAAAAAATTGGCCTGATGCCGACAGCTGGCAAGAAAAACTTTAGCCTGGAAGATTTAGGTTTGACAAAATTCAAGCAACTGCAAACATGGTCTTATAACGGAAAATGTCTGCCAACCTTAACTAGAGGTGTCCCTACCTGGGCTGTCTGCAATTACTTGACAGTCCCAACTACAGCTGGTGAGGGGAAAAAAGAGTTAAAAGTGATAGAGACTTCTTTGAAAGTCTTGTACTGATATTTCTGAAATTTCAAAGAAATGTTTCAAGCCTCAAAATTTTTTAATAGGCTTCATCATTGGTTGAAAACCCCAAACATTTTTGTTGAAAAGGGTTTTTTTAATTAAAATTTTGATGAAAATTTTCATTAAAAACTCCAAATTTGGAAACCTTTGACCAGCTCAAGTTCCAGCCAAACTCAGGGTGCTACTACACTAGACACTGTACAGATACGGTAAGAGACAGGCTTTACCTCGAAGGCCTTACAATCTAAAATATACAAGATAAATAAAGGGTGGAAGGAAAGACCATGATCTCTATTTTACAGATGCAAACTGAGGCAGAGAGAGACCAAGGGACTAGCCCAAATCATCTAGGCCATCTCACCACTGGGCATTGAACTCCAGTGCCTTAACCCCAAACCTATCCAAGGGAGAGATTTTAAGACGGTTACACAAACACTTCCAGTGTGAGCCTTTACACAGCTGCATTCACTTCTTTGGGTTTTGTTTGGATGAATGTTCCCAAATCCTTCTTTGAGGTACTGGTCCATCCCTCCTCATCGTAGACCAAAGGTCAATTCACAGGCATCAGAAATTAGATGGGAAGGATTTGAAAATGCAACTTTGACCCATTATTCCTAGAATAAAATTTATAAGGGTCAGATCGTCAACTGGTGTAAATTGACATAGCTCTCTTGACATCCTTGGATTTACTCCTGATTGACACCAAGTGACAATCTGTTCCTGTACAGTGACCATGAATGTAGTTGATCCTTATGTCTTTGTAACTTAAAAACTATATGGGTCTTAGCAGGGTTGAAGTCAGAAGATACCCAGGACTCCAAGGGTCTGATTCTTCCTTCGCACACACGATACTCCAATATAATCCCACTGACATCAGTGGAATTACTCCTGATTTACACCAATGAGCATGAGAGCAGGATCAGTCCAAGTGCTGTTCTCTGATTTCTAGCCAGAGAAAAGGCTGTGGACAGCATAAAAGCTTTGGCCATGATTCCCTTCTCTCTCACACACTGGTGTAAATGAGGAGTTAAAAGGAGAGGAGAACAAAACCCTTTGAATATACTTGGCTGAAGTGTTTATGTTGACGTGGTAGCCAAATCAATAGCTAATGCTTCACATTCAAATCTCTATTTGTCTGGCCAAAGAAAGAAATCCTTCCAAAGTTGTACCTTGGAATGGCAGGCTGATGGCAGATCTGGCTGCTGCATATTTTGGAAAACACTGTGACAAGGTTGATGAGCACTTAGCAATTGGTGCTAAATCTGCTTAGGAATGCACAGTGAGGAGTGAATTTAATGTAGAGCTGTAACTGAGAAGGAAATGCAGATTCCAGAGAAGGGAGAAGAAAGTAGGGCCAACATTTTTAGAAGTGGCCATTTGTTCTGGGTGCCCAGAGTGGCAGACCTAAGAATGTCAAGGAGGGTACAAAAACCACAGGACTATGTCTGAAAAGTTTGCACAAGGGGGTTTTAATTCTGCCCTGGGCAGCACTGCCATCTGCAGGGTTTTCTGCATACATTCCTGCATAGAGCATGCATTGTGGACTGGCTGCTCCAAGACCCCTTTCCTGGCTGGCCAGGCTCTCTTTCCCATTCCCTGCAGAGACGGACTTACAAACCAGTGGGCTAAAGGGATGATGTTATGCAACTGCCTCTCTAAAGCACTTCAGAAAGTTGGATGGCTATCATTAGCCCCATTATGCAGGCAGGGAAACTGAGGCGAAGGGCACGTCTACATGTACGGCGTTGCAAAGGCATAGCTGCATTGATGCAGCTGCACCACATCTGGTGAAGACGCTCTCCCATCGGCATATAAAACCACTTCCCTGAGCGGCAGATGCTCTCCTGCCAACATAGCGCTGTCCACAGCGGTGCTTATGTCAGTGTAATTTATGTCACCCGGGGGAGCAGGGGGGAAATTCACACCCCTGCGTGACATAGGCTATGTCTACAATACAGCTTATGTGCCTAGTACACAGTCAAACAGCAAGTCAATGGGAGAGCTAGGAAGAGAACCCTGGTCTTGACTACCAGCCCAGTGGCCTGGCCCC
Organism: Caretta caretta; assembly: GCF_965140235.1. Lineage (NCBI taxonomy): Eukaryota > Metazoa > Chordata > Testudines > Cheloniidae > Caretta > Caretta caretta. The sequence continues at coordinate 2,677,626 of NC_134215.1, forward strand.
TGGGCCATGCCTCCTCTTTGGAGTCTGGCTGGTTGTGTCAAAACCTTTTCAGTGGGAAAGTGGTTTAGCTTTCAGCTTCTGAAGGGAACCCTCTCCCCACAAAAGGCTCAGTTACTGGTTCCACCAGGCAGCTTGGCATTTACAAACTGCCCAGGTGGAACCCTGCAGTGTTGTGTGTCCCTCACACTAGTGAGCTGATTCACTGAATGGAGAGAGCTGGTTCTGCTGAAGCACTTGTTACTAGAAAGAGGACCGCAGTGGCCTCCATTTCATTTCACTGAGCTCAGCGTACATGCAGGGACACTTCTTGCACGGACCGATTTATAGCGGAGCTTGAGGAGCGAGTAGGCTCTCTGGCAGAGTGGCAAGAAGCAGCTTTGTCAGGATTTGACAGAATAACTCAAAAAAATTAGGGCTGTGTTCAAGGGTGGCTTGGTGATTTAAAGCTCATCTGGAGAATAACTGTAATACGGGCTTTACAGCCTCTCTGTGTACTCTCCCCTCTGAGAAGTGAGGGTGTTAACCATAGTGTGGGAGCAGGAGTTGTTTTTTAAAATGGAAGCTTGAAATCTAGACAGGACACCAAGATCTGCTGGAAGCCCAAATCCTCAGCATTCAACAGGGTTTTATTATGTAGATGGCAATTGTCCCAATGTCAAACCTTTGCTTTTCCCTCTGATCCCCTCTTCTTTGTCACAAGAACCTAGCCCAGCGGACGGCAATGTCACTTTACCACCTACACATGACAACCTCGCCCTCCCCGTAGCAGTGGGCAAACAAACAGAGATGGGCAGGGTGTAATTAAAGAATTATTTCTTTGATGACATCATATTTCCTTCTCTTTTCTGCAATAATCCTGCTGATGCCAGTTCTAGCTCCTATTTAGTATGTAGGAGGAGTGTCTTATTGTGTTTGGGGGAAAACTGGATTTGATTTGCCTAAGTTTTGAACCTTTGAGAATTGCACTTGGTGCATGCAAAGTGCCGTTGGTATGGATTTTAACACTGTTTGTAGCAGTGGGGGGCCGTGCATCCCTGGCATGGCTAAATTAATAATGAAATAAAATATGTAGCAAACATGAGCAGTGAATGAGACCAGAGCTTCCTCTGACAGGTTGGCTAGACTAGGCAGGGAGCATTAGACTAATTAAATAACAAAAAGGGAAGGTGAGGAGAGGGAATAAGTGAGCCCCTGATTAGCACAAAATCATGGTGTTGGGAACAATATTAATCAAGACAGCAAAGGACATGAAGTAAAGGAAGTTTTTGGTTCCCTATACGCCAATGCTAGGAGCCTGGGTAATAAACAAGAGGAATTGGAATTGCTCATTTAGGAGCATAAATTCAGTCTAGTGAGTATTGCTGAAGATCCATGTGGTTAGAATGCTGAAATCAGTGGTTATGACCTGTTTAGGAAGGACCAAGTGGGCAAAAGGGGAGGAGGCGTGGCACCATGTCAAAAATGGCATTGGCTGTTTGTGAGTCACTGTCAACTTGGAAGCAAATGACCTTGGATGCTTATGGCTCAATGTCCTAACAGCTAAAGCACAAGATGGAGTATTAGCTGGCATGGGCTGCAGACGACCAAATCACACTAGGGAACAGGATGACCAGCTCCTTAGACACTTATCTATAATGTGTAGGAAAGAAAGCTGTGTGCTTCTGGGTGACTTCAATCTGAGAGACGCATGCTGGAGGTCTCATGGTGCCAGTAGTAAAAAGTCCTTGAAATTTCTCAAAACATAGGTGACAATTTCCTAACGTGAAAAATCTTGCATCCAATACTGGAAAATTCTATATTAGACCTCTTCTTCACAAGAAAGAGGAATTGATCGCAGAACTAAATTAGTGATAGTTTAGGTACAAGGGATTGTGACTTGATTAAACTTGTTATGTGCAGACCAGTAATCTATCTACTTGGTGCTTTAAACAGGTCAATTTCACAAAGCTGACTAGACTTTATGAGCCAAATTAGTTTGGAGAAGGAATTTTAACAGGCAAATTTGAAAGATAATTGGGAGCCATTTAAGAACATTTCACTCACTGCTACAAAAAGCCACAATCACACAACTGAGGAAGAAGGCCACACTGGTTAAAAAACAGCCTGGCTCAAAGGGGAAATGCAAGCAGCCATAAAATAACTATATCTATCTAGCGATATCTAGAACAAATGGAAGAAAGGGGAAGTTGACAGTAATGAACAGAAGTCCAAAACTAGGAATTGTAAAAAATTGGTATGGGAAGCAAAGTGACGCAAGGAGAAATCTGTGTCCAGCAGAGTCCAGGACAACAAGAAGGAGTTTTTAAAAGTATATTAGCAACAAAAGGATTTCTAGCAATGGTATTGGTCCATTACTATGACAGAAATGTCAGAACTGTCAATAATAATGCAAAGAAGGCAGACGTGTTCGATAAATATTCTGTATTTAGGAAATAGCCAGATGTATTCAGATCAAATGGTGATAAAATACTTTTTGTTCCAAAATTAATTAAGGGGCATATTAAACAGCAGCTACCACAGCCAGACATTTTAAAATCAGCAGCTTTGGATAACTTGCATCAAAGTTTAACTGTCCAGAGAGCTCCTTGGCCAGCTCTTTTAACATTGATTGTTTATAAGACTTGGAACACTGGGGAAGTTCCAGAGGACTGCAAGAAAGCTCATGTTGTACCAATATTTTAAAAGGTAAATGGGATGACCTGGGTAACTATAGGCATATCAGCCAGACATTAATCCCAGGATAAATAATGGAATGGCTGAAACAGAATTCAAATAATAAAAGAATTAAAGGAGGGTAATATAATTTATGACAATCATCCTAGGTTTATGGAAAACAGATCCTGTCAAAGTAACGATTTTTTTTTTGCATGACATTTTGATTAAGAAACCTGAACTATACAAATTCAACACGGCACACATTAAATGGATTAAAAACTGGCTAAATATATAATTGTAAATGCAGAATCATTATTGAGCAAATGTTTCTAGAGGGGATTGGTTCTTGGCCCTATGCTATTTACAATGACCTGGAAGAATACAAAATAATCACTCATAAATTTTGCAGAGGACACACAGTATGGGGGAGTGTTAAATAATGAAGAGGACAGGTCACTGATAGAGAGAGATCTGGATCACTTGGCAATCTGGGTGCAAGCAAACAAGATGAGTTTTAATCTGGTCGAATGTAAAGGCATACATTTGGGACATAGAATGCAGGCAATACTTCCAGAATGGGGGACTCTATCCTGGGAATCAGTGACTCTGAAAAAGACTGGTAATTGTGGTGGACGAACATGAGGTCCCAGTGTGATGTTGTGGCCCATAGAGCGAACATGATCCTCAGATGCATAAATAAAGGAATCTTGAGTAGGAATAGAGAGGTCATATTACCTTTGGATTTGGCTCTGGTGTGTCCACTACTGAAATACCGTGTCCAGTTTTGCTGTCCACAATTTCAAGAAGAATGTTGACAAATTGGAGAGAGTTCAGAGAATAGCAACAAGAATGATGAAAGGATTGGAAGAAACATCCTTTATAGCGATAGACTCAAGGAGCTCAATCTATTTAGCTTAACAAAAAGAAGGTTAGGGCCAACTTGATCAAAGCCTATAAGTCCTACAAGGGGAACAGAATATTAATACTAGAGGGCTCTTCATCCCAGCAGACAAAGGTATAACAAGATCCAGTGACTGGAAGCTGAAGCCTGAGAAATTCAGACTAGAAATAAGGCACACCTTTTTAAAAGGGAGTAATTAACCACTGGAACAATTTACCAAGGGCTGTGGTGGTTTCTCCAGCAAGTTTAAAATCAAGATGAGATGTTTTTTCTAAAAAAATCTGCTCTAGTTTAAACAAATTAATTCAAGGCTGCCCTATGGCCTGTGTTCTACAGATTAGATGATCACAATGACCCCTTCTGGCCCTATAATCTACTAATCTCTTTTAGTGTAAATTGAAAAGAGTGACAAAAATAGAATCTGTGTCTGAGGCTGTAAAAATAGTGTATTATTTGGTATTATTTGCTTCTAGCCCTTGATCATGGCATGTACAGGCAAATCATATCCACACAAAGACATGGGCAGGATTAGGGTTGCACATAAAAGTAAACTCTCACTTTTTGATTTTTTTCTCCAAGTGCATTGCCTGGAATCTTAATGATCTCTCAACTTTCTCAAAGATGAAATGTGTGTATATGGATAACAAAGATGCAGAGAGATTGAACCTAGCTTGAATGACCAGCATCAGCTGCCTAGTGGAGGCTAATTTTTAGAATCAGACAGAAGATTTCAGGGATGTACATTATGAAATAGCTTGACAACCCTGGTTACAAATGGACCTTCCTGACCTGCACCACTGATAGTTTATCCCGGTCATTAAAGAACAGCAAATTCCAGAGCTGAGCCTCTTTGCTTTAGGTATTGATTCTATTCTTAAACAGCAGTCAGGGCCCAAGCCCATGCATAAGGGATCATTGCTTTTCTCAGATGGTTGCAGTCCCTCAGCCCACAGGCATATGACACAGTAGCAGCCCTGGACACTCCATAATCCCCTAGGAATGTGTGGTGTGGATCGGAGTGTGATGCCATTCACCACTCTGCTCCATCAGATACAGGGTGTGGAGGACTGTCATTAACTTAATTGCTGAGTGCAATAAAGTGAATCCCTCTATGCCTTCTTTTTATGGTCTGATCTCATTCGAGTGCTACACATACTGAATTACATTAGGAGGGCAGCAAAAGTAAATCTTTTTCAAAGAAGCAGTACAATGTGGACTATCAAGGATAAATATATGTAAATTGCCATGGAAATCACACTGTTGGAGCAAGACTAAAGAGTTGCCAAAAGGCATTTAGAATTCCAAAGCTTATTGCACAAGGCATTAAAAAAGGTCAGTGTTTCTTGAAATAAGGATCTTTACAAATAAACACATTTGCTCAAGACTTGGTGAGTCATGCGGGAAAGGAGCTCAGAGCACTTTCAGTGTAATGGTTTTGACAGGCCATGATCAGGGTGAGCTTCTCATGTTTACAGTTCATCAATAGTTTTTCCAGCTGTACAGTCAATCTTTAAACCGGGTTTAGTCAGGGAGAAGACTTGGCAGCTTGTTTCCCCTGAAAAAATGCTATTCGATTTCTTTTCTGCTGTGCATTTGATAAGTATTTGAACTTCAGATCGTAGAGGGTCACTCAAACACCTGCCTTTTTCTTTCTTTTTTTTTTTTTTTACTCGTGTCTCATCTCTTTAACAGCGTCAATGTTTGACTTTTACAGTTTGTGCACTTAAAGAAAGTGTATCTATCAAAGCCTATTTATTGCAAGGGATTTGGTGTGTACTGTGCTGGGCCTGTGTTGATACACTGGTTGGAAATGATTGTGAACTGTAGCTTCAGGTTCAAAATTCATACTTAATTTACAAGCCAGAAAGATTTAAGGTTTCTTTCTTCAGGCTGGGCTTCTAATCTGGGGGATGAAATGTACATCATTGTCCAGGGCCCTTATCTATCTTAGGTACTCTGAACTCCCCACATCTAATGTATGTATCCTCAAAACCCACTGGGAGGCAGAGCAGTGCTGTTATCCCCAGTTTATATATGGGGAACTGAGGCCCAGAGAGACTAATGCCAAGATTTCCAAAAGTGACTAGTTGTTTGGGGTTTGAGATAGACAGTTCTGAGCACCCTCTAAAAATCAGCCCCTTTAGAAGGCATCTCCAGTTGGGCAACCAAAATCACTAGCCACTTCTGAAAAACTTGGCCTAAATGACTTGCCCATGGTCACACAGGAAGTCTGTGGCACAGCAGAGAATTGAATCCATGTCTCCTAAATCCCATGCTAACACCTTGACTAATGGATCATCCTTATAACTGCAGTAAGAGGGGCAAAGCAGAGCCCACTATATTACTTGAAACACCCAGGACATTTCACACCCTTGAAAGGACGCTGGTTTTGTGGTCTGTATATTGACATTTATTTCACCAGTGTATCCTTTAGTTTGGCATTTTTGAGGGCACTCCCTCCCTATGCCCCAAAATATGTTCACTGACTCAAGAATGTCTACAGAATTTGTAAAATGGCCTTAAGACGGAGAGGTGTTCTACTGAATCAATCCACAAATGGCATTTGAAAAAAAAATCACATTTCATATTAGCAAACTATAGAAAAATAAATATTAGTACGGCAAGTCTGAATGAACTTCCATAGAAGGAAACATACAGGTCATCCCTGACCCGCTGTCCATCAACCCCAAGCTAATTTTAGACTAGAAAATAGGTTTAAGAACAATCCCTGATGGGAAAAATCCTATATAATTTAAAAGAAGACTAGAACCTCTCTGTAGGGTTTCTTTGGGGACCATTTTATAGGATTAAATGGAGAATTATAGCTGTTCTAAAGGATGCTTTCAAAACCCCCCAAACCTACAGAAAGATTCTCATTATCTGTTAAATTCTTTAGGTTTTTAGAGTAACTTCTGTAGAATATTATCAGTTTCACCCTATGACATGCTATAGGATTTTTCCATAAGTAAACTTTCCCCCGCAGCTGGGCTCTGTGCTTTGTGCCCCAGGGAGGGTGGGGGCAGCAGGAATGTTAGCTGTGGGGATACCGTATGTTCTGAACAGTACATTGGAGCTCTATGGCTCTGTGAAGCAGTCGTGCATTATCACAACTGACGTTAGAGCCGTACTGAGTACGGTACTAACCTTCTGTTACCCACAGATCTGGAGGATGGGAGTCCATCTCATTTAACCTTCGATCTCAGCTGCCTGAGCTCTGGCCCAGACTCAAGGATTTAACCAGCCTGAAACGGACTTGGTGTGAATCAGTGGTGTTTTCAATACCAAACCATCCCCCTACCCAGCTAGTGTCCTTCTGAGGGCTCAGTGTCCCCTTGGGCCAGTTCTCAGGATTCTCTTGGCTATAAATTAGCCTGGCTCCCTCCAAGGTTTTTCAAATCTCACTCAAAGCAGAAAGCATTTCGCTAGAATAACTCTGTGGCTTTGAAACAATTCAAACTCCCACTCGGTTTTTCTTTTTGGAAGGTAATTACTGAATATAGATATGAAGGAGGGGGGCGGAGGGACAGAGTGAGAAAGCGAGATACTTGGATGGATGGAAGGATGGATGGATAAATTCAGATTATGCACCAATTCTCTCTCATTAAATTCTTATCCTAGAGTAACTATATTTGAGTCCCAATCTTGCTTCTGTTGAACCCAGTGGAAATTTTGCCATCAACTTCAATGGCAGCAGGTCTGGGCCCGGAATAGTTAATATCTGAGGGTTCAGTTCTTCTTCTTCGTCTCTTGAGACTTGCTGGGTGGAAGGGGCATATAACCAGAGCCTGATGGCACAAAGGCTTTCAAAAGCATAATACCTCCCCTGGCACTAGGGAAGCCCTGGGAGAGCTACCTATTGCTACACCTGTTTGACAGGTGTAGCCAGTGCTGATCCAAGAACAGCCATGCCCAGGGCTATGTCCCCACGCAGATATGCTCCCTCAGGTGAGCCCCCACCCACAGTGCTCCCCATATGGTTGCCCCAGCATGGGTATTGCCCCCCGCAGCACACAGCTGTGTTAGAGTGACCCTAATTTGCTCCTCAATGCTTAGTAGCAGAATGTCTTTCCCAGGTAACAGTTATTAAAAGTGACACCACTTCTAACAAGTCTGTCACTGTTATAATTCAGTATCCAGACATGCTGGTTATAATTCAGTATCCTGCCTCACTTTTATATAACATCAGAAACGACATTAAAAGAACATTGTTACAGTTGCAAAATCAAGCACTCAAAAATTAGGAAACACAATTTGTTAGTCTCTAAGGTGCCACAAGTACTCCTGTTCTTTTTGTGAATACAGACTAACACGGCTGCTACTCTGAAACCAGATTTAAGGTTGCCTGAGCAACCTTAATCCCGCTTCCTCATGGGTGTGCATTACAATATAGTCTCTAATTACGTAATCACACATTTTGTTTCCCCAGAATTTTTTGAAAATCTCTCCCTATCTCCCTGTGGTGAAAACTGCCCTAAGTAACAGCCTAAGAAGAGTTTCAGAGTAGCAGCCGTGTTAGTCTGTATCTGCAAAAAGAAAAGGAGGACTTGTGGCACCTTAGAGACTAACCAATTTATTTGAGCATAAGCTTTCGTGGGCTACAGCTCACTTCATCGGATGCATGCAGTGGAAAATACAGTAGGAATATTTTATATACACAGAGAACATGAAACAATGGGTGTTACCATTCGCACTGTAACAAGAGTGATCAGGTAAGGTGAGCTATTACCAGCAGGAGAGAATGAAAACCTTTTGTAGTGATAATCAAGATGGGCCATTTCCAGCAGTTGACAAGAACATGTGAGGTACAGTGGGGGAGGGGGGGAATAAACCTGGGGAAATTGTTTTACTTGGTGTAATGACCCATCCACTCCCAGTCTCTATTCAAGCCTAATTTAATGGTGTCCAGTTTGCAAATGAATTCCAATTCAGCAGTCTAAGAAGAGACCTGCTAAAAGTTGTTGCCAAGTTGAATCTGGTCTTTAATGAAAGGTTTGATCAACTGTATGCAAAACCTTAGGAACACTTTAGTTCTTGCATAAGATGGGGAACGGCTTTAAACACAACATGGTGATTGGCACCTTTGCAATACTTGAGATACACAGATAGACTCATGTGCTTAGTCACTACAGAGGTGCCCAGACACCAGGGTGATGGACATTACATAGGTACTACTAGGTTTCAGAGAAGCAGCTGGGTTAGTCTGTATCCGCAAAAAGAAAAGGAGTACTTATGGCACCTTAGAAACTAACAAATTTATTTGAGCATAAGCTTTTGTGAGCTACAGCTCACTTCATCGGATGCATGCAATGGATTCACCTTGCCCATGTGCCTTCTGATTGGGGAGTGTTTTACACCCACCTGGCACAGGAGTACATGGGGCAGGGCAATAGAGAATCAGCCCATAGCACTGAAGGGTTCACATGGCATTGATTTAGTGTGTAAATCACCCACCTGCCAACCTATGTACCCATAGAGAGCCAAAGGTGAGGAAGCTGGGTAGCCCACCAAGAGCATGAAAAGAGGGAAGGTACTGGGGAACTCCATTTTGACCCAAGTCATAACAAGGGCAAAACAGGTCTATCAGCCTCGGAGTTTCACATGAATCCTAGTTAACTGACTGGGGGACTGGTCAACACTGGGAAGATTGTAGCAATTGCCAGTCATGTCCCGGCAAGAGATGCTTGTAAAGAAACAGAGACAAATGGATGATCAATGCAGTAACATCCACCAGTAGCCATAACAGACCGAATAAATACCATAGCGACCTTTCTAAGACAGGAATGGGGACAGCCAGAGCGTGGTGATGCCTTTATCCCAGGCATAGATGATGAATTATTCATGGAGGATTAGAAGCAGCACAGTCAGGGCAATAGTTTTTAAGAGGTCAAAAGTGACAAATATGTAAATAACGGCAGCTACTTATTAGTAACCACTCTGGATATTCAGGGGTTTTTTTTCCCATTGCAATTCAAGTCACAAATACCTGGTAAAAATACAATCACATGCCAATCACCAATTCACCAGAGAAACATAAAATAGGAGTGTTTGAGAGCCACAGACACATAACCCTCAAATGCGACCTATTGTTATCCTGTTGCCAACAGCAAAAGAGGATGACATTACCCCTGTTGTGTGGCATTCCCAGGGACTTTGAATTTATTTTTCCCCCCATTTTGCTCTTCTCCTCTGCTCACAGGTCTGCAACAACATGACATTTTCTGCTCTCATCCTAGTCTTTTGCACTAAATAAGAACAACTTGGCAACGTTCCCCCTCCCCCCCGAGAAAACGGGGACATTAGGTTAAGTAATATGGCTGCTGTACATGGAGTAGCACATCCAAGAAGAGGAGATATCTCCTCTAATTTGATGACCTTTTGGTGTATTTCATCAGTTGAGCACCTATAGATAACTATCGAGAGGTGATCTTTATGCTGAAGGTACCTAATTACGTGCTCAGAACTCAACATGCACCCAATCTGCTGAGCTCTTTTTAAAAAAACTGGCCTAGCAGACTAAAGCCATTGCTATATGATGCAGATTCTCTATGCTGGGCTTCTTCTGCCTGACATACCATGCTGAGTATCTTTTATCCCTAGTTTCCTCCAACTTTTCTCTTTACGATGGTTCTTTTTCTTCGAGAATAAAACAAGTGTAAAATATTCTTGTCCGGTAAGATGGATCTGGCCTTACATTGTACTTACCTGTATGGGGTTTTCTTATTTCGTTGTAATTGCTATGGGTGTTTTTTTTTCCTCCGTACAATAAAAACATTTACTTAATAAAATTGAGTAGCAATGGCGGATGTAAGGATGGTTAGAGATGACCATCCCTGGCAGACCCAAACAGTAGCATTCTTAATTTTGGATTTGATGCCTAAATACCAAGGTGGAGGGGAGATCAGAAATAGATAGAACCTGAGAATATTGTCATAAAAATGTTACCTTTGCAGGAATCATAATCTATTTGCCTGTCCTTTACTATTAGGTTTACAAAAAATGCCTAGATTTTCAAGCCTGTCAAATGCAGTTACTCAGCCTGGATGAGGTGGGTGAATTTTGCAAGGCAGAGATAGAGACAAACAAGATAAAGGAATCATGCTACCTGTTGCAAAATGGAACAATATGCCGTACACATGAACTCATTGGATCATTCCTTCTTTGGAAGTGCTAACCATGGAATAGTTACAGGCTAGGTGCCTCCGAGGATGGAAATTGGTTGGGGTACAGACATGAAGTAGCCAACACACCACAAACTGGAAAAGTTCAAATAGAAGAACTGACAGTTGCAGTTCACCTGTCTGAAGCTTTAAAATTCTGGTACTGTTCCTTGTCCCTGGGACTGAAATTAAAATAGAACAATGGCAAATTAGTCTCACTTATCAGGCTGTCTGCAGTGAAACATGGTGAGAAAGTGAAATCCACTCACAGGGCAGCGATTGAAACAAGAGCAGAAAGTGGTTTAACTTCACTCTGCCCTTGCTAGAGATAGAATGACTCGGTCAGTCTCAGAGGCAGCGCTGTAAGTTACTCACAGGGCAAGACACATAACCCGGAACAGCAGCTGCAGGTATTTATTCTGACTGTGCTTAACTGTAGCATCTGTGAGTCTCACAGTAAATTATAAACAAATACATACAAAATATCAAGCTGACCTTACAGATGACTTGATTAAAATAGGGCTCATGATCTGCTCTCACAAAAGGCACATACTTTAACAAACTACCCTTGAGGTATGGTAAGTAAAAACGTGAGCTCTATAAAGTGCATCGGAGTTGGCCTCTGGTGGAGAACTTGGAAACGTCAGCTCCCCAGGCAGAGATGCTCAAGTGAGAGGTGCCTTGCCTGTGATCCCGCAGAGGACAACCCCAGCAATCAACAACATGAGTGACTGGGCAGGATGCAGAACAGAATGGAGCACAGGGGGAAAGTGATTTCCAAAAGTAACCAGATCCGAGAGCATTCAAGGCTTCACAGGGGACAACCAAGAGCTCAAACTGCACCAGAAGAGGAGGAGACACTGAAGGGAAATGAACGTGGCAGAGGAGTATATAAGCCAATAAACGAGGCTCCAGCACCATTCATATTGTGCTGTTATTTGACAAGACAGGTGTAGATCTAACACCCCACAACATGAACATTGTTTTTCTTGCCTTTTGTGGTTTGGAGTTCTAGATCCCTGGGGTTCATATTGCACGCCGTAGCATGGTATCCAGGCACAGATGCAGAGCTGATTCTGGGCTCTCTAAGGAGGGCTAAAAACAAATAATTGTTGGCAAGAGTGGTTTCCATGGACAGAGAGGCCCCTGTTTTTATAACTGCATGTATGTGCATAATGTCTGTGCACAAGGACTGTACTTTGATTTACAGTCTCAGCAACCACACACACAAATTTTCCTTTTTTGCACCATTATGGAAATCTCTGTCTTAGTGTCAATATGGATTTCTGTTTCTGCTCTGGGGGATAAGGTCTGATTTTTCTGGGCCTCATTTTGCAGAAATCAATCCTTTCTTTTTTTTTTTTTTTTGTCATCACAGAATACATGGTAATTTGAGTACAAAAATGGATTTTGTTCTGAAATCTTTTTGATGTGTGTTGGGTGGGCCAAGGTTAATTTCACTTCAGACAATTATTCCTTTATATTCATTTCATACATTTGTCAAGCAAGGTCACCATCCAGTCAATTGTAGCCAATATTCAATATTTTCCCCTCAGAAATCTCAAAATAGATGTGCATGTCAAGTGAGGTTTATGTTTGCTTTGGGTAATGGCATCAAGAGGTTAACACTTTCAAACGGGCTACTTTGTATTTTCCTAGGATATAAATATTCATCAGGACACGGAATGTGCTTTAAAATAAAGCACAGCCCTACCTGCAGATTATATTTCTAAAATATTAAATTTAAAATGTTTGAGCTGATCGACCTAAGCATGGAGCTTAGAAGGTAAGACTGTAAAGACTCATATGTGAATCATCAGGGCTAGTCCCACCAATCAATGAAGTTAACACTTTTTTGTTATATAATCAATTTTAAATGCTATAATGAGGAATGCAATAGTGTATAATATAATAAGGAATGCAAACTCTGAAATGTCTTCTGTTTATTGAATTTTTGTGGAGCTCTGTCAATATACATGAGCAAAGAAAGTAGACACCAGTAACCAAACAGACACGGTCACTCTTTATCACAGCAGGTGTCTCCTTAATCAAAGGAATCTCTCTAGATGCCTGCTGATACCTTACTTTCTCCCTGAAGTCTGGGTTCACATTGAGCCATGGTTCATTATAGTCTGAGCTTTAGGATTTCACAAAAGGAATGGCAAAATAGATGGATTCAATTTGTACATTTAACCCTAGAGAAGAGAAAAGAAAAGATACAGATAACTTTAGGAAGAAATGTGAAGCCATAAACCACAGTGAGTTCTCTGAAGATTGCTTTTGAAAAAAACATCTTCAACTATTTCCTAAATATCAATGACTAAACTAAATTGTAGCAAGATAAAACTTCAATAAATAAGTCCAAGAAATCATGTCAAAGATTGTAAAAGGCTATATCACAATTCTAGCCTTTCTCCAAGGACACAGAAGGAGTCAGTTCCTGGAGAGCTGGGGACAGGATTCAGAACTCCTGGCTGCTGGACCTGTGCTTTAACCACTAGATAACACTCCTTCTCCTTGTACACTTGTACTATGTACTATGTACTGGATATATTAGATGGCTCTGAAAGTGCCTTTCAGATAGATTGGGTAATTGTATATCTGAAGACCCAGGGAGATGAGGAGAAGAGGCTGAGTTTTCATTCCATTTCCCTCTTCACTTTCCCGTGTGCCAAGGCTGGGGTTGTCAAAGCAGCCTACGGGAGTTGGATTTGGGTGCTTTACCTCCTTAGGCATCTACATGCTATTTGTGCTGATAAGAGTTAATAACAACAAAGGCCACAGCAGAGCCATTCTATGAATCAGCCAGGGAGAGAACGTAAGAGCGGCCAGACTGGGTCAGACCAAAGGTCCATCCAGCTCAGCATCCTGTCCTCCGACAGTGGCCAGTGCCAGGTGCCCCAGAGGGAATGAACAGAACAGGGAATCATCCAATGATCCCTCCCGTCGCCCATTCACAGCTTCTGGCAAACAGAGGCTAGGGGACACCATCCCTGCCCATCCTGGCTAATAGCCATTGATGGACCTATCCTCCATGAACTTAGTTAGTTCTTTTTTGAACCCTGTTATAGTCTTGGCCTTCACAACATCCTCTGGCAAGGAGTTCCACAGGTTGACTGTGCGTTGTGTGAAAAAATACTTCCTTGTGTTTGTTTTAAATCTGCTGCCTAGTAATTTCATTTGGTGACCCCGAGTTCTTGTGTTATAAGAAGGAGTAAATAACACTTCCTTATTTACTTTCTCCACACGTGTCATGATTTTATAGACCTCTATCATCTCCTCCCTTAGTTGTCTCTTTGCAAGCTGAAAAGTCCCAGTCTTATCAATGTCTCCTCAAATGGAGGCAGTTCCATACCCCTAATCATTTTTGTTGACCTTTTCTGAACCTTTTCCAATATATCTTTTTTTTAGATGGGGCGACCACATCTGCATGCAGTATTCAAGGTGTTGGAATACCATGGATTTATATAGAGGCAACATGATACTTTCTGTCTTATTATAATGAGGGGGTCATTTACAAGGTGAACCATGCACTTTGACACCCTTCTCTATAGAAGAGCCCTCCTGTGGTTGCTGCAGAGTGGTGCTAACTATTTATACATTTAAAAAAAAAACCTTGTATTAACTTGATAAATGAGGTTAATGTCAATTTATTGGAGTGTACATTATGTGCATTTAAAATCCATGGGAAAATCCATGTGAGCAGTAATTAGTATGATATAGGAGACACTTAGCAAAGTTTAACATCCTGGCCATTTCATCGAAGCTCCTGTCAAGATACCCAGAGCAATCACAGCACATTGTGGACACATTGGGACACAAATGCCATTTTTGAGTTATAGTACTTTAAAAATAAAAAAATAATTAAATAAAAAGGGCCTAGCTTTCAAAAGTGGTGATTTTGGGTGTCCAACACGGGACTCTTGGAAGGAGCCGGATTTTTGGTAGGTGCTGAGAGCTCCTGCCCTTTAAAAATCAGGCCCCTTTAAAGTATCTCAGATTGGGCTTCCAAAAAGCACTAGTCACTTTTGAAAATGTACATCTAGGTATTTTTGAAGTAAAATCACAATATGTTCTGCACTGATCAGTCTCTATTTTAAATGCATTAAGTAGGTGTTGCATAGCAAGCCTGGGACCAGAGCTGGTTTGCATGAGCAAAAATAGGAATTTAAAACAACCAGCCCCACAACACTACAACTGTGAAAATGCCCCAACACTGGCAATGCAAAACTAACAGCCTCTATTATCCACTCCTACCTGAGTAAAAGGAGGCTTCTATCATACATTATTAGAATCAAAGAATCATAGGGTTAGAAGGGACCACCAGGGTCATCTGGTCTAGCCCCCTGCCAAGATGCAGGATTTGTTGGATCTAAACCCTCCCAGACAGATGCAGTCCAGCCTCCTTTGGAAAACCTCCGGTTAAGGAGCTTCCATGGCCTCCCCAGGCGTCTGCTCCACTGGTCGACGGTTCTTACAGTTAGGGAGTTTTTCCTGAGATTTAATCTAACTCGGCTGTGCTGTAGTTTGAACCCACTGCCTCTTGTCCTGCCCGCCGTGGCAAGAGAGAACAACTTTTCTCCATCCTTTTTATGGCAGCCTTTCAAGTATCAGAAGACTGCTATCATATCCCCTCTTAATCTCCTCTTTTCAAACTGAACATACCCAGTTCCTTCCGCCTTTGCTCATACGGCTGCATTCCATCCCTTTGATCATCTTTGTTGCTCACCCCTGGATCCTTTCCAGTTTCTCTACATCCTTTCTATACATTGGTGACCCAACGTGGACACAGTCCTCCAGCGGAGGCCTGACCAGTGCCGAGTAGAGCAGTAGTCTCACCACCCAGGATTCGCATGCTATGTCTCTGTTAATGCAACCTAAAAATTTATTTGCTTTTTTTTGCAATAGCATCGCATTGCTGACTCATGTTGAGGCTGTGATCCACCACAACTCCCAGAACCTTCTCAGCAGCGCTGTTGCCAAGCCAGTTATCCCCCATTCTGTATTTGTGCATTTGGGTTTTCTTCCCTAAGTGCAGCACCTTACCTTTGTCTTTGTTGAATTTCATTTTGTTGTCTATAACCCAGTTCTCCAATGTATCAAGATCCCTCTGAATTTTAGCTCTAGCACCCAAAGTGTTGGCAACCCCCTTCGCCCCCAGCTGTGTGTCATCTGCCAACTTGATCAGTCTGCTTTCTATACCTACATCCAGGTCATTAATAAATATGCTCAACAACACTGGCTCCAGAACAGATCCCCCTGGAACCCCACTTGAGACCTGCCTCCAATCTGACAGCATTCCATTAATAGCTACTCTTTGTTTGCAGTTGTTTAACCAATATGTCTCCACATATTTTATTAATTAATAATACAGAAGCTTGGAGATGCCTTTAACAAGATCAGGGCTCTATTAACCTAGGTCCTGCACATATACACAGCAAGAGACAGTCCCTGTCCTGAGGAGCTTGCAATCTAAACAGAGGAGAAAGGGAAACAGGCACAGAGAGATAAAGCAACTTTCCCAAGGTCACAGGTAGAGCAGGAATAGAAGCCAGGTCTCCTGACTCCAAGCCCAGTGCTCTGTGCACTAGATAATGCTGCCTTCCTGTATGCACACAGCATATATAGAAATGTGGGGGTAAAATTCAAGCCGGTTACTTGTGCCTTGGTAAGTATCCGTTGTTTTACGCCCAGGGCAGGAGAGAAGGGCTGAGGTTCATCCAGGAGGTGACTCTGTTTCAAATCAGTGGAGTTCCAAGAGTAGCAAGTTTAGTTCAAGGTGTTTGATGGACTTCGGAGTTAAATCATCCTCAGGCGGGAGCTGGGGCATCACCTACTCAAGACAGCTTTAGAACAAACACTCCCCTTTGTAATTTACAAGTGTTTGATCCACATGCTGAAGTGATTGGTTCCCCTGTGCCAATACAAAATGCTCTGTGTCCACAGAGAGTGCGGGGTGATCCCACCTACATCTGAGCTCAGTGGGTTACTCTCTGCCAGTTGTCTGTATATTCCCTAGACTAACAATAACATTTGGCATGTCTAGACCACATTCCAACCACGGATTCAAAAGCATTTGACAAATATGGATTAACACACATAGCCCTGCTGAGAGGCAGGTGTCATTATCCCATTTTACAGATGGTAAAACTCAGACACAGAAGTGCAACGATTTGCACCAGGTTATACAACTGCAGAGTCAGGGATCGTAACTCCTATTGCCATGTTCTCACCATTCAACCACACTCATCTGAATCTCTGTATTCTAACCACCGGGAAGTTAGCATATTATCCCCCGTGGGACAGTCTATTCACAGCAGTAAAGCCTGGAGGATCCCTTTCTCCTGTAATAATCCTCAAGGTCTTCTCCCTTTAAAACCAATGCTACATCCCACAGCCATCGGCCTCAACTCGGGATTTTTCAGCCTTTGTTAGCCATCCCTAATTGCGTACAGCCGTAATGGAAGCAGCGACCGTACATGGAAAAATTCCACATAAGCCTCATTCACATGCAGACTTCCACCGCTATTAAAGAGTCACAGCTCTGGAGACGCCAGACGACACACCGCTCCTATGCGGTTATACAATGCCCAACTCTGAGCTGGTTCACAGCACACATTTCACTTTCACCCATCACAGTGACTGCTCTGTTACTCCTCCCGCGCCACTCGCAGGCAATGTGGAAGCTGTCACTTTGTACAGCCCTGAATACAGGTACTCGAGCCATATAAACACATTGTCATTCTAACAGAGACAACTGCAGGCCTTCTATCCAAACCAAAGAAAACAACCCCCTCCCCAAGACAGTTTCTCAAAGATTAGTTCTCAGGAGCTGGTTAAAGCAATCTGTGCCTCAGGGTAAATACTGGCTACATGGAGGTTCAAAGCAAACTGGGTATTTGAGCACAGGCGTGTTTGAAAGGTCAGGGGTCTGGCAGGCAGTTTGTGACCTGGCTCCCTTCAGAAGCATGGTCTATGGCTCTTGCTCTTTGACCTCATTCCAAAATCAGAACTTCCAGGAATTCCACTTTCCCGCTTCCACTGAGACTTTTACTTGTGTATTGGAGGCCATGGTCTAGAGTCTTTAGTCCAGCCGTGCTGTACCTGGTGCAGGACCACAGGGGGTGGGACTGGGACAAAGTTGGCTCTAAACCACCTGTCACAGGGGGACACTCACATCTTGTGAGTGCCTCCTATGGGCTGGCAGTGGTACTGCAATTTTTCTTTTTTGCTCTTGATGCCCCGTCAGCTGCCGACCTGGCCAGGCAGGTCTTCAATGGCTCAGCCCTCTGGCCAAGTCACACAGAGTCAATATGCATAAATGAACATCTTCGGGGTAACAAAGGTCCAGCTAGGACTATCACTGTACCCTTGTTAGCGTCTTCAGCCCTGTCTCTGGGCTCAGTCCCTCCTGGGCTAACTTTAAAGTCCTTTCATGCCCTGTTATAGAGCAGCGCCCCCAGGGGTTTCTGCCTGGAGACCCTTTGTCTTCACTGGTTCTCACTGCCCCAGATCTCCAACCAGGTCATCTCTCAAGTTTAGTCCCCTTCTGAGGAGTAACTAAGAGTTCACCAGACAGTCTGTCTGCCCTTACCAGGGTCATGAGCCCTTTAAATTCCAGCCCTTTGCTTGGGCTTCTAAACGAGCTTAGGCCTCTTCCCCAGTGGCTGGTGGGGGGACCCAGGTCCACCCACTACTCTGGGTCCCAAACCAGGGACCCTATGAACAGCAGTCATGTACTACTCCCTTTAACTCCTTCAGTTAGCTGCTGCTGTTCTCCCTGGGCTTCTTCCCACTGGGTCTCTTCCCGGCCACCTCAGCCTGTAGGGTTACAGTTCTCAGGTGCACGTTCTACTTGCAGAAAGCGGAATGCAGCCAGAACTCAACTTCTGGTTCTCTCTGAGGCTCCTGTGGCCATAGCATCCATCCTTTCCCTCTGGCCCCAGCAAGGAACTGACCTGCTCAGGCCCTGCCGCTCTTTTTAGCCAAGCCTGCTGTGCTGTGATTGGCTACTTCCCTGCAGCCTTTCTAGGCAGGCCTGAAAGATCCAGCTCTGCTGTTGCTTTCCTGGGGTGGGGTGTGGTAGGAACCAGAAGCCTCCAGCAAGGGGCCTCAAAGGACCTGATACACCTTGTCACACCACCTTTATACTCCCCCCAAACCTAGGGCTTGATGGGGACTGGTTGATCCCCATTGTATGTAAGTGCACTAGGAATACAGTCACATGACCGGACCGTTAAAGTGACTGGATACATCCTAGTCAGGAACAACAGAGTGGGCCGCAGTGACACTACATCAAAGATACCTTTGCCAGTGGTCGAGTTATTGACAACCCAGAAGAACAGGAACTGGAATACTTATGGATCAGTGTTCCAAGTGATAAATCATAGGACAGGGTTCTGATGGGGTTCTATTACAGACACCAAACCAGGTGAAGGAACAGCATAAGCAGCTCTTTAAACATCTATCTATAACGTATGGAAAGAACAATTGTGTTATCATGGGGGTTTTCAATTTGGGGGACACGTGCTACAGGTCTCATGCTGCCTTGTAGCTTCTAAACATTATAAATAACTGTCTAACACAAAAAGCCTCGCAACCAACTCAGGGTAATTCTATATTAGACCTGACTCTAATGGATAAAGATGAATTGATCACAGAACTAAAAACTGATGCTTACTTAGGTACAAGTGATCACAACCTAATTTCATTTGCTATCTGCAAATAGAACACAGTCCAAAGCAGAAATACGTATACTTCATGTTTAAGGGCCGACCCGTCCCCGTTTGCCCCGTGTCGATGTAGACTACGAGCCCTTTGGAGCAGGTTCTGTATCGTACAATGTGTTTGTGGAGTGCCATGACAGACTGCGGGGAATTAACAGGTGGGCCTGCACTCTGATCACTCTGACACCAATTAGTTCCCCTGGAGAAAGCTGATTGGTAATTACCTTTAATCAGGCAGGTGGGCTGGATGAGCTAACGAGACAGTTAGCCCATCAGTTCAAGACTGATAAAGAGACACAGGAAGGAAGCCTCAGGGGGCAGAGAGGGGAACAGGCAGCTGAGTCTAGGCTTATGAAGGCCTCAGGGAAGGGAGGCCTCAGGTCCAGAGGAGAGGACCAGAAGCAGAAGCGATGTTGTAAATAGACTGTTGCACAGTCTAAAGCTGTTGGTGGAGGGAGCTCAAATACATCGCATGGTGCATACACAACCAGTAGAGTCTGAGCCAGTTTCTGTGGAGCAAAGAGACAGGAGCCTGCCCTGCTACAAGTGCCTCGCACAACGGAGTCTGATCTCCGCTGGGGCCTCTAGCCAGTGTGTAACAGGATATTAACAGCCAGATGGCTACCAGCCTTGCCAAAACAGCCCATGGTAGGATTCAGGGGGAAGAGCTGGGAGGCTACTGTGACAGTGAGTGGGGCTGCAGGACTTTTTTAAAAATAGTACTAGATAGTTTTACGAACATTAATGAACATATCTAATTGTGTGAGATGAACAAGGGGCACCCCACTGTAATGAAAGCACAGCGGATCACCTTCATTGGTCAGGAATGTTTTCTATCCAGCGGGGTGTCATAGAATATCAGGGTTGGAAGGGACCTCAGGAGGTCATCTAGTTCAACCCCCTGCTCAAAGCAGGACCAATCCCCAATTAAATCATCCCAGCCAGGGCTTTGTCAAGCCTGACCTTAAAAACCTCAAAGGAAGGAGATTCCACCACCTCCCTAGGTAACGCATTCCAGTGCTTCACCACCCTGCTAGGGAAAAAGTTTTTCCTAATATGCTATGGAGGCTTTTATCATCCTTGCAGCAACAGGCACTGGTTATTTCTGGGGACAGAATACTGACCTAGATGGACCAGTGCATGATCCAGAAGGGCAACCTCAGCTGATGAGCAGCCTGAGGCCCGCTCCCTAGTGCGGTGGGTATGAAACACAATTAAGTGGGGATTACGTTACTTAACCAAATAATGCCACAACAGGGTCAGCTACAGAAAGCTCATTTAGCCACCCTCACTTCAAGAAAGTGAGCAATAACTTTGGCTTTCTAGAAAGATGGTGGTGATCCTAAGGGTTACACCTGGAGAGACCTCTATTTGGGACTGGGCGTAGTGAGGCAGGTGCCTGAGAAAGATGAATGGGCACAGGACAGTGTTTAAAATGTGGATAATTCAAACAAACTGGGCCTGGTTGTCCTCTCATTCACACCTGGTTTACACTTCTGTAATAACTTGGAGTTACTCCCAATTGACACCAGCGTAAGGAAGAGAACAATTAAGAGCACTATATTTAATGTTGCTGAGTTAAATTAAATCTGATGGAAACCAAACAGCTGTTACTTTTCAGGAACCAAAGCCCAGCTCAACTATTTCCTTTTCTCCATAAAAGTTCTGTGCATTTTCCCCTTTCTATATTAACAATGAAGTCAAAGAAGAGGAAAAACAATTTATTATAAACCACTAAAGAGGATGCACAAGAACAAAATATATTTGTCAAGTTTGAGCAATAAGGTAGCTTAATAAGATAGGCACATATTCTACAAGTGATAATTAAAATTCAAACACTACAATTTAAAACAAAGGCCACGTTAGCCTGGTAGTCTGTGAACTCCTGCCTAGACTCTAGATAACAAGTCAACCATTAATTTGTATTTTCCAGTGTGGGTGTCTCTATGGGTCCTTTGCTGATTCATTCAAGATTTATCCTCTTTTGCTTATGGGCTTTCTACAGTCATGTGACATAAATTGTTCCCACACAGCTACTGTGCATGTGTAACTGACATGTATTTAAAAGGCATCAGAGAGACAGTACAAACTCAACACTCACTTTGGCCATTTGAATAATCTACCATCAACACTCAGGAAGAGAAAATCTAGCACGTAACAGTTTGCCATTTAATTTCTTTGCATAAAATACATTAAAAAGCCATGAGCATGAACTGTTCAAGACAAGTTCTGTTTCCCACGCATAGAGAGCACCTGTTAATGTTAACAGCATATTTTGCCCCTTTGAGCTCAACATTTTCATTTCCAGTTAGTGTTGATATAGGGCAAAATTCAAGTATTTCCAATCCAGGAAAAGGAATATGTATAAATTCAGGTATGATTGAGGAGATATCTCCCTTAGAAGCCAGTCAGTATTTCTTGTGCATAAAAAGTATTTCATGCACTATCTTAACAGCCATCTTATGGCATAGCAGAGGCAGGTGGGTCTCAAAGTGACTAATTCAATATATTTTGTCCAGCTGTTCTGTTAGAGAAGGAAATTCAGAGCTCTTTTATTTCAGCAAAATGTCCCCTTCTATCTAGCTGAGAATGTTGATCTGCTGCTCACCCTTTGCTGGAGGCAAATTTGTCTTTTCTAGCATCAGATCAGTTAGAGCACAAAACACGAACTAGTTTCTCAGGCAAATATTAAGGAGGCGCCGGTAGCATCTAGCGCTGTGCAGCCAGGCACCTCCAGCGATTCCACCGCGTCTGGAACTGGCAGTTTACTCATGGGCATTGGGTGGCTCAGTGGTTAACAGTGAAGGGTCCCTTTGAGCCAGTAGCTGAGCTGCAAATCAGCCAAAGTGAGTGGTGGCCAAACTGACCATTACTGCAGTAATGCCCTGATCAGAATAGAAGCCCCATGGTAGTAGATGCTGCACAAACACAATGGTAGACAGAGTCCCTGCTCAAAGAGCCTACAAGCTAAGGCCCCAGTCCTGCAAATAATACTGACGGGCAGACTGCTGGGGATTGAAACCAATGTCCAGGTGCAGCAATCCACTGTGAAGCTGTCAGTTGTAGGATTGGGGCCTCAAAAGACAAGAGGAAGGGTGGAAGACAGGAATACAACATAGGAGTGATCAGTGCAACGTCAGGCACTCTTCTCCTTAGTCAT
Organism: Caretta caretta; assembly: GCF_965140235.1. Classification (NCBI taxonomy): domain Eukaryota; kingdom Metazoa; phylum Chordata; order Testudines; family Cheloniidae; genus Caretta; species Caretta caretta. The sequence continues at coordinate 2,700,225 of NC_134215.1, forward strand.
CTCACAATTTCACCGCTGACCTGTGGGAAATGAATTGTGCTATACACACTGGGGCTTCAGCTGGATGCTGTGTGGCACCTTATTGACTGTGTTATACAAGAGAGCAGGATATCAGTTCTAAAACAACCCAACCCTGTTCTCTCTCTTGGTTTGTTCCAAAGCAGCAAGTTACATCAGTGAGGGTAGCACAAAAACAGTCATTTTAAAAAAAAAAATGTAACACACAAAAATAAGAATTTCAGAAATTCCTTGTGCTTCCCTAGCACTTTTCACACACCTGGCTCTTTCCCCCTTTACCTGTCCCCATCCCCAAAAGAGTGTCTTTACCCCAGATTAATTTATATACAATTAAGGCCTGATGCATAGCAAATGGAAATGCTCACACTGACCTCAACAAACGTTGGATCAGACTTTTAATACCATTTACACATGTGCACACACACAGAACACAAAAAGGAGGAACATTTTTGTGTACTTGTCATCAAGTATTGAGCACTTTCAGACACCAAGGAAATAGGCACCTTAGAAATATCACATCTTATTTAGCCAGGTTAGAGAGAGAGAGTTTCCCATTACAAGGTGCAAAGCAGGGAGAGGAACGGAGCTTTATGCTGTAAAAGGCCATCCGTGTCCAAGTACCTGGTTAACACATGTATCCGGTCATTACAGAACCAGCTGCTGCAATTTATTTCAACTTCCCAACCTGGCTCCTCTCTTCACTGGTTACTGCTCAGGTATTAGGGCTTGGATTCAGGCCATCTTTATACTTAATCATAATTTCCTGTTCCTAATAAAAATAGCACACAATAAAACTTTTGGTAGAAATAACTCAGAAAAGTGGCAGCTTATGTTGATACAGCAGAGTCAGGTTTGGAGCTTGTAGCCAATGGAGAATACAGGGAAGAGCACTGCTCCGGCTGCTGGCAAGGAGGTCATGGAGTGATGTAGAAGTACACTACAGAGTGAAGTTCTGACAGACATTTATGGACTTGGGAAACTGGATTCCAGTGAGTGATGGGGGCACGGATGGGCAGGTGGGCATGGTAGGTGCTTCTTTCCAGATACAATATCTAATGCAGCCTTTCCTGAAGTGTGAGGTGTAGTCCCTTTCCCGGCTAACATGGTCAGGATGAAGAGGCTGTGTGACTGGTTTTTGTTTCCTGGAAAGAGGGCTCAGCATATAAAAACTGGAGACCTGCTGGTCTAATGGATGGAATCATCCAGTTGTAGTCCAGCAAAGACTGGACTAGTGGAGAGTATCTCTCCAGACCTCAGATTCATGACTTGGAACAGGGACTAGGATCTTCCTTAGCACACCACTACTTGACCTGCTTGTGTGTTATTTATCCATTCATGTTCCAATTAGAAAAAGAGCATGGGCATCAAGGGGGACCTATGGCCCACTAAAACAGCGGTTTCTCTGGCAAGGGCCAGCACAGAAAGCTGTTCAGAAAAAGGAAGAAGTGTGGTGCCCAAACTGGCATCCTGGGAAAGCTGAAACAGGCCCGGCATTAGGAGCAGCTCTTGTCAGGATGTCTTTGGAACATCAGGGCTCTCAACCACCCACCGCAACTTCCCCAGGGGACCAGACAGAAGCTGCCCATGAATTTCCTTCAAGTTTCCATTCGCCCGCTGGCTGTATTTGTATCTAGAAAGTTTTAACGCCCACCCCATATCCCAGAGCAGGGATTAGAGTAGAAAGGGGCCGCTGGCTCCTGTTGATGTAAGTAAATTAGTGACCCTTCGGAAGCAGGAGTCAGGCAGAAAAGTTTAACTTTAACCAAAGGAGAACAGGGCTGGGTTAAACAGAAACTTGATTTAGCAACGATGGGAAACCCGCTCGGCTCTTTCTTGTCCGCCTGCCTGCGGAGGGACCTATCTCCTTTCCATCCTGACAGCATCGGCCACACTCTTGCGGCCAGCCCATGCCCCAGCCCAGCGAGGCTCCAGGCCCATGCCACAGGGTGCCCGCTCCCCTGGCGTGGCTGGGGAAGGGGATCTACCCAGGCGCGCCTGTCCCTGGGTCCGAGGGGAGCGGGGGCAGCGCACACGGGACACGAGTTGGCCGGTGCCGCTGGGGAGCAAAGCCGGCGAGGGGAAGGGGAAGGGGGAGGGAAGCCCCCCCCTACCCCACCCTACCCTCCAGCCCGCCCCGGCTGCCTTCACTCGATGCCCCCCGAGCGGGGCTGAGCTGGCTGCTGAGCGGCGCCAAGCCGCAGAAGGACTCGCTCTCTGCCCCGGACCGTCCCGCTGGGGACATACCTTCCAGGCAGCACGTTCGCCACAAGCCCGAGTGGGTCATCACCTCCTCGTTCTTCCGGCTGGTCTCATTGTCGCCCGTGGCCTTGGTCCGGCACACGCCCCGCGAATACAGCCAGTAGTCCGTGCCCACCGCGATGGTCATGAGGCTGAAGGCTGCGAAGGCGCCCACGGTGGTGATCAGCATCTGGACGCCGCGGTCACACATCCTCATCGCGCTTCATGGTCCGCCGGCAGCGGGCCAGGCGACGGGGGCGCAGGGGCGAGGCTCGCCCGCCCGGCTCAGGCCAGCGCGGCCGGAGCCCGGGGCTGTCCCGTGAGGCTGAGCCGCAGCCGGGCTCCGGGCGCGCATCGCGGTGCCCCGGCCCGGCGCCCCTGGGTCGGAGCCTGGCTCGGGAGCCGCCTGGCGGTCCCCTGCCCGCGGCGCGGCGCCGCCACTGGCGCGCTCCAGGCGAAGGCGGCTGGAGAGAGGTGGAGATCGGGGCGGGGGGGGGGGGGGGGCGTGTGGCGGGGGTGGGAGGGCTGCAAGTGTGTGTGTGTGTGTGTGTGTGTGTGTCTAGAGCGAGAGAGAGCGAGAGAGAGCGAGCTCCTCTCGGGGGGTGGGAAAGGAGGCACCGCGCTGAAATGGACCCGCTCCCAGCCCCTCCGGGAGCTCGCCCCGGTCCCACCCACAGCCGGCGGGGGCAGGGAGAGGAAAACAGCAGCAGAGGAAAGGCGCAGGGCTCCCCGGGGTGCTGGAGGGCTGCCGGCGCAGGGCCCCCGCACCACGCCCCACCCCGGGGTGCTGGAGGGACCGCTCCCGACCCCCTCCCCCGAGGGACAGCCACCGGCTCCGCCTTCCCCTCAGCCCCGCGGGGATTGTGCTGGGAGCTCTGGGGAGAAAACCACGTCCCCCCGAGCCTAGGGGCTCCCCAGCCGCCTGCCCCTGCGCGGGAAGCCCTGCCCTGCCCGCCGCTCCCCGCTCCTCTGACTGCCTCCGCCAGGCTCCCGGCCCCGCCAACTGGCCATTCAAGTTTTCATGATGCAGAAGCCGGAGCCAAGTGATGCGGAGCGGATGAGCCCCGGCTGCAGGCAGCTCCCTTAAAGGGGCAGCCGGCTGGGAGGCCCGGAGCGGGGCCCGGCTGCTGCGCCCCTTCCCCAGCCCCTCGCTAGCGCCGCGAGCGGCCGCTGGGTCCAAGCCCCGGGCTGCTGGGGGGCACAGGCAGCAGGCTCCGGGCAGCACGCGCCAGGCACGAGCCCCACGTCCACACACACAACTCGCTAGTCTCACACGCGCGCACGACTCACGAGATGCCACCCACGCGTGCCTGGCTGCGGCGGCGACACGCTCTCGCTGCTGGAGCTCGTGCCTTGCTTTAGCCTGGGGCAGTGCCCCCCCCCCCCACGCGGGGCTACCCGGCGCGATGCCCCTACCCGTGCAACAGCCCCCCCGGTAAGCCGGGCTCGCCCGCCGGCCTGATCAGATGGTCACTTGGCTTCTCCATGGGACCCGCTGTCCCAAACTCAGCACGAGCCTCCCGCTAGCCGGGCCAGGCCGGTGCATGCCCCCCCACCCCAGCCCCTGCCCCTCCCTCTGCGCCCCCTGCCCCTCCCCGTCCTGCTCTGCCCACCCCCGGCCCTCTGCCCCTCCCTGTTCTGTCCCCCGCCCCTCCCCGTCCTGCTCTGTCCCCCGCCGCCCCTGCCCCTCCCTGTTCTGTCCCCCCCCCCCCTCCCCGCCAAGCCCCTGCCCGCGGAGAGTGCCGGGGAGCCGGGCAGGGCGGCCAGAACCGGGCAGCGCCCCTGTGACCCTCTGCCCCTGGACTCTGTTGAATGTGCCGGGCCTGTCCCACCCTCTGCACGCCGGCGACACGGCTGGGCCAGAGGCGGGCGAGGTGGGGCTCGGCGGGAATATTTCTGGAGCACCTCCCCCCCAACACAATAAGAAGCCAATGGAGGCCCCTTGGAGCTGCTCTGGGCCCTAAGCAATTGCTTGGTCAGCTTCTGCCTAGCGCAGGCTCTGCCCTGGACCAGGCTGGGAAGGAGGGGCCCTCCCGCTGCATGCCAGGGACATCACACCTTGAAAGGAGGCACAGCACATTTGTGTGTCTGTCTCCCAGCCTGCCCCCCCAGCCCAATCTGCCCCCCACCACCCGTTCACAGCTGCCCCTTGAACGAACACCCCCCCCCCCCCCCGCCAGCCCAGGCCCCTGCTGGACTTTGCCATGGGGAGGTGGGAATGCTGGACACCTGTGAAAGTCCTGGCCAGATGCAGGATGGCGCCCAGAATGCTGGACACTTGAGGCATGTGCCATCCCCCCCTAGATGTGGTCACAGCAACCATGGGATAAAGTCCTCCACCGAGATCTGTGGAGGGGGAGGGCCGGGTGTGTGTGCACACTATTCCTTAATATACAGGTAGGCTTGGCAGAACTTGGGGTTTTTTTAAGCCTTTTACAAGTTCAAGGGATAATATTGGCTTAATCTGAAGTATTTTAAAAGATTTCTAACACTTGACATTTTCATGGTTGCACAAAGTTATGAGTTTAAGTTTTTTAAATTATGTTTATAGATGTAAAATTTCACTGGTGAGGGAAATTTGGGGGGGGGGTCAGACAATTATTTAAATTGTTGAGATTCAAAAAGCTAAAGCTTTGTAACGGTTAACACTCAAATAATCAATATCACACGTCCAACTATACACAGTAAATAGCCTTAAATCAAACTCATCATTTCTCAAGCAGCATCTTTCCTAGTTTGCCGAGGTGTAAATTTCAATCATCATCAATTGAAATACTTTTGTCGGTTTGTGTCTCTATGGTAAACTTGACATTTAATCTACATTTACCCATAAAAGTCTTCCAACCCTATGGTCAGCTGTAGGTTCGCCATAGATGCACACAGACACAGGGTTCCATTCCCAGCTCCCCACAGCCTTCTTGTAGGATGATGGGTTCAGCACACCTCAGAAGCAGGCCCTTAATCTCATTATGCCTCAATGTCCTCATCTGTAATGTGGGTATAAAACTTCCTACTCCATGAGTCACCTGCATACTGCAGTGGTGGGGCATGACACTTGCTTAAACTAGATTAGATACAGCCAGGCTCTTGTGAAGCTAAGCTAAGCTAATGGTTTGTAAAATGCACTGAGATCCTCACAGGACAGGTGCCATGTGACCAAGTGGCACCTTAGAGACGAACCAATTTATTTGAGCGTAATTGGTTCGTCTCTAAGGTGCCACAAGTCCTCCTTTTCTTTTTGCGGATACAGACTAACACGGCTGCTACTCTGAAATGTGACCACGTGTAATTAATGCTCCTATATCATACATGTGATACATGAGGCTGTGAAGGCTAGGACTATAACAGGGTTTAAAAGAGAACTGGATAAATTCATGGAGGTTAAGTCCATGAATGGCTATTAGCCAGGATGGGTAAGGAATGGTGTCCCTAGCCTCTGTTTGTCAGAGGGTGGAGATAGATGGCAGGAGAGAGATCACTGATCATTACCTGTTCGGTTCACTCCCTCTGGGGCACCTGGCATTGGCCACTGTCAGTAGACAGGATACTGGGCTGGATGGACCTTTGGTCTGACCCAGTATGGCCATTCTTATGTGCTTCAAATAGAAAAACATTGACTGGAGATTGACCTGCCCTCTCATCTGGACCCCAGCATCATCTGTAGCTATTCCCAGGCCACGGGCACAGTTTGAGTGGTCTAACCTTATAAATCTTGCAGAATCCCATTAACTTTGGAACTTGGCAGCTGCCTCTGTCTGTCCAAACGCTGTTGTACCCGCTCCTCCAACGTAGATTTTAATTGACTGGTTACAATTTTAAATAAAAGTTGACAAGAGGCCAAATCCTTTTTTATGCTGCATAAGATACTAACCAGTCAATTCCCACCTGTGTAGCACTTTGGAACAAGATTCTTCCTGTCCTCGCATTGACACAGACTATCATCCCTGAACCTACCAGTAACTTCCCCAGAGATCCTGAATTGCTCTTCACCAAACAAGTCCTTGCTTGTGTTTTAGAACAGCTGCCTCCCAGTCCAGCTGAAAGTCATCGAACACTCACCTCTGTGCTGCTGTATTGATTCTCCATCTCAGTAGGAGAAGTAGCTCGTTAATCTCCCAGGCCTCTTTGCTTGGAACTAGTTTTCACAGGGAGACTCTTTAAAGGTTCTTCAAAGGAAGGAGAAGTTCTTGGAAAGTCCTAATGGGGAATCAAAAGATCCAGTTTGCCAGGTGTGTGTGACACTCAGCTGCATTGAGTCAGAGCATCCCTAGCTGATTGTTACATGCATCTGTCCTGACTGCTTCCAACAGCAGCAGCTGCTATGCTTGCCTTGCAGACTGGCCATTCTACCTCCTGACTGTGGGCTGAGAAGACAACTCCTCCTCCCTTTGGACTCAGGGGAAAAGAACCACCCCTAGAAACCTCCTCTCTCCTGGTCTCATAAAGAGTCTCAAACCAGGCCAGCTGCCTTCGTTTGGATCCCGCCCCCACTCAGTGGTTCCTACACCCACTTACCTTGAGCAATTTGGAGTATCTTGCCACCTCCTCTCCTTTTAGAGGTTTTAACGGGTCAGCTGATTGGTGCTACGGGAGGGTGGAAGGTTGCCTGCCCCTCCCCAGTCTGCAGTAGCAGTAAGGCATGCTGCTCACAGAGGAGGAGACAGGTTTTTCTTTCTCTGCGTCCTACAGGCAGGAGGTGGTGGTTAGTGCCGCAATGTCTCCATGGGAGGCCAGGGAAATGTGTGTGTGAAGAATTTTAATGTTAGAAAGGGGTCTGAACATTAGGGTTTAGAAGGGGACCTAATGTGGAGGGCAGATTATCCCACTGCTGCCTAATGCAGTATTCTTGCTCCTTGCTCTGTAGCAGCTGGTGCTGGACACTGCATAAGACAAGACATTGGAATAGATGGACCTTGGGTCTAATCCAGTCTGACAAGTCCTGTCTTCTTCATAGGACCACTAACTGGGATTGTCCAGTTCCACATGGGGGTCATTTTCCTATTGCTGCTGACAAGACCTGCTTTCCCTTGCTTCTCCTTTTGCATTTCCCCCTCACTCTAAAGCTAATTTTCTAACTGGCTTCTAACATTACCACCACCATGAGGCCTAGACTGTTCTGAGAAGATTCTTCCCCGATATTTCAGATGTTGGATTAAACTAACAAGAAGAGACGAGGAGTGAGGCACACGTTGAGGAAGTGACTTGCCCAAGGTCACACAAGCAGTCTGTGGCAGAACCCAGCTCTCCTGAGTGCCAGTTTAGTGCCTTATCCCCAAGGCCATTCTGTCTAGGGATTTTTCCTACACACTCAGATCAGAGAGAGCATCTATCAATGGCTAATTAACAATGTCCTATTAGTGTTACACTTTTTAACACCTCCCTAAAGTAGCACCACAGCCCAAAACCAAAGCTGACTAATACATGGAAATTATACTGAGAAATGTCTTTCAGATCATACTGCTTCTGATTGTTTACTTGTCCCTAGTTACAAAACTCTCTCTCTCGGTCTGCTGCTCAGATATCTCCAATGTTTCTTTGCTGCTGGTTGGCTGAGATTATGACTCATGCAACCTTTAAAAACAGACATCTAGCATATCCAGCAGCAAAAGAATAGCTGTTTAAAGGCTGTGTGTATGAGATAAGGAAACCAACAATTTACCTGGTAAAGTCTTCTTCCAACACAGTACCCACAGTGGTTATTATACACATATGCATGTGTGTGTATTTGTTATACACAAAAAACAATGTTAAAAGTATATTATTAAGGTTTCAAAATCAAGCACACAAAAGTTAGGAAATACCAGGATTAAGGCTGCCGGTGCAATCTTAATTTGGCCCCTTGTGCATATGCACTACAGGAGTCTTTAATGACATGATCATGTCCTACTTTTTCCAGAGGACCACTGCCTAACTCAGTGCATAGGATGGATGGTACGCAGTGAGCGTACCTGGTCATTATTTTGTTTTATCCTCCTTGTTCAGTGTATGGCCCTAGGCCTTATATACTGCACAACATTGCACCCCTGCTCTGAAGACAGAATTATTCATTTCCTCATGGGCTCATCACTGTCGTAACTGAGCCCTTCACAACTATTAGTTAATTCATCTTCACAGCCCCTCTGTAAGGAGAGGAGGAGGTGGTCGCCCTAGTTGACAGCTGATGCAGAGAAACGAAGGTCAAAAGTGTCTGCTAATTTGGGATGCCCCATATGAGGCCCATAGGACACGATTTTTCAGAGCATGCAGCATTATATAGCACTTTATATATTCAAAGCACAGCTCCCACTGGCTGAGGTTGCAGCTGGGAATGCAGAGTACCAAGTTGGGCAATCAGAAAATGGGGACTGTGACGGTGCCTCCCCATAAGGCTTTTTGGAAATATGCTTATTATAAACACTGGAATATGTTTTATGCTACGTATGCCATGTAACATATCTACGGAAAGGTTACGATCTACTGAATCTATTAATCCTATTTGTATGCATGTATCAGTTTTGTATTTGAAGTTATGAATCTTGGCTGTGTACTGGCTTGATTTTTAAGTAGCCTTTGTAAAGCATTTGGTTAGCTTCTTGAGAAAGGAATGTGAAAATTAAGTGCCCAATCAAGAAGCATTTAATGAACAATGGATGTTGGAAGGCTCCACATAAGAAGTCTTCCTGGAGACATTCAAGATACCATGTGAGCAATGGCTGCTACCTGCAAGTTCTGAGTCAAGTTCTGAGACATGTGACTTTCCCATGTGACTCCAAAACTCCATCTTGTATCTGGACTTTGCCTAGGAGAGAGGAGGGGGGTCTCCACCCACAAGAGAAAGTCTATTTAAGCCTGTGGGAGACCCCTCCATTTTGGTCTTCAGCTTGCTCAAGAGATAGCTTCTCCACCCTCAAGGATACCTGAAAGAAACTGAAACAAAGGACAGTAACTACAGGGGGTGTGTGATTGCTGGACCCAGACTAGAAGGAGACTAGTCTGTAAAAGAAAGCTTACTGGGTGAGGTTTTTATCCATATTCAGTTTTCTTAGACATAGGCTTGAGTGTTCTATTTTATTTTGCTTGGTAATTCACTTTGTGGTGTCTGCTACTACTTAGAACCACTTAAATCCTACTTTCTGTATTTAATAAAATCACTTTTTACTTATTAATTAACCAAGAGTATGTATTAATACGGGGGGGGGGGAGGCAAACAGCTGTGCATATCTCTCTATCAGTATTATAGAGGGTGAACAATTTATGAGTTTACCCTGTATACACTTTATACAAGGTAAAATGGATTTTTTTGGGCTTTGGACCCCATTGGGAGTTGGGCATCTGAGCGTTAAAAGACAGGAACACTTCTTAAGTTGCTTTCAGTTAGGTCTGCAGCTTTGGGGCATGTGGTTCAGACCCTGGATCTGTGTTGGAGCAGACTGGGTGTCTGGCTCACAACCCTTATTCAGCCCCATAACAGGTCCACCCTGTGCATGGAACGAGGCAGGGCTCTGTGGAAAAAACAGTAGGTAATTATATAATTAAAGGCTGTATCATAATGCATACATGCAAGGGGGGTGAATTAAGGTTGCACAGGCAACCTTAATTCTGATGTTTCCTAACTATTAAGTTATTGCCTTTGCAACTTTAAACATATTATTTTAATGTATATGGGGGGGGGGGGGGAATCATTTCCTAGGTTTTAAGAAAGCAAACTGAAAAAAACAGAAATTCCATCATGTGACACCCACATGGCTCATCAGCAGAACTAGCCCCCGTAGATCCACTGCACAACCCTCTGCCCTCAAGCTAATGGAGTCACTGATAGCAGTAGTGGGCTGTCATCCTGTATGTGGCCCACAACTAGAGGGGGGTGAGGCCCACACTTTGCCAGGGGGGTTCACAGATATTTGCTGATAGTGAGACTCAGGAATCTTGGATGCCATCCCCTGTTCTGCAGGGGAGTGTGCTCTAGTGGTCATAGGCCGTCTTCCTGTTCCCCCCCAAGCATAACCCCTTCTGCCCCATCCCCTGCAACCTGTTTCTGTCCCAGTCCTGTCTCTTCCCTACCCCTCACTTCTCATCCTGGTCCATTCTTCTTGCCTTACCAATCCTACTCTCTTCCTCCAGGCTTCCCGTCCGAGGCCCAGTTTTCCTGCTCCACCTTCCTTGCCTAGCCCATCCCAGTTCTCCCCCGTAACCTGACTCTTTATCAGCTATATCTCGCCTCCCGCACCTTTCCCCCGCATTGGGTCCATGTCTTCTTGTCCAGCAGGTCCCAGTTTCCCCCTTTCCCTCCTGCCCTTCATCCCATCTCAGTGTTCTGCCAGCCCCCACCAACTGACTCCCAGTTCTTCCAATTTTTCTCATCAGCTCCCAGTCTCCTCGTTTTCCCCAGCTTGCAATCCCAGTCTCCATGCCCAGCCACTCCCAATCTCTGTTCTTGTCTCATGCCCAGTCCTCCCTAACTCCTAGTCCTCATCTCTCCATGCTCCAGTCTACTCCTTTACTTTCTCCCTGGCCAGTCTCTTGTCCCTGCTGCAGACAGGCAGCTCTCTCCTCCGTGTGCCTGAGCACCCGCAGTGGTGTCACTGAGGACACAGGAGGCTCTTTGCTGTCATTTCAGGTGCCCAGCCCCACCTGGGCCCACAGCAACAATTACAGGGAAAGGGCAGTTTAAATTGCCCCGGTACTCCCTGAGCTGGAGCACGCGCAGTGTGGTGAGCACCAGGAGCTGGGAGGGGATGGAGCATGCTCAGTGCATATGGAATCTTTGGAGCCTTCAGATGCAAGAGGCTGGTAACTGAGCATGTGCAAACTGAGAATTTCAAAGGCTTATAACATGACCAAATTTGGGTGGATTTTCACAACAGCAGCAAAAAGCACATCCCAGACACAAAGGCCACCACCTACCAAACTTCAAGTCCCTGCTCCAAAGCGTGGGCATGTTAGAACTTCTTTTATTTAAATAAAAGTGTCACCAGATCTGTTCCTAATGGCAAAACAATGTATTTCCCCCCTCATTAGCCTCATTCTCAGAAATGACTGAACTGTTTTGACTGGCACATTCCAAACAGATTCAACCTGACGCAAACCCCTAGCTTGGAAACTTTCAGCCCAGTTGGCATAGTTATAGGCAACTGAAAACAGGGTCTTATAGTGGGAAGAGTCAGGCAACCTCAATAATAGGCAGGGCTACCAGCCCTATAATATAGAGGTATAATGTGGAGATACCGCACTATCACATAGAGAGGGAAGAGAAGACTAGACTACAGTACACTTGTCATGCGGATTGTCTTTACAGTTAGAGCTGGACCAGCCCTGTCCACTCCTCTAATCACCTTCTGCCATGCAGGCTTCTCAGCTGCAGTGATTCTTCCCAGCACACTCTGGTTTGTTTTAGGGCTGTTTCCGGTTAAGCCCGAAATACCTAGTTTTTACTTCTTCCTCCTTTACTATACCAATGCTTAATGTACTTGATTTCTTTACTCAAACCATTTTAAATCATTCTTCAGACATATTAAGGAGTAAACAGAAAGTTCAGCCAAAGCAGCAGACTTTACTACAACATGCTTGGTATTTCCTTTCCAAAAACCCTTCTTGCCCTTTAAATCTTAGAACTCTTTTCCATTGCCCAGTGTTTTCACTCCCCTACTGCAATTTCACTAGTCTTACTGTGAGCATGTCTATTTTCTAGTCTCTGACTTCGTAGATCTGAAATTCACTCCTAAGTACTTTGTGTCATTCTTCACCCTCTTTTCCCAGTCCACCTCATTCACCTGGGAGTTAGCTTTCTTCCGACTACTACCTTTTGTTGTTTCATTCTGATTTTTGATCCGCACCTCAGTCCCTGGTAGCTCCTCTGATAATCAGTCACGCTGCCCTCCTCTCCAAGCTCTTTCCTGGCTTGCTGACCAGTGCTGACTCAGGCCTTTATTGTCCTGTGGCTAAGGCTTGTGTTTAAAGACGTTAAATGCCCAGGTCCCACTTTTGTCCAATCTTCATGCTCCAATTTGGCATTTTGGTGCCCTGACATCTATTTGTGATGCCTAAGTGCCCAAACGGAGAATGAGGAGCTTCATTTTAGAAGCCCATGTTGGAAAGTTTGACTCAACAAAAGAACCCCTGGCACTTTAAATCCCATTTTGAGAGTGCTCCAAGGCCATCCATTAATTAGTGTTATTCGTTATTATTTCTGTTGTGGTAGGACCAAGCAGCTTCAGTCGCGGACTAGGACCCATTGCTTGCCAGGCACTGTACAAACACATAACAAAGAGGCAGACCTTGCCCCCAAAGCTTACAACCTGCACAAGAAGATACGTTTCTGATAGACAGTAACTTTCTAACAATGAGATCTACAAGGTTGTGGCCTCCCAAATCCAGTGGTGAAAGCCTATTGCATTTAAAACTGACAAAGCAATAGAGAACACACTGTAAGGAATAATCGTGCAGCACCCAGGAGCTGGTTTAACCGATAGTCATTTCCCCCCTGCTTTAATGTCTATAAATCTTTGATTCAATTGACGGAGGGGAGACTCAAATACCAGGAACTGTGCAAGCCAATAATGAAGCTATGGGACATTGATGTCTAACCTTCTTGGGCCCTCATTTCATAATTTCATGGCTCTGGCCTCTAGAGCATTGAGCATGGGGGACAGGAACTAGGAACTGAGCCCCTGGGCAAGATACTTTGCCTCTGTGTATCTCAATTTCCCCATCTGTGAAATGGGGGTGATGATTCCTACCCACCTCCTAGGGCTTTGGGGAGGGGCCCTTATTGTTTGTGGGCACTCTGAAAATGCCAGTCATTAGTTAAGTGGTAAGTGATGCTATGGGGGTCGACTGTAGGGACAGGGTTGCTTTGTGCCTTCACAGACCTGCCGCTAAGGTCAGTCACCTTTCTAGACATCCGTGACCCACGTGCAAACAAGGCAGGAGCATTCTGCCAGACATTAGGCATCAAACAAGCGCAACCTTCTGACCAAGGGGGCTCCTTCTTTAAGAGGTTTGTACTTGGTGTGTCAGCACAACAGACAGACAGGGTGAAGCCCAAATATTTCCTGCCACAGCCTGGGGTCCAAAGCTGTGCAATATAATGGTGAGACAGAAGAGATGGAAGACTAAAGAGAGCATCTTCACACTAGGACAAAGAAGCCCGAACTGCAGCCCATTGAAGGCAATGGGCGTCTTCCCACTGACTTTCCTGCATTTTGGGTCAGGCCCATGGGGAACTAATGGCTATTCCTGCGTGTTATTAGAGCTCAGAACAGTGAGGAGTGAAACAGGAATCCTTTCTGTACTGCTTCCTGCCTGAGTAGCAATGAATTCACCCTCCCAGGAGGCTGACGAGATAGGTATTACTCCCATTTTACAGATGGGAACACCAAGGCAACGGCTCACCCAGGGTTGCAGAGGGGTGGATCTGTGAGCAGGACCTAGATTCTCAGTCCTATGCCTTATCCACGAGATCATCCTGCCTCAGGTGAGAGGAGGAGAGATCACGAAGAGGGCTTTATATGGCAATGATGCCACAGAAGCAATGAAGGAACACATAATGGCAGATTAAGGGAGATTTCATGGTCTGAGCCCAGCTGGAGGAGCCTGAGCCACCATAAAAGGTTTGATGCGGCTCCAACCCGCCACGTTTTAATTGATTTGATTTAAATTCTTTGATGAAGGAGTGGATAAAGAATAATGAGGCAAACAGGATTGTAATGCAAATTAAATGCATGAAAGATGGCCTTGGGGAGATGGCTCCTGAAGGTCAGAGACTAAAGCAAAACTGCTTCTGGTCACTCTTTCAAACATTAATGAGGCTGTGTTCTTCCTGATGTCTGTGATGGATGGCGTGATGGCTCAAGAGGAAAATGCAGTGTGCGCGCCAATCCTTTATACTCCTCATTTCAGACAGCTCAGGCCCACCTCAGAGTTGGGGAGAATTTTACCCGTCAGGCTGCAGGGACTTTGATTCCGTACCCCACTACGTTACACTATGTATGCAAAAAGAAAAGGAGTACTTGTGGCACCTTAGAGACTAACCAATTTATTTGAGCATGAGCTTTCGTGAGCCACAGCTCACTTCAGACTCCTTAATAAGGTTTTGGGGCGACTCCGAGGGAGGATCGAACTTCAGAATTAATTAACTTCACTATTCAAAATCTAAGTCATTTGTCACAATGGCTTTGTCATTAGTTCCCGTAATTAAGAAAAGTGTCGCAAAACCAAACATTTTATTTGCAGAAGCTGAAATGACTAAAGCTAAGAAGTATTTCCCAGTGGGCTGGAAGTTGCTATTTTCACAAACAATGAATCTAGGGGATGGACCTGCCCTGGGCACGGTGTAGGTCCTAGCATGGAGTGCTGTGAGGGGTTCTGCGGTCAGGCTGTAAAATAGAGCAAGTCTCAGTTTCTCTAATTTTATGCCAGAGGCTACACTGGCCGCTGGGGCAGCCCAGAACCCTGAGGGGACAAAGACAGATTCAAACTATCTTTGCCCTTCCTCCTCTAGGCTGCATCTCCTGGAGACATGGCCCAGAATTGCAGCCAAGGTGTGTTTTTGTTGTGGTTTAAACTGCACAGGAATTGTCCTCAGACTAAATTCCTCCCCTTACGCTTCACCAGTTTTATAGTCACAGAAAAAGTAACAAAATCTTAGAGATCATCCAAGGTTGTAGTGGCCACAGATTAAATCATCTCACTGTAAGCTGATATGTAATTACTGACTAAAGGAGGAAATGTTCTCAGTTATCACACTCACAAAACTTCATTGTTGCAAAACTTAATACACTGATGGCAATTTGTAAGTCAGTGCCAAGCACAATAAACATCTTTCAGGCAACTCTGTTCAAGTGTTGAGAATAAAGAGAAAGCAATCAGATGCAGGATCCATATTGCTAAATACTGCCTAGCAATAATCAGTGAGTATAACATAAGCCCAATGACACAGCTAGGGAAACAGATGTCCCTGATTATCTCTGATTCAGCAAGTTGATGACCACAAAGAAACAACCAGTCATGGAAGGAAGAGGGGCCACCAGTATCACCCCCTTCCAAGGGCTTGTTTCAGGAGAAGAGGTTAAGCCATGAAGAACAGAACCTGGAGATTCATCCAATGGCAAGATGTAACTGGTGGTCTGAGAGCTCTTCCAGGGTTAGTCACTTACACTCTTAAGTGAGAGCTGTTAGAAAACACAATAAGACGAAACTTTTGACAAAGGAAGGTTCTTAAGTGTAACAGAATGCTACCCTGTATTATACTGTTCAGCCACTAGGTGGCCCCATGTGTAAAATACCCCATTTAAATGAACCTCAGTCATACCTGGCAGAGCGTTAAAGGATCATATGATGAAGACATATGATGTATATAAGCAAGCTCTGTAGCCACGCTCCATCTGGTACAGAGGTATGTGACATGGTGTCAGGAGTAAGTTAAGAACAGAAAGAGAAGGAAAACAGCAACAAGGGTTGCAGACAGGAGGAACAAAGCAACAAAAGTTGCAGGGTATCATCAACATACCACTCTTCAGTGCTCCAGAGAACTTCAGCTTTGACAAACCTTCAGAATGGACAGATTGGAAATACGGTTTTACATTGCTAGAAAGATCCACAAGGAAACTGGAGATATACCGGTATCTTCTTTAACTTATGCTAGGGGCAAACAAGCAGAAAATATCTTTAAAGCCTTTGACTTTACTGGTGACAGTCACAAAGATTACTGTTAAAGAGTTCTGGCTATGCTTGATGCATACCTTATACTTCTGAGAAATGTGGTTCATGAAAGAGCAAGTCTCCACTGGAGAATTCAAGAACCAGGGGGGGAATGTTGAATGTTTTATAAGAGCTCTGGATGCATTGGCTGAACACTGTGATTTTGGGAATGCAAAACATGGACATATCAGAGGCAGGCTGGTTAGTGGGCTAAGAGATGAAAACCTTTCAGAAGAGCTGCGGCTGAAGAGCGAGTTAACCCTAGCCATAGCTAGTCAAATAGCAAAGCAGTCTGAACTAGTGAAATGCCAACAAAAAAAGTTGACATACTTGAAAAGCCTGAAACTAGTTTAGAAACTGTAAAGAGCCACTTGACTGTTAAAAGCCATTAACACTGAGGTAAGGAAAGAGAACTCTCAGGCTAAGAGGCACAAACTGCCGCCTATGCAAGGTGTGGACAAAGTCATATCCCAAGAGAGGATGCACGTCCAGCCACGGGTACGTGGTATAATGAATGCATGAAATACGGGCATGCTCACTGGTGAATAATTTGTATCAAATGAAGACAGCATGTGAAGAAAGGAGGAACTCAAGTCCAGCCTTTCCAAACTCTTCTAACTTCCTTCCCATTGAGGGGGGAAGAGAGGCCTTGTGGCAGGTACCCAAAGTGATTATTGGTTGGCTTAGGTGCATATTCTGAGGGACTGAAATTCAGCCCTGTGCAGAGGGCCTGCTGACAGCCAACACACTCTGGAGTCCTAATTTAGCCCGGAGAGGACGGGTACCAGTGTCCCCGCTGCTCAGAGGGCTGGCTGCATCAGCAGCCTGCTGCACATGTTGAATTTCACCCTGCAAGAGCTGCCTCTTGTATCCCTGCTGGTTCTGTTGCATGCTGGTTCCTGCTTGCAGCCAGCCATGCACAGAAGGAGCGTGTGTGGATACAGCTGCGTACAGATTGGAAGAGCAGCTCAGCACCACTCTGGGCATTGCTGGGAACCAGAGCTGCATTGCCACTTTCCTTTCATTGCCTCCTGTTCTACAAGTGCAGAATAAAACCCAGTGCCAGCCCCTGCCCCTCCTTGTTCCTGTTTGTTTGGGGAGCAGCTCCCTGGAGGCTTCATGGGCACATGCATCATTAGGGGAAGGGAATTGTACTGAAACAGCTGTCCTATGAACGGAAGGGAAATTCATTTTAATAGGTTACAGCGTTAATTGATACAGGCATGCTGCAGCCTGCGCTAGGGGGTGATGTACAGCCGCCCAGTGACAGAAAGGAAAACTGGCCTTGTGCTTCAGACAGCAGGCTGAGATCTGGGTTCACGCCCTGGCTCTCTCTCAGACTCCTTGGGTGACCTTGGGAAAGCGTCACGTGGTGCCTCATACCCACCTGTAAATAATAGTCCTTCGGTTCTTCCATGCTTTCGCTGGTTACACTGCAGCTGTTTGGGGCAGGGATTGTCTCTGACTCCATGTCTGTGCAGAACCAGCTACAGATCTGAGCTGAGAGGGGTCTAGGTCTAATGGTCATATCAATACCTCTACCTCCTGGGTTTTTAAAACAATGAGACAATGTTGTTTTACTACCAGGCTTTTCTCTAACAGCCAGGAGGCTCTGGGGTGTATTTTATGGGGCTGTGATTATAGGTCTCTGGGAGAAGGAGGCACTTGGCACTCCACGATGCCCTAGAGGCCAGTATTAATGGCTCCTATAAACCAAACCCTTCTCCTAGCTGATTCTTTAATTAAGACACCAATGGGACGTGGAGCCAAGCAGGACAAAGACAATGGAACGAGCACACATGCTCAGCCCTGGCTTGGGGCTGCACGAGCGGGTGCCGGGGGCAGCAGACTCTGCCGTTCTACTCACAGGCCATACCAGCAAAGCAAGCCCTGTGGCTTCACTAGGAGACTGGAGTTCAGTGAACCCTGCCCTCCCAGGGGACTGTCCCCCAGCCGCTCCCTTGGGACGGCCCCTCTGAGTTAGGTGTCTGCAGGAAGAAGGGCCAGTGAGCGCATGTAGAGAGTGCAGG
Organism: Caretta caretta; assembly: GCF_965140235.1. Classification (NCBI taxonomy): domain Eukaryota; kingdom Metazoa; phylum Chordata; order Testudines; family Cheloniidae; genus Caretta; species Caretta caretta. The sequence goes on from NC_134215.1 coordinate 2,718,188, forward strand.
ATCAGCTGCTAGACACCCAGAGAGGCCACCTCGCTAATGGGGTTTCCCTCAGCCCCAGTTTAACAGAGCTGAGCGGGAGACAGGCGTTTGCCACACTCCTGCCAGCCCCCAAAGATCCCAAGTAGCCACATGACACTTCTCTGAACAGGGGGTGGGAACAGGCTGGGCCGGGGGGTGGAGGGGTGTCTATGCTCTGCTGGTATGTGCATGAATCAGCCTCAGTGTATGGACTTTTGCAGGCACAGGCTGAGGTTCCTGTAGGCTAATGTCACATGTCAGGCCCAGGCTGAGCCAGCTGGAGGCCAGCATTGCATCTAGTCAGCCAGGCTGAATGGTTCCCTGTCTCCAGGTATGTCCACACAGCAGAGGGAAACCTGTAGCACCGAGTCTCAGAGCCCAGGCCCATTGACTGGGGCTTGGGCTGCAAGGTTAACCCTAGCCGCATGGCCGCTCCCACTCGGGTTGGAGCCTGGGCTCCGAAATCCGGCGAGGGGGGTGGGGCTCTGACCTGGGATCCAAGCCCCGCCCACCACGCTGGGGTTTTGAGCCCAGGCTCCAGCCCGAGTGGGACTGTCCACATTGCTATTTTTAGCCCTGCGGCCCAAGTCCCATGAGCCCAGAGACGTGGTTGGTGCAACAGACTTTTCTTTGCATTGTAGATGTGCACCGGCAGGTTCCGACATGGCCCCAGTCACTGCAGGGTCTGAGCACCTCGAGTATCTTAGCCCTTTTATCCCCAGGGTGCCCCTGTGCAGAGGTGCGTGACGCGGAATTCACTAGACCCTTGTCTATACAGACCCACACAGCAAACACTTCTGCAGGCTCCGGCTTCCAAACTGGGGACACGTCTGACTTTAACAACAACAGAAGAGAATTAAATAGCCCAGGTATTCCTAGTCCACTGAATTCGCCCTCCCCCTCCCCCCCGCTTTGTTTAGTAGCTCTTTCCAAATGCTGGGGTATATTTGTACAAGATGTTGGTCCAGCACCTACCACAAGAGGGTCCTTGGCACTATGGGAACACAAACAACACTGGCATTTAGCGGTCCATAACAATAGCACCTTGGGAAGCCATTGCTTTGGCGATACATAGTGAACAGGCTAAACGTTCATAGGCTATAAAAGAGAATTTCTAGGAGATTTAAAGAGTGTGCTGGAGCTGGAGATGCCAGGGGATGAACACATTGACTTGCTGGGTGCGCGTTCTGTTTAAAGGACAGTCTCTTTCATACATTAGGTGGCCAAGTGACAAGATGCTGCGTCTGAAAACATCTTTTATAATCTTCTAAGCAACATCAAAATGGAAGACGGGCCAGCATGAACTTCACCAGCCCCAGCCCTTTGCCAACTCACAAACCCTGCTGTGTGGGCCCCTGAGAGGAAGAACAACTCTCAAAATGCAGCGGGTTGGAACAACTCCCTGACTCCTCGTCTGACATGAACCACCTGCTAGAGAGAATCATCACAATTAACAAACAGCTAGCTCACCTATAGCACTTGGAAGGGGTTAAACCTACCTCCAGGCTGTCAGGTCACTGGTCTCCAGGCAAGAGTCTATTTGTTAGAAACCCAGTAATCTGGGTTTTTGTTGTTTACAGAAATTGCCTAGATCATTTCAGTGTTATCTATGCAATAAGAGTCAGCTCTGATACACAGAAGTTAGATCTCAACAGGCCAGTGGCCTCATCCAGCTATCCAATTAGCATTCAGTGACATAACAGCTGATTTTCAGTAGATTCCTGCAAAACAACCACCTCCAACATGTTCTCCATAAGCAAAGGAAAGCAAGCCACACAGCTTTCTTTAAAATTATATATTTTATTTATTTGTTTCATACATGCAGCAAATAGAATAAAGATTATAGGTCCATCTAAAAGTAGGTATTTAGGAGAATCGTTTGACAAACACACAGCAGGTATTACATGGTGTAGAAAACTTGTCAAATACTTGCAGGTGAAATTAAATTCAAACAGAAACTGATTAACAAAGGCAGTTTTCAATTTTGTGGTTGGTTGTTTTAATTGCCACTTGGAACATGATCATAAAAAGAACCAACCTGGAATTCTGAGGACATTTCCATGCATGGAGCATGCTGCTTCGGGCTTCTCCCACCAATTACAAGCTCAAGGGCACGACGGCTACTGCAGAAGCAGAGAAGCTGCAGCATTTGTTTGTTTGAAGTAATTCTAGAAGCTTAAACAACATGAGCCCAGTATCTGTCCTACACTAAAAGTCATTATCACCTTGATCCCATTTGCACTGGAGTTCCTGGGCTCAACATGCTCATCAGGGAATATTTACTGCCCTTTGAGATCTCACCCCCGGCTATGAACCTGGTGACACACAAAGTTGCATTGGTTTAATTAAAGATGGAATTTAAATTCGATTTAGTTAAACCTGTGCAAGAGGCCATGTGGGTGCTCTTATTCCGGTTTAAGAGTGGCTTCTAATGAATTATCTTAAATGGATCAGGAACAAGTGGAATGTAAACCAAAATGTGCTACACTTACACCAGGGCCCTGGTGTAACTTTAAAAAAAAACAGTTTGGGTTAAATCGGTGGCACTTGTGTGGGCAGACAAGGCTGAGCTCTGAAGCAAAGGAAGTGGAAGGGGCTCAGCACCTCTGCTGATAAAGGCCCTCACACAGTGCTCAGTTCTCCTCTGCATGGTGCTGTACGTATACATTTACACCTGTGTGCAGTGGGCAAGTACTATTTCTGAGCTGGTAGTATTTACATCTAATTTGCACAGGTGTAAATGATGATGCAAAAGGCACGTGCAAGGGAGAATCATGCCCAGTGTGTCTGGCGATACAAATCACTTTGTAAAAATCCACACCTGGTTGCAATCTGTGGTGGAGCATGGACTTGAAGCCTGGTCTCCTAAGTGAGCACCGGGGTAACCCCTGCACCATTTTCCTATCAGAGGAGCTTTGCATATGGCAGGGAGCTGGGGGATCACATTCTGCCCCCAAGGCCGTATGTTAGCTGTGACTAAAGCAGCTGTGAGGCCATGTATGGGGGCAGGGGCGATCAGAGAGAGGAAATGAGAATCCGGATGTAAAACGCTCCTATACCTGACTCATGCCCTTGAGATCAACGAGGGTCCTTGTCATAAACCCGTATCTCGTGGGGAGAGAGACTGAGCCCAACAGAGGGAAAAGTTTGGTGGGATGGGAGGGTCTTAAACCTGCATTTTGGTTCAAGGTCCTTTTTTGTCTTTTTAAAACTGATTTTCCCTGTGCCTAAGCCAGGCACATTAGAACCAAACACTGGTTTGAACAGCAGAGGGGGAAGCAGCATGCTTGGGGCCAGTGCTAACCACACCTCACCTCAGCAGAATAGGCACAGCACGGGAAACCCCTGCAGCAAAACACACACACACACACACACTCACTCACTGGCAAGCCCACGGCGACACGCCTACCATCGGCCTCAGTCCAACATGCCACTGATCACAGCAGGGCTCCCGAGCCCAGGTTTGATTCTACACGTACACAAACCAAAGTGAATTAAGACCCGAACATCCCGACTTCTCCCCTCGAGTGAGAGGCTCCGAACCCTGGCTTCTTGAAACCCAACCCACTGCAGTGGCAATTTAAAGGAAACAGATATTAAAGAGCAGAGAGAGGCGGTTTTACTTCTCAGCTGGTTTTCTAAAAACAAACTAAATAGCACCAGGGCTGGTGAAATCTCTGCTCTGATGTAAATATGAATGTCGGGAAATGAATTTCTAACAAGCCTGAAAAAGCAAAGCAGCTTTACCTCCGCCTTTGCCAGTAGCCTATGAGCCCTGCCTCAACAGCTGCTGTACCTGAGTCCAATCTGTGCACGTTCTACTTCGCATACGACTGCCCCACAACCCCAGGGAGACACCAGCTTGTCCCCAGACACAATGCTGAATGTATGACCTGCTCAAGGCCCCATTGTTGGACAGTTCTGTGTAATGCCTCTTAGGGGCCTGATTTACACAGATGCTGACCAATGGGCCGTAGACCAACATAAGGCCCAAACAGAAAGCAGTGAAACCATCTGAGTTCCCTGGATGCCCATGTGCCTGGGATGTTCAGGTGTACATTTTCCATGCACAGGCAGAGGAGTGAGGGCTCACCTCCTTTACAGTAACCTTGGGGTTCAGAAAGACATCGACCTTTGAACACAGGAGCAGCTCACCCAACCGTAGGCTCAGCCTGGCTGCCAGCTTTAGACACATCTATCTTGTAGCACTTCCTGCTCCCCGTCCAGGAGCAGCGATTACACAGGAAACACAGCGCTCTCTCTAAAAAGGGCAGTGCACTCCACCCTGACACCACCAGGCCGCCTCCTGGAGAACCACAGGAGGTAAATTACCCGAGTGTAAATCAGGGAAGGCACCAATTAAGTCCCCAGTTACCCTGGTGTAAATCCAGTGTGAGACCAGAATCGGGCTCTCTGATCATCGGGGCGACTCTTAATTCAGCCCTGCCTCTGCTAGACTGTTCTATGTATGAAATCTAACCCTCTGTGGTCTACACTAGAAAGGCGGCAGCAGCCCAGGTGTGCTGCTGTAGCACTGTAGTGTAGACACTTACAGAGGTGGAAGGGGATCTTCCTTTGCCATAGTAAATTCCCCTGGAGAATGATTCCACTGTCCGAGTGACCTGTCAGCAGCTCCCTGCTCTCCAGTGTGGTGTTCTCCCTTTCTTAGTGTTAGGCTCATGGGCCTCCTCCCCTTTGCCCTTTTGAGCATTCCTGCCATCGTGTTTATAGACTTTTCTGTTTTCAAGCCTCCCTCCAGCCTGTACTCTCGTCCTCTGACAGAGAGCCATGCCAATGTGCATTACGGGGGGGATCATGTCTAGCTGTCGTTTTTACACAGTGTTATTCAGACCCCAGCACACACGAGTAGTGGCAGGGCTTGTCTGAAGCCTCTCAGTGGTTAAGATCCTCCGAAAGTGCCGGTTCTTTCTCAATCTTCCATAAAGCTTCAGTCAGCAAGCTACAGCAAAAGCAGAGAGTCAACCACGTCAAGGCTTGTCACTTTGTCCTTCCTTGGCAGCGTCTTTACAAATCTCAGTGTCAGCTGCTGGGCAGGTTTTTCCATTTCACACGTGTCCATAAAACAGTCTGAAAACAAACCTTGAAGAAATATTTGGGCTGTGACAGGACAAACAGTGGATGTACAAACTCAAAGGCCTGGTGCTGCAGACCCCGAAGAGGATGAGTAGCTTTATGCATTGACTTCACAGGATTCTGGATCAGGCCTTGCCTAAGGGGGTCGAGGACTGGGACCTCGGGTGTTGGTCTTGTAGACACTTGTACATGTGCTTAGCTTTACCCACGTGCGCCGTCCCAGACTACTCCCGTGAGCACAGTTAAGCCCATGTGTAACTTTTTGCAGGATGGGGGACTTAGGAAGTTCTTGTGGTAGAAGGAGACTGTGTTCTTTAGCATTTAAGCAAATCTCACTCCATGCAGAATTGTCACTCAAACACACAAAAACGTCTAAGACAAAAGTCCCTTCTCTAGGCTGCATGTAAAAAGTTGCGTAAGTTACCATGCTACTTTCCTTGCCTTAAGGTAAATCACGATATTCCATGATCAAATATGTTGGGGCAGGGTATTAAAATTTTAAAATACAAGAGAGACAAATTAAAAAACATTCACCATTTAAGTAATACTAACTTGGAGGCAATATATTTGACAGTTACAGTAACACACTTGCTTCAAAAGTCAGCTGTGATCTGCAGAAGAAACTAAAGCATTTTCTGCAATATATATGCTGGAGTTATGAGAACCGTCATCATAAATTCAAAGCAAATCTTCCCTGGTCGTGGCATGATGCAAAGTTCCCCATGTACCTCTTAACTGATCTGGCACAATTTGCAGTTTTAATTTTGTTTCCTCAAATACATATTATTACATGCTCAAGGAGACCAAGAATACACCATTCTCCAAAGTAGCAGCAGGTCTGGCCTCCATTAAATTCAGAAATATAATAGAGTAACCTAGGGTTATCTAGACACTTTTCATGGCCCATGGATGAGCAAAAAACATCTGTTCCTAGTGTTTAGCAGCTTTTTTCCCTTAAATCCTTTAAAAAAATATTCAAAAGGTAAAGTTTGAGGTTTATAAAAGACCAACAAACCACTTTTTTTTCCTGTAGGATTCAATACATCTCATAAGATTCCCACCTCTACTTTTTACTATATTCATGAATTAATGTGTATTTACATTAAAATTGGTAGTGTTTAAAAGCAAAAAAATTATTGGAAACCAACCCAGCTCACATACAGCGGGACAGGAATAATAATCAGTGTTTCCAAATGTACACACTTAATTCTTGTGTTTGTGCCTAAATAAGAGTAAGAATAGCTAGCCAGCTGAAGGACAAGCAGTTGACCTTGTCTCACTTTTCTCCTCCATATGGCACCTTGCTACATGCATGTTGAAACTGTATATTAAAAATATCAACTGGAATATTTTTGTAAAATTTAGAATTTCTAATATGATACATATGGTCGTAGGTTACTAAATAAAACCCCTGAAAACAGAACTAAGCAAACCAGGGCATGTGGAAAATTAATTACATTGCACATCTAGATAATAGCAAAGGGTGTATACTATAAAAAAGTTACCTTTAGAAATAGCCCTCAGTAGCGCCCTCTCCTAATGGGCATATTTTCAGTTGCTAAACTGTAAAATGAACTTGCAAATGTGTGTGTTTTGGTAGAATATTAATATCCTTTAAAGAGCTGTTAACTTTCAACAATGTCTGTGAAAAAAACAAGAGAAAGATTTAGAAGAGTGTTGTCAGAGTATATCAAAACTGCAAACTGTTCCAGATGTTTAAAACCCCCCACCTTTTCCTTAGAAAAACCAGGTGTTCTGATTTACTAGAACTGGGATGAAATTAATTTTGTAGTGTTATGCCTGAGTAATAGGAACAAAAATGATTGTTGTATTGAAATGCACACTTTTACAGTAGGCTCCAGAGGAAGGCCGCTTCATTGAGCCAGTTTAACAGTACATACAACGCATTGAAAACATAAATATGTCAACACGCAGACTTCTTCACACGCATCGGATCTAACTGTTTCCATTCTTGAACAAGAAGAAAAGGAGTACTTGTGGCACCTTAGAGACTAACCAATTTATTTGAGCATGAGCTTTCGTGTGAGCTGTGGCTCACGAAAGCTCATGCTCAAATAAATTGGTTAGTCTCTAAGGTGCCACAAGTACTCCTTTTCTTTTTGCGAATACAGACTAACACGGCTGTTCCTCTGAAACCTGATTCTTGAACAAGAGGCGCTTCTAAGACAACTTCACAGTCACTGCAAGCTGCAGCACAACTGTTTAAAATATCAGCAGCCATGCTGGGCCTCCCAAGGGAACCATTTTTGAATAATTTAAAGTTTACCAGAATCTCCAGGTCTGATTTTAAAAATTACAAAGACTGTAGCAATTTTGTATTTAGAGACCATATTCAGACCTGTTTAAAAAGTCTGTTGGTTACCATTATTGGTAGTGTTTAGAAGTATTACCTCTTGCTGTTACCTCACAAACTAAATATTTCCAGATGTAGGAACCACGCTAGGAAGTGACACATACATATAAGGGCCTCCTAAAACAAGGTATCGCCACATTTCAAATGAGGGCATGTATACATGTATGCACCGTTCATCCCGGAAGACAAGTGTTGATATTTTACAAGGTGATCTGAAGGTTTGGATTGCGAGCACAGAAGGTGGCATTTGCATCTTGTCTAAACATTAATGACAAATTCTGGATTAGTATAGGAGAATCCAGCAAACTCAGTCTGATCCAAGTTCATGATGAAGAGTTTGTCAGTAGGCGTGAGTTCCACAGGCTGCCTGGTGAACTCTTTGTCGAAGTTGGAAGTGTCTCGTTTGTCTTTCTGTCAAATGGAAAGCACAAAATTAAACACAATCAAAAGGGAGAGAAATATACAAGAGAAATCCCAGCAAGGTGGATGTCTGTAATACCGTATGCGTGTTCAGAGCGATCGATGCTGCCCATTCTTTAGGATTTGTACATGGTATGTATACATATATTCTGAAATTGTTTGTTTTTTTAAGAAAATTACACGTTAGATTAGGTACACTACATGCAAATACTCAGCAGTAGCGTTTATCCACATAAATGCAATTGGGTACAGTGTGCAAAAACAGGAAAGCATTTATCTAACACTTTAAAATACCCAACAAAAGTTGTACAGTGACATGATGACAGCACAGTATGGTACAGAAGGGACATGGCATTCACAAATAGAAAATTCGCCCCACACCCACCAATCTGGCAGCTTTAAAAAAGAAAATTAACGGAACAGTTTCTCAACATGCAAAACTTTCACTGGAAACACGGATTTCTTATCTACAATAAGAGAGTCCTGGAGAAAGCAACAAGCCACAATATTGGAAGTAAACAATTTACTAGGATTTCAGCGTACACACAAAACTAATCAGCCATAAAAATTTGGTGGTAGCAGATGATTTCCCCCCCGGTTTTCTGTTAGTAGTCTGACATTTTTAGTTGGGCTGCTGTAATATCTTGATTTCCACTTGCATTTATCTATTTAGTTTGAGAGGAGTGTGTGATTTTCTCCAGGGTCACATATAAAATATACAGTGGGTCCAAAAACCTGGTGTAAAAATAAAATTACATAGATGCAACCTTTTCTAAATCCAGATCATCACAAAAATATAGACCGTACAGTTAGACCAAAGCAAAAAGAATGATGGTCTCAGTTAGGCTGACAGTCTATTAGCATGTAAGACCCAATTGGTTAAACAGAAAGATCTTTGAATACTCATTTATGTAATGGATCTTGCCTGTGTAAACGAAGATACATGCTGGCTGCACTACATTAGAAAGGCCTGGCTGATGTATGAACCCAGTAGCAGTGAAGACACAATATAAGCACCAGGAATACCTCATCAGTAAAGAAATATCCAGAGGGGAACTTGTATTATTACTGAAGACAGCAGACGTTGCAGTGTGTAAATAACAGTATAGTTCCAATGCGGAGGAAACCTATGAGAATTCTATGTGAGGACTGAAACAGGACACAGACAGGCGACCTACCACAGCTCTTCCATGCGTTAGAGTAATAATATTTAAGTCTTACGTAGCACTTTTCATCAGTATAAAAATGTGTGATTAAGGGAATGGGGGCATGTAATCATGCACAGAGCTCACCCGGGTGTTTGTAACTTGCTCATCACACGGTGTCTGAGCACCATTCAAAGAGGATCAGTAAGTGCTAGATCCTACCAGAAAGTTCCAACTTTAGATCAGGGCCATGATTTCCAGCTCTCCCAAGCCATCACATCAGTTTACACGGGGAAGTGCGTTACACCCAGTGTGCACTACTTCCCCTTAAGAAAGACACTGGGCAACTGCAAATCTCAGCCCGGGGTGGTTGTAAGCACCCATTGGGCCAGGAGCCTGCACAACAGACGGGGAGCCCAGCATAGACCCATGGCGGTGAAGAGTTGCGGGGGGGGGGGGGGGGGGGGGGGAGGGGGGGCTGGGATACAAGCTAGGTCTGAAGTGGCAGGAGCCCTGGCAATGCATATTGGGGATTGGGAGCCACGGCTGGAGAGAGACACACCCTTCCTTTCCCCCAAATTCAGTGGGCTCCCTTCACTGCTATGTGAGGCTGTGGGAGTTAGTTTTGCAGCCCCCAGAGGGCTCTGGGTGGAAGCAGGGGTCATTGCAGGTAACTGTGCGTCTCGTGGAGCCTGTCAGTCACTTCGTATTTTTGAAAGCCAAGAACTGGCCCTCCAAGGTCCCGTTTTAGATGGGGTCTCCCTGTTTGAATAGATGTCTGCGGTGCAGGGCAAGCTTGCCCACGCGCTCCGTTCTAGCACACCACCCACCGTTTTTTTTGCAGCTCTGGTTTATTATCCTGTCAGCTAGTGCCAAAGGGGTAGCCAGTGCTCCTTAGGGGCTGCAATTCCACGGGCAGGGAAGCAGAACCTCCTTCACACATTGGAGAAGCCGTGTCACTTTGTGATCGAGTACCTCATGCCTGGCCTGAATGCAAACGCACTGACCTGGCTGTGTGCAGAGAGCTGCTGTAACACTTACCCTGACAACTCCGCTCTCAGCCAGGCATGGCCATTCACCTTCAGATTGTCTTTACTGATGAAGTAGCAGGAAGGCTTTATATTGCAGCTTGGCAAGACTCTTCAGTTCTGCTGGGCTCAGAGGCGATGAAGTCTAAAGGAGGACCCCGGCCAGCATGTGAACCACACAGCAGCCCGCCCCCGCAATCCCTTCTCAGAGAGCAGCGGCCCCGACGCACGGTTTGCTGCGTTTCCAGAGGAAGCCTTTTGCTGCTGCTTAGGACAGGAGCGCCACATCACAATCACACTCACCAGCCACTCGCAAGTGTCAGCCCAGAGCACTCTCTCCAGTCAGAGTGGGTGAGGGCCAGGGTTTTGTGGAAAACGCCTGCCCCTCAGTCGGCCCTGTGCTTGAACTCAGCCGGCTCTTTTACTTCAGGTCGTCAAGGACACATCCAGATAGCCCCTTATTGGGAAGGTACCGTTTTCTCCTAGGATATTAATCGCCGACAATGCCGGCGACCGTGATGTGGCTGGTTCTGCTGGTCACCTCAGCCTGCGGACTAGGTCACCAAGGGCGCAGCAGACGGATCATAGAATCATAGAATATCAGGGTTGGAAGGGACCTCAGGAGGTCATCTAGTCCAACCCCCTGCTCAAAAACAGGACCGATCCCCAATTAAATCAAACGGCCAGAAGAGAGCAGCCTGTCCAAGGGGCATTCCCTCCAACAGACCAGGCTCTGTACAAGACACTGCTCCCTGGAGCTGGGTTGCCCCAGGGAGGCCTAGACCATTTCAAGAGGGGACAGCAGCCTCCGCACCCACAAAGGCGTGGGGGAGAAGGAGATGAGGTTAAAACCCCCAAAGAGGAGGGAAGGGAGGCAAGGGGTGAATGTGGCATGGAGTAAGAGAGGCCAGTGGGGCTTGCGGGGGGAGGCTGGAGAGAGAAGCTGAGATGGGAGGCAAGAGATCAGGGCTCGAAGGGAGAAGACAGTGACCGCGTGCTCTGTCACCGCTCAAAGCAAGCGGATGCCCCCATCCCTCCCCCACCCTTGATGTGACCAGACTTACCTACCCGTGTCTGCCCCCCACCCCCACGTCTGGCTCTCTCTCTTTTGCCTTTGGTCAGCTGGCTGCTGAGAGAAGCGGGGGGACTGGGGGTAATTGCTTCCCCCCTCACCTCATCCCCACCCCTTCCCAGGAAAGGCGACGGCGGACGGGGGTGCAGGGCAGGGCATGGATAACAGGGTTGGGGGGGAGACTGAGCAGGAGGGGCCGGTTTGAGATGCAGGGATTCTGTCTGACAAAGAGGAAGCAGCATATTTCAGGCAGATGTGAAAGCACGTGGGAGCCAAGCGGGGTGTTACCCTCCCCACCCCGAGGCAGGGCAGGAAGGACCCTGTTCCTCTTGTGCTGATGAGCCAGGCTCCACATTCGCTGGACGAGCAAGGGGAGGGGGCAGATCCTGCACTCCTTGCCTGTGAAACTGGGAAGGTGAAAGGGTCCGATGGCGGTAACTGCTAGGGATGCCAACCCTCCAAGATTGTCTTGGAGTCTCCAGGAATTAAAGATTAATCCATGAATACTTCTAACCAAAATTAGCAACTCTAGTAACTGCCCAGACTGGCACAGCTCTGCTGTCTTAGATCTCCACATGCAGAGGGAAGGGCTGGGAGCAGTGAGTTTACTGACAGGTTCCAAAAGGCCACATGGAAACGGACGCACAGGGGCCCCCCCAGGATATCATTCTATCAGATAAGGGACGGTGCTTGCTAAAAGCACAGTATGGAGGGATATCTGTAAAGTGAAACAACAGTGTGTGTAGGAGAAAGGCACAGCGACACCCACACGTGCCCATTCAAGGGAGTAAGGAACGTTGGTTGCTTGATAGAGAACTGGTGATAAAGCTGGAGGATGACTGTCTCCACCCCGTTAGAGCAGTCTCTTAAGGGGCGCTCTCCTGTACCGATCTCACTATCTCGGATATTTTACAGCAGCTTCCCCTTCACCCCTTGCACTTTTCCACCGGCTTGGGGGAGAAATCCATACAGAGAATCCCCAGCTGGTGAGAGCCACAAAGCGGTTTCTGCTTCAGTGATGAGCGAAACTATTATAACTTTTCTTCTCACTGTGAATTTCTCTGTAAAGATGTGTGTGCATGCACACATGCTAGTTAGGCCTCTGCTGAGGAAGGAAGTTACCTGTTTGTGGAGGGAGCAGGGAAGGGGATACAGGGGGGAGGTCCTGGAATGAATTAAGGAAAGGGAAATTGAGGCTGTCTCGGAAAAGCTTTCTGACAGTGGGATACAGAAGGCTGTGGAATCACCTGGCTGAGGGAGGGCAGGGAGCCCCATTGCTTGGGATGTGTAAAACTTGGCTAGCTAGAGCAAGGGGGACCGAATCCTGCCTCGACCTCTGGGAGATATGCTGGGTGGCAGGTTTTTTGCATTTCTGATTGTGTGTAGGAGACGCTGTACGTCTCAAGGGTGAAGAGGGAGCGGTCAGCTGCAAATCTGTCCAGCTTCACTTTGAATTCTGGTGAAGGAGGGGCCTATTTAGCCTCCCGTGTGTATTCAAATGTGAATTTCTAATGCCCAGGCTGTTTCTGTACTCCACGGCTGCTGCTGGGACCGTGCACTCCACATGCAGAGTCTTGCACAGAGGCCTGTTTATACGTGGGCAACTTCCTCCTAAAAGAAAATCACTCCCCTCGCTGCGTCTCCCTTAACATTAGAGGGGCAGTTACAATTTCTTCAGCAGTCATTTCCAGGGCCTGTCCGTGCCCCTTTCTTATAGTCTGGAAGAGTTCCACACTGAGCAGCATCCCCTGTGATGTGGGGTGGAACCGCGGACGGGGGTTAGCCGGTAGCCCCTGCTGTGTTTGGTACTTTATTTGGCACCCCGAGAATAATCCTACAGAGCTCAAACACTCCTATAATGCAGCAGAAGCAGAATTCCAGAGGAAGCAAAGGAATTTTGTATGCATTTGGGAGAATGAGATTAGCAGATGCCTGTGATCTCTCTTTTGCTAAAAACCTACCAATTGCTTTGAACAACGGCTCCCTTGAGAGTTCACACATGCAGTAATGAGTCACTGGCTCACCATGCACTGTCTGATAGAGATAGTTTCACTTAAAATTTCTGGAAGCTTCAAAGCCTCATCCTGTAATCATTACTTACTGTTAAAGTCATTTAAAGAGCTAACCTAGAGGGTGTCAAGGATGATGGGGTTTCTTGAGCTCTCACTAGAGAAAGAATGAATTTTACCTGGATTTCAGAACAAGAAAGCCCCCTCTTCAATCAGCAGATGAGATCTTGGATCTTACTTCTCCTCCTAACACAAGAACTAGGGGTCACCCAATAAAATTAATAGACAGCAGGTTTAAAACAAACAGAAGGAAGTAGTTCTTCACACAACGCAGAGTCACCCTGTGGAACTCTTTGCCAGAGGATGCTGTGAAGGCCAAGACTATAACAGGGTGCAAAAAGGAACTAGATAAATTCATGGAGGATAGGTCCATCAATGGCTATTAGCCAGGATGGGCAGGGATGCTGTCCCTAGTGTCTGTTTGCCAGAAGCTGGGAATGGATGACAGGGGATGGATCACTTGATGATTCTCTGTTCTGTTCATTCCCTCTGGGGCACCTGGCACTGGCTGCTGTCAGAAGACAGGATACTGGGCTGGATGGACCATTGGTCTGACCCAGTGTGGCTGTTCTAATGAGGGAGTGGAGGAGGGGCATTGTTCTATACATACCCCAGAGATTGGTGGTGGTCCCACTAAAGGATGCCAGTTGAGAGCTTCATGCATTGTCGTGAAGGGGACACACTCTACAGGAGTGAAAGGGCTAATTCAGCTTACACTGATGGCCACACCCTGGACAGTGACACGGTGGGTGGTGCAGAACTGGAGGAGATGGTATTGTGATGTGGGCTACTGCCTGCTGTGGACTTAGAGCAGACCTGGAAACTTGGGGCTACCCCAGGTTGGACTCAAACACGGTCAGCAATCAGAGATGATGTGAATGTAACATTCTGATTCTCAAAACCCACTCCATCCTGACTGAGACTCAGTCTCACGGTTTCTGGCATCTCAGAGTGCAGGACTGTGTTGAAATTCATCATTCACAAATAAATTCAGGGTTTTTTTTGACATATTGTTTCTTATTTTTTTATTTTATAATCAGTATTGGAAAAAGATTGGCACATTACAGCTCAAAGCAGCGTGATTCAAAGTGACAGCCCACAAACATCTGGCCGAATGGTACAAAAGGAAGTGATACGATTGTCATGGTTTCAGGAGAAACATCTTTCCTGAAGCCCTTTTTCCCCCCCTTTTTTTCGGATGCTAGGAACACAAACTTAGACTATTTAAACATCCAGCAACATTCTTTAAGGTAGGAATATTAGTGAAAACAAAATTCTTTACAGGCTTCATCAGATTTCACAATACTGCTAGACTTTAAATATCAGCTCATTTTCATTAATACCATTTTTGACACATTTAAAGCGCATGTAACAAACTGAATTAATTGTTTTGGCATTTGAAAAAAAACCCAAAGGAAAAAAAGGTTTTATATGAAATAATGTAAAAACCATGGTGTGTCTGGTGTTTACTAGGGTGACCATAGATTTGAAAGCATTTACAAGGGTTCTTTCAAACTTTCCTTTTATAGCTGGATGATACACTTTCTTTTAACAAAAAAAAGCTACTAAGAAACTGCACAATCAGGAGAAATCTGTGTGAGCAATAGATTTGGTTTCCCCAGTTATTTATTACTGCTATCAGGGAGTGCTGTGTCTGATGAAAAATTAAAAAAAAAAAAAGAGGCAAGAGATTTTGCAGTGTTTTTAAGTAAACAAGGACTCAGGGTTGGATGTAAGACAAGAAGTCCCATGTCCAATCTCTTGACAAACTATTTGCTTTTTTTGGAGGGGAGGGGGGGGGGATCAAGATTAATAAGAAGCCTGCAAAGTTCAGTGTTCCTCACTTAATTCCCAGGTATTCCCAGGTATGTGATTACATTGAAGGGCTAGATAAGTGAAAGAACAGGGAAGCAAGGCAAATACTTAGATTTCTCCCAATTGTCATGGCCTGTAATTGGAGAGCTGTTAGATACCCCGTTTAATGATCTGTCTGTCAATGTACTGATATCATTAGCTATGAGTAAAATTTGATTAAAACATAATTAAATTGCAACTTTTCTCACAACAGTTGTCATTCTGAGAGGTCCCAAATTATGTGATGACACTTCTGGCTTTGAAACATGGTCACTCTAGTATCGTTACAAAAGAAAAACCATGAATGCAACTTTTGCAATGAAGAATGTCACCACAACAGCTGTTGGGACTGGGCGATAAAGATGCAGGAATGAGATCTACACAGCTACTTAGCTCTTGACTTCAGGTTTTAAAAATTCAGAGTTAACAAAGGAAAATCCTTCGAATTCTGATTGGTCAATGTTCCTGATGACTTCCTGGTCAGGTGGAGTTAAGACGGGTGGATGGCGAGTGAAAAATCGGTCGAAGTTTTCCGCATTCCGTCCACACTATGAGAGGGAAAAAAAGAACTCGTGGTGGGTGGAGAAAACAAAACAAACTGGATGCGGTCTGCAGCAATCCCCTCCCATTCACACCTCGCAGAGCAGATTATTTCAATGAGGAAAATGAGAGAAAAGAAAAGAAGATGCAAAATACTTATGAAGTATACTGATGAAGTGGGCTGTAGCCCACGAAAGCTTATGCTCAAATAAATTGGTTAGTCTCTAAGGTGCCACAAGTCCTCCTTTTCTTTTTGCGGATACAGACTAACACGGCTGCTCCTCTGAAACCTGTCAAAATACTTACGAGTTGTGTTAATTGCAAGGCTGGGTTTTCTCATGGAGCAGCCAGAGACTGATCAGCTCTCAGGCTGTAGCATGGCTAGTAATAGCAGGAGCGGAATGAGAGGGCAGTGCAATTACTTGCTGAGCTTTTCCCAGTCACGTGCAGTCCAACGGCACCTGTTTGAGCTGTGCTGCTAAGCCCTAGGCAGCTTCTGTTATCAAAGAGCACCACTATTATACCAACACACACCTCGCCCGTCCCCTCCATCGCCTGGGAACGAGGAGGTTTTGTCATGAACCAACAGTTTTGATAGTTCCACTTGTCCACGTTTAAGCAGGGACACCTCAGCTTTTGCAGATCTCACACTAGGTAACCCCTACGGGCTGAATGCCTAGCGCAGACAAGGCCGTTGGGCCACTGGAGAGTTTTACAGTGCCCCCTGCCCCCCAGCACACCTGTCAGACACCTCATGCCCCCACACAGATGCCAAACGCTGCCTGGATTAGATTTTCTCCCAGCAAAACTAACCCATTTCAGCACTGCATGCAAGGAGATCTCACACTAGGTAACCCCTACGGGCTGAATGCCTAGCGCAGACAAGGCCATTGGGCCACTGGAGAGTTTTACAGTGCCCCCTGCCCCCCAGCACACCTGTCAGACACCTCATGCCCCCACACACATGCCAAACGCTGCCTGGATTAGATTTTCTCCCAGCAAAACTAACCCATTTCAGCACTGCATGCAAGGAGATCACTGGTGTAACAGTCCTTGCGTCCCACACGGCACCGCTCACTCCTGCACCGAGGTCTGGGAAATGGTGGAGGCGCTGCAGGGTGCGTCCCTTAGAGAGACCTGCTTTGGAAAATGCAGACCACGAGGGAAAGGTGTGCTGCCCTGTGACCCACAGGGAAACTGCTCCCTTGAATTGATCTGGAGGGATGGGGAGGAGGTCCCATGTTATAAAACAGCTGCCAAAAGAGGTAGCTTCTAAAAGCATTTCAGGCCTCCTCTAGGAGTGGGGGGAAGGGTCACCTTGAGAGCAGTGCAACCACTCCCCATCCTGGGGTGCATAAGCTCCTCCTTTCTCCAGGACAGCAAACAGCTTTTGGACATGGTCACGTGAGCAGGCATCCTGGGGAGACTTGGTCTAGTGGTCCCAGCCTAGGGCTGGGAGTCAGGACGTCACAAGGGTTAATCCTGGCTGTTACACTGACTCCCTGTGTGACCTCAGAAAAACGATACTCTCGGACTCTGCTTCCTTACCTGCGAAATAGGGATAATATTCACGTGGGGGGAGGGAGCGAGAGGAGGGGGCTTAGTAAATATGACACTACTAATCTCCAGCGCTCTTGGCTCACTAGGCGCTAAGTACTGCTCATCCTGCCTCTCCAGATGCCATGACCCCTCAGGGCCCATACAAGCAGGTGTGTTACCATGGGGAGGAAAGACCATGAAAGGAAAGGGAACAGGGTTAAACACTAAACCCAGACCATCTCCTCCAACACTCAAAGTATGTGCCATCTCTGACAAAGGGGCTGTGTTCCCCGGATGGGCTGTCCTGGGCTGGCCAGCCTGGCCACTATACACCACCATCCGCTGAGCTACACACAGCTTCACTTTCACTTTCCTTTAAAAAGCTTGCATTTGTTAATTACTCCCTGGTGTTTCCACAGGACTGGTCCTCTTCCTCTACATTCTCCTTAATCCCCCTGCTCCCCGTCGTGCGTAAGGTAGAGAAATAAGGATACAATGCATTTCACAAATGGGGAAACTGAGTCAGAGAGGATAAGAGATCTATCCAAGGCCACAAGGGAATCAGTGTCAGAGCCAGGATTAGAACCCAAGAAGTTCCAGGCTTCTCATCTTGCACAGAAATGCGTCACTGCTATGCCTGTCTGATAGGTTCACTGAGGTGACACTATAAAATAGCCAGCATGATGGTCCTCTGAATAGTAATTCGAGGGGCCAGCGCCTCATTTGATGTCAACTGACACCAGCTGAGAATTCGACCATAGGGGCTTTACATTTCCTGTATGAAACAAAGGGGTGGTTAGGGGAGGGAGTGAGAGAAACCTGTCAAATGCTTCACTTCACTCTGAATGTAAAAGAAAGACTGTAAAGAACTCCTAAAAAGAAAAGGAGGCACCTTAGAGACTAACACATTTACTTGAGCATAAGCTTTTGTGCATCCGATGAAGTGAGCTGTAGCTTACAAAAGCTTACGCTCAAATAAATGTGTTAGTCTCTAAGGTGCCACAAGTCCTCCTTTTCTTTTTGCGGATACAGACTAACACGGCTGCTCCTCTGAAATCTAAAGAACTCCTGTAACCTTGGGTGCTGCTATAGAGAACTGTTGGATGGGTACTAGGTTATAACAGATCCTGTGAGACTTATCATTGGTCTATTATTAGGAAGTGAGGCAGTTACAAACTGCCTGACTATACCTACCACATGTATACCACATCCTGTATGAACTGGAATTCATGGCTCTACTTTAATGGCTAGTGGGCTGTATTTCTTATCAAAACTTCCACACTCCTGACTCCATTCCCTCTGGCACTGGAGATGCAGGAGCCAGGACCTATTGATCTCCTCATCTCTCCTCCCTAATACACATCTCGAAAGAGCACATATGCTCTACGTGCTGGGACTTTCCCCAAATGAACTATCATTTGCTGAGAAAACAGATTTGCATTTTTAATAAACGTAATGTCGGTCTAAAAATATTAAACAGTAAAGACAATACCTGTGAACTGTTCAAAATTCTGCACTTCTTTGTTCACTGATGAGGTTTAAAAAAAAAAAAAAAAGACAATGCTAACATCAGCCTGCTCACTAATACGCAGCCCCTTTGGCATATTTTATGTTCTTACAGCCACCAGGTAAGCCATCATTATTCCTAAAACCACTGGACAGTTCAGTGAATAATGTTAAATGCTAGCCACATAAGACGACGTTAAATGCTAGCCACAGCCTTGCAAAGCCTGTTTGCTCATCTTCAGAATGTATTCTTCAGCCATAAGGTATCCCTTTCCCATTGTGCAGATCAATGCCTCAGTTCAGCCAATCATTTAAGCCCCTGCTTAAACTTAAACATTGGTTTAAGCTCATCCTATTCAGCAAAACACTGAAGAATCTGATTCATAGATTTTAAAACCAGAACGGACCATTACGATTATCTAAGCTGATCTCTTCACAAACACGGCACAGAACTTCGCCCACCCATTTCTTCATGAAGCCCATAATTTAGGTTTGAACTAGACTATATATATTTTTTAAAAAAGACAGCCAGTCCTGATGTAAAGGCTCCAAGTGATGGAGAACCCACCATAGCCCTAGGTAAGTTTTTTTCAATGGTTAATTACCTTCAATGTAAAAGTTTACACCTTATTTCTAGCCTGACTTTGTCCATCTTCAGCTTCCACCTAATGGATTTCATTCTGCCCTCTTCTGCTAGATTTAACAGCTGTCCATGATCAGAAAAGTTCCTCCTCAGTATAGACACTTACAGACGGCAATCATGTCCTTAAGTGATTTTCTGAGTCAGGGCTCAAATGTGCTCAGACACTTCACAAGATTTTTCCTGTCTCTTTTCCCCATGGTATTCTAGCCGGATGAAAGGCAAATACACCTGGCCCACCTCCATGAAACATGTAGCTCGTATCATTCCCAGCACTGTATTTTAACAAGATGTGCTAACCTTTTAGCACTTCAGTGGGACATGTCACCTCATTTTCACTAGGTAAAAGATGAGTCAGTCAGTGGCAAAACAAGAGGGAAGGTTCTTAAAAAGCTGAGGCCATGTCGACTCTAGAGCAGCACAGAGGTGGTGATGTAGTTCCGTTGTGTAGATCCTTCTTGCATAGAAGGAAGGGATTTTTCTGTCCAGGTAATTAATCCTCCTCTTTGAGAGGCGGAAACTAGGCCAACAGAAGAATTCTTCCATCAACCTAGCCACATCCACACTGTGGGTTAAGTCAACCTATCTATGGTATTCAGGGCGTGACATTTTTCACAGCCCTGAGCAAGCTAGCCAGATCGATCTAATTTTTAAGTGTAGACCAGCAGTTAGAAGCTGGTCTTTGGACAACACAGTATTATCCATAAAAATGCCTGAGTCTTTCAAGATCAAGGCTGACAAAGAAGTGAGGCGAGTTACAAAGATATTGAGCCATCCAAAGTGCAGATCCGGTGTGAACTAGTACATTGCGATTCTCATAATCTATATTGTGGGGGTGCCTCAAATGGGACAAGGGAAATGTAGGCCCTGCACTGAGAAGAGCAGTGTCTAGGACAAACACTGAGTAGGGGAAGAGTTACTAATATACGAACCAAGTAATCAGAGTAATAGGCAGGTGGCCGGTTAGATGCTCTTTATACAGATAAACTGGATAATTTCTCCACCCCCACAGACCAATTCCCAGCCTCTGTTCTGATGTCCTCACACTCTTCCCTCCCAAAATTCCTCTCAGCAGAGAGAAGTCTATTCTACGGTTCCCATGATGCAATGCATCTTAGGGAACAAAGGGCTGAGAACACCAGAAGGGAACCCTCTATTTGCAGGGTAAGTGGCTGCTTTTTGCTAAAGCAGGTTTCAGAGTAACAGCCGTGTTAGTCTCTATTCGCAAAAAGAAAAGGAGTACTTGTGGCACCTTAGAGACTAACCAATTTATTTGAGCATAAGCTTTCGTGAGCTACAGCTCACTTCATCGGATGCATACTGTGGAAAGTGTAGAAGATCTTTTTATATACACACAAAGCATGAAAAAATACCTCCTCCCACCCCACTATAAATGGACACAAATCAGATGTCAAGAATTATAACATTCATAAACCAGTCGGAGAACACTTCAATCTTTCTGGTCACGCGATTACAGACATGAAAGTTGTGATATTACAACAAAAAAACTTCAAATCCAGACTCCAGCGAGAAACTGTTGAATTGGAATTCATTTGCAAATTTGATACAATTAACTTAGGCTTGAATAGAGACTGGGAGTGGCTAAGTCATTATGCAAGGTAACCTATTTCCCCTTGTTTTTTCCTACCTCCCCCGCCCCCAGACGTTCTTGTTGAACCCTGGATTTGTGCTGGAAATGGCCCACCTTGATTATCACACACAGTGTAAGGAGAGTGGTCACTTTAGATAAGCTATTACCAGCAGGAGAGTGGGGTGGGAGGAGGCATTTTTTCATGCTTTGTGTGTATATAAGAAGATCTTCTACACTTTCCACAGTATGCATCCGATGAAGTGAGCTGTAGCTCACGAAAGCTTATGCTCAAATAAATTGGTTAGTCTCTAAGGTGCCACAAGTACTCCTTTTCTTTTTGCTAAAGCAGAAAACACTGAACTTCTGTTTACTCTGCCCTCTTGGCCTCCCTCCCCAATCAAATAAGCTCCCAAGTTGGTTCAATAAGACTGCTTCCAACCTGTCATCTCTGCTAAGACTCAGACCAATTTTAAAAGACGGCCAAGCTATAGACTCAGGAAAGAGAGAAGGTTGCAACAAAAGCCCTGATTGCACCTTAGCTTAGTGGCACTACTGGGGGCTGTTAGGAGGATGCTCCTTATTTCCAAATGATTCAGGGAGCAGAAGAAAACCTAAAGACACATGCCCTCCCTCTCTAACTTGGCATGATAGCTGGAGATGTCACAGATGTCTAGAAATTAAGATGAAACAGCCTGATTGTTTCATACTGATCTGACAACCCACAAAATATAAAATCTGAACAATATCCATCAAGACTTCCAGTTTCATTGGCAAGAGCTGGTAACTATCCTAAGCCATGCAATGAAACACCAGACCTTGACCCTTCCAAAAGATATATTATATGTTGGACACACTGGTGTCAGCAGAGAAAATTTTTTCATTTCTGGTAGCTGGCTGCCTGAAAGCCATCAGATTAGCATCAAAAATAGAAAATAAATTCACAAAAATGAAGTTGGCAGTTGCATAAACCCTGGAGGCTCAAGAGAATGTGGAGATATGGGCTTTTCTAGGCTATGTTGTCACTAGTTTT
The DNA here is from genome assembly GCF_965140235.1 of Caretta caretta. Lineage (NCBI taxonomy): Eukaryota > Metazoa > Chordata > Testudines > Cheloniidae > Caretta > Caretta caretta. Next base: position 2,740,108 of record NC_134215.1, read on the forward strand.
CCCCCTTAGCAACAAGATAAAACAAACTATTGGGAAACTAACTGAAAAAGGTTATCAGAATTGTAATGTACAGCATAACAAGAGCTACCTGCTAATAAGCAGCTCACTTGCAGATTCCCTTCACTCCCATCTATATATTTAAAGCTTTGCAGTGCTTTGAAAATATACCTGTCACTGGCCATTAGCGTCACAAGTTTTTGGTGGAGAGAGGTTAGGTAGCTCATTTGAAACATTTGAGGGCATTAGACCTGAACTTGCTTTGAAGGGATGTACTGCATGTTTTTTTAAACACTTAGTATCAATTACTTTAGGATTAATTGGGCAAGGTTTTAATGTTTGTGAAGTCCTTTCAGATCCTGGGATGAAAAGTTCGACAGGAAAACCAAGTATTGTTTGTAATGTTTGTATTCATCATGCTAACCAAAATAGCAACAGGAACCTGCATCAACAAGTCATAACTCCTGCCATAATATCAGAAGCGCCTTTACAGTAAGAATATTTGAAAAGTTGTTCAGACACTATGAATTTATTTTCCAGTTTTGTGAATCGGTGATTTTGTTCCTGCAGTTTGTAAAAATGTAAGGAAATTGCCGGGCCAATAGGTCAAAGTCACATAACAACAGTTTTTGGGGAAAGGGACGGAGTTTGTCATGGCAAAATAAATGCCCTAACCAAAAGAGTTGGAGAATGACCCGATGTGAACTGCATGCAATCCAAAATGCAAAGGTTGAGGGCTATAACCAGGGATCGGTGTTGTGCTGTTAAGACAGTGATCGTTGAAACGACCTTGAAGAGATGCTCTGCTGCATATTTGAGATCTGCATCTTTAAAGCTGTGTCTCCAGGGTTCTTGTTCTTCATGGATCCTAATTCAACTTTCATCCTTGTATGAATGAGATGTGACAATTGCTCCTTCTTTCTTTAAAGGTTACAGAGGCATTTATCAGCAAACCAGCTGCCCCAACCCCCAGTACCTTAGAGCCCTTATGCACCATATCCTGCCATTTCACTAATACAGCAGGCAGCTGTGCATGGTAATGCGAACAACAGGCCAATTCCTTTCCAAACAGATTGACAAGTAACATTTTAACAGTTTTTTCTTTTGAAGGATGATATAGCCATATTCCATTGGATAAGTGATACGGAGAAGAATTCACATTGCTATCGGCTGTAACAGATGCTCTTTACATCAGCACCAAGTTTTACTGCTTCTAAAACTGAGCTCCTCTTTAAGAGGAGAAAGACATCCCATAGGAATTTTCATATGTAACAAAAGCCACTTGGGGAAAACAATCCTCCCCAGTTTAGTACTCTCTGAACAAACAAGCAGGACTCCATTCTGAACTGAGAACATGGGAATCTATTTTATACAAATCCTCAAAGTATCCTAATATTTATAGCCACTGCAGAATGGCTTTTTTTTTTATTACAGCTGCAGAAATAAAACTGTCAGTTTAGAAGATAGCCTTTTTGTTTTACCAATATCTAGCTTGATTTCCAATAGAGACAACAAAGACATAATAAAATATTTTCCCATTCATCCTGGAGATGCAATGAAATACCACAAAGCTGACACTGGCTATTTTCACTGTTATGACAAACATCTTCCCCTATTCCTGAAGTTCAGCTCAGGGGGTGCGTTGGACACATCCTCAAACTCTCATTGTTACAGCTTATGAGCACCTAATCATAATGGGGGAGATTTTCAAATGGCACCTAACCTCACTCCCACTTTTCACAAAGCAATCGCTCTGCATCTGACCTATCAGTCCTCATCTTCAAAGGAAACCTGCACCACACATTCAGAAGACGAGCCGGGGAGCTTACATTCATAACTTTGCTACACATTAAAAATCATGGTCTTAATAAAAACACTGGATTTATGGCTTATTACAACAATCTGTACCCCACGAGCCCCCCTTTTTCTCCTATAACTACAGGGGTGTTAATGGGCCAGAATGGTCCCTGAGAACATGTGCTAACCAGACATGCCAAACCCACGGAAAAAAACGCAGAAATTTGGCTTGTTTTTGGCTTAATTGGCTTGTGAGTTGCTTGTTGGCTAGTTTTTGGCTTGTAGCTTGTTGCTTCTCTTTTTTGATTGGCTCCTGGGGCGAGCAGGGGAAAGGGGGGGGAGAGAGTCAAGGGTGCACAGCGGGCCCACCACAGTCCCAGACTGCACACCGGGGGGATCAGGTCACATAGAGTGTGGGGGTTCTTAGGGATTGGCTTCTTTGGGCCTTGTTTTGAAATGGGATTAGCTGGATTTTTGGCTTATTGTGAAAGTTGGGGTGCTTATTTATAACATAAAAGTTGGCAACGGTGCTGCTAACTACTTATGCTAAACTATCTGTACTAGCTGGGATACTCTACGTACCTTTCCCAGATCTGAGGAAGGGCTCTGTGCAGCTTGAAAGCTGCTCGCTCACCAACAGAAGCTGATCCAACAAAAGATATTACCGAGCTGTAGCTCACGAAAGCTCATGCTCAAATAAATTGGTTAGTCTCTAAGGTGCCACAAGTACTCCTTTTCTTTTTGCGAATACAGACTAACACGGCTGTTCCTCTGAAACCTCTCATCCACCTCGTCTCCCATGGGCACTGTGCCTGATTCTGCTACACTCAACCCCTCTGCGGCAGACCCTCAGCTGGTGTAAACTGTCAGCGCAAGGTCAATTTCAACGGAGCTATGACCTAGTACAACAGCAGTGGATATGCCCCATTGAGTAGTAACTTGTTCGGGGGGCACTACCATTGAAAGCATTGGGTCTGCTCCACCGGAGTCAGAGTGCTGTGAAAAGGGACCTGAGTTTTCAAGTGTTTTCCTTCTAGCAAGGTTTTTTGGAATGCTAGGAGGAGAAGTTTAAAAAGAGGGCACTTCATCACCTTACAACATATTGCCTTATTTCTTCACCTATGCATTGACACACATTATACAGAATGAAAATAGACAGGCAGGTAATTTTTGGCCAGACTCCAAGTCCTAGTGAGCTGTAGCCCACGAAAGCTTATGCTCAAATAAATTTGTTAGTCTCTAAGGTGCCGCAAGTCCTCCTGTTCTTTTTGCTAGTTTAACAGCTGTGTCTGCTTCAGAATCCTTTTTGCAACTGTTGCAGTGAGACAGAAAACAGGGTTCAAAAACAACCCTCCCCCTAATTCAGTCCACAGGAAGAGGCAAAAGATGATGAATCCTCAACTGGCCAAGTTCCTGCACATGCTTCCATTAGCCCAACTTAAAGTGCATCTCCCTAGCTATCCTGGTCCATACGGTGGGAAGAAGGAACTGTTTATGAGTAAAAGCATGAGAAGTTTAAACAAGCACTACCCATGCCCATGAAATGCACAAAGCGCTGATTGCTTTGTAATCATGCTTTATACTTACAAAGCATCTTAGCAGGAAAATGAGCAGCTTGGCAGCGAGACAGCGTTTAGGGCTGCCAAGATGCTATACCGATGGCTTTGTCTACTTAACTTCTAAAAATTATACTGAGCACAAGGATGGGTGGAAATTATGCACTGATAGAGAAGTGTTTGGATGAAACAGATTCCACTCCCCTTGTCCCCTTTTCACAGCCAGGAGAGGGAGAGACAGTCACGCAGAATTACAGACTACACTGGTGTGCTGTTAATCCTTTGCTCACCAGAGTGGGCCTTCATCTCCCTTGCCCTGCCTTCAGAGAGGGGCACTATAGGTCTCGGGGGGGGAGGGGGGGAGAGCAGGGTTGCTTTTCCTAAAGGACCCCTAGCAATCACAAACCATACAAATCTCAGCCTACTGTGAAGAGGAGCTGTTACAAACTGCAAATAGTCAGTGCTCCATTAAGGGTGGGAGTTTCAAAGGAGAGGATTGAAATGTGCCATCTCCAACCTGGGGCAAATGCTAGAGAGGGTAACATTTTCAAAAGCCCTTAAGTGACCTAGAAGCCAAAATCTCATTTGCAAAAGTGACTCGGTCTGATTTTCAAAAGATATTTCATTGCCGGAAGATACAGACTGGCACCCAGTGGGGCTGACTCCCATGGGAGTTCGGCACCTAGTGGGAATTTCAAAACTGCCTGTCTGAATGTTTAGGTGTATAAGTACCTTTAAAAAGCTGGCCGTTAGGATCCCAATTAAGGACTAAGACTCCTAAGTCACATTTGAAAATGGGTCTTAGGTGCCTTTGAAAATTTTACTCCCCCCAAAAATCTACATCCAGGGATACACTGGGAACACTTCTGCACACTAACTGAGTAAATATTTTCAGTTTGTAAAAAAATTGGTTAATAATATGGGCCCCAGTTCTGCCCAGCTTAAGTCTCATTGACTTCAGTGGGCCTTAAGCACTTGCTGAAATGTTTTACTGAATCAGGGCTGCTAAGTCTCTTCTGTAACCAAGGACGTTTCTTTGGAAGAGAATGAAAATATGAACCAAATCATTAAAATGAAGTCAGAGAGACTGATCTTGAGAGGGACAGAGAAGAGCTCATGGTTTTACCCTCACTATAGGTTTCCTGCATGTCCATTGTGTTAGGGAAAAAAACCATTCAACTTTAAAACATTGACTAGTTGGGGATTTCTGCTGTATACAGCTTGAAAACTGTTCTCCTTTTGACTGAGCCTTAACACACATACCGCAGGTACTGTACAGTCACACAGCACATTTACATGTGCTTGCCTACGTAGGCGCTGCCCACTAAACTCTTAACTTTGTCTAATTCGGAAATGGCTCCTGGACTCACCTCACCACAACAGAGGTTACAGCAAGCAAAATGAGCTAGGAGAGCATAACTGACTGATTTCTTAAGTAACTGGGTCTGTAAATAGTATTTCAATATTGATTAACTCAAAATGATTCAAATAAGATTTAATTTATGTAATTAGATAATTATTAAATTAAGATTTAAAAAAAAAACTCACTGACTTCCTTGTTGTCAGCACTTCTGTACTCTGCCATTTGATTTCAACGCTTTTAGAGTGAGGAGACTTTTCAAATCACTACGCTTTATGTAAAGTAAAGAAGTAATTAGACACCAAAAACAATCATTATCTCAATGAGAGGCAGAGTGAGTGTGTAAACACACTTCTCAGGGAAAACGCCACCAGGCAGGGAATTGGTATGCAGAGACCAAACCTAAGAGCAATGAAGCACAGCCCCTTGTCAGAAGTGCTGACTTTCTGCATACCAAAGACAAACTGCAGCCCCCGATCTCTCTTGTTACAGTCACTGTGATAAAGGTTAATCAAGCACCAAACCACAAGATCTCAAGAATGTATTTTCAGCACCAAGGACAGAGCAGACCCAAGTCAGGCTGAATAAGTAACTGTCCCTTTTTTGTTTTGTTTGTTTTAAAATTATACAATTTTCCAAGAAGTGAAGCGTGGCCATTACAGGCAGCCAGACAAGGGGAGAGTAAACAAAGGCTCCCTTTGAAGCCAGCTGCTGTGTTTGCAGAGCTGCTACAAAATTAGGAAGATGCTGCAAGGAGTTCGTGGGTGTTAGGCAAACGTGGAGGTTCATGAAGAGAGTCCCCAGCAAGAGCTATGTAGAGACAGGTGACCATCCAGCGTGGTAAAGATGCCACCAGAGCTGAAACACGGCAGAGGAGGACCTGACCCAGCCCAGCACCAGCCCGCTCCCATTAGCTTCTTAATGGCATCTGTATTAGAGCCCTGGACAGCTCCGGCCTCAGTGGCCTTGTGTACAGCAAAAACCATTTTGCCGTGTTTGAGCAAAGCCGTCACCCGCTGCATTACCTGACGTGATGCTGAACTCAGTGGGCCCTGCTCTGCGCTGACCGCAGAACTGCAATCAGCTTGGCGTCAGCGGTAATGTTCTGTAGTGCAGACAAGCTCTCTGGGCACATATGCACAGCTGTGTTAGACTTATCTACAGTCTGTACTTTAAAACCTTGGCTGACCAGAAAAAAGTTCCATGTAGTCTATTGTATTTCTATTATTTCAATGGCTAATTTGAAATAAAAAAAAGATTTCTGTGGAAGTGAAAAAGACCACGTTAGCACATACTGCCATTGCCCGCGCCTTTCTGCGCAAGACCAAACTTACTGCCATTAAAGCCTTAGATTACAGGTGAACTTTTAAAAGTGATCATAAACTCTTCCTTCCCCAAGGATATTTTAAACCCAGATTTTCTGTATCCCTGTGACTGTGAATGGGCATTTTGATAACCAGACAGCACCTTTAAAAAAAAAAGTTCCTTTCCTTTGATTTCCTTTTGGCAGATGGCATTAAAGGAATATGTATTTTTCAACACAGATACATGGCTGTTGGACCATCAGCAGGTACCTGAGTCATCTTAATCCTCACTAATCCAAAAACCTACTGAACCTACCTTAATACTAATCTCCCTTTCCTATCAAATGTTAAAATATTTCCTACGGCAAGCTGTTAGATGAGAAAGAACAGACAATAGCTTACCATACTCCATTCCAAGGTCCACGTTCAAAGGGAATTTTAAAGAAATAAGACATTTACAGCAGGACACAATTTGAACATTTTAAAAACAAACACATTGAGAGAGTGTATTTGAGAGAATTCAACTTTTTGCATTAAAAAAACAAACAAACAAAGATGCAACATGCGGCAGATACAGTAACAGGACATCTGGCTCAGGAAGGAACTGGTGAATGGCAGGAGACAGGAAGAAGCAGGTCTGGTTAGAAAATGAGCACAGATGGGGAAAACAAGCAGCTACAAATTTCAGGAAAAATGGATCATTGCCAAATGAAAGTCAAGCTCTGAGCTTCCTGGGCCCTGTGCTAGATGTTGTAACTTCCAGAAACACATTAAAATGCACAGCCTCATCCCCACCTCTACTCGAGTTGGCAGCCCCACGTGGGTTTTCATTTTTGAACATTAACACAATTCACACAAATATCTTCTGTCTTGAGCATGCAAATCAGGGTCTGGCTTTACAGCTGACCCCAAATGATTCACCAGCTGTGATGATTTGGGAATCTACGTACAACTTTATAATTTCAAACTGGAATTCATAACTCTTTGTACATCTCTCTATCCATTTTGATTGTGAGGCTAGCCTGCCTTCTCTGCTGTCTTTTTACCTCCATCTAGGAATACCATCCAAGGGGTGGTGACACCAGGCTAGTAACGTAGGGTGGTTAAACCTTGATAGTCTTCTGTTCAAATGGAAGCACCCTTGAACAAAGAAGACAGCCAGACCTAGAAAAACAGCTCACCTAGGTGGGTAGTAATCATGCAACAGAATGAGCTGACAGGGCACTCTGAACACCTGACGAGGGTGATTGGGGGAGAGTCACCTGACAAAAAGAACCACGTCTTTATGAAAGGAGGACTCCGCCCAGCTGTTTTAAAGAGAGAGGGAGACAGGAGCAGAGGCAGAAGCCGAAAGCAAGGCTGTGCAGGAGGAGAAGGGGGAGGATCCTGGACACGCTAGGGGACTCCCACTTCAGCCCCAAGAACAGTCCAGAGTGGTGAGGAAACTGAGGCAGGGAAGGGGGTGCAAGTGTTTTATTGGTTTGTCTGGATCTGTATTGCTCTTGTGCTGTGTAAAGAGAGACAGGTTTCTGAACCCTTGTTAGCTTGCATGTTATGTGCTTCAACTCTCACACTTTCTTGGAGAAGTGAACGGTGAACACACGGTTGGAGCTCTGGGGAAGAGCGGCCTGAGCTACTACGATGTTGTGGGAGGTCAGCACAGGTCCTGGCAGCTGGACAGTAAGGTCCCACTTCAGCAAAGGGGTAGCAGACAGAGTTCGTGCTCAGGAAGTGTGCCATGGAGGCCAAAGAAAGATGATGCTGGAGCCTAGCCAGACCAAGGGTCCAGTGCATGGGACCCAAACACAGCTGCCTGGTAAGTGTCTAGCAGGGGAAGCTTTACCAGAGCTGTGACAGCAGCAAAGTAATCTCTTCCCACACAGCGTATGACCTACAGCTTTCTCCCCTCTGAGCCATGGTGCACAAGGCAGCAGTTTAGACTTCTTGGATAATCCTCACCCAGGTGTCACCTGCTCCCTTGATCTTCAAAATGTCCAGTATGGTTGTAGTTGTGGGGAATGGGACATTTGGGAATACGGTCAGAGTGCAAATCCCATAGCAGCAGATCTTGGGTCAGATGTGCCTGAATTTCCATTCCTAGGAGAGTAGAGTTCCTTCATTCCCAGACAAGACTTCAGTAAGCTGGAGTTCTTTGTAAATATACAATAGTAATTTAAACATAATTATGTTCGAGCACATGGTGGAAAGCCAGAGTCCTTCCAGGGCTTGGTGGGGTCCACAGGGCCCATGTGGGACTGGGAGGCTCAGAACGAATGAGCACAAGGAGGGACATAAGTATCATTATCCCAGTTCTGCAGATGCAGAGAGAGGTCCCTGGTCACACGGGGGTTGTGGCAGAGCTGGGAACAGAATCCGTTCTCCCAGGGACCACTCCTGTGGCCCTAACCAGAGTCTGGGCAATACTGTACAAGGCAAAATGAGCGTGGCATTTGGGAAGCCATCACGCAGCTGGGGTAGTGCTAACTTTACCCACCTGCGAGACAATTTCTCCATTCTGAACAGTCAGGCAATCAGCTTTAAAAGGGAAGAGGCTGCTAGAGAAGACTGGTGTTTAACCACAGGTATGTAATGCTAAATAGTATTCTACGGGCACATACTCCATTCATTACATATGCTGTTAACAGCAAATGAGTCTCCTCGGAGGGAACCAGTTCTTAGGTAAGTCAGGGGAAAAGCAAGTCTGGACATTTCATGCCAGGAAACTGGCCCTGTGGAGGAAGCAGCAGTGATGAGATTAGGATAAAGGTAAAAGCATAATGAGCAAGACTAATAAAATGTTTGGACAATAAGACCAGAGAGGGAAGGGTCAGGGCCTGGGGCGAAACAACTAATAGCTAGGACAGCGGCAGACAGGTCCTGGAGGGATGTTACTGAGAGAGCAAAGATTGACGATCCTCCATCTTGGAGGACAGAAAAATAAGCATGGCCTTAAATTCCCAGACAGAGGCTGGGGCTAAATAGGGGGAAAGCCTTTGAAACTGGGAGGGAACAAAGGACTTTGGGATCCTCCTTCACTTGAGAGAGTCAGACCCAGATGCACATTTATCAGGAGTGGGTCAGGGATAATTGAATCATGTCTGCCATAATGCAGGGGGATGGACTCGCGACCAGAGGGAGCTTCCTTCCAGCTCAAAGCGAGGTTACTGAACACAAAACCCCAATCCTGAGAATCAGCTTTAACTTTGGGATCATGCAGAGTGCAGGTATCTGACCCAGGAAATGACAGACAAGGGAGGAGCAAGGGACACACACACACACACACAAAGAAGTGAGCAACTTAAGGACAAAGCTGGAGACTCCAGGAATAGCGCTGTTACGCCATTAGCTTCTCGACATCACATCGACGGCCGATGATCAATTATTGCCATATGGTCGTTGCAGAAAGGGACAGAGAAGCAGGAGATCCATCTCTCTCTGGTACTGATATGTTCCTCATCACTGTAGTATCTGAGCCCCTCACAATCTTTAATGCGTTTATCTTCGCAGCACACTTTTGAGGCAGGGCATTGCTATTACGCACGTTGTACAGTGGAGAACTGAGGCAGAGAGGTCCTACGGGAACACTACGGTCCCCCGAGAGCTAGAGCAGTGCTTAACTATTGGGCCATCCTTCCTCTCACATCAGGCCTATTTTGTTATTCAAAAGGTCTCCTTTCTCTTCTGATTTCCGACTCTCGCGCCTCACGCAAGGCGTAATACAGACTGAAATGCATGTTGCATTACTGGCTGCTCAAATTGCCTCTCAGTGCCAGCCACGTGCTGGCAAAGTACCGATTCCTCTTACCCATGGTAGCTAAATAGTCTTCAGACCATTGGCATACCCACCTCAGCCTCACCTCTCAGAGGTTAGACCCCACATCGAGCAATAGATGCTGCACATTCCCCCCCCCGCCCCCCAGTACCTATAATCTGCACCCCAGCCAGCAAAGTCCAGCATGAAGAAATACAGAAACAATGCAAGAAACTAGATTCTTCTTATCACAAGGATTCTCCTCTGGCTTTCTGCTAATGCTCATACACAATTCAAGCTCCAGACTACCTGGGCTTTACCTGGGGTAGAAGCCGGTGAGTGAATTGCTGCTTCATGACCAATTCAGACCTGGCATATGTTGCTGAGCTAGATGTTAAGAGGCAGTTTAGAAAGAGACTTTTTAAACTTCAGAGGGAGAACAACAGGAGAGAGTGACTTGTGCGATAACGAATTGAGAGGTATCGTAATGCAATTAGATCCCTGAGCCAACAAACACAGGATTTCTACCTCTGTACTCTGAAGACAAGATGAGCGGCCCCGCTAGGCAGAATGATTTATTCTCTTAGCATGGTTGCTAGACATGTGCCAGCTTTACGGGCGTGGGATCTCCTAAATATATAAAGTAAGTGTGGGATACATTCATCGAGTGGGTAAGGAAAGTAGCATCTGCCCATATGCTTCTGTGTGAGCGCGGGGAGAAGAGAAAGTGTGTGTGGGAGAGAGAGAGAGGAGAGAGAGAGACACTTTAATACAATCAAACTTACAGCCTTTGGCTTGAATGGAGGTTGAACTTCTTTACGCTCGAGTTTCTCCCAGTCAATATACCGGAAGAAGGCATGCTCCTTGATGTCCCGCTCCCCTTCGGGGCCACATCCCAGGCGTTTGCCAGGGTGCTTGGTCATTAGCTTAGAGAGAGAGAGAGAGAGAGTGTAAAAGATGAAACATTCATTGACAAAAAGCCAAACTGCTTCAGAAAATCCCACCAATCGAACGGGTGCGAGAGGAGGCTGAGGCCAACGCTAACCATGACCCAGTCGGCCAGGCACAGAGTGGCAAGCTGGGTCACCTAGAGTCAAACCACGTCCCTCAAGAGAAAACCCCACAACAGGGCCCAGAAACACAGCGAGGATTCCCAGACAGTCTCACCTCTAAATTATTCCATGGACACCCCCTGCACTCTCCCCGGCCAGAGCCCTGCCTCCCCCCTGCGAGGGGCTGGCATCTCTGCTCACCCCCCCTCCCCCCGCATTCCTCCGCACCACACCCCACCTTTTTGACAAAAAAAAAAAAAAACTGATCAAGTTGGCCAAGAGCAAACGGGACAAATGCTCACTTTTGCCAAAAATTTCAGGAAGGCTGGGACAGGGCTTAAAAAAGGAACAGTCCCGGTCAAAACGGGATGCATTGTCATCCTATCTTTTCACAGACCCAGTGAGAAAAGCAGAGAAGAGTAAGGGAATTCAGAGAAGCCGTGTAAACATTAATATCCTGGTGGTGTTGTTTGGGTTATGTTCTGAGATAAGATGCAGATACCAGAGGTTTATAAAATGTCGATAAGCAGGGAGAATATGAACAGAATTCTTGCAACAAAGGATTGCTTCATTAGAAGCAGGGCAGTTAAAACATATCAGTTCCAAGAGCACGACCAGTTTGCAGCAAATCTTGTTCTACAGCATGGGGACTTGGGTTTGCAAAAGGACACCACCACTTCCTGCTTGTTACTAGCTGTGACTTATGCAGCTGTTCACATTAGTAGGCTCAGTGCAAGAACCACAAGGTGCAATCTGTGGCCAGCTGTGGAGGTCAGACTAGATGATCACAATGGTCCCTTCTGCCTTTCAAATCTATGAACCTTGGAACTGCTTGGAAAAGGCCAGGGAATGACCAACACTCAGGAAGTGGGAGGAAGACAGGCCTAGTCCTTTGCCTTCCACCCCCTCCATGACACATATGCATAATTCCCCCTCACTTCATGGGGAGAACGTTCACTTCAGCAGCTGGCAACCCTCCACTGCCCCTTCTCCTTCCTTGGACAGAGATTCAAATTCTCTCTCTCTCTGGGTCACGCTGCCAATTCCCAGGGCGGGTCAGACAAAACAGAAAGAACAAAGAATTTGGCTACTGGCCAAATCTGGGAGGCCAGGTGTGACAAGGGCCAAAACTGCCAGAAGCTGGGAATGGGCGACAGGGGAGGGATCACTGGATGATTCCCTGTTCTGTTCATCCCCTCTGGGGCACCTGGCACTGGCCACTGCTGGCAGACAGGATACTGGGCTAGGTGGACCTTTGGTCTGACCCAGTCTGGCTGTTCTTATGGTCTTATGTTTAAAGGCCCAAAGGGAGGGGGACACAACCCCACCCACGCAGGGGACAGCTGCTTCTTTTAGTGTCAAGGCCTCTCTTCCTAAAGCTTCTGATTCCTGGCTCTTTTCCTGATGTGGTGTCTCCCCATTTTTTATTTACCTGTGTGGAATGTGGTAACTTTTGGGACAAAAATGAGTGACAGCCCTCAAAACTAGGGAGGGTTGAGAGGTGTACACATGACTCACAATGCTGTTTGGGTGAAAGCAGGATTTAAGTGATTCTGGAACCTGGACCTGGCCGCTCTGTCAGGGGTGAATTTCACACTCTGCAGAGAGTCCGTCACAGCAATGTAGCAGAACTTGTGTGCCCAAGAAGGGCTTCTGTTCTGGACATTGCAAATGTTTTGACATAAATCAATCATGTCACCCATGATTGCACATAAACTTGCTCAGGGAGACTGATCTTAAAAGAAAAGTTCCATGCAGACCTAATGGCAGGGAAAAGCCTGCAAAATAAAATAATTTAAAAAAAAACGGAAATAGAAATGTGAAGTGAAGTAAAAAGGTTGGAGCCAACCACCACCCTGGTGGCCAGTGGCAGTGCATTCATTACCCAGTCAGCTGGGAAACCAGCCCAGGTTAACCCCTTCAGTGCCAGAGGTTGAGTGGCTACTGAAATAACGTTCATGGCTTCGGCATCAGCTCTGGAAATCCCAGCAGCTAGCAGCAAAGTGTCAGGCAGCGGGCCCTGGCTTCTGAGATCTTGATCAATCATCTTCCAGACAAGATGTGCTAATTTGCTAGTGGCGAGGGTCACAGCATCCCATTAGCAAGCTTAGGAAGTGATATTGGTGTCCGTCCAGTACAGCATCACTCCCTCGTCCTCCCCTTCTGTCAGAGAAGAGACGCTGTAACTGTGGCTGCCAAGAGCACAGGACAGCTGTGGTTGGGTAGGGGTAGAGTTGGATCAGGAAGAAAAAGGGTAACACTGATGATAGGACTCAGAGCGGGGGGAACCGAACCTGTTTTACTTACTCATTATTGTTGATGGATACTATTGTCTTATTTGATATTGAAGTATTCAAGTCATTGTAAAAATTAATAAATAATAAGAATAAAAATTACATTGTAATAAACTATGCTGATGTAATAAAAGCAAAAATGTCCCTGCTCATTCAGAAGAGTAGGGTAAATAGCCTATATATAAAAATGTAGTCACGTTTTTGTTTAACGTTTGATATGGATTCCCCTATTCCCCTACCAGAGTGAACAAGCCTTAGAAGTACAAGAATGGGCCACACCACCTGTCCCATATGGCAGGGAGGGGGCTGTTCTTGGTGGTCAAAAGCCCCAGATGGAGGCTGTTACGTGGCTTTCTTTTGGCTCCCCTCCACTCTATGCAGTGCCAAACAGTGGGAGACTCCCTGTTTCAGATCTTTGCTCTGGCATTCACTATATTCATTATGATGCTGAGCCACCTCTAAGTGAGGTCAATGGGAGTCTTTCCATCCCCCTCACAGGGCTCTGGATCAGACCCTCGCTGATAAGTCAAATCCTGCCAGTTGAATCACAACGGTGAGAGAAGTCATCTATGAATCAATGGGAAGTTATTACAAAGCATTTCCTCTACAATTTGAGACTCTAAAATGTCAGAATCATAGAACATCAGGGTTGGAAGGGACCTCAGGAGGTCATCTAGCCCAACCCCCTGCTCAATGTCCACTGAGAACTCTTCATCAAATTTGTTTCGTTCTGTTGCAGTCTCTCTCCATCTCTACATTTGATTTTCACATGCAATATCAGCTTGGATTACATCCAGCCAACATGCAAAGAGCTAGATGAGGGGTCTTCTTTCTTGGGCCCTGATCCTGGGGATGCTCACATGCATGTTTCATTTCACTGAAGTCAATGGGACTCCTCATGGCAGTGAAGTTAAGCACATGTATGTTGGCACGACCAGGGCCTACGCCGAAACATCAAGCATTGGGACTCCTACAGATGAAATTCAGCAGGGAAAATGCCAAGCAGGATGAGTCACTTCAAATAGTGAATTAGAAACGAGACATGTTTCAGCCACGTGACTCCTCTGAAGACCTGAGCCTACTCAGCACCCACTGACTTGGATCAGATCCTGTGGAGGCAGTATGGCAGAAATATGGCATCTCGCTGAGAAACCAGCAGGATATGCTTCTAGTTCAGATTTGACAAAAATCTGATGGTCGCAATTTAAATGCCAAAATGTTTTTCAACGCCTACTTGGGTTTGTATGGAAATCTCGCTCACCTTTCAGCATTGCTCCTTCCTACACGACAATCCCTGACTTCCCTTATCTCTTTCCTCGCACACCAAGTTATCATGCTCTCCTCACACAAGAGAATTTAACATTGAAGAATTAGGGAGAGAATTTTCAATTTCACGAGTGGATTTTTTGTAGTTCTAATAACAGATGTGAATAACTGTTTTGTTTCCACAGCCGGTATTAGACTGAATGCTGTGTATTGCATGCATTGTCTACTGGAGCTGGCGTTCGCCAATGCAGGATATCAGAAAACTGTTGATGGAGCTAAATTTCTCTAGATTGAGACCTGGATGTTAGCTCATAGGTAGATCTTTGTTTTAAGAGAGAAATTTGACTATTGTAGGGGCGCACATTAAAATTTGAACTAGCATCTGTTCCATTGCATCTACTGTTTTACAATCAGCTTCTCATACACAGCAGTAAATATATCTTACATTAATTTACTAATTAGGTTTTACTAGCCAAAATCTTACAGTTTACCTGCTGTTTTTTTGGTGGTAGTTGTTTCAAACATACAAACACACATACACAGACACACATACAATTTATAAATTTAAATTTCCCTGTTAAACACACAATTTCCCAAAGTAAACACAAATCCACACCACATTCTGAACAGCTTGCCCTGGCTAATGAATTATAAAAGATTAATTTTCTACTTGATGTACCTGTCAGCATTGCTGCACAGGGCTATATTGTGATGCAGTTATTCTTCTGTATTTTTGATACATGCACCCAGAAATTAAATCTTCCAGTTTCCTTTTGTGCTTTTATTCTTCATGTTAGCATGAAGTCACCATCTGCTATTGTTATACAGAAGCCCATGAAGCCTACAGATTGAGTCTCCTGACTTATAGAAGAGAATAATTGGCATTGTTTGTATTAAATAGGAACAAGTTGGTTTAATCCCTACGCTAATGCCGTGAATACAACACATCACCGTAGATTAAGAGGACTGTATTAGACCAACACATGTTCAAGGACCATGGTACACTTCAAGAAACAACTATGTAGTCTAGGAAAAACAAACATAATTTCTTATCTTGACTATGTGGTCAGCGTCTACTGATTCAAGTCCTAATGCAGCAAAATTCTCAACCAAGTACCCTAAGGTACTTTTGCTGACCTGGGGCCTTAACTTCTCAAGTTATAATGGAATTAGCCAATGGAGATGCAAACGGAGCTACATCTTTGAGGGCTTTGTTTAAAGCACTGGGAGGTGGAAATGCCTGAACAGATCTTTGCCCCCCTCTAAATTCAGTGTCTGGCTCACATGACATGCAGGCAACATATTGACTTCATTGCATGCACTAGACACGTCACTAATATGGAGATTACCACTTACAGTTCTTGTGTACCATGGTGTCTTGTTCTGAAAGCTGGGTTTCTCTCCACTGTATGTTCATTGCCTATTCATTACCTACCGAGAGCATCTCTAATGTCTTCATTATCTGCCAGTTATCCCAAGAGATAAACAGATGGGAAACGTCACTTAAAAGAAAACCACAGGCCTAAACAGTTGAAAGCCATGATCTCTCTCTTTCCCAGCTTCTCATGGTTGGAACATAGTCGCAATAACTTGTGTCCCTGTAAACTGGGATAATCGAAACTGAGCTGAACCCTCAGACATAAAGAAAAGCAAAGACAGCATTAGGATCAAACAGACTGTCGCAGAACTAGTTGAAAGTTCCCCATCAAAATTTGATTTTTTGACAAAAATAGGTCTTTGAGAATTCAAAATTTGGAAAATTTTGACTATCACCAGAATGTTGTGAATGGTCACTTGCAGAATTAGTCAGTTGCATGAAGCCTGTTGGACTGGTGTGTTACATCGTGCAGTGTGCCATGGCATTCAGCATGTCACCACAGCACGGCACAAACACATCACCCCAATGATGTATCCTCCCGGGCAATCTTCCCATATTATCAGGGTCACTTAAAACAGACGTTAAAAATCTTAAAAACCCCAAAATACCCCAAACAAACAAACAAAAACAAAAAACATTTTATCAGCTTTTCAACATTATTAAAAGATAAAGATTCCATTGGAAATATCAGATACTGTGTGTTACTTCAGTATCCATGTCACCAATAGATCATAGGAGTAGTGGGATGTGGAATCACCTGATGTATCTATTACACCACTAAAATGACCTAAACAATGTGCTAGTTATATATTATATGATGTTTTCCCCACCCAGACATCTGAGCCATTGAAAATACCATTCAAAATACCTGTAGATTTTACTGAGAAAGCCCTGGCACTTCCTGCCTTTGCTATCAACAGAGATTCAAGAGGGACCTGGTATTCACAGGCAATCTGTTCACCTGGAAACAGTGACTTTGTTCAGGCACATTCAAAAATCTCCAGATGGGAAGAAAATAGTTTATACTTATGCCAGTGATCGAGTGCACATGTGATCCACTAAACACAGGCTTTACGAAAACCAGTTGGGTCACAAACAAGAATGCATCCCTCAAAAAGAGAAGGGGTATATTTGTAGTTGTCACATGCCAGGTAGTCTGGATGGAAGACCAACCTGTCATTTCATCTAGGACACAGGTCTGATGGCAGGAGTCTGCCCAGCAAGACTGCTGGCTTTTGAGAGCTGAACCAGCATTTCTGGTCTCTTTAGCGTGAATGGATTGCACAAAGAGAGCTATACACAATAAAACCAATAGTTACTACGTCTAACTCCCCCTTCCCCCCCCACTTCAAAACAACTCAGATTTCTTCTCCTAAAACACCCCCTCCGCCCTGATCCAGCTGATACTCTAATAGGGAAAGCACTATTACATTTGATCTAGTAAGTGGCATTTAATGAAGAGTCAAAGACGCAGTTAAGTATCCCATTTGTTTGCCAGTGAGTGCATCTGATCAACATTTACCATTTGGCTCATGCAGAAACAGAGCCTTCTGTGTGAAATTGCTTTCCATCTCCTGACTTCCCAAAGCCACATCTAAGACTACACTAAATAATGACTGGCACTAGGACATACGATTAAAATTGTGTAGGGACAACAAAATCCCCCTTCAATTGTTCCTGGACATCCTGGCTGAGATATACAAAACCTTTCATGTTTACAGGCAGAGCTTTTTCCAATAGCTTTTTTCATTTAATTGAAACTGGGTTGTTTTTGTATGTTAGAAACTTTTTCCTGGAAAAGTAACAAGACTTAGATGCTCATTAACTTGAAGATACCGATCCCTCTAATGTGTCTGGACAAGGGCTGTCTTTTCAGCTTACTGAGGCATCTTAAAATTGCAGTCGGCTTTTTTGTGGGGGAGCAGGGAGCAATGGGAGAAAAATGCAATGTCCCTTGTATCTTTTTAGCTCAGAAAAATATGTGTGTTGAACCACCACTTTGTTGTCTACACAAAGTACACAAGACAAAAAAGAAAGAATTTACAAAGGAGACCAGACTTGTATGCACAGTTAAATCTCCTTCCATGCAGCTTCATATTTGCCAGAAGTGAGAAAAGCCATTACAGCTATATCCTGCAGATGTTTTAATCATGGTCTCTTCTTGTCGATTTACAGCATTCAGGTTTTGACTGATGTGACAGAAAATAAAGCAGACGGCTAGATTTATCACTGCTCCGATCTCTAATCACTCGCCAGTGTTACTCCCTGGAGCACTGTGGGGATAATGATGTTTAGCATAACACCAGAAAACATCTTCCTCTCTTCATTAATGCCAGACTTGGAGAAATAGCCTCCTCCTCCCCCCGCTAACAACCAGCAAGTTGGCAGAAACTCCTGCTCAGATTAATATGATGGCTTCTAAATTAACACACAGACTTTACTGGCCTGCTACTTTTCACTGAAATTGACTGCCAAGTGACCTGGAAAACAATCACTTCCCCCTGACCCACTTAAAACCTGGAGCACTTCAACTTTTCCCCTCCAAAGAGCCGGTATTCCCATTGGTAACACACACTGTGAGTCCTGCTGCAAAGGGAGAGGGAGCTGCACAATGCTGTAGCAGCAATATTAATCGCAGGTTGTGTCGTTTTCCACTAACAGGGGCAAGTGCTACTTTCTGAGTTACAGACAGCTTGACATTTTTAAAAATAACAAAAATAAAAAGTTTTTAAAAATAAAGCAAGCACCCTACACAATAATCTAATGCTCAAAGAGCTTGGACTGCAGCTGAGTTCTGGCTGACTGAGGAATGGGGTCAAACCTGAATAATAAACATCCACATCAAGACTCTAATGTGCTTTGATCACTTAGGGTGCAAACAAAGTTAGCCATGCACTTAAGTCTTTGTAGGGCTGGTTCCCAGCTCAGGACACTGCTCCATACAGGGTCTCATTGCAAAAGCCATTTGATAAGGAAAAATTAGGCCTTGATCCTGCAAAATACATGTACGGGCACTTAAATTTGTAGGATTCTGGCCTTACTTTCTACCTTAAAATTAGTTTGAAATATCATTATGAAGGTTCCCAGATCCTGGCCCTGATATTGTTTTAAGTCTATACAGATTCATGAACTGCCCCTGCTGCCACTCAGTGTGGTAGAGGGGTCTCTGGATAAATGGTCCCAAGTCTGGTGCCTGTTTTCAGCTTCCACATTTCACCCCCTCCACTCCCACTTAACTGGAAGGCAAGCAGCCCAAACGCCAAAGACATGCCCAAGTGCTGCCTAGAGACTGCTGCATCCCCACACCCTCAGCTGCAAGGTCACGCCCTTCGACGTCCATGTACCACCACCAAGGGCTAGTCTACATGAGAAATGCTACATCCGCGCAGCTAGGCCAGTGCAGCAGGGCCGCTGTAATGGGTCTGGTGCAGACACTTTGCCGACGGGAGAGAGTTCTCCTGTCCGCACAATAAACCCCTCTTCGTGAGAGGCCGTGGGAGCACTGTCCACGCTAGTGCTCAGGTCAGCGTAGCGCACGTCCCTCAGGCGGGTGGCTTATTCACACCTCTGAGTGATGCCAGCTACACCGAAGTACGTGGTAGTGTAGCCCTGGCCTAAGACAGCAATGAAAATAAAGAGTTTGGTCCTGCTTCTGAACGTGTTGGAACTGCTTAGAGGAGAGGAGACCCATTAATAAACCGATTAAGCACAGGATGATGTTTTACCTTTATTTCTCTTGCCACAGGGTCCTATCAGTATCAGAGAGGAGAGCTCTGCAGAAACAGCCGAGCCAGGACAGCCGCAGAGCTCTGGAAACTAGACTTGGACTGTTTGCCCAAAAGGCACAGATAGGGCTGACGGAAAGGGAGTGAAGGCAGAGAATGGGGTGGGGGGTGCACGGCTGGGCTCAAACCAACCCGTGCTGACCCCAATCTACCTCCTGCCAGGATTGCTGGTGTGACAGCAGCAGGACGACGAATTGGGACAAAAAGGCAACAGGTGTTTAGAACTCTTTGAGACAGGCATGAAATAACAGAGAGGCCCCTGTGCAGAAGAGGCTGGCCAGTAAACAGCCTGTGGTACCCACACCATATCAGAATGGGGGACCTACTCCAGGAACTGGCACTGCTTTGCCTCGTAGGGCTGTGCGCTACACTCCCCTTTGATATGGGGCCTCTGTGCCCCCCACGCGGCACTGAGCAGACGGGAGCAGCACACAGCAGGTGTTCTCCCAATCAACGGGAGAAGCCGCAGCACAAGGAGTCTGCCTCTTCCCAGGGCGGCGCGAGGGCCCCTCTTGGGAACGTCCACACACAGTAAATCACCAGGGAAGAAGGGATAAAGCCAGGGAAGGGAAGGGGAAAGCAGCTGCTTTCTGAGGCACATTCTCCCTCCCGCACAGAGCGGGGAAGGGCGCTCAACCCCATGAGCAGTGTGAGGGGTGGGTTGGAAGAGACACGTTAAGGTGGCACAATCTCTCTGCTGCAGCTGTTCAAAATGGCTGGCAACTGGACACTGAATACACAGCACTGCCTAATGCCCTCCGAGGGAAAGGTGAGCCACTAGAACCCGTATGCTTTCATGTCCAGAATGAACCCCGGAGCCCACTGAAGTCAAAGGCAGAACACTCACAGGCAGCATTTCACCCCGGAGGCAGACACGTTCGCACCACAGTTTGCTACGCAGAGCGGCCACAGGATGCAAATCCCCCGTGGACTGCGATATCACAGCCTGAAGATGGAGCAAGCAGGACGGCCCCTTTTACAGCTACTTATCGATTTTAAAGGCCAGAAAGGACCATGAGATCATCTAGTCTGACTTCTGGTATAAAAGAGACCAAGCAATTTCACCCAATTACTCCTGTATTGAGCTCAGTAACCATGGCCTGTGCGCACAAGTTGCTCACAAATGACTATTATTAGCCATTTGTATGGGCGGTCCCACTATGTGGGACAGCCGCTGTAGGGAGAGCACCCTGAATTAGGCATGCAGTTGCATGTGCAACTCTGCACCTAGCTGCATAAAAACCAAGCCATACATTCTTTGCCCCATGCGAAAAGCCAAGGCTGCCCCTTACCCCTTTACAGATTGCCACAGCCTCCTTGGACATGGATTTGGGATAGGCTACGTTGTGCTCCATAATGGACTGGAAAAGTTCATCTTCATCTTCCCCTTCAAAGGGCGCCTAGGGAGGAAGAGAAAGAAGACAGATTAAGTGGCATATCATTGTTCTTGGAATAATGTTTGTGTCTATGATCTTCAGGTAGGAAGTCAGCTGCCTTTCATTTCTCTGGGCTCTTCATGACTGATCTCTTCCAGATTTGCAGCCTCTCCCCATGACTGTGATCCACGACTCTTGATCCCCAGCACCGCACAAAGCACACAGCACTTCCCCCGTCCCAATGTTTGATGGGACAAAACAAATTGCTCTTCGACAGCTGCTCACAATGGAATTTAACAAAATCCCATGGGAATCAATTAAAATTCAATTACCTGGCCAGCTAACATTTCATAGAGCAGAACTCCAAATGCCCACCAATCCACCGACTTCCCATAGGGCTGATAAGCAATTATCTAAAAACAACAAAAACAGCAGGATTACAACACTTCAATTATTAGCCTGTTGGCACAATGCAAAATAATTTCAAGCCTTGGTCCAGGTCAAAAGGACAGGGATATTTATTTGTGGTCGGATTTTCAGAAGTGATGAGTACTTGCAGCCGCTGTTGAAATCTACAGTACTGGCAGGTATTCAACACCTTTGAAAGTCGGCATTGCACAGCGCTCATTAACATGGCAGAGGTATGACATCAGGACAAACACAACATTCCCTCTGGTTTTTCAACTAGCATGTATTTGATTTAAAAAAAAATACAGAACACACGGTGTCTAAAATACAGCCTGCTATGAGCTTCAGCTCCAAGAAGCCAGGTAAATTGCGATATTGCCTGAAAAGTCAACGCGTGACAAGAGAGAACAATAATATGATCCATCAGAGTGATCAGGTTTGCTTACAACTGTAGGTTCATCACTACAGATACAATATTGTTTCAATTAGAAACATTAGGCCAACTTCTACTCTCATTCACACTGGTGTAAAACTGGATTAATTCCACTGATTTCTCTGCAGTTCCTCTGGTGTAACAGTACAGAATTTGGCCCTCTAGGTATATTCAGTAGAGGTATACCTTTCAAAAGGGCTTATGAAATTTTAGTAATTAAAATTCTCAACATTTGAAGCTATTAGATTGCATTTTTATTTCATAAAATAGCTCAAACTTCCAGAAAACAAAAAAGAAAAAGAAAAAAAGCTTCCACAACTGTGCAGCATCACATTTGCTTACAAATCTGACCGTTTTGGAGTTAAAATGGATATAATCGTTCAATTTTCAATTGAAAGGCATTACATTTTTGAAATGTCAAGGGCCAAAATTTCATTGGAATAAGGGTCAATTTCTTGCCTCAAAACATGACATTTCACATTTTTTTGCATGGCTCTTTTTGTGAAAACTTGTGGCTGTGAAATCACAGTCTATACAACCTTGCAGTGAAATCAGCAAGATCATTTACCAGCTTTGCACACAGCTTGGTTTAATTTCTTCTATGTCATGAACAGCCATCAGTCAGGGCAGAGTACAGCTGAACCCAACTGGAGTAATGTCTGGCACAGAGAAACTCTCCTTCTAGCGAAATAAATTGAAAGCTCAGAAATTGTTCTGGTGCATTGCAAGGTTTAAGTTAAAATTCTAATTCCAGAGAAACTCCACTTAGATAGCAAAGTTGTTGAGTGGAGAAAAACTGACCAGACCATGAGAAAGTCCCACTTTACCTAAATAAGCCTTCTCCACTTCACATTCTTCAAAACTAGAGGCAGTAATATTGCACCATAGTTTATGCTTTATGCATGCAGACGTTGCTGGTACGTATTCCTGCATTAGGAGCGGACCAGAGACTGTTCCCAGAAATGCATGTTCCTGCACAGTACTCAGACCATCAGCAATCTGCATGATCACTAGCAGACTTTAGACTTTGTTTCAAGATTGTGAACTACCTAAGCCATTTCGCAGTACCTTGAATAAGGGCCCAGGCTATCACAGTCAATGGGATTGCTCATGTACTTAAATCTAAGCACATGCTCTAAGGGCTTTGCTGGATCAGGGTCAGAATACTCATCGGCTTGTGTGATTGAGCCCCAAATGAACAAAGTACCTCGCCCACATGAAAGGACAATTTAGACACACCAGCATAGATTGTGTCTCTATCACAGAAAAATCGAATGTACAATCCCGCTGCACAACCGGGACGTTCCAGCCAAACTGTGGTGATACTAGCATGTGTTTTGATTTCCTAGCTATTTAAGGAAAGAAACTACTCCAGAAATAAGCCCTCCTGAGAGTGAAGGAGAGAAGGAGGAGCACCGTTTGTTCTACCAAGCTACTGAGTCAGCCGGCCCAGCTCCGTCTGAATGACGGTGCATATGGGGGAGTCTGGGAGAGTCCATGTTTCTGTCATTTTATTTTCCCATTTTCAAATGAGGAAGTCACTCTAGTCTAGGGTACAAATGATCAAAAGGGAAGCAGGAAGGAAACCCGAGCGCACGCGCACACACACAGAGTTATAACCAGGCTGGAAACCTGAATTAAAGGAACCTGGCTTCTGCAAAGAGTGAATCTGTGTTCTGAAGGGCTCTTTCAAGCCCCAGTTTATTTGCTTAGCTGCTGCTGCTGGGCCTCGTTTCATACAGAGTTTGACAGGCCTTAGGCTGTGCCATCTGTCACTTAACGCAGAACAATTACACAATTTATTCATCCTAATTACAGAATTCTATTCTGAATAGATTCATATATTCAAATATGAATGCAAATCACATGCTAATCACAGTAAAATATACACACAGTGATTCAGTTCAACTCCAAGAGGTTTTTCTTTCTGTTCCCACCTACCCACCCCCCATGTTTGACTGAGGCCCCAATCCTGCAATCTGATCCACACAAACGACATCTGAGCCCACATGGAGCCCCATTTCTCTCCTACGTAAAGAGAAAACCCTGGCACATTCCACCTCCCCCTCCCTCGGAGAACAACATCCCCAAAGAACAAAAGGCAACTGGCTATTTTTCAGATTACTCTGTCAATCTTCCATAATGCAAACAGCCACTTGCATTTGATTACAGCCATGAAATGGAACAGGTTATAACAAGAGCTTCTCTCTTCCGATAGTTTGGAAAGGACCTGGCTACATACAAGAGGCTCATGGGGCAGGGTTTAGATAAACAATACATGACCAAGCCTATCTGCCTAATAGATCAGAACAGCTCCAAAGTTACCCCTCTGGTGTACGACAAAGAGTCTAATTATGGCCTCTTACCATGCTCCATTTCTGCCCCATCAGAAAAATAAGGTGTTTTCAGTCTTTAAATCACAGGCCTCATCAAATGACCTATTAACAGCCTACTTTAAACCTACAAAAGCAATGACATTCAGTTAAGTCTAAAGGTCAGAGCTGATATCCTGTCCTTAACTTCACAGGGGCCCTGATTCAGCAAAATCCTTGCACATGTGCCTGATTATAAATGCATGAGCCGTGTGCTTAATATCAGACACATAGCTTTTTGAACTGGGGACTGTTCTTATCCTTGCAGTGTTGATGAACTACGGAGATCTGACACTGAGTTTCAGCTTGGAATTTCCTTGACTTCAAGTTCACTGAGTGTTCCTTTCACTTGGTTTTTGGTGATTTGCCAGTGCCCTGGGAAATTCAGGGGTGAACTACTCACATCAAAGCCCTCTAAGCGTAAAAAATATTAAACAACTAAACAAAAAACCTTGTAGTAAACCAATGTCTGTAAATAAAACACCAGAAAAAACAACCATTAAATAGCACTCGCTCCTGCACAGGAAACTGTACCAGTGATGGTCATTCATACTCACTTCAGTCCCTTAGGTACCAGAGTGACTTGTACCTTATAACAGAGTCCCAGCAAATGGGTCAAGCAAATCACAGGATGTTTCTAACTTGAGGCCATGATAGCATTTAGACATTTTCAGCTTCTTAATGGAAGGCAGCAGAGCCTCGTGAAGCAGGAACTGCACGGGAATGTAGGAGATCTGGGTTCGAATCTTGGCTCTGCTACTGAACAGCTGTGTAATGTTGGCCAAGTGTGTGTGCATAGTTTCCCCATTTATGAATTGGGGATAAATTTACTTACTTCCTTGAGATCCACAGTAAAGAGCACTATCAAATAATAATATTATTCCTGAATCCATTAGCAATTTGCATCCTAATTTCCCATTCTCTGCTTTTCTATTGAAAAAACAAATTAAACCAAGGAAAATAAGTGTTTGAGTGATAATGCTCAGTTGACTACCAAAGAACATGGTCATTTGTCCTGCTTTGAAGGAGTATTAATCACCCACAGCAACAGAGCTATTAGTCTTAATACACAGCGGCTACATAATACACATTTGGGCTAGTAGTGTAATGAAAGGTCTCCCTGGCAGAGACGAAACAGAAAGCAGTTTAGAATACAGGGACATAATCTGACATACATCTGAAGGTGATTTATTTTCTTAAACTGTTTCAATGGGTAAATACTAATGTTTCATTGCTGAGCATTCAGGCAGAATGTAAGAAGATTTCTTTGTTTTTTCTTTTTTTTAAAGGGGACAGGTATTTACAAGCAAGCGCAACACTGGTTACCTTAAATAAATGGCTAACCTGCCCCCAGGCGGTAATTTAAGCAAAATTTGTCACACACAATGCCATCAGTTGGTAAAGTAATAAGCTGATACAAGCATTAAGATATTGAACAGTTTGAGGACATTGCTACGAATTTATTTCAGAACACACCTGCAGCCTCTCACTGCGAGTCACAGGATGGGGATGCCTCAGGATTATTTTAATAAGGGAATATTAGTCACTGGTAGTTCTGTTTGTCATAGTTTTCCCTATGAGATGCAATGAGGTAACTAATCTGCCAGGAAAGGCCAGTGTACAAGCGATACACTGCCCACCCACTTCCATTCCAACTACAGACTTCCAGTACAAGGACAGGGAGATAGGCCTCCGTCAAGGCTGGGATGGGAGACGGGCTGACTACAGCCAGCAGACCTACTGGCGAGTAGTTTTCCCTTGTCGGCCGTCCCTCTTTTCCCATCCAATCCAGTGACACCATTTACAAACAACAGATGTTGCAAGCAGTGAGCAGATGGAGGTGCTTTACCTTACAGCTGTCCTGGAAGCCCTAATAGACAACAAAGTATCATGAAATGAGGGCAGATCCAACAGGTCAGGCCAAATGAAGAGGAGAACCAGGTGGCCACCTTACAGATTTCAGAAACAGACGCTTCTGCCCTCTGAGGCCAGTCCGCTCCAAATGGGAGCTCCAGGGAGAAATCCCAAGAGATGGAGCCTTGTCCAATCATGAGAAAGCCACAATCTAAGAAGGCAAGATCTTTGACTCAATTTCTGCACTCAAGGGGTCAGGGGGTAGAAATGACACCACCACCCAGGTAGGAAAACATAACATATAGATTCCCCCCGGGCAAAGATTGGCAATGAGGACTCAGCATTTCTGCGAGTATTTGGACAGCAGCCAAATCGAGAGCCAGACCCAGCCGAACGAAAGGGAGCTGCACCCCGACAGGCGGCTGCAAAGTAGCATCAGAAGGTTAGCTAGACAGAGACAATGTCATAGGGTTCGAAGGACCGTGGGTGCAGAACCACAGATTTGGAGCTTAAGAATTTCCTCCCTCCCCCCCAAGGCTGCTCAGAACAGTCCCATAACAAGAAGGGGGGTATTGCTTTAAGAGAGCACTTATCCTGGGGCCTTCTATTATGGGAAGAGCCTGGGGAAGGCAGGAATCCCCCAGACCGAATGGAGGGGAGAATCCCTGCCCATTTAACACCTTGCGAACTGGGCCTTGTGAAGGCCAGAAGTCTCTTGCCTTCCATCCGCCTGCACCCTGAGCCAAAGCTGCAAAAGGGACAAAGTCCTTGTCGGCATCCCTGAATGAGGCAAGGCCTTGTGGCCCGACGTGGCTATTGAGCCATCCTGCAGATTCCTGGACCAGGTTCCTTGATGTACAGGAGGGAGCCATTAGGAAGGGGAACCTGCCTTCCTGGTCAGAGCGTATTCAGTAGAAAGATCACAGGCATTCTTGAACTGTCAACCTACATGCTGCAGCCCTGCTTCTGTAACAGACTGCTGGCTCTTAGCTGCAAATGAACAGGTAGGGCACATGTCCCCAGGGCTGGGATGATGGTGAGCGGGCTCTCCATGGAAGATTTGGACATAGGAACAGGGATTTCTTACACACACAGATGCAGAATTGCTAGGGAATCAGGACTGAGACAGGTCCCTACGAGGAGTGGTCCTGGGAGAGGAGTAAGGCCTGGAGACAGAGTAGCCTTGCCCCCAGGTCCCAGCAGGAGAGCATATGCGAGGAGGGGAAGATGGACACGGAGAGGCCCCTGAATCAGAGGGACCCTGCTGCCCCACCCCAGTGAGAGGGAATCTGGGTGTGAGGAGATGAGCTCCTGGGGTGCTGGAGAAGGGGTGCAGAGAGATCCAGACCACATTCATAGGCAGGTCAGTGCCCATATCCCCAGCAACAAAGGGTGACTCCACTAGACACCACATTCCACTGGGATGGGTGGCGGGTGATGATGGGGAACAAACCTGGGCTGCCAGGGAGGGGCAGAGACTGCACTCCAGGTCCTGATCCCCAAGCCAGAAACCCAGGGAGGCCAGCAGAGCATAGCCTACTAAGGGGGCTATGGTGTCTGCTGGGTCTCTGTGCCGAGGGGCCACGCCAGCGCCAGGAGAGGAGCTCTCAAGTTGGCTGGACAACAGGCACAGAGACCCAGTCGTGCTGCAGGGAAATGGAGCTAGCAACAGCCCTGTGTGTCTAGAGGAAGGGGACTGACCTGCGCTGAGCCCTTGAGAAAGTGGTTTGAGGGGACAGGAGAGAATCTTCCTGTTGGTTCTCTCCTGTCTGGCCGGAACCCCTTAAAGTTGTGAGCAGGGCCACAGGGTCTTTGCACTAAAGCATTTCTGCGTGCTGCCTTCCCTCACCCTCCTTCCACCAGCCAGCAGCTGGAAGAGGGCACTGAAAAGCTGGAATGAGAGCAGAGAACGGAGGCAACTCCTTGCTTGCAGGTCACAGAGAGTTGGGAAGGAAGTGGGTGGACTCTTGCTCAGACATTAGCTTTGACTGACAGGCCTTTGGCTTCCTTGTTGATGGGAGACAAACATAGTAGTAATGCCTAATTGCTGCTGCTGGGGTCAGTGGGAGTGGCAGCAGAGACCACGGAAATATTTAAATGAACAAATGTTCAGTATAATCCTGGGTGACAGAGACCAGCAGCCGGAGCCTGGCAGGCCCCTGTGGGAGCCAAGCAAAACAGAGAATTTCTTTCCTGCAAGAAATTCTGACATCCCAACATTGGCATTGGTCCGCTCTGAGACAGGGAGTAGAAATTTTCCTTTTAATGGAAATTCTGAAAAAAAATTATGACTTGGAAGTGTTGAAATATTTTTGATCCAAACAAAACATTTAGACTTTCCCAAAATCAAAATGTTTTATTTCAGTTTTTTGAAATGACATAAAAATGCTTTGTTCTGACTCATTTCAACATGACACTGTATTTTCTTATGGTGACCCATTGCCTTATGGGAGTTGTCGTTCGGGAGCACAATGCCTTCATTTTCACCTTTGGCCCAGGCTTCCGGCCTGAGGACATTTCCCACAATGTATCCAGAGTCATGGGACTGCCATGATGCACCACACAGCTTGGGCAGAATGAAATCTGCACATTGCCTTATGGTAGATGTAGTCTTACTGGGAGCCCTGCCTTTTGGAGAAAAGGGGGCCAGAACTACAGCTCCCATAAGGCAATGTGTCACAATAGGAAAGTGTAGTTTATGTTTTATCGAAGTCATTTGAAAGAAATCATTTTGGGTCTGTTAAAAATATGAAATATTCCAAATCGGGTCAAACCAACCTTAAATGAAATATTTTATTTTGATTTTCCAAATGGGAAAAAAATCAATTTTTTGGGAAAATTAATTTTTTTCCACCAAAAATTTCAACCTTGTAGAAACTGCCCATTCTGTTGCAAAATCATTCCACTGGAAAAATTCCCAGTTAGTTCCAGTGACCATTTTGCTTTGCATGCGTTCTCCAGCTGGCCCTAAAGGGATCGCCCTTATCTCTGGTTTGAAAAACTCAAGCCACCTCCAGACTCAGTCACACAAGCATCTCTGAAGGAAATGCTGTCAACTGACAATTATTGTCGGCGGGCTTATGACAAAAGCTATTCAATGCATCCATTGAGTGACAAAAGCCACAGAAGCTATTGTATTTTCTCTGCCTGTATCCATTCAAACCTTGGTCAAAAGAAACAAAAGGTGATTTATGAAATACACTTTTCCATAAGATATTTTTATCCTTGAAAACCCATCACCTAGGAGCCTCTGCTGCGCATCTCATTCTCTCACCTCGGGCGCAATGTAGTCAGGAGTACCGCAAAAGGTCTTGGTAGTTGCTCCATCCCAGATGTTCTCCTTACACATGCCGAAGTCCGCAATCTTTATGTGCCCTTCGTTATCTAGCATCACGTTGTCAAGCTTTAGGTCTCTACAGCAGGACAGTAAAATAACTGTTATACAAAAGGGTAAAATTGAAAGGATGTAGTAAAGAAAGCCAACAGACCTCCTGCATCCAAGCTCATCCATGCACAGGGCTCTCCCCCACACATACACTCTTTGTAGGAAGACGTCCTGGGGATAATGATTCAGAATGAAATCTAGGCATACCGGCGCCCAATTTTTAAAATGTTTTATTCCACATAAATGCCAGGCTGGCCAACACACTGGAAAATATTCTGTACAGAACAACCTTGCACTAGCAGGGAGATTGACTTAATAGATCATTTTTCATCTTTAATTTCTATGCACCTCAAAGTGTATTTGGAGTTCACATGTAACCAAAAGGTAGATGGTCAGAAAAGGTTCTAGCATTATCTAAACTTCTCTTCCTAATGTAACATAACAGGCCTCTGTGCCTGACCCGCAGAAGGTGTGAGTCTGCTACACCTCTCAGCTCAAGGCTCTTTAGCTCAAGCTGTAGAGACTCATGCCTTCAGCTCTGGAGATCCCTAGGTCAGTTCTCCAGTGTTGGCTAAGATGCGGCCAGTGGGTTACACTAAAAAAAAGTTGGAAGGTAGTCTTTCAGTGAACGTTCAATATTAAGTTGCTCCTCATGTAACTACCAAGCGGCTTGATGTGGTCTGTGTTATTATTTTCTTGTTTATGTCCTGTACAATAAGCCAAAGGTCTCCTTTTGGGGTAATGGCGTATGTGCTGTATCTCTGTCCACAGGGTACAGAAAGGCCATCAGGCCGGAAACCTAGTGGTATATTTGTCATGGTGCAAACTATGAACTCTGAGTCAACTGTCATCTGCTATCAAGGTTTATGAAGTTGTGCCAAAGGCTGCAAATCTCTTTAACGGGGTAATGGAACAGGATGCAAAATCATACACCGTAGAGCTGAAGTTGAGGGCACATCATGAAGTTAACATCAACCAGCTTGGTAGACAGGGCCAGATTCTCATCTCATGTAAACAGGCATAGCTCCATTGACTTCATAGAGCTATGGAGAATTAGGCTAGATAAAGATCTAGCCCAGAGCCTCCAACCAGGAGAATGACTGTAGTTCAAAAAGAAAGCGGATAATCACCTGAGTTTCTGTAAAGGTGTTTTTGTTTAAGTTCATGGTTCGGTTGCCCCTTTTCACAATACCTCTGTCATATGCTCTGGATCAGCTATTCTAATGCAAGTTACCCATATTTGCTTCTAACACAAGCTACAGTAGGGTCTACTGGAAACGAAGGCTGGAAAATAACCACTAGTTAGGGTGGAAATAAACCCTTTGCCACTCCTTGATTTCCCTCCAGCTA
Source organism: Caretta caretta (assembly GCF_965140235.1). NCBI lineage: Eukaryota > Metazoa > Chordata > Testudines > Cheloniidae > Caretta > Caretta caretta. Next base: position 2,770,826 of record NC_134215.1, read on the forward strand.
ATATTTTAGTAGCAGCATCTAAACTCCTCTCCCTCTTTGGCTTCTCACCCAGCAGCCAACTGGCCTCCAGCATAAACATGCATACATTTCAGCTACTAACTTGAGTCACAGTGGCAGAGCCTCTGGTACATGTACAAAGGTTCATCCCTCCGCTGACTGAGTGAATGCACCAGAATTATGGGGAAGAGTCAATACGAGAGCTCTGGAGTACAAATTCCCCAGTTAACTGAAAACATGTATCATGACTCAAGTTGGAAGGGAACAAAGATGTCATGAGCTGGTTTCCCTGGTGTAATCACAAAAACGTTTGGGGAGCACAGAGGGATGGGAAGACCAGGAGTGAGACTGTTAATCCTGCAGCAACATGGAAAGGGACACCAACGGAAGAGTATAAAGGTTTGGGATGGACAACTCAACAGTCAGTATTGCAACACACTTCATAGAGAAATTATATGTAGCTATTTGGAGCCAAGATAATTTCATATGCAAAATTATACTTTAAGCACTTCCTCAGTTCAACAAACTTATCTTGGTCAATTAAGTGAAAGTGCAATAGCAGGAATAGCACAATTTACAGTTGCTCACTTTTTGTAGGACTTCACTAACCATGGAAACAGTTCTTAGAATTCGGACTGGGCAAGGACAGATAAACAAAAGGCTGCATTCAATTTTATAGGGGAAAGAAGCACAAAGTACCAGTGAACTTACAATGTCTCTCTGCAACAGCCAATGGCAAAAAAAACGTCCCTCATGTCAGGCTGTCCCGACTGCTTTCGTCTTTGGAGCAGAGCATTCGGTACCTCATGACTACACTGGTGCAGTCAGCATTCTCCTTCATGGGCAGTTGATGTCATCTGACATTCATTAAGGATGTTCTGCTTTACTGTGGGCCTTGTGGAGACTCCACCATGTGAAAAAGAGCGATGGCTAGTTTCAGTGCCTCGCCAGAAGCCTCGGAGTGCTCTCCCCGGCCTGCCAGTGATTGAGCTAACCTAGAGTGTTGTAACTGACACGGCAAGCACTGGAATGGTAAGTGCCAGGTTTATACTGCAAGTCTCAGGACAAACCCTCACAAGCACTCACTTTAAGTCTCAAAGATGAGAAAACAATGCTCCCTAGCAAAATACACATCTCACAACTGATCCACTCCACCAGCCATGATTTAGGTTGTCCAAACAGAAATGTACAACAGGGAGGCAGGAAAAGAATCAAAACCACTTTTAGGAGCTCTCTTCCCTACAAAACTGGGATAAAAGACAATCATGCTCTCATAAAGCACTAACATTAGCAGGCCTCCAGTTCTATTTACTGCATGTACACTCAGACAGCTGCCAAACCGTGCTCCATGACACCGCAATGGGCTGCAGCCCCAGTGGACTGCTGTGCTGACTACTATGTCACTTAGCTGACACAAAAATGATTCCTTGAACCCTAAGCACAGAGTCCAGTCATTGTAATAAACAGGCTCATATTTTTGCACAAGTTCTTTAGAAGCGGACACAGGGAGATTATGTTCACCTACCGATAAATGATGCCTTTGCTTTGTAGGAAGAATAGGCCAATAGCAATTTCTGCTGCATAGAATCTGAAATTAAAGATTTAACAGGAAGACTGATAATTAAAGCAGATAAATTAAAATGAAAAGCTTTCAAATCTAATTACACAAAATGAAACACACTGGGCCTACATCCCCAAAAGATAAAGTCAAGTGCACTGGAAAAACACTGGACAAGTATCATGCAAGAGTGACATAGCTTCCCCTCTGCCATAGACTGGGTAATAACCACGATCAGGTCGCTGTGGGCTAGTGTGGGGCTGTCATTTTTGATTACATACATCTCCATTTTTTAAAAAAAGGAGTCAAGATCTACGACTGTTCGTTACGATGGGGTGATTGAACACGACACACAAAATTACAGGTCGTCATGGGGAGGCCAAGGAGATAAAGAAACCAGTGGTAACGTGTGTTAAAGAATATTCTGTGCTCAGAGGACCGCACCTGAGCTACACAGCATCCCTTGGCAAGGACGCTGCTCTAAATCCAGCCTGTATCTGGAGAGGCTGTTTAAAAAAAAACAACAACAAAAAAATGCATTTGGTGGGTTTGTGATACATTTTGTTATCCTCAGCCCAGATTATAGTCAGCAGGTGCCAAAACCACTGATCAGCACCTGGCTGGCAGTTGCAGTAAAGCAGCCAAAGACTGAATGTTCCTCTTTGATGGCTAGGAATGGCCCCTCCAGGGCAGGATTGAGGCATGTTTCCATGGCGGCGCGAGGGGAAGCTCCCATTCCTGCAGCCTGCGCTCTACTAAATCTATAACTTCTAGGGAGCCTCCAGGGCTCCTGGTCTGGCACCTTTTACCAGCCTGAAATCATGTTAAAACCACTTTCCAACACGCATCCCATAGCACAAGGCTGTGGCTCTCTCTCTCAAGACAGTCCATGGCAAAAGCCCAGCCCAAAAGGAACGGCTTGTTCCACTCGACAGAACAGCTTCGCTGCTTAAACACTTCACAGCACAGTTGCTCAGTCAATGGATTAAAACTGGGGGAGTCCAACTGTGGCCCCCAAGCTCGGGGAAGGGCTGCACAGACAGCATCTTCACCTCCATATAAAGGAGTCCCTTGTGTTCAGAGGACCTCAGCTGGCTAGCCAGAGAGAAGCACTATGCAGGGGTCTCTGGATGGAGACGTGGCTCAAGGGAAGGACAGGTTGCCGAAATGTGGGGACATGGAGGACTCTCCTTAGAAGGCCTATGAAATCTCCTTGTAGGTGACGATCTAGAGCCAAGGTTTTACACACAATGGAGAACTAAACTTAGGCTCCTGAGTCCATATTTAAACACATACGTAAGATGGTCTGCTTTCCAAAAGTGCGTCTCCCACTGGAGTCAACAGGAACTGCTGCATGCTCAGCACATTTGAGACTCAGGCCACTGATTGATGTGTCTAAGTGTGGGCTTAGGGGTGTAACCATGGGAGCCCGTTTTTGAGAATCTTGACCCATGAGCACATCAGACATCACACTGAGCACAGCCTATTCTCCACGGGAAGGCACACTATTTGCTCCGAGGGTGTCATTCACTCTGCTCCTCCTTACGGGATCATGACTAGAAACCACAGACTTGAAAACCCCCATTGGTGGGATCAGGAGCCCCGGGCAGAGGCAGCAGGGTGTTTAGGAGAGTGCTAATTGCAGAAGGAATTCCTGTTCACCCACGAACTTCCTGGTGCCCAGCAGTGCTAGCAAAGGAAAGGCAGAGACAAGAGCACAAGGTAACGCTGTGCCAGTGACACGTTATGCCGTAGCTTAAAATCAAACCCCGGGGAGCCTCTTTGTAGACATGAGATTCATCAGTGTAGATTTACCTGCCGAGGGGTTCCAGTCTGGCCAATAGATGGGCTGGCCTGGGACACACACGTGTGAAATCTACTTGCTCTGTAAGAAGTTCTGCAGCTCTCTGACACGCTCAGGCGAACAGCAGGCCCAGGCCCAGCAGCCCTTCGGACTGCCAGCAAGCAAACCTTGGGGAGATGGTCACCTACCCTGTTTGCAGCCTCTCAAAACTGTTCAGTAGAGAGAAATTTGTAAGCACTCCCTAGTGCTTTTCAGGCCCAGGAGGCAAAAAAACCCCTGCTTTCTGCAATTACTTCTGACCATCGGGCTGGATTGTGAGCATTTCATCTTTGCATTCCTGCTGTCCCTCTGCTCGTCCCCCCATTCTGCAGGTCTCCTTCCTCAAAAACATGAACATTGAACCATGTATCCTAAATCCACAGATACACGCCACAGACCCATGAAATACTCCCCTCATCCCGCAACGGATGAATGTTAACGCTGGCTATTGAACTTACACAGCATGGGGCTCTTTAAACCTGCCGACCTGTTGAATCTGGTACATTAAGTCCCCGCCATTCACGTATTCCATCACAAAATATAAGCGATCCTAAAAAAAAAAAAAGAACACGAAAATTAAGAACAGGAGCAGAATTACGAGAGCAGGGAACGGAGTGAGGCTGAAGATTAGGGGGTAGATATATATTCACAGCCACCTAGCTCCCAGCAGAAGTGCCACTTGTGCCTTCAACAATCTACCCCTAGCTCTATAGTGATATTTAGCATATCGACAGGTTTCAGAGGAACAGCCGTGTTAGTCTGTATTCGCAAAAAGAAAAGGAGTACTTGTGGCACCTTAGAGACTAACCAATTTATTTGAGCATGAGCTTTCGTGAGCTACATCTGATGAAGTGAGCTGTAGCTCACGAAAGCTCATGCTCAAATAAATTGGTTAGTCTCTAAGGTGCCACAAGTACTCCTTTTCATTTAGCATATCGTTGCCATTACCGGGGCCCACCTTCCAACACTATGCAGACAAAGCTTGGGTCTGCACGATGCACATAAGGTCACCAGACCGATACCAGCAAAAATTCCTTCCTCAGTGTGTGTGTGTTTGTGGGGGGGAAATAAAAAATTGAGGTTTTGCAATTTGGTTTTGTCTGCACGGGAACAAAGATGAGCCCTTTCAAAATATTTTGCAAGACACGGAAGTGAGCGACCTGCCCCAGAATAGCCAGTGGGCAGGGAGGGTGGGTGGGGCACACCGGTGTATTTCATGGAGGAGCGCACTGGGCTGCATTCAAGACTTGGGGTATTTTTTATCGTGGCTGAGGAACAGGGCTTGTGACATCAACCAGGTGCAGGCACAGGGGGCTGGAGGTGGGGGAAAAGGTCCCCTGGCCAGGTGGATACACCTCACACGCTGCCGGAAAGAACCTGAACCTGTACTTCAACAAGAGAGGCGGTAACGGGTCCAGCCTTCGGGTCCCCAGCGAGTACCTCCTCCAGTGTGTGCAGGCCGCATGCACACTGGCCCTTCACCCCCACCCCCCGCAGAAGATGAGCAAAGGGAAGTTCAACACAATCCCAGGCAGGAGCCTCCTCCACAGCAGGGCAGCAGAAGGCTCCAAGGATAAAACAAGCGTCAGGGACTTGGGGCAATATATACAATTAAAAGGAAAATTATAGGCCGCAGAGATAATTTGGGGATACAAAGGAGCAGCCAGATACAGTGGTCATTCAGCAAGCAAAACTTGAGAGGAGGCTTTTGATTCCTGGACTACAATAATGTGAAATATTTCACCCATTGTTTCCCTTCCGGCTCTCTGCATTTCTCCTTGAAATAAACCTTGCCCTGCTTCCAGGACTACAAGAGCAAGGAAAGCAGGAGATAGGCAAAAGTGAGCATTACCGCCATTAAAAACAATAGATGAGCACTTGGTAAACCAGCTCCTCCAGTCAGAGAAAAGCATGCAGTAAGCGTGTCCTCTGCTTTCGAAAAACACATGGACTCTGGCCACCTCAAGGATAATTAAACACGATAACCAAGGGCCCAGCAGGTGACATAAAACATGACATTACAGGCATCTAAAATAGGTTTAGACCCATCTGATGGCTGGAAGATTTGCACATGCCCCTCCATACATGTGCACATGGACATGTGCAGTGGAGGGAACTTGCATTCTGAAAGGACAGTCACACTGGTATAATAACTGGAATCTCAAACATTGCACTTGTTCAGAACAGTTACCTAAAAGTATCAATCATCATCAACAGGGAAGAACATTAAAAAGGTGGCAACTCGATACAGCCAAGCCTGTACCAAAAAACTTTCCTTGAGCTTCCTTCACTTTGGAGGAAAACAATGTTTGTGCTTTAAAAAAAAAGTGTATAGATAGATATAGATAGAAATATTGCTTCTTTCTTTTATATAGATATAGAGAAAGAGAAGCCAGATGGCTGACCTGACTGCAGGCTGGAACAGAAAGCTGTATCTCCAGCTAGGAAAAGCAACTCTGAGCCTCAGTTTGGAAGAAAAGAGCCAGGATTGTGCCGGGAGAGTGGAATAACTGAACTCGCTGAGAATTTGCACATTCCACAGATGTTCGATTATCGCCTGCCAAGACTTACCTAGGATTCTGATAAAACACACATGCCCCCTCTCACACCCAACGGCTGAGTCAGGAACAATGGGATTCTTTGGGTTTATTCAGGTCCCTTTATTCTACTGATTTTATTTACCATTTCTCCTGCCTTGCTTCACACTCCAACTTGGAGGCAAAGGCAGGACAACACCCATTATTATCGCTTACTCTTATGGAAGTGCTCATCTCCGTCCTGGCCCACATGGGAACAAGAGGTGCCTTTACGCTTGATGGGCAGTTAGCAGCAGTCCTTGAGGCCTGGCTTGTGCTGGCTGTGCCTCTGGGATTATAAAGATGCCAGAGTCACACTCACCTTTTTCCAGATTCGCTGGAGCGCACGGGCTTTTAGCTGATGGTGCAAAATTTCCCCGTGATGCCTGAACCCTAATTCTTGCATTCTATGAGAGGGGGATTTGAGATTTTTTCTTCTTTAATAGTCAGTTGTACTAACAGCGCAGGCTGGGAACTGTGCTTTGGACTGTGCTCCCAGAAATCAGAGGGCTTGCGATTGCATTTGATAATACACTCCGCTACACGTTTTGATTACATTACGAACATGATTACTATTTAGCTACTGTAGGTCTCCCAGAAATAATCCTGCACTGACTCACTTCAGATGCACAAAGATGGTGTTTGAAAGAGCTTCCCCTGCCATATTTTGATTACTGCTCTGCAAAGCTGGGCCACACACTTTAAATACACTGAATGTGTTTAGTAAATCCAATTGCCGGGATAATATTAAAGTGTAATCCTCTCAGATGCCACTGGCATCCGTCTAAAGGACTATACCGATTACTGTTCCCTGCTCCTGCTGACAACTACTTGGGCATTTTCATTTACAAGTTGTTCAACAGCTGGCCAGAGACTGCTTTAAAAAAAGCTATTTATTATTTGCAGAAGATAATAAAATGTCTATTTCAATCGGAAATTTCTGGATTTCCTATTAGCTTTCACCATCTGCTCAGCTTCTTAATTCCAAGCAGCAAATACTGACAAAAGTGGTATTTTGCTACCTGGACTGTAACTCAAACCCTAGACAAAGGGTCTTTCTGAAAGGCTTAAGGCCCAGGTCTAATTCAATCAAGGGCCAGCTGATAAATTTGCCAGGTTCCCAGCCTGAGGTGCCGTGTTTGAACATGCACACCTGGAGGAAGTGTTTGGTGCATGCAGCCATCTTTGCATGGAAGTCTGGTATAGGACAAGGCTAGCAAGAGGGAAACGTATGCGAGCACCTTTCCATGCATGGTTCTTTGGGTGCGCAGAGTGAAATCAGAGGCAGGCTCAAAGGGGGCGGAAAATCTGGCCACATATTTAATTAATAGATTTATTTACAGGCATTTCTATAGTGCTTCAGAGCAGCTGCAATGTCTCAGTATCACCTGAGGTATGGAGAGAACTTGGGTGGGGGGATTCCCTTCTCCTTGGATTCAGATAATGAGGTATCTCAGGGGCAGGACTCTACCCTCCACCCCTGCCTGAAGTGACTGGAGCCTCTTCTGTTCCACAGCACCCCAAGCTGGTCTAGATTCCACGGTGCCTGGGGGGGAAGTCATCCACCCTAACTTTCGCATTGGATACAAACCCTTAAGTTACACAGGGCCTCTCTGAGGGCCATTTTGCACAGGGCTGATGGCAACGTAAGCACTGCCCACTTACCATTGTTTGAAAGCAGGAGTGAAGCTGTGTTAGGAATGGAGGCTTCCCAGCCAGAGCCAGCACTCGCTTCTCAACCATTGTGCACTCCACGTCATCGTCCTGAATAACGACGTCCTTCTTCAGGATCTTAACGGCATAGAGCTCATCAGTGCCTTTTCTTTCCGAGAGCATGACCTGTGTGGGAAATGGGAGAACTGTTTACACTGTGCGTGTGCCCGGGCTACATTTCTACTTTGTCATCCCAGATGCCAGAAGATCCACATAGGGGTGGTTTATTTTGCTATGGCTCCCATTACCACGGCACAAGAGCGTCTCGGAAATATTTACCCGCCCAACAACACGGTGAGGTAGTTTAATCCTTTTATCCTCATGTCACAGATGGGGAATTGGGGTACAGAGATACTAGAGGTCAGATTCTCAGTGGTATCTACCCACATCTTTAGGCACGTAATACCATTACAAATCTGGCCCTACATGAGTTACCCCAGGTCAGATGTGGAGTCTGTGGAAAAGCCAGGAATTGAACCCAGATTTCCGGTCCAGGGACTTAACCACAAGACCAGCCTTATTCTCTGAGTGCCCATCCATATTTGGGGTGCTCTGAATGGAAGCAGCACTAGTGGATGAGTCTCACATTCAGAGAGCTTCAGGGAGTCCTCATCGAATACCACAGTGGTAAAAAGTTATGCAACTATCCTAATTTGCTTCCACTTTGTTTGACAGTGAATGGAAGGTGGCACTCTTTATACCCCCAGGGTAAATTGAAACACAATTATTCATCTGGCCCCTCACTCAGCAACTGCTTTACTTCATGCAGAATAAACTCGTTCACCTAATATTTTAAACCAGTTGTGTCAATCTGCAGATTTATTTATTACAATAAATGGGGGCTGCCGTCTCCTGCTCATGAGATTTTGTCTCATTAATCAAATCGACCCGAATGAGGACTCCTGAAAATCCTGCCGACACCCACAGATTATTAAGATACATGGTTTCAGTCTGGTGTGGGCTGCTGCCAAAACAAACACCGCTCACCAGTGGCCACGTTTTGCTTCCCATTTTCTCTCTCTCATTGTGTTAAATTCAGATCGCCAGTGGAATGGAATTACTTTACATTTAAAAGAGCCGTGTCACACTGAGAACATACGTTAGGATGTTTTGAAAATAAATTAGGAGAAATGAACAGCAATAGAGTGGAACAGAAATAATGTAAGACCAGAGCAGAGCTGGGAAAGGCTAAGCAGCATCCCATGGACTTTGGAAAGGCAAGAGAATAGAATCCCAGCAAAGATACCGCTGTTTGGGTGACAGGAGATGTGACCCTAAGAGCGCCACAATCCCCCCAGCAGAGCGTCCACGGTTCTGTCACAGCAACTTCTATCTGGCCTGACCAACTCACGACACCTAATACATTGCTGTCGTGGTATTTCTCTACAAAGAATGTTGCATAAGGTATCAAATGAAAACTAGTAACATACTGGTCATTATGACCATTGCATGATGGATGTCCAGATAACAATTAAGAAGCTGTATGTGTAGACTGCAAATATGTTTAAACCAAGCAAACCAGGCAGGGCTGATAAAGGTTTCCCAAATAAAGGAACCTTGACTTGCCGGTCTGCCCAGGTCTCTCACATGTAAATGGAGCAGGGTTTGCCAGAGACAATGGGGATTATATTTGCATATTGAGTCAGCAGGAAGAGCAAATTAACAGAAGGATGAGAACAACAGCATGGCTTGTGTTGCTGAAGAATAGAGGGGAAGATGACCTTTTTTCCTGGGGTGCATTTCACAGGATAGATCTCAAAGATTTACTGGACTGTAAGAAGAGGGGGAACAAATCTCTGCGGGAGCAAAAAGAGCAGCACTGTTTACATCCACAAAAGCTGGATCCTGGCTGGCGGGTGCTTCTGACACAGAGGAGACTTTCGGTGAGCAATCCTTGGTCTAAGGCAGTTTTAGACATTACGTTTAGTCACTAGAAAGCATGTTATACTTTTGTTTTATTTAAACCATTTTCTGTTTTTATTAGCCTCGCTTAGTATCACTTGAATCGCTGTTCTTTATTAAAAAGCTCATTCTTGGCTTTACTAAATGTTCCTCTCAGTACAATATATTCAAGTGTGAATCCTCAGCCGAGCCAACAGGCAGGTGTGTTTGTTGTCTCTCTGGAGACAGTGGACTTGGTAATTTCTGTGAGTCTCCAGTGATGGGCTGGACACTGCAGGCCAAGGCTCTTTCAAGGGGCTCAGGCACTGACTTGCACCAAGTGTTCTCTGCACGGTGAACTAAGGGCTGGCAGAGTCCTGAGGAGCGTAGTGGGCTGGTAACAGACCGAAGTGTCAGGGAGCTGATGCACAGTCTAGCAGCAAATCTCTTGCGTGCTGAGGCAGAGGAGTTACAAGGTAATTTACGGTTTTGGATGCCCCCAAGACAGTGTCACAGGAAGTAGATTAAATACAGTGACAATATCTATGTTTCACCGCAGGGTTAGGAAGGGTTTTATTAAATAGGGGTCACGGGGCCTAATTCTACTGTGGTACAGCGATGTAAACTGAGAATAATGCCAGAGGTGTGCAGTTTTATATTTAAATGAGTGTAACAGAGCAGAAGGTGTCTGAGTCTGTCTAAGATTAGTAGATAAAGCCCTGGTGAAGAGCATAGGTCAAGTGTTTTTGCAAATATTTGCATATTAAAATGAGAATCCCAGCTGGTGAGGACATTCATTATTACTCAGTTTAACTAATGTAACTCCACCACCTGACAGTTCCACACAGCTGTTCCATATCAAAGCCCAGCTAACTCATCCCCACAGTTTGCCATGTGGCAGGTTAATGGGATTGCCCATTAGATGGGAAAAGCACGGCAGTAAGACAGAGGGACTTGCCTGAGCCAGGATTAGAATCTCAGTGTTCCCAACTCTCTGCTCTTTGCTCAGACCAGGAGACCACAGTTCTGTCCTCTTACCCGACAATGGTTGCAGACAACTGACCTGAGACAGTACTGGGCCACATCCTCAGCCGGCAGCACTTGGCATCCTCCACTGAAGTCAAGAGGATTGCTCTTGGGCTTACAGCTAAGCACGTGCTTAAATACTTTACTAGACAGCAGGCCAGAGTGTTCAGCATCCAGGATGATCAAGCCCTCGGGGCCTGCACCGAAGCTCAGGAAAACCCTTGGGAAGATTTCCATTGACCTTAATGGGCGTTGGGACAGATTATTATTCATTATTATTATTAGTATGGCAGTAGCACTTTGAGTCCCCAGTCTTCAAGTTGAAGTTCAAATACCTCAGCAACCTGGTTGGTAGGGGTGTGCGTGCGTGTGTATTCACTGGGCCATGAGGACAAAAACATGAAGAAGGTTACTAGCATGTGTCCTTTCTTATTTGGGACAATGTCATAGATTCATAGATACTAAGGTCAGAAGGGACCATTATGATCATCTAGTCTGACCTCCTGCACAACGCAGGCCAGAGAATCTCACCCACCCACTCCTCACCTATGTCTGAGCTATTGAAGTCCTCAAATCGTGGTTTAAAGACTTCAAGGAGCAGAGAATCCTCCAGCAAGTGACCTGTGGCCCCATGCTACAGAGGAAGGCGAAAACCTCCAGGGCCTCTTCCAATCTTCTCTGGAGGAAAATTCCTTTCCGACCCCAAATATGGCAATCAGCTAAACCCTGAGCATATGGGCAAGATTCACCAGCCAGATACTACAAAAAATTCTTTCCTGCACCCTGATCCCTTGGAGAGGAAAGAAGGTCAATCCACCCTCCGGTATTTTTAAAACCATTGCTTGGAGAAGGTATGTCCTGAAGCCTCAGAGGGAAAGGTCCCTAGTTTCCCTTGACTATTTTTCACTAGCTCATGAATGACATCAGGAGTCAAACTGGGGGTGGAGGAGAATGATGTTAACACTTCTCTGAACATGAGGTAAGTTCTACCCACCTATGAAGCTAGAATGAGATGTCACGGACAACTGACCATGGGGATCTTCAGAATATACTCACCATTCTTTCTTGTAAGCTTTAATCATCAGGGAGTTCCAAACACTGACATATAAGTCATCACCATTAGGGTTCAGAGCTGACACCCTAACATCTCGAGAACAGCGAGAGTTTGCACCTCCTAGAGGTGCTGTTTTAGGCTGCCTGCACATTCAGGCAGAAGCTGCCAGTCTGCACTTAAGATAGCCACTGCCTCCATGAGGGCTAGAGGGTCTTAATTTGTTTTTTAATGAAGCATAAGATGTAGGAACAAGACCTGTTTAGCACGTTGCCATGAAACAGCCCAATGAGGGACAGGGACAAGGAGCAAGAACCTTCTTGCATTTAGTCACAATTCTCCTGTCAATTCACTGCATGACTTGAACAAGTCCTTTACTCTCTCTGTAGTTAGGTTTCCTCCTCTACAGAACTGGGATAGTTGTACTAGCCCACTTTGCAGGAGCATTTGTAGAGATAAATTGGTTATTTCCTGTAAAGTACTTTGAATATGAAAAGTGATATAGAAGCATACAGTTAAGATCGCTTTATTCTGTCTGCTTGCACCTGACCTGTACAAGCACTTACAATTTTGCATGAACTAAGGCATGTTTTAAATTGATCATTGACATTTATCCTTAACATTCTCATGTAGGCAGTTCAGGTTTATAAGTCACCCCGATTGTGTTTTGACAGACAGAGTTGATTTTAATTGATCAAAAAGGACGGGCTTTGGTTCCTGAAAGCCATCTGAAGAAGGGAGATGATCTGGAAGTGAGTGAATAAACCATATAGTTCACATCTGGAAGGATCAGGGCTCCAGCTGGCTTGACACCTCTTTCTGAAAGGTTACATAGAATCATCGAACATCAGGGTTGGAAGGGACCTCAGGAGGTCATCTAGTCCAACCCCCTGCTCAAAGCAGGACCAACCCCAACTAAATCATCCCAACCAACAGGAAGGAGATTCCACCACCTCCCTAGGTAACTCATTCCAGTGTTTCACCACCCTCCTAGTGAAATAGTGTTTCCTAGCATCCAACCTAAACCTCCCCCACTGTAACTTGAAACCATTACTCCTCGTTCTGTCATCTGCTACCACTGAGAACAGTCTAGATCCATCCTCTTTGGAACCCCCTTTCAGGTAGCTGAAAGCAGCTATCAAATCCCCCCTCATTCTTCTCTTCTGCAGACTAAACAACCCCAGTTCCCTCAGCCTCTCCTCATAAGTCATTTGCTCCAGCCCCCTAATCATTTTTGTTGCCCTCCGCTGGACTCTTTCCAATTTTTCCACATCCTTCTTGCAGTGTGGGGCCCAAACTGGACACAGTACTCCAGATGAGGCCTCACCAATGTCGAATAGAGGGGAATGATCACGTCCCCCGATCTGCTGGCAATGCCCCTACTTATACAGCCCAAAATGCTGTAAGCCTTCTTAGCAACAAGGGCACACTGTTGACTCATATCCAGCGGCTCGTCCACTGTAACCCCTAGGTCCTTTTCTGCAGAACTGCTGCCTAGCCATTCGGTCCCTAGTTTGCAGCAGTGCATGGGATTCTTCCATCCTGCACTTGTCCTTGTTGAACCTCAATACATTTCTTTTGGCCCAATCCTCTAGTTTGTCTAGGTCCCACTCTATCCTATCCCTACCCTCCAGCGTATCTACCACTCCTCCCAGTTTAGTGTCATCTGCAAACTTGCTGAGGGTGCAATCCATCCCATCATCCAGATCATTAATGACATCTCTAAATCTTGTGTCTCTGCATTAAGGCCACAAAAGGGCTGCTTCCTTGCAACCAACAGCAGGAGGAGTCTTGGTTGTCAAGCAGAGGAATCATGATTGGTTTCAAAGCTTGGAGAGTTGGGGTACTTTTAAAAAATTCTGTGCCTGGAAGCTTCCAGGAGAGAGTGTGCATCCTTTTGGTAAGAAAGCTCACTGAGGGACAAACACACTGGGACGTTTTCCCTGAGGTACAAAAAAAAATAAAAATTGATTACACTTCAAGATAAAAGCCACTGGAGTGCAGGGTTCAGTAACTAATTATGTGGTGGATTCAGACACTGCTTAGTGAATTGGAGCCTAGCCCTCCAGGGTGAAAACCCCCAATAGACTGATGGATGGTGCTGAAGTTATGTCCGTGTACATTTCTCATCAAATTGGAGGGCACATCTGTTGCCACATCAGTGTTCGTAGTGTCTGCAATGGAATGAGAGGCCAGAATTTCCTGGTGTACAAAATTAAATGGGAAAAAACTGCTCTAGGGTTTACTGAAGCTGTAAATGTTTTATTCAGTGGCTCTCCAATGGCATACCGACGTTGAAACGTGTGGCATGCATCTTGGTGTGCTGGCCTTCCGACTGTGAGCCAAGCAGTTCCACTTCACGAAAATACAGGCGGAAAAACAGAGCTCCTTCTCTGCAGCTGCGTAAGAAATCAGGGGGCACTTGCACAGAGTGTGTGTGTTATGTGTGCTACGAAGCCTGGGTCAATGTATTACTCTGTTTACATCCAGACTGAGAGACACGTGGGGTCACACAAGTGTAAATGTGGAGTTGCTTCACTTAAGTCAGTGGAGCCACCCTGAATTCAGACCTGCACAACCGAGGAGAGGATCTGACCCTCGCCCTGTGTGGAAGGTACTTTCCAGGCTGCTAGGGAGAGGCATTCTGTGCAAATAAGGCAGTGTAGTGTCTGCAGATTTTGCTTCCTTGCTGTACTCACCTACATCACTTTAGCAGCACCCACAGCACCTCAAACCCTATAAATACCGGAGCAGAAGAGAAAAACACCACCACATAAGCGGTTTATACCATTGTCTTCCGTGCCATCCTACCGCAAACTGTGACTAAAACTGATCTATCTAGGTACTTATATGACCCTCATCATCACAGTAGCTGAGTGTCTACTAAAATGTCTATATAAAGTGATTCCACTCCAAGATAAAAATGGCCACTGGTGAGCAGTCTTCAGCAACTGCAAATAATGGTGTGATGGGTCCAAAAATGAAGGCTCTCCCGCACTCCAGGGAAATAATCAATCCTAGACATGCAGAAGAGTAAGTAACCCAAACTCATTCAGTCAGGGGATCCTGCCAACACCCTGATCTGCAGAAGCAAAAGGCTCAGGCCTTTCCAGAGAAAAGCCATAAAACTCCAGCTCACTTGTGTGACAGACTGAGTAGCAGCAAAATATGAACCAGCTGCATAAATTTAGCTTTTTATGATTTTGGTTAAACCAGAAACCAATGGGAGGCTTTGCCAACATTGCACTATTGAATTAAAAACAGCCTAGGGAATAATGGGTCCCTTCTCCCCCTCCATTTACTAAAGCTCAAGGAGAATCCCATAATTTATAGCTGTTTGGGTCTGCTCTGGTCCCGGCTATCAGAGCAGCCAAGTATGGGGAGCATTGGTCTGTCCTCTGTCCAGGAATGGGCCAAGAAGCCCTGGATTCAGTGAGGGGTGGCCTTAGCATCTTGCTAAGCACATTTCAGCCTGAGTCCAGGTGGAAGTGGAGACCAAACGCCCTCTCAATGAAATGTGATGCCATTATTTTACTGAGCTCCCACAGCAGTAACAAAGCCAGGGGAGAACTGTTCCATCCCATGACCCTCAAGCCGGTCTTTGCGGTGGCTTTACCCCTACAGAACACACACTGTAAGATAGATTGCAATTCCTTTTCTGGCACATGAGAAGCTGATATTTAGCTTGATTTATTCCTGTAACAGAGTGTATGTGCTCGGGAAGGTTCCAGCATAATAACTGGAGGCAGTCCAACTCTGGATGAGAAGAGGACAGGTTTGTTAAACTCCACCAAGCCCAATATCTAGGTTTTCCTGATGCTTGCCAGCTGTAGCATGCAAGTGAGGAGAATACTAAGCAGTAAATGCTGGCTCTGGGTACCAAAGAGTTAACAAGTTTATTAAACAGGGATTCACTAAAATAGGTTAAATTATACTCAAACAGCTCTTACAGGCTGTTTTGAACCTAAAAAAAATCAATGACTTGATAGGTGGTTTGCCACGTACAGTAAAACATGGAAGTTTAAGCTGCGGCCATGCAGGCAGAGGAAGGAGGCTACTGTGACAGATACAAATTACTGCTAGACATGCTGCACATGTCTAGGGCAGAATTTGTTTCTCAGATCTGCACAGCAGAGCTCAGCCATCCCACGGAGCAGTTATGGGGAACAAGCAGTGAACGTAAGAACGGCCAGACTGGGTCAGACCAAAGGTCCATCCAGCCCAGTATCCTGTCTTCTGACAGTGGCCACTGCGAGGTGCCCCAGAGGGAATGAACAGAACAGGGAATCATCAAGTGATCCATTCCCAGCTTCTGGCAAATAAAGGCTAAGGACACCATCCCTGGCCATCCTGGCTAATCGCCATTGAGGGACCTGTCCTCCATGAACTTATCTAGCTCTTGAAGCCTGGACAGAGCTAAGGAAACAAGATGCCCCATTATGGGGAAAAGATTGTTTTGTGCTGATGCCACCTTAGACACAGTGCCTCCCTGCCAACATGCCCATTTCACATGCTAGCTAGCTCATGGGCTGGGATGGATTTGATGATCTGCATGGTTAATTTTGAAATGTCCAACAGCTCCCTCTTACTAAAGTGGAAAATAAATAATAATAAATGACGTCCTCTCCACCAAGTCCTTAAAAGCCTTAAATCCTCTAAAGTGTTTTCCCAGATATCCCTCCGGCAGAGACACGCAGCTGGAACTCCTTGATTTCAGAATGTTAAGGAACAAATGTGAAGGAAAGGATGAGAGGAAAAAAGTGAGGAACACTCCCACTGGAGAATAGCGGGAGCTGGGCTGGATCTAATCACATAGACCAACGTTCTGTTTTAACGAGCACTAATTAGCATATTTATAACAGTCTGTTCCACAGAACAGTTGCTGTCACATTCCCTTACATAAGCCACGATTCCAACTGGGGGGTTTGTTAACGTTTCTCAAAATAAAAAGAAGAGGAGAAAAAACTCTTAAATTCCCAGATGCCAAAGCAGTAGACTTTCAAAGGGATTATTTGGGGGGGGGGGGGAAGAGGGGGAAGGCACAGGGGTAGAGAAAAGAGTGGGCAAAAGCAGCGGCTAGATTTTAGTGTTGTTTTAAACTGCAGTTTGCTAGGGTCTGAGATAACGAACACGAAGGCACTTGGGAGAGGTCACGGCTGGCAGAGAATGTTTAGATGGTTAGTGACTGAGCTACGTTTAGTATCAATTTGACAGGGTTACAGGGGAAAGTTGAAGACCGGTTCCAATGTTCCTGGGTGTGAGACAGATTCGGATTGATTGACTGGCTGAGTTAAGCTGCATGTGATTATTTAATACTGCTGAGCAGTCACTAATTAATTGTTTGGGGGCCCACCGCTTTCTGTATGGGGCTGTTATTTTGTTGTTTAAAGCTAAAGAACTAGAATAAACCCACATGAATCTTCACTACTATTTTAGCTTTATAACCAAGAGCAAACAGCTAAAACGGACCCTCTCCAGAGCTGTCTCTTCGAGAAGCTCCTGGGGCAGCTGCCCAGAGGGAGAGTCTGGCAGGTTCTAAGGGTTGAGGGAAGGTAACACATTTGCCTTTCGGTAACACCTTTTGGAGGATCTCAAAGCCCCCACAAACATTATTTACTCTGTGAAATATTCCCATTTCCAGATGGCAAAACAGAGGTTGTGACTCGCTCAAGGTTGTGAGTTGGTGCTAGAGCAAGGAACAGAACCCAGACCCCTGACCCTAGTCTTGGTCTAGCCATGAGAGATTATGCCTCAGCCTGCTGGTCTGGAGTAATGAGGCAGAGCCTAGATTAGGAATTATTATGGACACATGAATGTCAAGCACCGCACTGTTCACAGATGTACGAACACATGGACCTCCTCAGACCGCACCTTTCCAAAGCTTCCTTTCCCCAGCACCATGAGGAAATTAAAATCTGACAGTTTCATCCGATCTCTGTTTCCATTGTTGTCAAATTTGGAAATCGCATGCGTCATCCTCTCCTCAGCTGCCTTGGCGCCTGGACCAATCCTGGCTCTCTGAAAAGGGAAGAGTGGGGGGAAAAAAATCAAGTGAAATGACAAGACCGACCATTTTTAAGAGTGAGTGTATGTTAAAGGGATTATTTCTAAGCAAAACACTAGGCTGAGCTGTGAATGCCTTTTCCATATGAACAATCGAAACACCACCCAGGTCACAATTTGGTAGGTTTGCAAACATAATGTGCTGCATTGCTCCCCGTATTTTAAAACGAATCTCCTTGGAAGGTACCTCCCCATTATCCCTCCCTGGAGAGCTCAGAGGTAGCTCACTGGCTCCCTCCCTCCTCTCCTGCAGCTTTCACAATATTGGGAAAAGCTAACTTGATTGGTGAGGGGAGAGCTTCCCACAATGTATCGAAAAGTAATTAGAAACAGAAAAGGACACCACCTAGACCACTCCCCTGGGGACACTACACTGCATATTTTCCACTTCTTTGTCCTGTCTCTTTTTAAATGCCTTTGTTCATGGGGCTTCCACCATTTCCCCTGGGAAGGCATTTCCTTAGAACAAAGAGTCTCTAAACTCCAACTACGATACAGAGAATATTAACTCTTACTGGAATACTTTTAAGTAATAAATCTGCGGAATGCCCTTACAAATTGCTATGAGAGGGAGCAACCAGGGAGCGTCGCCAAGCATGCCACAGGTTAACCAAACATTTAAAACTCTGTTCTCCCCCGAGACATGCGAGAGAATGCTCATCAGTAACAGCACACATGCAATAAGATCCAGGAAATAAAAAACACACATGGGCTTAGATGAGCTGCTTCCTTTACAAAGGCAAACTGTATGCGTTGGGTCCTTGGCCTTATGCGCAAAGGTCTGTTAAATACAAACATATTGGAATAAAATAAGGGGAATTTTTACCCAGCCCAGACTTTATTAACATCTGATATAAGAGAGAACTGGGCTCCTCTGGCATTTCAGGCTGAATGCATGAAACCACAAATACATTTCTGAAAACAGACTCGACAGTGCTTCTTCTTCTGCATCCTCAAAGCAATCACACAAGCTGGCTGAATCACAATTGCTTATTAAGAAGCCTCACAAAAGACATTTTTAAGCACTAAAGCTCATCACTTGCTCTGTGCCTTGTCATTGGTCCAGTGGCTATCTAACTTACTGAACCAGAATTTGTAAAAGCTCTCTCACAATGAATTCAGTTTTAATTTTTAGAAATATGCCACACTGTAGAGCCTGCACAGAGCTCAGTCTAGCATGAAATTCCATTAACCCGATTCCAGCAGTTCAATTTTAGTGTCGCTCACAACTCCTCCAGATAGGAGGCTCACAAGTAATCACCAAGACTTTGCTGGCGCTAATTGGTTATTGCAAGGTTCTCCCTGCTGTAAAATTCTCCATTCAAGGTCACCTGCAGCACCTACCAATATCTGACAGAAGGCCTTGCACTGGAAACAAAAGAAAATTTTGCAAAAACCTGAAACCATTGATGTCTAATTGCAGCTGCAATTCTGAATGAGTGCTCCAGGGAAGAGGTTGAAGTCATTGAGCGGCCTCATGTCTAAGACTGGCTGCAAACAGAATGACAGCCTAGGAGCTGTGCATAAGAATCTATAATCCTATTGTTTTTTTAAAAATCCACTGAAACAGCCTCCCAGAAAAGTGCAATTTTCATAAGTAATTTTTAGACTTTTAAACAATGTTTCCAAAGTTCTCTAGCTAAGGTGGAATCCTGCCCAAACCCTTCGTATTTTCTTATTGTTCAGCACTAGACATGTGACAGTGAATAAAATCCAGGCGCTCCCAGCAGAGGGCAGGTTTCTGCTTCCCCTACTTGGCCCTCTGGTGGATAGCTCCATCTGGCACCCAGCACTGGAGCTGAAATGAAAGGCAGGCAGTCACCTGCAGACTTGCCTGCACTCATGTTCGCCTCTCACCATTGCTAGCACTGGTCAGAGCTGAATTAGTGAAAGCAGCAGTGGGGCATCTGGTTGGCGGGGGGGGGGGGTAAGCCGAGGGTGGACACCACAGCTGATGGGAGTTGGAATGAACTTTCCCCACAGTCAAGTTATTCCATCAGTGCCCATCTACTGAAGCACCTGATATTAGCCATTGTCAAACAGAACATTCAGCTAGATGGAGCTGCTCTGATCTGCAATAGCAATTCCTAAGATGGTTTTTACTTACATACGATCATAATTCATGCACATGAGGGTGCAGAATTAGGGATGCATGTTTCATTTTAGCCTCAGCACTTCTTAACACTGTGTCCTTAACCATGCACACTTGGTATTGGATTAATATGGTTTGGAGCACTGAATTTGACTTAAGAGGTTTCATATTTGTATAATTAAACAAGACTTTGTACAATTAAACTAGCTAAAGCCCATCCTGGGTTGTACATTTTTGCCTGTAAAAGTTCTTACCAGGTCACATTCCACAGCCATTTTAATACAGGTGAAAATCCAGGCACAATGAAGAGGAATATTCATATTAGGGGAAAACTTTTCCACATGATATAGACAGCCTTAAAAGGCGTTCTTGTCAAGTCAAATTTGACACCAAATTCTGGTCTGTGAAAACAAGCTGTTACAAAATTTAGGACCAATTTTGAAGATTCCATGACATTTTAAACAATACACATTCCCTCGGGGCGCTTGCAGTCCAAACACTACAATACTGCGTCAGTGCATGAGAACCTGGAAGTGACATTGGCTAACCCAAGAGTGAGACTTTCACTGCTGAGGAAAATACAAAGAGCAAAATGAACAATATAAGGAGTAAAAAGTAATCTAAGTGTTTTAATTTGCTCTATTTTAATAGTCTCAAGTATTATTAGACAAATAGTATTTTCTTAAATACAATTTATAACCCAACTATCTGTTTAAACGCGATATTTACAGGTCTTTTCTATTACTGTTGTCCATACTAACGTTGCTAGTAATTGAGGTTTTTGTGTCTCAGGAAGTTTTCCCTCCATCCCATTTCATCTAGTGTGTAACCTGAACTTGACACACCACAATAATGTCTAGGACAGCAGATAGTGAGATTATAAATCCGGAAAGATCAGGCAGTGTGTTTAGCAAAACCAGAAGGGAGAAAGCCCTTAAAAACACACAAGTGGTCTATAATAATAGACCACAGAACACAGCTGACCACTCCTCAAGTAAAAGTAACTTACTTTCTCTGTCATTGTGCTCATGTTCCCATGCTTGAGTCAGTGTGAAAGTCCTTTAACATATTTTAATACACTCCTAATGCTCATGTTCTCTCTCTGGTTTATAACTAAATCATTGCAAATGTTGTTACAAAAATAAAAAAGCACTTGACCATCATTATCCAATCCAATTTGTCATAGTTTATTTACTGCACCTGACTCTATGCAATACCAGCTGATGTTCACATCTATCAAGATGTCCCAGCAAGTAGCTGGTAAATGATAAAGAAAATTGGCAAAACGTGCAATGTAAGCTTCACTCTATGCCTGTTTCGGAACTCTTTGTTAAACCTAGGGTACTTACAGTTGCAGGCATAAGTCTGAAGGAAGCTCACAGAAAGGCATATGGCAATCAATATTTCAGACAGTAATAACACTGCATGCTAAACAGAACAGAGGGGCCATAAGTTGCTGAAAAAAGGCACGCAGACACGCATTTTAACATGTCTTCTGTAGCATACAGTGCTCCGTATCATTCTTTTCATGTTTACTTCCTTTGCAATGTTTTCTACAGCATCTCAGAATATAAGACTGAAACTTTGTCCTATTGATTTGTGCTGCCCAGAAAAGCAGGATCAAGCAGTACTAATGCAAATCGATTGGTGGATTCTTTTTATCCCTTATCATTTTAACTGAAATGACAGAACTCTTGCCTGCTGCATTACAATTAGTGTCACAATGCATTCCCATGACCTCTCAGGACACCCTAGGAAGGCTGTTGCTGAACGGACAGGCGAGTTAGAGATTTCTGTCTTAAATCACATTTTCAGTTCCCAGCAAATCTATGTTGTAAGGAAGCACTAAAGAAGGCTAGAGTATCCTCATGGACTGGAATACTGAACTGAGATCATTCTGAATTTATTTCTGGTCTGGGACGTGCTTTAATGTGATTCCATTGCAATGTCAACAAATCCAAGAACAGGAGGAAGATTGTTAATTGTTACATTAGGTCTGGTGTGAAGTACAGTGTTATTCAGTCATAGCACTGTAGGTCAACAAGAGCCATATTAAAGCTGCATTAGTTTCCTCTTGAGTACACAGGCAAGACACACTTGAGCATTATGAGACACTACATATCTACGCAAAGAAATAACTAGGCTATGTATGATAGTTGTGTAATTTAGAACGATGTCCACTAGACCTGCGATTTCATTTCACACACAATTTATGGACAGATTACAGCTCTCCAAATGCAATATAGTCACCTTCATGAGGCTTTTACTATGATGAGAAACCAGGGAGGAGACTGAGTCAACTGCCATTCTAGGAAAGAGCCACTGGGGCCTACCCAGCCCCAAATAAAAGATTCTCCCTTAGGAAGCTCTTATAGGGTCAGATCAAAAAACCCACTGAAAATACAGTGAAAAGACTCCCACTAACTTCATGGGCTTTGGAGCAGGTCCCTGGTGCTGCTAGCAGCCAAGTCATGGTGTCTTATAGGTGGCATTAACATCCTGCATTGAGGTCCTTTTTAGGCTTCATGACACAACCTTGTGCTTGTAGCAGCTAAGTCAGGCTAATTCACCTTGGGACAGTCCATGCTGCAAGGCTCCGTGCACACGCTTCAGCTCCAGGAACCCCTGGGACCTTGAGTGAATTCTGACCATCACTTCCCAGGCATGTTTCTTTCCAGCACTGTCTGTGCCAATTAAAAGGATTCCCCTGAGCAGCTATTCAGCCGAAATCCCTGTCTCTTCTAGTAGCTGATTATCACAAGTTTGAGTTTGGCGCAGCACATCAGCCTGCATCCTGGCTGTGAGGGTCACATGTCAGTAATTGAACAGATGGTAGGATACAGGGATCCTGCAGAAAGAAGGTTTTTTCCTTCCCCTTATTTTCTCCACACAGTCACCAAAATGCTGTGGGTTTGCATACAGTAAACTGGAACACACAACTATTTCCAATGTTCCACAGAAGCTTTTTGATATGACAAGTAACTGACGAGAAACACTGAGAGGCACAAATGCTACAGAAGAGATTCTGCATGTAACTAGGTCAGTGTGCCCCACCAGTGTGACACTTCTCAGGGGACTGACGCCTGGAACCCAGCTTCCAAAAAGGGGCTTTGCTCGCTTCCAGCTCCTCCCTTCAGACACATTAGCCTGATGCTGCCGCCATTTTTCATTGCATTTGCACTGTGTATTTCATACAAATGCACCATGACCAATCTGACCTTTGCTGTCACTTGGCCTTGCCAATCAGTCTATGGCCCAATGAATTTAGCTTCCAATTCCTAATATGTCAGACAGCGTCATTGTGCAGGCACACCAAGCAAGGGAAGAAGTGCTATCTACAGTATTAAAAGGTAACTCGTTAACTTGTGTATAGGGCCCAATTGCTCCTCCACGGATTCCGTCAACACTTTGTCAGTTAACAATTTAGTACAAAACGCCTATTAAGGACCAATTCCTAACAAGTGTCAATTCACAGGAATGTTATCCTCTCAAAGATGAAAGAGATCACCACCCTAAATATTAGATAATACACTGGAGGTTACCAGAACACAACATAGGAAACAGAACGTGTGCAGAATCATTTAAGGATTCCTCTCCAAACTTGGTCTCCAATCCAATTATATCAATATCTTAGTTTATCTTCATTAATCATATTAATTTATAACCACACCGACTACAGATAAAACAGATTAATAAATTCCATTATATCGTACTTCAAAACTGTGAGTAAAATTGCAATTTCAAACAACGCTTCCAATGTTCTGACATCAAGTGTATGTTAGGCCATCACAGGACATGATCTTCATCCTTCTTAAAATTAAAAGATAGCCTTGAAAGTGTATTAACGTAATGATTTCCTCTTCTGGCTACATTTATGTTCATTCTGACAAATACAAAAATTGTATAATCTCAAATCCTAATAAAGAGATCAAATCTAAAGAGTTGAGAATGAAATGGTAAAGCTGAGTTTATTAAAAAGCTTTGTGTTTAAATAAGAAATATAAAAGCTGCCAAAAATTAAAAAACAAACAAAAAAACACAGCCTGATTGGATCACAGCTTCATGCCTACTGTAAATTATAGATCTGTGGCTCTGATCTGAGCTCTCATTAGCACAGACTACTACAAACCAAAGCTATCCAAAATTTTACTTCAGTGCAATGCTTTTCTAGCTTAATTGTAGATGACATAAAGAATCCTGTGCACACATCTCACCTCCTAAAATAGCTTCTCCAATTGATGGCTACTGCACAGTTCCAAAAAAGCTAAAATCAACACACACAGATCTTTTCAAATTAAAATACAATATTGTAGAGAAGTGACAGGGTTAACTCATGCAATAAATTAGAAATAACTCCTATCAGCACCAACAGTCATCAGCGTATAGCTGATGCCCCCCCGCTACAACTTCATGCCCTAGTGAATCTGCATACTGGATCTATACCTTCCGCAGCCTTGCCATCTAATTTATGAAATAATCCACTGCAGTTGGTTCTACTTATCTGAGCTGCTATTTTAAAACACACAAAGGGCGTAGAAACGCACAGTGTCACTGAGTCTATAGGGTCTAAATGTTTATGTTAAGATCAAACGTGATTTGCAGTATGCTTTACTAATGACAACCTTTAATACCCACTCAAGCCAAGTGCTCTTATGAAGACAAATATTAGGACTCCTGGGCCCAAACAATAGATATTGGAAGCTCTCTTTGAAGCAATGGTGCAGAATTTAATTAAAGGTTGTCAAGTAAAAATCCTATTGCGTGTCCTCAATGCCTAGTTAACATTCAGATGGGCTGTGGACTCAGTGGAGAAAATGCACGTGTACAAATGCAGCTCCACAGCGGTCACTCATTGCTGAAGCAAATTTGGGTCTAGGGCTCACTGCACAGCATCAGACACTCAGCTGGCGTAAATCAGCCTCGCTCCATGGACTTTGATGGAGCTTTGTTGATCTACACCAGCTGCAGATCTGGCCTCAACCTCCATAATCAAAGGCTTGAACGTTGTGCACAAAACCTCCAACTCTGGAGTTTTGCTATTTGAAGACTGGACAAATTGGGGCAAGTTTTCTCATGTCATTAAACAAATGGCTGTTCAGAAGCAGAAAACCTCAGTTAATTGCTGTGTCTTTTGCATGTACGGAGTCCCAGGAAACAGAGTAAATAGAATGAATGCCTAGAACAGCAATGTTCCTTAGGGTTACTCCTTCCAACTTTGGGGGTGGGGGGGGAGTGTTCATGGACACCAACTTCTCTTGGTGAGAGAAACAAGCTTTCCAAAACTTGCAAGCTTGTCTTTCTCACCAACAAAGTGTCCAGCGAAAGATGATACTTCACCCACCTTGTTTCTCTAATGTCCTAGGGCCGACGTGACTGCACCCACACTGCATACACAGTAAAAGTGTTACCTCCAAATATACCCATGAGTTTAGTAAGCTTCTGCACTGATCACTTAATGCATCCAGGTAAAAACAGCTGGGAGGCTTCAAGTCTCTGAAGTGATCTTTAGTTAAATGCAAAGAAATAACTCCCCTCCCCGCCCCACAAAACCAGTGCACAGCTCTGGGTGGGATGAACGTGGGCAGGCTACCCACAGAGGGGCACAAGAGCGAATGAAGCCCTGCCCTATGGCTGTACAGGTAGAAAAGGGGAGGGGAAGAGCATGGGGTTGGAGCAGAGCTCTCCTCATTGATCTTCTCTCCCTCCTTGGTGAGATGTGGGCAGGCAGGAAATGCCCTTTACTGAGAACGACCTTTCACCCCAGGTCTTCAGGCCCCCCACGTAGTGCTGGCTATAAGGAAAGGTGATGGGCATTTGAGACAACTCCATTCACCTCAAATTTCTGTCTGAGTTCCTCGTTTCCCTCTTCTCCCTCCGGGGGAACCGGGACGTTGAAGTATTCCCCCTCCTCCTGGCTCAGCAGTTTAAACCTAGATGGAAAGAGCAAGAACAGCACATAACTAAGACAGGCCTGAACCTCAGACACCAGGCACAGAATCACAGAACCACCGGGTTAGAAGGGACCGCCAGGGTCATTAGTCTAACCCCCTGCCAAGATGCAGGATTTGTTGGGTCTAAACCAGGGGAGGGATAGCTCAGTGGTTTGAGCATTGGCCTGCTAAACCCAGGGTTGTGAGTTCAATCCTTGAGGGGGCCATTTAGGGATTTGGGAAAAAAATTGGGGATTGGTCCTGCTTTGAGCAGGGGATTGGACTAGATGATCTCCTGAGGTCCCTTCCAATCCTGATATTCTATGATTCTATGATCTGAGACAGATGGCCCCAGCCTCATTTTGGCTTGGCTGTTAAACACAACTGTCCTGCTCCATTCCCTTTTCCTTCTACACCTATGATGATCTCCTGGGTTTGAAAGAACCCAACACTTTATACTCACAATACCCCCTTCATCAGATTTCCTGCTGTGTCTCTGGAACACCATGCAGGTGGGAGTGTTATCTCTAGGCTGAGCTGGCATCCTTTAGTGTTTGGTTGTTTTCCTCCCCACATACAACAGCATAATGCCCTTCAACGAGGCACCTTGATAGGCGTTTTTGCCAAGTGCTATAGACACCAGGAGCCATTGGAGCCTGGTTTAAACTAAAAAGAAAAGGAGGACTTGTGGCACCTTAGAGACTAACCAATTTATTTGAGCATAAGCTTTCGTGAGCTACAGCTCACTTCATCGGATGCATTCATCAGATGCATGTTTCCACAGTGTGCATCCGATGAAGTGAGCTGTAGCTCACGAAAGCTCATGCTCAAATAAATTGGTTAGTCTCTAAGGTGCCACAAGTCCTCCTTTTCTTTTTGCGAATACAGAGTAACACGGCTGCTACTCTGAAACCTGGTTTAAACTAGGGGCCCGACTGAAAGTCTATTGAAGTCAGTCTTTCCATTGACTTCAGTGGGTTTTGAATCCTGCCCTCTCAACCAAGGCAGTGAAACTGGTAGTAGCACCAGCGAGATAGAGACTTTGGCACTGCTGACCCGATCGGCTCCCGGGGGGCCCAGGACCGGAAGAGCAGGCCAGCTGCTTGTCGCCAGAGCACTCAGGGACGGTGGGGCTAGTGCAGCTGCAATGGCTGTTTCTGCTCCGGCGTGTCGTTCCGCTGCATGATCTGGGAACCCATGTTCCCTGTAAACTGCGGGTAGCAAGAGCAGGACATGGAGGGCTAGAGCAGATGCTGCAGCACCTGCTGGGGAGCAGGCCAGAACCTAGGTGATTGGGCCAGGGCTGGGAGCAGCTACCCTCGGCAGCCAGTGAGAGAGATGGAAATGGCCGGGACCCGCCTTCCCAGCCTGGAGCCAGCTGCCCACCCACTCAAGTCTCAGTAGCTCCCCATGCACATCGCCCACCCTACTCCCCCTCCTATCATCTGCATCCCCTCTCAAAGCGAGCTTCCACTGCCTTGGAGAACAGCCACAGCCACAAAGTGTGAAACAAAGCAAAGATTTCCACATAAATGGTGGGGGAGAGGGAGGGGGGTGGAGAGTTTAGCCAGCAATTAACAGAAATCTTGGAAATGTCATTCAGACCTGAGGTATTTTATTCAGCCCCAGGCAAAGCCTGGGCTCCATCAGCGAATTCCTTTCTACAGCAGCCTGCGAGGGGCTGGGGCCATTATCATTATCGGCTGGATGTTATCTAGAGAGGCTTGTGTCTGCAGTGAATGAACAAAGTGGTATTTGCATAATACAGAGACGGCCTCTTCCTTTGGGCCAGCTTTCTCCATTAACTGCAGTTGTTTAGATATGAAATATGCATCAGAGCCTTCTCCCAGAGTTTATTCTAGCCAAATGCTGTGACAAGGAAAGTTACTTAGATTTCCACTTACACGATTTTTAAAACTCAGTGCGAAACTCTGTATCATGCTTTCCATTGCACTAGGAGGGGGCGATGGACTGATCCCAGTTGGAGAGCACACATTCCTGCAGGCAACCATAAACCTTGGAGGAATTTGTAATTCAGTTTCTTTCCAGGAGAGAGACACTGCCTCCATTTCAGGTATATTTTAAGGGAATGAGGCCCAGGGGACCTGAACGTGGTTTCGGGAGATGGGATCTCTAGTTCCTGATCTCATTGTTGCAGGGAGCCTCTGTCTCTATGCTTCAGCTTCTCCATCTGCACAATGGGGCCCGTAAGACCTGCCTTCCAGGGGAGCTGAGAGGCATCACTGACGTTTGCCAGGCACTCAGAGCTCCAAATGTGAGAGGCAGGGTATTGTTACGACTATTTCATTAGCAGAAAAGCCTGCCAGGAAGGAGGTACTAATATAACCGGACCAGAGCACTGTGTTCCACTAGCGAGGTAAGTTACCCATCACTGAGCAGCACGCAGCCCAGCCGTGCACCTTCCTGGCGGTTCTGGAGAGGCTACTCCTGGAGCTGCTCTGTACTTTTATAACGATACAGACACTTCTATCCAGAAACCCAGATTTTGGAGGTGGAAAAGGTGTAGTCCCATTCCTCGCCTTAAACAGGGGTGGACCTACTTAATATTTACAAATGCCTTATCAGGCCTTCTTGACACACACACCACCCCCCTCCTCCTTTCTTCCCCCTCCCATGCCCCCAGGAGCTATTCTGCAGGATCAAGTGGGAACCTGGACAAGATAATATAGTAATAGGGTGATGTACAGGCATATTTGTTCTGGAATGCCACCACCAGTTAAAAATAACAAATTACAGTTGTAGGGCACTTGTTGATTATTCTGTTTTCGAAACGTTCCTTCTCTAACTGCTCGGAGTTAAATTAGAAATACGGGCTCTTACACACTTTTCCCTCTATATCTGCAAAGCAGTTTCTTCAAAGAAAAAGTGGAGAATCCAGGGAAGCTTTTTGCCTCCCATAATAAGTGGTCCGGTCTGGTTTTTTGTTTGCAAGACGCATACAATACCAGTTTAAATTACTATACTTCACATGGTAAGGTAAGGTATCTCTCAAGCCGCAGTGACTACAAAAGGAAATTAAAATGGCATGAAACCTGCTGGGGAAGATAACATGAAAATCAACAGATCCCATACAAGATGATTTTTATGGACCCACTGTGTTCATCTTTCGTATGGTAACAAGTGACAATAATTACATGCTTTGGATAGGATTTCTCATTTCATTGGAAGAAACCTCTAATCATCATTTCAGCTAGTCCATGGACTGCAGAAGCAACAGCCTCTGACATAATTCATGTTCTTCTCGACTCTCTCCCTTAACTAGCTACCACTCTGGCTTTTCTTTGTATTCACACTGTGATCAACACAAAGGCTCCTTGCTGGGTAAGTAAAGCCAAGAGACTATTGTTAAAATCACCCTGATTACATTTTTCATGCTCCCTTGTAGCCCAATACATTTGGGATTTTGAAACCTACGTACTAACATGCAGAACAAATGCTGGAATTTGGGATTATGAATTAAATGCTGTATCATTCTGATGTGTGCCGAGACCAGGGATGGCCAAACTGTGGCTTACGAGCCACATGTGGCTCTTTTACAGTTAAAGTGCGACTCACAGAGCCCCTCACACCCCTGCCCATTCTCCACCTACCAGACTGGTGGGGAGGCTCGGGGCTTCTGCCCTGCGGCAGGGTGGTGGGGTTAGGGGCTTCTGCCAGAGATGATTGGGGCCTGCTGAAAGTGGGGGACATAATTTAAAGGTTTGCTCCGCCCACAACAGCGTGAGTCACACACACCCAGGCACACCCTCACTCTTCCCATCAGCAGCCCCGCGCTGCAGCTGCCAGGTGTTCGCTCCTTGGGGAGAAGTAGCGGAAAAGAGCTGGGAGCTGCAGGGAAGGGCCTGCTGCTTTAGCTCCATGGGGCGAGGCAGCAGCAAACACAGCTCCCAGCTTGCCAGCTCCAATAGCTGCCATGTGGGGAGGGGGCCTGGTGGCACCATGTGACCAAGTGGGGCCAGCAACCCTGACAAAAATTGGGGGGAGAAGGCGGAGGGGGGAGAGTGACCACATGTGCATGCGCCGCACCCTCCCCCAACAGGTGTCACCTCCTGCTTCTGCCCAGCAGGGAGAGGGGTCTTGGGGCTTCAGCCCCACAAGGAGCACCTGCCAGGGCTCGGAGCTTCATCAGGAATGGGGCTGAAGCTTGGAGCCCCAGCAAGTGTACCCTGGCTCTCCAACTTCTGAAGATTGCCGTATGCAGCTTGGACGGTCAGTAAGTTTGGCTGCCCCTGGCCTATACACATGAGAAACCCTCAGAGCTCACAACCAGCCAGAACCAAAACGTGAAACACAACAATGTGTGACAAAAAGGCACAGTGAAGGGGAGACACAATTTAAGTCACCCAGTGAAGGAAATTCAAAATGCGGTATCAGAATAGCAGCCGTGTTAGCCTGTATTCGCAAAAAGAAAAGGAGGACTTGTGGCACCTTAGAGACTAACCAATTTATTTGAGCATAAGCTTTCGTGAGCTACAGCTCACTTCATCGGAGTTGCATCCGATGAAGTGAGCTGTAGCTCACGAAAGCTTATGCTCAAATAAATTGGTTAGTCTCTAAGGTGCCACAAGTCCTCCTTTTCCTTTTGCAAAATGCGGTAGGAATACCTCCCTTCACTAGTCTCATTCTAGGACCTCAGCTGCATGATTCTTTATTGTGGATGTAAATCACTGGCAGCAATCAGAGTGATGGGATGTGTTGTGTGGAACACAGGGGACTTAGGGGCTAAAATGGTTGTTTGAACAGTTTGGTAGCCCTCCACAGAATGACAGGTTGCCAGGTCTTTTCCTACTGGGTACAAGGTGATACTGCTGTGTTGAGAGCTCTGTGGCTTTAGAGCAAATTGAGTCTTACCATCCATCAACGCTTAATTTCTGAAGCTCAGAAATCCCAAACGACAAAGACCCCATGAAATCATTTCTGCTGGTCAGATCCCAGTCCCAAATCTCCACTGACAACCTTCTGTCTTTGTCCGACTCTTTCAGCTGACTGCAATAAAGGAGGGGGGGGAAGAAGCAAAATTTCTGTAGTGGAAGTTATCGCCGCAATTCCACATGTTTCGCGCGTGCGTTCAATAAATAAATGAATATGAAATGAAGTGATGGTCTTCGGCGACAATATGTTTCTTTAATGTTTAATTTGCTGATAGTGCACATTTCAAATGGAGAATGTAGAGTTCTTTCATTGAAATGCAAGACTTTGATCAGTGCACAGAGCAGAAGTTAAAGCATTTCCAAAGACATTTATTATGACAGGAAAAAAGTTACTTCTCCATTGAATCAGCTGAATATTTCAGATAATTAAAGCCCAGCAAACACATTCACAATCATTCTGGAGACAAGAGGGTCTACTTTACAATATTAAATTTGTGTTACTCTACTTACAATGTAAAAGTCTCATTCCATTCAGGATTCAGAGAGCACTTTATAGTTTTGGTCTTCTGTTTGCTTTCACTTTTCGGGTCGGGGATTAGTTTAAGTTTCACATAAGGGTCTGACAAGCCATTAGGGTCCATAGGAACTAGGTTTCTGGCGTCTCTTACTAGGGAAAAAAATAAAAAGTAAATTCAATATTAAAACTACAAAGATATCCGCAGCTCTATTCAGCTTCCTTAAAAATATCTGTGTCCCATACGCTTATGCATTGCGTAACTGACTGACATTATATTGAAATACTGACTGAAAACTGAGTTAATATAGGTTTCAGAGTAGCAGCCGTGTTAGTCTGTATTCGCAAAAAGAAAAGGAGTACTTGTGGCACCTTAGAGACTAACCAGTTTATTTGAGCATGAGCTTTCGTGGTAATAGCTCACCTTAAGTGATCACTCTCGTTACAGTGTGTATGGTAACACCCATTGTTTCATGTTCTCTATGTATATAAATCTCCCCACTGTATTTTCCACTGAATGCATCCAATGAAGAGAGCTGTAGTTCACGAAAGCTTATGCTCAAATAAATTGGTTAGTCTCTAAGGTGCCACAAGTCCTCCTTTTCTTTTTGAGTTAATATAGACATTGATCATAACAGGAATGATTAATACAAAGTAAATACACACGTAATGAACATTCTGTTCAAACGCAGGACTGTGAAGTTCCTTCTCTTCCTCCTGCTGGTTAAGAAGAAATGAACTGCCATCCCAGATCATACCAGCGGTCCATCTAATCCAGTATCTTGTCCCTAATGGTGGTGTGCTTCAGAAATGCTTCAGAGGAAGATGTAAGAATCCTGCATTAACAGATGTGAGATAATCTGCCAGCTCTCTAATAGTTAGAGATTGGCTAAGGCCCTGAAGCACAAGGTTTAACAAAAATTTCCGATTAGTATTAACTGGATATTCTTTTCATCCATATAAATGTATAATCCACATTTTAATTTTGCTAAATTCTTGGCCTCAATGACTTCATGTGGCAATGAGTTCCACATTCCAATTATACATTGTGTTTTGAAGGAAGGATTTCACTTTATTATTTTTACTTGTACAGCAACCAAAAGTGTGTTAAGTGCTTTAGCATAACGCCCAGGAGTCAGGTGGCTCAGAGGGCAGTCCAGATCAGGGATCAGAGTTCACACAAGAGGTCCAACAGCCAGGAGATGCAATCCAAGGGGAAGGCAGAGCAAGGCTGCTGGCAGGGTCAGGTGAGGCAGCAAAGCAGGCCAGGAGCGTCTGAGTAGCAACCAGCAGACAATGGCTTGTTGCTCAGACAAGGCCAGACAGGAAGCAGGAAATATATATGGTTACCAACCAGAGTCAAGACCATGTGGCTAATCAGGAAGCAGGTCGTGGAACCGCTGAAAGCTAGCCCACCCAGGTCTATGAATTCCCTGGTAATTCAATGAGTTGGTGTGGTACAATGGCCAAAGCTGCTTCCCAAGAACTTGGTGGGCCCAGTTTCAAGACCAGGGTCCTAGACCAGGGTCCTGACACTTAGACATAATAGGAGAGTTCCTGCCAATAGTCTAAATAAAACAAACATGTAGGGAGAGATTTTCAAGAGTGCATACGTCATTTATGAACACTAATCCCATTTAAAACTATCAATGGAACATGTGCTCCTAAACAAACTAGGGCTAGAGTTATAAAGATATTTAGGCACCTAAAGATGCAATTAGGCATTTAGTGGGATCCACAAAACACAGGCACCCATTTCCCACTGACTTTAGAGGGAGTCCATCACCTAACCTGCTTAGGTACATTTGTAAACACTACCCAGTGCCTATAAGCATCTTGTGGGGCCTAAACGCCTCTGGAAATCTGGCCCCCAACCTGATGATCACTTTAGATAAGCTATTACCAGCAGGACAGTGGGGTGGGAGGAGGTATTGTTTCATATTCTCTGTGTGTATATAAAGTCTGCTGCAGTTTCCACGGTATGCATCCGATGAAGTGAGCTGTAGCTCACGAAAGCTCATGCTCAAATAAATTGGTTAGTCTCTAAGGTGCCACAAGTACTCCTTTTCTTTTTACTCTGAAACCTTTGAAAACTCTATTTCTGAGAGGAGAGAACTAAAAACCGCACATTGCAAACAGTAAAATAAAACGAAGAATGAGATCCAGGGTTTTTCTATAAGAAGAGAACAGCACTGATTTGAATTTAAATTTCCCTCGAAGAACAAGAGGCTCAAGAAATAGGTTCAGGATATAGATTAGTGCCTGGGCTGAAAATGCCCTTCACTGTCCTAGGAAGGACAATAGAAAGAGCAAAGTGATGACCATTGCAAGGGCAAATTAGACATGAGGGAAGTTTAATCAGGGTGGCAGATTCTAATGCAGGGCTCTTCTGTTGAGCCACTCCAGGTCAGCTGCGAAAGCCCTGAATTCAGAGTCAGGATAATTACAATGAGTCATGCTGCAAGTGGGGCTAGAATACAAAACAGGAGATGGGAGCCTCTCCTTGGGCCAGAGAACATGAGAGAGCTAGAGACTGGAGGGAAACTCTAAGAACAGGCGCAAACGAAGAAGGGGAAGTCTGAAGAAATAGAAAAGAAGCGCACAGGCTGTGCCGTCAAGTTCCAGAGGGCTATCACTGGTGCCTCTTTGGCTGAAAGAATGGCCAAGAGAAATCAGAAGCCTGAAGTGCGAAAGACCCAGCAGGAACAAGCTATTAGGGCTGCCAAAGAAGCCAAGGTGGCTAAGCAGGCAACCAAGAAGTCTATACCCTCTACAACAAAGGCTGCATCTCAACAAAGGATTATGAAGCCAGTGAAAGTTTCTGCTCCTTGGGTTGGTGGAAAGCACTGACTTGTCAAGCAGTAGTTGGTTGCATTAAATAAACATCGGACTGACTTTCCAAAAAAAAAAAAAAAAAACCCAGCCAAGTTCTGGGAGAAAGCCTCAGCAAAGGTGTATGTCATGTTGTTGTTGATTTCCACTAGTTACAAACATCAGTAAACATAACCCATCTAATCTCTGCATATGCTGGAAAAGGAACTATGTTCCACAACCACAGGGCGGGTTCAAAGGGACACAGTGGGTTTATCACATGAGTTTTAAATACTTACTTGCAAAAAAACCAAAACCAAAACCAAAACAAAACAAAAACCCCCAGAGCAAAAAAGCAAACCCCAAAACAGGTGCCTGACGTGAGAGCAGGGAGTCAACAGCCGGGGTGGGGGGCAGGGTGGAAGGGGGGCAGCCAAACACCCACAACGCAGACATAGCAAGTCCCATGTCCTTTGAATTTCTTGGTAAACTCAGTGCTCAAGCCCGTTTTGGGAGGACGGCCTTGGGAATCGCAAGAGGCGGGGACGTCATTTCTAAGCTCTACAGTTAGAACAGGACTGTAGCCTCTCTCGGGGAATTTGCGGGGAAGCTGCAGAAGAACGACGAAGAGAGGTTCCATCATTTCTGGAACCAGGCAATTCCCATGAGCCGCTGGCTCCAGAACGAGGAGATAGTTCTCTCTCCCCAGTGCTCCGTGAGCGTGGGCTAAAGACCATTTTAACTGAATTCAAAATGAAGTAATCAGAGGAGATAAAGCAGGTGGGGGAGGGGAGATGTGCAGGAGACCTCAAGTGCTTCTAACTGGATTGTAGCATTATCAAATAAAATTAGGCTGCGGAACCAGATTAGATGTCAAAGAGTTGCGTGCCAAGCTCCCGGTCCGAGAGCCGCGCCGAGCTCCTGGTCCAAGAGCCGCCAAGCATTCGAAGCACGATCTCATTTGTGGTCAGGTGGCCGGGCTGAGGAGACGATATTCCAGATGAGAAGTCCCACTGGATGCATTGAAGCACAGACAACAAGGGGTTAAAAATGTGCAAGAGGATGTAGCTGCCCCTCTGCTGAAAGCTGAGGGAGAACACCTCCTCTTCGCCACTGGATACAACCACTAGCAAGAGGCTCCGTCGGGTGCTAAATTGGGCTGTGGGTGATGACAGTGAAAGGGTTAATTTGGAAAGTCAGCTTGTCTAATCTACCTATTATT
This sequence comes from Caretta caretta, assembly GCF_965140235.1. Lineage (NCBI taxonomy): Eukaryota > Metazoa > Chordata > Testudines > Cheloniidae > Caretta > Caretta caretta. The sequence goes on from NC_134215.1 coordinate 2,805,995, forward strand.
GAATCAAATAAGAGAGCCCCAGAACTCTAGGTGGGGGAAGGAAAAAGCAATGTGTAAAATCCTGGCCACGGATTTCTATGGAACCAGGATTTTACCCAGTATTCTGCTCCAGAGGAGGAATACCAACCAGGCCTGTTGTATGTGAATGCAGAGCGTTAGAGATTACTTGTAAAGATCCAAGTCATTTCAAAATATGCCTCCCTAGTCTTTTCGAAAGCCTTCTGAGTGCAGGACTGGGAGCCAGTTTGTTTTTCAAAGGGGATTACTGCTTCAAACTCTGCAATCTAGCTCGGTCCTCCTGAAACACAGCCCAACTTCTGGCTCCATGAAATCAAACTCATAGCCAAAAATCAAATCTCCATTTATAAATGAACTCATTCATCAAACATGACACCTTCACCAGAAGCACGAAAGATACAGAAAGGCAAAGCTGCAAGGGAATAGCCTGCAATCCAATCAAAGATACCTGGGCTGTATCATTGATTTTATAGCACTAAATATTCTTCAGAGTCAAAAGATGACCAAGCCATGTGGATCAAAGAACCTTCTTGTACCTTTGACAGAGGAGGGGACAGGACTGACTTCATTATAGACAGCCAGATAAGAAAAATATATAGTGGGCAAGGACCCACAGAGGATCAGGATACGTCTGGAACAGGTTGCGTCTGTTTACTGCAAGATTATGGGCCCAAAGTGCCCACATCAAGGCTCAAGAGTACAGCGGGTGCCATTCAACATTCACCAACAGTTTTTGCACCACAGTATTTGAGACGGCATAGTTCTTTCCTATTAAGTGGAAGGAAATATCGTGGGCATTCAAGATATTACAGTATAGTTTCTCTTGGCAGACACTGGCTAGGACTACTTTGTTTTCCCAAGGATACAAAGCATGGATGATTTCACCCCCATTACAATCACAAGAAGCTCCTCTCCCTTAAAGACAATCTTCAAGCTATTAGTTCAGAAAATACCAAAGTCCAGCATCTGTATAAAAGATGCTGCCAGATGTGTTTTGCTAATGATCCCTTTGCAGCAACTCCCAACCCCTGTGGGAGGATAAGCCATTGGAGAAAGAGGTGTTATTCCCATCTTACCCTTTTTAGGGCCTGGATAAGCATATAAAGAAATACTGGCATTATTTCCCTTTATACAGCAGTATTATGATGTCGTCACCTATTCTCTCTCTCTCCACATTTTAATCCAACTGCATAGAGGCTAAACGCTAACGACAGGAATAATCAAACAAAACACACTTTTGTGCAAGTTCAGGCACTCCTGTTCCACTTAATTTCTGTAGTTACAACAAACCCAGCCAGCACCCCACCCAGGGAACCAGACTGAAAATGGTATTGGAAATTTTTTTAAAATCCAGATGCGTTGTTTGGGCTGGGTTTTTTTTTCAACTCTGTAGATATCAGACAGTCTGGTATTTCAACACATGACAATTCTGCTGTATTATTTCAAATGGACTTCTTTTGGGAGGATCTGGGGAGTGGAAGGGAAAAGGGACAGTAAAAAAATACAAGTAAAATTCTGCCCGTGAGAGTGCACAATCCCATCACCTGTATTAGGTCATTTCCAGGTAGATGGCTATGGACTTGTCTACATACAAAAATTAATCCACAATAAGGTAGGGTGTGAATTTAAAGCAGATTCGCTATTCCTGAGTAAGTCCACATGCTGGCGCTCTTATTCCAGAATAAGGACTTTTTCTGAATTAGGCCTGGTCTACACTACACAGTTAGGTCAATGTAACACAGCTTAGGTCTCCCTAATTATATCAGTGTAGACACTACAGCCTTGCTCCCACCAATGTAAGTGCCCTGCTACACCGACATAATAACGCCACCTTTACGAGAGGTGTAGGGCTTATGTCAGAGTAGTTAGGGCTAGGTAGAGTCTGTAGGACACAGCATCCCTTACACGTCTGTCTTGTCAATTTCACAGTCACGAAATTGACAAGAAAGCAGGGCAGCTTGAGCCCAGCTGCGCCCAGCTCCCCCAGAGAGTTGAGCAGCTGAACCCCACTCCTGGCTGGGAGCTGGGGTGAGAAGCCCAGGTGGCCAGACCCTGCTCCCACCTGGGAATGGGAGGCGGGAGGGGGGCAGCCCACCAGGAGCCTGTGAGGCAGCCGGGCTCCTGGAGGGGAGCTGCCAGGGGAGCTTAGAAACCAGGCTCTCACCTCCCCACATTGCCCCTCTTAGGTCAGTGGAAGCGCTCTAGGTTGGGATGCGCACCACCAACCCAGAAGAGGAGTGTAGACATGCACGCTCACAGTAATGACTGCGGTGGCTCTAAGTCAACCAAATGTAGGTCGACTCAAGTTTCTAGTGCAGACATACCCTTAGCTTAATCCACTTCCAATGAGGATTAAACTAAATTTGGAATAAAGGCACTCCCATTCTGGAATAAGAGTGTTCACACATGGATTTAATCAGGAATAGCTTTTTCAGAATAACTTCTCAATACACAAGCAGCAGTCCTTAGGGGGTGATTTCTCCACTGTGCTGCCAGGAAGTGAATCAAGCCTCAAAGAGCTCTCTAAAGAAGCTGTCCGTGGCTCAGGAAGGGAGGTTAAATATCTGATCCAAGCTGTCTTGGGATGGCTAAGGTTATAGTCTGTTATATCATTGCAAAGGCTCTTGTCTGAACCACTGCCAGCTCTGCAGAAGCACAGGAGACCCTGCCATAGTCCACACATTTCAACAGGAGCGTACAGTGGCTCCAGAGAGCTGAAAGTAACAGGGGACAATCTTTATTAATTTACGGTGACCTGGTGAGTATCTGTCTTTGATAACTGTGTGCACATCATAAACATGAATGTCTATGGGGTATTTAGCAACGGGATCAGAATTTAATACAGTAGGAAGTTAATAGCAGTGCCATATTCCCCTTCATAATAGCTCACTGAAACACAAACAGCGTGACTTCATTTATTTTACAACGTTCATTCAAACAATTACTTTCATGTGCCATTAAGTAAATTAATCGTTTTGTTAAGCCAATACTAATACTAACTCTGTGCCTCGGAAGATACACAGTAGCTATTCTGTGGCTTAATTTGGACTCTCAGTCAAAATCTTCTAGAGAAGCCTTTGCACCATCCACACAAAAATGGCTTGAGCCCTGGAAATCTGCTACATGAAATCTCTAAGTAATGAGTTTAATTTCCAAGGGTCATGAAGAGGCTCTGCACCAATACAACCAGAATGATTTCCCCTCTCCCTGCACCACACCCGTATCTGCAGAGAAGAATATATATTTTCTCATCATTGTGATGTGCTTTTATCTGTTTTCTTTTTAATAGAAAAAGCCTATCATTATAACCACATTTTTGAATAATGAAACAAAAAATGTATTAAAAAGAAGGAAAAATCCAAAACTAGGTCCCAACAAGCCATTATCTGACTAATACAAGTCTAAAGAAAGAAAGCTTTATCATATTCGTAAATAAACATAGGTAATTCCTAAATGCTGGTTCCCAAAATGAAAGCGTTTTGTATTAAAAGCCAAGCACAAAAACATTACTGTCCATACAGCTAAGAATCTCTTCGCCAAGGCTTCCCTTAGTCCAGTGCCTTTCCCATAACTGAGTTCTGAATTTCTTGGTTAGTTTGAACACACACACTCTCTCTCTCTCTTCTACCTCTGCCCTTGGTTTTGACCCATTACTCTATTATTGGATAATTCAACCATGGTCTATAAAAAAAATTGCCGATAAATGCCCATCAAAACGTTGAGTGAGTGAGATGCCCCAGACAAGATATCCAGTGAACTATCTGAACCCGGTGGCTAGAGCAGGCTATGCTCTGTGCAATGCAGGACTAGCAACAGAAAGCATATTTCAGGAAGTACAAACATTTCCAGCAAAGCACATCTGCCCACATGCTTTGCTGAATTGGGGGACTCAAGGTCCATTTGTTTTGCCCAGTACTGTTGTTTCCTTCCTTGGTTAGAGAGGGTTACACGAGAAAGCATCGGAGTCTCACGCCTACTTGTGGTATGATCCTGTATTCTGGCACACAGGGCTTTTTGCAGGCTCGGGGAAGGTTTATTTTGTGGGGGCATTAGCAGCACATCACTGCTCTGTAATATTTAGGACCATTGAAATCCTTGGGGTCAAGTCTGGTTCGGGACACTGTTTATGGAAACAGTCGCCCCACTAAGGTCTCATTCAGCTCTGTGCGAATATTTAATCCCTCCTCCTTAGTTTTGCTCAGGACAGCACAAAACAGGCTGGTTTCATCTCTTAAACCCCAATGAGCAAGAGGTGATTATTCAACACCCAAACTGCCGTCACAGATCAAGCAAACCCGAGTGTCCACATAATTCTGGATGTACCAAGGCCTTCGTGGTCAGTCATTCCTCCCATCCTCACCACGGCAGGACTTTCTTTGTGCAGCAGCCTCTTCCCCCAGTTCAAAGGTGTGGAAAAAGCCATTCCTGCATCCAGAGTGATTACTAGAGTGATTCCACAGGAAAGCTCTTCCCATCACCGTGAATCACACTACAGTGGAAATGCACAGAAATACAAGGACCCCTCACATTTGCCTGGAAAGCTTATGCTATTGTGTGTGTCTGCATTGGCAATGTAGGGAATCTAACACCTGTCATGGCAAGCTCTCTTGCGCTTCAAATACTGGTAACTTCACCCATTCTTTCAGTCAACGGCCGGCCACTCTCCCCACATGCCTTCCAGCCATAAGGGGGGGGGGAAGCAAGCCATAGCGGATCAGACCAGTGCTGTACCCAGGGTGGTATCCCACCACCACCACTGGCCAACATAACACACTCTGAAGGCAGGCAAATAAAAACCCTGCATCATTTATCTGGGCCATTGTGCAATGCTTTATGTGAGGGGCAAATAGAATTCCTGACCCTTGCAGTAAATCAGTTTACGCCCGGAAGCATGAGATTTGATTACCCCGGTGTCATTATCTCAGCATGCACAGCTAGGAATGTTATTAATGGAAATAAAATTATCAAGTCATTAAAAAAATAGAAACCTCTGCCTAATGCTCCTCCTTTGACCTTAAATAACTTTCTAGTTCTTCAAGTGGAAATCAGCAATTTAGCTAAGGAGAAGTGATTTTTAAAGAATCTCTCTCTCATGCGTGCACACACACACAGTTATATCAAGACATACTATATAATCCCACTAAGACTGGGGTAGAGTTCTCAGGCATGGCAGCGGAGAGGCAAGTTTTATGCTGGAAATTTATAGCACTTCTTAGATTATTAAATTCTCTTACAAAATATTTCTACCTCTCTCAAATTGTGACAGCTACATGCATCTTTAGGCAAAAACATTTTTACTGCTAATAGTTACCAATAAGAATATTACAATCACATTTAAGGTGGTTGCTCTACAATGAGTTTGGATTCTGAAGAAGTTAGCATTGTTCAGGCGTGCTCAAAAAATACGAACTCAGGAGAAGGCTGCAGTTCTGGGAAGTACATCAGCCATGCTTAAATCCTGCTGGACTTCAGTGGGACTTGGGCATGTGCTTCTGGACTGGTCTGGAACGAAGGGATGCTTTCCTGAATTGGACTCAAGACAGACACATCCCCGTCACTCAGTATAAAGTGACACTTAGTCCGTGCAGCAGCAGGAAGAGTCAGAACAAGCTCTGGATGCCAAATGAGCAAAAGCCCTTCCAGGCTGAACAAGATCCCCCGCTAGCCATGTATTCCTTAAACATTTCCCAGCAACTTTTCAGGGTTTGAAATGTGTCTTTGTTCTGCATTGGAATGACCCCAAACCCTTTCACTTGGTTTGCAGACTGGGGAATGGCACCAGGAGGGTGGGGCTGGCTCACTGGCCTGGGAGGCACAGGTTCAAACCACGGTTGCATTGCCAGAGCCCTGAATACTTAGACCTGACTTCACAGGGGGCATTGGCACTTGGATGGGTTTACATGACAGAGACATTCTGTGCTGCCCAGCCTGGCTTTGCAGTGAAGTCACAATCCTGTACTCGGGACCCAACTCTGTTGCCATGGGAACGAGGCAGATGTGCCAAGCTCACCCTCACAGAGCCAGGACAGGTAGAGGTGATCCAAGGGCATTTGAAATATTTATTCCACAAAATTTGCAATAGTTTGCATATGAATTATTCAGCCGGTGTCTTTTAATTACTCAGCCAGCTGTATCAGCAGGGAGGGGCTCAGGAGGAGAGACAGATTTCAAACACTCGTTTCTTCAATGGAAAAAAAAAGGCAAAAAAAATATCACTTTTTGAAAACCCACATGACAGGAGGGTGAAGGCACACAGGGCAGTGTGGAGTGAGACTGGGAACGAAAGCTGGGAGCTGCCAGTCTCTCAGTCCATCTCCGTTGTCTGCCCTTGGCCAGGTCACTTTCCCCATCTGGAATACTGACTCACCATGCAGTGGGGTTCACACTGGAAAGCACACTGCAGAAAGGGGAGTGTAACCCACTGGTCGGGGCACGCTCTGTGTCCCCCTCTGTGCCCGAGCCACGGGTCTCGGCTACAAAGCTGGGCTCTTGAGCTCAAGCTGTGGAGACTCCTGCCTTCCTTTGGACATCCCCCCATTTGATCCCTGTTGTCAGCCAAGATGGCAACAGTCCCGGGAGTGTCACCTATCTCAGTTTGTTAGCATGACTGAGTTCAGAATTTTAATAGAGATACACAAAAAACGAAGACAAGAAACATTGGACTTGATGACATTTTATAGGAAGATCCCGGATCAAGACCAGTCCTCCATTCAGCCTGGTGGCCTGCATCTGGTAGTAGCTACTACCCAAGGTTTCAGAGGAAGGCAAAATGCATACAGGAGTTAAATCAAAAGCAGACTGTTCTTAGCTAAGCATGCGGTGCGGTATAGGGGCATGTGTATAAAAAATAAAATCTGACCCGTCTCTTATACACTGCTGCATAATCAATTACCCTCCCCTTCCTAGCACGTGGAGCTATCACTATTGTTTGTTTAGTGTGGACGTGTGTTTGATACCATACAATGCACAAGAACAGAGAGAGCCCTTCTCCAAACAGCCCTTCCCCTCAGACAAACACATGAGAGGTGGGACATACTTGGAAATCCAGAGGGGGAGGGAGATTTGGATGTATTTTCAAGAACTCCCCCCTGGGAGCCCTGTAACTATTCCCTGGTTAGAGCTGCCCAGCCCTTGCAGACTCTGGTCTCAATATGCATCACCAGGACCTTCCTGCCCAGTGACCAGCCCAGGGTGAAACGCACATGGCACTAACTGGTTCACACACATTCCTGGATGGGATTTTAGGGGGGGGAGGGAATGCTTAGAGGCTGATCTACTGCACAGGACCATCATTCCAGCAGCATGCACCATCCCCGCCCCAAACAGTACACCCGCATAACAAAACCCCGTGGCAGTGAGTCTCAGTGCCTGGGTCGACTGATCTGGGCTCGTGCTCTGGAGCTAAAATTGCAGCACAGATGTTCAAGCTCAGGCTGAAGCCTGGGCTCTGAGACCCTCCTGCCCTGCCGGATTTCAGAACCGAGCCCGAGTCCGAACGGCCACACAGTTGACCGGGGCTCTGAGACTCACTGCCATAGGGTTCCCCCCGCCCCCATGTAGACATATCCAAAAATGACTGCAGCCCAGTGAGTGTATGGAATGCAGATTAACACCCAAGTGTATTAAAACATTTAATTAATATGCTGCAGAAGGCTATATCTACACATAATAGAAAAAAGCACAGGACTCATTAAGGTTGCATCTTCTTGAGCTGGTGGTTATTAATTAATGTACTTCCAGCTTGTTTATCTAATCGCGGCATAATTGGTTCCAGTTTTGGTCAATGTTCTACTTCATCAACTCAGTAAATAGCAATGGTTGAGTCCCCGCAGCATGCGCCCGCTGCAAGGAGCCCGCCAAAGGAAATGTCTCAGAGACTCCGCAGGTTCCTGCCATGCGCAAAGGCACCCCAGAAGACCACATGCCCAGATACATGCGCTGGCTGGCACTTCTGTAGCCGGAAGATCTGTCTGTAGCCCCGGGGACAAGCCAGTCCTGCCGCCCACTCCCCCCCCCCCCCCCCCAAAAAAAAATTCTTAAGTGTTTCTTGCAAATCTCCACAACACTCGCTCTTGAATAGTGCCTAGTATGGGACCTCTCCGCCCAGTGGGGGCTCAAAGCAATGGATTGGCAATACACATCTTTCCAAAGCCAGCAGGTATCCTACTGGTTCCTGGCCGCAGACAGAACCATTAGCAGAGCTGGGAATGGAAGCCAGGAGTCCAGATTCGTAGCTGTCCCTCCTACCCTAACCCATCAGACCTTACTCCCCATCCAGAATCAAACCCAAATGGAGGGAGACGTGGACAACTCTGACCCAAGGAGAGAGGAGGCCATGTACAGTCATGGAAGGAGCTATAGACCTCAGCAGGTGGGGTGCCTATGCCCAGCCTGGGAAGTGGGACGGATGGGGAAGGGTGCCCGGTCCTAACCGAGGGCCTAGGGTCAACACTGAGCGACTGGCTTCCTCGGCAGCAGGGGTCACCTTGTTCACGCCGCATTGGCCGGGGGGAACCCTGGGCCTTCCGAGGGAGGGAGGGACTCCCCAAGGGCTCTTCCACAATTACCCCAGGTCAAAGGAGCTCTGGCATTACTAACTTGGGGGGAGGGATAGCTCAGTGGTTTGAGCTTTGGCCTGCTAAACCCAGGGTTGTGAGTTCAATCCTTGAGGGGGCCATTTGGGTCAAAAATTGGGGATTGGTCCTGCTTTGAGCAGGGGTTGGACTAGATGGCCTCTTGAGGTCCCTTCCAACCCTGATAGTCGATGAACTCTGGCATTTAGCTGCCGTGCTTCTCCATGAGCACGGAGCGTGTTTCACCATCGTGTGCAAAGCACCATGTGCTTCAATCGCACACACTAGCACTGCCACTGGAGGGCGAGCATGTTAAACACTTCTAAACACCGGAGCCCCACCCAGCAGAGACAGGGATGTGCAGACATGCCAATAACTCACAGCTGGGATTGTCACCCCTCACCACCCACTGCTGCACAATATTCGGCTGCAGAGACAGCCAGCCTCATGGAATTGTCCACAGGATCTTAGTAACTTACTGTATTTATCAGTTTCAGGGAGTCCGTATGAGGGGTTTGCACCGTGCAACTGGACAGACTCTAAATAGGCTGAATTACACTGGTGGAAGTGGCATTTAGACCAGGCTATAAAGGGCACGAGAACTGTGCTCTGCCACTCCTACTGCCAATGCTAAGCACTCAAGATGCTCTTAACGCTGTTCTGCCCATGCCCTCTGCTATTCTGGTAGCATGAAGGAGCAAGCGCTGTGCTCACATTGTTTCTTCCTGTGCATGGGACAGACTGATCATTGACAATCCCCCAGAAGATTGTCAACCCCCATGGTGCGGGAATACTGCACAGCCCCCAGAGCTACCCAGTGGACATGGGTTTGGAACAAGCTGCTGTGCCAGGAGGAGCAAGATGGCCTGGACACCCCCGCAGCAGTTCGGGTGCCTGTCTGACGCTGAAGGGGAAGGCCAGCTCTGAGCCTTACGCGCATTACCCACGGTGTCAGTTTACAAATGGCAGGTTTATGTAGGTTTACCCCAAAGGATGGTGGGTATTCAGACTGCCCATGTACGGCGAGGTACCCAGAGGTCTCATCCATTCTTGCTATATTCCACACTCCCAAGATCATACAAAACGAAACTGGTTCCTTTGTTTCAAACCTACATGCATTGATGCCTCTCATTCCCTCGGGGGTTGCCACATCTCCTAGCAGGGAACAGATAGATTAGCCAGCCTACAGCACAGCCGTATGAACTGCCCATTGGGAGAAAGCCAACGTCATGGGAATTAGACCACCATTCTGAACAGCAGGCAAATCTAATTTCAACTAAGTTAGCAGCATAGAGCTGGAGAGGCAAAGCACCAAGAGAGACCTTCATATTAACAGCTTTAGCACTGAAATTCGGTTTCATGTTATGTGCAACATACTGCCTTACTGCCTCTGAAAAGCAGAAGCTGAGAAGTAATAATGGACTTCAAGCCGCGTGAATGACCAAGCTTCACATCCTCTTGCTCCTCCATTCCACGGACTCAAGTATTCACACCCCTTAAGACAATAGGTTTAGAATAATCTGCCACCACATTGGGAGCCGCTACATTATGGAAGCAAAAACATGTAACACCTTGATGACATTTTAATTTGCTTCAATTTCCCATTTTATTCAGTGAAGTCGTTTTCCTTTAAAAAGATACTTGATCAAAATCCACCACAGACCACAGACTGAATGTGCAGTCTCACCTGTCCAACACAAGCCAGATCATGCCCTGTCACATTCCATCACTTCCTGCCTTTCACTTAAGGCAATACATATAAATATATATATACACCCATGTCGCAGGGCTGATACACCCGTCACCCCGTGGGGGCGGGGGAGCGGTGCGTCACAGCCCCGCAGTTGAGTCTGAAGGGCTGCCCCACGTCTCAGCACTGCACAGCTTGGTGGCCTCAGTCCTTAATACAGTCCTTGCTCTCAGAGAAGTGCAGCCCAATGGCCAGGGTCAAGGGTACGGCCCTCATCTCAGGGCAGTGCTGTCCAATGGCCAGAGTAAATACAGCAGCCCTTGCTGTCGGGGCAGTGCAGCCTAGCAGCCGGAGTCCATAATACTGGTAAGCGGGGCCACCACCCCAGGATGGATGGTGGCTAGGATAGGGGGACCCAGGCCTGCCCTCTCCACCAAGTCCCAACCCACAGACTTATCAGTGGTGGGGCTCCAACCAAAACACGCAGAGCCGTGGTCCAGTTCTGTAACCATTTCCCCGCAAAACTTCCCTGTGTTACTTCCTTCCTAAGTCTCTAGGGTGCTCCGGTCTCTCCCCTGTCCATGACGTGTGTCAGGGTCTGTCTTTGACTGGCTGGTCTCCACATCTTAGAGTGCAGGCGGTCCTGCCCCAGCAGCTAGCGTCACACCTCCTTTCCCGCCGGTGGTCAGCCCAGACGGAGCTACTCTGGTGGCTTTTATATCCTGCCTCCAGCTGGAGCACACCCAGCAGAGCCCAGGATGTGTTGGTTAACCCCTGCTGTACCAGTGTGGGGCTGATACACCCCGTCACAATACACTGCCTTATCTACTTAGCTGGAGATCTTACGATGCCCCATTTTATTCCATATCAGCTAACATATGGTGTTCCAGGAACTGAGATTAAATACATTTACCATTCCAGTTTTGGTTTATAACAAACTGCATGGACCGATGCAGCTGCACTGCAGTAACAAGCCTGATGAAGACGCTCTAAACCCATGGGAGAGAGCTCTCCTGTCGGCTTAATAACTCCACCTCCGCGAGAGGCGGTCACTATGCCAGTGGGACAGGACTATCTACATGGCAGGTTAAGGTCAGTATAACTACGTTGCTCGGGGATGAGGATTTTTCACACCGAAAGAGAGTCACACCGAAGAAAGTGTATAGTGTAGACCAAACCTAAGTTCTCTTGAAAGCCAGTGGAAGTTAGGGGCTTAACTTGGGTGAGCTTGTAAACCTCACTAGGTGCCTGATGGCATCTTCAAATGCCTAAATCCCTTTGTAAATCTGGCCCATTGTGGTGCGTGCTATCTATAAATCAGTTCAGATAGACAGATGGAACCCACACTGCCTACTTCATAGAAGAAAGAAACCCGTGCTATTTGGATACGGGGGCCAGAGGGGTGCAGAACATCCCGGCACTGAGTGTTGGTGGCAATGGCAGCAGCTGGACCAGAGCTCCTCTCAGGTTTGGAAGTGGCCCAGCGACCCAGTGCTCTGCAGATCACGTTCTGCTGCCTTCTAGCCACTTATCGTTAGGTCCAAACGTGCATTTAGTCCTTATGTGCTCCTGAAACCTTGACCAGACACTTCCACGCAATTTGCAATAGTTATGTTAGAAGAAAGGAAGTTAGCTTGATTTTTACTCTCATTAAGAGAACATTATTGCCCTACAGAGCATTAGAGCTAGCCCAGGGGCTGGCTCCAGCCACCCTTCCTAATAGATTGCAACGCAAAGGGATGGCTCACAGCAACGAGTGTCATAGACTCTGGTCCATGTTTTTAGATTCCATTGTAAGTTCTTTGCATCAGGCACCATCTCTGGGTTATGTCTATACAGCACCTGGCGCCATGGGGCTGGCACAGGTAATACACATGCACACACGTACCTCATTTCTAGCAGGCAGAAAGCAGTTTTCAATCACTTGAAATTTTATTTTGCTAACCCGACACTGCCAGAAGATCTTGTTCAACCACCTGCTTCTGTTTCCTAGCTTTGTTCTTTTCAGCACTGCAGTGGCCGTGCCAAACTGCAGGGAACTAGATTAAAACCCCAAATAACTAAATTCACTAAGGTAGTGAAGGCTCAGACAAGTTTCTCCTCCCACCCTATGTTGTCTTTTCTATTTAGGCTGTCAGCACTTGGGGCAGGGGCCACGTCACACTACTACATGTATCTATAGTACCTAACCCCACGCTCTGACTGTCCCTGCCGGAAGCTGGGCGTGGACAACAGGGGTGGGATCACTTGATTCGCTGTTCTGTTCGTCTTCTCTGGGGGACCTGGCATTAGCCACTGTCGGAAGACAGGATACTGGGCTAGCTGGACCTTTGGTCTGACCCAGAAGGGCCGTTCTTGCGTTCTTAATGCACTGTGTCTGATCTGTGTTGAAGTTCTAGCCACTGCCGTAATATCAACAATACAACTGGCATTGCAAAAACAGAACCACCCTTAAACCTGAAAATTTAAGAGGAGGTTTTTCCTTAGCTATAATTTGCAAAAAGCGAGGCTAATACTAGCTGAAAGAGGAGCCACTAATAATGCCCCCAATGCAGTGAAGAACTAGAGCAAACCAGAAAATAGAACTTCTGCAGTCCAGGAAATTCTGACATGTTAAAATTTTTTCTCATTTCAAATCAGAAAGAAAAGTCAAAATGTCAGAAACATCAAAACAACCTGATCGAAACTTTGTCATTTTGATTTTTTATATTATAACAAAAGGCAAGACAACCCAGTTAAAACAAATCATTTCCTACAAAACATTTCGATTTCATCTCAGCCAATTTTCCAATATAGCAGCTTCCCTTGGAAAATTTTCAACCAGCTCTACTGGGAACCAAACAAATCAAATGGGTCACTGCTCACCCAGCTGGTTCCCTGCCCCTTGGGGTCCTGCTTCATGCACAGGCTGCTTTTCACTACCATTTTCCCTCTCCTCCTCTGGATCCCAATCAAACCCCAAACAACTCGCATCCCTGTCACCATTTCAAGGGATGGCTCCTGCACTTACAGTTATGTATGTGCTTCGGCAGATCAGGACCAGAATGCTCAGCCCCGTACAGGATCAGGTCCTCAAAAAACGTAAACATTTTAAGAGCATCCAGCCAGCAGCTGTTTCAAGCGCCTTTCCTGGCCTTTGAATTTCCAATCTCTCCCCGCACCAGCAGTTCAGAGCTTGGCTGTCCCTGAATCATTACTTAGAACTGGGGAGTTTCATAAAGCAATTGCACTAAGATGGTGCCATTTATTTATGCAGGGAACTATATTATTAGATAAAGCAGTACGGTAAATAGTGAATTTAGGCTGGGAACTCCCGAAAATCCTTGTGCTTCCTAGCAGGCAACACAGCTAAGAAGCCTTAGATTGCAGTGTAGAGCCACCCTCCTGGGTGCGCCCATTATCCAATTGCACCAAGTCTACACACGGAGAGGAGCGGTAATGGAGCCCTACTCCTATCAGAAAGGGCCGATTAGCAGCACAAATGCAAAGACTCGCCCTGCTGGGGCAGCTAAATAGGACAGGCAGCTCAATTGGTTACAGTGACAGCCCTGCTGAAGTGTAAACCCTGCACGGGGGCCGAGCCACAGCCCAGAGATGTTCCATGCAGTATCGCATTCAAGTCCTGCTGGCACCAAGGAGCGAGAGCTTTTGCTTCTGAGGCACTCGAGGGCTGCCGTGCCAACAACGGCCTACACTCCAGCTGCTATCGACTGTATGTACAACGGCTCAGCAGCCTCCAGACACAGACGGCTGGCCTAGCACAGCTCCAGAAATGCTAGCGACTGACACCTTTCTCGCTTGTCCTGCTCGTAACCTAACCGCGGAGGAAGTTACTCCCCACCCTGGTTCCTCTCCTGTACCACGGCAGCAGGAACCCAGACAAAGAGCAGCATATTTCAGTTGTTTTATATGCACAGTTAACAAATTAAAAATTGGCCCGATTCAAGCGCACCAGGTTCGTAGCACATGCATTTTGGGAGCGCAAGAGAGTTTGGCTGAAATATGAGATTTTAGACACAAGATCTGGGACCTCTGGTTCCAATAACATAAAAATTTCAGAGCAGATTAAAACAAATGAAAGAAAGGTCACAAACGGCAATGTTGCTGCTATTGGAGATAATTTGAAATGGACCCACTCTTTGTTTTTCCAAAATTGTTAACAATTAAAAAAAATCAAAATAATTAATTGGCATTTTTTGCTTCCTGGAAAAAAAACAAAAAAACAAAAACCTAACAGGTTTCAGTAAATGAAAAATGTCCAGAAGAACCCAACCAAAGCAAAGAGTTTTCATGAATATTTAGATTTGGAAAGAAAAAGCCATTTTTCTAATATAAAACAATTTCCCCCAGCAACTCTAATATCGATAAAAATCTACCAAAGCCTCAGTTCTTGGGGCATTGCAAGGCCACACTGGAGTGGGCCACAGCTGGGGCTCAGATTTGCTGGGAGCAGTTAGATCAGCAGAAAGAACAAGCCGCTCAGGGAAAACATGGGAATGACTTCAACAAAGCCTTCAGCGCTCTGCCCTCACCTGAACAGACGGCACTAGCTCATTCAGTCAGTGTACAGGGCAGCAGGCTCTCCTTCTGGCCCTAAAGCCACGAGAGGTACTGACGATGCTGGTTTACTGCCTGGTGACTATACTGGAGGAGTGCAGCACAATCCCAGCCTGTGCCATGGGCCCTGTTGGTTCCTGCCTGGCAGTAGAGATGCTCCCACCAAGGAGGGGTGCTGCACCGTTCACCAACAATCTTCTGCTTCCACAAAGGCACCTCTCTCATTAAGATGGGTGTCTGCAGCAGAAGAGCCCACAACCCACATGGAGGCCTGTGCTGACCACTCACTGGGGCCTAAATAAATACAGTGTTGCCAGCTCTTGTGATTTAATCATGACTCTCGCCATAGTTGGTGTTTTCCTTCCAGCCCCAGCTGCTGGCATCAACTCCGGAAATATCAAATTTAATTTTTTTAAAAGTGAAAGTTTCCAGCCCTCGCAGCTGTAGAGAAAAGTTTAAAAACTGGATCCGAGGGCACCCTGGGGGCTCAGAAACTAGGGGACAAAATCCAAAATTTATCATTTAAAAACAAAACAAACATACATCATCACTTGTGGTTTCTAAGCCAGTCTCATGATTTGAGGCTTGACTCTAATACCTCAGACAATGAGTGCCCAGAATTTTGACTGGGCAATTTGACAGACCAAGCCACAGACTCTCCCCTGGAACAGACACGGATTCCGGGCACACCACACGTTCCAGAGGTGGGAGAGGCGGCCTGCATGGTTTAAGAACAGCTATACTGGGTCATATCAATGGTCCATCTAGCCCAGGATCCTGTCTTCTGACAGTGGCCAATGGCAGGTGCTTCAGAGGGAATGAACAGAACAGGGCAGTTATCAAGTGATCCATCCCCTGTGGTCCACTCCCAGCTTCTGGCAAACAGAGGCTAGAGACACTTCAGAGCATTGTTTTGCTTCCCTGCCCATCCTGGCTAATAGCCATTGATAAACCTATTCTCCATGAATGTATCTAGTTCTTTTTTGAACCTGTTTCTGCTGGGCTGGATTTCCAAGTGACGAACCTCTTGCTTGAAGGCCGCACAGAAGTGGGTGCTTTGGAGGGCACTGACTGGAAAGAGGGCATGGGTCTGGGGAAGCGGTTCTGCACATCGAGGGCAGCAGGGAAAGATGCACCGAGTGGAAGGGGAGGAGATGGCCAGAGGATCCTGGTGGAGTGGAGAATTTGGAGTTGTTTAAGAGACAAGGTTCGGGATGGGGGCATGGTTGGATTGTGAAGGGCTTTAAGTGTAGGTCTGAGATGGCAGTGGAGGAACTAAGAGAGGAGGGTGTCATGGTCAGATCAGTGGGGGAGCATCTGCATGGAGTCCACTATCAGAAATGGGGTCCAGCTAGCACTGCAGGGCTCTCATGACCGAGTGGCAGCTGAGTGCGTGCATGCTGGGATGTGCTGCCCAAAAGCCACCCTCACATCCCTCTTCAGCTAGGCCACACTCACTAAGAATGCAGGCTAGCACCTTTACCCTCTCACTCTCTGGGTTCCTATTCAGTGCCCGTCGCCAGGACCTCTCTCAGCACCAGGGTCACCTGGCAGGGCGATTCCAGGCTGTCCGCGTGGAGCAGTTCAGAACAAAAAGAACTTGATTTGAGGGGGCCTGCCCCAAAACCCCGATACGGGGAGGACAGTGACTGACCACAGACTCCCTACTCGGCAACAGATCACCCAGTATGGCACATTAGAAAGTGCCAGTCACTCCTCAGGGGCCTTTCCTGTCCCCAGGGCAGCCTGGTGATGAGCAAGAGATGTATCATCCTTATCCGACTGAAGATGAAGACTTGAACTGACCCAAGCAGTGCACACTCTGAAAAGGTCACCGCTCCAGTAAATGCTGCTCCGAGAAGAAAACAAGGCCTAATTGGAAGCTGTTTCTACAGCAGACACAGGAAAACATCTTTAACCATCGCTCAAGTGTCAGTGCATCCTGGAAACAGGTATCTCCGACCCCGGAGGTGTCGGCAGCATCGGCAAACACTAAAGCTAGTCTAGAACTGAGAGCTTAGTGCTCACATTTCATAACAGCCCTTGTTGCCTTCCCAGATGAAGGCTGGCAGGGAAGGGACTGAGACACCTGGTTTCTTTGGATCAGCATAAGGCCAACTGCATGGTGAGACCAGACTCCATCACCACCTGCGTTGTGTATTCCAACAAAGGGGATGGAGCCAGACATGACTGGGAGCGGGGAAGGTCCCAGCTTTGCTCTCTCAGCTAAATGGCGACTTGGGCAAGTGGGGGAAACTGAGACTGGAGGCAGCCTAGGCAGGAGCTGCTTCAGGCTTCAAAACATGCAGTGGAAAGAGGATGGCAGAGGGATGTGTGTGTGTGTGTCCAATGCTTGGGGAGCTGACCCAGAATGAAGGGTGCGTATGGTAGGTCAGTGACACAGCGGGGCTGCCCATAGCAAGTGCCATCAGCCAGCAGGGAGTTTACAGACCAACGAGAGCTCCTCCTACAGATGGCAACATGGCGCCGGGGTCAGCAGGAGTGGGAGCCACCAGAGGCTTCAGCCTGTCCCCCCTGAAAGGCCTCACAGAGGGAATCTGTTTTGGGAAGCACTGGAGGAGGGACAGCGCGGCACGGGGGCACACTAGGATGGAGGGTGGAGCAGAATAAATGAAAGAGTAGAGCTGGGACTATCAGCACAATGGTTCCCCCTCTTCTGGGCTCCAAACCGCTTACCCACCGGGACAGGGAGGAGAAATGGTCACATGGACACAGCTAGCTGCTACTGGGCGGTGGCACAGTGGGTGCTGAGGGGACCAGCTGTTTTGCTTTATAGGCTGGAGAACCCGGCTACGCAAATCCAATAGCCACCAGCTGGCATGCTGCCCCGCCACGCCCCAGTCTGGTGACATCTCCCTGCCCACATTTGCCGAGGATTTCTTTCGTTGTGACTGTGCATGGCCACAGACAGAAAGCATGTAGAGTACACAGGAACAGCCAGCCCGGATCAGAGCTGCGGTCAGTATCCTGCTTCCAACAGCGGCCAGCACCAGAGGCCTCAGAGAAAGGTGCAAGAAGATTCACATTAGGCAGACATGGGATATCTGCCCTCCACATTAACTATTACAGGTGAGGATGAAACCTAGAGACAGACTTAAACTCACAAGTGGGAGGTTTAATCATTTCCCATTGTTTCTGCTCGCATTAATTAGCATTCCGGAGAGCCTTGTTATACAAACACATATCCTGTATCTCTCTTGGACCTTGGTATGTTTTGGGCCTGAACAACTTCCTGTGGCACTGAGTTCCACAGTCTAATTATGAGCTTTTCCTTTCCTTGGTTTTCAATTTGCCACCTTTTAATTTCAATTAATGGTCTCTTGTTCTTGTGTTCCTGAAGACACCACGTGACCAAACAACTGTTTCTGCTTGCCTTAAAGCAGTGAGACCACTCCAAAACTAAGACAGGCTAGGATCCAAAGCCACTGCTTATTTGCCTTAGCAACACCTACTCTCAAAAAGACAGACTCATGTCCCTCTTTAAAAGAACCAGGAACGTTGATGCTGCCACCCACACAGGCTATGAAGCCACCTGCAACAGCAACCGCAGCCCCAGGGTGCTGACCCCCAGGTTGATCTTCACTTCCCTCGGTTGCTGCTGTCCTAACAGACACAGCTATTTAGGTTTTCTTAAATGTAAAATATTTAATCCTTCATGAGACAAGGAGCCTGACCATCTGTTGGATCCACGGGCCTGGTTATTACACACACGTTATTATAGTAGACGAAGACATCTCTCCAACCCCAGCACCCTGCATTTTGAGATGCAGCACCAAGGACAGTGGTATCACAGAGGGAGGGAAGAAAATCATCTAAAAAACATTCCAGCAAGTTGGCAGCATCATTAACCTGCATGAACCAGCAACCAGGAGTCACCCATGAAAGGGGAGACATTGCTAATGAATTCAGAGGGGCCTTGCATGGGAATCATTGTCTATAAGGCCTGACCCAGCTCCTGCTGGAGTCAATGGAAAGCCTGCCTTTGACTCAACTGGCCCCTGGATTGGATGCTGCCCCCTCTCTGCCTCTTCAATGCTGCGAAGGAGCCAAGAGCAAGTTTCTGGATTCAGGGAAGTTTCGGGGGACGGACGCACGGACGCATGGATTGTTGTAAAGCTTTGCCAAGTATTTAGAGTTTTGAGCCTTTGCCAAAAGCGTTTGATTTTATTAAGTCAATGAGATTTGGGTTCTCATCAGGCTGGTCCCAGCCACAGCGAGGGTCAACCAGATCCCATGCTAAGTTATGGCCACTTTCCAGCATGGTACCGACTGACACGCTCTGCGGACTGGGAAACCGACTTAGCATTGGAGTACTCTCACGTTTCTGCCCTGCCCATCACCGGGGTGTCTGGGTGCTGGCAAGAACGATTGTTATTCTGAAAGTGTGTTCTGATACCAATGCTGCCCCGGTGAAGGCTCTCCAGGTATGACAGCGTGGGACCCCGTTCTGTCACAAACGGCCCTATCCAGCCAGGAGAGGGTGGCTTTCATCTCACACACGAGCACTGCTGCCCCTGCCCTGCGAGGACGTGGGAGTGGGTCACGGCCGCGGTACGGTGCAGGGGACTGAGATGTGCGCACAGTCCGTGGATTGATGGGGGAAGGGGGATGCTCCGACAACCCACTAATGGTTTGTGGCTGCTCTGCCTGGCCCTGGATGCAACCAGGAAGCAATGCCTGAAAAGGGAGCTCCGCAGAATCCTGGCCAAAGAAGGGACTGCAGCAGGAGGGGAAGGGGACGGGGGAAAGTGGCTTACCAGCAGCATTATTCCCCTCTTATCCCAGCCATAAGGCAGCCGTGCCCAACCCCCAGCCCCCGACTCATGTCTCAATCTCCCAGCACAGCCCCCTGGAGTCTGCCTGTTCCCTGAGGGCACGTCCATCATCCTGGGGGTAGCTTAAGGAATGCCCAGCCCAGTGAGACAAGAGCCTCTTGGTTGCACCCGCCAGGGCTCAGATGAAGCCTGTTCCTAGCTCTGCCTGGGATGACAGAGGCCACAGGCCATTTATGGGACTGTGCTGCCACCTAGAGGGGAACATGCTGCACTACCCATGCTACCGATCCGCGTGTGGAGACAAACAGCCAGGCACGTCTTAAACGCAAATGCTCACCAGAGGGTGGTTAGCATCTGGGCAATGCGGCATACAAATCGTGCCACATTCAGGATTGGGGTTTCAGACTGACTGAGCACTCGCAATGAGAGCAGAACATGGAAATCCCTTCCCGTGAAAAACAGCGTGTTTTCGAGGGGAAAAAAATCTCCACTCAAATGAAGAGAAAGCCAAAACCACAACCGTTTTCATGGGGAAAGGTTTCCAGAAGAAGTCTGTGTGGGGACAGCCACAATGAAATGTTTCCGCTTGCCTGCCTGCCTGCCTGGAAGAGCCATTACCAAGAGTTTCACAGGCAGGCAGCCAGCATTTCCATCTTCCTGCTGGACACACCAGGTTTTTTGGAAAAATTCAGCTTCTCTGAAAATTTGCATTTCTGTGAAAACAGGGCATTTACTGTCAAAAATCATTCCAATGGGAAGTTCCAGAGGAGCCCAATGCACGGGCTCAGTACATCTGAAAAATCAGGCCCCAGAAGCCCGGGGATGGGGGAACCGAGCCAAACAGCTAGCGAGGGTCTCGAGGAGTCTTCAAGGAAGCTTTTGGGGCTCGGAGAACTGGCAGATTTTTCAGGAGACCTGTTTAATGGCACAGACCTCCCCTTCCTGACAACACTTTCTTACTTGGCCGCTCAGCAGACTGGATCTCCCTCCCAACCAGTCACATCTACCACGAAGGAGGGCAGGACAAGAGGAGATGGGTTCAAACTACAGCAAGACGGATTTAGATTAAATCTCAGGAAAAGCTTCCTAACTGTAAGAACAGTCAGCCAATGGAGCAGACGCCTCGGGAGGTCATGGAAGCGCCTTCTCTGGCAATTTTCAAAAGGAGGCTGGACAGCATCTCTCTGGGAGGGTTTAGACCCAACAAATCCTGCATCTTGGCAGGGGGTTAGACTAGATGGTCCCTTCTAACCATATGGTTCTGTGATAGTGGACCTTGATCTTTTTGAAATATACATTTGCCCCTCACTCCAGAGAAGCAGGACACTGCTAAGCCAAGGCCTTTGTGTTAGCCGTTTGCATCAGGTTCAAGTGAGGATCTTTAGGGAAAAGCAACACCTTACCACTTTTCAAAGAGGTCAGTACAGTGTACTGGGCAATGCTGCATAAATTATCTGTGTGGATCAAAAGGATCTACTTAAATAGCTCCCCTCCTCCCGTGAGAATTACAACCAGTAATCAAGAGCCTCTTGTACTCCTGGGTCAACACTCAACTTC
Source organism: Caretta caretta (assembly GCF_965140235.1). Taxonomy (NCBI): domain Eukaryota; kingdom Metazoa; phylum Chordata; order Testudines; family Cheloniidae; genus Caretta; species Caretta caretta. The sequence goes on from NC_134215.1 coordinate 2,827,186, forward strand.
AACCTACAACCAGAACAAGCTGTAGCCTGTGCCTTGACCAGAGCTCCTGCTTTTCTTGCCAGGCCTCTCCCACTAGGAAGCAGGGCAGTCTCAACCACACACTCTGCAGCTATGACCCTATTCTCAAAGCAAACAGCTGCTGGGGGAACAAAAACTTCTGCTGAACTGTGCCAGACAGGTGATGGCAAAATAAAGTACAGCACGCTCCCCAGCTTCTGCACAATACAAAGCTCGCTCTGCCAACCTGGGGCCCCTCTCCCTAATCACAGTCACTGCTTGGGATTTGAGAGACTCAAGCAGACCCTGAAGAGTTTAAAAAAAAACAAACCATGCACCAAAGGAAGGAAGTCAGGCCACTTAACAGCCCCTACAGGGCAGGCAGAAATCCTCTCCCCCCCCCTCCCTCATTAAGTATGTGGAAGAGCTGGAGAACACAGTACATTTCCTTGCCTTCCTCCAGGAGCCAAGAGATGACGGGTTCCACCGACACCTCCCTAAAGGGCTGGAAATAAAATGCTCTTTCCACCGGTTTGAAACAAATGCACCTGACTCTCTTCAACTCCATACGAAAGGGTTCAAAGAGCCTCGTGGTGGTTCTGCCGGGGTTTCAGAGAGACTTTGGTGGTGGTGGGGTGTCACAGGTTTTCCCAAGAGTGGGACCCAGGATTTCTCTCTGTTCTAGCCCTCCCCATCCTAGTGTCAAATCTAGGAATCTACACGAGGCGCATCCCAGGGCATCTGAGCAGCTGTTTGGGAAAGGGAAAATTTTTCCTGCAAGAGATGTGACAAAAAGATTTTGGTTTTTTGAAAGTTTTCCTTGAAATTTTATGGTTTCATTGAAAAACACCCCCCCCCCCCCCGTTGGTTTTCCATCAAAAACCTGAACATCTCCAATAACAATGGAACATTTTAAATTAAAATATTTATTCATGTGACCATCTAATCAGACCTGCTGTATAACATAGGCCGGAGAACCTCAGCCCAGGATTCAAAGCTATAACTTCGGGTGGGGCTAGAGCAGGTCTTTTAGAAAGCACCCAGCCCTGATTTAAAGACTTCAAGTGACAAAAAAATCCACCACATACCTAGCCAAGTTTTTCCATGGGTTAATCACGGTCACAGTTAAAAATAAGGCACCATTTTTAGTCTGAATTTTCCACTTTCAACTTCCAGCCATTGGATCTTGTTCTGCCTTTGTCTGGTAGATTGAAGAGCCTCTGCTCCCAGAAATATTCTCCCCCTGGAGGTACTTGTAGACTGTAACCAAGTCACCTCTTAGCCTTCTCTTGGACAAGCTAAATAGATTGAACTTTTTAAGTCTCTCACTTTAAAGCAGGTTTTCCCAGCCTTGAATCATTCCTGGGGCTCTTTTCTGCACCCTTTCCTTTTGTATTCCACAGGAATTATTCACACACACCCTTAGGAATTCCCACCTAGTTATCCAGTCATGTAACAGCTCAGACACCGGGGTGAGGGGCGTAGGGGGGAAATCCCTGCATCTCTGTGCCCACTCAATACACTCTAAAACAACAGGGATTTTTTTAATTGCTCAGTTTTTTCAAGATGCTTTTTCAAACACCTGGGAGCTCCCTGGATGTTTTAGAACAACACTCCCCTTCTCTGCACGCTCAGAGGGACAGACGCTGGTAAAAGAGAACGAAAGGATGGTGAAAGGAGAGGAGAACATGGCCGCAGCAGGAAAGAGGAAGATTATCTCCCCTTTGGAATACTGCTGCAGAGTGTTTGTCTTTTCAGACACGTGTCATCTCGGTCTCCCAGCACAAACGCGACTCAGACTACTTTAGTTGGAGCCAGCCTGTGGTCATTTCAGCCTGAAAGCCCGAAAACAGGAAACTGAGGAGCCCGGAACAAGAGCCCTTGGAGCCAGACCTATCCATTTCAAATCCAGCCTCCAGAGGTGGGGTGCTCCAGCCTGAATGCTGACCAAGGAGAGTCTGAGCAGCACAAACTCAATCTCCTCCCAGAAGCCAGATCTGCACTGCAGGGAGCTGTCAACTAGATTTCTGCCAAAGGAGCCACCGAAAGTTGCGAGAGCCTAGAGAGCGGGATTCAGCCCTTGCTACGGAAAGATGAGTGTCTGATATTAATGGAATAGTTGGAAGGCCAGACTGGCCTTTGAGGTCGGGGGTGGGGGGAAGGTTGTATGAGAGATCCAGCAGCTGTGGCCTGTCCCTTTAATACAGTTTTATACGCTTCCTGCCCTCTGCACAGGCCCCAGTTACAGAACTGGGCAGGCTTCTTTATAATAGTCCCCAGCCACTGAGACTAGCTAGCCTGGGAACAGCCACATGAGCAGTGACATTAGCACCAGGCCAAGCCCTCCTTCCTTTCAGGGGGGCCAGGCGTCACATTCAGTCTTCAAGAGAAACACCCGCCCTGTTCTCAGAGTCAGCTTTTGTCCCCCCCAGACCCCTCCTCTCTCTGCCTCAAACATGGTCCCAGCTGTTGGCTGGACAAGGTGTTCCTCACTGGCCGGATCTAAAGGCGTCTACTCTTCAGCAGTTGATCTCTCCTGCAGTTAACATACACAGAGCAATCAAGATCCCTTACAAACGCTTGGCTGGGATCTGCTAGCGGAAATGGAGTCTCAGCCAGCGTATTTATTGGAGGCAGAAAATAACCCTCCCTAGAGCCCAAATGCCTTTCCTTTCTCTCATACCTTCTGCATTTGCACAGGTCCTGTGTGCGAGACACCACAAGGGGGCTCTGGTGTTTCATGTTTTCTTCCTGGAGTTTTCCCTATGTATTAGTTGATCATATACGTTCCGTCTAGTGATTGCGGAGCCAGCCCGCAATGAACCTGCACGGCTTGGAGGATCCAGCACCCACCTGCATTAACGGGTTGGTTTGGCATGCTACCGTTGGCCCTGGGAAGTAGCAAGTGCACCAGAAGACTGTTATTATTTGCTTTGTGTTAGTGCTTAGAGGCCTGCGCCCCATTGTGTTTGGTGCTGTACGAACATACAGATCCCTGCCCCAAAGAGCCTGCAGTCTAAGTCTGAGAGATAAAAGCAGGACCCAGCAGATGGGGTGGGGAGGCTTGGAGTTGTCAGTTTATTAAACAGGTTGGCTCAGGAAGAAGAGGCAGCGTTCTAGCCAAAGAACTGAGAGGGCATTTCTCCCAAACTCACCACTAACGAGGACTACCACAGACGCGAGCAGCTCCAGCACGCTTCGGCCATAAAGAGCACTCGCACGCCCCAGATATTTATGCCAAGTTTCCAGAGCAGCAAGTTACAATAGCGAGGGACTGGAGGAGTCTGCATCTGTACAGCAGAGCCATGAACCTACCTACAACGGTGAGAACATCTTTTGCTATATCCGCCTTGATGTATATCCGGCCCCTGCGCTCAGTGTGGTCCGTTCCACATAGGCTCGGGACGTTCATCACACAGCGTTTGTGGACATTCATCATACAGGCTGCACAGAAGGAAACAAACACTTACTCCACAGCAGGGAGATCACAAGATTACCTTCCCCGCGGTCGGCTCCTAGATCGCCTGGAAGTTCTGAACCGAGCGGGGCGTGAGATGGGCATGATTGTGGGGGGAATCCGGTACAAATACTAATGCAGGCCCTGGTTCTGCCTATGGATCTTTGGAGATCTGTGGAGTCCCGCTGGGTCGCTTCAGCAGGGCTCCACACGTGCGCAGAGATCCACCAGCATGCCTCTCATGGCAAGATCAAGGCCAGAAACATTGCAGTGCTTTTTGTGCCAGCTTTAGCCACCATACTGGGACTTTTATCCACTGATGGGATGACTTCTCCCACAATGCCCAGGGTGTAATACTACGCATTAGGTTGAATTTGTCAGTGCTCAACAGGCAGGGAGAAAGTGCGTGAAGTGATAATTGATTAGCAGATCCCAAGCAGCAAGTTTCTGTCTCGATGGGGAAACCGGCACTACATAATATTGGCACGTTCAGCCCCCTGGCAACCGGACAGGTTTCCCACTTAAGCAGATGCTGGGGATTCATCGCCAGTTCTATTGGTTACTGCATATCCCCATTGAAACAGAAACACCATTCACTTAGTTAGCATTTGAGCGATGAAAAGATCTGTCAACGCTCCCTGATGAATTCCACTAGCTATTGTACCTCAACACCTGCATGAGCGCAGAGAAAATGCTTTCTAGAAGGGGCTGTTGAAATTGCATAAAAAACATAGGGCATTTTGTCGCCACCATGGGACAGCCACAGGGTGGCGCTAAAAGCCAGCATATAAGGAAGAGTATTTGGTTTGAAATTATCACAGGTTTTCCCTCTGGCTCCCCCTGCACCCATGTAAAGCACATGTCCCCACAACTCCTCACACTGTCCCTTGTCTATGGACGATAGACATGAGCCCTCCACTGCAGGGCTAAGAGTCAGGAGGGAGCTCAGTCTCTTTGGCTCATTCAGTGTTCAACCTCTGTTGAGGCAGACAAGGGGGCTGATTAGCACCCAATGGGACACAAACCCCCGTCGCCCCCCTACCCAAGGAATCGAAAAGCCTCACAGCTTATTTCATGACGGAGGCTGAACCACCATTAAATGGTTTGGGCCTCTTAACTGCCAGACTGAGCTGGATTTGAACCCATGAGCTAGAGCTAAATGGCCCTGTAGCCCATGACAAAGTCCCTGAGCCGCCCAGCTCCGGAAGTAACCCTCACTTTGGGGACGGTACGCCAGCCTCCCTAGGGGTTGGGGAAAGGGAACGAGGAAGAAAAAGAAAATGCTGGAAAAATCTCATCTCCTTTTAGTGAGCCTTAAAAAGGACTGGCCAATAAGGCTGGACTAGCCAAGAGAGACTTAGGCCATGTATCTTTTCTGGTCCCAACCAGGGACCTCTGCTGCTCTTCCCTTTCCAGAGCCCTAGGCCATTCTGACCTCCCTTCCATCCCAGCAGTAAGGCGTGATCACTGGGTGGTACCTGGGTGACACACTATGAGCATGATAGTACGGGGCAGGGCGGGCGTTTCAATCATGCTGGTGGCCTGCACATCCCGGGTCTCTGCTCTCTGACCAGGACCTGGGAAAAGCTCCCTCCCCTGCACACGTCCGAGGTTCCTTCCCATTTTAAGACTTCTGAAAAGTCAGGTGGGGAAACGAGAAGGTGCAATTTTACCGACAGGGAACCTGACTGATGTGTGTAAGCAAGTTCCCGATTTGTAGTCCCCTTTCTGCTATGCCCTCTGTGCGTCCACCTAGCCCTCGCCCAAGCCCTTGGAGGCAGGGGCTGCCCCCTCCCCAGCAAGCATCGCAGCACACAAATAGTAACTCGTGTCTACTACACCGTGCATTTCACCTGAATACACTGTAATCCTGCTTGGAGCATTGAGACAGGTTGAGACATGAAGTGAAATCCCAAGTCGATGGAAATTTTGCCCTTAGACTTCAATGTAGTCAGGAGTTCATCCCTGGCATGTGCCCCAGACGACCAGAGATTTGCCCTGCCCATTTATATCAGCCATGGCCGTGACAAAGAGCTTCACTTACTGTCACATTTCATCCCTTGGTGAATGAGTCCATAGAGTAATGAGCCACAGTGGTCACAGAAGGTGGGACTGGAGTACGTGTGGATTTTAAATTTGTGCTTGCTCCTTGGATCCTAAAAGGGAAAGAAGAGAGAGACCAAGATAGATCATGGACTTATATCAAATATCAGCATGTAGCACCCACCCTTGGCATTTCACATGCCACCTGGCTTTGCAGAGACAGGGCTTCAAAGACACATCCAACTCCCACTGATTCCAGCGGGAGCTGGATTAGGTCCCTAAAGATCCAGTCACATTTCATGAAAAGCAAATTAACTTATTTGATGTATTAGGTCTGAACCTGGAAGCCCGGAGGGTGAAATTCACCTTTGGGCAGCACACCCGCACAAAGCCCGTTCTAGTGGATACCGGTTCTTACGCTGCACTCGCCAGGCCTAGTGAGCTGTTAGCAGCAAGGTGGCAAAAGATGTCCAAGGTCTCCATCCACGTTCAGCCACCCAACAAACATCCATATGCACTGAAGCCAGCCAGCAGCCGGTCTACTCTTAGGGAATCTCGTAACTTAGAAGAAGAAACTAACCCTCTTCTTTCTCGCGCTTTGAGGGTTTTAAGCCAACTATCCGCTTTCCCCAACAGCTCATCACCCAAACTAAGAGACTCCCATTTACTCTGGGCAGCAATTCCAGTGCTAGAAGAGATCTTCAGTCTAGCAGAGATAGGCAGAACTCGAACCAAAAGCTGGAAGCTGAAGCTAGACAAATGCCAGCTAGAAATAAAGCGCACGTTGTTGCAGGGAGGGCGATTAACCCTGCAAACAAACTGCCAAAGGAAGTGGTGGATTCTCCATCTCTTGCCAGCTTCAGATCCAGGCTGCTTGCCTTCCTGGAAATTACGCGTTGGCCAAACACAAGGTATTGCATGCAGTACAGGGGTAGGCGGGGACGTTCTCTGGCTTGTATCATACAGCAGGGCGGACAAAGATCTAATGGTCCTTTCTGACTTTAAGCCCCATGCGCTCTGTGAACCGAAGATACTGTGATTACCGAAAGCGGCTGGGATGCTGCTGCAGGCGGTTCTGATGGTGCTGGAGAGCCATATGCTTATGAAGGACAGCAGCCCAATCGGAAGACACAGCCGTGTCCATAGTAAATCACAAGTAGCGCTCATCACTCCATTTTGCTGAGGAGTCTGACATTTCAAAGTTTAGTTTTGTTCCAATTTGGAATGAAAACCAAAACGAAAACCTTTGAATCATAGAGTATCCGGGTTGGAAGGGACCTCAGGAGGTCATCTAGTCCAACCCCCCTGCTCAAAACAGGACCAATCCCCAATTTTTGCCCCATATCCCTAAATGGTCCCCTCAAGGATTGAACTCACACCCCTGGGTTTAGCAGGCCAATGCTCAAACCACTGAGCTATCCCTCACCAACTGGGGAATAGAGCCCAGGCTCCGGGGCAGTCCTCCTGGTAGGTTCCCTAAACCCAGGATGGCTGGGGTACCCTGCTCTAGGGCCGTCCTGCATTTGAACTGCCAAGGAGACAAGTGGGTGAGCGAGAGGAAACCAGGCAGGGTTTTGTCATGGCCCTGCCTGGGTTCACTGCAGCTTCACCAAAATAGAACCATCCCTGCAAAATGTTTCAATTTCAACAAAAGTCAGAAAATCCAAACAACAAAATGTGTTTTGCTGGAATTTTTCCAACCAGCTTGAGTCATTACAGATAATGAAAAGGAGTACTTGTGGCACCTTAGAGACTAACCAATTTATTTGAGCATGAGCTTTCGTGAGCTACAGCTCACTTCATCAGATGACATGCTCACGAAAGCTCATGCTCAAATAAATTGGTTAGTCTCTAAGGTGCCACAAGTACTCCTTTTCTTTTTGCGAATACAGACTAACACGGCTGTTCCTCTGAAACATTACACATAATATTGCCCGTTGCCAGCCTGTGCCCCCGTTGTGCCTTGTTTTTCCACCGTATCCATTACCCCTTTTCCTACCAGCGGTACTGCTGTATGGAACCTGTATGATTACAGAGGTTGACAAGAACAAAAATAGAACAATGGCAAATGGAAAACAAAAAGCAAGTGCTGGCAGCATGAAGGGTTTTTTTTTCTGCTGCATCCTCCTGTGTAACTGAAGCCTGATTAACCAGCCTACTTTGTAAGTTTTATTTAGCTGCAATCCATCCTGGAGAAGTGTCACTCAATAGCCATTTATAAACTCTGGCTTTAATTTTATTATGGTGAGAGCAAGAGCCTCACACGCCGTTTTGATAGCTAAAGCTCAAGGTCCCCCACAGAGTTAAAATGCTCAGAAATGCAAATTAGATCCGATGACAACTCTTGCTAAGAACTGCACCTGCCTCCTAGACTCCACTGTGTAGGCAAAGGGAGGATGTAGCCACTCAGAAGGGGTGTAATTTTCCCACCATTGGGAACTTTGCAGGAAATCCCAGAGAGGAGCCCAGCCCCTTCTCCTGCATCAACTCAACTGCAGGCAACTTTGGGGTTGGGCAGGACAAAGACAGATCCATACCTTAGAACACCCCATTCTCCTTCTGTTTCTTTTCTCTGCCTGTTACATTGAATAGCATCAGCTGGGAGCCTGTGGCGTTTTACAGTGTAAAGAGAATTCGCCATCACCTGCATCGCCCTTTCCACAGGCTTTAACGGGGGGTTGCATCACTCTTTCCTGGAGCGTTGTTTCCAGAGCTGGATGCTTTGCTGCATCACACTGAGATGCAATTCACAACCAGTGCTCCTCGCCTGTCCGATCTGTCGAGTTTGCTTGGAAGCATTTCTCTGCTTCCCTCCAGGGAAGACCGGGGGCGGGGGACGGGACGACACAGGGTTTACAACTGGCAAACCTCAGTCAAAATGTCATCAGTGGCCTTCCTGGCATTGCTGCATGTTCCCCAAAACCCCCCCGCTCCGATCAGAAACTGAAGCATGCACGGGCCGCTGAGCTAGTGACACCATGGGTTTCACCTTTGAGAAAACCAGCTGCTCCCGTTTGCTTTTCGCGGTCTGTGGCATTCTCCCCCAGTCGCACCCACGCTGCTTAAGACTTTACAAGCAACTCCCAGCAAGCACCTCTTACTGGCTTAGCTTGGAGCTGAGAAGGAAAACATTCGCTACGAGATTGGGCTGCTCGTCCTGGCCGCCCTTGACCCCAAATGAGCTCACAGAAGGCATCTGAGGCCCCAGTACCCCTACGGAGGCTCGAGATCATGTTGGTGAGATTCCCTGGCAGGGGGAGCCCACCCAATGCCAGGCCTAAGCAGGGCCTGGACACATGGCAGCCGGGCTGCTGCTGGGAGAAGAGGGCCAGGCCGGGAGCACCAGCAGCATGTGGCAGGGACAGTGCAAGTCCCCTGAGCCTTCTGCTGGTACCTGGGACTGGCTGGGCAACTCCGGGTCTGGGACATGCTGAGCAGCCGCCAGCAACACGATTACACACCCTCTGCCCACCTCAGTGCTGTCTGCATCTGGTATTGGAGCCTCTCCCTGAGCCTGGCGGATACTGGGCAGCCACCCGCAATGATCAACAGCGGGGGATCAGCAGAAGAGCTGAATTTGGAGTCTCCTGGGTATATAAGGAGGAGATCTCAGCAGGGTTCTCCAGGAGGGGTCCTCCAGGTTGGACGCGACACCCCACTCTGGTTTGAAACAACCCAAATGCCATTAACCTTTAGGGGCATGTTCCCAGACCTGATTCCTGGACTTGGGGCTGGGCCTCAGCAAGGACTGGCATTCCTGGAAAGACAGGGCTGATTTAATTATTGGTTAATTGTTTACGGGCTTGGGAGTGAGTTGCTCTTGGCTCAGTCTTTTGAGCTGACCCTATTTCTAATGGATGCACAAGGTGCCCTAAAACGAGGGGTCACCCCTTTTCTGTAAATTGTAACTTAAAATAAACTGAAGATAAAGCATGGAGTTGAGAATCACCTACCTGCCTCAGCTAAGCATGGCTGTCAACACAGTACATGCTCCTTAAATTAATTTTCTCAGCTTTATTGCATTTAAGCTTTCAGTTGCACTAAACACTTTGATACCCTAGAAGTTTCCTTTCACGATACCCCAGATAACTCAAATGATATTTGAGAGATGGGCAATAACTGAACTGCATTTAATTCAGCCTGCTTAAGTGCAAGATATTGGATGCATGCTTCAGCAAATTTAATTGCATTTGAAAACTGAAGAGGTCTCATACATTACCCTAAGAAAAACTATTTTAGATTTATAACAAAAGACACTTCCTTTTAATAGCTGGGCTTGTCATTTGGATAATAGGAAGCCTGGGAGGATGAGGGTTAACAACAATTAACCTGTCTCCTGGAAACCCCCATGCACCAAGAAAGCTAGTTCATTAAGTAATACTGTACTTCTGTAAAGCTCCTGCGCTCCCAGGAGAGGCAATGAGACATCACAGAGATTTCAGAGAAAAAGTCAAACTCTGATTTCAGCACAAAAGAGGGAAAGGAGAAACTTTGAGACTTGTGAAAACTTAGTGACTGGAAAGTTAAACAAAAACTATCTAGTTGACAGCTCCTTTGCTGTTTGTGTTTTAAAGTCTCTCTCGCTCCCTGCAGGCCACCGAGTCACTCCTGGTGCTGCTGTGTAGCAGCCAGGCTGCCCCTACAGCATGATTTAGCCAATAGGAAAACGCCACATGCCCCCAGTTCACAATTCATGGTGGTGGCGCTGCTGGACGAAAGAAGAGGAGGAAGTGGGCCATGAAGAATCAAAGGCTGCCTCTCAGGAAGATGTGCTTTAGTCCAGTCCAAGTAACTGGGCTCAATCCAAGAGCAACTAGGTGAAATTATATGGTCTGCATTGTACAGGTCAGACTAGATGTTCCCTTCTGGCGATAAAGTCTATGAATGTGAATTGGTAAATAAGCCATTTCTCACAAAAATGGTGAGAAAAAAAAAAAGAATACCCTGAAAAATCCATTTACTGTGTAAGGAAGCTTATGGATTTAGTCTGATACAACTTTCCCCTACATGGAAGTCCTTAAAAGTGACCCGTATTTGATTTTTCTAATCTCAACTCTATTTGTGTGGAAGCTCAAAATAATCGCTCTAATCAGCTTTAGCCTGCACAAGAAGGATCTCTTTATTTCTGGTTCATTCCAATTCCAATGTATCCGTGTTTCCACCGTGCAGGGACTGATTCAGACAGCCGTCTATATCAGGCTGATGGGTCAGCAGCGCCTGAGAATCCGGATGTCAATCTCAGCGATGGAACAGGATCAAGTTCTCCAACCAAAGAACCTGAAATCTATCATTTACCGAGTGCCGGCGGTGTGGGGGCACTCAGTGTCTAAGGAGCCATGGACCCTGCTCTTCATTGTCCGTGTTCAGTATAGAAAGCAGCTCAGACACAGATTGTTCTGCCAGAACAAACAGCAGGGAAAGCAGGAGTCTTGTAGAGGTTATTTCTGAGGGGCTTGCTGGAAGAGTACAATCCGAGGAGCAGAAGGAAACTCGCTGGGCATGCTGCATTGGAAGAGTCAGATCAGCAAAGTACAATTGCTACTCAAGGGAATACTCACATGCAAAGAGATATCGCACCCCCACCCTCCCTCCCTATAATGCACACATGCCCCTCATGGTTAACACCCGGGATTTGGGCTATTCCCTCCTTATTCTGATGAGCTTGCCATCAAGCATTCAGCCCTTGCTATGGTATAGCTGCAGGAGAGAGGCATTGCTAAGTTGATTTACAGGGTTGCTTTACAGGGTTGTGTTGGATTAGACTGGCTCCTGTGACTCTGTGTCAGAAAAGATAAGACTCTTGAGAAGATTAAAAACTACTATGAGCCTCCCTGAGGAAAGGAGGCCTCTTCTAGGCCAGCCCGCGGAACACAACGGGTATGCACGGCACACCTCATCCACAGAGACTCACGAACACAGACTAAAGCCCTAAGCAGGGGTAGCCTAGGACACAGCTCCTAAGACCCAGGGGCACAGGACAGCACAATGACGTTTAATAGAGTCGGTCCCCTCCTCCCTCAGCACTCACACCACTTTCCTTTTGAAACCTGAAATAGGCAGTGTTTTCCCAATCCCCGTCTTTCCCACTGGAACAGTAGCCGCCTGCAGTGACCAGAATCCCTGGCAAGAACTCAAAGCTGGATGGCAACAGTATCTAGGCAGGGGACAGGCAGAAGGGATGCCACTTCCTTTGTACTACGGTAGCCTCCAAAGGCCCCGAAGACAGAGAAGCCCACTTCCACTTCCCCAGAGAAGCCCACTGGCAAGTGCTTTGTTGGGCTGCCGCCCTGGGGCGGGGTGAAAGATGGCTGTTGTCCCACTTGGTCCCGCTAGGTTTCCCTGCCACAACACCGGCATGTGCCGAGACCTCTGCCAAGCTCCATGAGGTGGTTTCTTGGGGTGGCTGCTGCAGTCCACAGAACAACTCATTTATTCCACTCGGATTCTTATATAGCCTTGGTACCATGACATCCGAGCTCATTAAGTGATATGATTGACACCTGTCACCTGGGGTTCTTTCCTTTTGTGGTCTCTCTTCCCCTCTCCAAGGATAAGTTGTACCTAGGGTGACTATTCCTGTTTTTGAAAAAAAAGTCACATATTCCAGGGCGACTGTGCTCTGGGTGTACATTAGCGAAAGCAGGTTGGAGCAGTGTGCCTGGTACATGGAGGGGAAGGTGGGAGGTGTGGGATGGTACTTCCTGGGGGAGTCCACTTCCCTGGCCCCAGAGAAGCTCTGTCTCCTACAGAGACAAGCTTTCCCCTTGCACTGAGCAGTTCCCCCGGGTTGAAAGAGCAGAGTTGTTCAGGGTCCTTGTCCCAGAGGTTGAGGAAGTCTGAGGCATCCTCGCCTAAACCGTTGCATAAGGACCGAGACCTTGACTTGACGTTCTACTAGAAACCAGTACACAGAGCAAGGAGTGGTGTGATGTGCTCATGGCTGCCCACATTGGCAAGGAGATGAGCTGCAGCATTCTGCGCTAGTCAGAGCAGAGGACTGACTGCTTCATGCCCAGGTATATGCCACTGCCCGATGAGAGATGACAGGGTCATTAATATCCAAGGCCAGTTCATCATCCTCCAGGATGGGAAGGCGTCTCCCAGACAACTGGACATGGCAGAAAGCATTACTTGCAGCTGCTGCACTGCGAGAGCTCCATACTTAGGGAAAATGCAGGAATCTCCTAAACTATAGACTGAATTGACCAGTTGTGGGTGTTTCCATCTGCCACCAGCATCACCTCCATCTTGCTTAGGTTCATCTTCAACCAGCTTCTCTTTTTCCATGAGCTGATGTTATTCGAATACTGGTCCAGCAGGGAGACAGTGGTTTGGTCCTATCTTGTTCAGGACAGGTAGCTCTGTGCGTCTCATCTGCATATTACGACACCAGAGTCTGTGTCATTTGACCAGCTCTGTTGGCTGCAGGTAGATGTTTAGAAGGACCAAAGACAAAATGATCCTTGTGGGACTCCCCAAATAGTGGTAGAAGTGCCACTCCTCACCCCTACTCTTTGGGTACCTCCCTCCAGGAAGGACTCCACCAATTTGAATGTGTTCCCCAACTTACCTGTGGAACCAGGCTATCATGGGGTGGGGGGCAAGGTGACTAAGAGGCAATGCAGAAACAGTCTCTGGACAGATGGCTGTGTCCTATGGCACAGGTCCAGCGATCTGTTGGTTCTGTAGACCAAAGCCCTAACTGTTCCATGTAGGGCGACCCCCCCACCTTCCTTACCCTGCTCGAGGTAATGACATGAAGGAAAGTGGATTGCAAACAGAGTTGCTGTCCCCTTCCCCAGGCATAGCTCACCGAGGGGATGTTATGGTCATGCAGGGACAGACTGGAAGCAGAAGTGCTGGAGAGCAGACCCTAAACCAGTTTCTTGAAGTGTCTATATTTCACCTCGCTCTTGCAGTCACCAGAGTTACCCTGGTGTAAACCAGCATAATTCTAGGTCAATCAGCCCCTAGCACGCTACCCACCTTCCTTTTCCATTACTAGATGATTAGGGTCAGTTACACTATAGATCCAGATTGGTCATCTTCAAACAGGTTATTTTGAAGGCTTCTATATTCAGGCCTGAATCAAAGAAGAGACTCGTTAGGGTAGGGGTAAGGTATTGCAAACTTGCTAAGCCATTCACACCTAATACAACATGGCAGAGTCCTCAGTGGAGGAAGATACTATTGATCAATTTAACACTATTCAGAGTTGGCCTGGGAGCTTTCCTGGCCCCGTTTTGAGAGACAGGACAGTATTTGCATAGCACTTTGCCCTCTCAGTAATTTCAGAGAAGCGATGGATGGCTGCTTTGCTGAATCTCTCCCCTTACTTCCTGGATGCTCTACTGCACATCTGATTTTTACTTGCTCCAGAAAATGGAGGGAAAAAATTGTAACCAAACAAAAATCATCCTTCTGGCATGATCAAATACTCCTCATCCATTAAAGCCCTAATTCTCTAGGCAGGAAAAACAAACAGGGTCTGGAAGAGAGTCAGAAATGGATGATTTGCCACATTTATTCAGCTGAATTACCCTGGCTTTTATCAATGTAAAGAAATCATTTCTCTTGGCTATCTCATGACATTTAAAATCTCAGGCTGCAGTTGCCAAAGTCATTTTTACGGCTTCAATCCCCGTTCTGTTTCTACATTCTCAAAAAGGAAAGGAAATCCTACCTGAGAGCTAGGCAGAGGACAGATATGCTGGCACAGCAGCTGTGGCAGGGATTGAGCACCTCTTGCCATAGAGGGAGAAGAGGTTTCCCTCCTTTATTCCAAGCTGCCAGTGCGATTGGTGGCAAAGAACATCTGGTGGACTCCCTCCTTGTCACAGCTTCTTCCCCCAGCAGCTTGCACGAGCATTTAGCCTGATTTACTCTATGCCACCCATCGGAATTTTTTGTCTCTCTAATGTTACGCTCTTTATCTCCTTGGCAGCAGGGGGGCAGAGGGGAGGCTGTGAGCAATGCCTCCCTGTCACCAAAGCTCAGTGTAGCATACGGATAAGCAAGGATTGCTGCGCTTTCCTGAGCTGCATCTTTGGCTTAATCGTCTAAGTAACAGAATAATTCACAGAAGGCAAACTCTCCCACCACAGGTTATTCCTGAATGGGGGAGCATAAACGCCACACGCAGACTTTCCTAGGACTTGTTCTGCTGGAGGTTGGTTAGCGCCTGCTTCCTTCTCCAGCCGAAGAGCTGGAGCACCACCAAACACGTCCTAGGAGCATCACTCCCCCCACATCCACACACCCTCAGCTCAGACCCTTGGACTGTCATCATTAGGAATAGGGGCATGGAAACAAATCTGCTGATGCACCCACTCAGAAATAGAAAGACTGTAGAAAACTGACAGAGCTCATCAAAGGGCAGGGAATCAGCAAAATGTTTCCCTGTCAAATCCTGGCGTATGAAGGCTGATACCATTCTGGGACCACACGTGAGAAACGCCGATTTCTCTCCGAATTCCACATTCCTTCCTGGAGACAGACTGATCTGCTCAGGCAAACAAAAGCTTCAGTGATTCATAAAAACAACTATACAGAATGGGATGGCTTTCAATTTAGCTCACAAATGAAGGCTGAATTCCCACTGGACGAGGAATTTATGGTGGAAAAAATGATGGCATTTCAGTGGTAAAACTGCAGGTGGCACAAACTGCAAAAGGAACACCACTTAGTGCAGTTAAAAACCCAAAGAAGGAACACAAGGTGTATTTACACACACAGCAGGGGCAATAGCAGGGAAAGCTGCCCCATGCTGCTCGACCAATGTGACTCCAAACCTGGCAGAGAGGGACCTACCCTGGGGGAAGGAGAATTTGACTCCATGGTACATTCAGTCCTTGGCCTGTGCTAGAGCATCCCAGAGGAATGTACTGCGGTGACGCTTTGTGTGTTGACATCTGCCTAGCAGAAGCTAGACTGTCATCGTCAACTCATTTCACTCCAGCCAGCCAACAGGTGACACTCTCTAGTCATCCCCAGATTAGAATGGCAACTAACTCCATATCTCATTACACGTCAGTCGCTCCCCAACGCCACCTGCTCACGATTAAACTACCAACTTCTTCTACTGCGTTTAGGCGAGCGTGCTACAAAGCCGCCACAACCAAAAGCAACTTATACAGAGCTGGGTGACAGTTTTCAGCTGAAACCCTTTTTGTTGGAAAATGCAGAGTTGGCAACACCAAGACGTAGTGAATTCATGTTGGCCTACCCAAATTGGGTCAAAAAAAGTTCTGCAGAAGCTGAAACATTTCATTTCAGTGCTTTCAAAAGGAAACACTGTCATGTTTGGAGTAGATATTACTTTGCTTTGAAATTTCCTTCCATTTTAAAATTACAAAACCATTAAAAATTGCTCAAAATCAAAATGTCACATTTTGTTCTCGGACGAACACAATATTTTGTTCGAGCCAAAACAAAAGCTGTTTTTATTTTTTGGAATTGCCAGCCAAGTGACCAATCAGCTATTCACAAAGCTCTGGAAGCCCCAAGGCTTAGCTGTTGTGTGTTTTCTCTTTGGGATAAAAGGCCACAGGGCAGTGGTTCATTGTGAATATCCATAAAGAGGAGCAGTTCTAGCACCTGTCTCTGCAGGTTTCCGTACCATCACCTAACAGATCCGACAGTGGAAACACTCGGCAGGTAAGGAGTCTCACGGGCCCCCACACCACAGGACATTAGGCCTGCAGAGGGCCCAACTGACAGGCCTGATTGGCCCCAGGGTGCTGGAACAATGTGTATAGTGGGTTGCTGAGAGCCATTGAACCAAACTGTAAACTCTGTATATGATGGAAACCACTTTAAGCCGGGGTGCAGCAGCATCCCTAGTTCCAGCACCTATGGATTGGCCCAAATGTACTATTTAAGCCTGGGGAGGATACAGGGAATTTGTCTATGCAACGAGGTGGATCCCCAGCTAGCTGCTGCTACAGACCCTGCTTCCAATCCCTGATTCCTGACGTCAGCTTTACCTCCGGGCTCCAATACCTGGTTTCTGATTCAGCTTTGTCTCCTGCTTCTGATTTCTGGTTCCTGTCCTTGGCCTTACTTCCCAGCACCAATGCCTGGCTTCTCACCTCCTGACTCTAGCTCCGGGTTACCAACCCCGGACTGACCCACTTCTCCAGCCCCTGACGTGTGCTCTGGCCACTGGGCCGGCCATCCACAACCCAGCCCTGACACTATCACTTCAAAGGAAGCCAGAAAGAACCTCTGCTGATTTTGCACTACATTTCTGAAGGGCATCTGAAGTATTCCTCCAAGGGTCTATTTTTGTATCAGTCGCTGTTTGAGAGATTTAAACTTTGACTAGAGCGCGGCGGATAAAGTGATGGGGAGACTTAATCAGGATTGCAAAAGATCTGCCTCATATAAACCAGGAAGAGAAATCTGACCAGCCTCCACCTATCCACACAGTCAGGGAGTCTGGAGCAGTGTGCTGAGAAGCGAAGGGGCAGGAGTTGGGGGTGTGTGGGGTGGGGACACAGGAATGTCTGGAGGGACACGTCGGTCTCCCATTTATTTTCCAGACTGCAAACCCTAGAAGTGCTGTAACGTCTGCAGTCTGTCCTCCCCAACAGCAGTATCAGACCTTCAGAACAACCCTATTTTCGTTTCAAGGAAAGGTGCAAGGTCCGACATTGGAAGGTTCATGGTCTTGCTTATTGATCAGACACTTTTTGTCTCGACTTGCCAGGATGCTAACTAATATAATCTGGGCATGAGCCAGCAGGTGATGACTAGATTCAAAAGCTAAAATGCCTTTCTAGTGTATATTGTGAGTGTCTCTTTCATTGTCACAACTGCTTTCTTCTTATCGACTCAGCGGAGCAATGTGGGAAAACCCCTGGCCAGAAGCTGTGCTGGCTTCACCCAAATGAGCAAGTTTCCTCCAGTGAGTGGTAAATTATTTAGATCCAAATATTCCACGTGAAACCGAGGGGCAAGTGGCAGGGGCTATGCTCACCCCTTATGCAAAGACCTGGAGTCTGCACATTGGTAAAGCAGTTTGCAATCTGGGGGTTTTCCTGGAATTGATCTCTACCCCGTGGATCACCAGGTTACCATGATCTCCAGTGGACCAAAAGATTGGGTCTCCCTCCTACCCCTGAGAGTATGGAGAAGTGATGTAAGGTCTGTATCAGTCACCGCCACCATAACCTACGTTACTTGGTTCTTCCCTCCAGTGTCTCACAGATTTTCTAGACCTCTTCACATAGGGCAGTCATCCATGCTGCATGGGCTGCCAATCCCCTTAGAGGTGCTGTTCATGGGTAATTGAACTCATGGGTAATTCATTAGACCCCTAAATCTTCTAGGGCCCAATAATCTCAGACATCCCCTCCACCCACTACATCCATAGCATCTAAACTGTGGGTGTAGGAATCCTTGGGACAATGGGCCTCCTGGCTAGTTTATCCCTGGGTCAGGTCTCTTTGGAGGAAGTTCGACTAGGTGCTGTGGCAGCGATGTTTTGTTGCCAGTTTTCAGAAATATTTCCTTGGCCTATTTATGCAAATTGAACCAAGATGTCATGGCAACAGGTGCCTCCTAAATAAGAGTAATCAAAAATAATGAGAGGTGCCTTTAAAGAAAAAGCTGCTCTTTTCAGTAGGGCTGAGACATGCACAAAGGGGCTGACACTGCAGAGACTTCTACCATGACTGCAGTTGGGACCTGAATCTTTTAGATCCAGAGCTGCCGCAAATCTGGCCCAATGCAAGATGGAGTGATCTATGCCTGGCCTGAAGATGTAAGCTTGGTGGACCTTTGGTCTGACCCAGTGTGGCCGCTCTTATGTCCTAAGATGCAATGTGCGTTTCACAATGACAAACATCTTCGTTATACTGGGCAGGAGTGACAGGGCTTGTGAGCAGCCAGATGGGAAGCTGCAATGCGAGGCAGCTGGCAATTAGAGGAGCCACACAGAACTACCTGACAGCATATCAGCCTTCTGTCTCAGAGTTAGAGACGGGGGGAGGAAAAAACAAACTTTGAAACATCAGTGAGTAACGTGACAAGGAGCAATGTAACTGAGACCTCAGTACTGGGACAGGAACGACATGCATTTTGATACAATAATTTGGAAGTGATTGCACCTGAACTATTGTGAAAGATTGAAATTTTGTGAACACAGGATCATTTTAACAGTTTATGGGCCAGTTTCTAATCTCAGTCATACAGGGGAAAATCCAGAATAGCTACTGTTTTAGCCAGATTAGCTGAGTTACTCTGGTCTCAATCTGGTGCCCTTTATTGGGCCCATCAAATGGCACTCTGCTATGCACCCTCAAATGCAGCCTGTATGGCAAAGCTACTAGTTTAAAGAATATCTTCAGTTTTCTTACAAGTGAGAATACCAGCTGGGCACCGTTAAAAGCTTCAGGGGCCCAGTTCTCAGACACCAGGCAGCACATAAATAAAGTAAGAATTCTGTTTTGGCCCAGGTTACATTTACGTTATCAGGCAACTAAAGAAATCAAAGAACAGAGAGAAAAAAACATCATTTGAAACAATGACGACCTATCTGGCTCCCATGGGACCACTGCATGGAATGCAAGACAACTTTCCAACAGCGATGGACTGAGTAGAGAGTTCAGAAGATGGCCGAGAGAGAATTAAGCAGCTAGAGGGAACAGCTCGATAAAGGATGAGAGTTCTAATAAGTAGGAGCACAGGGGAAGAATTTTAAGAAAGAATATTTAAGCTCAGTCTCAGGAAAAGCTTCCTGACAGTAAGTTGTTAGGATGTCCAGTAGCTTCCCCAATGGAGCTCACAACTGAAATAAAAGTGGATGGAACAAAAGCGAGTGACCAACAGGGAACAATTCTGCAGGGACATAGAAATACAATGGATGGTCCGATAGGTCTTTCCCATCTGTAAGTCCTGCAATGCTATGAACAGAGCCTAGAAGTATAGAGAGATCTTGGCTAAAAACACAGAAGCGATCCTCCTCTAATAAATGCCTCTGGGCCTGTGATGGGATTCAAAGCATATCACTGCAATCTGTAACATTCCAGACACTGCCTGCAGAGGCCATTAGACATTTTCAGAATGGCAGGAGAGACTTGTCAGAGTCAGTGGCAGTGTAAATAGGAGAATAATTGCTCGTCTTTTGCATGGACCATGAACCTCACACACTGTAAGCCTCAAGATGCTGTTGACTTCCACATTACGAGTAGATGCTTGGAAACAAGGCATTATCTTTTTACCCCATTTAAATTCCTTCCTGCAAAGAGGCCAACCTCTGGAACCATTTTTGTAACAAAGGCCAGGGGCTGTGGCTCTAAGCTACGGCCTGCTGCAGACAGTAATTAACGTTTCCACATAAGCTTTTAATAAGCTGGTGCTGAGAAGCTGTGCTGAAGACCCCGCGAGCTGGGCACACAGCTGGCATGCACCTACGGCAGCTATTTACATAAGGGACATTTTTAGCATGGTCAAATAGACTTAAAAAAAACCCCACACATTTCTGAAGCACCAGCAACAGGAAAAGAGCTCCTGCCAGCAGCTCCGGAGGGTAAATACTGTAAATTAAAAAACAAGCCACTGCAGCTAATAAAAAGCTTGAGCTTCACATGGCATCTTTAAGTATGATCAGAGGCCTCTGGCTGGCAGCAGAGCCTGCTAAGAATGAGGGGAGACACTCAACAGAAGTCAGAGCTGACAGACCCTGAAGGGAGGTATTATTTTACCAGTCCCAAGCCCGATCTGACTCGGCAGAGCCCTAGGCCTGCATGGAGTCCCACTGCAGTCAATAGGGCTCTTTGCGTTTCCAACCTGTGAAGTTTTATCAAGAGTCTTGCCATAGTTTGTGGTATTTCTGTAAAGTCCCTGCTCCTGGAATCCTGTTATTTCATAAGAATTTTGGATCCAAGCGTTGCAGAGGAAAGCTTGAAAATATGCCCGTGCAGTTAGAAACCAGAACCCCAAATTTAAACGTCTCAAGATTTTTACACCTCTCTCATTATTTTGGAGACCTGACTCACCACGTTTGGAACACTGGGGGCTGGCGATGCAGAGCTCTGCAAGGGCAGGAGGGCCTGCTGGCTGGAATACGACGGCAGGACTGGGGGCTCAGAAACTAAGCTGCATCAGCAGATCTAGGTCAGAAGCTCGACTGTGGCTCTAAAGCTCTGGTCACCCGGGAGGCAACTGAGCAGGGGCTGTGCAGCAATGAAGGATCGTAGGAGGATTCTGGCTGGGCCTGGATCTCTGCCACACGCACTTGGTCTCCCCACCCTTTGCCCCCCTCAGCTCTACAGCCTGGGAGAGAAGGTTGGCAATGGCTCCTTTGGGGGAATCCTAGCATCAGGGCTAGACCTGAACAGTGTCTGTGCGCCTCACCACACCAGTGGCAGGCTTGTGTGAATGCAGGGGAGGAGAGGGGGACGGACACCCTTGCAGCTCACACACCCCTATGCAGGGATAGCCCAACAACCTGGTCCCCGAAAAGATCATGCAGAAACCAGCCACACACAACCAGAAGGCACCAGGTCCACATTGCCCACAGTTAGATGTTTTCCTTCATATCTTCCTTAGTGACAAGGAACTTGCTTCCCGCTCCCCTCCCCCAAATATACCCATCGACTCTGGTTCTGCTTGACAGGAACTCTCACTGAGACTGGACACAGAAGGACTCCAGGATGGCTGGTTACAGCTACTTAGGTCCCAAGCCCACACTACTGCAACCAATGGGAGTTTTGCCATTGTCTTCAACACGGTCAGGGACAGACAGCACCAATTAACCCTGCAAGTATCTCAAACCTCTCTTAGGGACTGTGTCCTTGGAAGAGGAACACAAATTAGTTCCCTTCGTGATGGGAAGGCCTTGCTTATAGAAGCCCAGATCCATCCGAGAAGACTGTGGGCTCTGTGACTCAGGACATACATAATAGGCACTGGCTTTTCCATTACCCTCACTGCAAGGTCATTAGTCCCGTTCAGCCAATAAAAGGTGCAGACAGCTTTCAAAGCCAGATTCAGCTGTTCATTCCACTCCCCTGCTCCTTTATTTTTATCAAACTGAAATCTACCTGTCAGGATTTACCCTGAGGACGGGGTGTTGGAACAGTTCTAGTCTGACAGTGAATCCATAATTGGGTAGAGCTTGTTACTTACATGTTCTCCTTTCAAAAAGGATGACTCCCTGGCTGTAAAAGTCTCATTTGTTTATAAGTCACTTAAATATACATTGTGAATCTTCCTCCTCATCTGCGGGCTAGACGTTGGCATCCTGTAACAATGATTCTTCTTTATTAGTTACTGTATTTACACCGCCAGATTCTGTGCCGAGTTGGATACATCATCGGCTACATTCGATACAATTCAGTACATTAAAATGGGATAGTAAAAGGGGAGGGGGGTCACGCCAGCCAACAGCTCCACCCTGCCCAAAAACCACATTTCAGAAACGATTGGCTGCACTGAGGGTTGAAAATGGCCCATCTTTGGGGTGAGGATCTTCCCCACTGTATTTAATGTCCTCTCCCAACCAGTCACACAGCCACAATAGGTTTGGCTGAGCACCCTACAACAAACAGGGGATGCAGCCATGATGCCAGTGGCAAAAGGGAAGGTGGCAGTTGCCTTCTTATTCAGGGGAGGCCTGATTCATGGCATCAGTTGAAGCCATAAGGATCCAAGCAGCAATCTGATGTGGGAAGAAGCTAGAGCAGTGTTGAAGAGAACAAGCTTATAACGGTACAATGACAGCCTTACGACTTACCCAGGTAAAAGGGAATGACCGGTCATTATCTCTGCAAACTGTTCCTATCCCCGCAGACCGTTCACACGTGTGCGCAATCAGGATGGTGTGGATATACTGAGATACAGCACTGGACAAGTCATCCCTTTCCCCACCTCCCACCAAGGACACCACTGCACCTGCTGGGCCGAGCTGGAGACCAGATCTCATGACTCACAATCTTGTTACCCAGAGACCAGGCGGTTCTGTAAAGTTCCGTGCAATGCCAGCTCATTCATATTCACTCCTTCTACAGAACACCACTGACATGCACCTCTTCAGCAAGTGGCAGAGACTTGCTTAAAAGCGAATACTTGAATACAGTGCAAAATTAAACCCTGGCTCACAACTTGTCAAGCTGCCAACCTCTGACTTTCTTTTTTTTTTTCCTGATTAAATCGTCTAGGGTAAAATTTTTGAAGTCCCTAAGTCTCATTGAAATCAATGGAATTTAGGTGCCTAAGTCATTTAGGTATTTTGAAAATTTTACCCCTGGTTTATATTAACACAAAGTTAAATATTAAAGACATAGAATAACCATTGGAGAAACTTCAATTATTAAAGCAGGTCAGACACAAGCTTACAGTGCTTCATTTTTCACGACAGGGATCATATTTGTCCTTTCCCCACAGTCTGCTCACCCCTAGTAATTGGCTCAGAGGAAGCAAGCGCAATTCCAAAGCGTATTGATGGTCTGCGAGATTTTAATCTTTTGAACTTTTGAAATTGCTGGACTCTGCAAAACAGCTGCAGCGGTTTTCTTTGAAATTGTGCACCCAGTACTTTGTGTGTGTCATATAGAAAGTTTTAAATTATATCCTGTGAAGAATTAACACAGCTCGTAGGAAGAACATTTTTAAAATGAATTTCATAATGACTTTGCAGCATAATAGCACCGCAATCCCGCAGCACAGAAGCAGTGTACTTTCCGTACCTAATTAAATGTACCAAAAGGACTTTAAAAAAATCAATACTTGTGCATCTTAGTTTCTTTACTACAGGACATGAGGAAGTTTCCTAAGGGAAAGCAAAGACTAATGTGTACTACAGACGCATAATGGGAAGAGGCCTGTAAACGTACTCTAAGAAAAATATTAATGAAAATCTTGCCAGGTGCTTTAGGGGAAATTATTGTTAATAAGGTTTCAGGATACAGCTGGACACGAAAGGATGAACTTCAACAATAAAAAGGCGAACCCGAACATCAGAGCTAATTCTGAATAGCAAAAAATCCCCAAAAGATCTGCAGAGTAATGGTAGTTATACAGAAGAGGGGCCCCAAGTGCCTTCAGTGAGAGTGGGATCAGGCCCCAAACTAACTACGTGCTCCAGAGAACAGACCTGAGTCCGTCTTGGACTAGATGACCCAATAGTTTCTTTTCCTCTGTCTTTTCCAGAACAGTGCAGTAATTGTCATACTGCATCACCTCAGTATAAGCCAGAGGCCCAGAACAGCTGTAAACCCATGGACTAATCAATGCCCTTCAGCACATTTTGCTGTTTTACAGGCAAAATTTTGAATATACAGCATTTACAAAACACGGCTCTAGAACAAGCTGCACATGCTGGTCCCTTGACTATCCACTGCAATCAACATTTCTCCGTCCATTTATTTGGATGTCTGGAATAAACCCTTCTATTCGGAAATGACAATTTACTCAGACTTTCTGCTCAATCCCACTGATCCCCACTACACAGGATTAATCAAGCAAAATGTGGCCCACCAATTACAGAGTTGTATATAGGGGTTCTTTTACCTTGAGTGAGAACCTGCAGCACTGGATTACAGTACGTACGGTTCTACTGAGAGACATCTAGTGTCTTTATGGTCTCTGAAGCAACCCAACACGTAGGTTAAGCAGATTTTGCTTTATAACAGGTGCCCTTGCCACTACAGCACAGAACTCCTGTGTTCGTTACACACTCTGGATGGCAGGTGGCTGCAGCCACACTCCCGCTTTTCCTACTCCTGCATTTTTTCAAGGAGGCAATTGTGTGGAATATCTACCCTCACCTCCATCTCGTTACAATTCCCAGCTCCAGGCTGTCTCCCCATACTCCGGAGGCATTTCCCAGTGGCTGACAAAATCCCAAGTTAACATGTTTTGGTGCCAAGAATCAGATTTCAAACTCAATCATATTCCCAGGCCAGAAGGGACCTTTGTGATCATCTAGTCTGACTGCCTGTATAACACAGGCCACTTCCCCAAAATAACTCCTAGAGCAGAGCTTTCAGAAAAACACCCAATCTTGATTTAAGTGTTTTACTTAAAAATTCTCAGCAGTGGAGAATTCACCACAACCCTTGGTAAACTGGTCCAAGGGCTAATTATCTCCATTGTCAAAAATTTATGCCTAGTTCCAGTCTGCATTTGTTTAGTTCAACTTCCAGCCATTGGATCATATTAGACCTTCCTCTGCTACACCGAAGAGCCCATTACGAAATATTTGTTCCCCATGTAGACACTTACAGACCCTAATCAAGTCACTGCCTTAACCTTCCCTTTGTTAAGATAAATAGTGATAGATTGAGCTCCTTGAGTCTATCTGTAGAATAAATATGAAATTAAAGAATTGGAGTTTGCTTAAGTTTGGTTAACAAAATATCTGTGCTGTAAAGAAAGGCCCTGAGTAGCAAGTAGAAGGAAGGCCTTGAATATAATGAATTAAAAGGCTAGAAGGAATGGAGGAGGAAGGATGGCTGGTTCAAAAAATAATTAATGAGATAAGAGAGTTTCAAAAAAGAAGGCACCTGACTCAGAGGGGCGACTGCAGATTGTTTTAAATAAGACAAAAAAGAATCTGTCTTCAAAGCAGCCAACATGGTCCTTCCCATCCCACATACCAGTGTTATCTTAAAAGGAAAGTGTACGTGAACCAAGTGCAACAAAATACGCTGTTGAGCTGGAGGAAGGAGGGGAAGAGCTAAAGAGGAAAGACCTTGGGGAGAAAGGAGGTGGTCAAATTTATCTGAATTAAAATTGAAAATTAGGGGGAACTGTCTCAAATTAGTTGTTAGCTAAAGTGTCACTGACTATAACACCATTTTTTGGTTGAAGGGTATAAAAAGAGTCATGAATTTGAGGGTTCTTTATCAGACCCTACCTGATCTGGAGCATGCCTGGATGAGATGGTTTTCTCTAGGTCTGACCTGTTTGTAAATATCGTGATCAAATGCTCATAAATGTTGTGTTACTGTTTGGCTGTAGTAACAGGCTTACTATTTAGGCTTTTTAGGCATGTTTAGAGCAATTGTATAAATACTATTCAGCCCTTGGCTCTAATAAGGGAATTTAGAGTGAAATTAGTGTCTGGTGGTCTCTGACATGAATATTGATAACTTCTAGTATTAATAATTCGAACACTATAAGGCATTTTTCTAATTCTTTAATCATTCTCATGGCTCTTCAATTTATCAACATCCTTCTTGAATTGTGGGCACCAGAACTGGACATCATATTCCAGCAGCGGTCATACCAGTGACCTCTCTGCTTCCTCTCGAGGTTCCCCCGTCTATGCAGCCAAGGAGCACATTAGCTCTTTTGGCCACAGCATCACACTGGGAGCTCACGTTCAGCTGATTCTTCACCCCCTCCCCCCAAAATCTTTTTCAGAGTTACTGCTTCCCAGGCCAGAGTCCCAAAGCCTGTAAATATGGCCAACGTTCTTTGTTCCTAGACATAGACATTTACAGTTAGCCGTATTAAAATGCATATTGTTTGCTTGCACCCAGCTTACTAAGCGATCCAGATCTCTCTATCAGCAACCAGACCTTGTCATTATTTACCACTCCCCTAATTTTTGTGTCATCTGCAAACTTCAGTGATGGTTTCATGTGTTCTTCCAGGTCACTGATAAAATGTTAAATGGCAGAGGGCTAAGAACCGATCCCTGTGGGACTCCGCTAGAAATGCATCTGCTTGATGAAAGTTCTCTGTTTACAATTATATTTCAAGACCCATCAGTTAGCCACTATTTAATTCATGCGTGCCATGTTTAAATAAACTAGACCAATATCACATAATCAAAATGTTGTGTGGTACGAAGCCAAAAGCCTTACAGAAATCTAAGTATCTTACTTTAACACTATTGCCTTTATTAACCAAACTTGTACTCTTATCCAAAAAAAAAATAAAAAATAGATCAATAGTTTGACAGGATCAATTTTCCACAAACCCATGTCTATTTGCATTAATTACATTACCCTTTTTATTAATTAAGCCCCACATCATCTGGTCCACTATCTTGCCCAGGATCAATATCAGGCTGACAGGCCTATAATTACCCAGGTCATCCTCTTTACCCTTTTTTAAACGTTGGCCCAAGTTCCAGTCTTCTGGAACTTCCCCAATGCTCTAAGACTTATTGAAAATCAACATTAATGGTCCAGAGAGCTCTTTTAAAGCTTTTGGATTCAAGTTGTTTGTACCTGCTGATTTTAAAATGTCTAATTTTTGTAGCTTCTGTAGAACATCCTCCAGAGATACTAGTGAAATGGAGTGTTATCACCACATGACGATACTATATCATTTATTTTTTCCTAAACTCAGAACAGAAATACGTATTGAACACTTTTGCCTTTTCTGCATTATTACTGATAATTCTAGCTTTTCCATCTAGTAATGGACCAATACCACTATCAGGATTCTTTTTGTTCCTAATATAGTTAAACTCCTTTTTATCATTGTTAACTCTGCTGGCCATAGATGTCTCATGTCCCTTTGCTTCCCTTATCAATTTTCTACAATTCCTATCTTCTGACTGATATTTATTGAAATTTACATTCACATGTTGCACATGTCCATTCCACTGCAGGCCTGTGCACCAAAGTCGGAGCTCTTTCCCTCAGTGGTACTTGCCAGGATGGCACAAGAACTCTCTGCTGCCTCACACCACTGCACAGTGGCATAAAGGGTGGATTCACCCCCATACCTCTCTCAGTTCCTTCTGACCACACAGACTCAGATACAGAGGGGAAGGAGGGTGGGTCGTAGAATGGACACATGCCACACATCAAGAAAAACAACTATTATGGAACAGGTTAGTAACCATTTTTTCTTTGAGTGATTGCACATGTCCATTTTACTTCAGGTGACACATTAGCAGTTCAATCCAGAGGTGGGTTTGGAGTCTATCTGAACAATGACTGAAGAACTACACGTCCAAGCTTGCCATCATCTCTCGAGTGCTGAGATCTAGCATAACGATTAGTTAAGGAATGTACCAATGACCAATCTGTAATAGGTACTTGAGACAAAAAGCTGTGGAAGCTGCTTGAGAACATCGAGTGTGCTTTACTTTGAGGGGGTGCCCTGGCAATGTCATAGCACAGACATATACAGGACCAAAAAAAAAAAAAAAAAATCAAAGTTGAAATCCTTTGTGCCCAATCTGCAACTGACACGAACCAGCTGGGATGATAATCTGAAAGACCAAGTTCTGGCCACGTAAAAAGCCAATGCCCTTCTAACATCCCAAGTATATATAGCCTCTCCTCGCCCTCCTGAGAAAGAGGCTCAGGAAAGAACGTCAGTAAGTATATGCCTTTGTTGAGGTGGAATGCCAACGGTACTTTCGTCAGGAATTTCAGATGCAGACCTGTCCTTATTAAAAAAAACTGCCAGGAGTCGTGTGCCATGATCGCACACAACTCCTCCACCCTTTTCCCAGAGGCAACAGCTACCAGAAAACACTACTTTCACTGAAAGATGCAGCAGAGGGCAGCAGGTTCACAGGGCGAAGCCACCAACCCAGTTAGCCCCAGATTTAAGTCCCGGGGTGAAGGGGATCCATGGCATAGGGATAGAACCTGAGCAAGGCCTTTTAAGAATCTGACTGACGCTGGACTGGAAAATACTGACCCCTCTATTATAACAATATCTCTGTGTCCAATTCTGATAACAGTATGAATGAACTGCTGATGGGAGCATTCTGTGTCTGTTCTTCTGAATGCATCCAAAATAGAAGATCTGCATCACAGTAAAGTAACCCTAGAGTAGAGGTGGGCAAACTACAGCCAGTGGGCCACATCCAGCCCTTGGGACCGTCCTGCCCGGCCCTTGAGCTCCCGGCAGCGTTGTGGCTGGTTCCGGCCGTGCGGCTGCCAGACATGCTGCTCTGAGCAGCATGGTAAGGGGGTGGGGAGCGGGGGGGTTGGATAAGGGGCAGGGGGGTCCCAAGGGGCAGTCAGGGGACAGGGAACAGTTGGACGGGGTGGAGGTTCTGGGGGCAGGAGGGAGTCAGGGGACATGGAACAGGGTGGGTTGGATAGGTGTGGGAGTCCCGGGGGGGTGGGCAGTCAAGGGATGGGGAATGGTGGGGGGGTTGGATAGGCATGGGAGTCCCGGGGGTCCTGTCAGGGGACGGGGGTGTGGATAGAGGTTGGGGCAGTCAGGGGACGGGGGCTTGGATAGGGGGTGGGGTCCCGGGGGGCAGTCGGGGACAAGGAGCAGGGAGTGTTGGATGGGTCAGGGGTTCTGAGAGGGGCAGCCAGGGGGCAGGAAGTGGGAGCGGGTGGATGGGGGGGGCAGACTGTTTGGGGAGGCACAGCCTTCCCTGCCCAGCCCTCCACACCGTTTTGGAACCCTGATGTGGCCCTCGGGCCAAAAAGGTTGCCCACCCCGCCCTAGAGTAACTATACTGCAGGCCTCTACCTTCCTCCGAACCAAAAAAGCCATTGAAGTTGGGGCTGGGAGAGAAGCAAAAATTCATGTCTAAAAGCTTTCCTAGCATAAATGGAAAGTTAGCATCACTTGCGCTTAAAACAAGGACCTTCTAAAGAACGGACTCATGATAAACAAAGCGTCTCTCTGACACAGAGATCTGGAACCAACCTCCAGAGAGCCTTTATGAAAGATGTGGTCCCAGCAGAACCAGTTTGATCATGTGTAGCACCACATGGGGACACCACACAGCTGGGGGCTAGATGAGAACTGTAACAGATATCTTGTTTACTGGGACCCTAAAGGTGAGGACATGTTCCACTTATTTTACCAAACCCCATATAACATACACCAGGAAAGAGACAAAACCTCACGGCTTCAATATGGCACCATTACCATTATCGCTGAGACCTGTGGTTGCTCTAAGCAACATGACACCGTACACACACGTCCCTGTGCTGTTAGAGACAGCTGCTTCTGAAGCCCCCCAGCGCTGGTCAGTCTCTTGGGTTACATATGCTCCCATTCTGGCATTTACGTTCTTATTCCAACTGTACTGAACTACAAACTACCTCAGATTTCTGAGACATGTTCCTAGGGTTAAGATTTTTCACTAGATCCAAAACTGAAGGCAGAGTTTGATACAGAGTCTGAAAGCAGTGTGATCAGCCATTTAAAATCACATGCAATAAGAATTTAGGACACAAAATACACCAACATTGTTGACTACTTACTCAACTGAGTTCTGTTTTCATCTTAATGAAATTAAGAAATGAAATTCTGATATTTCTTCTCAGTCACTGTGCTCAGAACTGTACACTACACAGAGGAAAACAATTCCTGCCCCCCAAGGAGCCTACAGTAAATAATACAGTGCAACCTTTACACCAATGACCAGAGATTGGGGAAAAAAATCAACAGGTCATCACAGTGCAGATCAGTTCATATAAGAATCTCACACACACACATACCATACAACAATCTAGCAATGAAATGTGTGCATGCAGACAGACGTACATGCTTGATATACAGGAAAACAAAGGCTCACACACTCTTCACTGGTGGTTTAATATTGAACAGCTTCAGAAAAAAAACACGTCTTAAGAAAGGATTTGAGGAGAGAGAGAGAGAGAGAGAGTCAGTCAGTTTGGCATAGGAACACGCAATGAGCAACATGCAAGAGGCTAGTGGGAGAATGATGCAAGTCTCGGGTAGGCTAGGGAGGAGAGAGAAGAGGTTCAGCCAAGCATAAGCAGCTACAACATGATGGAAAAGGGGAAGTCGGTTAAGAAATTCAAATGGGGCATGCGCAGGAGAACATTCCAGGAGAATTAACCCACTTATTTTCCCCTGATGCACCTTAAGCAAAGCAAAAGAAGAATTTTGCTGAACTAGTAGCTCTGGTACAGCAGTTTAAACAACAATTTAATCTGCTTGTCAATGTCGTTCATTCCCTAGGTAAGGGCTCAGATGCAACAAGTAGAGTGAGTGAGTGAGTGAGTGTGTGTGTGTGTTGGGGGGCAGGGGTTTTTTTGCTCCAGAATATCAAGTATTTTCATTTTCCCAGCCACAACAGGGTGAGTGCTGCAGTGAATTACTCAGAAAAAGATTTGGGGGTCATGGTGAATAATCAGCTGAACATGAGCTTCCAATGTGATGCTGTGGCCAAAAGAGCTAATGTGATCCCGGGATACATAACAGAGGAACCTCGAGTAGGAGCAAAGAGTTTATTTTGCCTCTATATTTGGCACTGGTGTGGCCACTGCTGGAATACGGTGTCCAGGTCTGTTCAAGAAGGATGTTGATAATTTGGAAAGGGTTCAGAGAAAAGTGACAAGAATGATTAAAGGATTAGAAATCCTGTTTTACAGTGATCAACTCAAGGAGCTCAATCTATTTAGCTTACTAGAGAAAAGTTTCAGGGGCGACTTGACCACACTCTGTAAATACCTACATGGGGAACAAGTATTTAATAATGGGCTCTTTAATCTACCAGAGAAAGGCCTAACAGGATCCAGTAGCTGGAAGTTTAAGCTAAATTAATTCAGGCTGCACATAAGGCATAGATTTTAACAGAAAGTAATTCACCACTGGAACAATTTACCCAGGGTCACGGTGGATTTTCCATCACTGACTATTTTTAAATCAAGATCACATGTTTTTCTAAAAGATATTCTCTAGAAATTTTGGGGTGCAGGTTCTCTGGCCTGTTTTATCCAGGAGGTCACACTACATGATCACAACAGTCCCCTCTGGCTCTGCAATCTAGGAATGTGCACCAGGTAGATAAAGGCCAACTTGAAAAAGCCCGAAGTATCTGCATCCTTATGCTTAATTCGGATACTGGTGAAACCCAGCCTGAGATGCTGCTATTGTGCTCAGAGACAATAGCAGCTCACACCTAATGCTAGCTCTTTGACTCACGCAAGCCCGCAAGAGGCGGCGTCAGACAGGATTTAGAAATACACCTTTACTGAGAAACATCTCCAAGAACCAGCAAATGGAGCAAGGAAAGTTAAGGGAAAGCGAAGTGTCAAGGATCTGGACTTTGGCTTTAAGATAGATACTGTGACGGTGTACTCCATAGGACGTTATGAAAATATGCTAATGAGCATGACTATAATGTAACTGGAATATGCTTCGTGCAAAAGGTCTCTTGTAAGGTATTATTACAAAGCTTATAATCTACTGAGTGTGGTCATCCTATTTGTATAAATGTATCATTCTTGTACCTGAAACTAGAAATATGAAATGTAACTCTGAGGTCCTATTGTAATTATGCAAAGTGTGGGACATTAATGGTGGCTCGAAATCTTGATGGCTCCCATTAACCAGGACAATTGGTTGTAAATGGCTCTGTTTACTTGTAAGCCTTCCTGTATACCTGTGTGCTGGCAAGTGGATAATGAAGTCTTACAGTGACATGTGATCATATCACCTGAACTGGAATCCAGCTTTAACCTGGTGCTTTTCCATTTAGAAGGAGGGGTGGGAATCCAGAGAGGAACAAAGGATTCCCGTCTTGTGCCAAAGATATAAAAGGAGATGGAACAGAACAAAGGGGGCTGCAGTCATGAGAAATCCCCTAGCTACCACCTGAGCTGGAACAAGGACTGTACCAGGGAAAAGGATTGGGCCCAGACTAGGGAGGCATCCAGTCTGTGAAAAAGCCTGTTGAAACATCTGAGGTGAGATTTTTTTTTATTCAATTTTCTTACTGTATTAGGCTTAGACTTGCATGTTTTGTTTTATTTTGCTTGGCAATTCACTTTGTTCTGTCTGTTATTACTTGGAACCACTTAAATCCTACTTTTTGTATTTAGTAAAATCACTTTTTACTTATTAATTAACCCAGAGTAAGTATTAATATCTTGGGGGGGGGGAGGAACAGCTGTGCATATCTGCTCAAATAAATTGGTTAGTCTCTAAGGTGCCACAAGTACTCCTTTTCTTTTAGTGTTATAGAGGGCGAACAATTTGACTTTACCCTGTATAAGCTTTACACAGGGTAAAACTGATTTATTTGGGGTTTGGACCCCATTGGGAGCTGGGTATCTGAGTGCTGGAGACAGGAGCACTTCTTAAGCTGTTTTCAGTTAAGCCTGCAGCTTGTGGGGGATGTGGTTCAGACTTGGATCTGTGTTTGCAGCAGGCAAGCGTGTCTGGCTCAAACCAGGCAAGGTACTGAAGTCCCAAGCTGGCAGGGAAAACAGGCTCAGAGGTAGTCTAGGCACATCAGGTGGCAGTCCCAAAGGGGAATCTGTGACTCAACCCGTCACAGATACATTTTACGATTACTCTCATCATTGAAGATTCCCTTTAAGGTAAGCTATGCTATGTAGAAAGAAGATAGACCGTGTTCTGGGCAAGACTGCAGTGGTTAGTGTGTTCATTCAGTGTTGCATCATTTCTAGCAATGTTCTAACTCTTTGGAAGCCTGCTTCAACAAGTGACATTTTAGAGGTGTTTTGACATTTGTTTCATTTATAGTTATGTGCAGCATACGAACACAGGCACACCAATCAAAAATACTGTTCCATCACTTACTACTCATTAACCAACCAAGAATAGGCACTGTACAAAAAAGCAGCAAATAGCTGCTGCCCCAGAGAACTGACAATCAAAACAGACAAGACAGACACAGGGTGGGGGAAGGCGGAGAACACACATGCAGAGTGAACAATGTGAGAGCAGCAAACATGATGTTACTAGCCTTTTTAAAAAGGAAACAAAACTAGAATATTTTAGTGCTGAGATATTAAACATATGGTCATAGACTTGTCCTTGAGCCCACTTCATGGAGCCTCCAGCAAGTCAATATATTTTATTGACATGATGGATCTCAAACACACACACAGTACTCAGGCAGCCAATATCCAAGGCGAATACGACAGGTACAGTTTCGTGCTGTGCCCAGCATGGAATAAAATCCTCCACATCTGAAGAGCACAAAAGCAAAATAGCTTCTTTTACTGTTTAATCAGTGTAAACCTCAGAACCTCATTTGGAAAATGCTCACAAGACCACAATCTGAGTTTGAGATGGTTTTGTTGTAATTGAATTTAGTGTGATTGAAAGGCACCCAACATTATTTTAAAGCTTTTTTCTTAATTGAGGCAAAGTTTTAGTAAAATGTTAACACTCTACCTTGTACGTTATTTATTCAGGAACAGATTAATATTCAAAGAACCTGGCTAAAGGTTCAGGCTCGCTGGCTGGGGAGCCCTCCTTCTCTGAGTACGCCAAGAAGGACAAACAAACATCTAAATCCCTATCCTCTTTCTGGCACTTCTCTTGAGTACATATCTGGTAGGAAAGCTTCTGCATTACAAGGGCAGTCCATATTTTACCATACCAATTCCTTTCCCAGCAACCCCTGTGCCTCCGTAGTAGCAAAAATATGATGGCTCTTAATTGGAGTGAAATGTCAACTATAAATTATTTATAAAAAAACTTTATGAAATACACATAGAGAGAGATCAGGAGAACTGAAGAGAAGAATCCAATATTTATGGGTGGCAGTGAAAAAGGTGGCAGGAGTACTGTGGGACAGGCAATTAGGTAAAAAATGGGAAGGAAAAGGATATGCTGCATGTGTCTGCCCCTGCCTGCTCTATGGCTTCCAAACAGTGGCTCCTAAGGAGATGGAAGAAAGGAGAATTCAGGTAGTAGAAAACAACATACTGAGGAGAATGGCAGGCAAGCAGCAGGTAAACAGAGTGTGCGTGGAAAACATCGGAGGAAGATAAACCTGGGACTCTTAGTGATAGGCTGGAGGGCACCCAGTTGAGGTGGGCTGGACATGTGATAAGAAGAGGAGAAGAACCACCACCAGAGAAAGCTTCCCCGTTCTCTAGGATTTCATGAGACCATGTATAACAGTGGCTATCTATTCAGCAGGCCATCATGAAAACCACTGTCAAATACATCTTCAGGTTGTTTAGCTCATCACTTCACTTCTCAGCTCCTTTTCCCATTTACATGTGGTCAGAAGTGCCTACAATTCTTCATTGCTCCATCCGGTCTATGGCACACACGGGTTTGTAGGTCTTGGAGTTCCAGTCCTTTGTTCTTCAAACTTCTCTTGATAGTCTTTCCATTGTATCCTCAGTCTTCCACATCCTTTCTTGCTGTCTTCTTCCTCCCATGCTTTCTTTGCTAGTTGTTCTTCTTCCACTCTTCTCACATTCCATCTGCAGCAAGCATTTCCCTCACCTATGAAACTCTCCACATACCAACTACACTGAACATGCTCCCAGCCCCTACCGAGCTTCCTCTGTAAAGCCTTCTACATGGACAACCACAATTCTGACATTTCCTAAGTTTTGAGTGCTTGACTTTGCAACTTTCATGCTTTAATGTAGCTTCTATGTGTCATTTAGGTTACAGGCTGCTGGCAAAAATACCAAAATTATAGTTTTTCCATTTAGGACCATAGCAAACCTCAACACCAGCTGAGCACACTCTCTGACTCCAGGATCACCAGCACCACAGATTTCTGTCCTTTCTGTGGTGCACAAATTTGGACTGAACTAGATATTTCAATGGATTGTAAAAAAAAAAAAAAAAAAAAAAGCTGTCTTCAGCCACTGTTTTAATAACGGACTCTAGTTTTGCTTGTATCCTGCTCATATGACTGGATCCCACACGTACAATGACACAACAGCACAGAGACGGGTTTAAAAGACTTGCACTTACTTTAGGGTGGTGCATGCACCATAATAAATGTAGCAGAAGCCCTGATGTTTCCAGTTCCAGAGACTGCAACTACAGCTTCATTCCCCATTCTGTGAAGTGCCTAATAGTTATTTAAAGGCATTGCCCTCTCTATATAATGACC
Source organism: Caretta caretta (assembly GCF_965140235.1). Taxonomy (NCBI): domain Eukaryota; kingdom Metazoa; phylum Chordata; order Testudines; family Cheloniidae; genus Caretta; species Caretta caretta. The sequence goes on from NC_134215.1 coordinate 2,862,444, forward strand.
CCTTTTCTCCTGGACATTGATGCAGAAAATTCATATTCAGTATGCTCTGCAAGGTTAAACACATTTTTTTCCAAGGAGGTTCAAACATAAGTAGACCAAAGAGAGCAGACAGCACCGTACGCACAGACATTAACAAAACAACAAGAAAAGAGACTTCTAGACATTTTTCTCTTCCCCAGTTCTTTTTATTCTCTGCAAAGAACTTTCAGCTTCTCCCTATGGTTATGTGCAGCATACGAACACAGGCCCCAAATCCTGCAAAGCACTTAAGCGTGTGTTTAAAATTAAGCTCAAGTAGTTCCCTTTAAGTCTTTACTCATCCGCTTAAAAGTTAAGCATGTGCTTGAGTAGCTCCACTGACTTAAATGGATATACAGGTGTGTGCTTATCTTTAACAATAAACTTAAGTGCTTTGCAGATTGGAGCCAGGGTTTCCCTGGATCATAGAATATCAGCGTTGGAAGGGACCTCAGGAGGTCATCTAGTCCAACCCCCGCTCAAGCAGGACCAATCCCCAACTAAATCATCCCAGCCAGGGCTTTGTCAAACCTGACCTTAAAAACTTCAAAGGAAGGAGATTCCACCACCTCCCTACGTAACCCATTCCAGTGCTTCAACACCCTCCTAGTGAAAAAGTTTTTCCTAATATCCAACCTAAACCTCCCCCACTACAACTTGAGACCATTACTCCTTGTTCTGTCATCAGCTACCACTGAGAACAGTCTAGAGCCATCCTCTTTGGAACCTCCTTTCAGGTAGGTGAAAGCAGCTATCAAATCCCCCCTCATTATTCTCTTCCGTAGACTAAACAATCCCAGTTCCCTCAGCCTCTCCTCATAAGTCATGTGTTCCAGTCCCCTCATCATTTTTGTTGCCCTCCACTGGACTCTTTCCAATTTTTCCACATCCTTCTTGTAGTGTGGGGCCCAAAACTGGACACAGTACTCCAGATGAGGCCTCACCAACGTCGAATAGAGGGGAACGATCACATCCCTCCATCTGCTGGCAATGCCCCTACTTATACAGCCCAAAATGCCATTGGCCTTCTTGGCAACAAGGGCACACTGTTGACTCATATCCTGCTTCTCGTCCACTGTAACCCCTAGGTCCTTTTCTGCAGAACTGCTGCCGAGCCATTCGGTCCCTAGTCTGTAGCGGTGCATGGGATTCTTCCGTCCGAAGTGCAGGACTCTGCACTTGTCCTTGTGGAACCTCATCAGATTTCTTTTGGCCCAATCCTCTAATTTGTCTAGGTCCCTCTGCATCCTATCCCTACCCTCCAGTGTATCTACCTCTCCTCCCATGTTAGTGTCATCAGCAAACTTGCTGAGGGTGCAATCCATGCCATCCTCCCGATCATTTATGAAGATACTGAACAAAACCAGCCCCAGAACCAACCCTTGAGACAGCTTGATACCAGCTGCCAACTAGACATGGAGCCATTGATCACTACCCGTTAAGCCCGACAATCTAGCCAGCTTTCCATCAACCTTGTAGTCCATTCATCCAGCCCATACTTCTTTAACTTGCTGGCAAGAATACTGTGGGAGACAGCCTCAAAAGCTTTGCTAAAGTCAAGGAATAACACATCTACTGCTTTCCCCTCATCCACAGAGCCAGTTATCTCATCATAGAAGTCAATTAAATTAGTCAGGCATGACTTGCCCTTGGTGAATCCATGCTGACTGTTCCTCATCACTTTCCTCTCCTCTAAGTGCTTCAGAATTGATTCCTTGAGGACCTGCTCCATGATTTTTCCCGGGGACTGAGGTGAGGCTGACTGGCCTGTAGTTCCCCGGATCTTCCGTCTCCCCTTTTTTAAAGATGGGCACTTCATTAGCCTTTTTACAGTCGTCCGGGACCTCCCCCGATCGCCATGAGTTTTCAAAGATAATGGCCAATGGCTCTGCAATCACATCCACCAATTCTTTTAGCACTCGGATGCAGCGCATCTGGCCCCATGGACTTGTGCTCGTCCAGCTTTTCTAAATAGTCCCGAACCACTTCTTTCTCTACAGAGGGCTGGACACCTCCTCCCCATGCTGTGCTGCCTAGCGCAGCAGTCTGGGAGCTGCCTTTGTTCGTGAAGACAGAGGCAAAAAAGGCATTGAGTACATTAGCTTTTTCCACGTCCTCGGTCACTAGGTTGCCTCCCTCATTCAGTAAGGGGCCCACACTTTCCTTGACTTTCTTCTTGTTGCTAACATACCTGAAGAAACCCTTCTTGTTACTCTAAACATCTCTTGCTAGCTGCAACTCCAAGTGTGATTTGGCCTTCCTGATTTCACTCCTGCATGCCTGAGCAATATTTTTATATTCCTCCCTGGTCATTTGTCCAATCTTCCACTTCTTGTAAGCTTCTTTTTTGTGTTTAAGATCAGCAAGGATTTCACTGTTAAGCCGAGCTGGTCGCCTGCCATATTTCTATTCTTTCTATACATCGGGATGGTTTGTCCCTGTAACCTCAATAAGGATTCTTTAAAATACAGCCAGCTCTCCTGGACTCCTACTCCCGTCATGTTATTCTCCCAGGGGATCCTGCCCATCAGTTCCCTGAGGGAGTCAAAGTCTGCTTTTCTGAAGTCCAGGGTCCATATTCTGCTGTTCTCCTCTCTTCCTTGTGTCAGGATCCTGAACTCTACCATCTCATGGTCACTGCCTCCCAGGTTCCCATCCACTTTTGCTTCCCCTACTAATTCTTCCCGGTTTGTGAGCAGCAGGTCAAGAAGAACTCTGCCCCTAGTTGATTCTTCCAGCACTTGCACCAGGAAATTGTCCCCTACACTCTCCAAAAACTTCCTGGATTGTCTGTGCACCGCTGTATTGCTCTCCCAGGAGATATCAGGGCGATTGAAATGTCCCATGAGAACCAAGGCCTGCGATCTAGTAACTTCTGTGAGTTGCCGGAAGAAAGCCTCGTCCACCTCATCCCCCTGGTCCGGTGGTCTATAGCAGACTCCCACCACGACATCTCCCTTGTTGCTCACACTTCTAAACTTAATCCAGAGACTCAGGTTTTTCTGCAGTTTCATACCGGAGCTCTGAGCAGTCATACTGCTCTCTTACATACAACGCAACTCCCCCACCTTTTCTGCCCTGCCTGTCCTTCCTGAACAGTTTATATCCATCCATGACAGTACTCCAGTCATGTGAATTATCCCAACAAGTCTCTGTTATTCCAATCACATCATAATTCCTTGACTGTGCCAGGACTTCCAGTTCTCTCTGCTTGTTTCCCAGGCTTCTTGCATTTGTGTATAGGCACTTGAGATAACTCGCTGATCTCAAGCTACTCGAAAAAACAGAGCGACCAAGGGGCAAAGGCAGACTTGTTCTAGAAGATTACTTAGCTGTGGGCTAGAAATAGTGTGCGCTCTCATTCCCACTGATGAAAGCAAGGCACACGCTAATTTCCAAATGAGCTAGATTCAAGATTCCCTGGGGGTGAAGAGTCAGAATTTCTATCTAACTTTCAAGGCTTTTATTTACAGCTTCAGTTGAAGTGGCCCTAACTTCAGATATTGTTACACACACTACAATTGCAGGCACCAGGAGCTGTAGTTTCTCTAAAATGTCGGCCAAAGGTAACCCTTTCTCTGGCGGAGGAGTTATTGTTATGTTGCACTTTCCTTAAGCTCTCTTCAGAGCGAGATATTTAAGATGAAGATTTATTGCTTCACGGCTGAGGTTTAAAATTTAGGGCTGGGATTCAGAGTTTTCATGTCACTTTTGAAAAATCTGTTTTGTTCAGGTTCTGTGTTCATTTAAACATCTGGGAAAGCTGCAGTGGATTCCAACAGCCATCTACGTTTTGTACAGATCAACGGCCGCAATATTCCACAGGCTCATCTTTCTAGTCTATGCTTGATTTTCAGTTCCACACAGAGCAGCAGAGACCCCCAAAGACAGCTACAGTCGCCTTCCTATTTCCAAGGCCAAGGTGAGGAGCACCACACAAATGCCTGGACATCTCACCCAGCGGTCAATGTTCAAACTGGGCTAAATACCATTCATTGAGCTGGCCTGCAAATCACTGTTAGCCGCAACATTTGTTTTAGTTTAGTGACCTCAGTGGTAACCTTGTTATCTGAAATCAAGCTGGTGTGATGCAGCACCATGAATCTTTCTTACATCTCAGCAAAAGACATGTGGCCTGTTGTTATGAAGAATAATCCCTAGAGTTTTTCATGTCAGTTGCCAGGTTAAAGCAAATCCAACATTTGACATTCCTAGTCAGTTAAGTGACTGCCCCTCCTCTCACAGATAGTAAAAGCCAATTAAATCTTCCCATTACCAGATAGCTGCATTACCATAAAAATGCACAACTGAGTCTCTACAACCCAAACCTTATTGTCTGACATAATCATAGGTTGCTCCAGAATGATGACAGGCATATTAGAAACATCTTTAGGGAAGAGGAAATCTTTAGCTTTTCACTGGTTCAAAATGAACCCGGTGCCCTCAACTGATTCCTGATCTGGCTGGGATATTTCCATCTGTGGGAATATTTCTCAGCCTCGTGTCTTAAAGCTCCTTAAAAATGAAACTGCTGTAAGAAGCTTGATTCTCCACAGCACGCGGATCAGAAAGTTCACCCCGTGCGCACTCCATGCACCCGCAAAACATAAAAGCCTGCTACAAGCAGGGCTGGCTCTACATTTGTTGCCGCCCCAAGCAGCAAAAACACCTGCCGAATACACCGCCGCCAGAGAGAACAGGAACATCACAGCAAGCTGCCGCCAAACGGCCGCCGCGGGAAACAACGGAGAGGTGCTGCCGCCGACGTGCCACCAGGGCTGCCGCCGGAGGGCCACCCCACGAGCGGCCGCAGCGCTGCCCCTTCAGCAGCTTGCTTCGCTGGTGCCTAGAGCCAGCCCTGGCTAGAAGGCTGGGCCAAGTGCAAAATTCAGCGACAAAAGGAGAAGTTTCAGAGGAACAGCCGTGTTAGTCTGTATTCGCAAAAAGAAAAGGAGTACTTGTGGCACCTTAGAGACTAACCAATTTATTTGAGCATGAGCTTTCAAGCTCATGCTCAAATAAATTGGTTAGTCTCTAAGGTGCCAAAAGGAGAAGTGTTGCTTCCTTTTGAAGAGCCCAAGGAACTCTCATCTGCTCTTTATTTGCAGAAATAACATATTAAATATTAATTAATGCCCACTGGGTTGGCCTTTCCATGACTACCTGCCCGCTTAACTAGCTGCGGCGGTAATTCTGAGAGGAGGTTCCAGCCTGGGCGACCGGCAGGCAATAGAAGACCTGGGCAACATTTTTCACACTCACCCTGGCATCAAGCAGTTGCTCTCAAAACGTAGCAATTTAGTTTTAATTTAGACGTCTCCTTCCTAGGGAAAGGCAGCCCACAGTGAGCCTGCAATCCACCACTCGGCCACGTTCCACAGCAAGGCATAAGGAAAGCTCTTTCAGGAACCATCTAGTCCCCTCCTCACCTAGACAAAGTGACTGCCTAGCATGATTGACAAGAGCGGCTGCAAATTAAGTATTGCTGGAAGAGCTTCTTGAGGAAGTGAAAAAGAGGCTGGAGTAGATGCTAACATAGTCAAGGCAGGGGAAGGACAGAGAGACAAGTTAGAGACAGGGGAGAACTGCAGGAGAACCTGGAGTGGCTCAAAAAAAAAATCAAAACCCTTTTTTTCCTTTATTGTTCATTACCCTCTAGATGCTCAGATTCTTCTGTCTGCCCCTACACCAGGGAAGGATTGGATTCTCTACATGCATAGTGTCTAGATCTCTCCCTTCCATCTGTAAGCAGACCAATACCATATCTACCTCCCCTCCACCCAAACCCTCTGGGTCCTCTCTAGTCCTCCATCATTCTTCCCAAAATGAAACCAAAAGGGCTACTTCTACAGTAAGGTGCCACTCCGTAAAGAGAGATCTGCCGTTGTGCTGGCCCAGAGCAGACCGTGCTGTCATTCAATTGACCGGGTTGCTCCTTCCCCCTTGCTCCAGGGCGGACCAAGGGCAGGGCTGGTGGAGACAGAAGCTTCAGGAACCTTTTTCTTGATACCGCTTCCTTGCCCCTCCACACTGGCTCAGCAGTGCTGGCTGGCACGTGGGGGTTTTGGGTTGGGGAGAGGCAGTCAAGGCCCAGCCCATGCCCAGAGCCCTGGCCAGGAGGGCACTAGTAGCTCTCCACTGATTGCTTTATCCCTCCTCCCGCTCACACACATGCAAACTGATCTGAAATGTGGGTAGCCCACACAAAGGGGCAAGGTGCACCTGACCGCCTCTCCCCTCCCCCCATGCACCTAGGTAGATAGGTCAGCTCACAAGCAAACCCAAGATGAGTACAGGTGGCAGGATCCGGCCCAAAGCTTTCACTGCTCTCCCACTGCCAAACTTCATCGGAAATATCTTACAAAAGAAGAATAAGGTTAAGTGGTTCGCCCTTTTCCAAATCCTTCAATTTCATCTCTGTTGTAGCTGTTCCTCCTGGCTACCTTCGATTATTTCTGCCTCCCAGCGGAAAGGCTCTACAACCTCTGTGTGTCTTCCATAGATAAAAACACTCAGCTGTTGTGTGTCAGCAGTTCCAGTTTACTGGTTTCCAAAGTGGCAAAGAAAAACCAACAGCAAACTTCGGAGGTGCAACGTACATCTGTTGTTCGCCAGCACACTCCTCACCCCCTGTGGCCATTTATTTGTGCAGCTGCATGTTGGCTTGCAGCGGGGGGCTGAAAGCTCAAACTGCTTTTTTTGTTTCAAAATCAAAACCCAACAACAAAAGCCACAGATTGCAACGTTCTCCTCAGAGGTTATTTTGAGGCAAATATTTTGCCTTTGTTTCCAGACTCTTTTAAAAGCATATGTCATTTTCTATATTACTGCTCCAAACAATTTCAGATGCGTAAAAATGAATGTCATGTTGTGGGAATTAGTCAACAGAGCAATATAAGTAATACATTTGTAGGGTACATCCCCTTAGGTAATGGCTGTCCCAACTCCACCAATGCAATGGTGATTGCACACAAGTCAATCATTAACATTTAGCACTTATCAGACCTTTGTTTACCAGCAGAAAGGGCCAAGTTTTCCAAAGGAGACTCCAGCATCAACATCGGCAGAACATACTACAAGTGAAAAAACTTGCGTGTGAGGGTGCACAGACATCTCTGCACACACTCTCATTTTGAATGCAAGTACCTTTCTGTGACTGTGAAGTCCTGTTCTTTGCACAGAAGAAGCTGCCTCTGCACACAAGACGGGCACAGTTCAGAAGGCACCTTTAAAGACTTCTCTGTAGGTACATTAAAAAAAAATGTTATTTATATGTAAAACTCTCTGTTTACAGGGCTCATGCTCAGCTGGATCTGCTGGGGAGTGAGATTAAAACTACGAGGGTTAGGCCTTGTATCTCCCATTTCCTTCAGTTTGCGCCCAGTGGGAGGAGACCAGAAGACTGAGGGATTTAACCCTGGATATGAAATTGCATAGCATTTAGCAAGCAGTAGTAAAGGCCCTCATATTACCATGCAGCAAAGCTAGCTACAAGAAGGGGCTGCGGAAGTGCACACTATGCTGCTCACGGAAACAGCCAGGCAGACTAGCTGAAAAGCTGGCAGCAGGTATCTCTGCACTTTCACCCTCCCATTGCTTATCACCAAAATTAAAAGGCATCTGAAAGGTGTGTGTGCACAGAAGCATTGTTAGAGAGATTGCTTTGGGTGACTGAATTCAAGGAGGAGACACTTTCACGCTGCGCAAAAATGTCAAATATTTTATAACACACTTCATACGCAATTCCCCACGCTGTCTCTAGCTCTCCTTCCCCAATTGTTGTGTTAATAGAGCTGAATGGTGAAAACACCAAGGAGGGAGAAAATTTTAAAGGAAGGGGATGAAGTTAAAAAAAAATAAGATTTTAGCTAAACTTCAGGAAACACTTCCAGAGAAGGTGCCCCATTCTTTTTACCCTTTCCTCATAGGTAACGTTTTCTAAACCTCTTCTAATTTCTCCTCTGGACTCTCCCCAATTTGTCCATATCTTTCCTAAAGTGCGGCACCCAGAATTGGACACAGTGGTCTACTGACGCCTCACCAGTGCTGAGTAGAGTGGGACAATTATCTCCTATGTCTTATATATGACCTTCCTGTCAATACACCCCAGAATATTAGCTTTTTTTGCAACTGCCTCACGCTGTTGGCTCATATTCAATTTATGACCCACTCTACCTCCCCCTCCCCCCATCAGTGCTACTGCCTGATCCGTTCTTCCCCATTTTGTGTTGATTTTCCCTTCCTAAGTGAAGTACTTTGCCCTTGTATTGAGGTTCATACTGTTGTATCCACAAACTGATCCACATGCCTTATAATTCCCTGAGAGACACCCACCCCCCTTCTCTACTTCCACATATTAAATAGCAGAGTATTGCAATGAAATCACATATTAAGACTCCGGTATTTTCATAAAATCTGCAGTACACTAGGAAGATTGGATGGCTAAAAGATATGCCTGTAAGTTGCTGACCTTATTGTAGGAATCACTGGGTGAAATTCTATGGCCTGGTTTATGCAGAAGTTCACACTAGATGATCATAATGGCCTCTTCTGCCTTCCTCCATAGACTAATTATCTACATGAACAACTTTTTGCAAACCATTAGCCTGTTTGGTGCTGGTTTGCTTATTGTATTTCCCTTCTCCCTCCACTTACTAATTCATAATATTCAGTAATTAGCAAATTGACAGTAATTAGTGAGTTTCTCCATATAGAAGAAAGCTTCCAACCAAGACAGCAAAAAATTAGGTTTTTCCCTAGGCACTTTGGCTATTAGACAGGTTGTGTTGTGGATTCCTAGATTCCAAGGCCATTGTGATCATCTCGTCTGACTTCCTGAATTGCACAGGCCAGAGAACTGCCCAAAAGTAATTCCTGTTTACACTAGAGCAGATCTTTTAGAAAAACATCCAACCTCAATTCTCCATCATCAGCAATTTTTCTACCCACCCCATTCCTTGGTAAATTGTTTCAAGTGTTCGCTACCCTCCCAGTTAAGATGTATGCCTTATTTCCATTCTGAATTTGTCTAACTTCAACTTCCAACCATTGGCTCTTGTAGACCTTTATCTGCTAGACTGAAGCTCATTATCAAATATTTGTCCCCCTCGTAGGTACGTCTGGACTGTGATCAAGTCACTCCTGCACTTTCCAGGGGAAACAAAATGTGCCTTTTTCTTCAAAATACACACCCACAAAACTGAAGTCAACATGGGCCAGAAAAACAACCTCCAGTTCTGAAAGAAAGCAACACTAGGCACCTTGGGAAACTCCCCCAAACAAAGCCTAGCATGCTGGATAGAAGGTTTATCTACAACTCAACTGCAAAGTTTAGTATAAGGTCAGATCTACTCTACAGCCTTCTGTTGGCACAGGTCTGCCAGTCAGAGGTGCAGTAAGGTGTGGTCTCCAACCAGCATGGATGTGCTGGCAGAAACCCATCGCGTACACACAGCTATAAAAGCACAGTTGCACTTTTACCAGTGCAGCTTGTTTCACTCGGAGGGGTGGCTTTACTAACTCAGTACAGAGTGCAGCTTTGCCCGAATAGCCACATCCACACTGGAGTGCTTTGCCGGCGTGGGTTACCAGCCTTCTAACGCACTCAGCGCACACACGATCTGACAGTATTTATCCACATACTTCCAAGCACCGGAGCACTGTACATGGAATGGCATCTGCTAAACACAGGGGGGAAAAGTGATCCGGAGAGTAGCCGAGTTACCAGCTGGCCCAGGGATAAAGCAGTCCCCACAGAGCTGTGTGCTGCAGGAAGCAACACTCGAAGCATTTCTATGTCAACATTTTTTAAAAAGTTATGTTTTAATGCATTTACCCTTAACCCTCCACTGTGTGAAGGCCTCAAAACATCAGTTTTGCCAGGCTCCTCCTTTAGCCCTTAGAGCAGTGGGCCTCTACTATTCAGGCGGGGGCAGGTATTGACACCAGCTAACCCAGTGCCAGATACAGGAAGGACCTAACCAGACCATTTGTAGCTGTCAGCCCTTTGGCAGGACACCAGATCTGCTGAACATGCGAAAGCTGTGTTCGCCTCTCCAGCGCTATCCTTCTTATTCACCAACCAAATCATTAAAACCAAACACACTCCATCAAGGGTCTTCTCTGAAGCTGTAGGACTGGGGTCAAGTACACGTGTGTGTTACACAATACCCTGAAGTGTGCTGCTGACAACACGGAGGAGTTAGCACAACAAATAAACACACTCAGTGCACTCAATCGAACCCAGCCAGGGACTGTTGGTTAGTTTCACGTGACAATATTAAAAAGAACTTGGAATCCGGGCACTGATTGGTGGGAGAGGGGAATGAGGTCTGATCACATCTAAACAGCGAGGGGACCATCCACCCTGTTCCTGCCAAACCCAACGGTCAAAGCCCAAACACTCTCCAGCTCCTTCCAGCAGACTGTGACACAACACGGCTGCTTGGCATTTTTCTTTCATTTGCTGTGTCAAAGAAAAAGCAGCTCTCACCAAGCTAGCAACAAGCTCATGAAGCTTAAGTCTCCTCTGTCCATGCAGCCTGAAAGATGTACCTGGAAAAAAGCTTCCCGCTAGTTCCCCTGCTCCATTCTGGAGCTGGAGAAAGAGAATGATGGAGGGTCCCTGTTAGCAGGTCAGAAGGGAAATACAGGCTGAACTGAGAGACTCGCTCAGGAGTCACTCGGAAGTGAACCTGAGAAGCCTCATTTCCAAACAAAGGGTGACCCTGCAAAAAAAGCAGATGAAGGGTACGCTCCCACACCAGTGCAGAGGAATTAGCAGAAAGGGAATGAGTCTGTAGCTAAAAATAAGGCTCACGTTACTTAGCATCAGTGTAAGCAATGGGCTGGGAAGGTGTGAGGGAATCAGGAACGGGATGGGCCTTTCACCGCTAAGTCACCGGCCAGGCTGGCAGTGACGAATTGTTTAGTGGCCTGTGTAGCAAGAAATATTCTTAAATTTAGATGTGTGCACATGTAGTACAGCCCCCAGCTGCAGAACCTTGGCTCCTGAGCTCAAACTGTGGCCGCTCGTGCTTCTGGCTCTGAAGGTCCGTGGTTTGGGTGCCTGTGTCAGCCAAGAGAGCAGCTGTCCGTCACACCCCTACCACAGAACTCACACATCCCCTACTGGCATTTTCAGGACTGGATGGGCCGTGAGAATTCTCCACTCAGTTGTAGAGGGGCTCCCTCCACAACAGGGTTGTGTCCCGTTGTCCTACCGCCTCGGTCCCAGGGTTGGCTGCAAAAGGAACAGGCAACCCTTTCTCCTGCTGCACAAAGCTAGCTATGTGGGGGACTGAGAGGTACACTTGCATTTGTAGTCACATCTGTAGTATCCTCATATCGGGGAGCAAATCCCTAGACAGCGTAGCGGGGTCCAATGTGAGAGCCACCCTCCCTCCGATGTCCAGACAGCATCATGCTCTTAACCCTTCCTTCCAGCACTTCACAGCCCTCCCCAGCCCAGGCTCCCCACAGCCAGCTCCTGACTGGTGTAGACACCCCCATTTAGGGTGACCAGACGGCAAGTGTAAAAAATCGGGATGGGGTGGGGGGTAATAGGTGCCTATATAAGAAAAAGCCCCAAATATTGGGATTGTGCCTATAAAATTGGGACATGTCACCCTAGCCCCATTCCACCTCCTTTCCTGACCTTGGGTCTCTCCTGTCTTCTCCCATGAGTAAGAGGCAGGGGACCTTCATATACAGAGTTTCCTGCAGTACACATGACTAGGAGCCAGCATGCGACTTCCCACTACAGCTCCATTTGGAAAGGGGCCAAGGTGCTCTGGGACGTGTGCACATGCCTCCGTTCGATGCAGCGACAGAGCCCATCACCGGAAGGGCCAGAGCCCCATGACATGATGCAGAAAGGCACCTTTTCAAAATCTCTGCACACGACCTAGTTATTCCCCACTTCCGTTTGTAGTAGCAACAGAATGTATATTTAGCCACCACATTTGGTTAAACTTTAATCTCCTGCTCCCACTGTTTCTATTTTTAACTGGCATTCTGGTGCATTGTAGCATAGAATATCAGGGTTGGAAGGGACCTCAGGAGGTCATCTAGTCCAACCCCCTGCTCAAAGCAGGACCGATCCCCAATTAAATCATCCCAGTCAGGGCTTTGTCAAACCTGACCTTAAAAACTTCAAAGGAAGGAGATTCTACCACCTCCCTACATAACCCATTCCAGTGCTGCACCACCCTCCTAGTGAAAAAAAGTTTTTCCTAATATCCAACCTAAACATCCCACACTGCAACTTGAGACCATTACTCCTCGTTCTGTCATCAGCTACCACTGAGAACAGTCTAGAGCCATCCTCTTTGGAACCTCCTTTCAGGTAGGTGAAAGCAGCTATCAAATCCCGCCTCATTATTCTCTTCCGTAGACTAAACATCCCCAGTTCCCTCAGCCTTTCCTCATAACTCATGTGTTCCAGCCCCCTCATCATTTTTGTTGCCCTCCGCTGGACTCTTTCCAATTTTTCCACATCCTTCTTGTAGTGTGGGGCCCAAAACTGGACACAGTACTCCAGATGAGGCCTCACCAATGTCGAATAGAGGGGAACGATCACATCCCTCCATCTGCTGGCAATGCCCCTACTTATACAGCCCAAAATGCCATTGGCCTTCTTGGCAACAAGGGCACACTGTTGACTCATATCCTGCTTCTCGTCCACTGTAACCCCTAGGTCCTTTCCTGCAGAACTGCTGCCGAGCCATTCGGTCCCTAGTCTGTAGCGGTGCATTGGATTCTTCCGTCCTAAGTGCAGGACTCTGCACTTGTCCTTGTGGAACCTCATCAGATTTCTTTTGGTCCAATCCTCCAATTTGTCTAGGGCCCTCTGTATCCTATCCCTACCGTCCAGCGTATCTACCTCTCCTCCCAGGTTCGTGTCATCTGCAAACTTGCTGAGGGTGCAATCCATGCCATCCTCCAGATCATTTATGAAGATATTGAACAAAACCAGCCCCAGGACCAACCCTTGGGGCACTCCACTTGATACCGGCTGCCAACTAGACATGGAGCCATTGATCACTACCCGTTGAGCCCGACAATCTAGCCAGCTTTCCATCCACCTTGTAGTCCATTCATCCAGCCCATATTTCTTTAACTTGCTGGCAAGAATACTGTGGGAGACAGCCTCAAAAGCTTTGCTAAAGTCAAGGAATAACACGTCCACTGCTTTCCCTTCATCCACAGAGCCAGTTATCTCCTCATAGAAGGCAATTAGATTAGTCAGGCATGACTTGCCCTTGGTGAATCTATGCTGACTGTTCCTCATCACTTTCCTCTCCTCTAAGTGCTTCAGAATTGATTCCTTGAGGACCTGCTCCATGATTTTTCCCGGGACTCAGGTAAGGCTGACTGGCCTTTAGTTCCCAGGATCCTCCTTCTTCCCTTTTTTAAAGATGGGCACTACATTAGCCTTTTTCCAGTCATCCGGGACTTCCCCCGATCGCCATGAGTTTTCAAAGATAATGGCCAATGTCTCTGCAATCACAGCCGCCAGCTCCTTTAGCACTCTCGGATGCAACGCATCCGGCCCCATGGACTTGTGCACGTCCAGCTTTTCTAAATAGTCCCGAACCACATCTCCATCTCCAGTTCAATCCCCTTTCTTGTAGCAGTTGCTGAAATTAATCAGTTTTCATGGTAAAAAAGTTAGACCTTCCAGACTGGCCTGAAGTGCATTGGCAAAATCATTGCAGGGAATCTTACATGGCTGTGCCCCCACACGGCCCGGCTTCCTTGTAGACATCAGGATTCACCAAGAAAAAAAGGAAATCATTCATTAAACCACCACTATGGTTTTTCAGAACAGCTGGCTTTAAAAGTGGCAGATTTTCACACTAACTGTTTTATTAGTTTTCAGTAAGTAATTATACTTGATATTGTTGCCTTGTCAACTTCCTGTCATTCCTTCCTGGGAAAGTTACAGTGATTGGTGCAAGGCTGACCGTGCAAAGCAAAAGGGAGGTGTGAAATTGATTGAAATGTTTTTTCCTGGGGGCAGGAGAGGGTTTGACAAACATGCATGACTTTAATTAAATCTGAGAGCTAATATTGTGATTGAGATTCTTGAAAAAATATGTATTTTTTTCCGATAAACACCCACGGCATTAAGATAATCAGGGATGACTTTGTATATTAATGACCAAGAGTCTAAATTGTAATAGAGGCGAATTCTCATCAAGTATTGCAGTAATGGATAGGGCTAGCTCTTTTAATACAGACTGGATTGTGGCATGATAATTAAGATGGGTCAGGATCAATAGATTCTTTAGGGCTCAGAGGAAACCCTGTAGATTAGCCACCCACTAAAGACAGATTTTTAAAAACTACAACTCATCTCCTGACAGTTAGTTCATCAGTGTGACAAAAGATGAAATGATCAGCTATTTCAGCTAGGGTAGATGTTTAAGAAGTATCTCCAGGGACAACAGAACAGTCTGTGAGGTCTTTGACAGCATGATTCGAATAACTATTTTAGCACTTAGAAGTGCTTGGCAAGGGTTAATTAACCCTTGGAAAAACAGGTTAGCCAGTGCAGGAGGTATATTAAATATGAACATTTTACAGATGGGGAAACTGAGGCAGTAACTTAGTCAAGGTACCAGAGGCAGTTGGGCGCACAGCTGGGATGACAGCTCAGGTTCCCAACCTTCTGCTTAAGCCTCAGCACTTCTTCTGTGACACTGAGGTGGTTTCCCCTCAACTGGCCTCAAGTTACCATCTACCTGAAGGTCTTTATTATAAAACATCAAAAATATACAACTAGGTCACATGACTGTAATAGTGCTGAAATTTGAGGTTCATGTGAAAGGGCAACAGTTTCACTGGCTAAACAATTATCAGCCAAAAGAGGCAGTGGAATCTCTTCTCAAAAGCTTTGTTGTGCGTACAAGACACAAAAACAGAATATTTATTGAGGGGCAATTTGCATTCAAAATCTGCCCCCACAATTAACATTTCAAGCAGGGGTTGAAATTTTTACTGGCAATCTGGCTCACCAGTGTCTCTCCCAATGACTTCACATTGCAAACCCATTAACAGGAGATCAGCTGCTGAATTTACTTACATCAGAAGCAGGACCTTTATCAGCACCCGGGCAGGAGAAAGTAACAAATTCATGGCACCGCTTGTGTACAACGAAGCAGCAAACTGCAAAGAGAATGTAGTGAAAATGTCAATCAAAAGGTAAATGAAAGGCTTGTAACTAGTTACATCAGGACTAGAGGCTTTTCCACAGGAAACATGCTGAATTATTACATTTCATTTTCTATTTCTTTATAAGACACGTCTAATAAGCCTCCTATCAGAGCCGTTTTTCAAAAATGTTTTCTATCAGCAGTCAGAATTAACAGCATTATTCAGTTATTTCTCAGCAAAAAGACACCCACAACTCCTAAGGCAGGTCATTTTTCAACAAGACCATGGTGGAATTTAAGAACAGCCTGTTGCATGGTATCAACAGAGGTTGCATTTCACTGCAACTTCATTGACATGAAAAGCTGAATGAGCATCATAAACAACTAATGGAAAGCGTGGATCACATCTACTTCCACTTAACTTAGCATCACTTATGTTGGATGCTCTGAAGTTATCTCAGGAATAAATCATCCTGCCATGCTCGGACTCCCACCTCTCTCAAGGTGAATGTACACTACAGGAGAGAAAGAGCATCAGCAGATAGATAAGAGGGCTGTACAGCACAACAGACATTGAGCTTTAAAGGGGTGGGCAGATAAGTTTGTGGGAGGAAAACTCTCTCCTCCAGCACCAGAGGCTCAGTAATTTGCCATACTATGAAAGCAGTTGTCCCTTCCTCTTCTCTAAAGCTTTTCGAATTTACAGGAGGAACCCATCCACAGATTCAGGGCCTGTGTGTGGAGGTCTTCCCTCTAGAAATATCACGAATAAATAAGTCACAGTATGCTAAGGCCAAGGTTTTCAAACCTGGATGCCTAAAATTCCATCTACATGCCCTGATCCAGCAAAGCACTTAAAGAACATGCCTAACTTTAAACATGCAAGTCACACCACTGAAGCCCATGGGACTACTTGAGCTTAGAGTTACGTATGTGAGAACATGGTTTGCTGGATCAGGGCTGCCTATAGGCAGCGAAATCAAAGTGGCCTGGCCAGTTTGCTGAAAGCACTTTGACTTAGATGCCTAAATACTAATTTAACTGTAGGCACCCAGGGGTGAAAGCATAAGCCTCAGGGTTTCTGCACAGTTCCAGGCTTTATACTGGCTTACTGAAAATAACGGATATTTACTCCCATCTTACAAAACATTCACACCAGCTTCTCTTGAAGAAAAACAAAGACTACGGGTACTCTGAGTCACATACCTAAGGTGCAAACACTGGCAAACTGTGAAGGTAAAGAAACCAAGGCATTAAGCCCAGAGTTCAATGTGGTCTTGCAAACAAGATTGGGGGAGGTAGGGGGGAGCTGAAAATAGTAAGCTTGGAAGTATTTGGCTGTATTGTTAAAAGCCCACATGTTTAAATGATTATACGCCATCTGTGCTCTTGTAAAGTGCAGAGGGGTGGGTGCTCAGCAATTCCCTGGAGCTTAGCGGTGCGCCTTGTATGACAGGGCCCTTCATTTACAAAGAAGGGAGCTTTTAAATTCAACCACTCTTCTCTCTGATCAACAAATGCACGTCCCTAACAGAACCACGTGAATAACTACCAGCAGACAATGCGAAGTTAGACCCCTCCTGCTTCCAGATTGCAATTTTCTCATGTTCATAAAGACACATTTGTTTTAAACACTGGAGAGTGGTCATGAATATTTGAAATTTGAATGGCGTCGCTAAGTCCTGTTTGTCTAAAAAGTCACATCACCTTGTTTCTGTTCGGAGCAGAATGAGCATTCAAGCTTAAACACACCACCACGTGCGGATGTGATGGCCATCATCCTGGCTGACAATCCAGGGACTGAACCAAGGATTTGGACAGCTACAACCAGCAGCTGCTACAGATTGAGCTAAAGAGCCCAGGCTCTGCAGGTGGGGCGATAGACTCATGGCCACTGCAGACTGAGCGCAGAGGGCTGTGAATCTCGAACATCCACCAGTAGCTGGGAGCAGGGATCCAACCGAGGACAGTCAGCACCAAACCCACAGGTTTCTACTTCTTGAGCGAAAGGCAAAGTCACTAAGCTTGGAGTCAGTGGCAAGCGCTTCTAGGGCCTGGTTACAGAAAGCTGAAGGAGACAATCACATGCCTAAGGCAATATCTTACTAGGCACTTCCCATGCAGACTGGTGCATGCCCACAATTTAAACTATCGTGTCTGAATTTGCACCCTCTAGACTGGGATTATTTGACATTTCACAGAAGAACCAACCCACAACAGAGCACAGTGCTGAAGGATTTGAATGAGTAGTTGAAGAAAGTGTGTGTTAAATCCCTCAGCACTACCAGTCACCAGCAGTTCCTGGGTTAAACAAAGTAACCTTGGCAAGACAAGATGCCCAGTGAAATGCTGCTTGGCCAAATGCACCCGGTCTCCTGAGTCTTCTCTCCCTCCCATCCTCGCCCAGCTCTGCACTACCTACCAGGTGTTCAGTAGGCACAGTGAGCTCTCTACCTGGCGGCATAAGTAGAACTGAATGGCAGCTGTGAATTTGGCATGGTCTTTAGCTAGCGAAGAACTTGTCTGGGTTGCAAGGCAACTTTGACTATGACTCTTCTGGCCACATCACGTTAAAACTCCATACCCCACCACATGAGCCTCTTCTCTCCTAAAGCACAACTCCTTCCCTTGAGCAGCTTTGAAATTAAATTCAAGAGCAAAAGAAAATACATGGTGCAAAAAGTTCAACAAAGAAGCGTGGAAGGTATGTAACAGAGAGATGGGAATCACTGATGTGTGCATATATGAAAATGAAGGCTTGATTACATGGGTACAGGACATCTTTTTTGAAGGAACAAAACACAGAGCAAGTGAAACCTGCAGCTAAACCTCACAGTCCCCTCATTGTAGCTAGATGTAGTGGGGCATGTGCTCTTCCAATTCCCAACGTTTCATTATGAAAAGTGAAGGTAGACAGGTTTTTATGAGAGGCACGATTACTGCCAGTAATTCCTTCCTCCCGAAGGAACTTGGATTGGCTCCTCCAAGCCCCACAAGTATCTGGCTTCTTGAACCACTGAGCCTCCTTCACAGGTTCTCCTCTGCTCTCGGTTACTCATCTGCGTACAAAGGCAGCACAATCTGGGAAGCAGGAAGGAAGAAATTAAGAATCTATTGGCAACGATCTCCCTGAACCTGGGTACAAATTAAAATATGCCTCCAAGACACACTCAAGTGCAGGTGCCCTCAGGATGTTGCAAGATGAAGGGTAAATTCCATTGTGGCTTCTTTAATTTTTGCTTGGACTGTAACAAGTGAGGTTGTTCCTGGACTGAGTGGCCCTTTGCTGTACAACTTTCCTCCCCACCCTCCAAATATGAAGGAAAAAGGAAAAAAACTCTGCTGTTGAATGCAAGCTTCACTGTGAAAATCGAGAAGGCAGGCAGCAGTGCTCTCTTCCCAATACTGTGCTCAGGGTCATCAAATCTAATTCATGCCTTGCCTGGCTCAAGGGAATCCACACTATAAATTTGAGTCAAGTAGTTTGGATTGAGCCTATATTCAAGATGTACAGGAATGGTATTAAATGTCACCTATTATAATAAGCGGATAGCAATAGACTGCTGACAACAAAAGCAGTGCTTGCCAACAATGGACAATAAAAGATGGAGCACCTTAAAAAGAGTGGATTAGAATGGAGACGATTAAAAGATAAAGCTGTAGGTTGTGCTTTAAATTATTAGTGGCCAGTTTGTTAAATGTCTTCGATTCTACTAAGGGGCTGGCTTCAGTTCACTTTCCTAACAAAAGTTTAGACTGTGTATTTCACTTCAGCTCTCCTCAACTGTTAATAATATGAAGCTGGATACTCAGGTGGGGACTGGATTACGCAGATTTGACAGTGTGTCATGGAACTTTTCAACTTTATGAAGCTGCCCCACCTCGATTCTGGCTGAGAGCTGCAATTCCCTAACAGCGGAGTGCTTTATACGGAATGGCTGAGTGGTCTAAAGTCTAGTTCCTAATAAAATAGTGACCACCCACCTACCTACCTACCACCCGTATGTGAGAAGCCATCGAGACTGAATTCTCCTTCAGAAGGTCAGAGCTTCTGGTTGGGTTGAAGCAGCCTGACAGTATGGTGTGGAGAAAATACCACAGACAGCCACCACAGCAGAGAATTTGGGCTATAGGTCAAGGAGTCCAGTCTCCATCAGGCAACTTCAGCCTGCATTAGAACTTCTTGATCTTTTCATACTGAACTCACCAACCCAAATAGGAGGTTCTCTTTGCTGCATGCTCCTCATTGCTGTAAATGCCCTGCCAGCCCCAAACTGTCCTCCCCACCAACCAACCCCATTCAGCTTCAAACCATCAACTTAACGCTTCTGGTCATTCTCATAGCACTCACCAGCACAAGCCAGGAGAGCCCCAGCAAGAGTGACAATGGACTGGGGCGGGCGCAGCTGCCCTGGCCTTCACTGCCTCTTTCCCCGTCATTTATCCTCCCAGCCTTAGGGTGGAGCAGTAAAGAAAAAATTAACAGGAGATGATCTAATTCCCTTCCCTGATTCCAACACGGGTCACACAATTTGGCCATAAATTTGACTTTTAAATGTTTCCCACTGTTATGTTTGGGGTTTGTTTTTTTTGTTTTTGTTTTTTTTTGTTACTAAGCCAAGATGGATGAGTCTAGGCTGAAGTGATGAGATCCCTGGACAGGAGGAAAATGACAGACTTGGGAGAACTGATTTGCATGTGGAGAAAAGCAAAAGGGCAGCAGCGGAAGCTGCATTTACAGAGAGGCTTTAAAAATAGAGACACAAAGGAAAGCGGAATCCACAGGTGCACCCACTAGGCAGAGAACTCAGCCAGAGCAGGCCTCTCACATCTTTCCATGCCAATACAACTCCTCTGGAGGAAGATCTCGTTGGAATTCCAAGCAATGGCTCATCCCAAAGTTAGGTCTGAGCTCTCCCTGCTGCTCCACAGGAAGAAGTGAAAACACCCCTCTTTTTTCCAGAGGAGGAAAGACAGAAGTAAACTGAGGCAGCCATGTTGATCCCACTGTACTGAAAATAGCGGGGAAATGAAGAGAAAGCTGTTTGCTAGACAGACCAAAAAGAATCAGCAGGGGGAAACCACAAAGTGACCCAAATTCGAAGAGGATAAATATGAACAAGTTAAATGGCAAATCAATTTTCACTGGGTAGTTGCCAACATGTCATTGAACCAGCTTCCTCTGTGGTCAGATGAACCCGACTTCTACAGAAGAGATTCACTCCTTGAATCCTGCCCACGGAGCAGAGAGATTCTCATCCATATCTTCATTTGTCTTTTCCATTTCTGCGGCTTCCCCCTCAGCCCCTCCCCACCCAACCCTCACCCAGTGCATCCACTAAGACCATCTTGCCAATCAGACCATGCTCTTCGAATCCCTCCCCCGGAACTCTTCACTGCCTCAAGATTAAGCATCTTGTCCAGGCTGCAAGAACCTGTGAGAGTGCCCCCCTCCTTGCTTACATGACCTAATCCCTTACCGAGTGCCACTCCAATGCCAACTGCCTGGATCAACCATTTGTCAGCATCTCCCGCCATTGCTTTGATGCTTCCCTGCTGTCCTGTGTGCATGAAACCCCCTTCCGGAGCGGACACACCAGACCTCTACCCTCGCGGCTCACTTCCGATGCGACATAAGAAGAGAGTCAGACATTGATTTATATGGACAGAGGCCACCCTGCTATGCTGTGCCCTCACCTCTCCTGAGTGATCCTCCCACTGCGGACCCTGCTCTTCCTCCCCACTCCTTCCCACTCCAGTCCCTTCCTTGTGTCGCGTCTGACGTTGGCGTTTAAGCTGACTACCATCATCCCTGCCTTGCTCTCATTGTGAGGCACCCACTACGTTTCTTGGGACTGCGAATGCAACCACTAAAATGTGGGCTAGGCAAAATTACCGTAGCAAGCCAGCAAGGGAAACGGACTAGCCTGTGTGTGTGCTGAGTTAGCCCCCAAGTAACATTTAGTCTTGATGGAATGCCGGAGCAGATGGCATCTGGCCGTATGCCCTTTCCCTTTGTGGACACAAAAGGTAGCCTCACTTCTGGACACATGGAATACCCCAATTTCCATCACTGATGCTGGTTTAACATAGCTTTTCCATCCAACTTATTACAGTAATACTCATTTCCTCACTAGCTCTGTTACAGAGTTCATTTACGATTTCAAACACATGGGCAAGAGGCTTAATGATCTCCTGATACATTAACAAGTTGGGTGGGAGTTTTGGGAGTGCTCCTCATTTGCCCTAACTCTGCTACAACCCCCAACTATCTTCAATGGGAGCAGAATGAGGCCAACACTGAGCACTCTTGAAAACCCCACCCACTGGGTACATAGCACTTGCTGTTTCATAGAATCATAGAATATCAGGGTTGGAAGGGACCTCAGGAGGTCATCTAGTCCAACCCCCTGCTCGAAGCAGGACCAATCCCCAATTTTTGCCCCAGATCCCAAATGGCCCCCTCAAGGATTGAACTCACAACCCTGGGTTTAGCAGGCCAATGCTCAAACCACTGAGCTATCCCTCCCCCCCTTTCACCTGCAAGCTGCTTGGTGTTGCAACTTCAACTTTCCTTATCAACCTATTTACATTTCCCAACCATCACCCTTTGAAAGACTCCACCTGAAACCTTTCCTTTCTTCAACAGACTTCGAGTCCATGCATTTTGTTATTGTATAATGGGCTGACAAGTTCATTTGGTGAGCTGATCCTAGGAGCTTTTATAAAGTCACCATTATGTACCTTTCTTCAAAGGAACAAATAAAAAAAATTTCAAAGCCGCCTCAGTCTAAAGCTGTTCATCCTCTTAAGCCGTTCTTCCTAGGATCGGACACCCCTCCCCATGCCAACGAAGTCCTGAATTGGAATACATTTCCAGACAAAATAAATCTGAGGAACACCATTACCAGTATCGGAATAAGCAAGATGCAGTGAAGGTTAGAAGCCAAGTTAAAAAAAGTTTTGTTACTTATACTTTTGAATACTGGAACCGAGAAGGATTTTACAAACTTGTTGTAGGACAAGGCTAGGTGAGGAGGGAAGACCGGAAGGGATCAGCTTAAAGGAGAAAAGGGAAAGGGACGAGGGTAAAGGATGGAGATAAGCATTGTTCCACCTGCCCTCCATGCTAAGAGGAGAGACTGTGAGCAGCTGGAGCCAATAGTCCATAAGCAGAAGGGGAACCAAGAGAGAGACAAATCTGAGGCTCAACTTTGGCCTGTGTCCCTTTCTCTTGTGAAGGAAGGAAAGCACCACGCCTTCATTTTAAGCTTCCCGCTGCATGAGCGGCAGAGGTTTCGAAACATCCGTTTCTAGTGACAAGAGAAACTAGGAAGCCTAGGTCTACTCAGAAGTTCAAACCATCCCAAGTTTTGTAGTACAGACTGTCCCCATGCTCTTTTGAGGTTTCATTTCAGAGCTTAATAATTAAGGAAGTCATTAAATATACATACACAGCTAACACTTCCCAGCCTTTCAGTGGCATCCTGCAGGGCACATTAGCAATGCAACATTCTGCCACCGAACAGAAAAATGACTACGGTGCCTTCAAAATGTTAAACGTCATAGCTCAATGAAGTCAGCGATACCCCCACCACTGTTGCAAACAAGCAGAGGAACACCGATTGTTGCGTCCATAACACAGATTGCTGTAATGGAAATCAATGAGGGGGCGCGGATGGGGGGTGGGGGGAGACACAAAAACCCCCTATGAACATGTAACCCTCACCTACACATCTAGGGCCTGATCCAAAGTCAGTCAATGGGAAGCTTTCCATTGATTTCATTGGGCTTTCGATAAAGCCCTTCGGCCCCAAACCTGCAAACATTAAAGCACATGCCTAATTCTTAAACAGGACTAGTTATGTGAAGAGTCAGCTCTTGCAAATGAGTAACAAATGGGATTACTCACATGACAGAAGCTATGCAGGTGCTAATGCGTTTGCAGGATTGTGCCATAATTTTTACAAAGCTGCACCCCACCGAACACAGAAGAAAGAAGATTATCAGATCTATCCTCTGCTGACTAATCCAGTGCTTTACACTGGAAAGGAATTACTCAGTTTCCACTCTACTGAGCAAAATCCAAGGTCTGATTTTCACAAATGTTCCACAAGGAGCAAGCTCAATCAGGCAACTAAACATCTTTATATATGCACTGGTACCTCTGGGAGGCACTCTTTTGCGCTAGTGTATTAATTTCATTACACTTAGGAGTTGCAAGATTGTATCTTCAGCAGCTTAGAAATTACAGTACAAGCAACAGCTTCCCCAGGTCTCTAATTTGTAGATCTTATATGGATAATAAAGTCATCAAACCACACAGATAAGCTGCACAGATCATGAGCAGTTTGTAGAATCAAAACCAACATTAACAGACATTCCTTTATCATTTGCCACGGCTTAATGCAGGAACGTCTGCTGGCCTGAAATTCCCACTCAGTGAACATATGTGATCTCTAATACAGTCATTCAGGGGCAAAAACACCACCTTACACTCACTCACTCACACACTTTAAGAAATCTTGTTTAGGAAACGTACCATTTTCCATACCAGCTTGAACACCAGTCTCTCAGAATGGTATCCTCCATCTGGCTGTAGCTAACATGGATGCTTCACAGGAAGATAAAAGCCATCTCTTTGCACCTGTGCAATGCTGTACAAATGGGTGTGAAGGAAGGGAGGGAAGATGGTTTCCCGGTAGTGGGGAAAAGCAGATTAACCCTGAGGTCCAGCATCATTTCATTTGAGATTTTTAGAACAGGAAGCCTGTGTTGTAGAGGAGGCCAGGAGGGCTCTAGGTCAGGTGGCCAAACTAAGGAATAGACAGAGTTTGAACTCTGTCAATCCCTTGAATTTAACAGGCTGCCCGCCAAGATCCATGTAGACGGGGTGCTAATTCTGCCACAGAAGTTGTCTCTCTTCTGCTACGTCTTATAGTCCTGTCACGAACTGGGGAGGAGGAGTCCCTGACTCTGAAAAGCTGGGAGCAGCACCCAGGTTTCCCAGGACAGCAGCTCAGAGAGTACTATAAACTGCTCCTGCTGATTGAAGGCATCTTCAGCACAACGACAGGCTTGGGGCTTGGACACAGTCACGCTCTCACGATGTGCCACGTGCGGCAGTGGACGCCTGTTTGCAACAAGACAACGGCAGGCCAGGCCAGTTTGGCATGAAAGTGAGCACCACAAGTGAAGAGCCATTTAACAGCAGTGCTGTGTCAGCTATCCACATAAAAGCAGCACTGGGAACCTAATTCATGATGAGTTAGAAGAGCAGCTCCAGTAAAAGTCTGCCAGTAAGAGGACTAGATGTTTCACTCAAGAAACACACACACCGCCAGTTTAACAGTGCAGCAAGAAAACCGTAGTCGATTTGACTGCTTCCCTATAATGAAGGTTTTAGCACAGAAATAATGTGTTCCAAGGTCCCGCTCTCCAGCAGAACACCCCAACAGCAAGACACCAGGGTATTTGCAAGCGTGTGTGACTCTGGTGGTAGGAAAGCAGGCAAGTGTGGAAAGCAATAAAATCACTTCGAAGCGTCTCAGCCTAAAATGCAACCTGTAACAACCCCCAGGGAAGTTGTAGAGCAGTTTCCCAAGCAAATCAGTGTGTGCTGCCAAGAAAAACAGGACAAAAATTTGTTCCAGGAGTATGGATTTTAGAGAGTAAAAGTCTAGTTGCGCTACCAGGGAGGAAAGGGCCTTGCTGGGAGGTCCTTCTCAGCCTGACTGCAAAGACAGAGAGTTAGATAGGTCTGCCATAGACAGGCAGTTCATTGAATTCAAGCTTGTTAAGTGCTAAGCAATGCTGTGGGAGAAGCTGGATGGTAGCAGGTGTTCACTATTGTGCAACAATATTGCTACTAATTAATGCAACATGAACTGTGTATCTTCCAAGCATGGGAGGTCAGCTACAGTGAGGGAGAGGTAGGTCCAGGATTTCTCTGCAGTGCTTCTCCGCCCTGGGGAGAGTGGTGGGAGAACTCGGACGCACAGGAGCTTTTTCATATTCTAAACCAAATGCCCAACATCTGTGACACAGCAAGTGCTAATCTGGATAAGACAGCTGTACATCATTGATTTTCTTCCTCCAGATCTCGGCATGTTTTTTCCTGTGTTCTCAAAACAGACTCTGCTTCTGTGTAGCAACCACATCTGATCTAGAGTAAGTGAATTAGAACAATTATCCTTAGCAGTCAACAGAGAAAAAACAAAGGTCTTCAAACAACAGGAAACATTTAAACTCCATAAAAGAAAAGACTGGTAACCAAGAGGGCAACTGGACAGCAGACCAAGCTGCCAGGGAGTGCTGGAAATGCTGTCCCCGGGAGATTATTTTGAAGCGAAGAGTAGACAAGTAGCCATTAGCATTTTTTGGTAGGACCAACGGGCTAAACCCAGCTACACAATGCAGGGGGGTAGAGGTAAAGGCTTGAACTGACTCAACCACCTCTACCAGTTCTCAAGAGCTATGACTGTGGATCCCACATGATGCTCTAGAACAAAGTTACGGGGCCAGTAAAAGAATTCATTAGCTTATATAGGGCCCAGCATGCGCTTCTATGCCAGTAAGACACCATGCAAACAATCAGGAATACACAATGTGGGTTTCTCCATGGTGTTCATAGCCTATAATTCATGGCATGACTAGCCCTGTCTCTTTGCCACTAGTCTAACCCAGGGGATGGAAGGAAACTCCTCCACACGGTCATTTGAAAGCAATGCAAGATTGTTCCTCGATGACCCAGTGCACCACGACCTGCTGCAGCAGGACTGTCAGGAGTCAGACAGCTTCAACGTGCTTTGCAATGTCTTGCAAGAAATAATTCACATCAACTATTCATGAGAGGTGCCACCACGAAGGAGGAGAAGACAGTGCTGCTGCATGAAATGTACCTGCTCTGTTAAGTGTGTCAGGACAATGTCTTATTCCTCTGGGTCCTTGTTGTTTGGTTGGCATAGCCAGCAAACACAGGAGTGCAGGAACACCCATTCGTGTTGGATGGGTGTTGGCTTATTGTGACCCTAGCCAACTGTCAAGAGGCCGCAGTTAGATCCTGTTCCAAGCATGCTACTTCTGCCTGTCCATCGCAATATTGTAGTCAGCACCCTCCCACTCAAAGACAAGGTGCATATCAGACGTATTGTCAGAGTTCTGCATGACAGCACTTCACTTTACCAGGTATCTAATTCTTTGAGTTTCACCAGATTTATTTACAGCAAATGGGACACCAATCCCCACCCCACATGCCTTATTTCTGGCTCAGAATATTTGTTGGTTTACACTTTGTCAGCTAAAAAACACAAAGGAATTTCCCCACCATATGCATGCTGCATCACCTCACACGCACCAGCTCCGTTCGGATGCTTTTTGAAAGCAGAGAGAGTTTGGGCAAGTTGCCCAAACACACCAGGATACTGAGCTTTTTTTATTTCGAAAGACAATCTTTTATTTGCTCCAATGGCTCCCGCTTTGGGGAAAACCCTCAAACGTAATTCCCCCTCACTGGCAAGAGACGGTTTGGGACCCTAACTATGGAACTGGGAACCCTCAGGGCCAGTGAAAAACCAAAACACAGCCTTCCAGTAGAGGTTCTGACGGTCAAGGACTGTTTCCAGGAGAATCCGATTTATATTTGTAAGAACAATTAAAAAAAAAATAGCGACACGCTCACTCCTGAGGCTACCACAGACGCAAGCACCGGGTGAGCTGCTGTCAGAGATTTAAGCTTCGTTGGGAAATCTCGCCCCATTGCACCACAACTAGTGTGGACCTGGCCCAGGCATTTCGATCGCTGTCGGCCAAGCCTACTTAGAACGAGTCTGGTCCACACACCAATGGTTGCCTGAGCCCTGCCCGGTAATGCTCTCACCACTGCTGCCAGAGGTAGCACAGTGATGGGCGATTCCTCCCACCCTTACACCCCAAAAAGTAACGCATGGCCAAGGGCGAAGATTCTTTTAATCTGAACGGGTCCCCGTCGCAGGGAGGTTCCCACTGGATCTGCTCCGAGAGGATCGCGCAGGGGACTGGGGTGGGAAGAATGCCATTGGGCGCTATGCTTCAGTGCTTGGACGGGTGTTTCCGTTTCTAAAGGAGAGACCGTGCACCCTAGTGATTAGAGCACAAGACGAGCAGTTGAGACTCCTGGGATCTGCTCCTGGCTCTGCGACAGGCTCACCTTGTGCCCCGAGAAAGCTACTCTGGGCCTCCCCTTTCGCCAGTGGAGAAACTAATAGGCTGCCCCTGCTATGCAAAGCACTCAGATCCCCACAAGCGAGCAGCCTTAAAGGAAGGCTCCCTCCACCTGTTCCGTCACAATGAGAGAGGTGATACTACGGGGGGCAGGGAAGAGGGCTGGAGAAGTGGGGAAGCACTTAGAATACTCATGAACAAGCTGCTATCCTGGTGCAGACTATGGGCCCATCCACTCCTGTACGCTGCCCACACCATTCTCCAAACACCCAATGCATCAGAAATATTGGGGGGCACAAACCTATGCTGCACCTGGCATGTGGTGCAATGCTGCACCTAGACAACGAATCATTCCCTGACCCCTGCGTGCTATCAGCTTGGAGTCTGCAGCATGAGATTTGATTATCCTCATCTCCTGTACAAATGCAGTTAGCTGGCAGGAAGTCATCCAGCCCTCCTTAAAAACCCAGGCACTGTGTCCAATGACTTCCTGCAAGAGCAAACCCTGCACAGTAACTGAATGCTGCATAAGACAGCATCGCCTTGGACTTCATCTCTAGATACTTCTCTTTAATTGCACTGCATGGCCCCCTGCTCTGATATCCAGGGGGAGGATAGAAAGGAGGCACTGATCAGTTTTCACCGAGCCCTTCAAAAGATGATGAATATCCTCATCAAGTCACCGCTAACTCTCCTCCTTGGAGGGCTATACAATTTGCACATTTGTTATATGGAAGTGCCATGCACACTATTTATGTCCTTCTTCATCACTCTTCACCTTTAAAAATTGTTAATAGTCCAATAATGTAACCAAAATGTGGACACTGCACTCCTCATGTGGAAATAGGAAATCCTTTGAAATCATCTTTATAAAAATATATAATAGAGATAAAGCCAATGAGGTTCAATCAATGCTCTATACAGATCAACTAAAACAGTGATCCAAACATGTTGTGGAATGACAGACTCTTCGATTGAAAGTCGGACTGTGCCAGAGGTTGGCTCTGCGTCCGCTGCTGTTTGTCACTGATGGACTGTGTCAGCAGGAAGATACCAATAGGAAAAGGTGAGAAGCTCCTATATGCAGGTGACCTAGCAATAAGGGCATCCTCCAAGGAAGATCTAGAGCACTGGTTCTCAACCAGGGGTCCGGGGCCCCTGGGGGGCCGCGAGCAGGTTTCAGAGAGTGTCGGTCAAGGAGGGCTGGCATTGCACTTGTTGGGACCAAAGCCCTACCGCATGGTTGAAGCCTGGTGTCCTCAGACACACTGTACTTCCTCAGCACTGGTGCTAGCCTCCTTCTGTCCTCTTTATTGTATGTCTTTTCTAGATCTGTAGGCCCAAAAGCCATCCTGTTGGTGCTCTAGGCACTTCTCTATCCCTTGCTGAATTACAAACATTGCATCTGAAGTTCCTCATCCTTTCCTAAAGCCAAGCGAATCTTGTTCTTCATTCTCCTAAACCTAGCATCCAGGATACTTTGCAGTATCTACAGTCCATGTGACAACAGCATCAACACTGCCCACATGCATGGATGCTTCCATTCTTACCTAGTGGGACCAGGAGAGACTTGCACCAATCTTCAAGAATTCTCTTGCTATACAGCTTTAACCACTCTGCTCAGCCATTGTATGCCTTTACAAATTTTCTGCATCTATGGAAGTATGCTCTGCAGTCCTTATGCAATTGACGGCTTGTGTGTCAAGAGTCCTAATTATCCTTTTAATTTCCCCAATTAATCTGATGCCTTATTTCCCTTGACTCTCAAGAGGCACTTTCCAAGTCGTAAATTTCTTCTCCCGACATGTTTCTATCCCTAACCGGGAGTCGGATTAAAACAGAGCTGGGAAGAATAAATAAGATCTGGCGTCACTTATTAGGCTTATTCCTGCCAATGCCATGGTAACACAAACAGCAGAAGTCACAAAAAGCAACCCTCTCCTTCACAAGCATTACAAGTACAAATGTGCAGGAACCATTTGGAGAGTGACCCTGCAAAGAGAATTTACCCACTAGCTGCAGTCCTACAACAATGTGGTTTGCCAGCACCTCACAAAAATTCAAAGTTGAACTTTTATTCAGACTATTTAAAATTTTCGCTAACCACTGGGGTGGGGTGGGGAAAAGACCTTTGTTAAAGATTCAAAGAGCCCCAACACTTCACATAAGGGCTAGAAAGCTCTGCTCAGCATCCCGGGGTCCGAGATCTCCTGCAAGAGCCAGGAAGACTATTTCATATTCCTGATATTCCTCAGGTAAAACACAAGACAACACAAAACCCACATGCTTTTCAGGTTCTCTCTGCCCTTTATAAAGCAACAACTAGGACTCCAGTCTATTGCACCCTCTGTAGTTAGTCTTTTGTAGTTGCTGATTGGTGCCTTTTAAGACTGTCATCCTACAAGCAAGCAAGCAAGCAAGCACACACACACACACACACACACACACACGAGTAACTTTACCCTCATGAGTAATCCCACACTGACTTCAGTGGGACTCCCAATGAGACGTAAGTGTTTGCAGCATCAGGGCCTTTCTATTGATACTCCACTGGCATCCTGGGACAGTATACAGACCAGGCATTTAGAGACCTGTTTGTGCGGATATAAGAGGTTTGCAACATTTTCCTAACCATGTTACTCTTTTTAGCATTTTGTCACTAAGACAGTTTCCCAAAGTAAGAACCTCTCTGTCTCTCAATCACACCTGATTCCCCCAGGAGTCTGCGGCTCTTGCTGCTTTTCCCCTTGCCTGAAGGCACTTTCAGCACCATCAGCTGCTGAGGAGATAATTGCAATGTCAAAAGAAAGGCTTAAAATTTCAAGTGAGAAGTAAGTGGCAGGAGATTAAACTCCTAAGAAACAGGGATCCTGTTTTCAGGCACATATCCTAAAAAACCACTGAGGGAAGATTGAAAACCTTCCACTGTATTTAGAAACCATTCTCTTCAGCTGCTCTGCCAGCTCAGAGCCATTTGCAGCACTCCTATTTGCTCTACTGAAAGACAAGCTCCAATTATCTGAGACGTTGGCCTCTCCCCCCAGGCACACACACCTTCTCTCCCGTTCTTAGATGATGCCGAGCTTTTTTACTCCATGGACAGCTAGTGCCGTTGCTTCTCTCAGACTTGGGAGAAGGCAGCCTTTTGAAGCAAGTTTACCGAATTATTCTCAAGGAGTTTGTGTTACAATCCTACAGCAGGAACAGACCAGGTGGGACCAACTATCTGTGCTATTTAAGGAGCCAAGACCGCAAGCTATATTTAAAGAGGTGGAAAGACGTTAATGTGACATCAGAGAGACTTGCCCTAGCTCTGAGGAAAGCAGCGTGGAATTCCAAGTACTTCATCATGATCCCTCACATCTCAAGCTTTAATGGAGCTTGAGTTTTCGTAGACTGAATAATTCAGCAACATATAGGCTCAGGGCACACTGAATACACCGCATGGGAAGGGGCTTCTTTGTGACATGTGCTGTGTGCTCAAGACCCATATTAGCGTTACCAGTGGCGGCTACTCCAGCAGTTTTGACAAAGCAGTTTGGCCAAGGAAGGGATTATGGGCCTTATTAGATGGATTCACACCCTGTTGAGGTGTTCAAGCCAAAAGCCAACCCAATGGCGTCTCAGTTGCACTGATGAGCAGGGACACAAGCTCTGGGACACTCGCAGATTATAGGATACCCAGACTCAGAGGACACTGTGTCTTACCCAGCGCAGGAATGATCTCAGCGGCTGACAGCTACGCCCAGGGGAAGGAGAGACCCCGGCATGCCTGTCCTTAGGTGAGGTCTTGTGCAGTGAGACCCTCACATGGCTGTGTTAGAAGAAAATGGTTGTAAGTGGAGACTCAGGCATGAATGAGTTGGAGGGGTCACAGAACCTTATCAAAAGAAAGAGTTTCCAAGTTATTGTCAGTCTCTAAGAGGGAGAAACTATGTTCAGATGCTTCAGCAGTTCTGTGAAAGGAAGGGCAAGGAGAAGATACGGGATTTTCCTCCACAAACTTAAGATAGGACCCTGACCTTTAAGAACCTAGGTACCAATGTGGTCCCTGTTACTGTAGTATCTGGGCACTTCACAGCCTTTAGTGTATTTAACCTCACACACCCGCTGTGAGGCAAGGGAGTGCTGTTATCCCCATGTTACCAATGGGGACCTGAGGCACACAGAGGCTAAGGAACTTGCTCAAGGCTGCATAGGAGTCTGTGGCGGAGTAGGGAATTGAACCTGGGTCTCCCAAATCTTCGGTAAATGCCCTGACAACTGGAACGTGCTTCCTCCCTTCACAGGGGTTTTATTCCCCACAATGCAAAGCTCTTTAAACCTGGATCTGTGACAAAAAACCAAAGAGCCGTCTGAGCCATGGTTTAGCTCATTAGAATGAGCAGCTCGAAATGGAAATGCCGGAGAGGCTCATCCAGCCCATCTCCTGCTGATGCACAAGTCATTCTCCACACTGTATTCTGAGGTTTAGCCCTATCTACTTGTAAGATGCATAAAGGGGCTTCCCATTCCTTCTGGTGCGGGGGCCATTTCACAGCCGAGTTAGTCTCACTGGGCATAAATCCCCTCCCCATTTCCCCCCCCAATATTCATCCTAAAAAAAGTTTCTCTTTCTAAATGACCTCCCTTTCCTCTTGGTTCCCTGAATTACACCCTAGATCATGCCTTTCCTTGGCATTTAAGTCCTTCAAATATTTGTAGGCCTCGTTGCACCTCCTTCCCCCCCATACCCCCCCGAACTCTCACACACTTAATCATTACTCAGCCACTGCTAGATAGATTTAGCTTTCCTAACCTTCCCGCAAAAGTCAGTCAATTTCTGTCGCTCTGCTCTGAACTCCCTCCGGTTTGTCAATATCTTTCCGAGAGTGTGGTGCCCAGAACCGAGCTCATTATCCCAGCCACAGTCACCCCACAGGCTGTACAGGGACGAGTCTTTTCCCGATTTCTCGGGCGGAAGCCACGTTTGCTCCAGGCTAAATGGTTACGCATGGGGCCATACCAGGAAGATGCACAACCGCCAGCTTTCGAGCCTACTTTTCCAGACATAAAGATCCCCGCTACTGCGGCACAGCTGCCAGCCGTGTAGCATTACTTTACAGAGTTTAAATTAAGTATCGTGTCACTTTCTGGGACGCAGGAAAGCTGAAGAGTTCTGTATAGCATGACAGCTCAGCCACTTCGAAAGACAGGCTGGGAAGCTTACACTGGCCTGCGTCAGAGCCACACAGCTACTAACCCAGAGCAGGCGCTTCACAGCCCAACGTCCTTTCCATCCAGTGCTCCTTCAAGTTCTTTTGGAGAATCAGAATGGCTGCTTCCCCGAACAGGTCAGATACTTTGTGTGCACACAAGTTCTACCTACAGCAAATGCCTGCCTGAGCTGGGGCACATCCGTAGTTACACTGGGCACAAGCTCAAAGGGACCTCATTAGCAGGATAGCTCAGTGGTTTGAGCATTGGCCTGCTGAACCCAGGGTTGTGAGTTCAATCCTTGTAGGGAGCCATTTAGGGATCTGGGGTAAAAATTGGGGATTGGTCCTGCTTTGAGCAGGGGGTTGGACTAGACCTCCTGAGGTCCCTTCCAACCCTGATATTCTATGATTCTGTACCACCTACATGCTTTGATACATCAGTTAGTCTTTCCAGTGTAAAAAAAAACAACAACACACAATAGCTCATTAACTATTCACACACACACACGCTTTGTAATCCTAGTGCAATATTAAGGTTACACAGACAGACACATTAAGAATTAGCAAGAGCAACGTTAGACAGAGCTGGTTGGAAAACAGAGTTTCCATTCCATGGGAAATTCTGACATTTTTATGTTTTTCCTCATCTCATTTCCCATGGATTGGAAATTCATAAGAATACTGATTCAGAAGCAAATAATTTTGATAAATGCCAAACATATTATTTTAATATTAAATATTTAAAACATAATAAAATTTATATTCAAAAATGTCATTTTGACGTTCTTGAAATGTTTTGACATTGAAACAAGAAAGTCAAAAACAGATAGTTTCAAAATTTTCCCCATCAAAGGTGGAACATCCTAGTGAAAGGTTTCAATTTCAGTGAAACTACATTTCTGATAGAAAACTATTCTGCCCACGTTTTTCAATTGGCACTAGTGTTAAGACTTTTTTTTAAAAGTTCACCTTAACTCTGCCTTCCGGTGCATAGCAATGTGCATTAAAACATTCTCCAATTATACAGCTCCCATATTATTTCACAAATTTTATGACCAAGACACACCTACCAAAGGGAGAGAATTCAGACTCTATGCTAGGAGAGCTGCAGCAGTGAAGGGCAAAACTTTTTTTTTTTTGCTCTGGTAGTTCACCTTTCAGATACTTTGAATATTCACTTTCTAAAACAGTTAAATATTTCTGTGCAAAATAATTATGCATCATATTGCGAGGGTTTGAGAACATGTGAACAAAGCGTTCAAAAATAGCCTGCACCTTTTAAATGTAGTAACGGATTGACAATGTATTCTGCATGACAATGAACACAGCCAGCTCCGGCTGGAGCAGGGACATCAATCATTCATAGAACTATAATGTGTGTGGGACGGGAAGGGAAGGATGACAGCATCAGAACTCAGACTGGGGTGGGGTCTGAACTCCCTCACCAGCGTGTCACCGAGATACACACCTAAACTCGCATTCAAACCGCAAGGTACGGGATACTGCTCAGTCCTCACAAACAGGACACTGCCCAGTAACACTGAGCTCCTTTTCCACTGGCAGACTCTGTGGAAGCTGCTGCTAGCAGAGAGTCAATAGGGGCCATGGCAGCTGCACAAGTGGCTCTAACGTCCACTCCACCAAGGATCCGGCAAGACTCCAACCTCTACTTCCTCTCTGCAGTGCCCGGGCCAGAGAAGCTGGCAGAGACCGTTCACTGAGTGCCCACAACAGCCTTTACCACTGGAATTCCCAGAGGGAACTGCCCCTTGAGTTCAAAGATGCTCCTTTTTCCCCTGACCCAGGATAGCCCAGGGAAGAGCAGCACTCACCACCTACCCTCCCTTGGGCTGAATCTGAATCCACACTGGAATGCCAGGGACCCAGCTGGCACCAGGAAGGGAGTGGTTCACAACTTCCTGAGCCAACAAGCGTGAATCTGGGCCCATGGGCAGGTGTGCCTAGATGGCAAGAAATCTGTTTTTCTGCTGAGCCATTGCAGGGGGGTGGGAAGAGACGGATAGTCTATAAGGTGCCACAGGACTCTTTGCCACTTTTACAGATCCAGACTAACACAGCTACCCCTCTGATACATAACACAAGAAAATGTACTCGTTAAAAAAAAAAAAAAAAAGAGAGAGTGTACCACTTGCCAGGCGAGGGCCTGGTGTGGAGAGACAGAACACACCTTACTACAGCTGCACACTGAGTATCTGGAACAGCTTGTGTCTCCATTTTAGTTTGTCTCTGCATTCAGTGCTCCAGAGGGAAAAAATTAATCCTGGAAAGGCAGCACCAATGGGCTGGCTCCCTTTCATACAGGGACTCAAGTTCTACTGTGGACCTGAATTAATTAAAGCATATAAAATGGGAAGGGGTGTCCTCTGGGTGGGTGCTACCATAGAACCAAACTGTAAAAACTGAAAGGTAATTTACAGAACCATTCACAAGAGAAACTGGTGAATGCAACACTGACAGTGGTCCATTTCAAAAGGGCAATTCAGAGTAGTTTCCAGTACTGAACCTGCCCCTGAGTTGCCCTGCCAGGCTTTGAGCTTTTACAACCAATTCCCCTGCCCCCTCCCCTTATTGCTCCCAAGATGTCCCCTCTCCCCTGTACTGTTTGGAAGCCTGGGGAAGCCAACTAGACCAGCTACACAAGAGTGCTGTCAGAGGCCCTAAATAGACAAACTGAAAAGAAAGCATGTTTTCCTCGAGCCTCTTTGGTGGCAAAATTTGCAGATGATACAAAACAACTCAAGCTGGTTAAGTTCCAGGCAGACTACGAAGAGCTACAAAAGGATCTCACAAAACTGGATGACTGGGCAACAAAATGGCAGATGAAATTCAAATGTTGATAAATGTTGACAAAGTAGTGCACATTGGAAAACATAATCCCAGCTATACATATAAAATGATGGGGTCTAAATTAGCTGTTACCGCTCAAGAGAGAGATCTTGGAGTCATTGTGGTTAGTTCTCTGAAAACATCCACTCAATGGGCAACAGAAGTCAAAAGGGTTAACAGAATTCTGGGAATCATTAAGAAAGGGATAGATAACATAGAAAATATCATCTTGCCTCTATATAAAACAATGGTACGCCCACAACTTGAATACTGTGCAGATTTGGATACCCCATCTCAAAAAAAGATGTCGGAATTGGAAAAGGTTCAGAAAAGGTCAACAAAAATGATTATGGGTATGGAACAACTGCCATATAGGAAGAGATGAATAAGGGACTTTTCAGCTTGGAAAAGAAACAACTAAGGGGGGAAGATGATAGAGGTCTATAAAATCATGACACGTGTGGAGAAAGTAAATAAGGAAGTGTTATTTACTCCTTCTTATAACACAAATTAAATTAATAGGCAGCAGGTTTGAAACAAAAAGAAGTATTTTTCACACAACACACAGTCAACCTGTGGAACTCCTTGCCAGAGGATGTGGTGAAGGCCAAGACTATAACAGGGTTCAAAAAAGAACTAGATAAATTCATGGAGGATAGCTCCATCAGTGGCTATTAGCCAGGATGGGCAGGGATGGTGTCCCTAGCCTCTGTTTGCCAGAAACTGGGAATGGGCGACAGGGGAGGGATCACTTGGTGATTCCCTGTTCTGTTCATTCCCTCTGGGGGCACCTGGCACCGGCCACTGTCGGGAGACAGGACACTGGGCTAGATGGACCTTTGGTCTGACCCAGTGTGGCTGTTCTTATGTTCTTACAAGCAACTAAGATGATTAATTGAAATAGCAGTAGGTAATTTTTCAGACCAAAGTTTGATTTGAAGTGGATGATCTCCCTTTAACCTGTCCCAGGAGAGGATGTGGCATCACCTTAAGCGATGAAGTTATGACTCTGGAAGATTTTTCTGCACATCATGACCTCAATCTAAACAGCATCCCCATTTATCCCCAGAACAGACACTGCACAGCCAGCAGCAGGGAAGTTCCTCCACCTCATTCTGAACTAGCCACCTCTTCAATGAAACGAAAGGTGCTTCTGCACAGTCTCCAGGACCCTTCAATCCTCAGTATGTTAGTCCAGGCTGCTAGTGTTTCTGGTCAGACCCATGTGTCTGGACAGAGACCTGCACTCCTCTAAGCTCATTTCAGATAGGCCAAAGCACCATCAGAGCGATTATTTTCAATGCCTACCAAAATAGGCCAGATATCACCGCAGGCCAATAATTTGTGAACGTATTAGCTTTAATTGTCTCAAAAAAATACCCCGCAAACTCTAACGATAACTCAAACCCTGTTGGTAGTTTTCACTAGCAAGATCTTGAAAAGAAAACGCTCCATGGTTTCTTAGGGTTCTTAAAGACTGGATTAGTCATACCGGCTTGTAAATTAGTTCTGGCTCTCCCAGGTAGACATTGCAGGGCACTGGAAAACCTGCCA
The DNA here is from genome assembly GCF_965140235.1 of Caretta caretta. Lineage (NCBI taxonomy): Eukaryota > Metazoa > Chordata > Testudines > Cheloniidae > Caretta > Caretta caretta. The sequence goes on from NC_134215.1 coordinate 2,899,420, forward strand.
CCTGAGATGCTAATTTAATGCCAAGTCCTGTTGTAATCTAGAACAGACTGCACCTTACCAGCAGAAGTTACACAGCTAACCCATTTGCTTACTTCTTGGTCTCACTGTCACAATGTGTTAAGTTACAGATGGTTCAATTAAAATCAGACTGAAAGAGGGCTTGGAAAAAAAGAAAGCCCCACAAGGCAGATAAAGAAAATCATTAAAACCTTTGCAGGTCTACTTTTAACTCAAGTGATCAGGTAATTTAACATTGTAATTGAAACATCTCCAGGTTGACCTCCTGAGAACAAGTAAAAATATAAAAAAAGGTGTCTCTGGAGGATCAACCCCACACAAAGAACAGGTTGAAAATTAAAGAGTGGGGGATCCAGGTACAAATCATCTTCACCTAGATTGTTATTCTGGCATCTTTTACACTTCTGCATCCTCAAACTTCCAAGCAAACTGGCCATAAAAAAGGGCACCTCCAAGCAGGCCAGCATGGGGCTAATGCTTTCAAAACCAGGCAAATGTATTCACGCATCCGATGAAGTGAGCTGTCGCTCACGAAAGCTCATGCTCAAATAAATTGGTTAGTCTCTAAGGTGCCACAAGTCCTCCTTTTCTTTTAGCAAATGTATTTCTGTGTCACAGAGTATGTGAAAGCTGCATTTCTGGTTAGCTCTATGGGAGGAAGGGGGAGAAGGGGAAAGTCTGTACCGAGAGATGGATGATAAATAAATAAAGCCAGCTAGCCCTCAATCACTTTTTTGAGGAGGTGAAAAAAATGTTAAGAGATAAACAGGCGCTCTGGTTGGTGAGGGAACTTTGGACTATATGTAAAATGATGCAGAAGCTGCAAGTTATACACACAGCTGAACTGTGTAACCATGAAATACAACCCTAGACTCACTTGTTCCATCGTGTCTTGGTTTCAGTTGTGCACTCTTTGGGGAAGGCACCAAATCTAGCTATGCACGTGTACAGAGCCTAGCACAATGAAGCCCCCGATGCCAGATAAGACCTTAGACTGCAATACAGATTTCATAGTAACTAGTAAGTGTTGCCTTTTCTCTTAGCATCAAGGGGAAAAAATTGTTAACTCCTGCATCTCCTTTTGCATTTTTATCCAATTCTTGCCATTTCTACTTTCTCTTTATGGTTCTTTGTTTTGTTTTTTGTTTGGGGGGGGGGGGTTTGGTTAGTTTGTTATTTTAAACATCTCGTGTTGATTCATAAAGACAAATTACAGCTCCCTGATACAGTATTGCCCTTCAGAACCTCACAACACCCTACCTTTGACCACATCATTTTGTCCCTCTGGCCTGACAGTATTTCAAACCCATAGCCAGGGTGAAGATTTGCCTGGAATAGCCAGAAGTAACCTTCAGTGCTGCTCTCACTGATCGGATTTTTTTTTTTTAGATCAGCAGTTTCCTAATAGAAGTCTGTCAAATGTTACAGCCCTGCAATTAGCCATTTACTGGTAACAGAACAGGTGTCACATTGGGAATACAAGGTTGAGAGGCTCTAGCCGATATTGTGGATTTTTTGGTGTGCCTATCCACAGGCCCTTATCTCAAAGGGCTCTGTGCAGAAATTCATGCATGGAGCCCTAACAATAATAATCCCTAGCTCTCACCCAGTGATCTCAATGCACTTTACAAAGGAGGTCAGTATCATCATTCCAGTTTTACAGGTGGGGAAATGAAGGCACAAGAGTGGGGAAGTGGGTTGCCCAAGGTCACCCAGCAGGTCAGCCAGTGGCAGGCCAGTCAGTAGAACCTAGGTCTCCAAACTCCCCGTTCAGGGTGCTAGCCTCTAGAAAGGCATTAGGGATGTAAGCAGATCCTTTTCAGGACCATTTTCCAGGACATTTCTGGGAGGCTGTACTCTGATCCACATGGGTGGACCCCTCTACATGTGCACACAGAGCCTCACTGGGAGACAAATGGTGCGGAACCAGTTGCAAAAATCAAGGCCTAATCGTCAACAGAGAACACCTGTAGTGAGCACCAGGCCATTTAATACAGATTAAATGAGTGTTAGGTTGAGAAGCCTTTTCTACAAAATGCAAATTAGGGATTCACTGACAAACATAAGACCGATTTGGAGAGGGTGCCACTTCCTATATAAAGGATGCGCCCAAGTCAAAATTAATTTATTCCTTTTAAGGAGGAGGAGCTCTGCTGTTTCATTTTAAGCCTGTGGCTGACAGCTGAAGTAGCTGACCTGTTAGCATCTCTTCCTCATCTCAATTTCCCCATCACATGAACTGTACCAAACCACTAACATTAAGCATCTGTGCTCAGTGCACCTGCATGCTCACCCAGACACTGAAAGGCACACGCGCCAGTGTGTTCGGCATGTTTTAAACGAGATTTAAGCGGCCACAGGAGGTCAAAGCAAGGAGAGTTTGCTCATAACTTGAAGCCCCTGATAAACACAGTCAGCGTCAATCTGACCGGGGGGAAATATCTTCTCAACTCTGGATGTAGCAATCGGTTAGACCCTGAGCACACAAGCAATCCTGAAATTGAGTGCATTCGTTCTCTGGAGTATAGTGCAGATTCAGTGAGGTCGATCTGCATTTAGTTCCTGAAGGCAAAAGAAACTGGTGTTTTATATATATAAAAATAAGAGAGAGAGAGAGAGAGCGCGCGCGCACGTGTGCAGGATACAATGCCCATTTGTTTCCTCTACCTTGGTTTTCTATGCTACTTAAAAGTATAAAGCTAAAAATGTTCTTTGGAGATAAGCAGGGAATTTCTCCAGAGTCAGCAATTTTGTTCCATCTACTTTCTAGAACTCCTTAGCACTCAGAAATGTACATTCACCAATGCTGGAATGGGCAAAGGGTTTGAGTTTTAGACTGGCCATACCAACACATGAGAACTTTGAGATTTTCAACTGAGCCGATCCAGGCCATGGCTACGGAATAGCTCTATAGCAAGTTCGGGCTATATATGTGTACTGTGGAATGTCAGCACAAGCAGCTCTCTGTGCTCTTCATCTCCCCTACCCAATATGTCTTGGCCTTAAGGAGCCAAGAGATTCAGGGCAGCAAATGGATACAACAGGCATTTAACTCATCTTACCCAGTTTAGAGCTCACAGCTTGTTTCACACACTGCATGTGTAGCTTTCACAATACACACATCTAGGCCCTGAGAACGCTGCTAATTCCACCGTTTGACTGTCTCCCTGTTTCCTTCTGTGTCCTGCCATCAAGAGGCCTGACATCTCCTCTCACATTTCAGACATAAGCGCCTTTGGACAGGGACTGTGTTCGCTCTAGGTTTGTACAGTGCCTGGCGCAATGGGCCTCAAAGTGATAACACAGTACAAACGAACATCAAAGAAATTATTTCCATCTGTAAAGAACAAGCTCCTTCTCCAGGAGACAAACCTCAAGGACAATCCCATTCATGAAAACACTGTGTGCAAGGGAGAGTGACGTAATCACTAAGTTGTCCAGCTACTTCAGCTCTCAAAGGCCTGGGCAGTCTCCTGTATGCAAACCTTCCAGGCTTCGCTACACACACACACACACTTGCTAGGGTAAACGACCCACTCGCAAGAGGGCCACTTGGCCAGCAGTGGCCAATAGCAGAGATAGCCAGCTAACAGCATGGCACAGCGTACCAGACATACTCCTAGGTCTTTGGGGGAGTTTAAGACATTTTAAGATTAGAATTAGCTCCAAAAATATTTCACTGGTTATTTTTTTATAGCTACAAAGAACTCATGGCTTCCCTACTACTGCCTGCGGTTTATTTTTGGTACGCTGCATTTTGTTAGCATTTGATCTGTGCTTTAAAAGTATTTGAGGTTTCTTGCATTTAAAAAAAAGGATCAGCTTTTAGTGCAATTGGAGGTGACAAGGTTAGCCAGCCTCTTCTAAACTAACTCTGAAGGAGGAAGTTACACATTAATATTGCTGTCATGCTGTGTGTGCCTGTTCCCAGATTTCCCATAATCAGAATTCTGAACATTTCTCCAGTCTAACCTCAGCTCCCTACTGGTCTCTCATAAGCATAATGCTTCCCTGAATAACCCCTGTTCCATAACAAGAAAAGGAGTACTTGTGGCACCTTAGAGACTAACCAATTTATTTGAGCATGAGCTTTCATGAGCTACAGCTCACTTCATCAGATGTATACCGTGGAAACTGCAGCAGACTTTATATACACACACAGAATATGAAACAATACCTCCTCCCACCCCACTGTCCTGCTGGTAATAGCTTATCTAAAGTGATCATCAGGTGGGCCATTTCCAGCACAAATCCAGGTTTTCTCACCCTCCACCCCTCCACACAAATTCACTCTCCTGCTGGTGCTAGCCCATCCAAAGTGACAACTCTTTACATAATCAAGTCGGGCTATTTCCTGCATAGATCCAGGTTTTCTCACATCCCCCCCCACCCCCATACACACACAAACTCACTCTCCTGCTGGTAACACTTCAATCTCTCTGGTCACGCAATCACAGACATGAAGGTCGCTATCTTACAACAAAAAAACTTCAAATCCAGACTCCAGCGAGAAACTGCTGAATTGGAATTCATTTGCAAATTGGATACTATTAATTTAGGCTTAAATAGAGACTGGGAGTGGCTAAGTCATTATGCAAGGTAGCCTGTTTCCTCTTGTTTTTTCCTAACCCCCCCCCCAGATGTTCTGGTTTAACTTGGATTTAAACTTGGAGAGTGATCAGTTTAGATGAGCTATTACCAGCAGGAGAGTGAGTTTGTGTGTGTATGGGGGTGGGGGGGATGTGAGAAAACCTGGATCTATGCAGGAAATAGCCCGACTTGATTATGTAAAGAGTTGTCACTTTGGATGGGCTAGCACCAGCAGGAGAGTGAATTTGTGTGAGGGGGTGGAGGGTGAGAAAACCTGGATTTGTGCTGGAAATGGCCCACCTGTTGATCACTTTAGATAAGCTATTACCAGCAGGACAGTGGGGTGGGAGGAGGTATTGTTTCATATTCTGTGTGTGTATATAAAGTCTGCTGCAGTTTCCACGGTATACATCTGATGAAGTGAGCTGTAGCTCATGAAAGCTCATGCTCAAATAAATTGGTTAGTCTCTAAGGTGCCACAAGTACTCCTTTTCTTTTTGCGAATACAGACTAACACGGCTGTTCCTCTGAAACCTGTTCCATAACAGAATGTTCTCCAGTATCAGTCCATTTCAAAGGCAAAAAAATATGTACTAAGTCGCACCGGCAATGCTGTCCAACACAGACACGAGTGACTCCGGACATTAACATACCTACTCTGTGCGTAACCAATCAAAAGCTAAAGGGAATATTCAAGCTGAATTCAGGACACATTCAGTTTCTTTGCTGCAGAGTCACATTGGCGTGAACAGCGTGCTATTCAGGGTCTTATAATGGGGGCCAGCATCGCGCTGTGCTTCCTGGCAGGTGGAGACAGGGCCTACAGCAAGGTCATGGATGAGAAGGGGTCAGTTCTACCCCTTTTACAATAGTCCGAGAGTTTAAGGCCAGAAGGGACCACCAGATCTTGCCTCCTGTATATCCCAGGCCACTAAACCACATCCAATCCCTTCCACACCAAGGCCTAGAACCAGTACTAGCCCGCCCCCAGGAGACTAAACTCCTGTGTGCCACAGGCAGAGAACAAGAGGGACCAAGATGCACCAATACCTGAGGCCCCATAATGGCAGGAAATTAAGTGAGATGTGCCCTGATGATCCTAGCAAGTAACCCAGCACTCACACACTGCAAAGGAAGGCAAAACCCGTCAAGGTCACTGCCATTCTGACCTGATGGAAAATTCCTTCCTGACCTCAAATAAGGCAAATCAGTTAGGCCATGTGTGAGGCTGGCAGGCCAGATGCCAGCTCATGCAAGGTTCCCATGTCTCAAATGGACACTAACAGATACGTTGCTGGAATCTGTCTGGCCCACTTGTCGATTAGTAGCAATTCCTTAGAATTTTAAGGAAGTGCTTCGTGTTTAGACTTGATTGAATGCTCGTGAGTTGCTATCTGTATTATTACTACTTATGACATCTGCATCCCATATTGTGAGATCATATTTGAATGGTTGTATTAAGAGTCTTTGTGACTGTATAAATCACCAGACAGGAGAGAGATTAATTAGTATGAAGCACTGATCTTCAACAGAAGGTGTGATACCCTTCCCAAAAGGAAAGATCCAGCACCACCAGTCGGACGATCGTGGGACGTTGCAACTGGAATTTCCCTTTCTACCATCAACAAGAGGACAAAAGAAAGACTTTTGTTATTATTCTGCCTCATCCCTATGAGGTGGAGTCACGCAGGGGACTACTCCCATCAGCTGAGCTTTGCAGCCAAAAACATGTGGGAAGAAGAGAATAAAACCCCTCACAAGAAGGAACTGATTATCTCCATGCTGCTTGGACTCTGGGCGGCAAGATGTTTCTAGGCACAAGCAAGAGATCCCCAGCAGCTTAGCCTGGGTTAGCCCTAAGGACATATAGAGCTTGCTAATTATAGCAACTTCTAGTACCTTTTGGAACTTAAGATTGTAAGTCATTTGTGTGTCTATGTTTACCTGCTTTAACCTTTTAAATAAATCTTATTTCCCTTTTCTCATTTAATACATGAATATAGATTTAATAAATACATGGTTTATTATAGAACTATCTACAAGTATTGTCTTTGGTGAAAGATCTCAGGGCAACTGACCTAGGGAAAGTGACTTGTCCTTTGGGACTGGGAGTAACCTGAATATCACTGTGATTCCTGGTGTAAGGGGCCAGCTACCACAAAGCCATGTTCATCTGGGTGGCAAGATAAATCAGAGTATCAAGGGGACTGTCTGCGACTCTGTGTTTAGGCTGTTGTAGTACCTGAGGAGTTCACATTTGATAATTGGTTGGTGAAATCCAAGTAGAGAGCTCACAGCCAGTTTGGAAAATTGGTGCCCTGCCTCTGAACAGTCTGCCCGGAGGTTGGTACTCATGCTTTTGAGTCATTGCGGGCAGCATTACACCCTGAGTGTGTGCACAAGAAACAGCCAGCCATTTATCATAGACATCTCTTGCATCAGTTGCACTTATTCCTAATCAACATGCTGGCATCTCTGCCAACCTGCCTCCGTGTCCAGACTAATAACCCTGTTAAGCTAGCAGGTTCTTCTGAGTTTAATAAGCTTATAAAGCTATCACAGGACACAGGCCCTGCCAGATGAAGAGAGGGAAGAGACAAATGGGCCATCTAGTGAAGTACCTGGCCTTCTGCCATATAGTAACAGAGGAATGGTTCATCTAGTTATCTTGCCTCTTGCCATGACTGCACTACACCAGGCCTGCAAGTCCTGCTCAGTTAACTAAGAGGACTGGTCCCCCTCCACTGGAGGGAAGACTAGCGTTATGGACTTTATTTTGCAATTTGAACCACTTCCTGTTGTTGAATGCTGGCAGCGAGCAGGTTCATCATCCACAAATCTAGAGTGCAGCAGGTGTTTCCTTTTGCGTTTACTCTCACTGAGAAACTCTGAAGTTGCCAGGCTATCATTTCCAAGGACTATGGGTGTAGGGTAGATTCTGATACTTATGAATATGTGCAGGGAGACAAGTAAGGGAGTGGAACACGAGGCAACACAACAGCTGACACAGTGATTGTGTTACTATGATCCAATGGACACCTCATTGACTGTCATACTGATACCTATATATCCCAGCAAACAGCTACGTTTGGCTGAACAAGGAATGGGGACCTATGGCAGAGGCCCCTGTTCTATATTCAGCTCTAGGGTGGCTGCAGAGACTATGATTTCAGACCTACAGGAGAAGACTTGGCCTCCAGCTGCTCAACCACATCCACTGCTGCCAGTTTATGAGTGACGCAGACCTGCTCCAAAACAAGTCCCATGCTACCCTCTAGCGCTAGAAGAGTACGTGGCAGAGAGATGAATGGGCAAAATCAGTTCGCGGGTGCAGATGAAGAACTTTCCTACAATCCTTGAGGGGCACAGAGGCTGAAGCAAGATCATTGCTTCCCATGACTCCAGGCGTCCGTCCGAGGTATTCCATTGGCAATGCTGCCTGGTCCTTAACCCAAAGCAGACTGGGATGCCTCTTGACCAAAGTAGACTGGCCATTTGACAGTAGCAACAGGGCAAGTGCTAACACAGGAAAGCTAGTTGCTATGCCCTGGGCCAGGCAGGCACCTGTCCAGAGAAAGAGGCACAGAAACACAGCCAAAGTTAGGCATCTAGGAAAAGGTTTGACTACAGAATTATGGTGCTAATCAGCATGTTAATGGTATTTAGGCACCTAACGCCCACTGATTTCAATGGGAGTTAGGCATCTAAATCCGCTTTGTCCTTAACAGTGAAACAAGGAGGAAGTGAAGGGAGAGGAAGTGGAGACAACTGTGCACATACAAAGAATTCTTCCCTTCTTTTAAACCGTTTTGGTACAGGACCTCATAGGATTATGCAATTTGCATTTGTGGTAGTACACATGGCTACCCCGCCACTACTGATCCTTATACCTGCAGGTGCAGTCACTAGACGGCTGCCAGATTACAGAATATCGTAAAACTCAATCACAAACATGTCTCTGCTGTTTTAGGGTGGTGAAGGGGAGAGAGCAGAAATCCAGCACAGCAATTGAGATTTGCAGTCACTGATCAGTTAGCAGAACCCCTGTTAAAACGTACAAATGTCTTCAGCTGATGACTGCTCTTCAGGCTAATCCACTGCAGTAACCAAGTAGAGGCCTAATCTTATGCTGCCAGAGGAACAGCACAGTACACTAGGATCAGAGAGAGAGAGAGCGCGCGAGCGCAGTTTGCTTTTCATCCTCTTTAGCCTCATTTCACTCCTTTAAGTGTTTCATCAGTTTTCCCACTAGACCATATTAATTTGATGGTTTAGCTCTTAGTAACGACCTCTGATGATTTCCCTCTTTTACACATGTGTGCACACATGTTATTAGTGAGGGCAGGGAACAAAAGCCATCTGAAAGAAATATTTAGACTCAGCTAAATTTGAGTTCTCAGAACAGGAAGTTTCACATGCTAAAAAGCCCTGGGCATGGTTTTCCTCTGGATAAAACCATGCTATCTAGGTCCACACATTCCCTTCTCTTCCGAAGAAGGGGGGACACCAAGTCACATTTCAATTCCATACAAGTTTAACCCAAGATGCTTTCTGCTAAGCCTGCCAATTTAGTGACAGCGCAGCTACATCAAGCCATTTGCATTACTCAGGTTCCTTGACAAAGGCACAGCCATTAACCAATTTCACCATTGAACCCTTGCAATTAGTATCACAGGGAATGCATTTCTGGAGGAATATCCCCTTTGGAAAGGGATGCAACAAATATTCACTCTCTCTCACACACACATACGCACACACACGCAGTTTGGGTCTAGCAAGCCAGCACTACTGTGCAAGAGTCACTCTGCGTCTCTGCAAATGGAGATCCAAAATAATGATGGATGGATTAAAGCACAAACACATGCAAAAAAAAAAAAAAAAGAAAAAAAAAACCCACAACCACCAAAAACCCACCCTCACCTGTAATGATAGAATCAATATATGATTATCCCCACCTAGAATACAGTTTGGTATACCACTTTGGTGTTCTTTAAAATAACAGCTTTATATACAAAAGGTTTCAGAGTTGAGGAGAAATTGTATTCTCTGTGCCCTTTGCAGACAATGCTTTCTGAGCAGCGCTCAGCTATAAATGAAAAGGGCACATTTCACAGCAGGGTACAGGTGCCATCCAGTAGCAGGGCCTCCCGCTGGATTTAGTCAGATACATTTAACTCACTCCTTCAAGCATTCCCGTCTCTCCAAGGAAAAAGATATCCAAACAATGCACTAGGGACTCATCAAAATTGTGTTCTGTGAAGAATAGTCCCTAATGGTAATTCTACACCGAACGTTTGCATAGAAAGAATCAGCTGACAAAATCATTTACCCAGAACACAACGTGTAACTACGTGTACATACGCAACTCATGCATTCTGAGAGCATCAGCCGTGGGGAGACAACTCCTAAAGTTCATCGAGGCCCCCGCTGCGATCAGGGCCCCTTTGTGCAAGGTGATGTACATACAAAGTGAGAGCCCCTGCTCCACAGATCTTACAGGCTAAGCAGACAAGGCAGACAGTGTGTCTGAGGAAACAGAGGCAGAGAGGGGAAGGGATGTGTCCAAAAAGTCAAAGCAGGCTAGTGACGCAACCAGATATTGAACCCAGGTTTGCCAATTACCAGTCAAGTGTCCTAGCCACTAGATGGGCTGTATTTTTAAAATCAGTTCGAGCTTCATTTGCAAGAATAAATGAATTGGTTGAACAAGTTTTAAAATTAAAAAAAAAAACATTCATGCCAATAGCCTGCTTACGCGGTCATCTGGAAGTTTGCAGTTGTGACTGAATCTGCTGCCCATTTAGGGCCTTGACTTACTAGAGGTTTTGATTGAAAAGTTGCTGATGCAAAAGTCCACTTGCCGCATTGTCCACAGCGTCAGACCCTGTGCGGTGTTTCCTTAAGACTTTTGCAGAAAAGAGGTCCCTGGAACAGTGACTGGACTGGGCCACTTCCCAGTTTCACACCCAGGAGTAGCACCCGGGTGCAATGCTAAATCCACTGAGGAGAGCCAGGCTAGCAGAAATATATGGAACAAGAACCCACACTGTACCCAGAGAGATCACACAGAAAGAGAACGCTGCTGCACTTCAAGCTTTTATAAATTAAGGCTGAAGGCCTTTGTCTTTTCAGACTTCACTACAAATGAGTCTGACATGCAACAAGAAACAACATTTTGAGGGTGAGGAACTTTGGTGGGCGGAATTTCTACAAGATTGACTTGTGAGCAGCCTTGGGCCAGATCCTCAGCTGGTATAGGTCAGTATCGACTTCCGTGGAGATATGGCGGTTTACAATAGCGGACGATGGGCCCCAAGGGAGATTTCAACCTGGATATAATGTTACTCTCTAGATCAGCTGAATGCAACACAGATTAGCAAGAAGTGGCAAAGATCCTCATACTAGCAATCCCACCAGTCAGACACCCTTCACAAGAAGGCAGGCTGGCATTTCTAAAAGGAATGCTTTGCACTGTGTTTTGTTTTAGCCCCCTTTCCAAAGGGGTAGGGCTCAGACAGTGAAGGCACACAAGCCAAGCTGGAGTTCATGCAAGTTGCTGCGTTTCTACTGACCAGAGATAACTAGGAAAAGTAAAAGGTCTTGCTTGGATGTCACGTGTCATAACCATACAGCTAAGGGTAGCCTAGAATTCCTGCTTACCTGTAAGGGTTAAGAAGCTCAAATAACCTGGTTGGCACTTGACCAAAAGGACCAATGGGGAAAGAAGATACTTTCAAATCTTGGGGGGGGGGGGAGGAGGGGACGTGGGGAGGGAGAGAGAAGGCTTTGTTTTGTGTGTTTTCTTCGGAAGCAGAGAAGCATCAGGTCAGAAAACTCCTTCTCCTATAAACCATCCTAAAAGTCTTATATTACAAAAATTGAGGGTAAAAGCCAGGCAAGGCGTGTTAGATTATCTTTTGTTTTGCTTGTGAATTTTTCCTTTGCTGGAGGGCAGTTTATTCCTGTTTTTTGTAACTTTGAAACTAAGCCTAGAGGAAGTTCTGCTGTGTTTCTGAATCTTTTGTAACCCTGTAAAGTTATTTTCCATCCTGATTTTACAGAGGTGATTTTTACCTTTTTTTTTTTTTTTAAATCAAATCCTTCTTTTAAGAACCTGACTGATTTCTCTATTGTCCTAAGACCCAGGGGTTTGGGTCTGTGATTCCTTTGTAACCATTTGGTTAGGATACTATTCTCAAGCCTCCCTGGGAAAGGGGGTGTAGGGGCTTGGGGCGATATTTTGGGGGAACAGGAACTCCAAGTGGTCCTTTCCCTGATTCTTTGTTAAAATCACTTGGTAGTGGCAGCGTACCCTCCAAGGGCAAAGAATTTGTGTCTTGGGGAAGTTTTAACCTAAACTGGTAGAAATAAGCTTAGGGGGTCTTTCATGTAGGTCCCCACATCTGTACCCTAGAGTTCAGAGTGGGGAGGGAACTCCGACAATGCTGTTCTGAGAAGCTCACAGAGGCCTTCTGGGAGCGGATTAGAAGGATGTATGGAGTCCACAGACTAACCATTTAACAAAGGAAATCCAAGTGGGTGCTTTTTGGTTTTTCAGTAGGAAATTGCCTGTAAATATACTCAATACTACACATATCACTCATCCATTACCAAACACAACCAACACATATTTCTAACGTTGCTTAATGTGATAGGATCAAGACCCCCAACTCATTTTTGCAGTGGTCCCAAGGAACTGCAGCCACAGTATGACATATGCCACATAATGAAAGATAATAAAAGAATTCAGACACCACAGTGCTGGGGCAGCTCACTAGTGCTTCATTTGACATTGTTAAAATGAATGGTCACCTTCACGCTCTGTCGCACACACACACTTGACAGCTGGACAGCACGTTTCGTTGGAAGATATTACATTCCACTGCAGACACTGACCCTCACAATTCCTCCTCAGGAGCTGAGGGCACAGATCCACTTTATAAATGTAGAAGACGAGGCACAAACTGATATACCCAGTGTATAAGCAAATCACACTGGCAGAGCTGGACACAGAACTGGGGTGTCCTGGTTTTCTTCTCCAGTGACTAGACTGCATTCCTCAATGCCAAATCTCACTTATACCCTCGCTGTTTCAATCTCCCATCCACTCTTGAAGGGAGAAGGACTCCGTTGTGACCTCAGGAAACAAAAAACCCAAGACTTCCAGTGCTGACTTTTCGATGATCTTTGGTGTGCTTTGTTCAAGTCAGAGTCAAGCCTCCTAACCTAGCAGAGAGAAAGACTGGAAGGTCTCCTAGCAAGGATTACGACTGGCCAGGAGGTGTGGCAGTCATTGACTGATGTGTAGATTCTGACTCAGTCCTATTACTTAATCTATAGAAAAACTGGTTTCAGCCAAGAGATAAGTGTACGGAAACAAATAGGAGTCAAAGTGCAGAACCTGTTTCAACACTGCTGTAGATTGGCAGCCCTTGCTCCAGTCTACTAGAACTGAATCCTGTGTTATTTAGCACCTGTCTGACTTGAGTGTTTTGCAATAGCGAGTTACCTACTGGCAGAAATGTGACTTCATAATCAGCAGAGTCAGCCACAACGGGCTCAGTCATCAGAGCACCTCAGCTTTGGGCATTGTAACATGATTTTGCATGGAGCGACTGAATGCTCGACTGAATAGCGGGGTTCCCTGCAATCTTTGGGGTCATTCACTAGTTCCAAGACCATGTAGATTGGCAGAGAAGACATGGGTTTAATGCCTCCTCTGAAGGAAGTTCATTCCCATGCCATCCGTGTCTGGTCAGATTGCCTTCTCTTTATTCCTAATGCTGCTGATGTATAAACACCACCCACAACAGCTTGGCTGTGGACAGGCCATTAACCTTCTCTTGTTAAAGGACAGCTTATGAGCCATCTTCTGCACAATGGGAACTATTTGATGTTTCTCTTTATAAAACAAGCACGACACAAACAGTCCAACTCACCGCGTCTTATAATGGCGATACTGCCATTTGGGGAGAGGATGCTAAGTTACAAATTTTTTTCAAAAACAGGCCCTTATCTCACAACAATTAAAAGCACTTGACATTATTATACACTAACATTACTGCGTTTAAGACATTCAAAAGCTGTTTGGGGTATTTTTATTTTCTATAATACACCCTTTGCAATCTTTTGTGATAATATAATGCAACAAGACATTTCTAAGATGTAGATTTACCATCTCTATGTATTCCTCCTTCCCCTGTACTCTTACCAACTTACACATCCAATTGTGTTTGATCCAAGTAGGGTTGTGTGCAAACACATGCAGAGGATGGCGGGGGAGAGTATCCATGCTATTAGGGCTGGAGGAGATGGGGAGCTGTGTGTGCACTAGGGAGCAAGGGATCTAGTCATTTACATCTTCCCTGGCTTTTCTGAAGGGCAAATCCAAGATTGTGCACTTTGGGTGAAAAGTTCTCCCGTTCAATCAGAAAGCCTACAATAAGCCAAGATACCCATGGGGACTGTACTGAACGCTGTTATCTAGAGTACTTATTCATGGTCTGTATAAAGGATGTGAATCATCCAGTATCTAATGTACCCCATTAAGTGAGGCAGCTAAAGGCATATCCTACAGGGAGGAGTAATCAGTTCTGCTTGATTTTTAACAATTGCTGCTTAAATGAATTTTGTTTTAGCTCCTTAAAAAAAAAGTTCCCAGCTCATTCAGCTTGGTTAATAAAACTTCATTATGGTAGGGATTGGGTTTGTTCTTCTTGGGCAATCTCCTATAGAATTACATGCTACCGTGTTCAATTAGAATGTTAGCAGGGCTGCCAGCTTCCATAGGAGGGGAAGGGAAAGAGAGAGAGAAGAGTTTCATTTTATTTATATAGAGCTATACAAAGAGCTTTTTTGGCTTGCTTTCCAGATCCGTGTCCCTGCTGGGCAATAGGACTTTATTAATGTTTATGATATGGCCTACTTTTGTAATGCAACTCTGTCCCAGTGAAATATTCCATTTGCATCTTAAAGGAGATTTGAGAGGCAGTTCTGCCCAGCCCTCCAGCATACTGGCCTCTGTAATCCTTGCACAAAATCTATGTACTGCATCAACATCTGTGATCAGTGCCTTCATTTGTCTTCTAAAACTACTGAAGGTGTTGGATGCAGCCTCTCCCACTGAGGGATGTAATTTTGAATAATGTTTGTAGTGCTGTAGTTGGCATGGTTTCCATCGATCGCTTCTTCTACAAGACAAATGCAGGCTGTTATTGGAAATCTCAAAGGCAGTCTTTACATTTAGTTTTCTTCCTTAGAATAAAAGCAGTAAAGAAAAAAAGGCACCTATAAAGCCATATAAGGGACACAACTTTAAAAAAAAATCTCATTTCCATATGAAATCCCATCACCTGTCGTTACATGCAACACCTAAGGTTACTGTCACTGAAATAGACTAGAGAAATCCATTTCTATTTTTCAGTTTGTTCACTTAGTGCATAGGTATGTCTCCCTGTTTCCCCAATATAGACAGTTTTCCCTGTTCATACGGGTCTTTCCCACAGCAACAGGGGAGAAGAGGGGGAAACACAATTTTAACAAAGCTGGAAAATTATAATTGTAGAGCCACAGAAGCTGGTAGCAGGACTTGGGAGTAGCAGAATTACCAGATGCTTCTTGGAACTCATTTTTAAAGAGTTAGATTCAAAGCCGACAGCCCTTCGTTAAGCCAGCTTTCCTTGCCCTCTTGTAAATTAACAGCACAAAAATTGCTTGTAATTTTTTTTTAAACTGCCATCTCTAAAAACTCTGCATTCTTGGCATCTCGCCATGTAACTCTCTCTCATTGCTTAATGCACAGACTGAGAATTAACTATTTATCTGTAAAAAGGAAGACGTAAAACAGATTACCTCCCTGAACCATTCTTTCTTGAATCCACTTGGGCTGCCTAGAACGGGGGGTGCATTATGAATTGGTTACATTTGCATCACTGGCCCATACAGTAAACAGCAACGTGATCAATTTGTCTGTGTTGCTTAGGTAGATTTAATACGTGAACTCCCACCTGCCCGCCATTTCTTCTGCTTTCTTGACTGTGCATCCTAAATGAGGTATGTTTCCAAACAGATTGTCTTAAGTGAGATCTGCAGTACAGTCCTCCACTTTTTAAAGTCCTCCACCTACAGCTGAGCAAGCGATGCTTGTTTGTTTAGCTGTGACAGACTGAAGAGTCATAAGGACAGGGATTCTCGACAGACCAAGTGTAGAAGCTCTGAAAACTGGACCTAACCATTAATTCCCATTCTCCAGCTGGTGTTACCAGATGTGGGGGTTTTTTTGTTTCTCTACAGAACACCACACCACAGTACACTATCCCAGCAGCACACAGAGCAGTCACAATGGAGCCCTCTAACAGAGTTTTTGTATAGCTCATCCTCCACCCCACAGAGACACCGAAGAACAGACTGCACTGCAGGGCCCTGGGGAAAAGCAGAAGTGTCACAAAAGCAATTGCTTTGTCTAGCAGCCCCTAAGGGGCCCTGGCAGGAAGAGTGTTTCTGTGAGCTAAAAGAAACCCCCAAAAAAGTTAACACTGCTTTTAGAGTGAGAGAAAGCCACACACAATCACTGGGGAGAGGGGTGAGGGAGGGGCTTTGATTATGCTCATTTATAGAGCTGGTCAAAAAATTGATATATTTTCCAGATAAAAAGTCAGATTTTGACCAGAAACTAGTTTTTGTGGGAAAATGTTTGACAGCAACACTTTTGGCTGGGAATTTCAGAGTGAGCGTTTTTTGGTTCTGCGTTGCATTTTTCACAGTGGGTTTTCAAATTTCCTGAAGGGAAGAAAAAAAAAAATCATGTAAATGTTCCATCTGAATGCGTGCACACCAGCGTGTCCCCCCCCAGAGAAGAGGAGTTTTCTGACCAGCTCTCTGCATTTGCAACTTACAGGTTCCAATTTTAAAGTCTTATCTGTGCCACTTCTTCCATGCCACTCCCCTTGCAGTCCAGTCTTTTGCATCAGCCACCCCATAATAGCCTCAGTCATTGGCCTTCTTCCAGTCTCAACTCTGGCCACCACTCCCATTAATCCACAGTGCAGCTCCATTCCCCTCCAGCTCACTGCAAGCTGCTGTCCCCCAGGGCTAGATCCTTCACCTGCTCACTGCTAGCCCACCTGCACCCCTCCATGCCAGCCCCTTTCAGTTTTAATCTCACTTGAAATGGTCAGAGGCTGGGAGTGCATCCAAGTTTAAATCCAAGTTAAACCAGAACATCTGGGGGGGGGGGGGTAGGAAAAAACAAGAGGAAACAGGCTACCTTGCATAATGACTTTGGGAGTGGCTAAGTCATTATGCAAGGTAGCCTGTTTCCTCTTGTTTTTTCCTAACCGCCCCCCCCCCCCCCAGATGTTCTGGTTTAACTTGGATTTAAACTTGGAGAGTGGTCAGTTTGGATGAGCTATTACCAGCAGGAGAGTGAGTTTGTGTGTGTATGGGGGTGGGGGGGATGTGAGAAAACCTGGATTTGTGCAGGAAATAGCCCAACTTGATTATCATGCACATTGTGTAAAGAGTTGTCACTTTGGATGGGCTAGCACCAGCAGGAGAGTGAATTTGTGTGGGGGGGTGGAGGGTGAGAAAACCTGGATTTGTGCTGGAAATGGCCCACCTGATGATCACTTTAGATAAGCTATTACCAGCAGGACAGTGGGGTGGGAGGAGGTATTGTTTCATATATAAAGTCTGCTGCAGTTTCCACGGTATGCATCCGATGAAGTGAGCTGTAGCTCACGAAAGCTCATGCTCAAATAAATTGGTTAGTCTCTAAGGTGCCACAAGTACTCCTTTTCTTTTTGGGTGAGACCTAGTTTGGCTTAAAAGCTTCATGTTTGTGCAGCAATGGCCAGAGGATTCCCAACAGAAAACGTGGGACGGGGAAGAGGGAGGGGGAGGGTTTAGGGTTAGCAAGAATGATTTTCACTCTTACAACTCCTCTCCTCAGGGATGGCGTCTGAACCCTGGGAGCCTACACTGGGGGGCTAAGCTGGGAGCACATGTTGGAGCAGAGAACCCTTCTCTGTGCCACAGAACCTCACTTTGCTTTTAGCTTCTGGATCTCCAAGGAGATGAATTTCTGGGGCATCTCACTACAGGGTCTTAGCACCCAAGAGCCTGTCATAGTTGCATATCTGTCACTACTAGCATAACAACCAGTAATGCTCAGTAATAAAGGACTTTTAAAGAATCCACAAACAAACCTGTCGTAAAGCCAGGAAGGGGGTGCAATACAGTGGGGAGGATTCCTCCCAGCACCTGAGAAAGATTTTTCTAATGCAGCGATTGTCGTCTTAATTTAGGCACCAAGAAGGCTAAAATCCGTTTTCAGTTACATTGCTACAATTGGGAAGGAATTCCACTTAAGTCATTGATCTCACTGGAAGAGCAGAATGTTGCCCTACAATGCCATATTTGATTCATCCTTGGACGCTGGTTTGCATTTTGGTTGCTCTCTCAAAAAAAAATAAATTGTTCAGCATAGTTAATGTTAAAAAAAAGCTAACCAAAAAGAGTACGAAAGTGTCCTACAAACACCTGGAGACTAGATCCTCTCCTCCAGTTTCTCCATCAGCTCTGGAGCTACTGATGGGAGAATCACTTCTCCTTTTACATACAAGATTGCAATGACTTTCATGCAGAAGCCAGGGACTGTCCCAGATACAGCAATAACAGAGAGGTTACAGGTTTCAGAGTAACAGCCGTGTTAGTCTGTATTCGCAAAAAGAAAAGGAGTACTTGTGGCACCTTAGAGACTAACTAATTTATTTGAGCATAAGCTTTCGTGAGCTACAGCTCACTTCATCGGATGCATACTGTGGAAACTGCAGAAGACATTATATACACAGAGACCATGAAACAATACCTCCTCCTACCCCACTCTCCTGCTGGTAATAGCTCATCCAAACTGACCACTCTCCTTACAATGTGTATGATAATCAAGGTGGGCCATTTCCAGCATAAATCCAAGTTTAACCAGAACGTCTGGGGGGGTGGGGGGAGGGAGGAAAAAACAAGGGGAAATAGGCTACCTTGCATAATGACAGCCACTCCCAGTCTCTATTTAAGCCTAAATTAATAGTATCCAATTTGCAATGAATTCCAATTCAGCCTTTTCTCGCTGGAGTCTGGATTTGAAGTTTTTTTGTTTTAAGATAGCGACCTTCATGTCTGTAATTGCGTGACCAGAGAGATTGAAGTGTTCTCCGACTGGTTTATGAATGTTATAATTCTTGACATCTGATTTGTGTCCATTTATTCTTTTACGTAGAGACTGTCCAGTTTGATCAATGTACATGGCAGAGGGGCATTGCTGGCACATGATGGCATATATCACTTTGGTGGATGTGCAGGTAAACGAGCCTCTGATAGTGTGGCTGATGTTATTAGGCCCTGTGATGGTGTCCCCTGAATAGATATGTGGGCACAGTTGGCAACAGGCTTTGTTGCAAGGATAAGTTCCTGGGTTAGTGGTTCTGTTGTGTGGTATGTGGTTGTTGGTGAGTATTTGCTTCAGGTTGGGGGGCTGTCTGTAGGCAAGGACTGGCCTGTCTCCCAAGATCTGAGAGAGTGTTGGGTCATCCTTCAGGATAGGTTGTAGATCCTTAATAATGCGTTGGAGGGGTTTTAGTTGGGGGCTGAAGGTGACAGCTAGTGGCGTTCTGTTATTTTCTTTGTTAGGCCTGTCCTGTAGTAGGTGACTTCTGGGAACTCTTCTGGCTCTATCAATCCGTTTCTTTACTTCTGCAGGTGGGTATTGTAGTTGTAAGAATGCTTGATAGAGATCTTGTAGGTGTTTGTCTCTGTCTGAGGGGTTGGAGCAAATGCGGTTGTATCGCAGAGCTTGGCTGTAGACGATGGATTGTGTGGTGTGGTCAGGGTGAAAGCTGGAGGCATGTAGGTAGGAGTAGCGGTCAGGAGGTTTCCGGTATAGGGTGGTGTTTATGTGACCATTGTTTATTAGCACTGTAGTGTCCAGGAAGTGGATCTCTTGTGTGGACTGGACCAGGCTGAGGTTGATGGTGGGATGGAAATTGTTGAAATCATGGTGGAATTCCTCAAGGGCTTCTTTTCCATGGGTCCAGATGATGAAGATGTCATCAATATAGCGCAAGTAGAGTAGGGGCATTAGGGGACGAGAGCTGAGGAAGCGTTGTTCTAAGTCAGCCATAAAAATGTTGGCATACTGTGGGGCCATGCGCGTACCCATAGCAGTGCCGCTGATCTGAAGGTATACATTGTCCCCAAATGTAAAATAGTTATGGGTAAGGACAAAGTCAAAGTTCAGCCACCAGGTTAGCCGTGACATTATCGGGGATAGTGTTCTTGATGGCTTGTAGTCCATCTTTGTGTGGAATGTTGGTGTAGAGGGCTTCTACATCCATAGTGGCCAGGATGGTGTTATCAGGAAGATCACAGATGGATTGTAGTTTCCTCAGGAAGTCAGTGGTGTCTCGAAGGTAGCTGGGAGTGCTGGTAGCGTAGGGCCTGAGGAGGGAGTCTACATAGCCAGACAATCCTGCTGTCAGGGTGCCAATGCCTGAGATGATGGGGCGCCCAGGATTTCCAGGTTTATGGATCTTAGCTAGTAGATAGAATATCCCAGGTCAGGGTTCCAGGGGTGTGTCTGTGCGGATTTGATCTTGTGCTTTTTCAGAAAGTTTCTTGAGCAAATACTGTAGTTCCCTTTTGGTAACTCTCAGTGGGATCATAGGGTAATGGCTTGTAGAAAGTGGTGTTGGAGAGCTGCCGAGCAGCCTCTTGATCATATTCCGACCTATTCATGACGACAACAGCACCTCCTTTGTCAGCCTTTTTGATTATGATGTCAGAGTTGTTTCCGAGGCTGTGGATGGCATTGTGTTCTGCACGGCTGAGGTTATGGGGCAAGTGATGCTGCTTTTCCACAATTTCAGCCCGTGCATGTCGGCGGAAGCACTCTATGTAGAAGTCCAGTCTGCTGTTTCGACCTTCAGGAGGAGTCCACCTAGAATCCTTCTTTTTGTAGTGTTGGTAGGGAGGCCTCTGTGGATTAGTATGTTGTTCAGAGGTATTTTGGAAATACTCCTTGAGTTGGAGACATCGAAAATAGGATTCTAGGTCACCACAGAACTGTATCATGTTCGTGGGGGTGGAGGGGCAGAAGGAGAGGCCACGAGATAGGACAGCTTCTTCTGCTGGGCTGAGAGTATAGTTGGATAGGTTAACAATATTGCTGGGTGGGTTGACGGAACCATTGCTGTGGCCCCTTGTAGCATGTAGTAGTTTAGAAAGTTTAGTGTCCTTTCTCTTTTGTAGAGGAGCAAAGTGTGCGTTGTAAATGGCTTGTCTAGTTTTAGTAAATTCCAGCCACGAGGAAGTTTGTGTGGAAGGTTGGTTTTTTTATGAGAGTATCCAGTTGTGAGAGCTCATTCTTAATCTTTCCCTGTTTGCTGTAGAGGATGTTGATCAGGCGATTCCGCAATTTCTTTGAGAGCGTGTGGCACAAGCTGTCAGCATAGTCTGTGTGGTATGTAGATTGTAATGGATTTTTTACCCTCAGTCCTTTTGGTATGATGTCCATCTGTTTGCATTTGGAAAGGAAGATGATGTCTGTCTGTATCTGTACAAGGTTACAGTTTTCTTTCTATATTGGATCTAATTTTAGGCCCTTGAAACAGTCACATTAACTAGCTGAACCTGCCACTCACCAGCAGATGACATACATCAAGTTTGTATGTAACTTTTAGGAGGGAATTGACACTATTAAAAAGATATGCTGCGTGGGACTCTAGGCAAGGCACGTGTCGCCAGGTACAAGTTAAACCCGTGGGATCTTCGGGTCACAACAGTAATAGAAGACAGGCCCTTGGGAACTTGTTTGCCTTGGTAGATACAGACTCCTGGTGCAGGTGGGAAAGTCTGCTCTGCAACATGGGTAACGAATTGCTCCGCTGAGCCCTTTTAACATGCTCACAGTTCAATGCTCACCTTCAATCATAACGTGAAGCAGTTTGAGTGGCATGATGGAAGCACCATCACCCCTGCCTCTCTTTGAGCTAGGAACTCCAGACCATTCATCAAACATCCCCAGCACAGGGGCTGAAGGAGAGAGGGGCCGCAAACGCACTACATTTGCATACTGCTCCTTGGCCTCAAGGTGGCAGTGAAAACTGTATTGAGGGATGGAAACATCCTGTTGGTTACAATGGCACAGGGCACTTTCGAAGGCAGCAGTTTATCCTGAAAAAGAAAAGCCTCACATTGTCCTGAAAGCCCACCAGCACTTGGTGCCAGCAGCTGAGCCCTGGGGGAGCCCCCTTCGCCAGGCGGGAAGCAACAGGGTTTTTTCAAGTTATGTAAGTCGATATTTAAGACCTAGTGAGCTAAAGGAACCAGCTAGCTTACACCAGCATGGAACAGCTAATGGAGAGATGTGACAAATACATGCTAACCCCAAGACAAGGACTAGTCTGTTGCCTGTAGGGAGCAAGGAGGCCTTCCTGGAAAAAGCACAGGGGCTTGTTTGAACTATAACTGTCCACAGATTTTAAGTCTCTATGTTTAATTCAGTTACGACATACATGGGTTATAAAGAGGAAGCTTCCAGCCCTTACGGTGGTAGAAAAAACCTTCCAAATGTAAAGCAAAGCAGCACTGGAAGGTGCAGTTAAAAACACCTCAAGTTATACCTCCAACCTGACAGTGCTTTTTTAGCTGATGAGGTAGGAGCCAGAACAGCCCTTCACATAGGCGGCCGTCCCCCCAGGACAGACTTGGGGAGACTGAAATATGGAGCTGCTCAACCTGGTCTTAAACTTTGAAAAAAATCTCATTCCATCTGTGGGATTTAGACGACTCCTCCTCTGATCTAAATAGAAGGGGTCTGCGTTTCATACACAGTTTGGAAGATTCCATCATGTTCATAACATAAATCTGGAGCTTCCTTGAACAGTTACTTGTGTTTAAAAGAAATGCATTCCACTCAAGATGCATGAAGTCACCTGTCTCAGCAATGAGAGCTATCTTCCATCTCCTTTCCCCCACCCCCCTCTGCCCAGTGTAGTGGCTATACCAGGAGTCGGCAACCTGCGGCATGCAAGCTGGTTTTTAGTGGCACTCTGCTGCCAGCCAAGGTCCCGGCCACCAGCCCCACTCAGCCCGCTGCCGGTCTGGGGTTCCGGCTGCCAGCCCCAGCCAGTTGAGGTCCCGGCCGCCGGCACCACTCAGCCCACTACCAGTCTGGAGTTCCGTCGGGGGGCCCCTGTAAATGTAAAATTTATTTCTGGCACACGAAACCTTAAATTAAATGAAGGCTTGACACGCCACTTCTCAAAGGTAGCCGACCCCTGGGCTATAGTATCAGAGGGGTAGCCATGTTCGTCTGTATCCACAAAAAACAACAAGGAGTCCGGTGGCACCTTAAAGACTAACAGATTTATTCGGGCATAACTTGAGAGGACTCCGTGCATCTGAAGAAGTGGGGTCTTTTACCCATGAAAGCTTATGCCCGAATAAATCTGTTAGTCTTCAAGGTGCCACCAGACTCCTTGTTGTTGCAGTGGTTATAGTGTAACACAGGTGTAAGACTGTTTTGCATAGAGATTTCTGCTCATGACCTGGGAAGAGTCACCTAATATAGCTGACAAGCAGCTGCAGGGCATGGTACAGCAACAGACAGGAGGATATAAATTAAACTAGTACATGCCAACCCTGCATGAAATGCCATGCCTGCCTCCTACAAACTCTTGTTTAAAATTTAAAGGTTTGCGGATTGACACAGTAACAGAGACCACCATGATGTGTAGGTGGATGAAGGAGACTGAGAATGGGGCATTTTAAACCAGGCTTCACCACAGGAGGCATTTTACCAGTGGACAGCATAAAACTGGAGAGAGGCAAGAGCAGTTCCCTAAGATACATTAAAGGCTGGCTTGCCAATGAATCCCTAGGAGTTTGAAAGGCTATAGTTATGTTTTAGAGCATCTCATTTCTACCAATATTAAAGGTCAACAAAACCCACCAATATGGATTTTCAACAGGGCTCAGCTTTATGTCAGCTTCCTGGTTAAATACATTTTCGGTGGATGACACTGGAGTAGGAAAAGCAAAATTTATTCTGTTTATTTAAAACAAAGTCATGGTGAATGCAACCTGTGAGTGAGGTACAGGCTTTCCTACAATTTGACAGGGTTTTCTGGTTTGGGGTTTTGTTTTGTTTTTTTTAAAATCAGCAGGATGTTAACGGTAGTCAAAATATAATCCCAGATTATGCATAGGACAGGTTGACCAAGCAGTGCTCCTGGTAAAAACAAGGATCATCACAGACAGGAGCTCTCAAAAGCTCATCAAAAGAATAACCTCCTCATTCAGCCAAATTCTGCTTCCAGTCACGCTGCTGTAAGTCTAGCATATCATCATACCTATTTAGAAGGATTTATACCAGTGTAAAGGAGTGCAGAATGTATGTACATTAAAGCAAGAATACAGGCTTATGCAATAATAAAAGTGGAGGCAACATCAGTTTCGGATGGTCACATTAGTCACATCTGAGGAGACGGGCTGGCACACATGCCACCAGGTGACCGGTACGCTGAAGTTTTATCCAACGCTTCTCCAATGTACTATAGGAGTGTCTCCTCCATGCATATGGTGTGTAAATAGTGTAAAAATTACTTCCCCTGCCACTGAAATGCAACTGCCTCCGGGACAGAACACAAACAGCTGTTGAACAATGCACAGCAACACTGCTAAGGTTCAAGTCAGTAACGGAGTAGTACCTGAGTGGAAACTGGCAAGAAAGTTTTAGGTAGGAAAAATTATCCAACTGGAATTTTATCCAGGACATGAAGCTAATGCCCCTACTCTTACATCACGTCATGGGATCTCTACATGGTGGAGACCATCCTTTTATATCTCATTCAAAAGAGATCACGTCCTGCAGCCCCTAGCAGCATGCTGGATCACTGGAATAGTACTGACTCTGGACAACAGAGCACCCAATGAATCATTAATGATACTCCCTGCTGAACTGCATACAGCACTTTCTACAAGAAGCACTGACCAGGCCCAGCCTGATTTAAAACTCATTAAATCCTTATTGTAGGAACCGCTGATTTCTAGTGCTTCTGGTTGTGGAGATAAGGAAACAACTGATTGATTTCCATAGCACAGGCTAGGTTAGACGGGTCTGCAGCTGGATAAACACAACATGGCAACTGAAAAATGGGACTTCAGTGTCCGGTTCTGACTGATTCGAAGACAAAACAACTAGTAAGAACACAGCCTGTCTCAGCCACGGAAGTTTTGTTTCAAGAGTCAGCTCGAGTAGATTTTGCTTTTGACCCCAAGCTTGTATAAGAAGAAACCCACATAAACATAAAGCCAGTGAGCCTCAGCTAACTCGGCACATGAGACGGGGGAAAAAACAACACCATATTTTAACTGCTGCTGCTGCTGCTGCATCTTAAAAAGCATTAACACCTCAACCTCTGTATCCAATTGCACCCCAGTAAAACTGGTTGCAAAGCATGACCAGCCCCACAGAAACTGTGGCCATCTTGCTGATATTTCTGCATGGAGAAAAAACAGACGTGTCCCTGGACAACCCCTCATTAAGGCACTGTGCGGTCCGCGGGTGGATTACAAGGCCGCAGTGCTTCTGAAGGAAGTTTTCCTTTGTGGTCGACTGCATGGCAGTGCTATAGAGTTGCCTTTAACACCCCCCCTCCCCCCCCCGGGCAGACTGTGTGTTCCTCTCACTCTGGTATATCTGTAAGATTGCACAGAGAGAGACTAAACAGGACCCCATGGTAAGTGAAACCACACAAGTCAGAGCTGAGCACTTCCTGCTGCCCCCTTTGACCCATCTCATGGAAAGCTTTTCTCAGACATTTTTCGCTACCAATTTCCTGTAGCGAGTCCTGACCAATGATCCCTTTATGCATTAAAAAAAAAAAAAAAAAAAATTCAGCAGTAGCTAGAGAAGCCACCATCTTCCTCCAGAACATAAGAAAAACCTCCTACCTAGGCAAAAGCCTCTGTTCAAGCTTCCACTAACAAACTTCACACAAATTAGCCTTTGTTTTGTCCAACAAAAGGAGGCCCAGGAAAAGAGCTTCCCCTGACTTTCATTTAAGGTTATTTTAACTACAGAACTTATGACTTTTTTTTTTTTTAAATATGCTGCAGTGTAAAGACTTTTCTTTACGCTGTGGCTCCCTGGGAATATCAACACAAACCTAAAGCAATTTGGGCACGTTGTAGTGAAGGGGGGAAAACTGGCACAGAACAAGAATAGTTCTGTCACCCCTGGGGAATTCTAGTCTCATCTTTAAGAGTGTGGAACTAGGTGCATGCAACCCTAAGCCCAGAGATAATGTGCCTCAAAATCTAACTGCCCAAGCAATACAGGCCTTTTAGAGCTGGGGGACGATGGTGGAGAAAGGCAAGGTTCTCTGGTTTCCCCCTCCCCGACACACCCCCACCCCTCCAGTGGAGTTGACCTATACAGCACCCAATCTCTGGAACCCACACGCCAGCTCAATTCTTGGTCCCAGTGTCTCCCATCAGGCTGCATCGATTACAAAACAAAAACATACGTCCAGTATTTTCAGCTTGGCCTTTTGTTGCTAAACCCCAGGAGACCAGAGAGCAACCGCGGCTCAGAGTAACTCCAGCAGTCAGGTGCGGTTTGGTGGGTGGGAAGAGGAGGGCAGGGCCTGACACCCAGCAGCGATAAGAGAGTCTTCAAGGTGGCACTAGGCAGGACCAGCTACAGCCAAGATAGCTACCGCCTCTCGCGGAGGCCGATTAACTACGCGGACGGGCCAAGCACTCCCAGCCACAAGCGGCATCTTCGCTAAAGTGCTACCGTGGTGCCCTGCCCCGAGTCTGGTTTCTTGTTTACTGTATTTCCACTGGCTGCCGGTCCCACTTTCATCCCTCCCCTTTCTTACCATGGCAACCCCTCAGCGGGCCAGTCTCATTCTGCCCCACAGTTCTCCTCCGCGGATCTCTCTACTCCTCTCCCCTGCAGCTGCCTCGGCCCTTACCCAGTCCCCTCCCACCCTTCCTCTACCCCACTTCAACCCCGAGTGCCCCTGTGCTCATGGCCATGCCGACAGCTCCACCCGCGCCCTTCCCCTTTCCCTCAGGGCATGACCTCATTCCCAGTCTCCCCCGGTTCGGAAAGCACCCTGCTCATCATGGGTTGCTACCACAACATACATTTCAGCCACAACTGGCCAGGATGTTCAGCAGGAATGGCAGCCGTAGAGCCTTCCCCACACCCTTCATGACCAGGGGTCTCAAACTCAATTTGCCTTAGGGCCACTGCCAGCCTTCAAATCCTCCCAGCGGGCCACTAATGCCACTGAAGACGGGATTCAGAAAAGAAAACGTTTATCTTGTATTTTTTATTTCGAATTTCTTAGAAATAATGAAACTGTCATACGACGTTATACAATCCTTCGCCTGCCAGAGAGTTTATATTGTTGGCCAGACACCTGGCAACGCTTCGGCTCTGTCTGCTTGTTGATGTTTGGCCTCCATGACGGAGCCGTTGACACCTTCGGGCTGCCGCAAGGTGGGCGTCAGACCGTTGTGTTCGGGATTTTGACTTGTTTACATTCATGGTGGGAAAAAGTGATGCAGCCTCCATGCCTGACTCTGCCCAGGGACTAGTGATGGTATCGCTGTCCCTCGCCCCCCGCAGCTCCCATTGGCTGGGGGAGGCGCCTGCAGCACGGCTGCCTGCGTCTCTCCTCTGCGGGCTGCAGTGGGGAGGTTCTCAGGCCGCAGATGGCCTGCGGGCTGGGACTTTGAGACCCCTGTTCATGACCATGCTGGCTGAACAGGGGTCATTTAGTACCCAAAGAGCAGTGGGGAGTCCAGACTGGCTGGCTAAAGCAGTGGGAAGTCCAGATAGGCTGGTTTTAGGCTCACTGGGAGCTGCAGGACCGCAATAAAATAAAAATAAAAAAGGGTCAGACAGTAGAGGAGTCCAGCTTGGCACGCAAAAATGGTGGGACCTGAAATCAGTGGCCAATTGCAAATGTTCTGGCCTAAATGCCTAGCTATTAGATTCTCACAGTAAGCTAGTAGCATCTGGGGAATAACTCCTACTACCAAACCCATGCTGGTTTCCCCTTGTTGCTGTTCAGAGGACACTCTCTAGAACCATCCTTAAAAATACTGAGAGGTGCAAGGCCTCTGGTACTGCATGATGGAAACTATCTGTCAAAGGAGCGAAGAATCAAGGGGAACCAGGCCTAGAAGGAGGATTTAAAAAAAAAACCAAAACAAAAACGGGTCAGTCAAGTATCAGGAAGGGAGTTCCCTTGATAAAGTTATAACAACTGAAAGGATGGAGAACGCTCACCCAGGGACGGAAGCTCAAGGGAGCTCTTTGTTAATCAGAGCACTGAAGAGGAAGATCAATTAAGAGGCACAGTTCTGAGTCCCTCTTCCTAAAGCCTCCTCACTCCCAAACGCTTTCCGCTACTTCAAACGCTGAACAATTGCTTCAAGCTGCAGCTCGCTCTCTCACCCACTCCTTCCCCCCACCTTGCATGATCCCACTCAGATCTCTACTTTCATCGCTCCCACTCACCGTGGGATGGCCTGTGCTGCTTAAACTTCCATATTTAAAGCTGCTTCAGGAGGCTTCATTTCTTTTTAAAATTGCATTAAATTGTTCCATTAGTGTCAAAAAATAAATAAAAATTCAATTCACTTGTTCGCTTTCTGGGGCACGGGGGGGGGGGGGGGCAGTTATACAGCAACCCGTACCTGCCATGACAGATATTCATTTAAAGCCATTTGTCATATTTCGTCCAGAAGTCAAAAGTGACTCTTGCATGACAAGTCTCTATTCACTTTAGTCAGCACTGACTCCTAGATGTATGATGAGAGTTACCCTATATAGAAGCACGAGTTAGGAATAGAAAGATACTTGTCATCTCATCCACCTACACTCCACTGGCCTCTGCAGCATGTTCCCGAGGGTTCTGTCCCAGCTAGCTGTATTAAGAGCCCTGAGCAATGGTATTTCCACTACCTCCTTTGCAAGTCTGTGACACAGTCCAGCAGTCCTCGGGGCAAGGAAGTATTTCCTGATCATTAAGTTATTATAGTGTTATGGTACCACATGGCAGCCCCAGGTGGCGACCAAAGTCCCATTGTGCTAAGAACTGGGGAGCACACGAATTCCCAAATTCAAATAGACAAGACAAAGCATTATGACCGGCATTTTATAGACGAGAAACTGAAATACACAGATTAAGTGATCTGCCCACAGCCACACAGGGAGTCTGTGTTGGTGCTGGGAACCTAACCTAGCTCTCCCAAATCCCAGCCCAGTGCTTTAACCACAGAGCCACCCTTCCTCTCCAAAGTCTTCCCTTTGCTCAAGTCATCCTATTACCGCTACTGGAGACCTGGACCACTGAACAATGCTCTCCCTCCCCCGTATTCTCTCGGATTCCATTTCTGCTTCTTGTCAGAGCTGTCTCCCCCCAGCACTAAGCGGGCACCGTACCAGCCTGTTATTTTATAGGAGTCAGATGGCCCCACCAAAGATCACCGCCTCTTTCTTTCTGGGTTGCTTTGCTTGCTTTTGGGTGGTTGATCTGGCCACTGCCTGCCTCTGCAGATTCACACTCCAGCAGGCCTGTCTTTGCCAGAGGAAAAAGATACCCTTGCTGAGACCTAGGTCAAATTGGACTGGACGATCCTATATATTTTTCCACCCTCCTCCTCTGCATCTATGCCAACCATGGGCTCTGCTCTTGTGATGGGGCCTCCCTGCCTAGCCTTTCAACATTCAGGTTCCTAAATGTATCTCCTAATTGCCCAGCCATTCTGCACTTCCTCACTTCCCATGTGCAAACAATGTGAGTTCCACAAAATGGCCCTGACTGCCAGAGAAAGACTGTGGAACTCATTGCCACAGGATTTCACAGAGAGGCAAAGAACTTAGGAAGATTCAGTAAAGGACTGGACAGTTATAATTAGCGATAAGGTTTTGGCTGGGATATTAAGGCTCAGGCTTCAGTGTTTCAGTCACAGATTACCCCAAATCTTAGTGAAGATGTAGCTGGTACTGGCCACTGTCAGAGACAGGATACTGAGCTAGCTGGACATTGGGGCTGATCCAATCTGCCGATCCCTATATTCCTAAATACAGATGTGCCTTTTCAGCATACAGAGCGTGTGAACCTGCACCAGCAGGAAGAAAATGGCCTTGTACTCCCCTTATTACACCATTAGCCTCGCAATTTAACCCAGGCAGGCAACCAGAATAGACAGGGGCACAGCACGTTTTCAACCAGGAGAAAGTGTTCTTTTCTGCCTCCACCCCTAGCTTGCAGGATTTTTTTTAAAACCCACTTATTCACTCAGGAGGCTGCGAAGCCACAGAGGAATTCATGACACAAGTTTAACTAGACACTTGAGATTTAAAAATTAGAACACACTGACAGGCCATCAATGTACGTTATGGTGTGACTGCTTGGAATACTCTAAAAAAAGTTAAACCAACTTACATATTAACATTTGAAAGTCAGGGACAGTGTCTCAGCTCTCAGTCCCTTCAGCTGAAGCATTCACACGGAGAGGAAGGAACTGGACAGTCACTAACTTTTGCCCTATGCCAAAGAGTTTTGCAGTGAAAGCAAGAGGGAGCCTAAAAACTTAGAGAGCTTAGAACACGTGACTCCAGCAGCTAGCTCCGCTCTGGAGAAGTTCATCACACCAGCCCTGGCAGAGCTCTCACTGAAGACAAACAAAAAAAAAAAATTGCTGTCCCTGGCGCTTGTGTGAATTCAAAACAGCTCAGATTTATTCCCAGATTCATAGAATCCTGGAAGTTAGGGATGGAAGACAACGGATGTGGTTGCAAGTCCAAAACACCCCACTGGGCAGCACCAGCTCCCCTCTGTTCTATTTTAATGCTGCCAGCATGCATGTTTTTTTCCATCTAGTGACTGGTCTCACTAGAGGGTTAATCTCTAGTACTGCTACTAGCATAGTCCTTGAGCCCAAGGGATGGAGTTCCATACTGTGCTGCTAAGGGTACAACGTGCAAACCCTGCTGCCGGCCCTTGGGGAGGGAGGGGTGACCACACAATCCCTTTGGGGAGGTTTCTGTTCATCACACTTTGCTTGACACACCATGGAACCTTGCCTTCAAGCTCCTGGGGGTTTTCAGCTCAAACCGTGCTATGCACAGCTCACTCGTCTCAGACCCAACCTATCCACAGCACCCAGGAGCGGTTCCAGAACGGCCTGCCACACCCTCAGTCGGCGTAGCTTCACTGCGGTTAACTGGGAGAGGGGAAGTCAGAGCTAAGTCCATTTATACCAACTGAGAAACTAAGCCACTGGCTTCTCCCAAGGGTTCCCAGCATAGAAACGGCAATTTGGTGCAACTCTCACAGCAGTACAGATGTTTCACAAGCGGTTCACGGGCTGCTCAACACACATGCCCGCGGATTGTCCCCCTTCCTGTGTTCACCGCACTCCAAGCCTTGCTCGGCATCTGCCCTCCGCCAGCCTAGACCCTTCCCTGCCCCAGCCTTGCTCTTGCCTCTGAACCAGCCCTGCTCCTACCTCCTGTGACTCCAGTTATGACCCTCAGCCCTGATTCCTGGCTCTGACTCTGTCCAGACCCCATGGCTCTGGCATTCAGAGATTGACTCTGGTGCTTACCTTCAGGTCCAACCACTAGGCCTGACACCTACAACCCGGTCTCCTCCCACCCTCTCACAATACCTCCTTCCTAGTTTCTCCTCTGGTTTCCCATTTTGTTGGACATGAATTTTACATCTAGCCTCCTCTTTGAAGGTTCTGCAGACAGCCTTCTCCATCTCCTACTCTTGTGGCCTACGAACAGCTCCGTCTCAGTGACGCCGCAGTCTCCTTCCCCCACTTATTACTCCATGCTGCTTTCCTCTGCCAGGAATAGTCTCTCCTAAAAATCAAAAATCTCACTTATTCAGATGCTCTCCAACCCCCCAACCCCTCCCCCCCCCCCACGCTTCCTTCTGTTCTTTTCACTTCACTCACACTGCAATGTAGATAAAACAGTATGAAAACCAAGAAGAGCCAATGAATGTTGTGTCTCAAAACTGTTTTGATGGAAAATTGGGGTTTCCACTAAACGAAGTTTGTGTAAGTTTCTGCTTTGAGGAAAAAACTGATATTTCATCAAACAGCACAAACGCCTGAAAACCAAAATGGCTCAAGTCTGATATTTTACTGAAAAGTTAACATTTTTCCATGAAAAACCAACAAAATGAATTAAACTTTCATCTGTCAACATTTTCCTGGGGGGGGGGGGGGAGGGGGAGGAGGGAACCCACAATTTTCCAACCAGCTCTCCTAACAAAACACATGCTAAATGTAACTGTTAACTTGTTATTCCTTGCATTTTGGTCCTCGCCCTCCCCACTTCATCTGTCATTCTGTCCGTCGAGATGTGCCTTAGAGCACAGACCATGTCTTGCCTGTCAAAAACACCTGGCACACCACTGTCACCAGTGCATAAAGACAGTTGACATGAAGATTTCATGAGACCTCAGAAATACTGGAGAAGTGTTTCAGTGCTGGAGGTATAACAGCTACCAGTTCCTTTAAAGTAGCTGACAAGGGCCACTAGGGATGCTGTCAATGCCCAGGCAGAGAGACAAGTGACCCTGACCTAAGAGGTCTAACGACCTCCAGTCTTTAACTATGGGTGGCCACTAAACAGGGGGGTCAAGTAACATCTTTTATTCTGAACTAAGGATCAAACACAAAATGAAGAGGACCTGGCATGTTGCAAATTGATGAAAGAAGGAGATCTACAGATGGAAACCTTTGGGGTAGTTTTCTTTTAAAAATAAAAAATAATAAAAGGGCTACCACAGTAACACACCAGGCCCTCACCCGCTACATAATCCATTGCAAGGCTATTTGCATATACACAGTTCTGGGATCCTGAACATCCCCTGCTCACACCCACCGCCCAACAATATTCCCCGACAAGCATGAAGCTAGTTTGGTGTGTAACACTAAGCATCACCACCTCTCCCTGCTCCGACGTACCCGACTATGAGACTCCTACAGTTTCATCACCCTGCACCTGACACCAAGGAGCCATGAAAACAATACTGCAGTGAAGAAAAAGGGTCACAGGCATGGCTAGCTGCCGGCACCATCGTCTATAGTAACTGCCTACTGAATGCTACATCCCAGACTCATGACACAGTGCAGCATGGCCAGCAGGTGCTTTGTACAGGGGTCAAATTCCCGCCACTTCATCAGAGGGATCTTGTACGCAGAGCTGGCCACTGTCAGAGATGGAATATTGGACTGGGTAGACCTCCTGTCTGGCAGTCCCTACGTATCACAGTCCAGAAGCATAGAAATTCAGTTCCCTATGGACTTACATCACCAAGCCACAAACATGTGTTTGCCTTTAAAGCAACTAAAATTACAGAAGCTTACAAGAGAGTGGCAGGGGGCGGGGAGAGACCCCCTCTCAAGTTGTTCCAGTGTCTGTTGGGAGCAGGTTTAGGCATCGTCTCCAATCTTGGATGGCAACCACCGATGCCAGGGGTTCTCAGATCAGCTGTCTGAAGTACATCACCACTGCGTTTCCTTCACGCAGCCCAACTTTAAACCTGCCCTCCATCCTTCGCTGAAGTCTTGGGGGAAGCCCAGGTCACACAGTTACTCTAAAATTTAAAACAGCTGCTCCGCAGAAGTAAACATTACCAAGAATACTTAGTAATATCACACCTCTAGCTTTTTCTGTTCTGCCCCTTTGATATGGAGTCATGTGTTCAAGGAATCAAACATGGAAGTGAGTCAGCAGAGAAGTTAACCACATGCAAAGAACATAACTAGTACTACACTTCCGAGTGTACAATACTCGCTCAAACCCGTGACACTCTCCAAACTATTCCTGTGTTCTGGTTTCAAACAAACCCAACTGCACAGGTGGGGGCTGCAACGAACCCTGGGGCACGAATACAACGCACTACAACAGAACTGGAATTGTATGCACATTTTGGGTGGCATTTAAGATCTTATTAATAAAATTAGGGTTCAGGCAGCGGGGAACCACATTCCCTGAATACCTCCAAAGCTCGGCTGAAATGGAGCCGCAGAGCAACTTTGCTTCAGCCTTGCTAAGTTGATGCTTTCTGCAAGAGCAAAGCCCCAATCAATGGAAGCCCAGTGGACATAAATTGTCAGTGAAGCAGGATTTGGGAAGGGAGAAGGGGAATGGCTGCTTTTGAATTGCATACATCAGTGACATGTTTACATGCATAAATAAAGCAAGTAAGCAAAGTCAAATTCAGTGCCCCTCTCTGGTATTTATACGGCCCCTGTCACCCTAGTATCAGGGCCTCTCACAGTCATTAATACATTTATATTTCCAACATGCTTGAGGCAAGGAAGTACTACTATCCCATGTTACAAATAGGGATCTGAGGCACAGAGAGTGCCCAGGATCACACAGGACATTTGTAGCATAGCAGGGAATTGAACTTTGGTTATTTCCATTGTCCTAACCGAGTGTCCTAACCACTAGACCATCCTTTCTCTCACCAGCCTACTGCAGATTACAGAGACACCAGGCCAAGTTCACCTCTGGTATAAATCCATTTACATTTAGATTTATTGCTGTACATTAAAACATGATTCATTAGATACACTGTAGCTTATTTGCAAGGCAATAGCACAGATAAAAGAGTTCAGTTCTTAAAACTGGTGCAGAGAATAAAATGAATGTTCTCCTAAAGAACGTTGGGAATTTCTACTAATTGTCACCAATATGGGATAAGACTACATCATGGAAGGAAAGCTCGATATCCCCAAAAGTGGCTCCAAGGACCTAGGCAAAGTAGTGAGAACATGAACATCACAAGTGGCCTATGGGAAGAAGGGCTTTTAAACAGTCACTGGATATTCATGCCAACTGGAATTGAACAGCAACTTACTTCAGAAATAGGGCAATTTAATAAAATTTATGTAAATTAGGTTGCATATCCAAAGTATCTTTCAGAGGGCGCAGGAGTAGGGGGAAATGCAACTTCTTATCACTAAGATCATGAAAACTTATGCTCAAATAAATTTGTTAGTCTCTAAGGTGCCACAAGTACTCCTTTTCTTTTTGCGGATACAGACAAACACGGCTGCTACTCTGAAACCTGAAATAGGAAGGTTTTAATCTATTTGAATGTTCACTTTTCTGTTCATGGGAAGTTCCTGTCAGTTTGCTGCCCTGCTGCCAACCTAAAATGAAATATAGAAGAGAGGAAGCAAATGCAGTAAGTGCGACTGAGATGTGACAGGTCAGGGAGTCTGGTAGATCTTGCCAGGAAATGGCTTTTGCAAGATTTCTTCAAATAAATCCCCACAGGACCCAAAACATGGCTTTTCAAAATGTCTAAGACATAACAGGAAAAAATTCCTTCTAATGTGTATGAATTCTCCAGCATTTCTTTGGTATTATTCAAAATACACTAATGAAGATTGCTTCCCACTGAGGAAAATGCATTAGAAGGCAGCTATACTGGAACTAGTGGCTAAACAGATCCTCATGTAACTAGGGGATATGGACACCCAGAAGCTAGATTCCACCAATAGATTTTGACAGAAAATTGCACAACTTATAACTGGACACTTAACTAACATCACAAGACAATAAATAGTGCTTCTAAATTTTAGACACACTGACCTCTTATTACTTCAGAACATCAACCCAAGCAGTCACTGTAGTTTGAGCTTTGACCCAGCTGAAGTGCCCTAACTGTATGCCTCTGGATCAGAACCACTGCAGCTGCGGTAAGTGGCCCAGTTCTTCCCCAAACTGAACTCTGTGGGGCATGAAAACGGCTACATTTCAGGCCAGGTAGGGAAGAGTTAGGAACAAACTGTGGACTTGCAGTTGCCATAGGCTGGTGGCTCCATTAAGGACTAAAGACAAAAAGACAAAAGATGACAGCATTGCACTGAAGAGGCAGATGTTCTGGAGGAACAGGTGGTGTTCACATCTGAATGGCCAGGGGGTGAGGAATTTGAAAACCACTTTGGAAGAAACCTATTGATGTTTTCTGCTATATCAGGAAAATATAGTGCAATACAGTGCAAGCAAGCAGCCTTTAACCCGCTGGGCACAGCCCCTTGTTAGAGCTCTGGAATACGGATTCCATTTGAGGCACATTACTCTTCGCCGGTCACATCACATGAATCCAGTTTCACCATTTTCATGGTCATTTCTCCAGTGCAGAGATCTTGTAACAAGTGCTCTGTGGTTCCGCCCCACCAGAGCAAAGGAGTCATTCTCTCACCCAATCAAGGGATTGCAAGGGTTGTGACATGTTCCTGAAATGGTTTCTTAGGATTCGATCCTGCCTATGTTTAAGTAAATGCTTAATTTTAAGTGGGTGAACAGCCCCTGAACTCAGTGGGACTGCTCCCAGGCAAGGCCTTTGGCTGTAAGCTTTGGGTATCTTTGTATTAACTGGCGCTCAAAGACACAATGGCCCTTCAGCCTGACTGGGGCCTCTGCATGCTACAGTAATACAGAGAGAAAACATAGCTAGTGTTTAAAGCTGCAGCGGGACGAGCCTTCATCAGGGGAGTGGATTGATAACATTTGTAAAAGGCAATCTGGTAACAGTCTTGCTTGTTTTGGCAGAGGAGCTAAAAAGGAATGACAGTAGCAGCCATTCAAGACCCATGCACTTCCATAATTAGCAACCTGCGCTGTGACCTCCATGGACAAGACGGAAAGGCGAGCTCGCCCTGCAGCTGTGACACTTTACAGCGTGCTTTCCACAGCTCACACTATTGTGCAGCATACAAAGGCTGATAGCCAAAGAGTTACACATCACAAAACACTACAGGGGACAAGCTCCCTTAGGACATGCCACGGTGACTGCACGATACCAAGTTACAGCAATTGTCGCAGCTGTATTGTCTTCACACCGACCTGGCAGCCAACAGTCACACTAGACACATCATGCCCTAATGCACGGTTGCGGGTGCCCTGTGTGGCGACTGCAAAGAGCCTTATTGACAGTATACAAACCAAACCCCGCTTTAACTTCCCAGCTTGTAACAAGCCAACAAGAGCATTGCCCTTAAACAGTACAACAGCTTCTGAGGTTTTACAAAACAGGTGTGCTGTAAGGCTTAGGACAGAATCCTCCAGGTCTCCACTCTTCATCTCCTCGCTATTATAAAGTGATCATCAATTCTGCCCTTTGCAAAAAGCCCCTTCTGACTTGTGAAAGCACAACTGAAGTGCTGCATGGAACCACATGTGTAATTACACTGAGTTAGAAGAGAATGGCCTGAATCGGCAAATGCACAATGGTCAAAGTGACCCACTCTATAAAATGCAATAAGTTACCCAGGTAACGAGAGTACTAAACCTCTGTATCAAGCCAGAAAATATGGGGGAACACTGCAATATTGCCAACTGCAAACATACAGGCTATGCACCTATGAATTACTTAAATACAATTTGGGCAGGGGGAGTTCCCCTTCTTGCTTGAGGCTTTAGGGATCGTATTTTCAAAGTGTTTCCCCACAACCATGAGATCTTAAGACTTTTTAAAATTAAAGCAGTGTCCCAGAACTATGTCTGACTCTCAAAGATCTGGGGCTTTGAAAAAAAGCCAAACCACCTAATGCAAGGCGAAAGCTGAGAGATCTAGCAAACTCCTGATTTCTATGGGGCCAGGATTTCACCCCTGGTCATATAAAATACATATTTAGGAGCTACTGAACCATTTGTTAAAGAAGTGGCTAGAGAATCATTTATTTGAATTGCAGTAGTGCTACAAACTCCTTGCCCAGGATCAGGGCCCTATTGTGCTAATCACTGCACAAATTAAGTAAACAGTTTAATTCCTGATTCTGTGGGTATCACCAGTCTGATCATGAAATCTTCAGAGCGTTGGTCAAGATACGGTCTAACCAGGGTAGGACAGCAAATCAACTGAAATCAACAGGGTTAACATCAGGATCTTGAACCAGGGATGAGAGCAGTCGGCTGATGGGACACCTGAGAACCCTGCAGAGCGTCTAGTTTAATCATGTAGGCAGAATTGTGACAGCAGCCACGCTCATTTATGGAAGAGAACTACAGTGTCACACCCAGGATGGGAATGGACAAGTGGCCATTTCACTGGCAGACTAGGAGTCCAGAGTGATCAGTGGTTTATATGCCAAGATTTTTTTTTCCCCAACCCCAACTATTGCAGCACAAGAATACAGGCGGAAAAGAGAGCGCAGCAATTACAAATAAAACCAGGCTCGATAAAGAATCCTGTTTTCCCCAAGAGAAACCATCAACAGCCAAATGGAAAGGACTCACAACGGTGGCTGCTCTATTTCTTTCGTCACCTAAACCATGCTGCTTCCCCTCTTCAAAAAGATTTACACACATACAGCCATAAAAGTGATGGCTGAGAAGTTACAAGTGCTCACTGGGATCTGCCAGGTTCAGGCTGAGCAGAAAATGGAAACGTTTCTTGCCGACCCAGCACCCGAAGGTTCCCTCCCCTTGGAGACACACTGGCACAGCACTCAGACACAGGGGCACCGTCTCCTCGCCCGGTGTCATGGACACATGCAAAGTAGAATCAGACAGCTTCTCCCAACT
Source organism: Caretta caretta (assembly GCF_965140235.1). Taxonomy (NCBI): domain Eukaryota; kingdom Metazoa; phylum Chordata; order Testudines; family Cheloniidae; genus Caretta; species Caretta caretta. Next base: position 2,937,677 of record NC_134215.1, read on the forward strand.
CCAGGAGAAACAAGAGTGAAACATCCTCTGAAGTATGCCAGAGAGGACAGCCCACTCGCTCCCAAGTGATGGTGTCCCCTAGATCGGAGGTAAAGATGCTGCCATGAGTCCACATGGAGAAACTCTTCCCACTGATGTGCAGTAGCAGTTTAGCATCATTGTGGTTTGTATTAGGGTAGCCCCTGAAGGACTCAATCTAGATCAGGGCCCCATTGCACCAGGCATTGTACAGGCCAGGTGCAAAAGACAGTCCCTGCCCCGAAGAAATTACAGTCTAGGCAGACAAGTTTGATCATCCCCATTTCGCAGAGGGCTGTGGCACTGAAAGGGTAAGCGACTTGCCCAAGACCAGACATGGAGTCGGGCAGAACTAAGAACTGAACCAAGATCTCCCGAGTCTGGGTCCAGTTCTTTTCCACTAGACCATCCTTCCTGTCTAAGGAATTTTCTCCCTCTTCTACCATAGAGGAGGAGTGCTGCTCTAACAGTACTACTGCAGAACAACAGAACACTGACCATGGGACCGAAGAGGGGCTCCAGAATCTGCATTCCTGAGCTTTAAAGAGGAGAGTGTCAAGTGCCAAGAAACACAAACCAAGTCTGCGAGAAGTTTGCAGCATTTTGTCAAGTATGGGACAGTTCCGGCAAGCCCAGAGGTTGTAATCCTAAGTATTGCTGTAGACCAGAGCATGCAGAAGCAGCGGCATATGAAAAAGCTCACATACAAATTATGTATATCACTAGTTACGTTTGTATGTTCATCAGAAGCTAGCAGCATACATCAAAGTGCTGTTTGGGACCAGAAAAAAGAGAAAGCCGAGAATATTTTCTTTTGATAAGGACAACATCCCCCCCGGCCCCGAGACAGTCCTGTATGCAAAATCTTGTCAGAAAGAAGAGTGAAGCAACTTTCACTTCCTTTTGAGCTAAGAAGTGAGGGCCTAACCTCAAAAGTTTTGGGTTTTTTTTTAAACTTTCCTTCATCCTGTAGACAGCCAGGAAGAGCCTAACAAATAAGCACTGAGACAAGAAAGGATAGTGTTGAAATGTAACTCTGAAGTTACCTAATATACCAGCCAAGACCGAGACCCACTGGGAAACAAAGCAAAAGTGATGGATAGTCAGGTTAACTTTGTATTGATGAGGGTAGTGAAGGCAGGACAGGAAATTAAGAGTGTACTGCACAGAAGTCATAACCAGCCCACATGCAGAGACACAAAATAAGGAGGTTGATGAGTTTGCTGGCAACATCCATATGGATTCACATTTAATGCATGTTCTTCAGATTTATGCCAAGTATGAGCAATACTGTACTGAACAGGTCAGCCAGCTAATCCAACCTCCTAAATTGAAATATCAGCAAAAAAACCAGCAGTATTTGTATTACCATTAGATTCCTTATTAAGGCATCACTGCAAGGATACATGGGGCAGGTGGGGGAAGTCTGTACTACAATGGATGGTATCTGGAGACGGGCAGAGGGGGAGAAGGGAAAGGGTCCCAGACAACCCACAAACAGAAGGACCATGTGTCAACAGGGCCATTGCTCTGAGCAAGCTCCACAGAGTGTCTGGAAACAGCACTCTTGCACATTTTCCACACTTGGGAGGCAGGACTTTGAGTCAGTCCCTTGGCTGCAGATATTATGCTCACCATCCCAGGAGGGGAGGGAAGAGAGGGCATGGTGTGCTAACCCCAGTGCTCAGTCAGTCATACGAGTGTGCGAAGATGTACCTTCCCCACGAGAGGCTCTCCATAGCCATTAGAGATGGTTTACCCCCAAATTAAATATATAATGAACAGCAGCTCTTGATTTCTCTCTCCACCACACACACCCCCTCAACCTTCATGTGGAAGGGAAAAGTGGCAGTCATATCCTTTCAGTGCCCATGAAACTGCCAGGGAAGCCAGTTCTGACGTAATTATGGGATACTTCTCTATCAGCATTGCACTGGCACCTCCAATTTCTCAACCAGGATCAGAGCCTTCCTGGGGTAGGTGCAAACAGGGATAGCATTCCTGTCTCAAGGAGTTTACAAACTAGGTTAGGCCAAATTGCAACAAGTCCAAAGAACAGGAGGAGTATTAAGGTAACAGCACCGGGAAGAAGCGATTACGTAGGGCAAGTGCGTGCGGATCTCAAAGATTCCGAGTCAGAGTTGAGTTTGCCTTTAATGCCCCCCCCCCCCACACACACACACACAAAACCAGTTGTATGTAGATAAAACATGTCAGAAGCCCCTTCATCAACCCAGTACTGCTACTGCAATGGCCAGGCTTCAGAGCACCCCATTACAGCACCTCTGAAGAGTGGATTAAGACAGCTGTGCGTGCTTTGCACAGAATCCCTACACTAAGCGTTGATTTGACGCACGTTCTGCATTGTCTCCCAGCAGAGCAGTACATGGGTTTATTCTCTCCAGCTCATCAGGGAATGGCCAGCCACACTCCCAAAATACAAAAATAAAGAGGCTAATAACTTCAACTAAAAGAGAAGGGTAATTTAGGCATCTCACTCTCTGCCACTTTCTACGGCTATTTGTGCCACTGTTTTAATATGGTATTGAACAAGACTAACTAAGAATGGCTCCTTGTCTAACAACCATAGCAACACAGGTGTTTTCACTAGTGACAAACCCAGCCTGTTCTATTAAAGGACATAAACAGCTTATTGTAGCTGTTGATTCTGTTGACACGCGCTCCACAGGGGTTATCTGAAATGCTGGGCCACCAGCCTTCTCAATTAAGCTGCCCGCTTTCCATATAATGGCCAGGCAGCTGTAATACATTAGGGCCCAGGGAAGCAAATAAAACCTAATTGGGACAGGACCAGAACTCACAGTAACAGCTTAATTGGAACTGAGCCCTCATGTGCAGCAAACCTCCAAAAGGCTGCTGCAGAGCAACTCGAGGCCCGCGCTCTCCTGAGTTATATGAAGAGGAGACAAGGTTCTGTGCTATACACCTGCATTTAGCCCAGGGCACCCACCGACGAGGCCCTGATTCTGGAAGGCACATGCTTAGCTTTAACGAGGTCTATTGACATCAGTGGGCCAAAAGGCCATGCGTAGAGTTCAGCATGTGCACAGGTGCTCTCCTGAATCAATGTTGGTCTGTACACCAATGTTGCTCAGTCACTTACTCCTGGGAGGATTCCGCATCACTGCACACAAATAGAATTCATGTCCCCTGCAGATTTCTGCGCTTCCCTGCAGAAAAATTACTTTCTGACAGGGAAGCACAAAAAAAGCCGCAACAGCATCATGCACCCCTCCCCATCAGCGCAGGCACGTCGTTTTGGACACCTGGAGCATCCAGCAAAGAGGTAAATCGTTGCCGGGGGGCATGGCTGGGGAAGCCCCGGCCAGGGCCTTCTACCCTGTGCCAGGCTCAGCTGCTACTCCAGGCAGGGCTGGGGAGAGGGGGAATTTCTCTTCCCCTGCATGGAGCATCCTCTGTGCTCATTAAACAATGGAGCCTTTTGCAACAGGATTTTCAGCAGTTTACTGTTGCAAAAGCTCTGAAGTCTGTATTTCCCTTTTATCACCACAAGTGCTTCATTGAGAGAGTGTGCAAAAAATAAAATATTGCACACAAAAAAAAACACCCACTTCCAAATGTGCCTTACGATTCCCTAGATATACACTTGAGGGGTTTAGTTTCTTCGGAGAGAAAAAAAATACAAAAAACCCCCACAACATTTCAGTTTAGTGTTGAAGAAGAGTGCTGAACTGACACGAGCTAGTTCTTCTAACCACAACATAGTGGGATGTGTCTCCCATTCCCAGCATAAGTAGCACAGGTGGCAAAGGTCAATGCTACTGTGCAGATTTTAAATGGCACCCCCTGAATAGCGGGGGTAACTTCCTGTAACCTTCATACACTCTACCCTCCTCCTCTGCAAGGGAGCCTCAGCCTGCCTGAGGCAGACACCCATAGCAGCCTGGCAGAAACTCAGTCTGATGCATCTGCCCACCATGCAGCAAACAGGATCCTCGCTGCCTGGTGACCAGTTTTTCCACGTATGCATCACATGCATTTCTGCGGTGGAGACATTAACTGGGGCCCTTACAGTTACAGCTGCAGCTCTAACAGGGCAGCCAGAATCAAACACTCATCCGCTGGGAGTTATCCTGTTTGTGCACTATACAACAGTCAGCAAGGCCCCACCATTCCTTTGCCGATAAGATGCAGAAAGTCAACAGGCAGGCCAGTAAGCCACAGGCAAGGTGGTGAGTTTGGAGGTAGCACGCAGATACTTTTCCGCTAGAGACGAGAGTGACTATCCTGCAAGCTCATTTCCCTCTGATAGGGGCCTTTCTGAACAGCTTTCACAAATCTCATCTGGAGGGAAGGGAAGGATCTCTCATCTGTCTGCAAGTACAGGGGTTTTAGGAGCCCAGGAGCCAACATCAGCAGAACATTGGAGACATCAGGATTCCACTGATGCAAAGGGGTTTGTGTACAACATCTGAGATCGTACTTACAAAAATGCCGAGGGCCTGGTTTAACGCCGACTCAGAGGAAAGGATGCCACCTCCCAAATCACCAGCACCACTTCCTGTGGCATCTGTGTGCTGGGCCACCTCACCAACAGTGGTCAAGTCTCGCAGGTGGGGGATGTCTGCAGGCTCAGTCACCTCACGGAAGCACCACCAGGTAAGCCAGGGCACTTCTCACTCTCTTCCACTTCACCTCTTGATTTAATGTCCAATTCTTTGCCAATCCTCCTGGGCTAACAATGCTGTTCCTAAGGGCTCTCCAGTCTGAGTCAGAGGCAAGATAACCCCCAGCCTGTTAGCCCCTCTTCAGACCTTACCAGATTAGACAGGCTATTTGGAGCCAACTCTACACACTCAGACATATCACTCGTTACTCACACAACCTTTTCCTCTTATTTTTTTAAAGAGAGCATTCGTGTTTCACTCGGACCATAACACCTGTGACAAGCAGGCGCCTTCAGCAGAATTCCACAACCCATGGTGCAGGAACTTGCCGGGGGACAAGATGCGGATACGAGAAACCAAACAAACATATCCCAAAGCTGGCAAAGGACGTCCTGCTGCTGCCAGACAGCACACATGTAGTCTCATACGTTAGCAAGAGAAGAAAGTGGTACCTATTTAGTGCAGGGCACATGTATTCTGCTCTGATTTCTGAATCTAGCAGATTTAATAGTATCTTAAGTTACAAATAAAAGAAGTTTCTCCCTCCCCAGACATGACAGGGATTGTGGAGAGGTTATTTTGAGGTGGACTGGGTGTGTGTAGTACACCACACAAAATTAATTTAGTTACACCATTAGGAATGCTGGTCTTGTGGTTAAAGCACTGGGGACTCGGGAGATCCGGGTTCAAATTACAACTCCACCAGAGATACTGCTGGACCTTGGGCAAGTCACTTCATCTCTCTGTGCCCCAGCTCTCATTTGTAAAATGGGAATCGTATTTTCCTTCTTCCACACCTTCTGTCTAGCTGTGCTGTACGCTCTTCAGAGCGGAGACTGTTTCTTAGTAGGGGTCTGTAGAGCACCTAGTATGAGAGGGCCCCAGTTTCAGTCGGAGCCTCTAGCTGCTACTGCAGTACAAGTAGTAAAAGTGACGCCATTCAAAACTAAAGCTGGGTTGTGATGCAGGAAGAGGTTTTAGAGGGTAGTCAGACATGACCCTACTGGGACTTTACTTTTTTAAATATTGTTGATTTTCCTAACAAGAACAACATATGCACTTTTTTTGTGTGTGTGTGTACACACACGGATTAGATTTTTAACAGTAAATGTCAAATGAAATTTACAGATAGGCAAAGTAAGAAAACTGCTGCTTGAGAGCTTATTAGATTTTGATTTAACGATATTTCTGTTGTCAACACCACATGTCAAAATATTCAATTTGTGTTTTAACAGTTATAAAGCTAACTTTTTGAATTTCACTGTCTACTGTCATTCAGTAAGGATGGTCTGACCCCCGCTCATAACTTCCCACAACTGTGAAAATTTAAAGTCTATAAAAATAGAAAAATGCTTACAAATATCAGTAATATCCATCAAAGTTTTAACAAAATTAAAATCAAATTTTGCCAGGTTATTTTCTCTCTATAAATACAGCTCCTCAGAGAGATGCTGTAACATAACTTAACCTTAAGTCCCTGATAGACGCAATGGGTTAGGTTCTTAGGCAGCGCATTCCTGGAGGGCTGTATAATCACTCTGCAGAAATGGCCTTCGTTACCAAGTTTAATTTTTACATTAAAGAGCAATGGGAAGATTAATTTCAGAGGAACAGCCGTGTTAGTCTGTATTCGCAAAAAGAAAAGGAGTTCTTGTGGCACCTCAGAGACTAACCAATTTATTTGAGCATGAGCTCACGAAAGCTCATGCTCAAATAAATTGGTTAGTCTCTAAGGTGCCACAAGAACTCCTTTTCTTTTTGGGAAGATTAATGAGGCCTGCCATGCTGAAATCATTCATGCCCCGAAGGCCCTTAAGTACCGCTCATTTCCAGATGTGATGGCACCACACCAGTAAAAGGAGTCCCAACCTAGTGGATGGATACAAAACATGCTCATGAGCTTGAAACTTGTGTCTATGCAACTAACTTGGAACATCGGTGGAATTTACCTGTTTTAAAGGGCCTTTGCCTGTGGCTGGTCAGGAACTCCCCATCCTGTCTCCTCCCACCTGGGAAGACAGAGCTGGGGAGTAAAGGGTTAAAGAGGAACCACAAGTAGATAGATAGGTTAACTATTCCCCTTTAGGGGGAATGGGGAGCAGACGGGAATAAGGCCTTATTAATCATATTTCTTAGCTTTTGCACATGCGGCGAGATCAGTTTCCATGAAGAAGGCTCTAGGGAGAGATCCTGGACATCTGTTTAAGAACAGCCGTCTTCTCTGCCCCGTACACAAGTGCTGTGATTGGCCTTTGAACATATCCTCTTTAAACGGGTGAAGGTGATTGTCAAACTGTCCTGCAGAGGCTCATGAGCGTGAGTACCAACGTCGGGGCAGACTGTTCAGAACTGGGGCACAACCCCCAAACTGGCGGTGAGTTCTGTACTTCGATTTCACCAACCAATCATCAAGTGTAAACCCCTCAGGCACTACAGTCTAACCACAGAGTCACAAACAGTCTCCTTGGGTACTCCGGTCTGTCTTGCCACCCAGGTGAGCCTGCCTGTGCGACAGATGATCCCTTACACCAAGAATCACAGCGATATTCAGGTTACTCCCAATCCCAAAGGGCCAGTCCCTTACCCAGGTCAGTTGCCCCTTAGATCTCACACCAAAGGCAATGCTTGTAGCCAATCCTATAATAAACTATCTAAAGATTTATTATATAGAAAAAGGAAATAAGAGTTATTTATGAGGTTAAAACAGGTAAACGTATATACATACAAGTAAGTTACAATCTTGCATTTCAAAAAGTAATAGAAGCTTCTATGATAAGCAAGCTCTACCCATCCTTTAGAGCTAACCCAGGCTAGGCACTGGGGATCTCTTGCTTATGCCTAGAAAAACCTTGTCCCCCAGGGTCCAAGCAGCATAAAGATACAGTTCCTCCTTTTTAGGCTTCCTCCCCACCCTACCCCGTTTTCCCCCTTCTGCTTTGATCTGCAAGCTCAGCTGATGGGAGGAATTCACTTGCAAGACTCATCTTCGTTTGGGGGGGGGGGGGCAGTAAACAAAGTCTTTTGTCTTCTAACATTCCCCTCTAGCTTGTGCGCCGTTAATGGGCCTTCCTTGCTGGCCAGCACTTTACACTAGTCTCTCTCCTGTCTGGTGATTTACACAGGGCAGGTCTACACTACAGCTGGAATCGACGCCCAACATTGATCCACCGGCAGCAGATTTAGCGGGTCTAGTAAAGACTCGCCAAATCGACTGCAGATCACTCTCCAGTCGACCCCTGTACTCGACCTCTGATGAGAAGAGTAAGGTAAGTCAATGGGAGATTTTCTCCCGTCGACCCCCCAAGGTGTAGACCCCGCAGTACCTTGACCTAAGGTACGCGGACTCCAGCTATATTATTCACGTAGCTGGAGTTGTGTAGCGTAGGTCGACTTACCACGGTAATGTAAACATCGCCACAGCTACAAAGGCTTATAATACAAGTGCTTAGATACCACCTTACAACATGGAATACAGATGTGACAAGTGAGATTAAGGCATGTTGCAATTTACAAGCATTCAATAAAGTCTAAATATATTTTGATCATTCTAATACCCATTTTAACAATACTAACACCCAGGTGAGCCAGACAGGCCATTGAGGCATGGGGAGCTTGGCATGAGCTGGTACCTAGTCTGGCAGGGACACGGTGATGTACTCCTACATACCTCTCAAAGGCCTGTCTACAGAGTACTCTATCTTATGTACAAGCAGGTCTGCCTGTCAAGTGGAACAATCAGGGGTAGTGTTTGAAACAAACAAAAGAGCCCCGCACACATGTGGGTGGAGAACCCAAGAATTCAGACTGCTTTGCAGTGATCAGTTTGATTGACTTGGACTTGAGAATCTTGTGACAAAGTAGTTTGGCTGTATGGGGGGTGAGGAGGGGGAGTCTGCATACAATGCTATGGACACTTTCCTGGGAGCCACCTTCAGCTATTCAGCGAATATGTAAAATGGAGACTCCACAAGCAATCCCTGTGGAAAACTTTCATGCAACACCCATGACTGTGGTTAACTAATGGATGACTGATTCTGCACTGGTCTTTTATCAACATTACCAACAGTTACATACTAGGGGACGCAATGACTATCTTGTAGGCCACCATAATATTGTGGTTTAATTATTATTTAGTTCTTCACCTTTCTCCCCAGCTCAAACTTTGGGTAGCAAAGACAGTTCAATCTATTATACTCCCACCATTTTAGTGTTGCCCTGGTTACAGATGTTTATTGGTACATGCATATTGAAGATTAGAGATAGTTATGTAATACGATTAAGCCATGGTAACATCTCAAGCTGATCTGAAAGCTAACAAGTTTTTATTGCGGTTTTTAAATAGGCCATCTGAAAGAATATTTTAAAGGAGAGATTTTTGTGGAATATCCCATTACAAGCTCTAGAATTTCCCAATAGAAAGGGAGTTATTAGGCAGAGATCTAAGGTGTCCGCCTCCACATCATCGCTTTTTGTTACTAGCCTTTTCCTCCACAACCTAAGTTAAAACTTGCATGGAAAAGCTACAGAATGGCTAGAATGCAAGTCAGTCTGTCCTTTGCAATGGCTCTTCTAGTACTTAAGGCAGTCTAAAAGAGTCTTTGGGGGTCTCATTTAGCCAATATTAAAGCTAGAGAAATCAATTTTCCCCTCACTCTAAGAACTCCAGTATGGGACTCCTTTAAAAGGGGAAAAGTTGTTTGCTCGCAAGTCAGAAGAGACAAATAGCCATTAACAGCCTGCAGCAGAGGACCTTGACCAAGGATGCTTGAGGATAGCATAACTTTACCAGCAGCTAAAGCAAGCCACTAAAGTGGCTCCAAGGGGCGGGGAGGGGAAGAATACTCCCCAAGTCTGTTTTTAAACCTACCTTTAATTAGCATGTTCACATCCACATGTCACGGAGATCTGGTTATAATGATAAACCACTCAGCTGAAAAGGGAGTTTACCTCCTTTTCCTCTACTTGCTCTCATACTTAGAGAGACTCGAATCAGAAAAAGCTTGGAGACATGGGAAAAAAATATAGTGCAAAGAGAAGACTCACCTCTGGAGCGCCCCCTCGTGATTGGGTTTGGGGCATGCTCTCCCCTCTCTAGTGTCCCTGCTGACAGCTGCTCCAGGCCCACAGTGGGCTGCCTCTCTCGTGATTCAGTCCTCCATCCAGGTCAAAATTTAGTTCCACCCCCTTCCAGGGTAACAATAATACAACTCAAAGCCCCAAAACCTCCCAACACAAAAGATCCTTCTCCCTGCGCTTGGGCTATTCCTCAGCCCATCCTTGAGACTCAGTCTGCAGCCCTAGCCTGGACTCAACCATCCTTATGATGGGCTTGTACACCCCTTCCTCAAGGAGGCAGGGGAACCCAGACCCACCTTCTGCTCTGGGTTTTGGCCCAGCGACCTTGTGTTCAGCAACTAGGCCTGCTCTTTCAGACACGTGGCTGTTTCCCTGGGCCACTTCCTACCATCAAGTGCCCTGCAGCCTGTGCTTAACACAGCCTTTCCTCTGGTTCCCAGGCCTCTGTCTTCTCCTGAGGTCCTCCTCTCTCCACTGGAACGCCAACCCCTCAGGGACACCTCTGTGTGCCTCAACCCACTTCCAGGGCCCACCACAGGGATGAATTCCATCCCTTTAGGCTGCCTTCCCCAGGCCCCTCCCAGAGAATGGGAATTCCCTGCCTCCTCTGTCCTGGTTTCTCTATCCTGAGTTCCCCCTTGCAACTTTCCTCTACTTTTTGAAGGCCCAGCTACTCCCCAATAACAAACCTGACACCCCCCAGGGACAGCAGAGTGGGCTGAGCTCAGACTCTTGCTGACCCATTGTTCACCTGTGTGGGGTAGGTCCCCCATCACATATAGATAGAAAAACAGTAGGCCAGGAACTTATTCGAGCCAAACCACCACCCCTCAGACTCCAAAAGGAGTGTTTTCATTGTCTTCTAAAGGAGCAGCCTTTTAAAGCCGGACAGGACCATTATGATCATCTAGTCTGCCATCCTGCAAAACACAGGCTGGAGGCGTTCACCCAGCGATCCCTGCATTGATCCCAACAACTTGGACTTGATCTGGAGCAGGTCTCTTAGGAAGTCATCCAATTTTAGCAGATTAGAGAGAGAAATATCTCCTTACAAAGCACAAAATTCAGTTCCATAAGCAAGCTGAAAATCACTGAATTTGGAAAGATTGGATATTCTAGGGAAAACATTCACATACAGGTGCAATCACTGGGAAAAGGACCCCATACCAATTTTGCTAGAGCTGCACGGCTCTCCCAGAACATGAAGTGACTACGCGCTACAGCAATGAAACACAGGACAGAAGCATTATGTTAGAAAAAACTGCCACGGATAGAAGCAGGGACTGCCTTCAAGTTGTTACCCAGCAACTGCTGAGAGCCAATTAACTTTTTCATAGGCATTGCATAAACCAGGGTACTACTGACTCCCTGCTCAAGATTTCAGATGTGCGATAAATGCTTTAGCTGGCTTTTTGTATGGCAAAGCCAATAGGCATTGCCTTGTGCTGGTGACATCTTACTGCTTTTTGAGACAAACAGAGTTCTGAAGAATATATTTGAAATATCCAGGGATCAGAGCAGCAGCAAAGCCAGATTTCAGAAGAGGTTGGAATGTTCTGGCCTGTAACCTGCCAGAAAACCTTCATAGCTAGAAGTGTGTTTATTAAACATTCAACTTCTTAGAGCAGCTGCTGTTTAATGGAACAACTTTTAACGTACAGCCGTTTGAGGATTTAATCTTCCCAAGCTGGGAGTAGAAGTAGTCATTTTTCATGCAGCATTTGATGGAACTTGTCCACAGCTGGAAAGCGGTCTCTTCCCCAGAGCAGAACTGGAACAGCAAAATGTAGAATAAAAAACCTGAAGCTCTGAAGTGTTTTGTATTAAAGATCTGATCATACTGCTTTAGGGAAGGGGGAAAATATCTGAATCCTCTGGTTGAGAAATGCGCTTTTAATAAAATATATTTAAATACTTGCAAGGATTTCATAATCACAAAAATGCTAATCACCGTAACAGTTCCACCGAGCAAGTGAGCCACTGCTGCAATTTTTTTAAATCCAGTAACATCTCATCCTGAACATTTAACAGCCACCCTACTGGGTGGAGGCTAATTAAAGGCTCTTCAGAGCTGAAAAACTAAGGAGGAATTAAATGAGCCTTGTCCATTACAGAAGCACTGCAAGGGGGCAGGTCATAGGACAAGAGAAAATGCTATCCTGCAGCACTGATGACTGTTTCCCCATTTAGATATAATATTTGGCAGTTTCACAGAGGTGCAATAAGAGAATCTCTTTCCATAGCAGCTACTTTAATGCTAACGCTCAACTATGGGGCTCATCACACAAACATCTCTCGCCCTGCTCCTGCAGAGCTGATGGCCTCTGCAGGTGCAGTTAATGGGGCTAGAAAACCTGCAAAGCTTGAAAACTGCAGAGGACAATGTGTTGTTCTCTTGGCCCCGGTAGCTCGCTGTGTGATTCTAAACTCCCTGATTCCAGCCATGGACTATGTGTGGGGACAGGACGCAGGGACATACGACAGACTTAGAAAGAAAAGTCACCCCAAAACAAAACTTCTCCCCCCCAGATACTCCTCAGAGGCACTAGTCTCCTGGGGACAGGATATAGCAGCTATGTCCACACTGCAGTCAGGAGGTGCAATTACACTGCACGGAGGCATGTGTGAGCTACTCAGAGCAAGCTTGCTAAAAACAGCAGGGAAGCCACAGCAGCCTAGGCAGCAGGACAGGCTGGCCGCTCGAGTACAAACCTGCTCACAACCCTGGGTGTGCACTCAGGTGGCTAGCGCGTGCTGCCGTCACTTCGCTGCTGTTGTGAGTGCACTTGCTAGACCACAACCGGCTCGCAGGACCGTCCTGCTTGGCCCTTGAGCTCCAGGCCAGGGAAGCTAGCTGCTGGCCCCTCCCCTGCTGTCCCCCCTCTCCCGCAGCCTCAGCTTACAGTGCGGTTGGCGCTCTGGGTAGTGGGGCTGCGAGCTCCAGCTGGGCAGCATGGCAGGCTCTGGCCGGGCAGGTCCCGGGGGGCAGTCAAGGGACAGGGAGCGGTTGGATAGGGGGTGGGGAAGTGGGAGGGGGCGGATAGGGGCAGGTGCCAGGCTGTTCAGGGAGGCACAGCCTTCCCTACCCGGCCCTCCATACAATTTCAGAACTCTGATGTGGCCTTCGGGCCAAAACGAAGTTTGCCCAGCCCTGTGCTAGGCCAAAGCTAGCTCAGGTATGCACACACGAGCTGCAATCACACCTCTTGACTGCACTGGAGACATACCCAGCGTACAGACCTAGTCACTGACTGGAGAATCACTGGTACACGTAGCACTAATGTAACCCAACGCTTTCCACATAGCAGCCCACCAGCCTCTGTTCTTAGAGCTGACGGGTGTGGCTGTGTAAGAGAATCTGGAGGACCCAGATCCCAAGATACATGGGTATCCTGGCTAGGGTGACCAGACAGCAAATGTGAAAAATCAGGACAGGGAGTGGCAGGGTAATAGGAGCCTATATAAGAAAGAGACCCAAAAATCAGGACTGTCCCTATAAAAACAGGACATCTGGTCACCCTAATCCTGGCCCCACTCAAGTCAATGGCAAACCTCCCGTTGACTTCAATGGGGCCAGGACTTCTATCAGACTTCAGTTCTACTGAAGTGGATGGAGCTCTGTTTCCACTACAGAAATAGGGTGTGTTTGAAACACCACAGCTGCAATGGAGCGTCTTGGAGGGAAAGGGTCAGGACAAAAAAACCCAGAAGTTTGACCAGAGGAACTAAAACCCCTGATTGCATTTTATTTCAGCCTTTGACAGCCACTTCCATGTCCCACAGGAAGGCAAGAACTACCAGGGCTGCTGGGAATATGCAGAGTTCAGAATTCCAGCTGATCATCTCCGCAGTTGCAATGAGGCAGCTAATTGGGAGAGAAACTCTGACAGGTCAAAACTGATGTTTGACTGCAGGGGAAGCCCCTGAAGGAAGCCTAGAGGCAACTTCTCACTACAGCATTGTGGAGGGTTTGATTTGGTTTTACTTTTCTGCAACAATATGCAGTATAAGAATCGCAAGTCTGACTTCCAGAAGACTTTAATCCTGAGGAACCTTCCCATCCCAGAGACAAATGAACAGACATGGGAAGTTAACAGAATGAGCTATTTGAGATGGCATTTAAAAGTGAAAGTGGGAATAAGTTCCATTTAAAACAGATCTCTAGAACTGCTCAAAAATCAATTGTTTTGCATGGAGAATTTGAAAAACTAATGTTTTTAATATTTCCCATGAAAGTTTGAATTTTGATGAAAAGTCTAAAGAAGTTTTGTGGTTTTAAAATCCCATTTCTCTCACTCACACCAAAAACCCTAAACATTTTCAATTAAATATTTTTTCCCATTAAAATTTTGCTCAGAAAAAAAAGCGCTTTTTTTGTTGAAAAACGTTTGGTGGGGAAATTGTAGCCAGCTCTCCTGCTCTCAAGCTCTTTATTCAACCTATGCCAGATTCTCCCCCTTAAAACATGGTTTTCCTCAAGGAGCATACATGGGCAAGTTGGAGCAGATGTGTGTCAAATTAAGCTTATTGTTATTAACAACCTGAAGTTCCACAACCTGACTGGTTTCTGCCTCTCCACATCATTACGGCTCATTGTGCCAATCAGTAACAACTGAATCTAGAGGATTGTTCTAAACTGAGCAGGAATATGGGGAGAAGTCACAATACATTGACCTAGAAATATTAAACATAAAAGTGCTCCAACCCTCACCAGGCATTCAGGGTGCTATTCAACACAGCTACTGGCAGCTGGGAGGGGAAGGGTCTAGTTTAATAGGCCTAGGTTCAAAGTGGCAAGCATTCCAGAGATGGTCCTTCATATGCAATTCTTAGAGAGCTCATCACTGTGGCATCAGAGCAATTACACTTTCTAATGTTAGAAGGCAAAGATCTATTTATCTCATTCACCAGGTCCTGGAGGGAAGGTGTGTGTTAGGTTATTCTTATTGTTTGGCTAAGATTCCTATTGTTCTCTCCTATTGGTTAGGCCATGAGTTAAGAGTTACGCGGGATTTTCAGGTTTCAAAAACGAATGCTCTTCCTTGGGTTAGTGCAAACAACCAGAAACACACTGCTTTAAAAAGCTAAAACGAATCCGCCAACTTCTTCAGAGTAGGCATGGAATGTGCAAGTTTCACGACCTTGACAGTTTTGCTTACATGGGAAGTGTAATTAACCCAGGCAAACAAAGTGCCAAGCTATAATGGTCTCTAAATAATGCCTCTCCACCAATCCATCAATAAAGGGCAACAGATCTGCAGGCACAGTAGTAAATGAGGGTTGTACAATGCTTTAGGACAGCGTTTCTCAGATGCAGCCCCCCAAAGCACAGGCAGAGATTGGGCGAGCAAAGCAGCAGCCCCTTCCTGCGGCGCTCAGCTATTGCGCCTGAACAGCGGTTGGTGCACTGCCTCGGGGTTTGCACTGGCAATGCCAGTGGGGATTAGTGCCCTGCACCACGCAGCCTCCTCGGGGGCTCCAGGCAGGGCCTCTGGAGATATGTGGGGCTGATGTGCGCAGTACTGGAGGAGGCTGCGGCATTCGCCTAGGCAGCTTCCCCACTCCCGCCCAGCCAGGGTACCGAGACAGCTGGTGAGTTCCCGACCCACCTTTCTGGGAACAGACTCTTCCTGAAGGTCCCCAGGCAGCAGGGCCAAAGAGATGGGGGGGTGTTTCCCCCAACGGGAGCCACACTCGCCGTTTACAGTTGCTGCAGGTACCACAGCAGCTCAATGACTCCGGGCTGCTGCTGGTGTTGGAGCCCCTCACCCTGCTGGGGAGCCGCCAGCTCCTTGACACGCTCCAAGCACAAGAAAAGTAACAAAGACCTTGTGCCATGAATGGGGAGCTCTACTTCCTACCGCCTTTCTGCTACGTAAAATCATTACAACGACTGGGATGTGTCTATGTGCATACTGATTTGTTTTTTCCTAAAGTTAACTAAGTATCTTAGGAAAAATTGTCAGAGCGGCCACCAGCAAGAGTTTGAGGTGAGAACCCCTGCTTTAGAAGCAAGTGCTTTCAGGGAGTGCCACACTGCTTGCTGCTCACTCTAGCCTCTGATCTACAGTCAGAAATAATCCCAAGTCTGGATATGAACTTCAGAGTTTGTACCGCTGAAAAGCGTCAGATTAAGCCATTCATGAGAGCCAAGAAGAGCGTTTTGCTCCTCTTGAAGCCTTCACTTCTTCACTCTTCTGCTGTGATTGGAGTTCATGAAGATGCATTTAGCAGAATGTTAGAAGTGTCAACACCTAAAACGTTCTAACTGTTCAGAAGTATTTCACTGTTCTTTCGGCCGGCGAAGCTACTACTGTTGTATTATTTTAAAATGCAACAGACCGATAAGACTGCAACCAGCACGATCAGCTCAAGTAAGCTAACAACATGGCAGGGGGGTGTTTTACACCTCACTCACTTAAGAGCCATGATTCAAGTATCGTGATCTTTTTAGCTACACAGGAATTCACTAAATTCAAGCAGCCTAATTCAGAAGGCAAGTGCTAGGATTATGAAAATAGCGTTGGAATTTTAACTAGCTCATCCCCACAGAAAAAAAGAGGTAGACTAGCCTTTAAGCAGGTAGCATTCCCACTCTGCCCCAAACAGAACATGCACATGCTGTATATAATCAAACATCCCCCTGTCAAGGTTCCTTCCCCACTCTGAAAGCTAGGGTACAGATGTGGGGACCTGCATGAAAAACCTCCTAAGCTTCTCTTTACCAGCTTAGGTCAAAACTTCCCCAAGGTACAAAATATTCCACCCTTTGTCCTTGGATTGGCCGCTACCACCAAACAAATACTGGTTACTGGGGGAGAGCTGTTTGGACACGTTTTCCCCCCCAAAATACTTCCCAAAACCTTGCACCCCACTTTCTGGGCAAGGTTTGGTAAAAAGCCTCACCAATTTGCATAGGTGACCACAGACCCAAACCCTTGGATCTGAGAACAATGAAAAAGCATTCAGTTTTCTTACAAGACGACTTTTAATAGAAATAAATAGAAATAAAGAAATCCCCCCTGTAAAATCAGGATGGTAGATACCTTACAGGGTAATTAGATTCAAAACATAGAGAACCCCTCTAAGCAAAACCTTAAGTTATAAAAAAGATACACAGACAGAAATAGTTATTCTATTCAGCACAATTCTTTTCTCAGCCATTTAAAGAAACCATAATCTAACACATACCTACCTAGATTACTTACTAAAAGTTCTAAGACTCCATTCCTGGTCTATCCCCGGCCGAAACCAGCATATAGACAAACACACAGACCCTTTTCTTCTCTCCCTCCTCCCAGCTTTTGAAAGTATCTTGTCTCCTCATTGGTCATTTTGGTCAGGTGCCAGTGTGGTTACCTTTAGCTGCTTAACCCTTTACAGGTGAGAGGATTTCTCTCTCTGGCCAGGAGGGATTTTAAAAGGGGTTTACCCTTCCCTTTATATTTATGACACCCCCCTTCCTGAAGTTTGGCTTTCCCAGTAACTCAAAATATCTTGAAGTTCTCTCCAAGGGAACTGTTCCTTGGGCAGCCTTGCAGAGCCACTAACTCTTCTGCTCCAAAAACTATCAATCCCTTCTCAGATCCTGCTTGGAGCTAACAAGATCTACTTCCCCAGAAGGTTGGGTTTGGAGGGCCAACACTTTCACCTAGACAAGGAGGTTCACCGGTGGTCTGGGCGTTAGGGAGGGCATCTGCATGCACACATTAGATTTAATTGGCAATATGTATTTAGACAGATAAAACACAGCCCCAATGCACAAGGTACTAAAATCAATACAAGTTAGCTTCAGGGTGAGGAATTCAGCCACAACTCTTAAAACAAAGAGTTTGTGCCCTCCCAGGTCTCTCCTCCTGGAGATCTGGACTCAGACAGGCCTCGAGTGAAGCACTGAGAACTCTCTCTCTGCTCTCCCAGCACAGTTTTCAGCACCATGGGGAGAGCTGTGGCCATAACAGCAGCCTAACGAGTCCATCTGAATCCCTTGAAAGCCAACAATTCCAAGTATGGACATGATTGTAGCCTAGGGTCAAATATGATCCACATGGCGCTGACCAGGATGCACACATCAAAGAGTCCGACTAACCACCTTACCTGCTTTAGTTTATCAATGTGTGTCATGGCCCATTCCCATAGGCTTACACTCTTTGAGACAGTAATAGTGACAGACAGTATGGTGACTTCGTCCAAAGCATTTTCCAGCTGAGTCTATGCATCAAGCAGAATTTGGATGAAGCCTCTTTTCATACAAGATTTGCTGACTGCAGTCTCGTGCTTTTGGAAACAGAGTTGCCTTTTATTAAAGAGGGAAGCCTTCGATTTATTTAGAAAGATACCGGAAAAAAAGACTGCACTACACTGAGTACGGGGCAGCTGGGCAGAAGGGAATGGGCTTTCACAATACAAGGAAGAGCTGTATTGCTAATAGCTAAGTACAATTGTATTTTGCAGTGAGAGAGTTAAAAAACTGCAGATGAAGTAGCTGCAGGAAGAACTGTCCTGCAGTGATTTATATACTGCAGTTCAGCGTGCAGCCAATAGACAATACCCATCACAGGCAGCAAATAGAGGCTAGGCAGAAGGGTACTGACAGCTGAATTTGCACAGCAAAACCCTACAGATACATCAGCCATTGTTTCATGGAACAAATTTTCCATTTCAGAAGCAATATGGTCAGCCACTGTAAGCAACTGAAAGAGTTAAGAAACTGCAGGACACACCTGCAGACTTAACCTAACAGGGATACGTGGAAGTAACTCCCTACCGTCCCAACAAAGAGTTAAAAAGCAATCCTATCTTTATAAAAAACGGATTATGTATAAGCAGCAGTAATTAATTTTGTTGCACATGAGCCAAAGCATATGAATTCCAAGGACATCAGACCTTCCACATTCAAAAACCCAAATGTTTTGTAGGGCTGTTTTTTAACAAAAGAAAAAAGTTTAAGTATCAGCATAGCTTCCCCGGCCAGGAAACCGACTGCAGCCTGCACTCAGTTTCATCTGCGAAGATGTGAAAAGGGACGATTATCATGAAGTGTCATGTAGCAGGGAGCGCTTCCTTTCCTTTAACAAGGGCCAATCCCACCGTCTCTGACTCTCCGATAGCCAAAGGGCGTTCTGCCCCGCACCATACATCTACTCAATCCATTTTTCACTGGCAGATGCCCTGCAGAGTCCTAATGAAAAAACAAAAAATTCTTCACTTGAAGTCACCCCACCCCTCCTTTTTATGGGACATATGCATGCAGAAATATCCTTCTCCTATAGGAAAGTCATATATGCTTCTTATAGGATTAGAAGTTATGTTGGGAAGGCAGGTGCTGAGCATGAAGAGCTGCCAATGAGCGAGGAGTGCAGGGCACAGAAGAAAATCCACGGATTAAAGAGGAAGGGTCAGATCCTCAGCCGGTGTCCTTTGTTGTAGCTCCATTGACTTTAACTGAGCGAGGGAGAATGACACCATTTGAAGATCTGGTCCAAAGAGCACAGGTACAAATATTTGACAGCACGCGGATGGCAACTGCTTCTATTCACAATTTCTACCAGTCACTTCTTGCAAATGATATTTAATCCTGAGTTTAGAGCCCCGATGGGAGGATGCCTAAACTCTGAGCGACCTGGCCCTCATCATTATTTGACTCCTTGGAGCGAGGTACCGCAAACCAGGCATAGTTTGTAAAGCTCTCTGGGGCACAAGCTGGCATTTTTTTAGTTTCTTGGCTGTGCAGCTCCTTGTACAATGGGACCCTGACCCTTGGCATTACAGAACTAGAAGCAGGTTCTCTATGCTTTCTCCTGGAGAGCGTGTTTGATTTGCCTGTGTAACCAGCGCAAAGTTCCCCTGGCTGGAGTTGTGTCTTAGGCCCCTACTCTCCAGGGCAAGGACTATTTCTAGGGCTCAGTTTTGCCTAGTGTATAGTGCCATGTATGCCTGTGGCATTGCCTGTATTTGTCAAATAGCTCAGGCCCCTGGGCGACTGCTCCAGCACGTAAAGGCAAGGCCAGGTGGAGTCACACGTGTTCTGTCTCAGAACTGTTCTCCAAGCCAGCTTAGCAGAATCTTGGCTTAACAGTGGGCTCATCTGCGTTCACAAGACGTTTCCTGCCACTAGCCCCCATGAGATTGGGGAGCCAGTGCAGCCACACCACAGCAAAGCTATTTGCGAGCAGGGATTTTAATCTTCACTCACAGGGTCACTGTCTGGAGAACTTTTAAATTAACGCCATTCATTTCGCTTCTCTGCCCTCTAGCCCTCCTCCACCCCAGCCCCCATCTCCTCTGTCCCCAGGCCAGTCTGCCTTGGGAAGAGAGCCATTGCTGACTTGGAAAACCATTCAGACGGACCTGAATGTCAGCTAAAGGCTTGTGGGGAGCTGGTGTTGAGAGGTAGGACAAACTCTTCCTTACCACAGGGCTAAGCAAGCTGCCTCCATGGCCCCTACGCAGGGCTCAAGGGGGTACATGGGAGACGACACCCTGTCCCCTTCTAACAGCAGAGGAACAATAACACTCATCTCCCTGGCATGAGTACACAACATCCCCCACAGCTTCCCCTCCTCCTCCTCGGCTGCTGCGGTGAAGACAGGGGAGCTCTTTCCTTTAACTGTTGCCCTAACACAACAAAGAATCTCAGAGATGCCAGAGACAGGGACATGATGCTCCCATCCCAGAGAACAAGGCACTGCATGAAGTACCTGAATTCTTCTCCTTGTGTGTCAGTACAGAGCTTGTGCTCTTAAGAGCACAATGATTTGGGGCTCTAATGGAGATTTCTGCCAAATCCAGGGGTAGCACAACCTCAGCGTTCAAGACGTCCCTATTTTAACCGCCTCGCTTGCTTTGTCTGCTGTGATGCTACTGCTGCACTGAAGAGGCTCTGTGGAGAATTCTTTTCCTCTCCTAGGCCTGGTTATCACAGAGCACACAATAGAGAAGTCAGTCTCTTAAGCGATCTGAAGGAAACCTGACAGCATCTGTGCCTCTCTGGGAGCTATTAGGACATACCAGGGGCCAGATTAGCTAGGATGGTAACACAATAGAAAGCCCCTTTGTGACCTTCAGATGTTCTACTTTTGCAGTGAATTTTTTCTCCTGACTGTGCTAAGAGCCAGCCCAGTGCAATTTCCTGAACAAATCTGCCTTGCATTTGCATTTTATGAACAAATGAGGAACGTGTTGCACACAAGACCTAAACTTACCTCTCTCCTACCAAGGCTGGTTAGTCCCCTTTTTAAAACTGCTCTAGTTCACGGACTTCCAAACCAGTGATTCGGGAAGGCAGGCTGAAGGCATTAGTTGCACAGCACTTCACTCAGTCTCAGCTGCTGTTTTGCTTTGTCCCTCATGCTGGAGCCCTGTCGCACGTCTAAGAGGATCCCGTCCCACGTTTGGACCTTGGCAGGTCGAGACCGGTGTTTACGTTAATGTGCAACACTTGAATTCTTTTCACAGCTGGCTTTTGCAGAGAAATACACCCAAACATTTATCTTTGGCACAAACCATCCCACCCACCCACCACTAGCAAAATGTCCCTTCTCATGACTGCACATATCCGCAGGCAGGAACTGGAGGCGGCCTATTAACATTTTATTTTTGACTGTACACTTTTTAATTAAGTGCACCGCATATGGATCAAGCCCTCATTGAGCTAGAGTGATGGGCAGACTTAAAAGTTAACTTTAGTCACAATGAGCACATGCCTCATTAGCTCCTAAGTTCAAAGGTGAACCGGAAATCTGCCATGAAAGTTTTAAGCATTTTACAAGTGATGTGCATTTTAAGTTGAGCAGGACCAAACATTAGAAAACACTATTGTCCTGACTGTCTGGGAGAATGGCAAGACTGGATCAGATTCCCCAATGGATCTTTTCTAATTCTAACTTCCATGAAGATCCCAAACGAATTTGAGCCTGGTTTTAAGAAGGCATACAGCCCAGCCTCCACTTCTGCATCTGCAATTAAGCACCAGTCCTGACATCTGATCTACACAGGTAAACCCTTATACCCTTGTGGAGCCCCACAGACCTTCACTGTCTAACAAGGTCCACCCACCCAGATCAGATTGCAAGATCAGGGCCTCAGATTATAGCTACTCGATTTCCTGGCATAGTAAATTGGATGACTAAACGTTAACCCATGCACCCACAGCTAGTGCAAAACTGTGTGTGCAAAGAGATGTAATACTCTACTTTTCCAAGATCAGGTGCTGTGCACGTGCGAACACATGTTTTCAGAAGTATTAACTTCACCTCACCTGGAGACTAGGGTTCTGGCTTTCCCTGTTCAACAGGGAGAACAAACTGACCCCTAAAGGTTGTAAGATGCTACTTCATGTCCCTGCTCCCATCCCTTGACACATGACAGGAGTCTGTATGATCACATGATGCTGAGCACCAGAGCTGGGCGTGAAATGGTTTTTCTGTCCCACAAAAATTTGAGATTTCCAGAGTTCTCCCATTCTGGTTGAAAAAACACAGAGAGACCCACTGCAGAACAGCCTGGTGGTTTGGGGGACTCACTGGGATGTGGGAGACCCAGCTTCAAGGCACTACTCCAACTGATTTTGAGCAGGGACTGGAAGCGGATTCCGCACAGGGACTTGAACCCAGGCCTCCCACACGCCGGTGAGTCCCCTAACTGCCAGGCTCTGGAGACTCTCTTGAAATGGTCTCAAGTTGCAGTGGGGGAGGTTTAGGTTGGATATTAGGAAAAACTTTTTCACTAGGAGGGTGGTGAAACACTGGAATGCGTTACCTAGGGAGGTGGTGGAATCTCCTTCCTTAGAAGTTTTTAAGGTCAGGCTTGACAAAGCCCTGGCTGGGATGATTTAATTGGGGATTGGTCCTACTTTGAGCAGGGGGTTGGACTAGATGGCCTCCTGAGGTCCCTTCCAACCCTGATATTCTATGATTCTATGAAATTCCATCCTGGAATTGAGAAATGTTTCCTGAGGAGAGTTTCATCAAAACTGATCCTTCCCCTTGAAGAGTTTTGGTTTCAACATGTTTGTATTTTTCTGACAAGAAGTCGTTTAGTCAGAAAACTGACCAGCTCTGAGAGGAAAAGGGGACAGGGGCACAAACCTTGAGACGTAAGGAAAAACAGCCTATTATACAAATATTTGTTGATCAAGGTCTCATTTAAGGCCCAACCATTGGATTATCCCTCCACCAGAATTCGTTACTATAGAAGAATTTAATCACAAAACTAGTGATCATACTCTGCTATTGGGGATGGTTCGGCGAATGGTAAAATACCCCTGAAGGAGCAGCAGAAGGCAAAGAAACAGATGATATTCCGTGGGCTTCATATCAGGCCCCATTACTGC
Organism: Caretta caretta; assembly: GCF_965140235.1. Taxonomy (NCBI): domain Eukaryota; kingdom Metazoa; phylum Chordata; order Testudines; family Cheloniidae; genus Caretta; species Caretta caretta. The sequence continues at coordinate 2,960,753 of NC_134215.1, forward strand.
TCCTTTCTAACAGGAGTACCCGATTACTGTAGCTAAAATATATATTTTTTTAAAAAAGGGTGGCAGCTATCCTCTCTCAGGAGACTAGAAAGGAAAATCCATCGACGTTAATTGCAATGGGGAAAAAATAGATTTCCCTGATGAACTTAATGGATTTTTGTGCACTTGTAAGAAGAAAGGTGCTAATTAAGTCACAGCCTCTTAATGTACCCAAGTGATATATGCTGCAACAAATAGAACATTTCTACAAGGCATCTGCAGATTCTTGAAGTTCCAGAATTCCCTCCCCATTCCAAAACATGCTAAATGAATCTTGAAGGCAAATATGGGGGGTGGGGGAAATCCAGAGCAAGATAGGGGAGAATGAGAAGGAACCATCGCCACTTGCCTCCTGCTTTAAAGCAGACTCTGGAGGAGGCCTCACTACTAGACCTAAACTCAGAGGGTGCATCTTCTTCTTTTGTGTCTGTCAAACACATTTTTAATCAAAATTCTGCAAAACTAACCATCTGGAGAAACAAGCAGAGAACTAAACCAACTTCCCCTTTCTGTTTCTACCTGCTCAATTGCACCAGTTCTAGCAACAAAAAGAGTTGGGTTCCTTGTATGCAAGCACAGTTCCTTCTTGCAATAGTAAAGTATATTAGGAATTGTTCCACCCCAAAGGCATCCAAACATTCTTCAAAATGATGTTTCCAATGTCTGCAGCATTACATAATTAACATCATTTGTGTTGCAAAAGTAATTGTAGTACCATTTTTAATTAGTCTGTAGGATGACTAACATTTCTCCAGTATACCACTAAATTACTAGTTTTGAGACAACTCAATGACTGGAGTTTGTTTTGTTTTATTTCTCACTTGCAGACAATAAAGACACATTTTGAGTAGCTACATGAAGCAAATGATGACAGAAACAAGACAGAATGTAGCATCGGAATGATTTGCAACTTTAGAATGTACTACAGGTTTCACTTCCGTTTAGAGGGCAGCAAAGGAGTGGGGGAAGGAAAGGGTGGGTTTTAAAGGCAGATACCTTCAAAGCAAGTATTTCTCTCTAAATAAATCCTTATGTTTTGAACCAAGTGTTGAGTTTGAAAACTGAAGCCAAAATGAGAAAGCTGAATTGTAAGACGAGTGAATATTTTGTTTCCAAACTTCAGTCTAAATGAAATACTTGGTGAACACACCTCAGCCAGCCTAATTATAGAGTCAGATAAAGTCATAAAGAAATACAAAAATTGCTGCATATGAGCTAAGCCTCCAAGAGTAAATAAGGCACTTTGTTGTATTTAAAAGAATCAAGATTCTTCTTTCCAAAAATCCTTCCCAATTGCTCTGTACATTCAAAAGGCTGCAAGCAGTAACAGGAGCAAGTTATTTAACATCCACATGTAAGTGAGTCCCACTGTCTGGCTCTTCACCTCTAGGGCAGTGGTTTGATTCTTGCCTGGGTCCGCAGACACAGAAACACGGCTCCATGTCGGCTGGCAACAAAACAGCTGTTAGCAAGTCCCGTTCCTAGAGGACACATGCCCTCATTCCAGAGCCACTGGCACTCCTGTTCGCCAAGGCTTGAATGGGCCACAGGAACCAACAGTTCCCTTCAAGCCAGAGTTGAGGCATGTTAGCTAAACAGATGTGGAGAAAAACAGACTGCCACTGCTCAGGCCATAGGAGTTCTCAGTATAAACAGAGACTTCGTTCTCCAGGGCTTTCAAACCAGCCCTTTTCCCCCCAACACCAGGGTTTTTTAACTGAAAAGGAACAAAGATCATACTCTCAAGTTTCTATAGGAGGAAGGCAATTTCTGTAAAGCCTGATTACAGGTTAATTCTACAAAAGGTGCCTGGTTTTTCCATCTCCACACAGTGTGGCAAAATACCTTGTTTGCCTCAGCAGGCTCAGTCTTTTTTAGCCTTGGAGACTCAGGATTGGGGCAAGGTGAATCCTTATAGGTCCCAGGGTCCTGCTACTCCTCTCCTCAATCAGCCCCCTTGTGCTTGTTTTCCTTCCCTTCTGGGGAGTGAGTGCAGCCTCCCTACGGGGAAGTTCTGGTGTCTTGCTGCAAACAGCCTACTGGTAGTTTCCCTGCTCCCCTCACTCTCCCCCTCCTACCACCCAGGGGAGGGTTTAAAAAGGTCTCAAGTAGTTGGAGTCAGCTGAACCTAATTGATTCCCTAGCAACCCCTTTTCCGGCTGAACCTTATTGCCCCCATGGTTCTCTCTCCTCAGTGGATAGGGAGGGGCCTTTTAACCCCCTGGGACTAATTACTCTCCCTTCCCTTTGTAGCTGTTTGTCCTGGGTTTACCACAACAGTTATTTGTGCTGTGGTAGAGCCTAAGAACTCCAATCAAGGGGCAGGGGCTCATTGTCCTCGGCAAGGCACGGACACCTTTGCCTTGCTTGAGGTGAGCAGACGATCATTAGAAGAGAAGCTTGGCTTCACTAGCAGAACCCCATCCCACTGGAAAACGCCTGGCCAAAATTTTCAAAAATAAGACCCTAACTTAGATGCCTAAATACACCTGCCTTTAGCCAAAATTAAAAAAAAAAAAAAAAAAGGAACTTAATGTCAGCCACTTGCAGATCAGATCTCCCAGGCTGCAGTCTACCACTACCTCCACCAATGCCCTTAATGTTACCACGATCAAAACATTCAATCAGGAATCCCCAGAAGGCAATGCCACTAACCATTAAAGACCATACATGATTGTCTCCCTTGGTCAATAAACCAATGGTAAGCTCATTTCCCCCACACCACCACCCCGCGTCTCTGTTCTATGCTCTTCCATGTTCTCACAGCATGGAAAGAACTCCATTTTAGAACTTTGTAAGAAGCAGCGGGAACTCAAAGTACTAAAAAAAGCCACACTCAAGGCCACATTAAAGCCTTCATACCTTTCAGCGATGACAGATCCTTATGATGCTCAAAGAGTTCCGTCTGTATCTTTTCTTCGCTTATACATAAACTGAACTTTGTTCATCTCCAGCAGCTCCAAACACATCCATAGTCCCCCAGGGACAACTACATTTCCTAGTGTGTCTATTGCTCAACATACATTGAGTGTTATCATTAGCTCATAAGAATCTATGGGCCGAGTTCTGTTCTTGGATGGAGCATGTGTGCAAGACTCCTACCGGCTAATGAAAGCTGCATTCTTCAATCTGAAGGGAGAAGTTGCTCAACAAATTTAGGGTACATGAGAGAGACCAGCAATGAGTGTGGAATTCATGGTATCTTAATCACTCAAATTACCACAAAAAGAACAGGAGGACTTGTGGCACCTTAGAGACGAACCCATTTAAGGTTTCAGAGGAGCAGCCATGTTAGTCTGTATTCGCAAAAAGAAAAGGAGGACTTGTGGCACCTTAGAGACTAACCCATTTATTTGAGCATGAGCTTTCGTGAGCTACAGCTCACTTCAAGTGAGCTGTAGCTCACGAAAGCTCATGCTCAAATAAATGGGTTAGTCTCTAAGGTGCCACAAGTCCTCCTTTTCTTTTAACCAATTTAATTAAGCTAATTGTTGTAGATGCCCTAGAAAGAAAGCAGGGCACAAATGAACACCTCTTTCAGCAGGTACAAGCAGAAGAAAGCAGTTTAGAAATGGGAAACACATATACTTTAGTCAAGTTTCCTAAAGTCTCCTAAACAATGGAATAAAAAATAGGTGGGTAAAATATTAAACCTGAATTGAATTTGTATTGAATAAATGGAGACTCTTAAAACCTCAACAGCGATTTATTGTAAGGCACCTACGCCTACGAGAAAGGAAACTGAACTAAATGGAAACTCGTTCTGGCATGGACATCTCACATAAGAAAAAGCTATTCCTAAGGGCACAAGGGATAGAGCTCCCGACTGGAAGGCCTACGACAGTAATGAAGTAATAAGTGACAAAGGACAGATTCCATCAGATGTGTGACACATATAAAAAAGCAAGTATTTTATTTCATCTAAGACTGGATTGCTTTCTAAAACAAAGTCCTTAGACACAACAATAGAAAGATGTCGGGCAGCCAAGTCAGAATAAAGTACTAAATTCTCCCCCATTTTAGCCCTTAATCATAGCAACCGCCCAACAACTATGCTGATGGAAAGGATGGGTTTGTGGTGAAGACTCTGGACCAGGAATCAGGAGATCTAGATTAAACTCCTGATTCTGCCTCAACTCTATTTGACCTTGGACTAGTCACTGAATTCCTCTGGGTCTCAGTTCCCCATCTGTATGAAGGGTATAACAATCCTTCATTTCTCCAACCCTGCATTTGTCTTGTCAGCTAAGACTGCCAACTCTTTGGGACAGGGTTTTCCACTCCAGGCCACTAGCTCAATGAAGCCCCAACGCATGGCCACCGACAAGATGAGACCCAGATAGAATACAATAGACGTGAACTGCCCTTCAGTTCTCAGCTACTGCAGGAGATTCTTTATGAAGTTAAAGAACTTCAGAGAGTCAAAGTTGGTGCTTGATACTAAAACAATACAACCTGGAATAATTTTAGAGTATGAAAGACCTCTCACCGTCAACGAGAATTGCATTATGGATAGTTTCTTCCATTTAAAAATAATCCATTTATTGAATCCAGTACCATGTATCCTATGACACCTGACTAGAGGGGGAGCCAAATATGAACAAAACCCCCAGTGTTAGGCACTATCCTAGCCTCATGAAACAAGATGACCAATTTGGCACCATATTGACAAGTAAGAGGGTGGGATGATCAAGATTTAATACTGATCATTTCTGGGAGGAAAGGGACTAGCCCCTATGATTCTAGGCCTGGGATCCTCAGTCCTTTCTTCCTGCCATGGGAGAAGTTATAACCCCTCCTGGAGCTTTCTGTGGACTATTAGTGGTCTAAAGGCAAATGGCACATCAAGTTATTCCATGCCTTCAATCTCTAACCTAAAAATATTCTATATAGATTGTGTCTCTATAAACTTATTGTGTACGTAGTGGAAGAGGTTTGGGCTCTGATAAAGATTAGTTCCACTGTTACTAAATTACAGCAGTTTAATCATTAAGTTTAATTCTACTACTGCCGAGAAGATTTTTCATCCACAGATCTCAAAACACTTTCGCAAGGGACATAAAAACTAAAATCCCATAGAAGTTTAATGTTTTGGGAAGCAATTTGGGGGCAGGCACTGCCTATTTTATGTTTATGCTGCGCCCTACCAAGTGAAGCCTGTGATCTGTTTGGAGCCTCTAAGTGCTACTCGAATACAAAACAACGATTTCTTCATGCTCGTAACTTGAAATATCTCAGGGGGTGGCTTATTAAGGCAAGGAGGAGCCTTTACAGACCAGGGTGGGATTTTCAAGAATGTCTAAGTGACTTAGGAGGCTAAATCCTATTGAGTCAACAGGACTTGTGCGTCTGCATTACTTAGGTGAAGAAGAACCTATGGCACCAAGTCTCAGAGCCCAGGAGCGAGAAACAGCAGTGTAAACATTCCCATTTGGGCTAGAGCCTGAGCTCTGAGACACTCCCCCTTCGCTGGATTTTAGAGCACCGGGGCTGCAGCCTGAGCAGTAATGTCACACTGCAAATTTGTTAGTCTCTAAGGTGCCACAAGTACTCCTTTTTTTCTTACTGCTACTTTGGGCACCGCAGCCCCAGCCCGAGTCAATTGAGTCAGGCTCCAAGACTCGGAGCTGCAAGCATAGTGCAGTGCAGACATACCCCCAGATGTTTTGGAGGTCCCACCCAGGAGTCTGTAGGGTGCAGGGGAGAAGGGTTTGTCGGTAACTTTTGAACGTCAGTTGCTGTGCGTTTGCAACTCTGAGACATTTTTTATGTGCCCCACACTGCAGACTAATTTAATACTGGTTACAACCATATAACTTAAACCTTGGAGCAAGTGCTCAATAGTTCCTAATGGTTCCAAAAGAGACTGTAGAAATCTTAAATTTGTCTGCGGCTGAGCACCACAGGCAGGATGCGGCAAACACCACAGCAGGAAAGAGATTCTGCATGGACATCGGATGGTCCAAGCTGACTCTTTTCTATTAGATTTTGACTCTCAATTATGTTATAATTCCGTGGACACTTTTGGCCATGACGTGGCACACAGCAAAAACATTGTAACATTCCACGGGTAGCACAGAGGTTAGCCAGTGGTGTAGTGGTGCAAAATGAAGTGGGTAAATGAACTCAACCTAAACTTCATGTTCCCCAAATGAGAAATGGGTAAACTCGACTTCGCTGCTGGGTATAACCGATGCCAGGTGTGGGATGGGGGAGAAGCACTTGCTGCAAGGCTAAGCCACAAAACACTCCACTGGAGTAACCTGATGAGTGACTCTAAAACCACGTACAAATCCTCAGAGCAAAGGCTACAGATCCCTGGCGAGACACTGACCTTGACTCCCACCCCTACGACTTTCTGTCAAGCAGAGAAAAGCAGGCACAAAGGCTACAACATCAGACCGGGCCTTTAGTCTGATCTCGGAGTTTCTTTGGTTTTGCTAGTTTAAGACAGACAGACCCATCATATAAGTGGCAGATGTTATGCAGCTCTGGATGAAAGGCAGCATGAGTTAAACTGTTATGAGTAGATTTTATTGGGAACGATCTCCAAAACCCTAGCGTCTAGGAGAGTTTCTGCAATGATCCCATCAAGTGTATTGGGACATTAGAACTGGCCTTATTACAGTATTTTGGAACCTTTGTTATAGGCCAGAAATGGGCCATAATAAAACCTCTCCTCTGAAACTCCCTGGCTTCCAGAAGTGTTGTAGAGACAGGTGTCAGACTGGGTTCAAATCTTGAGATAGGTTTCAGAGTAGCAGCCGTGTTAGTCTGTATTCGCAAAAAGAAAAGGAGTACTTGTGGCACCTTAGAGACTAACCAATTTATTTGAGCACGAAAGCTCATGTTCAAATAAATTGGTTAGTCTCTAAGGTGCCACAAGTCCTCCTAATCTTGAGATAGTGATCTCATGCCTCCAGTTTTGTTTCTGTGTCACTTTCAAAGTCTGACGGAGCTCATTTTCTGGTTCTGATGCAGATGAAGTCTGCCAAGACTATCTGTTCTTGTGAGATTTCATTCCACAGAGCCTTCAGTCTCATGCAAAATGGCTGATCTTGAGAGAAAGCCACCAGTCAAAATGGATATTTGGGGACAAGATTTCACGACAGCAAGATTTCAGTGCCATTAAAAAAAATAAATCACAGCCCTGATTGGACTTCAAACAAAACTCCAGCCTGATGCAGATCTGAACCAAACCACCTCAGCCAATACCTAGTTACATTGTATGTGCACGTATGTTACTTAAATACATTTAAGTATTTCCATGCATAAAGATCAAAAATAAAGTGACAACTGCCAGCCACCAAGTATAAAATCAAGCTAAACCGATTTCATGTAATAAGGACACATCATAAATCCCTGAACACAAAAAATCCCCAGCATTATCAAAACATGGAGAGTTCTGATTATAATAACCCTAGAGTCAAGGGGTTTGTTTGTTGGTTTGTTATAAAGCCTTATTTTCCAAGCAGTTTAACTCAGGGCTGCATAGTTAAACAATAATTCCAAAACCAGACAGCCGATAGCTAGTTCACAATGAGCCACACGTTTGGATAGTAGGTTATGTACATAAAAAGTGAGTTCACCTATCTCCACTGCTTTCCTTGGACCTCACCTATATTTCAAGTGATGAAACATGACTAGCACTCAGTTTAAAAGCATTGACCAATCCCTTAGATATTAAGGTGGGGGGGGGAGTGGAAATGACTAAGCTACTTCATTGTGACTGTAGCTTCTGCATAAATTTTGACTCGATTCCTGATTCCATCATCCACCCGCAACCCACACCACTTTCAATAATAATATTCCTGAAGTGGTAATTTACATGCTAGGCTGGAATAGCTCCAAGAGTAAAGCCAATCCCTTTATCCAATACATATTCTGCATTAATATCCACCTGATTGCAGGGGGGAGAGACTTGTTGGGAGGGGTCTGGGGGAAAGGGCATCGGCCAAGATATCATTTACTTAGACTAAGTCTCTTTGCACACTGCCTAAGACAGGAGCTCCCATCATGGACTAGGATCTCACTAGGTGTAACACAATAATAACGATAAACACCTGCTGTCCATCCACTAACAGGGATATCAATAGCCACCTAGTGCAAGTCTGTTCTCCACCCAGCACACACTCCGAAGCAGTGGTCAGCCTTAGGTCAATGTGGTTGCATTGGATGGTGGTGCAGGTAACACCCATCCTTCGTTGCTGCAGAGTCCCCCCTCCTACCCTGTCTGAGTAAAGCTACAGCTGAGAGGAGTCACTGGAGCATGTTGAGGAAACTCACTTTTAATTAAGTCATCAATGAAAGTTATTATCAAAAAGGAACCATTAAGCACCCCACACCACCCCCAACAGACAGAAATAACCAAAAAGGGAAGCAAAGAGTTTGGGCTGACACACTGTCATTGCACTTCCCCACCAGTCACACCACCCACCCACACTTCCTGGCTTTTGTCAGTATCTGTCGGTACCTTACAGCTACTTAACCAGAGGGGGCTCTTGGTTTTGTTTTTCCCAGCTTTGTCTTATATGCTCTGCACACATCTCATGAAGGGAAGCCCTGGCCCCCCAGGGACCCCCCGCAGGGCACAAGCCACCAGGCAGGGAGCTGCTCTGGCTTTACATCAGCGCAGTGAAAACCTGAGCACTAGGCTCCCACAGGGCTTTTCCCAGCCACATTTGAGAACTTCAAAGATGCTTTTTAGGAGGCTTAGAGATTCCCCTGTTTGCAACACCCACAGCAGACCATGGCAGAGATCTCACACACACACTCAGGCCTGTTTGACAGGGGACTCCCCCCCGACACACACACAACAAGGTGAAATGCAATACAGGTGAAGCACCTACCTTGACACTGGAATCCTTGCTTCCCAAACCCCCTGCAAAGGGAAAGACACACACAATTAGCATCCTCAGTGCATCAGCCCACACACTAACCCACCCACCCCCACCTTCTCCCTGGGTTGAGCTTCCCCAGTGACAGCCTCTCAGATCCACACATCTGGAGCTGGAAGGAGACTGACAGCAGCTGGCAACCTGTTCCCAAAGAGCTGCTCCCCCACAGGGACATTCAAACACCCCCCTGGGGATACAGGCTGGGAAGTGCCCAGCAGCTGGTTCAATGCTGCTGAAACAACCCTCTGGAGGATTTGTGCCCTGCCCCTGGGGAAAGACTGGGTGCACCAGGAAAGCAGAGGGGGGTGGGATTTGGGGAGAGGGGAGGCTCTAGTTTAACAGTCTTGCTCCCCAGCTGCAGGGAGTGAATTTACCAGCTGGAAGCAAGGGGGGGCACACAAGGGAGCACCCGGTAAAAAGCAGGTCCTTCCTGTTGTGTGAGGTGCCAGGGAGGAGCAGAGTGAATGTCCCAGAGAGCTGGGCATGCCCTGGGGTGCACAAAGGAGGAGCCCCAGGGAGACAGGGGTAGCTGGTGAATACAGAGTCTATACAGGGGTGCAAGGGGGCACAGAGTCATACAGACAGATCCCTAGGAGAGCACACAAGCCAAGGGGGGCCGGGGGTCCCTGGCAATGCATGCAGGGGACACCGGTGTTCCCGCATGGGACACACAGCCGTGGGGGGCGCTGACAGGGCTCCCCCCAGGGAGCACGGAGCGAGGGGGCTGGCAGCGCGCGCCAAGGGACGCAGGCAGAGCCCCCGGGGACGCATGGCTGCGAGGGGCCCGAGAAAAGCGTGCCGGGGGCTGCGGGGGTCCCGAGCGGTGCACGCCGGGCGGGCGCAGGGGCCCCGGGCGCACTCACCAGATGAAGTCGGTGCAGTGGCTGCAGAAGGTGGGCTGCTTGAAGAACCGGGCCGTGAACTTGTGGTTCTTCACCTCGTGCACGTTCTTCTGCCTCAGGGCCCCCTTTCGGGCGAAGCGGACCGGGCCCTCCTCGCCCTCGGACCCGGGGGCGGCGGGCGGCTCCGCCATCCTGCGCTGCTGCCCGGCGCCTCCGCCCCTGCTCGCCCGCGGAGCCCGAGCCGCAGCTGGTGCGGATGCCGCGCGCGAGCCGGATGCAGCCGCCCGGCACCTCTGGCTGCAGCTGGGCAGGGAGAGGGAGAGACCCTGCCCGCCCCGCCCACTCATCTGCATAGGGCCCGCCCACTCCTCTCCATGCGAAGTCCCGCCCCGGATCCGTATTTGCATAGCCGCTCCCCCTGCACCGGCGGCGCGGCTCCTAGCTCCGCCCACCGATTCCCCCCCCCCTTACTTGCCCCAGCCCCACCAGCAAGGCTGCCAGCCCCGCCCACTCCGCTCATTTCAATAGACACGTCCCAAGCCCCTCCCACCACGGATTGATTTGCATAGCGTGGCCCTCGGTGTCAAAGGGGCAGTGCTCGCAGCCCCGCCCACCTGGGCCCTGATTTGCATAGCCCTGCCCACCCCCTGTTGGGCATAGCTTTGCCCCCCTGCGACTTTATCTGCAAACTCGCCCACACACTTCTAATCTGCATAGCTCCACAACCTCGTTTGCATATATCTGCCCCAGACCCCGCCTACCCTCTCCTTGTTTTCAGAGCTCTGCCACCCAACATCCCTTGAGCTGCCCATCCTTCTTAACACCCCCTGCAAGCCCCACCCACTCCCCACTTCATTGCATCGGGAGCCCCCCCAAATATCTACCCCATCCTTCTTAACACCCCCTGCAAGCCCCACCCACTCCCCACTTCATTGCATCGGGAGCCCCCCCAAATATCTACCCCATCCTTCTTAACACCCCCTGCAAGCCCCACCCACTCCCCACTTCATTGCATCGGGAGCCCCCCCCCAAATATCTACCCCATTATTTGCATATCATGCCCTCAGCACCTTCCGCAGGGCCACTATCTCCGCCCATCAACCCAAGGGTCAGGCTCATGACTGAGGGCAGGCAAGGGTGGCTTGTAGGCGTGAGCTGAATAGGTGGCGGCCTGGAGGGCCACATTCCAGGGGGTGACATGACTGGGGAAGGAGGGTCCTAGTGCAGCGAGAAACCATCCCACCAGAAGCCCCCATGCGGCAGGAAAGAGCCCTGGTCCCCAGCCCAGGCTGTAAGAAGAACGTGGCTGACTAGGGACACAAGAAGGAAAGGTAAGTGAGAGCATGAGAAATAGATAGATCCCTCCTTGAGACTGGGGGGTGGGGGGAATCTTTCATAAAGGAAAGGAAAACAATTACCCGAGTTCCCAGATCATTTCCTCGTTCTCTTCCTTGCGAAAAGCCCCACATCCCTAAGGAGTCTCTCTCCAGTACCTATTAAGCATGACAGATCAGGCGCCAAGTGCACTTCCATTCACGAAATGACACACAAACAACGGTGCACTCCATACCCATAAATACCCAGGGAGGGCAAGAAAACACAACCTACCTCATCTTCACAACCACCCCAGTAATAATCAGGGGTGAAAGCAAGCTAGGAGTTACTGCAATACACGTACATAATAAAATAAATAAATAATGTAATATGGAAATCCCTTCTTTAAACCATTAAGGGACATGTCAGTCTTGTAGAGAAAATATCCAGAGTAAATGTGAGTTCCCTGAGATTTCATAGCGTTAAAGGACCAGAGGAGACCATCATGACCTAGTCTGATCTCCTGCACCTGAACTGCAGTGGTGGGGAGATGTCATGTGAATGGGGTATCCCAGACTGAGGTCAGGAGTGGCTCAGAGAGGAGAAAATTTAAACCCCAAACCTGCAGCTGAATTCTGTGGGCAAACCCCTGCCTCTATGCATTTGCCCAGAGCTGTGCAGTAATCAGCTCAGCGAGCAGAAATGAAGCCTTAGATACCATGAGCAGAGTCAGGCAGGCTGAAGATTTGCTTATGTTGTTCTCACATGTCCTGTTTATTCGGGGGAGGGAGGAGGAATCCAGTGCCAATTAGTTCAGAGGCACTGTCAGGTTTGTTTGTTTTTGAATCACATAATTTAAACAATTCTTTTATCCAATTTACTAAAAATACCCCAGATACTTAAAGTGAAAGGATTATTAAAATCTCATTTGCCATGCTTTTATATATATATATATATATTACTAGCTGTTGCACATCCCTGATCCTGGACAATGAAAACAGATTTGTCAATTTCACTTTAGTGTCTAGTCAGTTTTACTTTCAGATTCTCATGCACCAGCCCAACATTGCAATGTTGGGGTTGAAAATAGTGCAGGGCAAGGTCTAAATCCACACACAAACTTGTTTTAATTGAATTTTAAACCAATAATGGGACTATTTCTATTAATATTAAGGAGGCTTAACTTTTTTGTTTGTTTGTTTTTTTCCAGAATAAACAAGACGTGAAAACAACATAAACATAACCCTAATATCCTGGAAATGCTGCAATATCTTCATCCCATGCAACAAAAGTGTTATCCCTTGATAGCTCCCACATTCATGGATGCTTCCTTCCTTATGGACTGGGACCTGCACCAATCTGCAGGAACATTAATACTAATCAATTATAATAATAAATAATTTTTGCAGAAAGCCACAACACTTCATCAAAGGCTTTGAAAGATAGCCTATTTAGAGACAACTCTGCTGACAAGTTCTTTCTGTGAACACACAGACTTGTTACTAACACCTGATGCCTCATTTTAAAACAATTTGCCAAGTGATCTTACTCTGAAGAAGGAAAAATAAATGGCTGCAGCCACACCACCTTGCACGAAGATTTTGGTCATAAATTAAGATGAACAAGAGCCTTCCGAAGAAAGCACAGGGTGCTGCAGAAAGCAGTAGCAGTGGTTCAGCAAGTGATGCTCATCTTGCTAAATTAGACCTCCCAGCATATGCTGCAGGATGACCTGACTTTTGAGTGTGAGGTTCTGGTCGCTTGTGGTGATGAAAGGAACTTTACTTGGAACTTTTCACAAAATATTTAGAAATAATACTTTATACGCTCCCAGCAATGAGGAATAATAACAACACTAAGCATAATGGGTCATTCTGAGTCCCATCTTGTGTACTTTTGCTAAAGAAAATGGCATGTTACCCTGAGAGCATGCTACCTTTAGCACAACTAGGTTGAATTCTGCTCAGTGTTGTTTGCACATCCTGGGCACTTTACCTGTTTCTTTTTTGTTGGTGGTGTTTTTTGTCATTTATTTACCTATTTTCAAAATAAAATCTACATTGTAACTGTAAGTGAACTCAAAGTGTAGCAGAACCACAGAGGTTGGTTTTTTTAATTTCCCAATTTAAGTGTTAATAATCATGTTAGCATTCATACTCCAGCATCCAAAATGATGGCATATGGAGAGGTGTCAATACCGGGTCCAGTTCCTGTATTTAGGAGATTAATTTAAACCAGCACCTATCAGGTTACATTACAAGGTAGGATTTTCAAGGGTATGTTCATTTGAATGGGAATTGGGTATCCACATTTCTTAGGCAGCTTTGAAAATGTCAGCATAAGCTTCCCAGTAGTTTCATTAATACAAGAAAGGTCCTAGAGGTGCACTGAAAGCACTTGTGCAAGCAAACAGCACTCCCTGGGTTAGGGGGAGCATGGGGCTAACAGGTAATCAGCTCTGTTCATTCCCACTGCTGTAGAACTGCAGACAGGATTCTGAACCAAAAATTCCTCTGAAAAAGACCCATGCCTTCTGCCAGCCAAGAAGGGCAAGATACTGAACGTGAAAATAAGCAACACACAAAATATTTCAGACATTTTGCCCCTGCTGTGCTATCGCTCCTCTCTTCTCCAAGGATCTCCAAGGATTTCACAGAGAATATATGCTTAATGCTCACAACACTCCTGAGAGGTAGGTACGTGCTATCCCCATTTTACAGATTGAGAAAATGAGGCACACAGGATTTAATTTCCTTGCCCCGCAGACTCACAGAGAGTCAGAGTCACTCCAAGACGCCACCGTCCCCCTGCAATTGCTGGAGGGTGTGAAAACAAATACAAGCAGTAGTGGGGAGACCGGTGAGACAGCAGGGATCAGGAGAAGGCTCAGTGGGAGGTATGATTCATATCCTTAGGAAGGGAACTCTTCTTCACAGCACATGGAGAAGGGCCAGCTCCCAGGAAATGAAAGAGCTGAGTGAGTGAGCTGTGTTACTGTATCTGGTTCACAAGAAATGCTTTGCTGGAAGAAACTGGTATTAGACCAGGACGTGATCATTAAGGGAGATAAATAACAAAGTTCTTCTGAGTGTCCATGAGGAGGATTGGAGGTGAGCTGCCAGAAACAGAATTAATAGATTCATGGATTTTAAAGACAGAAGGGATCGTTATGATCATAACACAGGACTCATCCAGGGGCTGCTCTCCTGAGCTCAATAACTTGTAGTTGAACTACAGCAGCACCTCCAGAAAGACATTTCATTTTGATCTAAAGAAATAGTGAGTCCGGTTTTCCTCTCCCGTAAGCCAGTCAGACGCTGGTGGGATTATACTGACTTCTCTGGGTTTAGTTCCTATTTACAAGGATTTACAAAAGGATCAAAATACATTTTACTCCTGTTTCAGTAGGTTCACAAAAATAAACTAACTTCTCAACAAAATTTAATATTTAGCAAACTAACTTGCCATAAATAATGTATTATTTCAAATAGTTTCTCAAATATCAAGCTGAACTATTTTTATAGTAACCTAGATTATAAAAAGTACTATTTAAAGATTGAGTATGAGTGAGAGCAGAATCAGGCCCAAAGTTTCTGTGAGAAACTGTTCATTGGTATCTAGGGCATTTCTGATGACACCAGAGTGACTTTGCCTGTGGCACAGAGGTCACAGAAGGGAATGCCACACACCCATCCTCGAGTCGGTGCTCAGCACCTTGCAGCATCTGAACCTTAAAATGGACTGATTCTACCTGAGAATATTTCAAAGCAAAAGTCACAACCTGAGCTGATGGAAGTGTGTACGTCCTGTGTGCTACGCACATCGTGTTGGCACAGAATAGCATACATTGTATAAAACAACTTGATCTTGGTTGCCCAACATTGGTCACACTTTAGTGTAGTAAGTGAAATATGGTTTCAAAACTCAGATACAATGTCTCTGCTAGTAGGCTCCAAGTAATAAAAAGCATGTTGAAGTCAGGAGGATGGATGTCGGTGTTGCATCAAACTGCACCAACCAAGTCAAGAGAAAGGGGTGAACTGTAACTGCAAACTGCACTTGTCTATTGCTTTGCATGGCAGTGTGTGGTTTATTTGCTTTGTTTCCTACTTTGGTACATTTGAATTCTATTTCGCAGTAAAAATAGTTTTAAGGAATTACAGCAGTGCCAGGAAGGGTTTATTTCTGACAAAAGACTGGAATAACTGGCACTGTACTCTCTGACAAAAAGACAGCACCCAAGGGACAAGATAGAGATTCTTGCAGTTTGCAGAGAAATCTTCACACCCATGCAACAGTGCCCGTGTTCCTGGGGAAACGATGGTGTAACAGGAGTTAACTGTCACGGCATTATGATTCTTGTACATTGGCATCCTGGGTCATGGCACATGGGCCACAGTCACTTGTCTTTTATTTATTCATGGTGTTTCAGCATTGTGAGCCCAGACTGTTTCATTCTGTATTTAAACTTGAAGAGGCTTGAGAATGCTTTTTTTTTTACCATTAGAGGATGTGTTTCTGAGCAACCTAAATCCTCCCCAGAAAGCCTGTGGAAAAACCATCAGAGCAAAACCAAATATACAGGTACTAACAGCAGCATTAACCCTTTTCTCCCTGCACTCGGTGGCTCTATCTATACTTGGTATGCTAACCACCATTTCTTCCCCCGGCATGCCCGGAACACCCCTCTTTTGCCCACCCACAGAAATGGTCCCCCAGGAGCACAGGTGAGCACAGCACGAGTACACTTCGAGCAAAGCTAGCCATTCCACCGTCCTCCTCTGCCCCCACTGTCCACCATTTCAGTGGCAACTGGCACAGTTAGACAGCAACTGGTGCTCCTCCCAAATGCCAAGGATTACTCCATTGCACCAGACTGTGGTTATGGTCTGGACCCAGGAGCAATGCTCCTTCTGGCAAATCTCATACCGACATACTGCACACACCTGGCTACGCTGCAGTCGGAGGTGCAAGACCATTGCAGCGGTAGCTCAATGAACGGCTAGTCTTGGTTTCTGGGTCTCATACTTACTGCCTGGACACCTCCACCATCCCACTGCAGGCAGCTGCTTCAGACTTCCGCCAGCCACTCTGCAAAAGCCGCCACTGAAACTTTCTTTGCTGAGCTAGGAGCAAGAGTTGCGCTTTCATCCTGGCCTCCCTTTGGAGAAATGACCTACGAAGTAAAAAGAAAAGGAGGACTTGTGGCACCTTAGAGACTAACCAATTTATTTGAGCATGAGCTTTCGTGGGCTACAGCTCACTTCATCGGATGCATTCAGTGGAAAATACAGGGGGGAGATTGTATATAAATCTCCCCCCTGTATTTTCCACTGCTCAAATAAATTGGTTAGTCTCTAAGGTGCCACAAGTCCTCCTTTTCTTTTTGCGAATACAGACTAACACGGCTCCTACTCTGAGACCTAGGAAGTGGGGTTCATGGCTGGGGACTTTGGGGAGTCTCTCAGGAAATGTTGAGAGTGACTGTAACCTTTTCCCCCACAGTTCTCCTGGGCTCCCAAAAGCCACTGCTTCAGGGACCAGGGAAACTGTTGGCTAGCTACCCAGAGGGCCAGGAGCCTGCAGTGGTGTGGTACAGTACAAGCCTGGGTGTGGGGCCAAGCGGTGCATGAAACAGCATGACTCACGTGGCTGCACTGCACCATTGCACCTTATGCCAGAGCTGCCCAAATGGTTCTGTTAACAGTGGTTAATTTCTGCAGTGTGTGGGCAGAGCCAGGGAACTTGGTGGCAATATAGGGCAAAATGGAGTCTCCTCTAGGCACCCGGCGTAACATCAGCTGCTTTGCTCTTTCTTTCTGCATTCACGTTTTTGCATATTTCATATCTTCAGTGCACATAAGGGGGAGCAAAGGAGGAAGAGAGAATCTAAATTCAGATGAGAATAGAGAGAAAGACCTAGTTACACACCCACTGGGGGCAAAAACATTCTTCACTGCCGGTCTCGTTATAAAAACAGAGAAGGCAAATGTTAGAGCACAAGTCCGACATAAATTCTCACTGAACGGCCAACGATAAGCAAGAGTTGCGGAGGCAAATCTAGGCCACAACATTAGACTGGAACAGCCACTGCTCCCGTTGCAGAGGAGAAAAGCAATAATTTTTCATTTACTTTTAACTCACTTTTTAAACAACCTTGTTTTGATACTGTAGTTCAGACACTGGATCACAATCTCCTGTGTGTATGTTTGTGTGCTTGGAAGGTGAATCAAATATTGTTTTAATTTTTATTCTGTGCAGTAGGAATGAAATTCATAATGTGAAAGCCTACGCGGCACAGGGGGTCTAAGGACTGAGCTGTTGGCTCCAATCTGTATTTGTGACCCTAGAAAACAAGGCTATTCATAGAGGTGAGCTTTTCAAACATACAGCCCAGAGGCATCACAGGCAGAGGAAAAAACAATGTTACAATCCAGGAATAATGATGGGTTGAAGCAGTTTCAAAACCCTAAGAAACATTGTCCCCCGTTCTCCATTACTGTCTACCTCTGTACAGGGTGCAGAAATGGCCCCTGGAGAATACATGCAGCGCAGAGCGCCTCCCTAGCAGATGTGATATCACGCCTCTGCCCTGATCCACCCTGCAGCCCCTGGTGCTGATCTCCTACACAGTCCTGGTGTACGGGTGTACAGAGGGATCGGAGGGGGGGCACAGCTAAAGTGGAGCTGTCCTAATTTAAAATGGGGGCCCATCAGGCCCCAACCCAGCCCCAGAATTCATATGTCAAGGGGTGGGAGGACAGATTTCCCCTGTGGCAGTAGAGAATGCTGATTGACAGTCACAAACACAGGATTTAATGCACATCTATTGAGAGGGCAATTTTTTTCTGAGTTTTACATAGTAAAATGCCATAAATCCATGTTATGGATGGCTGATCTGCAGGTAATAGATATGAAGCTCTCCATGGAAATAGAGGGCCTGGCCAAAGGATCCCATAAAGCCTGGCTCTAGCACCAGGCATGTGTGTTTATGAAGGAGATGGGGTGGATTAAACACCCTGTTTTGTCCAAGTGGAGATTCACAGAGAAGCCAGTTTCTATGGACACTGGGCTTAGCTTGTTTGATGTGCTCCTTAGAGACATTGCAGCCTAGTGGCTAGGGCACAGGACTAAAACTCAAGAGATCTCTGGTCTAGTCCCAGATCTGCCATTCGCCTGTCAGTTCCTCGCTCTATGCCTCAGTTTTCCTATCTGTAAAATGGAGATAATGATACTTTGCAAAGTGCTTTGAGATCGATGAATGAACAGTGTTATCCGATGAAGTGAGCTGTAGCTCACGAAAGCTCATGCTCAAATAAATTGGTTAGTCGCTAAGGTGCCACAAGTACTCCTTTTCTTTTTGCGAATACAGACTAACACGGCTGTTCCTCTGAAACATAACACCTTGTGTTGCCAAGCCCCCACACCAGGCCTAAAGGAGCTAACGCCCAAGCTCTGCTGAACTAGCCCATCTTCAGTAATGAGAAGAGCGAGGGCCCTGAGACTAGGCCGAAGGGTTTCCCAGCTAAGGGCAGGCAGAACACAGGAAGAGAGGAGAGTTGAAGACAGAGAGAATCAGGGTCAGAGAAGGCAGCAGCTTTCTGGATAAAAGCCTGGATTCTCAGAGCTGCCTTGGGTGGGGTTTCTGGGAGAAGGCTCACCAGTTTGCAGGATCGCTGCTGTTTCTGCCATCTCTGCTCAGGGCTAACACAGTATAGGTGAATAAATTAGACTGGGAAATATCCTGAGTCCCTGTGCCACTAACTGACCCACTTCCACAACCCCCACCTCTCAGCAAAGAGGGAACAAGATCAAACTAGCTAATAAATCCGTATAAACAAAACCATTCAGGATTAAATGCAAGAAAAGCACACGATCATGCAAAGCACTTACATGGTTTGGTATATCATGACGGTTAGGCTATTTAAATATTTCATATTCTTGTCTGCTGGGTTTTCAGGAGGAACAAATTAATTCTGTTTCATGTACCCTGAAATGGCCCATAACATCAAACCCACTCCCTGTGCTGATGATTAAACCAAGTTAATTATAAAACTCCCAAGTTTGTTTCACAAACATTTTGAT
Source organism: Caretta caretta (assembly GCF_965140235.1). NCBI lineage: Eukaryota > Metazoa > Chordata > Testudines > Cheloniidae > Caretta > Caretta caretta. The sequence continues at coordinate 2,979,930 of NC_134215.1, forward strand.
CAATAAGTTGCTTTCACTTTATGTTACTTAAAGATACAAAATGGTCAATACTATTCACCAGAAACCCAAACTGGGGCTTATTTTCTATTGCCCGGCACCTTTGGTGTCAGTTCAGAGAGGGTGTGTCTACGCTGCAGGAAACGGTGTGTTCTTAATTCAGATTAGCTAACTCGGGTTAAAATAGCAGTGAAGGCTTTTAACTCAGGTTAGCAACTTGAGTTTAAACCTATGGAGGAGCCTGGAGTTAAACCTCGAGCTGCTAACCCAAGTGAAAAGTTAACTTGCTGAGTCTTCACTGCTATGTCAACCGGAGTTAGCTAACCCAAGTTAAGAACACACCTTGTCTTGCAGTGTAGACATACCTTAAATCACAATGGTAGCATTTCACACCCACTATACATTAGAGTCAAGTATGACCTAGGGTGCAGGCGAATGGAGAATCAGGTCTGAGGGCTTGGCTACCCTTGTGAGTTACAGTGCAATAAAGGAGCCCCGGGCGCACTAGCTCACTCCCCGTCCACACTGGCAAGGCACGTAGAGTGCTCTGATTCCACGGCTTGTACTCCACCTCGGAGAGGGGAATAACGTTTGCTATTCCCCCGCTGGAGTGCCACAGTGCCAGTGTGGACAAGGGGTTGCATTACTGCGCCCTGATCAGCCTCCGGAAACGTCCCATAATCCCCTTAAGTCAAGTGGCCACTCTTCTCCTTGTTTTTGAATCACTGCAGGAATGCGGATATGCCCTTTGAAAGCTCTGTTTCTGACAGAGGGCTGCTTAACTGCTCCGAGACAAAGCAACCATTAGCGTGGAATGCTGTGTGTGAGAGAGAGGGGGGGTCTGCTGCTGTCTGAACTCACAAGACAGCATGCTGACATGCTCTCAGGCCTCCAAAAACCCATTCTCCCCCCTGCCCATACACACACAGAATCCTAGAATATCAGGGTTGGAAGGGACCTCAGGAGGTCCTCTAGTCCAACCCCCTGCTCAAAGCAGGACCAATCCCCAATTTTTGCCCCAGATCCCTAAATGGCCCCCTCAAGGATTGAACTCACAATCCTGGGTTTAGCAGGCCAATGCTCAAACCACTGAGCTATCCCTCCCCCCGCCCAACACATTCCACTCCACCCCATTTGAAAAACACGTTGCAGTCAATTGCATGCTGGGATAGCTGCCCATAATGCACGGTGCCCAATGCCGCTGCAAGGGCCGCAAATGTGGCCACGCCAGTGAGCTAGCAGCTGTCAGTGTGGACAGACTGCGGCGCTTTCCCATCTGCGCTCTCCGAAGGCGGGTTTAACTCAAAGCGCTCTACATCGGCAAGTGTAGCCACGCCCTCCGCACAGCACTTGAACGTTCCACGGGGTGACAACGTGCCAAGGTAAGTTGCAAAGAGTTCTGGAAACAGCCCAGAAGCCCACTGCTGAGTTCTGGAGGGTTTCAATCTGAGACAAGGCTCTGAAGGGAGGGCGTGGCTGAAGAGTGGGAGGGATAGGAACCCAAGCCCTGGTCACGGCCCCTGACATCAGCATGACCCATTTACTGATCTCCTCCCTAGCTGAAGGCTGTAGATAACCCCCAAGACTTTCAGATGAATGGGGCAGTGCTGTGGCCACGGTTTTTCCCTTCCTTCTCTTCCGCTTGCTCTGCAGTCACAGGCTCTGCACGGCCGTCCGCAAGCACCGATTTCTCTCCTTTCACAAGCATCTGTGTCTGCACCCTTTGGACCAGGCAGCGCTGGGAAGACACTGAAACCCGCACCCTGCCCTTGGAGTTGGTCTTCTGCAGCAGTATGGTCACTGGATACCCTGCTGGAGGGCTACGGGGGTGGAGTGCAGAGAGGATTTTCCCCAGCACTTGCTGTTCATTAAGGTGGGCTGAAGTAGAACGTCAGCCCTCTGTGCAGGGGTGAACTACACCCTTCGGCCCCATCCCGTACTCACTGGAGGCAATGGGAGTTTTGCCACCGACTTTAACAAGTCTCAGGTTTCCATCCTGGAGCTCTTATTAAACTCAGTGGTTATTTCTCTAACTCATCTCTGAACTTTTAATAGCTGTCGTCCCATACACAAGCAAAGACAGTGTTATATCTTAGGGTGGGGGTTACTTCTGGGTGGGCCCAGAGTCTCTTTCTTCCTTAGCATGGTGGTAGCATAACCGTAGCTAAATCAGTGCATTCTGCATCAAGCCAGCTCTTGAACGTCTCTTCACCCCCCTTGAAAAACACCCCCAAATCCATCCATCCACTCACGGTCCTGATATGGCCCCCATTATCAAGAGAGTTCTAAAACAGAGGTGGGAAAACTACAGCCCACAGGCCACATCCGGCCTGCGGGACTGTCCTGCCCAGCCCCTGAGCTCCCGGGCAGACGGGCTAGGCCCTGGCCCCTCCCCCGCTTTCCCCCCTCCCCCACAGCTATGCCACCATGCAGGCAGTGCGGCTTGCACCTGCCCACCTCCCAGGCTTTCCAATAAGCCTGTCCTGCCGCTCTGAGTGGCATGGTAAGGGGGCGGGGGAGAGGGGAGTTGGGTAAGGGGCAGGAAGCCCCGGGGGGCAGTCAGGGGACAGGGGGTGGTTGGATGGGGTAGAGGTTCGGAGAGGGGGCAGTCAGGAGCCAGGGAGCGGGGGGGTTGGATAGGGGGTGGGGTCCTGGGGGGAAAGTTAGGAATGGGGGTCCCAGGAGGGGGCAGTCAGGGGACAAGGAGTGCGGGGGGGTTGGATGGGTCGGAGGTCCTGGGGGGCCTGTCAGGGGGCGGGGGTGTGGATAGGGGGCGGGGCAGTCAGGGGACAGGGAGCAGGGGGGGACAGGGAGCAGGGGAGGTTGGATGGGTCGGGGCTTCTGAGGGGGGCAGTCAGGGGGAGAGAAGTGGGAGGGGGCGGATGGGGGCGGGGGCCAGGCTGTTTGCAGCGCACAGCCTTCCCTGCCCGGCCCTCCATATCGTTTCACAACCCCGCTGTGGCCCTCGGGCCAAAAAGTTTGCTCCCCCCGCCCCCCGCTCTAAAAGGAAATAAAATACATTGAACAAAAATTAACACGGGAAACACGGGATGTTTTGCTTCCTAGTTTTCTTGCCCTGGTGTAAATTTACATCACGCAGCCCCATGGGGCTCCACTCTCCACTAGTGTCTAGAGACCGCCCCCGACCCAAATGGTAACAATCATGAGCGTAGATAAAAGCTTATTTTCGGAACCCCTTTGGCGAACGTTGCGTTCATGCACTGATGCAAGTTCTCCTTATTCCTGCCAAAATCTCAAGTTCTTCAGTCTTTCAGCAAATCTTCCTCCAGGTGATGCAGGACCTGCCTCGTCTATGATGCAAATAGCTTGGCACAGACTGGGATTGCCATGTCCCAGAGAATTTGATTTCTCTTTAAAATTCCTCATTGTGGGGGGATGGGTGGTTTTACACAAACGGCAGCTCCTCCGCAAATTTCAGTCTCCTTAAAAAATGTTTCATCTTCAGAGCTCATCACATTGCACAGCAAAGCATCTGACCCGTGTCCCATGTGCCCGGTCCGGCAGGAGCCCAGCTCAGTTCCAGACTACAGGCCTGATCCTGATGCACCATTAATTCCACAATTGTAACAGCTTTTCCTCACCGTTCCTCAGCTTGGCCATTAGCCTTTTACATGACAGCCTGTTCTGCTGAGAGAGATCCAGCGAAGGGCCTTCATTGGCATGGGCCTTCGCTGTCCCCTGGTGGGTGGACACTTTATGACCAAGAATGCACTGGGGTTGTCAGAGGTGCTTGTGTGTGAAGGCTCCGCTACCCTTAATCATTGTAAAGGGAAGCGAGACCACAGACCATGTATTACAACGATTGATTCTCCAATGGTTTGCCCTCAGTCCACTCCTAATCTACCCCAGCAAAGGCATGCACTGAGGATGTGATCACAGCACACGGATATTTGGCAGCAAAGCAATGGACTTGTCACTGTTTGCTTCTTCGCAGGTGGAACCATACCCCAGATTGGTTTGTGCCCTTTACAGGGTTGTCATCATCCTTTGCTCCTTCTCCTGTCCTTACAGCTCTATTCCAGGGACATTTGGTCTGCTCATGCCTCAACTGAAAGACTACTTGGGGATAAGGTGCAGGCTTCCCTTGGTGAGGTGCTGGGTTTGCCTGTTTTCACTGTTCTTATCTTGTGTTATTTTCCACCTAAAGGGCAGTGTACAGCCAGCGGCCACAGATCAACCTGCCAAAATGCTGGTACTGTTATCTCGCTGGGAGACTTCTGCAGACCCTCCCACTCCCACGCCAAGAGGAAATGATTGCTGGTGTAATGGAAATTTAAACGGCTTTTGGAGCTGGGAGGACTGGGGTGGCATGTTCTGAACATTAGGCATGTGCCTGCTTCACTGATAGGTACATGGATTTATCTCCACCTTACTTCCTCTCCCACCGCCCAGAGCCCCATCCATTCTTCCAACCCTCTTAATGCCTCTGACTCAAAAGTCCCACCTCATGCCCACCTTCCTACAGGCCCAGGAGGGCAGGATGCTGCTACTTGTAGAGCCTGGTAATACCACTCCAAGATCCCAAGGGTCTACTTCCTGCTCGGCTGCTGACTTGCTGTGTGATGTTAGGCTTGTCACTTCACTTCTCTGTGGTTCAGTTTCCTCACCTGTTGGTGGTGATCCCTCGGAGTTTGAGGATGATTGTCTTCCATAAAATGATAGCCAGTTATCGCTGGTGGATCTGCAGGTGGCTAGTGAGACTGATCTGGAATCCACAGATCTTGTCACAATTGGGGCAGACATTTCCCAATGGAACGGGTGGATCTCGATTGTTGAGTCAGGCTGCGGCACGTTCTTTCCTCCTTTTCCTTTTTCTCCGTTTCCTGTTGTCTCTGTTGGATCTTGAAATATTGGCTTCCTTGCCGCAAGGTCCTTTTTCCCTTTGGTCGATCGAGGGCTTGGGTTTCCCATGAGCTTATGTCAATATCGCATTTCTTCACGTGGGTTTTGAGGGAGTCTGTGAAGCACTCTTTTTGCCCATCCTTCATCCATTGGCCATGGCTCAGTTGTGAGAACATGACCTGCTTCTCTGGCATTCCAAGAACATGACCAGCCCAACAGAGTTGGTGACAGATGATCCTAGCTTCAATGCTGGAGATTTTGGCTTGGGACAGGACACGGATATCGGTGCATCGGTCGTCCCACTTGATTCGGAGGATCTTGCGGAGGCACATTGATGATATTGCTCAAGAGCCTTGAGGAGTCGACTACATGACTCAAGTTTCAATGCTGTACAAAAGAGCAAAAACAACACAAGAAGCTTGATTTGGTTCTTGGTGTCACGATCTTCGAAGACACATTTTCTCAAGCGTCTGGAAGCTGCACTGGGGCATTGAAGGTGGCGTTGAATTTCCTCATCAACATCAGCTTTCTGCGACAGATAGCTGTTTGTAACAGGGCAGAAGCACCTCCCCTGTAGCACGGTGTCACAGGTGGGGCTGCTCCCTAGTAGCCTTTGCAGAACCAAACCTGGTACTGCAGGTGCTCCTTGCCTTAGTCCACAAGTTTTGGCCTCCTGCTTGCAGCTGGGCAGCCCATCCCATGCACTCAGTGACAGTCTCTATACAGCTAAAAAAAATAAACTCAGAATTCGGCTGTCCATGCCTTTAAATAAGCAAACAAAACCTCAAAGGCAAGCGCTTAGTTGCAATGCTTGAGGGCATGGCCCTGACCTGGCCCTGAGAGTCTGGGCTAGCATGTCTTCTCTCCCCGTCTCACCCAACACGTCCCTGAGAAGAAGCAATCTGGCAAGCCTGGTGGCTCCTGATTGATGAGTGCCTTCTTCTAGGCCTCTGGAGGACTAAGTCTTGTTGGTACCCTTTCCTGATCAGGGTGGGTGTCAATACCTCCAGCAGGGGACAGAGCAGGCCTGATTAGACCCCATCACAGATGGGTCTAATAAAACTTACTTGTCCAAGAGGGCTGTTGTGAAACTGAGATAATTTTTTTTAATATTTGTTAGTCTCTAAGGTGCCACAAGTCCTCCTTTTCTTTTTGCAAATACAGACTAACATGGCTGCTACTCTGAAACCGGAGATAATTCATGTCTGGAAAGGGCTTTGAGACCCTAAGCTAAGAGCTGTTACAGAGCGACAAAGTGATATAATTGCAGAGTGACTCTGCAGCTTGCTCCCTTTAATCCCAAGGGTGGCCCAGTGCCAGTGAAATAGTCTCCTGGCATGTGAGATCAATTAGCATCGGTGCTGGAGATCAATAACCAATAGTAGCCTGGATCAGTCAGTGGGTCAGCAGAAAAGCTGGCCTAATTCTCCACTACCTGGGGCCGTGTTCAGGCTTTGGCCCCCGGGCACAGCGACTGGAAGGAGGAACCCAGTGCCACGGGGACAAGGGAAGACAGCGTACAACTCTGATCGGGCAGCATTTTCCACACATACACCCCCCTCGGTGCAGGTGTCAGTGAGAGCCCAAGATGCACAGGTCCTCCTGCCTGCACCGAAGGGCTGCCCTCACCAGCTACAAATCACATGTGCAAGAGTACCAGGTAAAGAAATGGACTCTCCCTGGAAAACAGGCAAAATCCAATCAAGTCGACCTCCTCGGGAAGCCTACTTCTTGGACAGGCTGCAGCTAGCTTCGTGGAGAGAGGGGGGAAAATAAGGTTCCAGTTTTTAGAGGAGCAGGGCTTCTGCAGCTCCCACTGAATGCTCTGTATCTCTGCAAACCAGGCGGCCCTTTCTCTTTAATGTGTAATATGCCAGGCTATTTAATCATCTGAATGGCTGAGCTAACCTGAGTGTCTGTGGCCTCTGCTCACAGACACCCATCAGCACATCAGTTACATGGCTGGCAACCCGGTCAGGCCTGGCTGTCAAAACTGTACTTATATGGAATCCTCTCCAGCCAGTAAAATGTGCAAACAGTGGCTGAATTAAGAGAGACACGTGATGAGTGTGACTTCTGCATGGGAATCCCATTGCTCGCCTCTCTGGACTTGCCTCCCACCGCTCTCAGCCTGTTATCTAGAGTCACTCTTTGAACCCAGAAGTCAGTTGCTATCATTATTAGTCAGATTATACCAGCTGACATCTGGAGGTGACAGCGCATTGTTTCTTGCATTTGCCATTCTGAGTGCCGCCAGAATGTGGATCAGACTTCCTGCAAGGCAGTGCTGGGCTGGGCTGTGCACGCACCAACCTGCTGCCCACAACAGCTGAAAGCCAACCAGTTCGACCAAAGAATGCCAGGACCAGCAGGAGGTGAAGCATCACAGATTAGCCTGTGTAACGAGGCGGGACCCAACGGAGAGTGCAAATTCAGGACAAATTGCTTCAAGCAGGGCAGTTACAGCCCAAGGCTGGGGTTTCTATGCACACCAAGGCAAAACAAACCAGCAAATCAGAGAAGACTTTGGTTTTACCCCACTGGCTAACCACAAGTCACACAAGCAATTCCCTTAGACACTCCAGTTTCCCAGTATCCCCACCAGTGCCACTCGTTATGGGGACAGATGGTTATGAAAACCAATACCCCAGTAAAAGGAAAAAGGTTCTCTCGATCCCAAAGGACCAAGCCCCAGACCCAGGTCAATATACAAATCAGATCTTACCCACAAGTCACGCTATTGCTGATCCTTTAGAATCTAAAAATCTAAAGGTTTGTTCATAAAAGGAAAGAAATATAGATGAGAGTTAGAATTGGTTAAATGGAATCAATGACATACAGTGATGGCAAAGTTCTTGGTTCAGGCTTGCAGCGGTGATAGAATAAACTGCAGGTTCAAATCAAGACTCTGGAGAACATCCCCAGCTGGGATGGGTCTTTCAGTCCTTGGTTCAAAGCTTCAGTGTAGCCAAGTTCCTCCAGAGGTAGGAAGCAGGACTGAAGACCAGATGGAGGAGCTGCAGCAGCTTTCTATAGTCTCTTGCCATGTGGTCTGTCTTTCTTTGTCCCAAAGACAAGCCGTCCATCCCATGGCCTGGAAAAACCTCAGAGTTCTGTCCATAGGCAGGTCCCTGCATACCTTGCTGAGTCCCAAGGCTTGTCTGCCTTCTCTCAATGGGTCAATCGTATAGCTGATGGTCCTTAATGGGCCATCCAGCAGGCTAGGCAGAGCTGACACCAACTTGTCTGGGCTGTCACCCAGAAGCATAGCACAAGTTTGAACTACAGCCAGTATAGAGCCAATATTCATAACTTCAACTATAAAAATTATACACATATACAGATAGCATAATCATAACCAGCCAACCATAACCTTGTCTTAGACACCTCCTTTGACCCCCGTTATATAAGATTTGGTGCAACAATGATCTATGTGGTCCCAGTTCAAGTCAATAACGTCACAGCCTGCCTCAGGTGAGACTGGCAGCAAGGCTGTTCCTCACTCCCAACTGCAACCATAGGTGCTGGATCTAGAGGGGCTGGGGGGAGGAAGGGGCTGCCGCACTCCCTGGCCTGGAGTGGCTTCCATCACATCCAGGGTTTGCAGTTTGGTTCTCAGCACGCCCACTACACACATTGTTCCAGCGCTCCTGACTGTGACAGGGGATTTTTTATCTTTGTGGACACCCATCCTCTGGGAACTGGGCTATGACTAGTCAACTCATTTCACATCAGCTCAGAGGCTGTGGAATGAGCCTCAGGTGTCAATAACTTTCCATATTCACACCAGTTGCCCAGACAGAAAAGGGTCCATATTCCATTACCAATTCCCCGAGCCATCCTGTCCTCCCAGTGGTTTCTCCGAGTCGTTCATCTGTCCGATCCTTCCATGGCCTTCCACTCTCACTTCAAACTCAAACCCTTCTGCAGGCCACGTGGCAGTTTCATGCTCCTCTAGAAGATGCCCTGACCTAACAGCACTTCTCCTTCGCCAAAGGACCTTCCATTCGACGTAGCCAGCCCTGAAAATTAACACAGCTTTGATGAGTGAAAAATAGAGGTCTCGGTGCTTCCAGCTCACATGATGCAAGTGCCCAGCAGCGTGCCCACTGGCTCATTCCAAACCAATGTTCACAGTGTTAAATGCCACCAGTGCATTTTTTCTAATTCTTTCAAGGCAAAGTGGAATCGTCTAGCCTGGAAAGACCTGCTGGATGGTCTGCAGGTATCTTTACGTGACTAAATCTGGATGCTTTATCAAATGCTGTTGGAAATCATCAGCATGGCCCATTTCTGAGGCATATTGGCTAATACAGGGCAAATAATCTGTATTATTTATGCACTAATCATTAAAATAATCTAGCATGTAAATTAGTAAACCAACATATTTTATTTCCCAGTGTAGTACGCTATTCTCTGGGTCAGTGATCAAATAATAAATGTTATTGACACATACTGTAATTAGTATCACTTCTGGGAAATGTAATAAAATAGTATTAAAGTCTACTATGAAAGCATGTTGACTCAGAGGGCCTGCCTGTCAAAAATGCAACCATGTATTAATTTGCAGGCACAATTACTGTGTGTACTGTGGCAAATTGCCGACACTACTATGATGGGTCTTGCGCTTTCTCTTCTTGGGTGGGGGTTCAGGGCACCGTTTCTTGCCCCTGAACTGGGGCATTAACTGCCCCACTAGTGTCCGAGAGGGAGGGACCCGGGCCCGCCCTCTACTCCGGGTCCCAGCCCAGGGGCCCTAGGGATAGCGGTAAACCATTAGAACTAGCGGTTTCTTCCCCTGGGCTACTTCCCTCTCCTGCTCTTCAGCTTGTGGGGCTTGCTGCCCTCCCTCTGCACAAACCAGGTGTCCCTTTACCTAGGGTCTTGGTCTTCTTAGCCCACCACAGCACTTCTCCAAACTCTCCTCTGCTTCCCTCCAAACTGCTCTCTGCTCCAACGCCAATCCGCTCTGCTTCACCTCCTCCAAACGGCTCTCTGCTCCAACGCCAATCCGCTCTGCTTCACCTCCTCCAAACTGCTCTCTGCTCCACCGCCAATCCGCTCTGCTTCACCTCCTCCAAATGGCTCTATGCTCCAACGCCTATCCACTCTGCTTCACCTCCTCCAAACGGCTCTATGCTCCAACGCCAATCCACTCTGCTTCAACTCCTCCAAACTGCCCTCTGCTCCCACGCCAATCCGCTCTGCTTCAACTCCTCCAAACTGCCCTCTGCTCCCACGCCAATCCACTCTGCTTCAACTCCTCCAAACTGCCCTCTGCTCCCACGCCAATGCGCTCTGCTTCAACTCCTCCAAACTGCCCTCTGCTCCCATGCCAATCCACTCTGCTTCACCTCCTCCAAATGGCTCTATGCTCCAATGCCAATCCACTCTGCTTCAACTCCTCCAAACTGCACTCTGCTCCCACGCCAATCCACTCTGCTTCAACTCCTCCAAACTGCCCTCTGCTCCCACGCCAATCCACTCTGCTTCACCTCCTCCAAACGGCTCTATGCTCCAACGCCAATCCGCTCTGCTTCACCTCCTCCAAACGGCTCTCTGCTCCAACGCCAATCCGCTCTGCTTCAACTCCTCCAAACTGCTCTCTTCTCCAACGCCAATCCACTCTGCTTCAACTCCTCCAAACTGCCCTCTGCTCCCACGCCAATCCGCTCTGCTTCAACTCCTCCAAACTGCTCTCTTCTCCAACGCCAATCCACTCTGCTTCAACTCCTCCAAACTGCCCTCTGCTCCCACGCCAATCCGCTCTGCTTCAACTCCTCCAAACTGCCCTCTGCTCCCACGCCAATCCACTCTGCTTCACCTCCTCCAAACGGCTCTCTGCTCCAACGCCAATCCGCTCTGCTTCACCTCCTCCAAACAGCTCTCTGCTCCAACGCCAATCCACTCTGCTTCAACTGCTCCAAACGGCTCTCTGCTCCAGCGCCAATCCACTCTGCTTCAACTCCTCCAAACTGCCCTCTGCTCCCACGCCAATCCACTCTGCTTCAACTCCTCCAAACTGCCCTCTGCTCCCACACCAATCCACTCTGCTTCACCTCCTCCAAACTGCTTCAGGTGCTTTAATTAATTTATAGCAAACCTTCTTCCCTCTACAGGGAATAAGGCTCCCTTCTAACACTCTCCTGCTGCCCTCTGGCCATGCTGTATCACAGTACATACCGAAAACTGGGACTTTACGTATGCAGATTGGCAGTTATGAGTCAAAATGGCCATTTGTTTATGAAATACCTGATTTGCACATGCAGCTGTGGTGATTTTGTGTGCAAAACAGAAATGCAATTCTGCCAGAACATTTTTAAAGTCAAAGAAAGACACATTTGAATGTACATATATATATAAACCATATGCACACTCAGGGTATTTCTACGCTGGAATCAGAGATGTGATTGTGGTTCAGGTAGTCATACCTGTGCTAGTTTTAGTCTAGTTAGCATGGAAACAATAGCACTGAAGATGCGGCTGTGTGCCCTTCAGCCTGGGCCGTGCAAGCGCCCCCAGGACCCTGGTCACATACTTGCATTCTTAGCCCATGCTGGGGTCCCAGCCCTCTTATCTTCATGGCTATTTTTATCCACGTCCACACTAACTTTAATCTAGCTGGTGTGGATATGTCCAGGCAAGTTGCAATCACACCTCTGATTGCAGTGTAGACCTATCCTACATTCTATAAAGCCCTGATTCTGATGCCTTGACACTGAGTAGCACCTTACTCAATAAGTAGCCCCACTGAAGTTGGGATTTGGCCCTTTTTAGATCCCAGCTGGGTTTATCGTAATTGCTAATATTCCCCAAACTGGGCTATACGTTTCAGTCCATTACATAAACTGACTTTATACTGCACTCACCGATATCATTAAGCTCCACCCATACTAATGACATCACCATTTCCATAGCAACAGAAGTACTTCAAATGAGGAACAGAGAGGGAAGGCTAAGAAAACCCTAACTGGACAGCATAAGCAAGATGCAGCAGGGCTTGGGGTGTAGTTAACATTTACTGCTATTGTTGGGGGGCAACCAGCATAGCTGGTGCGTTGCTCTGCAGGTGCAGGGTCAGGCTGTGTAAAATGTTTGCAATGAAAGCCATGAGCAAGCAAGGCGCAGCCCTGGGTTAGAAATGAAGAATGGATCTTTCATAGCGCTGGGCAAACCCAGCAAAAGCAAAATTCCTCACACACGAGCTTGCTAAGTGCCCAGCTGTGCTCCTCGGGGAGTCAGGTGATACTCCATGTGAGTAAGGGCAATGGGCAATTCCACTTCAGCAGCATTTGTGCCCCTTTTGGGCTCCCCTTCCAAGAACACTCACACCATCGAGTTTTGCTGCCGCAAACGGCCATAGGCGAAGCACGTCACAGCCACGTGCATGAGATAGCAGCAGAACCGAAACTTGCAGTTTGCCCTTGGGAGGCCTCGCCCTGCAAGTGCTTGTACACTCACCCAATGAGAGGACAAAAAAAATCATCCTGACCCTGGGCACCATTGCATTGCAAGGTCAGATGAGGGAACTCCAGCTAATGCCCTAGGGCTGGAGGCGCCATCCACCATGGCCTCCACAGGGTCAGATGACTAGCAGCAAACTTGCTGATTGGACACCCCTAGGTATAAAGCTTCCTGTTCCTGTCCCACCTCTTCTCTGAGCAACTAGTTGTTAGGCCTGTTGATGCCCAGATTCCCTGAGACCAAGTTACTGCATGTTGCTACCGTTACCACACCCTATTCCTGGCGGCTGCTTCCTTGCCCTGACTCGCACTGCTGACCCCACCTTTGGCCTTGGTTTGACTTCCGACTCCAGCTTACTTCTTGGTGTGGCTTTGCATCCTTACTCAGGCTTTGACCCTAGGCGTGACTTCTAACCACAACCCTGACACGGGTCCTGGCTCTGAGCACTAGGCCAGACCACCATTACAGCCCCTGACACCAACACAGCTCAAATAGGGTGAAATTCACCCACTGTGGAGAGGGCTGGCCTATGCACCCCTTAAATTCCACTTAACCATCCTCTCCATGGGGATGGGTTTCAGGCAGCTAGAATATCGGGGTGCTGAAGACCAGCAGAAAAGTCCATCATGTGAGTTATCTACTGTGCATTCTGTCTCAGCTGTAATATTTAGCAACAGCAAGATTTGGCATCACCATTCCTTTTGCCCGAATAGCATGATGATTTCAGGGAAGAAATCAGTGGAGCTGAGGGGGTTTGATTTTCCATCCATACATTTAAATTTTGGTTTCTGTCACTGGGCCGGATCCTCGTTGCAGCACAGAGGCTGTGCATGGAGGAGGAGGAGTTCTTCAGAAGACAGGGAGAAACTTCCCCAATAGCTGCGTCATGTCCTTTTTTTTCTTCCCCCTCATTTTTCATCCCTAGTGGTTGCTGTAACTCCCTTTTATGCAAACACACTATTACCAGCCCCACATGTTTAAAAATCATAAGCCAGGCCCTCCCCAAAGAACCATGAGATTGGCTTGAAAGTCATGAGATTTTAAAAATGAAGGGGTTCTTTTTATTTGCTGTCTGGGGTTGGAGCCTTAAGTGGTCACATTTTCAGTCGTTTGTCTGTATCCACAAAGGCTAGACATTTTCCTTTTTAAATGAAAGCTATGATTTCCCTGTAATCACCTGACTCCAGGAGCTGGAGCTTTAAGAAAAAACACCAAATATCACAAGATTTGTGATAAAAATTGCGAGAGTTGGCAACACGAAATTCCATTACCATGGTGACTGGGTGCCATATAGGTATACAGATAGATAATACAGCAAGACAGAGAGAGGAACGGGGGTTCATATAGATTAATGTAGTTTTTGATGCCCCAGCACTGTTTGTGCTCCGCCTCAATCCCCAAACATCCTTCTGTACAGCGCTGTACTTCAAAGAGCATAGAGTCCTATGAGATCTCCCAGTTCCTGCTCCCCCTGTACACTAGAAGCACTCCTTGTCTTCTGTGTTTATGGGCATCTGTGCCCAAGGAAGACCAGGGCAGCTCCCAGAACAGAGCCTGGAACAATTAGACCGTATGGAGATTGAAGGTGCTTTTTGCAATCAAGACACAAAGAATAGCAGCAGACAACATAAAGCTCTGTCAGTGATCAGGTGCCAATTATTCTGTCATTAGGAGCAAATATGCTTCCTTATCAACCCTGCACTTCTCTGTACAGTGTTGATCATTTGGATGGCGCATTTGTTTTAATTTTCCAAATGAGGAAGCGAACTCATAAATATTGTGCAGTAATTAAAATGGCTATTTATTGTGCAGCAGTTGGCTTCTCCCAACACGGAACCTGATTAGCATTCTTCTTTTATCATCCGCCTTAGCTCCATCCCATCCTTATGGCTCCTATGAACATGCACTCTCTCGCTCCAATTCTGACATCCATGGTGCTAGCTCTATACAATAAAAGAACAGCTCCAAGTCACGCTGCATCGATTCCTCACTGCTAAAAACAATGGAGATTAGCTATCCTCCAAAATCAGAGAGAAAGCCAGCCACAGCAAACAGCTATGGAAAGACTCCCTTTAAAAGCTGAACCAGCCCTTACAGCTTCTGCAGTGGCAGGAGGTAGCACCCCTCTGGCCCAAAATCAGTGTCAGGTGTTTAAATTTAAAAACGTGGCCTGAAGAAGATGGATCCAATGGCCGATGAGTAGTAATCAATTTAGGAGCTTCATTCTGTCCCTCAAGTTGTGTGGTTTTCTTCTGCTTTCAGATCTGTTCCAGGAAGAAGGTGGAGTCAGGCTAATAACCCATAATGATTATCCACTACCATGACTGTATCACCAGGCTGCCTCCTCCAGTCTTGCTGCAGCATATTGTGGGTACCAGGGTGACACCAGGAGAGTCCAGCAGATTGAGGTGAGGTGGCCTGGAGGCTTATCCAGTGCAGCTTTCTAGAAGAACCAGTGTTGTTTGTTAATTTTGAAAAGGCTCAAGGAGGGGACAGAAAAAAAAAGGAATTAATGCATTTTATGAAACATTCATTGAGTATCAGAACCCCTAGAATATTTTTATCCCTATTTTACGGAGATTAAAACCGAGTCACAGAGAGATTAAGTGATTTTCTCCAGAGTCACAGCTCATGTTAGTGGAAGAACTGGGAATAGAACCCGGAGTATAAGTATACACACCTGCTCTTACTGATAAAGTTCATAACCACCCACTAGATGCTCAGGATATTAATGGCCTGGGAACTTAATATAGCTGTGAGCTCAGAGTGCATGCGTGTTTCTGTGTCGGAGTTGTGGATGTTCGGGAAGAACATTGTACTATCTTAAAATCTGCCTTGTTGTAACCTAATTAGAAACAATGCTGTGATGCCTGGCACGTCTATACAGTTACAGCAGTAAAACTGTAACAGAGAGATAGTATGGTTAAATTTATTTTGTTTTCTAGTTATGGGTTCTTTTAGTGGTGCTAAATCTTTGTTCCAGGTCTTAATGGTGACTCCCACCTAATTTTCTGCTCTCCTCTCACTGGGAGTTCTGTCTTCTGTGCGTACAAAGGGGCAGAATTTGAGAGGGACCATGTCAATGCGAGAGGAGAAATCCCCTGTATCCAGTAGATTATACTTCGCCTTGGAAGGACTAGCCTATAATGAGTAAATGACAATAATTGTCAATTTCTCCCTCCACCCACAAACCAATGGAAAAGGAGTTTCACTCCTGAACACCCCAGAGAGGGACTAGCAGCACAGTGTTTTAAAAATATTTCTAGAATTACATGCAAAGTTTAATTGCAGGCATGAGCTTTACATTTCTGAATCTTGCATAGTCACTACATTTTGCATATATAATAACTGGTATCTGGGGATTTGGGTTTCATTATTTTCCTTTGAAGGCAAACATTTAAGTTCGCAAAAACTGAAAAAAAAACCTCTGGAAATAAACATCTGTGATCTATCCAAATTCAAAAAAACTGAAAAACCAAGCCCTTCTACCTTAATTATACCAAATGAAGACATTTATTGTTTTTGAGATACATGAGACTAATTCTTTTCTCAGATTAGGGGAGAATTCAATCATAGCCCACTGGTTTCAGCTGAGTCACTCCAGATGTACATCGGTGTGGCAGGTTCTAATGAGACAGAGGAAAGGAAGGGGAAATCCCTGATTTTCATAGAAGCAGCGTAGCAAGCTTTGCTTCACCCTTCCCTGGCTCTTCCAGTAAAGAAGGTATGGTCAGAGCATGCTGTGTTCCAGCCGTCCCCTAGGGGGCTGCTACAAAGTGGCAGGGCTTGGAGCAGCCCTGAAACTGCACTAAGTTACACAGGGGGAGCAAGTCAACACCCAACAGTCCTTGGAGGCCTGGGAGCACAAAGGGAGTTTAAACTGACCCAGGTCTCTTCTCCCTCTCCTTGGCTGCCTCAAGCAGAGCTCTAGTGTAGCTGAGGCTTTGGCCCAATATGTACATTTCTATTGTACTGAGTGACATCTGAGAGGGCTGAGGATTGTAGGCTGTGAAAAATAAATCAGTAGAATGAAAAGAGGAAAGAAGAGGTAGAACATGCAAAGGGCAGAAAATTCTCCCTTCCCTTCATTTCTCTTTCTGCTCCTTTGCTTAGAGGGAACCCTAAGGACTCTCTTACCCAGCTTAGCAAGTGCTGGCTCGGTTTGGTAGCACCAGCAATGTGCTTGGGAATAACCCTCCACTCCATGCCCGCAGGCCTCTGCACCTTGGAATGTTACCTGTGACTTTAAAATCTCGTGTGTTAACCAAAGCCCTGGAAGATGTGTACTTGGTGTCAGTGACCCTTAGTTTTCGGTGTGTGCGTGCTAGTCAGTAGGGAGGTGCCTCGGTCATTATTCATGATTATTCTTGGGTACCAGAGTAATTACAGGAGTAAAATCCTGCATAATTCTCCCAGCTTTAACCAAGCACTGATGCACCCTCCGCTTTCCCTCTGGATCATGCATTTCCTTCTCTCTCCCTCCTTCCCTTCCCCTCCCAACTGGGCACAACTTGGGCCCAGGTCATCCTTGGGGGGGGAGGAGTCCTCTGAAGTCAACTGGTGTTACACCAAGGATGAGTTTGGCCCATTATGTGCATCTCAAATAGGTGAACCCTGGTGCACGGAAACAGGCTCAGTGTCTCTCAGAGGGCCTGATTCCGGGTGTAAGACACTCCCATTCAGATCTGGTAATGTGTCACATCCACAACCCCAAATGAAGACTGGGGAGACACAGGCCCTGCAGCTCCCTTCCCCTCCTGAGGAGCAGGCCCCAGAGGGCAGTAAGCAGGCTCCTGGGCTCGCTTGCTTTCCAACCACCACTACAACCCACAGGCAGGCTAGGGAGGGAGTGTGGCCTTGTGGCTACTAAACTGGGACTCAGCAAACCTGGGTTCTAGTCCCAGGTCTGTTGCTGGCTGATCTTGAGTAAGGCTCTGTACCTCAGTTTCCCTTTCTGTGAAAACAAGGGTAATGATCCTGCCCTTCTTGGTAAACTGCTTTGAGAGCTACAGATGAAAAGCGCGATGCGGGCACTAGGAATTAGCAATGATGGGGAGGGGGTGGATTTAGGGAAGATGAGGGAGAACTCCTTGTGCCTTCCTCCCACATAAGGCTAAATACTTGCCTTAAACTTCACTGACTTCAGTGAAGTGACCTGAGGAACAAATGCAGCCCCAGAACATTGAGAAGGAGGGGGGTCCAATGTCCTAGGCCCCCCAGGGTTTGTCTTCACCTAGGAGAACTGGCCTCTTCCCTGCCAAGAGGCCCAGTGGAGAAGAGAGGCTCAGGGCTGGGCCAGAGCATGGGCAGACTTTTGCCTTCAGCAGAGTTTTGCAGCCAACAGCCCAAGGGTATTTTTGGTCACGTGACCAAGAATGATCGAATGGCATTATTTAAAAAATGCCCACGAATATATTTAACATCTTGCATTCGTCTACACCCATCTCCTCCACACACTCACCGTCTCCTGCGCACTCTGACCTTCCCACACCCCGACCAACACAGCCCTGCCAACCCAACTTCCGGTGTAAACACACTGTGCTGGCAGAGTGCTTCTGGTGATGTAGCTAACGCTGTCCCGGGAGGTGGTGTTCCCACATTGGCCTAGAAACTCCTTTCGATGTGTTCTGCACCTAGACTACGGGGCTACACCGCCAGAGCTATGCTGGCATAGGCCCCGCCGTGTGGACCCAGCCCAGCCACATACACCCACCCAGTGCGAAGGAAAGCAAAGGAGAATTCAGTAGCAGGAGGGGATCAGCTGCCTGGGTTAAGCAGGGATTTCTCGGAGTATGCCGCCCACAGCATGATCAGGCAGCAGAGACACGGCGGATTATAGCTGGGACCATCTGAGGCTTAAAACATAGAACTCAAAGATAAATACAGGGTGGTTAGAGGATGAAGTGCCAGGCAAATTACTAGCTGCCTTTGAAGTCTTTGTGCATGAAGCAGACTCCCGGCCTGCCAGCTCAGGGCTGTTCTGTTGTAAAGAAGGGGCTTAAAATGGAAAGCATCACACCAGATCCTCTGATAGGATCAAGGGCACTTCCTCAGCAGTGGCAGGGACTACGCCTCCCCTTTGTCATCCTGTGTGCTGGGCCAGCATTTGGGCAAGGTCATAAAAACAGAACCATCGGCAATGGGGGGTTAGACACAGACACACAGACAAGACCAAATTCACCTCGGGCATAATACCACTGGCAGCAGTGGAATTAATCCAGGGATTAATTTGGGCCCACAAAGCATATATCTTGTGGCCAGTTTGATTGTATCCATTACCTGGGTACTTGCAGCACACACAGAGAGCACATGCAACTGCTGGTTCGCAGGGACAGGTTTTCCATCAGAAATGTCAGAAATAGAAATCTAAGGGCTCTTTTGTCTCTGGGTGCGAAGGAGCCGAGGCAATTTTGTTTACAGGATAGACACCATCTCACAAAACACGCTCAGTCTATTGTAACCACTTCCTCCCCCTGCACGAGGGGCTGCAGTGTCCGTGGAGAGCACGGATGTTGTGAACACGGCCGATTCGCACCACCGCCTGGGGAAGATCTTCACTGGAGACAACGCTGGCTGACACTGCGTGTTTCCTCTGGCATTTTGTCAGTGTGCGCGTGTGCTCTGCCATTAGACAGTCTCCTGTATTCTCTGTGCACAGCCACACGAAACAAGCAAGAGAATTGAGTTGTTTCACAGGGATCTGGATGGATGCTGCTCTCTCTCCATTTCACACAGACAAGCCTTCTATTCCCCCCTCTCAGACTTGCGAGCTGGGGGCCAGGCACTGAGACAATTACGTTAACCATCAGACTGGTGCTAGGGCTTTGTCCTCTTTTAAAAGCCCTGTCTCCAGCATCACTGCAAGTGCAGCCTCGCTATCTCATGGCTTCTCTTTTGAGAAGACTTCAAATAAAAAAAGCCCACCTAGCTATGCTGCTCCATGAGTTTCAAGGCCTGTCGTCTGGGGGCAATCTCTAATCCTTGCTCTGCTTTGAGGGAGAAAAGCCACCGGGACTGGGGTGAGCTGCTGGACTGTATTGGTTATGCCTTAGCCTCTGCCTCTTCCCCAGGGGATTCCTCAGCCTCTCCAGCCAGTTCAAAGGAGAGAGTTTTTAAAGTCATTTGATTTTCCCTTTTGTCCTTACATGTTACCCAGTGGGTCCTGTCTTCTGTGACTCCTCTCCCCGAGCTTCAGTGTCTGGGCAGACACGAACCCCCAGGAAGTCTCCAAATGTGTGGGGGAAAATCTGAAATAGCCACAAAATGCAATATAGAAACAGTAAGGCCGATTCTCCCATTCTTGGTTCACGCCTCTACCGTTCTGACCTGGAAGCATTCTGCACCCCTGCTTTGCACTGGTGTAAGTGACAACGCGAGGGACTGGGCAAAGGAGCATCCGGTGTGCTCTCTTTCGGAGGCTCTGTTGAGCTGTACAGGATTATTAGAGCGATAGCAGCACAGCCATGCACAAAGCTTTACGCAAAGAAGCCAAGGAAGGCGCCTGCCCCTCAGCGCGTGCAGTCTGGAACAGAGCAATAAAAAGCACAAGAACCACACAATGGCAAGCGATCCTGGTGGGTGAGAGGGGGTGGGCTGGAATTAAGAGGAGGAAAATGTCAGATGAAGTCAGGAAACATTTTTCAGTCTTGAGAAATTAGGCTGTGGACATCTCCAAGAGAATGGACTGAAGTCTGATGACTGGAGACATGTCAAACCACAAACCACAGAGAGTGGGCTGCAGGGAACAATCCTTGCGCTGGCCAAAGCAACCTTCATGTAGAAACATCTGCAACCTTGGATGGAGCGAAGGGACACTCACTCGTTCCGCTGGAGGAAAGTTGGTCCCACTCTCTAAGACATGCTGTCATTCAGGGACTCTGCCGCTCATCTCGGGAAAAGAAGCAGGTGGAGACTCTGTGCAGTCAGAGGTGGGACAATGGGAGCGAACGCCCTTCTCAAGAGGGCCCCACGGGACATTAGCTCAGTGTTGTCCTGGCCCCCATGGATCACAGAGAATGCAAGAGGGGAGGCGGTGAATATGGACGAAGAAGCCAAGTTTGGGACCAAGTGCTGGAAGGAGCTTTCCCCCCCGTTTCGAAGAGTCATGCAGGGAATCCCCACTGCTGTATAGAACAAGTAGTTACATTGTGTGGGACAAACCTTGTTTCCAGTGCTTTTCCCAAATGGCCAGGATAGGCAGGCCTTGGCTTCTGAGAGCCAGAGAGAGGGCAGGTGAAGTGGGTAGGTACTAGAACAGGAGCTGTGTGCACACAAGCCCGAGTGGAGCAGATTGCCTCCCGGAAGGCACATGGTTTTGTGTCTTGTACCCTGACGTCACGCACTGGTGACGCTGGACTACGCACGGCCCCTGTAGAGCTCCTCAGAGGGAGCGTGAGAGGAGTTAGGAGTTAGAGAGGCTCTTCCCCATCTCTGCCAAACTGACTTGTCTTTGGTTACATAGTAAATTCACCTCTCTGTAACTCGGGACTTGTCCGCACAGGCAAGCTTTACTATTTATACCAACAGGTTTCAGAGTGGTAGCCGTGTTAGTCTGTGTCAGCAAAAACAACGAGGAGTCCTTGTGGCACCTTAGAGACTAACAAATGTATTTGGGCATAAGCTTTTGTGGGCTAAAACCCACTTCATCAGATGCATAGAGTGGAAAATACAGGAGGCAGGTATATATACGCAATACATGAAAAGATGGGAGTTGCCTTACCAAGTGGGGGCATCAGTGCTAACGAGACAATTCAATTAAACTGGAAGTAAACTATTCTCAACAGTAGAATATCAAGGGAGGAAAAATCACTTTTGTAGTGGTAATGAGGCCAATGTAATCAGGGTGGTCCGTTTCAAAGAGTTGACAAGAAGGTGTGAGTATCAGCAGGAGGAAATTAGGTTTTGTAGTGACCCATCCACTCCCAGTCTTTATTCAGGCCTAATTTGATGGTGTCCAGTTTGCAGATTAATTCCAGTTCTGCAGTTTCTCATTGGAGTCTGTTTTTGAAGTTTTTTGTTGAAGAATTGCCACTTTTAAGTCTGTTATTGAGTGTCCAGGGAGATTGAAGTGTTCTCCTGCTGGTTTTTGAATGTTATAATTCTTGATGTCTGATTTGTGTCCATTTATTCTTTTGCATAGAGACTGTCTGATTTGGCCAATGTACATGGCAGAGGGGCATTGCTGGCACATGATGGCATATATCACATTGGTAGATGTGCAGGTGAACGAGCCCCTGATGGCGTGGCTAATGTGGTTGGGTCCTATGATGGTGTCTCTTAAATAAATTTGCCCTCGCATCAACATGGCCACTTCCTTTGTGGAAAGCGTTAAACCCCCTCTTGGAGGAAACAGCCTCAGGTCCAGCTTGAGGAAAGGCAGCTTGCCAACTGTTTCTTTTTGTCACCGAATCGTTATTTTATTTGGCCGGTGCAAAGCAGGAGCTGGGAGCGAACCACAGAGATGGGAGCTACCATATTGTCTCTCTTCCCCAATAAATGAACGGTTTTCCACCGTCTCTTCTTCCTGCATTATTATCCCAGTGGCTTCCCTTGGGGTGGGCTCTCCAGCTACGCCTGTCACTCTGCTGATGCTGTCATATACCATAGATGGCCAGTAATTTGCAGTAGCATCCTGCTGGGTTAATGCCCTGCCAGAGAAAGACAGATGAAGGCTATTTATCATCCTTTTTTTCGTGCCTGCCTCTCCTCTCCCCCACCCTTCCACTCCCCATCAGTCTCAATCAATATTTACTAAACTTTCTCTGGCTCTGACTTTGGGGAGAGTAAAGGAAAGTTAAATAGATCCCACTGCATTTGGCACCTTAGACCCTTTCCAAGGGCTTACTTACTGAACCTGAGAAGAAATGTTGGGAGAAATTCCAAAGGGTCAGTTTAATAAAAGCACCTAAAACTATCCAAAGGCGCCAAAGCTCTGGATTTTCAGGAGAGCAGGCTGCAAGTGTCCCTGCAACAAAAACAGACAGGAAACAACATCCCAGCCGTTTCAGTTCTGTATAATACGCAGCCCAGTGAGAAGAGATTTTCTGTCGGAACTTCTGCTCCTGGTCCCAAGCGAAACCTGCAAGTGCCAAGGCCGGACAGAATTTTAAAAACTTTTTTTTTTTTGCTGGCTGGACTCAACCCCAGAGCTTGGTGATTTAGGTCAGACGAAGGCTCAGATTGGTTCTTGATTCAGTCGACCTATTAACAAGCCTTCAGCAGGAAAAAGCTGGTGAAGAATGAGGGGCCTTTTGATGCTCAGGCTGTTCCCCTGCCAAGAGCCTCATTCCAGAGATTGATGTCTGTGTGTGGGAAAGGGCTCTATGGACAACGTGTGTCATAAGAGGAATTAAGAGCTACAAAGCAATATCCCGGGCATCCACATCTGTGGCCTCAGCTAAGGGAAAGCTGTTGCTTTGTCTGCCCCCTCGGAGCAGACAGGCTCAGGAAGCTGCGGGTTTTACAGACTGCTGCAGGACGGTTCGCATTCCACGGCTGCTGCTGGAAGGGAGGAAGGTTCCACCCAGGAGAGCTGGGCCTTGCTAAGAACGCCACTGTAACCCAAGGCTCTGCAATCCCCAGCTACCCCCGATAACGGTGGAAGCCTCGCGTCAGCCCTGTTGCCTAGGGAAGGGCTGTCACACCCATTTTAAAGAAAGCACAACTGAGGCTTTTCTACACGGGACAGTTATGTCTGCAGCAGCTAAGGCCAGTTTTTCCTCAAGCTGGGTGCAAGGCAGTTTCTACCCGGAGAAGGTTGGCTGCCCTCCCCGTGGGAAGTGGTACCATTGATGCATGTGCTTACAAAGGGCTAGAAAGTAACCAGAGAGTCTCAGTGTCACCGTTGTTTTGAAATCTGAGACCCTTGGATCATTTTCTGCTGCTTTCTGCAGAATTCATCCCTCCGCAGCCAGGGACCTAGGCCCGCTTAGGCCCTCTGCACAGGAGTCATTTCACCCTTGGAGATGAGGGATTGTCTCTGGCTGTTCACTAGGCTTCTCAAACATTCTGTACTGGAGTCTCTGGTCTTCGCTGGGCAGTTTGCTCTTCTAGGTTAGTGTTTAAAAACAGCTGATCAGAGCTCAGGCTCCAGGCTCAGTCCTTGGAGGATGCAGCACCTCAGCTCCCAGCCAAATCAGCAGGCGCAGCCGGGGCAAGAGCGGAGTGACCCCCTGTGGCCAATGTCATTCTTGAGCAGCACCCCCGACCCTCCCAGCCAACGGCGAGAGCAGCACTGCCGGACATGGGCAGGAGCAGATCAACCCCTAATTGCCACGCTCACAGGTGAGCTGTGCTGGTTGCTCGGTGCAGTGCACATTCTCAGCACTAAGCAGGGGGCTCTGGGGCTAGGCCAGAGGAGGGGGAAGTAGACAGGAGCCGTATGCAGTGGTACCGCTGGGCTCCTCCCTACCAGTTGCCCAAGCCCCAAACAAACAAGTCACCTGGTTTTATTATCTCGCCTGTCAGAGACAAGACGCTGTTTCAGATAGAAACTGGATCTGATCCAGCCTAGCTGCTCCCATTTTCCTTTGGGTTCCTTTTGTTTCACAATAGCATTCCTGGGTGGCAGCAGCGTGATTGTCACACAGGGTTGTAATGCCACAAATACCAAACTTTCAGCTCTTACAGCTCTTTAGTGTAGACATACGTCATTTTCCTTGCAGTGTGACATTGCTCTTATTTGTTTGAGCAGCTAAAAAATGAGCTAAGAAGCACCTCACAGAACCAGCCAGGCACGGAGATTTCCAAAGGAAACAAAACTGCAAACGTCGCAAGGGGCCATCTGCTAGCAGAACTGTATGGACACTCTTCAGAATCTTTGCTGGTGGTTGATGCTCCCGCGTCACGCCCAGGAAGTTTCAGTGGAAAGTGGCACTGGCCTTTGCCTCTGTCTTATCAGAAGGAAACAAAAAGGGAGTGGGGCTGCTGGAGGTAGCCATGAGGTCACGTTTAGAATGTAGCTGAGTTTGATCAGTTGGGTTGTGGAAAAGAAAATCAAAGAGGGGAAAGCTAGTAAGGAAATAGCATCAACCATTTTTAATAAATTAATTTTTTCAAAAAGACTGTTTTGGATTTCAAAACATCAGCAAACATAAAATGAAGACAAATCCCCACAGCTAGCATTGTGCTATCAAAGACGTCAAAGGGCCCGAGCCTGCTCCCACTGGAGGCTGTGATTGTTGGAGGAGCCTAAGGGAAATAGACTCGTGTCAATGGGAGTTGGGTGCTCAGTGTTAGGCCCTTTAAAAATCCAGCATGAAGGCAGCAGTTAACTGACAGCAGGATTGAACCCAGTATGAAACTGACCAGAAGCAAACCTTTCAAAGCAGAGCAGTAAAAAAAAAAGAGTGAGCAAACAGCAGAAATAGTTGTTTAGGCCTCAGCTGAGCAAAGACTGACGTGCTTAACTTAAGTGGGACTGCGCATCAGGGGCAAAATTCAGCACGTGCTTAGATCTTAGATCAGGGCAGGGGTGGCCAAACTTTTTGGCTCGAGGGCCACATCGGGGTGTGAAACTGTATGGAGGGCCGGGTAGGGAAGGCTGTGCCTCCCCAAACAGCCTGGCCCCCGCCCCCATCCACCCCCTCCCACTTCCCGCCCCCTCAGAACCCCCAACCCATCCAACACGTTGGTTGTCCCCTAACCATCCCCTCCTGGGACCCCAGCCCCTAATCATCCCCCCAGGACTCCCACACCTATCCAACCCCCCCTGCTCCCTGTCCCCTGACTGCCCCAACCCCTATCCACACCCCTGTCCCCAGAGAGGCCCCCCCAGGCCTCCCATTCCTATCCAACCCCCCACTCCCCCGTTCCCTGTCCCCTGACTGCCCCCCAGAACCCCTTGCCCCTTATCCAGCCCCTCCCCCTACCATGCTGCTCAGAGCAGCAAAGCCGTACCACCTGGCCAGAGCCAGCCCCACCGCCCGCGCTGCCCAGCAGGAACAGCTGGCCAGAGCACTGGCGATGTGGCGAGCTGAGGCTGCGCAGGAGGGAGGGCCGGGGCGAACCTCCCCGGCCAGGAGCTCAGGGGCCAAGCAGGACGGTCCCATGGGCCGGATGTAGCCCGCAGGCCGTAGTTTGCCCACCTCTGGATCAGAGCCTTCATCTGTGAAGACACTTGCAATGTATCCAAATCAGAGGAGTTAACACATCAGAGGTAAGGACATTTACAAATAGATAGGATTGCTGATCTCATTAGCAGTAGGAACGTGGTACTGATTGCGCTTTCACATGCACACGCATGGCCAGCTGTGTGGCTCTCTCGTGCTTTCTATTGCTGAGATGTGGCCTCTCTTTAACGCTCAGCCCTGTACTTCAGGCTTTGTGCCGTTGGTATCATTCTCACAAGATGCGCTCTCCCTGTGATAGTCTCCCCCAGGACTCGTATCAAATCGACATGTAAAACACAAGATGTGGGGGGTATACAAGAAGGGGCTGGGGAAGAGGTGAGAGCAATATGGGGGGAGGGATAGTTCAGTGGTTTGAGCCTTGGCCTGCTTAACCCAGGGTTGTGAGTTCAATCCTTGAGGGGGCCATTTAGGGATCAGGGGCAAAAATTGGGGATTGGTCCTGCTTTGAGCTGGGGGTTGGACTAGATGACCTCCTGAGGTCCCTTCCAACCCTGATATTCTATGATTCTATGACTTTTGCTTTGTACCATTTCATCTGTGAGGAACAGCCTCTTTGTCCTCTCAGCAAGCGGTTGGCTTTGCACCAACTGCCTTTCTTTGAGTGTCGAAAGAACTGAAGGGAGCTAAGATTTTTTTTACCCCAAAGAATATCTGGCTAAATACAGTGGTATAATCTTTGCAGAACTAGAGGGTTTTCAGACTGACAGGTTTTCACCTGGCACTGGAAGTGTTAATAACATTCTGCCTTGTGCTCTCAGGTATTTACAGACATGTCGTGAGAGATAACAAAATGAATTAGGTACCAAGAATTTCTGCCTAAGAGAACTGTAACAATCTGAGTGAATCCATTCTATTTCTCCACGTAAACCTGGTATACCTTGTCTCTCCTGCATTGCCCCTTAACCCAGTTTTCATCTCAGAGGTGGGATCGCCCTTTGGATCTGTCTTTAATAGAAAACAGCAAATATTTCCCCAGTGTTAGGCTCCGCAACGCACCCACCCCCTTTGATTCCTGGCTACCCCGGTTTCAGTGTCCCCAGGATTGACAACGTGTCGTTACACACAGTAGGATGCAATGGCGGCAGCTAGATGGAAACATGGGGTTCAGAAAAAGAGCAGAGGAAGATCCAGGCTCCCCCCCCAGACACTGATGGTGCTGAGGAAATTAAATATTGTTGGTCAATTTCTGCTGTATGGTGCCAGTGTAAATCCCGGTGAAGTCAATGGAAATCCATCAGTAGAGACGAGCAGAGAACGGGGCTCTAGGCTTTGATAGCGATGAGAGTACGGGATGGTGCTAAAGGATACTCATCTGATCACTAACAGGGCTCTCTGGTCATAGGTTAGGAGTTCCTAGACTATTAAACTGCCCGAGGTCGAAGTACACTCCACAGCAGGGCTGCCCACCAGTGGGACATTCCCCATTTTTCAGAGGAAGAAACAAAGGACACATTTTTACAACAATATGTTTTTTTCCATTGAGAAAAATGGAACTTCAGAGAAAACAAAATTTTTCACAAAAAAACCAACCTTCATCTGATGTTTCCCATTTTTAAAAAAAGTTTCTGAATAAAAAATTTCAGGGGGGAAAAGCCAAAGCCACCCCTGGTATGTGATATTACGTACTTTCTGAGAGTAACATTCTCTCTATTTAAGGGCGAGAAAGTATCACAAGGGAACACTGACTTCTCCCTCCCCAGCTGAAAAAAACAAGTCAAAGTGTGAAGAAACCCGAACCCCCACTTTTCACAGTGTTTTCCAACTGGCAAACATTGCGGGAAACACCCATAAGTGGAGAAACCAGGTGCTTACAAACTTCCTTAATTTTTCTAATTTTCCCAGGTTGTTTCCCCACTGGAAGGTTTAAAATGAGGAATTTCCCCATGAAAATTCCCCTAGGAAAGCACATCCCCATTTCCCTGTCAGCTCTAGCAGTGAGGCACCGAGAAGTCAAGAGGCACAAGAAGAGGAAGATCACAGGAAGGAACAGCAACCGACTGTTGTACTCCCAGTTGTACATCCTAACCCCAGGGGACGAGACTGGGACTCCACACAGCTGGGTTCTGTTCCCATCTCAGACACTAACCTTCTGTGAGACCTTGGGCAAGTTCCTTCACTGTGCCTCAGTTTCCTCATCTGTGATTAGAGGAGGAGGTCACGTCCCTTCTTCTGGAAAGCACTCGGAGATAGATGGGCTACAGGGGCTAAGGTTAGAACCACAAAGCCTAACCCTGCCTTGGTGTGCAGCTGGATCTGTCTAGCTGCATTGTCCCCATTGCAGGCAGACAGCAGGGTTCCCTGAAGTGTGTTATTGCAGAGCATGTCAGCGTGCCAGGGCACTTCAGCGACAGCAACGACAGGCCCAGCCCCTGCGCCTGCAATGAGTGGAGGTGACAGACACGGGCAAGCCCAGGGAGGAAAAGTGAAGAGTAAGGCAATGCCATCACACCTCACTCAGTGAATCCCTTACTGCGGGCACCACAAGAGAGTCTCCTGTTGTCCGGGGGAAGAGGGAGGAGAATCCTGGCCCAGACAATGTGTGCGCAAGCTTCAGATTGCTAGCTAATCACCCTGCTTGGGAGGCTGCCTGCCCACCACTGCTGAGAGAGCAACTGCAAACCACTTGGGAGGTTTTGGATGCAGCTGCCCCGCAATCCATGCAGCAATGCATTCCTTTAAATGTCAGGCGATGACATGCCACTGAGTTGGTGTGGTACATAAGGCACTGTGCTAAATGCTACGTGAGGCAGAGAGGCTAGCCTGGCAGGAGCAATAGCCAGCTGCATCAGCAAGCTCCCACCCCAGCCTACTCCCAGCCGCACCTGGGGAAAGCTCGGATCCACACAGAGCTCTCCAGCTACAAGCCGAGGAAAAACCGGATACATAGTGCTCCTGGCTCCCCACCGGGCCTGCAGCAAACGTACAAGGGCGTCAGCCTTTGCAGTTCCTCCCAAACCACCCTGAAGCTGGGTTCAGACTTGCAGGGCAGCTCCGCCAGGCTGAAATAATGGCACTGGGAGAGGGTGACCATACGTCCCATTTTGGCCCTTTTCAAAGCCCTTTCCTGGTCATCCCAACTTTTTTTGGCAAAAGTGAGCATCTGTCCCCTTTGCTTTTGCCGACTTGAGCAATTTGCAAGAGCAAATGGGACAAATGCCCACTTTTGTCAAAAAAGTGGGGTACAGGGGAGGGTGAGCAGTGATGCTAGCCCCAGGCAGTGGGGAGGCAAGGCTCCCATGGGGGAAGGCAGGGCCTGGGCAAGCAGCAATCCCAGCCTCATGTGGGGAGGCAGGCAGGGCTTGGGTGAGTGGCTCAGGCCTGCCTCTTGTGAGGGGGAGGAGTGCGGGGTAGTGGGGACTCGGGCCTGGTTTCCCTTTGGGAAATATGGTCACCCTAGTTCTCAGCGGCTGTAACATTATGCAGATGCCAGTGCCCTATGCAGGGCCTGGAGCCTCTGCTATGCAGATCACATCCCAGGAACGCCACGGAGTTAGAACCCATTCAGTTCCAAGGTGCACTGACCCAACCCCCCCATGGCACCACGCTGCTTCCTGGAGCCCATTGCCAGCTTAGTAAGGGACAGGATTGCTTACAGGCGCTACGGGTTGGGCTCCCAGGTCCTGTGCAACCAGGCGGCCGCACGGGATGGTGCATGCCATTGCCAATTGCCAGCCAGGGCAGAGTCTCCAGGCCACAGCGTTTCCTCTCTTGATCCTCTGCTTCCCCACAGTGGGTTTTGTGCCTGAGAGCAGAGGTCTGTCTGAGCAGCTTAGCAGGGCCTGGCCCCATCCTCTGCATTGCCAGGGCAGCGGGCCATGTTCCTGCCCCTCCTTTGTCGCTCAGACCTCCTTGGGGAGACTGGCTGCCCCAGCGTCTCCTGCCTTCAGTGCAAGAGCTGCGCCACAGCGCAGAGGGGGACAGATGGCGAGGCACTGAGGTGCAGCTGCGCACAGATGGGCACGTTGCATAACACACAGATACAGAGAGGCAGCAACAGAGCCGCTCAGGGAGGGGCAGATGGCAGCCGAAGGTGCTGATTTACCAACGCAGAGCAGCAGAGACCTGCAGCCGATGAAGTGAGCTGTCGCTCACGAAAGCTCATGCTCAAATAAATGGGTTAGTCTCTAAGGTGCCCCAAGTCCTCCTTTTCTTTCTGCGGATACAGACTAACAGGGCTGCTACTCAGAGACCTGCTGTGACACTTCAATGGGCGCTAACTTGCCAGGAAAATTCACAGCGAATATTCAACGAGCTCCTGGAGCAGCTGCCCCAGGCCTGCTCTCCCTCCCCTGGATCTTCCCGGAAGAGCAGGAGGTTGCAAAAGTTTCTCTCCCTCCTCTCCGCTGCACAGCATGAGATGTACCAATTGTGCGCTTCGCTGGTGCCCTCCACCCCAAAGGGGGCTGCATTCCAGTGGTCCTGTGTCTCAAGGTGCTCTATAAATGAAAGAACAGAATTACAAGCAGCAAGATGTCACTGTATCTCCCCCACCCATCTGCTCTCAAGCTAACAGACTCACCCACCTCCCTCTGTGTGTGCTCGGGCCCAGCGTGGTGCCAAGTAATACACGGCTTAAATGAGGAGGAGCGGTTGCTATTTCCAGATCAGACATTCCTTAGCCTCCCCCGCCTATGAGCCCCGATATTCGGCAGACGGAACCTAATTGAGCTCTGGCCAGAGTGAATTTATGGATAAAATTCCTCCTCCTTGAGCTCTCTGTATACTAATGAGGCTAGTTTAATGATCATGGAGCTAGGCTGGTTTTACATCAGCTGAAGATCTGGCCCTAAGATTTGAAGCCCAAGTGACATCAACAGCCCTTTCTTCTCCCCCTTGTAACCAACCTTGAGAAGGGCTGGAATTGGGGAGCGTGGCCCCTGTTATCAACCCTCGCTCATAGAGCATTGCCAAGGAGAAATGCAGGGGCCAGCAGCTATGCTGCATAGCTAGCGTCTGGTGCTGCGGACAGGCTGGGGCTGATGAGTCTAAGGTGGAAGTAACAGTGGGGGTTTGGCTTCCCAGAAAGCCAAACTTCCCGTCCTTTTCCTTCCCTTCCATCGCATGCCAGGCCCAGAGAGGCAGCAGGCCTGGATGATGGGGAGGCCTCTTAAGCCACTTGACTAGGAGTGGCTCATTCACTGCATGCAAAATTCTACGCGGAAGCAAAAGGAAATCACACCGTCTGAATGTGGTTCACCTGTTTCAGCAGCCTGTTTTTATGGGAGGAGCATTGCTTTGCAAGTGATGCTGTGTGTGCGTGCAAGAGAGAGAGATTGTGCCAATATCAAGGGAGGAAATTCCAAAGACATCAGTCCGCAGATGGCCATTCCTGTCTCACTAATATTTCCACTTCAGCTCCCCTCTGGGGACAGGGTAAGAGCTGTACACATGCTGTTACAACTTGAAGCAGAGGCTGGGTACCAGAGTCATTAGGAGGCAGAGCCAGAAGCCTTAGGAGCACCTAGAGCACACGACAACCTTCTCGGAGGACAGGCAGTGGCAAAGAAAGCAGGGTTTCCGTGCAGGCACACGGCTTTCTCTCCCAGCTCCGTTGCTAGCTGAATCAATCACACACATTTGGTGGACTTCAGCCCTATGCACTGAGGACAAAATGAGCTTTAAAAAAAAAAAAGTCAATTGCCCTTTCTTTTTAAGGCTGAGATTTTTTTCCAGCCCCAAATTGGTAAAGGAAACCTTAACAGAATAGCAAAGTGAGGATTCCCAGATGCTTCCTGGGGGGGGGGCTTGGCTTGTTCCACAAAGCATTCATCCATCATTTCCCCACTGCAGCCGGCCACTTGGCATCTTCACACACCGCCTGTGCACAGGGATGTTATTTTAATGTGAGTCTTTGGGGAGGGATGCTGTAAAAAAATACAGAACCTTTCTGGGTGGAGAGCCTGGAGCACAGTTGGTGGAGCCATCCCTTCCTTTTCATTGTTTGCAAGTTTATTAGTAATACGGAAAATGGAAGGGATAAAGAAGAGACAGGCAAGTGTTCTGCTGAGGAAGGAAAAGCCAATTGGTTAGTCTCTAAGGTGCCCCAAGTCCTCCTTTTCTTTCTGCGGATACAGACTAACAGGGCTGCTACTCAGAGACCTGCTGTGACACTTCAGTGGGCGCTAACTTGCCAGGAATATTCACCGCGAATATTCAACGAGCTCCTGGAGCAGCTGCCCCAGGCCTGCTCTCCCTCCCCTGGATCTTCCCGGAAGAGCAGGAGGTTACAAAAGTTCTGCTGAGGAAGGAAAAGCCAATTGGTTAGTCTCTAAGGTGCCACAAGTACTCCTTTTCTTTTTGCGAATATAGACTAACACGGCTGCTACTCTGAAACTTGGTATGATAGTTACACAGAACCCTGAAGCCATGGTAGGGCAGGGATGGTAAATATCATAGAGGTGAAACTCACTTCTGTGCATAAAGCCAGCACAAGCCCGAGGCAGCATTTCAGCATTTTGAATCTTGCCGAGTTCTTGGCCTCAGCAATTTATTACAGCAATGAATTCCGCAGTCTAATTATGCATAATGTGAAAAGGGTATTTTCTTTTTCTCTATTTTCAGTTTCCCATGTTTTAAATTTAATTGCATGCTTCCTTGTTCTTGCATTATGAGACAGGGAAAACAGAAGCTCCCAATCTGTCTTTAGACAATTCTTTTTGTGTAGACTTTTATCATGTCCCATCTTATTTATCTCCTTTCTAAGGAAACAATCCTAGTCTTTTCACTTTCTTTTCACGAGAGTTTTTCTGGACCCCTAATCATTCTCATTGCCCTCTCAATGGTTTTCTAGCTGAGGCTCTAGCTTCAGATCTGGATTCGGTTCTCTTTTAAAAAAAAAAAAAAGAAAGCAAGTCAAGACTCCTATTACAACCAGATTCAATAATTACAGGACTCCAGAAACTGGAGCCCTAGACATGGGCCTATAATGCCTAGGCTTCAATCAATGATCTTGGGCAAGTCCACAAATTTCGCTAGGGTTCAGTTCCCTCTTTGCGAGATAGGAAATATTATCCCTTTCTCCCACGCTTTGTCAGTCTTCTTTATTTAGCCTGTAAATTTGTTGGGAATGGGGCTGTCTGAAAGCACCTGGTGCACTGCATTATAGGGATGGCTCAGAGCACCAAACAATAAAGTCAAAATGATGAATCAGTTCTCTAGTGACTGTGATTGTGCAGCCGTGTTGATGGACAGACATCACGCATTGCAGAATATAGGGAGAGCGGTGGCGGTGACATTTAGTCCACGTATAGAAGACACATACTTCTTAGCTATATATAAGTTCTTCTGTAGGAAAAACATATAGTATATGAGGTGGGAGTTTTGATATCATGCAACATAATTCTGCTCCCACTGAAGCAAAGGGTAAAATTCCTTTGACTTAAATGGCAGCAGAGTTAGACCACCACTGAGCACATCTGGAAAGCCCACCCCGAAAATGAGCTTCTTGGGTCTGCCAAGCCCAGCAAACTTATTTTGGGGGGGGCTGTCAAGCGATTAAAAAATTAATTGCGATTAATCGCACTGTTAAACAATAATAGAATACCATTCATTTAAATATTTGTGGATATTGTCTACATTTCCAAATATATTGATTTCAATTACAGCACAGAATGGAACATGTACAGTGCTCACTTTATATTATAATTTTTATTACATATATTTGCACTGTAATAAACAAAAGAAACAGTATTTTTCAGGTTTCAGAGGAGCAACCGTGTTAGTCTGTATTCGCAAAAAGAAAAGGAGGACTTGTGGCACCTTAGAGACTAACCAATTTATTTGAGCATAAGCTTTCGTGAGCTGCAGCTCACTTCATCGTATTTTTCAATTCACCTCATACAAGTATGGTAGGGCAATCTCTTTATCATGAAAGTTGAACTTACAAATGTAGAATTATGTTCAAAAAAATAACTGCACTGGCTCTGGGGGAAGCTCACCCTTGTCTCCAGGACGACTTTCTACCTCTTTAGCCACCCCCCGGCGCAACGTCCGTTGCCGTAGGTCCCAGCATAGCAGCTGGAGCTGCTGTACGGCTGCTTTTCACGTGAGTCATGCCACACAGAACGTTCCGTAGGGCCAGCGCTGTTGACCCAGGAGTCCTGGCTCCGTTTCCATTCAGCCAGTTCCATTCTAGCTGGTCAAAGCTGCCACTGCTCTGTCAGTCCGTCATGGAACTCACTCATTTCCTCCTAGGACACCGTTGTAGGGTAACTGAGGCAGCTTGGCTGCCGAGCCTCCAGCCTAGAGACAGGAGCATTTCAGCAGTGGGTGACGTGGCCCCTGCATAGTTTGCAAAACTCTTTGTGATCCTTCTGAACAGAGAGGTGACGACACACCTAATCGGGGATATTACGCATGTCACACCTGCAGAGGAGACAGCATGCACAAGGGTTTATGCACATGGCATTTATTTTCAGCAGCAAACTGATACGTTTGTTATTAGGTCTCGACAGGGCAGCCAGCCTTCCCATCACCCAGCTGAGAGAATGCATCTTTCTAGGACATTTTTCCTTGCTTGTTTTGTAATGGAAACAGGCCTTTTAGGAGCAGCTTTGCCAGCCAAAGCAAGGCCTCTGGAGGATGGTTTGTATTTCTCCCCCTTGTTCCATGAAGCACCAGGTCTAAACACTGGAGCAGAGAGGACAATTATCAAAAAGAAGTTACAGAACTGCTTGGCTTCTGCAGATGTCAGAAACAATCTGTTCTCACCAGGCAACGAAGATACTGTCAATTACTAGGCTGTGATCATATTACAAAGGCCACACACAAACACCTACCCATGCACGGATTCCTAGGCCAGACTGGTGGCCCTTCTAGTCCACAATCCCGCCCCTGTTAATGCTCAGAAGATACTTCTGCAAAAGGTGAATGAACTTGAGGCCAGTATGTTGATGAGGGAGCTGACCTGGATTAAGGCAATCTGGGGTCCCAGGCCCAACACCACACAGGGGCCCCGGTGGCCCCACCCCATATGATGGCCCTGCTTCCATCTGGAGCTGCAGGTTCCCACTGAGATGCATGGGCCACACCTCTCAGAGCTATCATTTCAGGCTGTCTGCAGATTCAGGCAGATGTTACTGCATCAGTTGCCCTTAGGGTAGTAGAGAAAAGCTTGAAAATGTGACCCAAGTGTTAGAGACCTTCATTGTTTTGCGTTTTGAAATGAAAGCCAAGACTGACATAACCCTGGAGCCCTGGGTGCCTTAGACCATTCCCTGCTCAGCTTTCCCAAAAGGGTCCCATGCCCCAGAGCGAGAATCAGGGGTACCTGCTGCTTGTCACCCCATGTTGTGATTACATTACATCTACCTTGCCTGTTGCTTCCACCAGAGGATCTCAAAGCCCTTGGCAAGCACCAGAACAAATTAGGCCTCACAAACCCATGGCTGGAATGACACTCTGTCTTCACGAACAAGGTCAGCTCCCAGACTGCTGCGCTGGGCAGCACAGCATGGGGAAGAGATGGCCAGCCCTCTGCGGAGAAAGAAGTGGTTTGGGACTATTTAGAAAAGCTGGCCGTGCACAAGTCCATGGGGCCGGATGCGTTGCATCCGAGAGTGCTAAAGGAGTTGGTGGATGTGATTGCAGAGCCACTGGCCATTATCTTTGAAAACTCATGGCGATCGGGGGAAGTCCCGGATGACTGGAAAAAGGCTAATGTAGTGCCAATCTTTAAAAAAGGGAAGGAGGAGGATCCGGGGAACTACAGGCCAGTCAGCCTCACCTCAGTCCCTGGAAAAATCATGGAGCAGGTCCTCAAGGAATCAATTCTGAAGCACTTGGAGAGGAAAGTGATCAGGAACAGCCAGCATGGATTCACCAAGGGCAAGTCATGCCTGACTAATCTAATTGCCTTCTATGACGAGATAACTGGTTTTGTGGATGAAGGGAAAGCAGTGGACGTGTTGTTCCTTGACTTTAGCAAAGCTTTTGACACTGTCTCCCACAGTATTCTTGCCAGCAAGTTAAGGAAGTATGGGCTGGATGAATGCACTACAAGGTGGATGGAAAGCTGGCTAGATTGTCGGGCTCAACGGGTAGCGATCAATGGCTCCATGTCTAGTTGGCAGCCGGTATCAAGTGGAGTGCCCCAAGGGTCGGTCCTCGAGCTGGTTTTGTTCAATATCTTCATAAATGATCTGGAGGTTGGTGTGGATTGCACCCTCAGCAAGTTTGCAGATGACACTAAACTGGGAGGAGAGGTAGATACGCTGGACGGTAGGGATAGGATACAGAGGGACCTAGACAAATTGGAGGATTGGGCCAAAAGAAATCTGATGAGGTTCAACAAGGACAAGTGCAGAGTCCTGCACTTAGGATGGAAGAATCCCATGCACCGCTACAGACTAGGGACCGAATGGCTCGGCTCTGCAGGAAAGGACCTAGCGGTTACAGTGGATGAGAAGCTGGATATGAGTCATAGAACCATAGAATATCAGGGTTGGAAGGGACCTCAGGAGGTCACTGAGTCAACAGTGTGCCCTTGTTGCCAAGAAGGCCAATGGCATTTTGGGATGTATATGTAGGGGCATTGCCAGCAGATCGAGAGACGTGATCGTTCCCCTCTATTTAACACTGGTGAGGCCTCATCTGGAGTACTGTGTCCAGTTTTGGGCCCCACACTGCAAGAAGGATGTGGAAAAATTGGAAAGAGTCCAGCGGAGGGCAACAAAAATGATTAGGGGACTGGAACACATGAGTTATGAGGAGAGGCTGAGGGAACTGGGGATGTCTAGTCTATGGAAGAGAAGAATGAGGGGAGATTTGATAGCTGCTTTCAACTACCTGAAAGGGGGTTCCAAAGAGGTTGGCTCTAGACTGTTCTCAGTGGTAGCAGATGACAGAGCAAGGAGTAATGGTCTCAAGTTGCAGTGGGGGAGATTTAGGTTGGATATTAGGAAAAACTTTTTCACTAAGAGGGTGGTGAAACACTGGAATGCATTACCTAGGGAGGTGGTGGAATCTCCTTCCTTAGAAGTTTTTAAGGTCAGGCTTGACAAAGCCCTGGCTGGGATGATTTAATTGGGGATCGGTCCTGCTTTGAGCAGGGGGTTGGACTAGATGACCTCCTGAGGTCCCTTCCAAACCTGATATTCTATGATTCCCTTCTGTTTTTCATACGGGGAACGTAAGGCACAGAGGTTAAGTGACCTGTCCCACATCCTGCGGCAGACTTGGGGAATACGGCTCACGGCTCCTGACCCCAGCTCAGTGCCTGAGCCACTGGGACATCTTCCCCTTTTCGAGACCCTTTGAAACGGAGCATCCTGGTGTTAGCACAGGGCTCCCAGTGCACAAACTGCCCATGTGATCCAAGAGCAGCGTTGAAGGCCAGAAGCCTGTCCTGAAGCAGGGAGCAGAGTACATGCTCCCCACTGCACACCCAGCTTACCTTAGTGGCAATGGGGGCTCTGCGCAAGGTGCCGCTTTTCCCACTGGCACCATGGATGTTTCCGAAGAACTTTTACGTGGCAAGAGCAAAGCAGGGCTCCCATGAGAGAACCCAGCGTGTTTCCCTCCTTGCTCGCTGGCTGCCACCTCTGCAGCAAGACCTGTCTCACCAGCCCTAGCAGGGCTGCATTGGGAGCCAAACCCACATGCCTGCTTGGTGTTAAACAAGCCCCAGCAGGGACATACACATGCTGAAGGAACAAAACGCCTTTGGCTGGCACCAGTCTCAAGCTGAGAAACTTCGTTGGTTCAGCACATGCAGCCATTTCCGGAGCTGTGACCCCCCAATCCATGGGGCTGCGCAGTGGGTGATTCCTTGTCTAGGCTAACAGGCCCGTGGCTGGGTTCCAGGAGCTTTCTGGGATTTGCTGCTTAGGACCTTTATGGCCAAAAGTCAATTTACACAGCTGGTCCCTGCCCCCACTCCCAGCGCAGATCTAACCAGCCCCGTAAGCCAGCTGAGACAAAGGCCCGACTCCACTGAGGCACCGTGTCAAAACTCAACTCTTATCTGCAGTTTAGGAATTAGCTCATCCTTTTCCCCCTTCTCTCTGCTCCCTCCCTACACTTGGTCCCTTTCCCATGGGCCAGCTGCCTCGTTTATCCCTTCTGCTGTTAATAGGAGAACCAGCCTGCTTCAGTTCTTCTTCCCCACACAGGAAGTTATCTTGGGACCGGTTACACCCTCAAATCAACTCTCCTGCTGTCCCTCCGAGGACAAAAGGCTCGAGATGGTCACGTTCAGAGCGGCACTGCAGGCCGTGAGTGGTTTCCACACACTGTAATGGCAGCAGGAGCGATGTAATAGGGAGTTTCACATACAACTCTGCGACGCAGCTTTTTGATATGGCTTCACATTTCCCTGCCCGGACAGTAGGGAAGAGACGCTGCTGCTTCTTTGGGTGTCCAGCTTCCCAATGGGACCAGGAGTGGGACTGACACTGCAAAGAGGCCCATAGGAGTTAGCTCATTTTCACACACTGCTCTCAGGGGGGCGGCAGTTTGGTTAAAGGCCATTTTCAGGAGGCCACATGAAACAGGCTATGGGCAGGGACTTATCTGGTGGGGAAAGCAGAGAAAAGGGACTCAGGACTCCTGGGCTCTATTCCATGCTCTGCAAGCCACTCACTGTGTGACCTCACCAGCCTGCCTCCCCCTCTCGAGACTCCAGCGTTGTCCCGCCCCCCACTGTAATGGCCGGAGAATAGATGCGTGTGCAGTGCTTGGAGAACCCCATGAGCAAGTCACCACGTAAAGCATTAAGAAGCAGAGGGTGACTCCGTGTGAGCAGGGATTTGTGAATATTCTCATTTCTTGGTGGGTCGATGGGAGACTGCAAAGGGTTCTGGGCTCCCTTCGCACCAAAAGGCACTGTATAGACATAGCACTTAGCTCCCACGGTGACAGGTGTTAGAGAAACCACTAGACAGACAACGCTAAGTGCATGGTATGCTCAGAATCACAGGAGTCTGCGCGGGTGTGTCTGTTTCCCAGGCTGCAAGCTTCACTGGTCTGATGCTGGCTTTTGCATTTGCGTCTCAGTGCCGTTTTCATCCCCTTCTCTCACAGTCACATTGCTCCAGCGAAAAGGAGAAGGGGACAGTGTCCTTGTCAAGCTCATTGCTTCTACCTGGCTGGTGATACTGACAGCACCTGGCAAGCGAGGAGAAGTCTCGCCTCTAGAAACTGCAGACTCATGTGGAAAAGTTCCCAGGCAGCCTGCTGGCCCTCTGAGGGTCTACTTGGCTAAGCCCCTTATAGAAGGGACCACTTATTGGGTGGTTCTTCTGGGCACTACAGGGAATCACAGTCTCTCTCCCTGCTCATCATTAGCCATCTGGGACCATCGTTCCTTCCCACACCTATGAAATCACACTCTCTGCTGTTGGGAGCTCTCCCTGCTCGGCACTCGGCCCCGGTGAAGCTGGCAGTCGTAGATTGATTTACCAGGGCCGATATAAAAGAGTACCTCTGCTTAAAGGTGCTAATGGAGATCAAGAGGCGAAAAGACACCTGTGATTTTCCTACCGGGCCCCAAGTGGGGACATTCGGCTGCCAGGCTTGTGACAGCCAGTGGGAGACGCTTCGGGGGAAGGCCCGGGGTGGTAAATTCAGGTCTTTCGCTGCCATCTGTTCAATGCAGAGGCTGCCCAGCACAGAACAGAGGCACTGCGGGTCCCATCACACGGAGCTGAGAGACAAGGGCAGTTTGTTGACACCAGTAAGATTCAGGTCAGCCACAAGCTGATGCTACAGCTTTTCCTTCAAGCTTTTTATTGCCCCTGCGTCGGTGGAACTGGAACTAGCAGGCAGAAGCAGTTGAGAGTGAAGCAGAACCCAGCCCTAGGTGCCGTTCCAAGGGGGACCCCAGGGAAGTGGGCCCAGGGTTTGGCCCTACGGGGGCAATTGGCCACACATGCCCGCTCACTGCTGCCAGAGCGCTGTGCTCCTGGTTCGGGTTCACACCCGGTGCCTATGCAACACTCACAGGGACATGTGTGAACAGAAGGAAGCTGATTGTGACTGCAGAGCTCATTGCCACTGCCGGACAATGCCACTCAACCTCTTCTGGGAGCGCCCCACGGCTGAGGCAGCTGGATTAGCCAGAGCTCAGTTACTCCCACCCAGATCCTGAACGGTATTGAGGCTCCTAACTCCTATGGTACTCAAAGGGAGAAGCTGGGCCTCACTGCCTGTGAAAGGGAGGAAGGACTAGCAGTGGCCACGCATAAAGCAAGCCACAGCCCCACACACCTCAGTCCTGCCCTCAGCATCCCTTGAGATTCTGGTCCAGGGCCCCATGGGAGAAGTCAGAGGGTCTCACGTACACCCTAAGGGCACACTCCCCGAGGGGATTTTCACAGCTATATTAAACCAGGATTTGGCCTTGGCACTCTCAGAGTGAAAGGTCCACGCACTCACCCACAGCACGGTGGAGCATCTGTGTGACTCACAGCGGCGTTGGCCAGAAACCCAGCATCAGCCATCTGCCTTCCCAGCCTAGGTGTTGCACAGGTGTTAGTGTCATTTGCCCATTATTGCACAGGATGTAATAGGATTTCCTGATTGCCAACGAGCTACGTGGTAAATCACCCACTGGGTGGCTTTCTGCTGGAACCTTTTTCAAGCTGCCAGGTGAGACTATTAATCAATTAGGGTTGGCACTGACAGGGGATACGTTGAATGGTAGTGCAGAGAGAGAATACTTTTCACTTGTACATTTGAGGCACCAAAGAAAAATACAATGGCCCCCTTTCTAATGAAACTATTTCCCCTTTCTCCACACCTGGGATTTCTCCACTTCATTCTGAGTTCCTGTGAGTTCAGCCCTTGTCACCTCCTAGGGAAGCATAATCCCCTGCACCCCCCCCCCCCCCAGCCTGTTCAGCAGGAAAGAGCCGAGTCCCACCTACACCTTCCAGCAGAGAGGGGAAGGGTGACTCTGCAGCGTCTGCTCTGGAAATCCAGGCGTTACAGAGAGGGGTGGTTTAGCTGGGACTTCATCTAAACTGCTGGGAACTGGGGAGGGCAGGGAGACAAGGGCCAGAGTCAGGGAAAACAAGATGTTGCCTCTGAAGTCAAATGTCTTGAATAGTTTGAAATAACCCCTGAGAAGAGCAGCATCTGGCAGCCTGGACGAGGGTTGCACATGCGGCTGA
Source organism: Caretta caretta (assembly GCF_965140235.1). NCBI lineage: Eukaryota > Metazoa > Chordata > Testudines > Cheloniidae > Caretta > Caretta caretta. The sequence goes on from NC_134215.1 coordinate 3,020,494, forward strand.
GGTGGAAATACAAAACTACAAGGGAGTTCCCAGGCTGGTGGGGAAGCTTGATCAGACCGAAAGGTCTTGCAGCATGTCCTAGGACCAGGCGGACACCAGATTGGCTTCGTCGCCTATGAAAATTTATTCCGCAGCCCAAACCCCGCCACTGAAAATGCCGTCCAGCCCTCACAGCCTCCGTCCCGAGCTGCATCAGGTGCATTGTGCTGAAGGAGCACAGCTGCCTGCCTGGGCACAGGGCAGACACCATCACGGCGGTAGCTGAGTCCTCACCCGCTGATGGCTGGGAGGGTCAGGATAGAGCTTTCAGCTGGCAGCCGGTTAGGAGCCAAGGGAGAGAGCCCAGCCCAGGGGTGCTGTGCCCACAGCCCAACCCATGGAGAAGTGGGGCTCCCCCATTCTTTCACCATTGAGATCATTTGCACCCAGCGTTTGAGGCAGTGAAAATTCCATCTGACCTGCCAGGTTAGATTAGCCTTACTGGGGCCACCAGACCCGGACAGGGAGGTGCAGCCTGTGGAGACGGCATGCCTCCTGCAGGCTGGCCCCATCTCACACCAGTCCCCGTCACTGCCGCAGGCTCTGCTGCCGTGGCGCAGATGAAGGCAGGTGCGATCTGCTCTGTCTAATGCAAACCCGGTGTGGCCCCAGCGAACTGCCCACACATCCCTCCGCGGGGCAAAGCCAGCGATTGGATTCCCTCCTTGGGGGAGTGTAGCGCAGAATACAGGGGGAGCTGGGCCAGCACGTTTCTCCCAGCACATATTCCTCTCGTCACAATGGTATTACATGGACCAGCCAGCTGTGAAATCTGTTTTCCAGAGAGACCTGCTGCAGTGTAAGAGCTAAGCAGGTTGTTACAGCCCAGGAAAAAGACAGACAGCCAAATTAACTGACTCAATCCACGCATTTGCGCTGTTTGCTTCCAGTACATCAGCTATTTACATCATGGTGAAACCCCACCCTCTGTCTTCCAGCTGCCTTCCAAGTAGCCAGCCAAGACAGGTTTAGTAATGCAGTAGGATGTACCATCAGACTAGGAGGGGAGGGAGAGGGGCTTGTGGTTAAGGTATCAGACCGGGAGTCAGGATTCTTGGTTCTTAAAGAAAGGTGTGAAATCAAGGTCAGTGACAGGCTTCCTGTGTGGCCTTGGGCACATCACTTAGCCTCTCCTTGCCTCAGTTTCCCCAACTCTACAATGGGGATAACAGCTCAGGCAAAATTCAGTCTGTGTAAAGTGAAGCACAACACTCCTGTGCACTAAGGATGGAGAGTTGTTAAACCACCTCAGTACTGTGGGGACTGATGCACTGGAAATACGTAGAGAGAAACTGGGTGGAGCCACCCCTCCACTCCCATGCCCTGTATTACGAGATTCATGCTCAGCCATCTCCTCCCATGTCCCCAAGACCCACACACACTTGTTTACCCAGGAAAGCAAAGCAAATGTACAACTCCCCCGCGTGGCTCACAGTCCATCTCCTGTAGCAGCTGCGAGTTACACTGTGTGACAGCCGCAATTAAACAGAACCTGCCGAGTGGATTCCACAGCCGACTGCTCACCTTCTGCAGCGCGGTTCCATCCACACCGCTGCTGCCCTTTGCTGACGTGCACCATTTGGCAAGTGCACCAGCTGGCAAAGACAGAGACAGCGAGGCTGCTCCTGCAGTGCAAAAAATAGCGACGCTCCTTTCGGAGAGCAATGGGAGAAGACACCTCACTGCAGACTGCTGAGGCCAGGGGCCTGAGATGGAGCTTTGCATGCAGAAGATTATTGTGGCAAATACGTGGCCACCTAGTACTTGAGAGTGATCACTCAGCTGCCAGCTCTGGCCACAGGGAGCTTCACTGTAACAGCAGCAGTAAAATGGTAGACTTCCACCACAGGAGGAAAAGGGGACTCCCCCTTACTCATTACCAGTACAGGTCTCATGACACACAGTTGGGTAACACCCACTTCTATCCAATGGGTGGCAGTGACGTGTGCGCACCTGCACTCACACCCAGCTCATTGCAGTATTATTTGATAAGCCCGGAGAATGCACTTGGTGTTCTACAGGACACTGCAAACATCCACGCGAGGGTCTGGTCCCAAGCAGATGGCGACGCAAAGGGTTGGAGAGGGTTTCTTTTATAAGTGGGTGGAGCACAGCATCCTTACTGGCATGGGTGAGGGAGGCTGTGGGCTTGGAGGAGGGTGTTCCGGGGCGGGTGCCTGCCTCTTTGGGGTAGGGAGAGAGGGACAAGCATAGGGAGCCAATAGTGTCTTTCATCCAGCTGGAGATGGGGGAGAGGTTTAAGATCCAACCCCAATGCACGTGCCCCTGTTTGGCTGGCCTAGTTTTCTGGCTCCACCTCTTCAGGGCAGTTAGTCATGCCCTGCCCCTCCATCCCCCAACCAAGGCAGCTACTCTCGGCATAGTTTGCCCATTTTAACAGCCTGCCCCTTCCTCTGCCATGGCACGCTCCGTTAAGTCCCTGCAGTGGCCAGTAGAGGGGCTAGACCTGTTACGAGGCCTGGCAGGGTCTGGCTGAGCTACACTTTCAGGGCAGCATTAGCCAGAGTTTCCTGTCTTGCCCAAATTCCCCTAGGCAGAACTTCAGGGACACACACAATGCAGACACTGCCTGATGTGAGGCTAGCAGATCTGCAAGTACTTTGCATCAAAATGGTGCCTAAAGTGCAGCCCTGGTTGGAGGCAGCTTTGTGGGATGAAGGCGTGAGACAGTGGAACTGCTGCCTGGCTGGCTGGCTGGCTGGCACCACTTGTCTTTTCAGACCTAATCTCACGGCTGCTTCAATCACTCTACGACACCTTGGAATTTTAGAAGCCAGCTGAGTCCCCGTCTCCACCTCCAAGGTGCCTCCCTCTCTAGCAATAAACAGAACCAGGAGCTGTTAAAGCTGCCCAGACTGTTGTAATGCCATCCTCAGCTGACTGGGAATGGCATCTGATCCGCTGTACCCCAGCTCTCCTTAGTGGGCTCTGAATTCACCTCTACTGGCTGAAAGCAGGCAGTAAGGCTGGAAGTTGGAGACGCCAGGATTAGGAGACAGAGCCCAGCTGCTTGACTGCATGCAGACAGGATGTAACTACTTAGGGCCTTCATAAAGACTCATTTCTCCTTTCCAGCCATGATCCCTGCTGGGACATTGTGGATCACCCCAAATGCTCAGGGGCACATGGTCATCTGGGTTCTTCATGTTGCTGCTAGTCAGTGTGTTAGATTAGGCTTACATGGGCCAGTTCCCGTTATCAGGTGAGTTGAGAGAGGCTACCACGTAGCTGTGCTCAGGCATGGGGCTGATGTGTTTTGTTCCCAGTGTTGCAGTTAGTACCTCTGTAACAGAGCCATTGATGGTTGCATGGACGAGCTTGCTCCAAGTGGGGTAAGCTCCTGGGAGCTTCACGGTAAGTAGGGTAGCTGATCGGGGGAAGCTTGTAAAACTATCACTGAGAGTGTGTGGCTAGTACATTACAAGCATGGGCCTTCTGCAATTGCCCGTGCCCAGAGTCTCAGGAGCTGCCTCAGCTGCTCAGCACTCATTACCGAAGGTTTGGGACTGTGCTAATTACATTGTCTGGCAAGCTTTACCCCTGCAATATCAGCAGCATGGTTACCTGAACACCACACTCACTGAAACCTCTCTCCTTCCTTCGTCTGTGAAACCCTCTCAGAAATTCAAAGGAAGTTCATTCACTTCCCCAGCTTACCAGTTCTCTAAGTTCTTCTATGGCTCCACCCCTAAGGTATCGAAGCACCTCCCAGAGAACTTGAATTGAACTTACAATGCCCTGCCCAGATGTCTCTGCCATGCCGCTGTGGTGTGAAGAATGTTCTGCAACTGATGTCAGAAACCGTCTCTTCTAACTGACCCGACTGGGCCTGTACCTAGCTTTGATCTGCCGAGCTGCTCCTGAGCCCTTCTGAACGGATTTCACATGGGCCAGGGTCCACGTGCAGCCACGAGAGGATCCCACACACGGCTGTGGCCAACGACGGACAGCGTCACACATCACTGACGACTGCCCTCTGGCTACATTGGTCGGTGGGCTGAGGGCGGCTGGTGCAAATTGGCTTGGCAAGCTCTGTTATCTGAGAAAAAGACGACGGAGGCGGAAGGTCCACGGTCAGTGCAGCCATTTTAGCAGGGGATTACGTCCCTTTTTGTGTCCACCCCCTTCCCCCCAGCCTTCTGCCAGCAAAGAGACTCAGCATCACCCTGTCCAAGCACCAGCCAGATTGTGCCACATGCATGACTCAGCTTAAATACAGAGTCAAAACCCTTGTCATGGTTCCTCGGGCAGGTACCCTGCAGCTCAGAACAATTGCTGCTCAGCCTGGAGCCATTTACAACTCCATCCTTGGGCCCATTCACACGACTGAGGATCCCTGCCCTGCCCAGCTGACCTGAGAATGGATCTCTAAAACTTGCCCAGGACAGAGGGGGGTTGGTAAAACACTTCCCAAGCCCCTTGCCCCAGCTGCTGAAATCCTGAGCCACAGCTGGTGGTCCTCACACATCCTGAGACCTTCTGCACTGAAACCAGGGGCTTCCCCCCTGCTGGGGTGAGGAAGAGTGGGAAGTCCCAGTTCCAGCAGGGTTCAGCTGTCAAGCTGCAACCGGACTGTGCAAACCCTATCGTGGCTGGACAGGGGACTCTTGAGCAAAGCAGGATGCACTGATGGGGCATTCCCTGGCAGTCCAGTCGTACAGTAATGTGTACGCTCTGACACCTGGACAGAGAGAATGCTGTTCCAGCTCACAGACATTCCATAGGGCTGAGGCCCCGCGCCCCGCGTAGTCGTCTCCAGTCAGAGCACAAAGACATGACACCGTGAATGAATGTGCTCAAATTACTGACGCTTCTGCATGTAAACAGAGTCTTGAGGAACAGCCACGTTGGTCATCACCAGCTTGGCCCGCTGAGCTGATTCAAGAGTTGTATGTTCGTTCCCCATCACGTTCACCTCCGCATCAGGATCTGCGTCAATATCCACCTCTAGGAGAACCATCAGCTCATCAGAGTTACCACCCAAGATCCACCTCTAGGAGAACCATCAGCACATCAGAGTTAAATGTCAAACCAGTCTTTTCGGCCTGCGAAAGCGCTTAAAGCATATGCATGACTGACCATGGGTCTGGGGAAAGCGAGAAGGACTGAAAGTAACATTTGTGAAGCAAATGTGAGGAATAAAACACAAGCGAGTCCCCCCGTGCTTTAAGGAGCTATTATGTAAATGGATTTGCTGGGAGAATAATGCCTCAACCACTGAGTAAGTGCAGGTACAGAGAGAAACTCACTCCTGCCTTCTGGATCCCATCAAACCCAGACCTTATATTTCCCCCTTATAATTCAAGCCACTTCACTCTTCACTGTTCGCATTGGGGCTGTTTGCTAGCCAGACAAGCCATAAGCTTGTATTATAACAAGCTGTAAGCTCCCTCCTGGGTGTTCACACCTTTTAAATCCTTGCAGGTTAAAGCACCATATCCCCCACCCCTTTGCTCACGGCTCAGCCCAGCTAGACAGATTTAGCTCTTCCAACACCATCCCTCCACACTACTCATTTCTGTTGTCTGAATTCCCTTTAATTTGTTTCTATCCCTCTGCCAGGCAGTTGTTTGGACCTCTTCAGGGCCTCAAAACCTTCTCCAGATTCCATGTGTTGATACAAATGCAGCTCATACCGCTGTCCATGCCCAGTGCTAACGTAATTGCATGGGAGAAAGAGATTTATGTATTTTAGGTCTTTAAAGCACATTAAGTGTTCAGAAGTTAATTGATATTTCATTAGCGTGACTTAAGCACTTTAATAAATCTGGAAAAATCAACATGCTCTTAGAAATGTGCTATTAAAAGTCAGCCCGACGCATTCAAAATCGACGTTCGGCAGCGAAACACGTCACTGGCACAACAGGAAAGTTTAGAGGCAAGAGCAGAGTTTTGTGTGGGAGCCTCCAAACGTCCTACCTTCTTCGCTCAGGCTTTATGTGTGGAGCAGCTTCCTGAATGCTCCACGCGGGTAGATGTAAAACGCAGCTCCCCTCCCCTGGCGATTTTGCCTGCCCCTGCTGTGTTTATGGGCAGGCAGCAGCTCTCTCGTTGTATCTTGCCTGTAACAGTGAAAATGGTGCCCTTACACTGAAACCCCCAGAAACAGAACATGGGGCCCTGGCTGGTTGGGGCTAACCCCAGCTGGAGCAGGGGTTTGCATTCAGGGGAGGAAACTGCCTGTAGGAGGTGGAGATTCCTGTGTGCAGGGGGGCAGTGGGCAGGAAGAGGCCCACAAGCAAACGAAAGGCGTGTGTGTTTGTCAAACCCTCGTGGGAATGGCGGGGTAGGAGTGCAGCAGAGTCGGAACAGAAACGATTCAGAATTCAGGAACTGGACTTAGCTTCTGAACATCTGTGTGGCTGCTTCTCTAAAAACACTTCCTGGAGGTACCTGAGGCTGCGCTTCCTTTTCAAAAGGGGAACGTTTGTTCCCTACCAGCCTTCTGTTGGCCAGTGCAACAGCTATAATTATGGAGGTCCCCATCCTGCAAAGATTTGCACCCGTGCTTTGCTTCCCGCACAGTGTGCAACCCTATGAATTCAAAGGTACCACTGCCAGTCTTTGCAGGGTCAGAGAGTGAAATGCTGAATTCATGCAGAACTTCAGCCCAAGTTTCACTGTCCATTTAGTGCTATAGATAGAGTTTCTGGTTCCTTCTTTCTGAGCCCAACGAGGGGCTCTCAAAGGGAGGAAGCCGATGCTTTGCTTTGCTCTGCTATTTGGTTTGGTATTTTTAAGTGTTGCTATGGCAACTGTCCTAGACATATCTTAGTGCCATTTGTGTTTATTTGAGAGGGTTTTTTCGTTTTCCCTCCCAAAGGAGTAGCTGTCATTGCTCCTGACTCAGCTGCTAAGAGAGAAGCTGCAGTTTGGAATCTCGCCCACTGGCTAGGTAGGATTTCTTCCCTTTTAACAGCATTTTCTACTGGCTTTTGCCTGCCTGAGTGCTGCCCGGAGCCCACTGAGAAGCACTGCAGCATGGCCTAGAATGCAGCCACCTTTCTTCGGGGCTGCAGTGTGAGGCTGGAAGTGGGGCAGATGCAGGTGTTCACAGCTGGTGAACTCTAACAAGAAGGCTTTCAGCTCATCTCTCACAGGCCAGAGAAATATCGCACCTCGTCCTCTTTCCCTTTCAAGGACTGGCTGAGAATTTCGTTTCAGGTCATAGACACACTGGGTTTCAGAGGGTTTCCATGAGTCAGTGAGAAACACTGATCCATCATTCACTATATTCCTTTCAACTTCTGCAACAAATGAGGCAAGGGTCCTACAACCAGCCTCCTTCACTACTTGATTCAGCCCCATAGCTTGGTCTATACTGTGCACTGAATGAGAGAGGGCCCTATGGGGAAAAATAGCATGTGATCATGTGATTAGAGACTGTTTTACTATGCATTGGCACAAGGGGGCTCAATGAAGGTACATGGGCAACCTTAAGTCTGGAATTTACTAACTTTTCAGGGCTTATCTTCAGAAGCTTAATAATGGCCCTTTAACTCCGGATCTTGTGCGTGTAAGTTCCAATTAAAAAAAACAGACTTGAAAAAAAAAACAGAAATTCCATCAGGTGGTGTCACTGTGACACCCACCGGGGTCGTCAGCAGGGCTGGAACCATTAGATCCACCATGCAGACCTCTGCCACTTGAGCTAACAGACTGACTGACAGCAGTAGCAGGTTACCGTGCTAGGGGGATGCAACACACACACACAATTCACCAGTAGGCTTCACAGGTATTTGCTGACAGAAGAATAATGATGAGATTCAGGAATCTTGGGTTCCATTCCAGATGCTGGAAGGAAGTGTGTCCTAGTGGTCACACCAGGCTTCCACTTCTGTTCCCTTCAAACCTGACCCCTTCTGCCCCTTTAGCCTGTCCCTCTCCTTGTCCTCTCTCTCTCCAGCACACCACACCACCCCTTGACCCAGTCTTCCCTCACCCCTCTCAGTTCCTTGTACTAAACCCAGCCCTCTCACTGAGCCAGCCCAGTCTCCACCCCCCCGAAGCTCCTCACCCCGGTTCCAGTCACGTTGCCAAGCCAGTCCCAGAGTCCCCTTGCAGGGTCTCCATCTAAGTCCCAGTCTCCCCCTGCCAAACACGGCCTCCCAGTCCTAGACTCCCTCCCCATATTCCTCCTCCCCTTCTCCCCGAGGTTCCTTACCCTATTAACCTCGCCACCCTGGGCTCGTCATCCAATGTCTCCTCCGCAACACCACTGGCTCCCAATATTCATTCAAGTCAGGCTTATTCCTGTCCCAGGCTGCCTGAGTGCAGGACACAGGAAACCATGCTCTGCTCTTAGTTCTCAAGCTCAGTGCCACTGAGTGGCCCTCAGCAGCCAGAAACAGCAGCTTCAGGGAAAGTCCTGCTCGGCCCCTGCAGCCCCAGGATGGAGCACACTCACTTCCTCTGTGGGGATGGGACATGTGCAGTTCAGGAGATGCTGTGAGAGTTTGTAACATGCTCAGTACGGCTGGAGTCTTCCAAACTCTAACAAGTCTCTGCTGAGCGTGTAGATGTTTCAAAGACTTGTAACTTGGCCAAATGTGGGCTTTTTCCAAGGGAAGAGCGAAAAGCACCTCCCTGACAGCAGGGCAAACTTGAAGCACTTGCTCTAGAGCCCAGGGGCGCTAGAACTGCTCAGTTAAATGGTTCGAAGTATTGAACATTGGAAAAACAACATTTTTCCCTCGCCTCGTTCTCAGAAACAGCTGGACCATTGTTGCTCAAACTTTCCAAAGTTCTGAAGCCTGAGGCAGGTGCCAAGCACGGGAAAGGTCAGACTGAATTGTTAAAGTCTGGCAAAATTATAAGCAACTGAAAACAGGGTCTTGTAATGGGAAGTGTCAAGCAGCTTTAACCGTAGGTGGCACTGCCAGCTCTGCCTACAATTGTTTGTAATCACACAGGGCATTTCTACAGCCTGGAACGTTTCATTACGTAATCAATCCCCCCAACACCCCCTGAAGTAGGGCAGCATGTGGAGAGAGGGGACGTGACTTCCTGAGTACACAAGAGGAGTCGGTGGCAGAGCTGTTTGAGGACACAGCTACTAAATACCTAGATAAGTTAGAACAAGGTGTTCCCGGCTCTGCGGGTGACACTCTCTTGCCTCCTGTGGACAGGCCCCATTTAATGCACTAGGACCAGTTCTGATTTCAATCTCTATGAATTGTTGTGCAAACTATGCGAACTCAGCAGGGTGCTAGCCCGGCCCATGGAGTGCCAACCTTCAGGCTTTCCTGCGCTAAAGTGCCCTTTCCCCGCTTGCTCGGCCATCTGTGAGCTTAGGCTAAGGCTTCATACCACGTCCCCTTCACCATTTCCTCTTCCCTGGCTTTCTTTAGTGTTGAGAGGCCTCTGGAGAAGGCGGCTAGTGACCTCCTACCCAGCCACTGTAAACGGTTATGTATATTTACAGTGACAGCCACCATAATGGTCTATAAACCAAAGCAAACACCATGCACGCTGAGGCTTTAAACCAGTGCCAGCTAAGCGGTCTGTGTGCACAGACATGTTCTAATCCTACATTTTTTTTTTTGCTTGAGCATCCTCTGCTGGCCAGTTGATGCACTAGCAGCGGTGCGAGTGCCAGGAGTGAGCCGCTGAGCAATTCCTTCAGCTTGCTACAGGGACTGCAGCTGTCATGGGGCAGAGGAGAGAGTTACCTCTTTGGAAGGACAGATCAGGTCAGAGCTGGCTTCAGGCACAGGATCCTGCAGTGGAACACACTGGGATACCAACGTGCCTTAAAAGGAAATATCCATTCTGGGGAGAGGGCAACGGGCTTTCGCGCTGCTGAGGTTTGTGGAGGGAAAGGGAGGAGGAGCGGATGGTCCTGGGGAGGCCAAAAAAAAAAAAAAGGGAGAGAATCAGAAACGGGAGACAAAGCAGAAAACCGGGGCAGGGCGCAGGGGGCAGGCTCCCAGCGGGGCAGTGACCTTGCTCAGCCGGCCGGTGCTGGGAAGCGCCTCGCCATGTTTCTGTGAATTTATATTCTGGCCAACTGTTTGGAGGATGTTTCTATTTTGTTTTGGTTTTTTAAGAATTCAGAAATCAATTAGTGTCGGCGCAGTGACTTCTGACGCACATTCCACAGGCATTTCTGTTCAACTCAGCTTTTATTCACCTTATTAGGATTAGAGCAGGCTCCTCACTACAGCGGCTGGCGACCGGCGGAGATGTCAGCCAGCCCTGGAGAGCGGGAGAGATTGCTGGAGATCCGGCGCACGGGATTGGGCCGTGGGACACAATAAAGAAGTGCCTTCTCCAGAAGCACCACTCGTACTGTCCGGGAACGCGGTGGGGCCAGGGGAACACGGGGATGGGCGCTCCCATCTCCAGAACAGAAAAGGAAAGGAAGCGAATTCCCCACAGCGACTGGAGCAGCAAGTGCATTGGCATTGCCGAGGTACTGCAGCCGCACCCTGTCATGCCAGCGGGAGCACTGTGCAAACCAGGCTAGCCCTGCTTCATCATTGCCCGCCAGACCCGCCTGCCCATTTTAGCTTCTCTCCATACTGGATATTAGCCCCCAGGACAACTGCTCTGGCTTCTGGCTGCCATATGTGCAGTAGCAAGAGGCCCTGACCCAGCACAGAGAGGAAAGACCAGCGCTTCTACCCAGCCAGGCAGGCCTTCTCTTTAATCTCAATACAACAGATGTTTTTGGTTTTGATTTGTTTGTTTTTTACAGAATCTGTAGCTTCGAGTGGGATCATCCTGCCGACACCTGCTCTCCGGGGAAAACAGACTGGAAAGCTTGGATCCCTGAGCAGTTCCATGTGGTCAGACAGTGAGAACGGAGGCGCTGGTGTGTGGTGAAGCAGAGTTTCTCCCGGGGGCCAAGTAGAGTCAATTTCCTATCCATAAGTGATTGTGTCCCGCATGCAGGCCCAATCCAGGGCTCACTTCAGGAGCAGGCGGATTTTCCTATCGCCAATCAAGAGCCTTCAGGAGCAAAACAGAGAGAGATGAGCATGTGCAGCGTATATACCATCCCCACTACAGGAGTACAGGGGCTGTGTACAGGCAAAGAAAAAACAACCTCCCTGTCCCACTCCAAACTGGGCGCTACCCGGTGGGAGGGAAAGATAGACAAGTGGGGGGGAGGGGAAGAGCGATGGCTCCAGAAAGAGCACGATAACATGCTGAATTCAGGGATGATTTAAACCTCTACAATCTTTCTTCCTTCACAAGGACTCTAGGAACATGCAGAGGATTCTAGACGTCCCCTGTTTTCCAGCTGGGCATGCACATTAAACAGCTAAGGGACTGCTGTCATTCAGAGAGAGGGGAAAACTCCAAAGCCCGGGGGCTGGAAGAGTCCGCAGCTGATTAGGAGCTGGCTGAAGCTTTTATTGCTGATTCTTTTTGATCAGGGAACTTTGTTCCTGTGCCTCTGGCCTTCTGATTCCTGGGAGCAGATTCCCCCCAGCCAACTTTGCATCACCCAGGGGAGAGATTTCTGCCAATCAAGGTCCAGAAAAACACTCTCACAAACAACTCTGGAATCCTTATTTCTTGTGCGGTACCAAATGAGTGGGGAGGGTTTCAGGAGCTCACTCAGACCTGAGGAGTGGGATGTTGGGAGACAGAGGGGACTGGGAAGGGCCTCTGGATCCACTACCATGTGGATTTGCCAGTCATTCCCCCATAACTGGGGGTTGGGGATGCAACCATCTGGCCAGGGTAGCCTGAGGAGCCGTTCCAATCACACCACAGCCAGTGACCGAAGACTGCCCCTGCTCACCTGCTCCTACTCCCTGGGAGACCCTCTGTGCTAAAGCCTCCCATCTGGGCCTGAGAGGAGGGACTGGACTTGTCACTTAGCGAACAACCACGTCCTATTTTACAGACGGGGAAATGGACACAAGCAGTACATGGCAATGTGGAGATTAGACCCAGGACCTCCGCATGACAAGGTACACACAGCTTTCCCTCTTCTGACACAGTTCATCTCCACTATAGACAGCGTCCCCTCACCTACCTTATCAATGCACCAACTAGCAGGCTGGCTACCATGGGCCCTACCCAGTAAACCCAGTGATAGTCCCAGTAGTTTGCTACCAGAGCTGGCCCAAAAGCTCTGGCAGGGTTCATGCAAGCCCCAGATACAGCGCCTCTGAAAGAGAAAACAAATGAATAGTCACACAATTCATCCTGCTGAATATACCATGTTCGGCCATGGAACTCCAAGGACAAATTGTTTTCAGAAGTAACAATCTCTGTAATAATGCCCCATTGATGGCTGACTACAGTAATCAGAGCTACCATACAAAATATAATGACCATTGCAAAACTCATCTGAATAACAGTGACAGACCTGGGAACATACCTGTATGGACTCCAGCATTAGCTGTTAGCTAGGGAGCACCTATACCTGATTGTTAATAAATGAAAGCTAACGAGGGAAGTAAAAAGCTTCATGGGACGGAAATTAGAGTGTCCGTTTTAAATTTAAATGTTGGGTTTGCTGGCAACTTGGGTTTTAAGCTCTTTAATGTGTGTAGGTCTCAATGTGCTGCAAAAGGGGCACGGATACATATCTTCCAGCAACAGATAAACATTTGCACCTGATGTCTGTGCAGTGTTTAAATAAGAGCTTCAAATCCCACTAGAGGGGGCTCTCCCTTAAATAAACAACCTATTAGTATTCATAATTATGGGCTCTTGTTATCAGCTTTCCAGCACCCAAGAAAGTAAACAGCCTGCTTGCTTGAAAAACTGGTGTGTGCTGAGGCCAAGCTGGGCAGTTTCTCCTAACAGCCAGAACATACAGTAAAAAATTACTCAAAATGAACCAGCTTCTCTGTCCTTAGGGCTTCCTATTACAAGCATTGGCCCCGGGGGGAGAGAGGTGGGAGGGGGTGTCTTTTTTATCCGCCCACAACAGCTTATTGAAAAACTTGATCTGGCTTCAAGCATCCAGCACATTAGATGCCCGCAGACTGGCCTTTTCTGACGCCGTCATTGGGCTCTGTCCACGTGTGGCCAATATTCCTCCCACCATGAATTTCAGGCTGGTGAAAACAGCCAGAGTGACTCACAGACATGAAGGCCAGAAGGGACCACTATGATCATCTCCTCCTGGATAACACAGGCCAGAGAACCTCACCAGGAGAGCAACAGTTACATCAGAAACTGAAGTCCACTGAATATTCATGGGACCTACGTATGCAGCATGGGTGCCACCAGGCAAGCTTCCACCCCACTGTGCTTCCCAGTGTGCCCCAGCCCTGCACCTACTGCTGCGTAACAGGGAAGTTTAGTTTCCATGACCCATTCACTCCTCGAACTTTCCGCTGAGGCTGTCATCAGGAGACACTAATCACTGTGTATTGTCTGCCATAGAAACTAAATCCAGACCCACCAACTCATCTCCCCGGGGCTGCTGGGCAGCCATCAGACAGGAATGTCTGGCAGCTATCATTCCTCCAGAGGTATATGGCTACACAGAACACAGAACAGGCTGTGATGGCTCACCCAGCTAGGATGTCAGCGGTGACAGTGAAACCAATGCAGAAAGGTGCCAAAGGGCCGCTGGTTTTTTCGTTGATGGCTCCCATGCAGACGGCTAAGACCAGGAACATGGTCATGACAATCTCACCCACAAGGGCAGAGGGGATCTGCCCGTCGCCTGTGATGCTAGTGAAAGCCGCTCCAGTGGCGTTTACGTATCTGTCATTTGCTGTCACAACCTACAAGAGAGAGCCCTGGAATTGGTAGGGTTCCAATCTCCACACCATGGCTATGTGTTCCCAGTCAGGACAGCGTAGGGGGATATAACATCAGGGAAGAGAGCAGCTAATCTGATCACTTTCTTTCTGAAAGTCAACCTAAGTCTCTAGCGAATGTAAACTCATTAGCAAAGGCTTTTAGCCTGTAGATAATTACAAGTGGATTAGCCACCAGCTACCCTAGCAAAGCTGTAAAGAAATTAACCTCAGGTATCTGCTTAATGGTTTGCAACTGTACAGCATGATGCTATTTATATATCAAGTACTTTGGGTGATGAGACGGGCAACATAAAATGGGAAAGACCATTGTAAATAGTGAGGGAAGTGCAGATGGCTGTAGCCGACGGGAGGAATATGCATTCTTCTGTGTATAATAAAATAACTATAACCCTGCTGCATTTATAGAGTAACTGCCACTGAACGTGAGTTAATGAAGATTCCCAGCATCCTGTATAACAGGTATGTCCACATCAAAGACAGGCAAACCGAAGCACTGAGTGATGGGGCAGTGACTTGCCCAGTGTCATATACTAAGCCAGCCAAAGAGCTGGGAACAGCACCCAGGAACAGTGGCTCCCCATCCTTCTCTCCAACCACTACACGAACTCTGTACCCACAAAGGAGGTGCTGCGCATCACCATTTGTGTTCAGATTCCAAGCACAATGTTACGTCTGTAAGTTAAACTAGGATCGGATGCTATAATATCCCCTGCCTTTTCCATCAGCTCAGTCAGCTGCTGGGTGCCGGCTTCCAGCATCTGCCCAATGGTGCAATGACAAACTGTTCTCTGACACAGCGCAGACTGCACTGAGAAACATAACCTGCCCTTGAGGAGCCCCTACCCACTGCTGAGATTCACATGTCTGCATGGAGGGGAGCCCAAGACCCCAGGAAATTAACCCTTTAATCTTCTTAGTGAGGAAGAGTCACCGATTTCCATACCTTTGCCAGGCCAGCTCCGATCAGTCCCCCACACAGCTGGGAGATCCAGTAAGGGATGAGCAGCATGATGTTCAGCCCACCAATCAGCCATGCGGCCAAGGAGACAGCTGGGTTAAAATGGCCACCGCTGGAATCAACAGGAGAGAGATGTTAAGTGCCTCAGCTGTGGGACCCTCTACCCTGAGTTCCCCTGAGAAGAATCTGAGCCCAGCTGGAAATGACCCCTTTAAGCTGGATTCAGACTCCGTTAAACCTTATGCTCTTTTAGACTGACCTGTTACCTAGGCAGCTGCACACTGGTGACCAGTCTGGGCAGCGATTCTCAGTCCTGCTCTGCCTCTGTTGGATTCTGCCCTGCCCAGCCCATTCTGGACAGATGATTAAGAAGTAGAAGTCGAGGAAAGCTTCTGAGGCTGGGACAGGGAGCCAGAGACTGACTGCACACAGGAGCTTAAAAATGGGGGCTACTTACACGAAAACAGGGTGGAGGGACCATTAACTTGTAGGGCAGGAGCCAGGAAAGGGAAGTGTTTGCAAAGAGTTCCCGGCCTTGCACCTGCAGGCCTCTCTGAGCAGCCGATGGAGCTATCACCTCCCAGGGGAGCGACCATGGCAACACGCAGCCCATGGATTCCTTTAGGGAGGGGGTGAGGAACCAGGGCATGGAACGAGCATTGCTTTGGTTCCTCTTTGGTGCTGACCATTTATGAGTGCCGTTCGCTAAGGCCCCACGCCAGGACTCCTTGTTCCCGCCTGGCTGCCCAAAGCTGTTGCATGCTTGGTGAGAGCAGAACTTGGCCTGCAGGTTTTCTTTCCTCGTATTCACTCTTCTGACCAAGGAGGGATTTGTTCACTGACGAGCTGTGCTGTGTAACTGACCCTGGACTTGGGACATCCAGCATCAAAAGCACAAGCCTCCACTACTTGAGCTAAAGCTGGAGCAGACTCAGTAATCTCTCTCGTGGACCAGCCACTTGAGGAGGACAAGGATCCACTCTCTCCTTGCGTGGGTTGCATCGAGATAACCCCAAATTCCCCTCGCGACGTCCTTGTGGAGCCCAGGCCTGCAGCCCTGGGGAGAAATGCGCTGCTGGTGTAACGAAGCTATGCCTGCCCAGGCTAGCCGTGAGCCTGGCTGCCAGCATGCCAGGCCCCTTCCGGAGGGCAAAGGGAGTTTAAAGATGCCCAACACACATGCAGGCAGCTGGGACCAAAAGCAGGTTTCTTCTGCCTGGCTGGGGCATTGGAGGTCAATTCGCAAAGAAAACGCAAAGCCCCAAACAGGACGAATGAAAACAGCAAAAAGACCCAGAGCAGAAATGCCTGTTCACTGTCATTATTGCTGGGGTTCCCCTGATATTGCCCTGTGTGCTGGGCACTTTCCCGACAGAAAAGCAGGCCCCGTCCCTGCTCCCAAGAGCTCCCCCACTAAAAGAGACAGAACAGAGACACCAACAAATGAAGGGCAGGGGGAAAGAATGGCAGCCAGGGCAGGGGTGGGTCATGGCCTGGTAGCACAAAACGTTACTGGCATGATGGTTTGGGGGTGAGGTGTCATGTGAGTATATTTGTGTCTCCACGGATGTAAAGATGCACAGACAGTCCCTGATTACCCTGCAGCTGTGCTGATCTAGTTACTCACAGGCATTGCTGCAAGGGAAGGGGTGAAATGAGGAGAGGGTAGGGATATTCTTCGTTTGCTTCCCAGAGAAATCAGAGCTGGGAAAGACTCTTTGGGTCTCCTTGTCCCTCTCTCCAGCTCATGCAGGAGTGTGGCCTACAGATGGTTCCCTACATCAGGAGAACGCCCTGCCTGCTAGCCTCTCTGCCTCTTTCTCCTGGCAGCAGCACCTAGGTGGGAGGATGGTCCAGCAGGAGGTGGGATTCTGCACACGTCCAGCAGAGGAGCCCAGCCCGGGGTCCTCACTGGCACTCGTCCCTTTCCGAGATACAAGCATTGCTATTCTCCTTGGTGCTACATCAGAACCAAACACACACCAGGGGATGACAAGGGCTCAAGAGGCTTCATACATCAGCTAGTGCTGATACAAACGGTCCTCGTTTTCTCTTCCCGAATCCTTTGCCTCTTCTTTGGAACAATTTCTCTCTTGTGAAAACCAGGAAGACAGCAAAAGCCGTTCAGCACTGGCCAGTCGGGGCAGTAGTGCACAGTGTAACACTCCAGGCCTGTCACGCATAGGCGAAGTCTGAATGATACTCAAGGCCAGAACCCAGAATCCCAGAGCTCTATGGCCCTGATCCTGCAATGGGATCTGTGTGGACAGAGCCCTGCGAGTTGCATGCCCCCGATCCTGTAATGAGGCTAACAGGTTCATATGCATGGATCCCACATGCAGGATAGGGGCCTCTTGAAGTACCAGTGAGAGGCAAATGCAAGTATTTTTTAATGAAAACAGATTACTGGGGGAACGCTCATTAGTGAACAAGCTTCATAACCAATAAACCCTGATAATAAATTGCCCTCAAAGCTAATGAGTCAGAGGGTTTAGGAACTGTGATTATTTCTGATTATTTGGCTTTAATTGAAGAGGTAATGGAGTTGCTAGGATTTAATTGACCAAACCAGCAGAGAATTAAGTAAGTTTTCAGGTAAATTCCAAAGCTTTATACTGCGGCAGTGTACCAATTCCAGCTGTAATCTTGGTGTGGGGCTGAAAATGTAAATGATATGGCCCAATCCTGGACTTAACAACAATATTACCCAGCCCTTCTCTAACGTGTCACAGCAGTAGAGGTCAAAGCACTTCACAAAGGAGGTCAGGATCATTATCCCTATTCTACAGATGGAGAAACTGAGGCACAGAGGAGGGAAGTGACTTAACCAAGGTCTCCCAGCAGGCCAGTGGCAGAGGTGGGAATAGAACCCAGAGGCCCTGTCCAGTGCACTGTCCACTAGGCGAGTTGCAGGATCTATATTTGCAGTATATGGTCCTGACTCAGGGAAGCCCTTAAACACGAAGTACGTGGTGAAGTCCCATCAACTTGAATGGGACTTAAGCATGTACTTAAAGTTATGCACGCACGTAAGAGCTCCCTAAATCAGGGTCTCTCATTATGACTACGTATCTGGAGGGTATAAACACCCAGGAAGGTCAGGAGCTGTTTAAGGTGGTCACAGGGGCACAGTTAAGAGTAGTGGATGAAATTCAGCAGTGCCTAACAGTGGGAAGAGGGGCAGACCTATGGCTAAACACCACACTAGGGAAATGCTGGAGGGAACAACCTTGCCCTGGTCAAGGAGGATGGATGTGGTGATCTAACCGAGCTTTCCCGTCTCTCCTTTCAATGGTCCAGTCAGTGACTTAAACCCTGTCTTCACAAGAGGTAACAGATGCTTTCAGCTGAGGTATCACACTCAGGAAACGGAGACCAGCAACCGGTCTAGTCCAACAATTTAGCATTTCAGTCAGAGCTGTGTATGCCCACCTAGTGTGTCTGGTAGTGGGTTAAAGGATAGTTTATTTAGCCACCCGAGCGCAGTGTCCAGTCTATTGCTAGTCATAAAACCTGAGCATCATTCATGTTTTTCCCCCCTAACACGAGGTGCATTGTCAGCAAAGGCTAACGGGGTCCTTGGGTTTCACTGCTAGCCTGCGTATACTCTATGTATACATTAACCAATGCACAGATAACTCTGAACAACAGGCAGTTAATAAAGAGTTATAAAATGTAGATTCCAACCTATTTTTTATGGAGCATTGATCAAAACAAACTTGTTTTTGCAGCCTCTTTGTTCCGTCTTGGCAATAAACTTCTAACCCCAAGTTAGTCAGTTCAGAATGATGCTTTTGTAGAAAAACTTTAATTGAACAACCCACTCCTCTTTCCAGAGCTGGAAGACTGCAAACATCCACTGCTTAGTACAGAAACGACCTACTTTATCAACCATTTAAAAGCTGCTGAGGCCCTGTGGAAAAGTTTGCAGAGCAACCTTTTTGGAGACAACGGAGATTTTCTGTATCTCCCTTCCACTGTGTGTGATTCCTGGAGAATACTGACCCGAAAGCAGATCTTGGCAGATCAGAACTCCATCACCTCCAGCTGCTTATTCCTCACTTGAACTGATCATTCAGATTTGTGACATCACAATTATCTCCAGCTAACTGAGAAATCCCATGGGATCCATGGGCTTTCTTCTATTAAAATCAATGGAGTGACACTAGTGTACACCAGCTGGGGCTCTGGCCCCATGTCTTTAACTGAGGAATAAACAGGGAGCGCAGATGAAATTGTAAGCAATAAAAAGTCATGTTTTGATGGCAGTGAGGCAGCATACCCAGAGGTTAGAGCAAGGAAACAGGAGTCAGAAGACCTGGATTCGATTCCTTCCCACAGCAAGACAGTGGCTCACACTGATGGTAAAAAATGGTACCTCCTTGCTCAACAGATCTGCTCCCCGAGGACCCTCAGAGCCATAGCTGCTGGCTTTACTAACAAACCCAAATTTTTACCCCATCCTTCTCCTCTTAGCCTTGCTGAGCCAAAGCAGCTGTGGGAGAGGGAGTTGGATTCTGTTCTGGCTCATGCATCATCAGCAGAATTGCTAAGTCCCAGTGGCAAAATCTTTACCTTGAGGTTCAGACTTTAATTCCACTCTCACAAGACCAAGATATAATATCCCGCTGTTGGTCCAGGACTCCTGCTGACCATACGTGAGTCACAGAGGACATGCCTTGATCATCAGAACACAGGCTGAGTTTGCAGGACTGGCAATTAATGGGGGGGAAACCTTTTTCACTTGTATGCTGGGCAAATTTGATCTGGAGTGGCTGAGAGAGAACAGGTGTGGAACCCCCCAGTGCCTGTTTTAGAGTCACCATTCAGAGTAGATTTGTATCTTTCTCTCTCTGGGGCTTTGTTCCCAATTTTAATAATGCAATTACAGTAATAAACTATCTTTGCAAAACTCAGAGAGAAGCACTGGACTGGGAATCAGGAGGCCTGATTTCTAGTCCTGGCTCTATCACTGACCTCAGGCAAATTGGTCCCCACTCTTTATCCCTCTAGGGCCAGATTTTTAAAGGTACTGGGAGTTAAGCACCTCAATACCTTTAAAAATCTGTCCCATTGTCTAGTAGGATCATAAGGTCTTCAGAGCAAGAGCTGTCACTCATTATGTGTACGTACAGCCCCTAGCACGATGCAGCTCTGCTCTGATCTCAGCTGGGGACTCTAGACACTACCGTAATACAAACAATAATAAACCTCAATTGCAAAGCACTGTGTAAAGTGCAGAGTGTGATTATTAATTATCACTATTACAATTATATCTACTGATCCAAAACACAAACGAGGCAGGAGAAACACAGAGAATAGGCTCACTCTAGCTAGCTATCGATCAGCAGAGCCACATTCGAATACTTTCCCGGGAGGTGTCAGGACGCCTTTATGTTTTGGACGCATACACTTTGCAGGTGCCTGCACCCTGCTCTGTGACTGTCTGAGCCCCTCACTGCGCAGTCAGTGCCAATTAGCCAAGTCCCCAAAATTCTCTCACCTGATGTTTCCCAAAATGGCGATGATGAGCCCAAGAGCCAACCCATGTGCCAGGGCGGGCTGCAGCCTCCCTGTGCCATCCACATTCTCAATCACTGAAGCGCACCCGATGAAGATGAACAACGCCGACCCCAGGAGCTCTGCCACGCAGGGCTGGGCATACAGCTCGTACCAGTGAGGCTGTGGAGGTTTGTACTTGCCCTCCATTTCCACCTCCTTTATGGACATGCGACCAAACTCCAGGTCAGACATCAGGGGAGCTGAAATGAAGCAGGCAGAGCTTTGATGGCATCCAGTGCCAGGCTGGGCGCTGCCAGACAACGGAGTAGACTCACCACAGAATTGACACCTCACATTAGTACATGCAATTCAGAACAATCCAGATACAAACACTATTGCTTAACTCCTTCAGGGACAGCACACTCTGAAAGCAGGGAGCACTCTTTTCCAATTACTCATTAAGTGCCTTGAGTGGGCTAGGCACTTCACACAGCATATACGAGATACGGGCTCTTATGATCAGGTGCCAACAGGGGACCTTCTGATGCCAAGCCAACGAAAAGGATTTGGAAGGCAGAAATTCTGTGTGGATTTTTAAAATGCCTTTGTTACACTGAGGTACTTACTTTCTGAGTGCTCTGTTCTTCTGGGAGCTGCAGAGACCTCTTGACGCCAGCAGGACCTCAGCGAGAATGATCACACTGCACCTAGAGGAATGGCTTATCTGTCTCATAGAAATATTGGAATGCTCCCTACTTGACCTGTACAGAGACACAGCGTATGGGAGGCTTTAAAAAATATTGGAATGGATTTACATTGTTAAAAAAATGCAATAAAATCTGAGAGGCGGGTACTCCAGCCCACAGGAGTATGAAAGCTATTTATCTCAATGGTTCTATGGTTCAAGGATTTGTTAAGGATTTCTGCCAAGTTGGGGACTATGGTTCCTTCCCCCGTGTGAAGTGCAGAGTACAATCCGCGTCAGTACCAGTTGGAGGGACAATGGGCCTGACGCTCTGAGTGCCTTTTGCTGGGTTTTGTTCTCAGAGCGTAACGTGCCATTTGCACACCTGGTCTTGCTCCCTTTCCAAGAACAAGTGCGTGTGTGGGGCGCTTATTTGTCTGTAAAGGAGCAAGCAAGCAGAATAGTTGACAGTAGCAGGCTCCAAGGAGAAGGAAAATAGCCTCCTCGTCCAGCCTTGCGTTCTTTCCTCAGACAAAGCTTCCCGGCGGGTCTCCGGTGGAAGTTCTCCTTGAGCAAGTAGTTCCCAGCAGAACCGGGACTGAACTGGAAAGGAAGGAGCTGTGCCATTAGCAAGGGTGGACTGAGACCCTGACTCATCTCACGGGCGGCTCATGGCTCTCCTTCACGACTGACGTGAAATGGAGCCAAATCAGACCGTGTGAAGCTGGAGGCCGGGGTGCTCAGGTCACACCAAGTGAAGATGGGGACAGGCCTGAACCAAAGCACCCCAGGGACAAACCTTGGCTTGGGAGCTGTTCCATGGTGAGGGGGAGAGAAGCCCTTGGGCATGGCCCAGCACACCAGGTTTGGGGGCAGTTTGCGCCCTGTGCACATTAGAGGCATTGTTCTTCGTTACAAGGGGCCGCGCACAGCGTTGCTGCTATTGGCTCACCCCATTGCACACCCCAAGGGCCCCCTGCACCCCCACCCCATCAGTGCCCAGGTGCCTCCTTCGTCTATATCAGGGACTGTCTGCAACACCCTCCCTCTCCCTCATGCCAGGGTCTGTGTGTCCCCCTTTCTCTCCTCCCCCCATGCCAGGGACCGTGCCCCCCATTATCCCTTCCCCCCTCACCAAAGAACCCCATTCTCCCCACCATCCCGTGGGCTATATGTGCCCCTCCATGCACTTCTTCCCCCCATAACCTGAATTCCTCTCCACCCCGCATCAGGCTCTCGGTGTATCTCTCCTGTCTTCCCCTGGATTGGCGGGGATGGGCAAACAGCTGGTGCCCCCTCTCTCCCCCTCACCATAGGGGCAGACTGTGGGGAGGCAGTGGGCTAGGAGGGAAGGAATGACACCTCCGTATCTCCTCTAGCTCCTACTGCTAGTTGAGGATCTGCCCCACAGCTGTTAGATGGCTGGGGCTCCCTGTGTCCCCCATTCTCCCTTCGGTTTTCCAATATTCCCCCCTAAATCAACAGAGCTCTGCCCTCTGGGGCTGAGATCATTCCTTGGAAGCTGGGAACTGATTGGCTGCAGCATTCAAAAGTTATCGTGTTACAGACATGTGTGGGGGTTCGCAAGCTTGGCCAATTCTGGTCGTACATAGAGGGGCCAACCAAGAGCAGGGCCCCGTTGTGCTGTCCGTCCACACAGTGTGACAGGCCCCATTTTGCAGGGCTTACAGTCTAAGTAGACAAGACAGACAGAGTTTGAGAGGGAGTGCTGCTAGCCCCATTCGACAGACAGGATCAGCGAGGCAAAGAGAGAGTAAGTGACATGGCCAGGATCACACAGGCAGTCTGTGGCAGAGTCAGAAACAGATCCAGATCTCCTGAGCCCCAGCTCAGTGCTTACCTCAAGCCCACTCTCCTCCTCTTTGACCAACCTTCCCCTTTCTTTGTGACCATCATTTAAAACCCTTTCTCAGCCCTCGTCCAGCAGGAGCAAAGGGAAGTCCACACTGCTGGCAGGGTTAGACTCAAGGGCATTCCCAGGAACGAGGGCTTCAGCTCTCTCAGCTCCGTGGAAGCACTGTCATCCCTGTGATACTGGAGATAACATCAAGGCTGGGACCCGGACCCACCCCTGCCTTCTCTAGCCTCCCCAGGGGCAAATACGCTCCCTTCAGCGTGAGCTGCTGCTTGGGCTTTCAGGCTATGTGTTGTGTAGATGGGAAGAACTTTTGGTAGAAAGCAGACAGTGCTTAGTCCCGCTCTCACATGGCTGCTGCCAGCTTAATTCCTGCAGGTGGGCAGGGAGTACCAGCGTCCCCAGTCAAATGGATAGAATAAATCACAGCTCCAGGATGCAGAACCCCCTAGAGAGCAAGATCAAAGTGAAAACCAGATGGAGTGTTTGCCATGTTCCTTGGTTCGGAGAGACCCCAAGTGAGTCACACCCAAAACTGGGAGACTAACAAGTTACTTATTACTGCACTCGTGCTCCTGGCCAAAGGGAGCGGAACAGCCTGGCTGCAGGCTTCCGCAGTGGAAAGGCTGTTGCTCTAACTCACTCAGCCATTAGCCCTTCTGCCTCCTGAGACAGTTTGCAAGAGAAAAACAGTAAAGCACATAAACACGCTCTGCTGCCGTTATGCTGGCTGTTGCTTCCCACCACAGAGGTGGCTGCATTTTGTGGTGCGTGAAACGAAGCCAGCCTGCAGGGTTTCTCATCCTTTCTTGGGGAAGGGCCAGGAGAGGGGGTTCTGTACAAAGCTGGAGAGCAGCTCTCCCCCCAGAGCCATGCAGCCCAGACATTAGCAGCAAGAGCTTTCTCCAGCCCAGCACTGCCCCACCAACAGGCCTCCGTGCCAATCTGAACGGAGCTAGTGAGGAGACAGAAGTTTGGTCTCCATGGACTGTTAGCTCCTTGGCTCTCTGTGGGGCCCATGGAAACTGGCCAGTCAGTGCCGCTGGGGTGGGGATGGGAAGCAGGCTTGTCTTCACTCGGAGCTGGCCACCAAGCTAGTGGGGAATTCTGTAAAGTGCTCGGCCAATCAATACAAAATTCCCAGGGTGGCTGGCGGGCAACTGGGGGGCCACTCCCACTCCTTCCTGCCAGCCAAGCACAGGTCCTCAGGCTACAAGTGAAACCGGCTCCCTGCACTTCTCCGGCCCCCATTACCACAGCACCTCACAATCACCAACAGGTTTTACTCTCAAACAGCCCAGTGAGGAGGGGAACCCTTATCCTCCTTCTCCAGCCAGGGAATGGACGCTCAAGGTAGATGAAGTGACTAGGCTACGAAGTCCGTGTCTGAGCCAGGAATGGAAGCCAGGTCTCCTCAGTCCTAGCCAGTGCCCTGTTCACTAGATCATCCTTCCTACTCTAGCATCAGCATCACTAGCCCTTCCACCATGGCGCAACCCAGAGGGCAGGTCACCTGAAAAGGCAAGTGGGGACAGAGAAATCGATACAGACCCTGATGGAGGCAGAAATACTGGGGCCTTTCACCCTGGCAGAGGCTCTTGGTGTTACTCAGATGTGCAGGCAGAGGCAGCTGTCCTGACAGGTGTGTTAAAAGGCCACAGCCCTTGCGCCTGAGAGAGGAGCAGGCTTTGAGCAGTGCAGCTGGCATGGTTATCAGGAAGAGTGCCTCTCCCCTGAGCCAGGGCACTGAAGACCCGGCCAGAAACGTGAGCACCTCAGCATTTCACCAGCTTGAGCAATAGTTTATAAGGTTTTATTTTTGTAGTGGGTAATTAAAGAGCCTGGTTTATGGGGATTGTTTCTCTATTAACTAAAGGCAAAGACTCCTGGGGATGTTTTTATGATGTTTTCCCAAGGCTTTGGGGATGGGAAGGAAATTTCCATTTGCCTGTCTCAGAAAGGACTGTCCCGGGCTGCATGCCACAGGAAGGCCAGCACAGCAATGATGGAGGGAACCCAACTTGCCTGCTTTTAAAGAAGAATCCGACTGTCCATGCCCTCTCTCCACAGACTCCATTCTAAAGACCGTGGATAAAAGTCTTCTCAGTGCTGAGCTATCTAAATCTGATTCAGCCAATTAATCTCCAGAGCCCTAGCTCTCCAGCAGAGCCCTGCACACACCAGTTCAAACCCATTCACCTAGAAAAACACCCAGTTGCTCTCATCTTATAAACCACAATACAGCGCATATAATAGGGACTAGAACCTCCTGGGGTTCCTGAGCTATCAACTCCTCTGGGATTGTCGTTACTCCCTAGGGAGGGCCCTGCTCCTCCTCCATTACTGATTAATTAAGCAACCATAGAACAGCCTTGCCTGCTGCGAGAGCCAAGGAATCCAAACCTGATTTCTTTGTTAGGGTAATTATTTTAAGGGATAGGAGCAGTTAAGGTGCAAAACCAAACAGCGATGTTCTTAGTCAGCTGGCACTTGCATGGGTCAACCAGGAATAACTCCACTGAATCGATGGAGTTACGCCAGCACAGAGCTGGAGCAAGCAAGAGAAGAATCAGACTCTTGGAATTTTTTCCAAGTAAGCAATGGCTTCAGACCACGGCATGGCCACAATTCAAACTGTAGCATTAGCCCAGAGTCCGCAGCTTTTTAAATATTTACCGTACTTGTTTGGGGAAGAGTGAGGTTCTTTTGAATGTGCTGAAGCACAACAATGTAGAGGTTAGTTATTGCTAAACACAGGACTGGAAATGAAGCTTCAACAAACAAGACAGGTGCAGTAGGGAGGAGTCTCTTGTCCTGATGGGGAACCTCACACAGTTTGCAGCCAGCGCACGTAAGCAGCTTGGCTCCAAATATTCCTCCGAGCTATCCCGACCTTGCTTCCACCACACTGGGCTGAATTGGCCTGAGAACAGGTTCTCTGGTGAAATTTCAGCATTGTTGGTTCCAGTCTCAACCCAGAGATGGATCCACCTATGGCCTTGCTGACTCACAAAAATAAGAAAACAATCAGTGTATAACAAATGTGCCACCATCCCATGTCTCTGTGCCATTCATAACTGTCCTCTCTATGCTGACCCTCCTGTGGTGTTAAGGTTTATCATCATTTGTATTACGGTAGTGTCTAGACTCCCCAGCTGAGATCAGAGCAGAGCTGCATCATGCTAAGGGCTGTACGTACACATAATGAGAGTCAGCTCTTGCTCTGAAGACCTTATGATCCAACTAGACAATGGGACAGATTTTTAAAGATATTTAGGTGCCTAACTCACCTGTAAAAATCTGGCCCTAGAGGGAAAAAGGAGTGGGAAGGGAAACCAAGGCACAGAATGGGAATCAATTTGCCTGAGAATAGATCAGTGGCAGAGCCAGGACTAGAAGCTAGGGCTCCTGATTTCCAGGCCAGTGCTTCTCTCCAAATTTTGCAAAGGTAGTTATTATTGTCATCCCCATTTTAAAATTGGGAACACTGAGCCCCAGAGAGATTAAGATACAAATCTGCTCTGAATGGTGACTCAGCAGGCACTCGGGAGTTCCACACCTGTCACTGTTAATTTAAAAAAGACGTGCTCTTCCAAACAGAGGATCCATATGGGACAGCTGCTCCAGGACACCAGCCTTCTAGTGCACATGTGCAAGATTCCAGGAGCACTCCCAGGAGCAGCACTTCCTACCCTGCCCAGCAGTCACTACAAAGTACTAAGCATCTCTTTCAAAAGTTCCCTTATCTAAGGAGGACATTGCCATCTGGGTCCATCTCAAAGTACATTCCACCTTTAATGTCCATGGAAATTGCACCTGCTTATTCCAGAGCTGAATTTGGTCCCGTGCATCTAATTCAACAGCCTTCCTCCACTGAGTAACTTAACGTGGAATGGATTTGGTAACATCTGATGTGGCATATGCACAGACATCAAGTATAGCGGTAGGAATTATACAATTATCTGACAAACACATTGAAGGCCCCAATGCAACAAGATCCCCAAAGATCACTGAACATGCCCAAGTAAATTTTATTTCAAAACTATAAAACCAAAAAACAGGAAAATGACTCAAAAAAAGCAAAATCTCTGGAGAGCAACACACAGAATGGCCTATAACGAACCCGTGATCATTAATAGACTACAGTGCTGCAGTGAACTGGGTCAGTTATTGGTGACCAGTCTCAACAATCTCTCAATGTCTTGTTCCTCTGGTAGAGTATTTTCCCAGATCCTACAGGAGATTGCGGTCTTTCCTGCTGGCCATGCATCTAGTGT
Source organism: Caretta caretta (assembly GCF_965140235.1). Classification (NCBI taxonomy): domain Eukaryota; kingdom Metazoa; phylum Chordata; order Testudines; family Cheloniidae; genus Caretta; species Caretta caretta. Next base: position 3,047,594 of record NC_134215.1, read on the forward strand.
GACAGTTTTGTTTAGCTTTTTAATTCAGTGTGACGTTCATCATGGCAGCTGCCCTGGAGTTTGCCCACCACTATGATCCACTCTGTAGGTGGAGCAGTCGGTTTCATTAGAGGGGTTATTAGGCTTCCTTTCTATTGTCATAGAAAAATAAGAATACAGCAAGTGCCAAAACAGGGGTAGACCATGGGGCCATCTGCTCCAGCATTCCATCTTCTGCCACAGCGAATGCACAAGTGATCCAGGTAGTTAGACTTTCCACCTCCTGCTAGACCTGAACAGAAGAATGATCCGTCTGATCTGGTAACTAGCACCCTGGCAGAACAGACCAATGCTCAGTTCAGCCAGATTTCCTTTATCTAATAACAGGTTTCAGAGTAGCAGCCGTGTTAGTCTGTATTTGCAAAAAGAAAAGGAGGACTTGTGGCACTCCACAGTATGCATCCGATGAAGTGAGCTGTAGCTCACAAAAGCTTATGCTCATACAAATTGGTTAGTCTCTAAGGTGCCACAAGTCCTCCTTTTCTTTATCTAATAGTAACCAGAGCCTAATGCTGTAGAGGAAGGCAATGATCTACAAAGGCAATAGATAAAGATTACCAAGGTGGCAGGTGCTTCAGATATGCTGTGCACAGATTAATTTGGTTGATATCCATACTTCAGCTACCACTTCAGCACTGTAACAAGGATTTTCAGCTGATTTCTTTATGCCCTGAGGCAGGCGGATTGGGAGCCCTTATAATTCCAATCTAAGGAAGTGTAGATGCTGCTGCTATTCTTATTCACAGAAATGTCACATTTCTTCCCCATTTCCTAAGGCAACAACTCTGGCAGCCCCCTGAGTGACTCTGCAGCCAGCCAGCGGTTATCAGCAAGAGCACAGTTTTGCTTGCGAGTTTCCTGCCCTTCTGCTCAGATGCTGAGCAGACTTGCTGCTCTTGTTCCATGCCAGCTAGAGAGACACAGTTTATTTTCCAAAGGTAAAGAATCCAACAAACTCCTGAACAGCAGAGGGAAGTTAAGCTACCACACAAGACAAGTGGTCATGTCAAAAGAAGGAAAGGACAATATGGAGCATACTGATAAACAACAGTGACCGCACACAGCGAGTATATATCAATCAAGCAGGGTCCCGGAAGGATCTGTCTTGGGTCCATTTCTGTTCAATATCTTCATAAGTGATTTGGATAACGGCATAGAAAGTGCACTTGTAAAGTTTCCAGGCAATACAAAGCTGGGAGGGGTTGCAAGCATTTCGGAGAACAAGACTGAAAAAACTGGTTTGTTTAGTCTGGAGTAGAGAAGACCGAAAGGGGACAGGATAACAGTCTTCAAGTAGGTAAAACAATGTTATGACGAGGAAGATAAACTGTTCTCCATATCCACTGAGGACAGGACAAGATGTAATTGGCTTAAATTGCAGCAAGGGAGATTTAAGTTAAATATTAGGCAAAGCTCCCTGTCAGGGTAGTTTAAGAACAAATTACCTAGGGAGGCTGTAAAATCTCCATCCTTGGAGGTTTTTAAAAACAGATTAGACAAACACCTGTCAGGGATGGTCTAGATAATACTTAGTCCTGCCTCAGTGCAGGGGTCTGCAGTCTAGATGACCTATCAAGGTCCCTTCCAGTCCCACATTTCTACGATTCTATTTTGCTCTACTTTAGCACCTCTCAGCTGAGGCTCTCAAAGGGCTTTATACACTTTGACAAATTAACCCTCCTTGCCCTCCCCAAGCAACAGTTAGGGATTACCTCATCCACCGCTGAAATGCAATTGACCCTGTGGGGGATACACCCAGGATAGGACCTGGAGAACACATTGCAGGGGAATGAATATAGGGAGGCAGAATGCAATTAGCGAAACTGGAATTCAGCCAGAACACTGAACTCTGAACAGCTCCACTCTAATGAGAAGTGCCAGGGGACCTTATAGACCAGAAACAATCAGTGCCTTGGCACCTCCAGCAGTGGCCTAACTCTAGAGGCTAGGAAGTTGATTCCATACTCAAACCTGGGCACTGGATCTATACAGACTCCAGGAGAATAATGCCACTCCCTACACTTTCTGCACCATTTGCATTCCTTGGAGGTGACCAATCCACATAACAATCAATAGCAGACATATTTGTTCTATATTTATAATGAGTAGAATAAATCTGTGTACAGCTCTATTAGACCTTTAATAGTATTTGCGGTATTCTAGACAGCAGTTGCAACTCCATCGTTAGTGTGGAGTTCAGTTTTGCACTTAAAATAGGGATTCAACCATGTTGTTCTGTACGAAACCCCCCGTGAATCCTCCCCACACTTGCAGCACTCACCCTTTGACTACAGAATTGATTTTCTAGTCAATTAAGTCATTTGAGTTAAAAATCGTTAAAAAAATTGGTCATGCCGTCTATAGCGTGTCTTTAGAAGACAGTTTAATCTAAATTGGGACAATCATTAATCACGTAATTAATGCATGGTGTCATGACAGGGCAGCATTAAGGTTGGTTGGGTGCCCTAGGTGTGTATTTCCAGACCTTAACATATTTAGTTTTCTTTTAAATTTAATCTTCACTGTGATTTTTCTGGGTTTATTGTGATGGTTTTTAAGATAATTACAACATCCCTATGATGCCTTTTGCCCTAAATGCCGGATATACACTCACACTCTCAACCTAAACTCCCGCTTAAACACAGTTTTTTCTTGTGACTCAAGCTAGATGGACCAAAGTGTTTTAATCTGGATTTTTTTTAATTGTATGAAATGTTAATGCTATTCCAGGGAAGGGTTTGTGCTTAATCTAGCTTTCCCGGGGAGGGGGAGGGAGGGGGGTTTCCATGTGGTGGAGTTATTTGGAAGGTAAAAATCTTCCATACAATAAAGGTCCACACAGATAACTGTTTCTTATACAGCGACCAACAAAAAACACCAACCTGTTTCTTAATTCCGTCAGCATATGTTGCTAGTATAACAGTTATCCTTATTGCTTTTTAAGGAAAACATGTTAACAATGCAAAGGCAACATATTTGATGTGGTCTTATCTTCATGTAGAGTTGTCAAAAATTATTTGGTTTTACAGACTAGTAATCCAAATGTTACACACGTTCAATGAGAACTCGAAGAAACAGCTCTGCCTACATCGATTTTATTAGCCTATGAACATTTAAAGATCTTGTTGTCCTTCTTTACTTTAAGGGGGCCATTTTGCTGACAAAAACGTGGCTAGAAGCGGGCCACTGCCCCCAGAGAAATTCTAGATTAGTTTGGTTTCTGTGGACTCCCACAGGAAACCAAGGGAAAGAACCACACACCGATCTCAGCTCTGGTACGCACAGCTAATCGCCTCAGCTTTCCGAGCAGTGAATGATGGTACCCGGCCACTCATTTTCATGCGTGCAGCCTCCCAAGAATTATACAACTCTTGGCTCAAAGAAAATGTCTTGATAAAAAGAGAACTATGGTGGAGTGTATTTTCAGTTCCTGATAAATACGGGTTTCCCTGTCTCACAGCAGCCCAGAGACAGAACGTTGCTGTAAATGGAAGGTATTAAGAGGTGCACGTTACTAGCACAACATCTAAAGCCACATTAAGCTGCAACAGCATTTCATTCAGCTCCCAGATAAAAACAGCTGGTTAGTCCCCATAGGAATTAATGGATGATTTGCTAGAACCAGAGTCACCTTGAAAGGTCCTTGAGGGCTGGGGAGGCAGATGCATGGGGAGAAGGATGGCCACTCTGCACCACCCTCTCATCCAGCCATTCCGCTACCCGTTCCTTTTGCATACAAATTTCAGATATTTAAATGAACCTTCATATAAACCAATACACACACCCCGGACACCACTACTAGGAAATGCAATTTGCAGCTTGCAGGCTAGACTCCAAGAGCCGGCATAAACAAGTGCAGCTTCACAGAAGTCAGGGGAGCTTTGCCGAGTTACAGGTGTGATTAATTGGGCCTGGTTCCCATTCTGTCGCCCACATTATCCTTTATAGAATGCCATGAGTGTGCATAGTACAAATGAAAACAGAGCCACCAGCGCCCTGAGGAGCTACAGCTACAGATCAGAGACATGAACTGACAACAGGTGTGGAGGGATATGAGCAAGGCAGCAATACCAAGAGGCGGGAGATGCAGCCATCGGCCATAGCTGCTTCCAACTCAGTTAATTACTTCCCCTACCCCTTCATATATCTGTGGGCCTGAGTTGCACAGCAAAGGCCAGTTTGGTTCCAGAGCCCTGACCAAGGAGTGGGCTTTGGAGCGGAGATCTGAGATGTTTGCCCCACAAGGAGAGGGAAGCAGATTCAGGCATAAGGGAGTCACGCAGAAGGCAACATGAAGAAATAGTGAGAGACTATTCCCATTGCCTAGAAAGACTAAAAGTTTCCCTAAGAAAAGGTGACAGAAGGGAGAGCACTATCTAAACCAGACTGCATTAGTCTAATGATCCAGTGCAGAAATAACAGCCGGACTTTCTCCCTCATCACATCTTCCTCCCTACAAACACCCCATACGCTGCCTATGTAGTACACACTCCTTTGATCGTTATTGTAACCCTAGAGCAAATTTGACCTACTTTCAAGCTTCATTGCAGCTGGACCATTTAACTAAAAACTCTAGAGGAATGCTTACACTCAATAAAACAATTCTATTTTTTTCCCCCCGCCCCCCGGTTGCGGCATCTTTCAGCTGTTTTTCCACATTGCTCCAAACAAATGTTTGCAAACTGGAAGATGTTAGAAAGGGGGGAGCTTTCATAGATTCCACTTGACCATATAACAAACAACTAGTAGGGCATTTTTTCTATCCCCATCCTTCTGGCTAGGGCAATATTTCTCCTTACATTGTATTCTTCAATGCTTTCTCCAAGATAGTTGATTACTCAAGAGATAAGGGAATAAGAAGAGCTGACAGGAAGAAATTCCCCCTAAATTACCTGCCTTATCTCACCCATCAGCGAAGACAATTGCTAATACCAAAGGGAACACAACATTTCCAGAGGCAGAGGAAGACCCAGATCATCACCAATGAGAAAGTAACAAAGGAGATTGTGTGTACGTAGGAATAGAAGGGAAAACACAGGGTGCAATCTCTAGCCTTTCGGCTTTGGTAAACTAGATTCAAAGCAGGCTTGCATCAGAAACCCTATTGTAACAGCTTGGTGCTTCATCGTAGAACTGGCCATGGACGCCTAAGGCACATCCAAGGCTTTAGCCTGGGCATTTAGGTCATGCCCACATTACAATTTTAACAGGCTCAAGGAACGCATTAAGCCCCTGCCATGGTAATAGCTGCTATATCATCATCAGCGATCCCTCGAGGTCGAGGGTGATCTTTTTCACAGGTTTTATTTTTCATGGGTCTTTTGGTGACTGAGGAGTGCGATCTTTGAACCACAGGCTCTTTGCAGGTGGTGTTGGAAGCCAGGGTTGGACCACCATTGCTGCATGACTGTTGTCTTTCCTTTTGTTTCTGGTGTTTTTCCTGAGACCAGGGCAAGGTAATTTTCCTCAGAAGTGGACATTCCCTCACCAACAAGTCTTGGCCAGTTATCCTTATCCTGGACTGCTGCTTTAAGGTGATTAATCATACACTTCAATAAACTGCTGGTCAAATACGAGAGAAAATGGTACGGCCTATCTACAGATCAGGGCAGAAATGACAAGACCTTAACTATAGCCAGCAGTGATCGATGGCTGTTATTGGATAGCTGTTTGGTGTCCTCTAAAAGGAGCTGGGTAGGGTATCTCAAAAGATATTGACACAACATAAGCCATCACCACATTTTGTGCTAACTGGTTCCCTTGCCAGAGACACCAGGGAATGAACAGATGATAGAGACTGCACTCCTGTCTTATTTCTAAGCGAGAATCCCTCCAAACCAGGGTTCAAGTCCATTGCAGGGAGCAGCATTGTGAAAGCTTGCCCTGCTGCTGCCCCTGCTCGGTAGATAGGGGACATCAGGTTCTGGGACTGTTGATACAGCACTTTTCGTTGGTGCTACATTTACTTAAAGTTAAAATTCAAGATGAATGACAAACTGGCAAACTACTTGATCTTGGAGAGATCAGCTGACAGCCCACCTGCCACAATCATAAGTGAGACAAGGTGGGTGAGATAATGTCTTTTATTGGACTAACTCAGGGCCAGGCAAACATTTTGGCCTGAGGGCCACATCAGGTCTCCGAAATTGTATGGAGGGCCAGTTGGGGGAGGCTGTGCCTCCCCAAATAGCCAGGCGTGGCATGGCGTGGCCCCCACCCCTGCTTCTCAGCCCCTGATGCCCCCTTGGAATCCCTGCCCCATCCAACCCCACCCTGTTCCCTGCCCCCTGATGCCCCCCCCGCCCCATCCAACCACCCCTTCTCCCTGAGCGGCCCCAGAACCCCTGCCCCGACTGCCCCATCCAACTCCCTCCTCTCCTTTTGACTGCCCCCCCCAGACCCCTGCCCCCATTCAACCCCCCTGTTCCCTGCCCTCTGACTGCCCCACCCCCTGAACTCCCCTGCCTTCTATCCAACGCCCCCGGCTCCCTGCCCCCTTACCGCACTGCCCATAGGGCCGGTGGCTGGCGGCACGACTGCCATGCCGCCCAGAGCACGAGGACAGGCAGCCGGGCTCCCCGGCTGGAGCCAGCCGTGCCGCCCGACTGGAGCCAGCCACGCCGCCGCGCAGCACAGAGCACTGGGTCAGGCTGCAGCTTTGCTGCCCGGCAAGAGCTCGCAGCCGCACTGCCCAGAGCGCTGAGCCAGCGACGCAGTGAGTGGAGGCTGGGGGCGGTGAGGGGTCGGGGATGAGCCTCCTGGGCCAGGAGCTCATGGGTTGAGCAGGAGGGTCCCGCGGGCAGGATGTGGCCCACAGGCTGTAGTTTGCCCACCTCTGGACTAACTTCTTTTGGTGAGACAGATGAGCTTTCAAGCCACCCAGAACTCTTCTAAAGGTCTAATTTATAGAGTAGGTTTAACATATCTTACCCATCTTGGTCAAATTTGGCCCTGTGCTCAAGTTAGGATGCAAGATGTAGTGGAGGAGGTAGAGGAATGGGACCACAGGAAGAATTAAATTCTAAGTAATAAAAGCATAGAGACTGCAGCCCATTGCACTTGACTGAATTGAACCTTCCCCCAGCAAGCAGAAGGGGCCCATGAGCCAGCAGGCAAGCTGCTGAAGAGGGAGGACACTGAATGGTGAAGGACAAAAAGCGTACCATGCTCTTTGGTGGTAATCCTCCTACACAAGAAGAAACTTAGGTGAAGAAGATGGGAGAATCAAGGGTAAATCCTCCCTTTTAGTCCCCATGCACACAGAGGTCAGCACAAAGGGTCAGGGCTATTGCAGACACAGCTTGCCCCTGCCTGTTGATAAAAGACAGGCACACTTAAGCCAAAAGCATGTAAAGGGTACAGGGGTAAGCATGCCGTGAAGATCAGTATCTAGGTACTAAACAGATGTAAGCTCCTCTTGTATATGCAGAGGGGCCTCAGTCTTGCATTTTCCTTTCAGGGAAGGGAATGTAAATAATACAGACACTCAGTGAGCAAGGCACTAATGACTTAACGGCATTTATACCTTGTGATTAAAGAAAATAGCTTGATGCAGACAGCAGCTGAGGAACCTGCAGCCGCCAATTACTCCAGCAGCATTCTACTGGCAGAGTGAAGTGTACAAGCACGGGGAAGTGTACAGTGGCTGTTTCCCTGAACCGCAATTTTATCTTTCAAGTCACGTAATAAATGCAAGATTCTAAAAAGGGGTAGGGTGAGGGGATACTTTATATACAGTGGGGTGGGGTAACTATTCTGTAGCCAAGTATTACGCATTAGGAAAAAGTAGGTTTCAGAGTAACAGCCGTGTTAGTCTGTATTTGCAAAAAGAAAAGGAGTACTTGTGGCATCTTAGAGACTAACGAATTTATCTGAGCATAAGCTTTCGTGAGCTTCAGCTCACTTCATCGGATGCATACTGTGGAAACTACGTCTATGTCTTCTGCAGTTTCCACAGTATGCATCCGATGAAGTGAGCTGTAGCTCACGAAAGCTTATGCTCAAATAAATTCGTTAGTCGCTAAGGTGCCACAAGTACTCCTTTTCTTTTTAGGAAAAAGTAGTGTATGATATTAAGACAATTGCATCTGTTTGCACCTATTACTAGAGGTAATGCTGAAGTGTCTGGTGAGATGAAAGTGTCTAAATATTAGATATTCCCATTATGAATAAGACAGTAGACAGGTTATAATTACTAGACATTTATTACCCTTCTTGAAGGCAAGTTGCAAGACTCAATTTCAGGTAGCATTTTTTTGGAGGACAGGGGATTGGCGTGAAGACACAGCTGGCGCTCTAGGTCTTCGACTCCATTTCTCACCTTTGCCATCACTGCTGGACCTCAAAGCAAAACCTTTCCACTTTCAAAGTCCTGCTGAATACAGCCAGTTTTCCTGTACACAGCTGAGCAAGAGTCAGTGAGAAATTGAGTAAAATGGCAGCCACCTAGCTGCAGCCTGAACCTGGAGAAGGCCCAGGGGATACCTTTTCACAAAAATAAATAAACCTGAATAGAAGAAAAAAACGCTCTATGATCAGCTGTGAACACCACAACGTAGCATCCACTAACGCAGTCCACGGCACAGCTTACACATCTTCCCTTCACAAACGCGTTTCACGTACATCCAGAGAGACACACAGGATGAGTAAAACCACCAAGGACACAGTGCTCTCACCTTTAAACAAAGAGAGTGGGTGTTTTAAACAGGAGTTCTCGACATTCAAAACAGTCTCATACCAAGTCCCTGAAAAAGGGAGATGAGTCTCATAGCGGAACGATTGCTCACAAAGGCAGTAGTGATTGATGAAAACAATTACAAGCCAACAAGAAAGGGTCAGCATCAGCAACACTGCACTGGTCACTTTCTTTTCACTGGCGCCGTTATGAGGATGAGCAGCCTGGAGTCCTCACATGCACAGTCCCATCGTTTGTGTGAGCTCCCCTCCAGCAGTAGGTGGCAGCTTTGGCTTCTTTGAATTGAATACTTTAAAATGTGATGTTTGAAAGACCTATTTGAAAAGAAAGTGAAAGGAGAATATATTCCTAGGCCAAACACACTCCACTACTCTTAGAACAGCTACTGGGTGGAAAGGGATGTTTATAACAAGTGTCTGGAACCGAAGGAGCATAGGGGCAAGGTAAACGGTCAATATTGCAACCAGAGAAATTACACATCAGTGATTTAAATATGTTGACATTAATTCCCACATTCTTCAGACACCACAATATTTTGTTCCCTCCAGTACTTTATTTTAAGGACCATACAAATGTGAAAAGCAAGAGACCACCATGGGTGATAGTAGGCAGCAATGGAATAAAGTAGAAAGAGTCTAGTCCCTCTCCATATAGTTTCTAGCATAGCGCCACTCTATTAACAAACAGGAAGAAGCCCAGGAAAAAGCCACAGGACCAATTTACAGGATTAAAGGGACTGATTTGTGAGGAAAGATAAAAAGAATCCAGTAGCCTGGCTAAGAGAAAGCCACATGGCAAGTCTGCAAATATTTGAAGGGTTTAAACCAATTTAAAAGGAAAGTGAGGATTTACCTAGGGCAGAACAAACGCGGAGCTGGGAGGTAAGGACTCAGGGCAGGAATGGGAAAGTAAGGTTCAGTGTAAGAAAAAGGCCAGTTTCTGACAATGGGAGCGATCAGTCGGTGGAACAGCTCCACTTCAAAGGGCTGAAGTCTCACTGCTCAAGGCCTTACAATCAGGGACGTATGTTTAGAATAGGATTAGCCAATGGAGATAACAAATAAGTCTTGTCTCTCTGCAGCTTCTCAGATATGCTGTACCATTCAGTCCCTGCACATACAGCTCCTGCTGATAGCAAGAGGCCCTGTGAACGAAGGGCACCTATTGTTCAAAGTGTTTTTCTAATCAGAGTGAAGCACAGCAGAGGGATAACACTAGCCAATATTACTGGGGAGAGATGAACTTTTTGTGCTGAGCTCCTCAAGATATAATCCTGCATGGTCATCACTTCTCATCTCCCTGTCATCAATAGGGAACCAGGCATTCCTGCACCTTACACACAAAGACTGTAGGCCCTGCTTAGCAGACAGTGTAAGCCAGCAGCTGTTATGCTGCAGCAAAGGAGAACTTTAGCTCTAGCTTCATCAGCCAGATAAACTATTCTGCACCCAGCCTGGCTAGGATATATGGGAAACCCTTTGGAAGAGGTTTCTCCCACTAAGAGTTGATGACGAGGAGCATGAATGAAGATTACTTTAGAATCTTACTCCATTGCACCTAATGGACAATTGAGAATAACTGATTCCCTGCTGTTTTTTCTTGGGTTATCCAGCTGGAGAAGCTTTTTGGGAATATTCAAACTATCGAGCAGCCTATAAAATTCTGCAGTAGAGTAGTTCTAACTAGAACTAGTCAGAAAACCATTTTCCCATTCTGCAAAAATGTGAGCTTTTGAAAATGTTTCCCATTCTGCATCAAGACAAACCAGAGACCTTTGGAAATTTTTTGTAAAAAATTGGGGAGAGACACCCACCCCAGACTAGCCAATAGCCCAGTGGTTACGCTACTTACCTGTTTCAGAACAGGGACGTGAACCCAGGTTTCCTATTTGCCAGGCAAGTGCCCTAGTCACTGGGCTATTGGCTATTCAGGGGTGGGTTGGTCTCCCTCTCTTTTTGATATATTCCCACAATAAGCGTTGGTTTCAACATATTGGCATTTTCCAATAAAATACGTCAAAAATTCCCAGCTTTACTCCTAACCCCTCCGAATGTGCGCCGGTTGAAGACGTACAACCAGCCACCCAAACCATACCTAGTTAGTTGGTTTGTTTTTTTAAATATGCACCAGCAACACATGGTGCTACAGGAGATACAAATTAAGACAAATTCCAGTCCAGGACACACACAATTGTAAGCTGCTTGCAGTTTAAGATCAGGAGACAGATATGAAGAGTTAGATTAAGAGGGGAAATTTTGTATGTTCCCCCCACATGCAGGCACCAAGAGAAGACTGGCTCTTCAGGAGAGATACAAAAGGGGGCAGCATGAAAGGAGCAAAGACTAAGCTGATGGAGAGAGCATTTCAGTGCTGTCAAGTCACTATGAAACCAGCCTGTTTGTTAATTTATACAGCACTCTCAGTGTGCAGGACTTTGGAACCCACTTTATTAGCTCTGACACCATCACAAGCTGGCAATTGCCAGAAAAGTTATTTAAGATCTCTGTTAATTTAAAAATCCTAACCCTGATCTACTTGGATGGATTTCCTGGTGTGGCAGGTTGCGTGCCTGTACAAACCCTTGGAGGATGTGGAGTGAGAAGCACTTGTCTAGTCACGACCAGGTAGGTGCCCACTGCTGTACAAGGGTAGAGAAGCTGCCCCCAGGTCCTGCTACTGGAGACTCCAGGGATACACCTGATGTATGCAGGCAGCCTTGCCAAGCTTTAAACAGACATCCTAAAACTTAAAGAAACATTACCCAGATTACAGCGATCTTTCACAGCCCAGCAGATGCAGTAATGCTGCATGAGTTGTTCAAGGAGTTCCTTTTCGTCGAGGAATTCGAGTCCCTCTATTCTGTAGGGAAATAGAAATTATGATTTAAAACTTAAATCTTCCTTGCGCATTTTGTAACACGTCTCTTTATTCCACAGAAGTGAGCAGTTTCTGTAGTGAAAATTTTCTTTTTGGCATACGAATATGTACAAAAGGGGAAATGGCAGCGCTCTGAGCCTTTGCTCAGGCTAGAACGTACAGCAGTCAGGGATGCCTGATTTCACCGTTTAAAGGGAAATTTTTTGAAGGTCCCCAGTAAGTTGTGCAATAACTACCAATGTGCATACCTAAGTGTGATTTTCTATATACTACCTTTGTCTTCTCCCCTCCTTTCTAACTGCTGGGATTCAGTGTACCAATGCTAAACCATGCATCTTGACATTACGATAAATATTTTTTATTCATCTCTTTTGCTAAAGTACACATAACATCATCAGGTTTGTGGAGATGTAATACTATAGGCTGATGAAAGGAGCCTATATCCTGATGAATGATTCTCGGCTACCATTTCAGACTCTACTCCCATCAAAGCCACAATATATTTACTCATTGCCATTGTCCAGAAAAAGGGGAAGTTTCATTGCATTGCAGCAGAGTTTTTCTGAATGCCATCATGGCTCCCAATAACCACCTTCCTGCGTGAGCAAGTGACTGGCCACACTCCCAGATCTTATGGATGAGACATGTATAATTATTTATATTACCATAGTGCCTAGAACTCTGAGTCATGGCCCAAGAACCTGCTGTGCTAGTCGCTGTACACACACAGAACAAAGATGGTCTCTGCCCCAGTTTCCCATCTAATGACTTCCTTCCTCGCGAAATGGCCATCCCTACACTCTATTGATATTTTAGTCTTTACCTTCCATTCTAAAAAACTGTTGAAGTGGAAGTGCTGCTGCTGTGGACAAGGCCAGAGGCAGGTGCATTTCGGTGATGGGTAAGTGATTCCTAGATATACACACCACGTCAGTAAACACTGTAAAATCATTCAGAATAAAAGAAGCTATAAAAATAAAAGGCATTCTCCTCACTGAAGGTCAGAGAACTGGGGTAGCTCTTTCACTGGCACCTGGGACAGACAAAAGGAACTGAACAATCATCAATGCTTTTTACCATGGAAGAAACGTTTGACACTTCAGTAACAGATTGAGAAAACCCAACCTGGACACCCTGACTTGGACTGCATACAATTTACAATCTCATGGCTTGGGAAATCTCCATACGTGAATGTTTATTTTGATCAAAATAACCTGGTTGGCCAGCTCAAACTGCAGCTGATTACGGACTTCTAAATTGCCTGCAATACTGATTAAACATTTAGCAAGTTACTTATTTAAAAACTTATCTGTCTCATTCTTTTTCACATTAAGGACTTAAACTGATATCTCTGATTGTGGAGATGGCCACATGCCCAGAAAGCTTATTTCATGAATAATCCAACGGTAGTGAATGGTAATGGCTCACTTTGGGAAGGAAAGTGCAGATGAAAAGTCTACTTTATAAAAGCAAATTTATAAGATAGATCACTGCACCACTCATCAGGGAAATGGCACCCTGATGGGTGGAGGCATGGCAGATGTTTAACAGCCAGCAACAACATTATGTAACAGTTTCTGTCAGCTGAAGGATAGATACAACTACAGTTCAAACTGTAGATGCAATGCAATTGACCAACTGGAGTTTATTGAGGACACAAGACACCCTCAGTTTATGCTCTGTGGGCTAGACTCTGCCCTTAGACCTGGCCATGAGCAAGGCAAAGTGCGTAAGCTGCATCAACCCATTGCGACTTAGACACTCCTCTCCACATTGCAAGTCTTCTCCTGCTTCATCGTGAGGTGCAGCAATGTATTCTTGGCTTATACCAGCAGTATCCATCCTGCCCTGGCTCAGCTACCTTACCCAGCCAGCAGGGGGAGCAGAACAGAGAATGACCATTCCCCACCCACTTGCTCCAGAGAGGGAGGAAGCAGACACAAACCCTTGCTTACTCTACAGGTCTGGATCAAAGATCTGGCTAAGGGGAGTTCTGACTCCCTGGTATGAGCACATAGCACGAGTCACAAGCTAGCCCCATGTGCTTCTAGTTCACCCATCGCTGCAGTGGCTTAGGCACCAAGAAGGAATGCCAAAGGAACTTTCATTCCTGTACTTCGCATTCCTACAGGTCTCTGTGCTCAGAGCTATTTTACATCTCCTCCAAAGACAGCACCAACGGTAGCAGCCGTGCCCCGTCGGCATGCTGAGGGAGAGTGGAGGAGGGTAAACTCTTAGATCCAGGGTACTGCCAAGAGCAGTATGAGCAAAGTCCCACTTGCAAGTAAGACTTAGGGCTTGGCTACACTTGCATTGTATAGCGCTTTAACTTGCTGGCTCAGGGGTGTGAAAAATCACCCCCCAGAGCAGCAAGTCAGAGCGCTTTAAAGTGCTAGCGTAAACAGGCTCCAAGAGCTGGGAGCTAATCCCAGGAGCACTGGGAGACCTGTCTCCCAGTGCTCCACACTTGCACTTCAAAGCACTGTCATGAGAGTGCTACCCTGGCATACCCATAGATAGTGTAGCCATACCCATAGATAAACCTCACTTAGCTCAAGAGATAGAAGGAGATCTCAGGAAGGTGGTGCTATGTATTACAGATACCAAACAAGTGATTGAGATGAGCTATTGTGGAAACATCATTTAAAAGGAGAGTTCTGCCTACAAGCAAGCAGTCAGCAGTACCTTTTGACATCAGCCTGTGGCAAGTAGCGGTAGACTTCCATCATATCAATGGCACGTGCAGTTTCCCAGCCATTTAACAGTAACCGATCCCTCTGTAAAATGAATGGGAAGTAGCATGCTCAGACAACTTGAGAAGGAAAGTGAAGGCAAGGCAAGTGCCCGGTCTTTTTCTTGGCATTTGCTAGGAGTGGTATGTGCATTAGGGCTGGAGACCTACTCTCTGACATTACAAGTATCTGATGAAAAAATCATTTCTGATTAATGGAAATTAAGATTCCTAATAAGCCTAAAATTGAGGGTAAGATTTTTGCTTTTCTCAAAAAACAAACAGTCACATTTTTACTCACTGGATACAGGAGATGAATGGTGTCTATGTAATATAGAGGGGTAATTCTTTATTATTATGACAAGTGGGAATATGAAGTGTTTGTACTGGCAGAGGCAAGTTAGCGTACACACAACTGCTATCCACTGGTCTGAGTCTTCTTATAACTGCCGTATCTGGAGAAGCTGAAGCTTGCCATTACATTGATAGTTTACTACCAACCAGACTCATTGCTCTGTGTGGGCTGGCCTCACCTGAGAGTCTAAGGATTTGCAGGCTTCCACTCCAGCCAGGCTGCACTGTCTTCTCTGCAAATTCTCAATCATGATCTGCCCAAACCTATCAGCCATGTTCACCTTGGAAAGAAGAGGAGACAAAAGGTGTCATTTTTCTCTTTGAAAGGGGATTTAACTGAGCATTAACAACTGGACTGGAGGCCTGCCAGTGCTGTTCACAGACCAACTGAAACTAACAGAGCCAATGCTGCTGGTTGCTCCCAACTTGATTTAGATTTAGATCAGTAACTTACAAGGTGGAAGGTTCATTATCAACCCAAGCTATCCAGGTCCCAAAAGGCAGCTTTTCACTTTCACACAGAAAGACTCAGTGAAGGCTAAGGCAACGTTTGCTCCATTATCAAAGGTGCCAAAGGAGTGATGACTATAAAATGTAATAAACTTATGTAACAACATCACACAGTGCCATTTCCTTGAATTGTGCCATCCTCAACCATCATCTTAGAATTCTAAAATCTGGATTAATCAGATTTTGGAAAGAAACTCAGTTGTTTCATTTTGCTACATAATAACACACATCAACCATTCACCAGAACATGCATTTGTAACTATTTGTTACCTAATATCGGAGTTCAGTCCCATAGCCCCCCCTGCATTGGAGGTATTTAAGAACAAGTTAGACCAACACCTGTCAGGGATGGTCCAGGTACACATACTCCTGCCTCATGCAGGGGGATGGACGAAATTAACCTTGAGACCCCTTCCAGCCCTACCATTTCTGGAAATCTAATCCAAAAGCCAGCTAAATCCTGAATTTGCAGAGTTTGGATTAGAAAAATCTACGAAATTGTAATCTATCATCATTTTACATGCAAAACTCCCACTGCTCTCAGAGAGTAATATGCAAGTAATGCAGCAGTGAAAAGCTACATCTTTTTCCTTTTACCTGCTCATAGTTTATACACATAGCCGCCTGAAAAGTGTTTGCTGCCCACTTTAGAAGACTTGCGGACTGCTGAGGGGTCATATAAACCAGCACACACTCTGCTATCAGGAGCGTAGGCAATCTTTAAAAAAAAAAGGGGGGGGGGGGAGAGGAAAAAAAATCAAACTGTTTCTACTATATATCATTCAAGAATGGTGAGCAACAGACAAGTGCTTTCACATGCACATGTGAACCAGTTAGGGACACGCCACATCTCAATGAAACAGACATTCCTGGAGGACTGAATCATTTTACCATGCAAAGACTAGGATTGGGTCTCTAGCCTTTCCAGGTGATACTAGCAATGAGAGGTTACTTGTACAGGAGTTGTAAGCTTTTCCTATTCCAGCGGTTTCCTAATCTTTTCCATACCATGACCCCAAGTTACAACAGAAAAAGAGGTACAAGGCCCCTTTCCCATTTAGCCACAATGAAAGGGAGGTTTCACGAGCCCCCAGAACCTGTTCATGACCACTAGGTTCTGTTCTTTACCCTGGCCTGTCCCTTTCCCAGTAGCAAACCAGGTATTGGCAAGAGCTTGTCCCCTCTTCATCCTGCAATTTTGTCTTGATCAGCAAAGGCAAGACGGATACTTCACTTTCACCATCACATCCTGAATCTTAATTCTCCTTTGCCATAGAAGGAGCTGGAGGCTGTGTATATTCTGTGGAGATTTGGACTTCAATGGATCTTGAAGTCTGTTCCTGATGAGCACATGCTCCCTGCTCTACTCCTTTCACACAGTAAAAGTATCTCTCTGCATAGAATATTTAAGAGGCCAACATTTTAAGGACAGCCACATACAGACCAGTACCAGCAGAAAGGCCTTGACAGTACCAGATCACGTTTTGCTAGCTATGATTCAGCTATTGCTTCTCTTTTCCCCTCCATCCACACTGAAAAATGCAAATATCTACAAGAGTAATTTTGTCTATAAGTAAGAAGTTTGCTTTTTGATACCTTTATCACTAGAAACAAAAGGAATTCCACAAGGAGTTGTGTAGATAAGCTGGGTCAGTGCTTTTAAGATGAAAGTGCAAAAATCTAAATGACAGCTTAATACATCCTGGCTACCTCACCCGCCTTTTCCCTGATAGCTATGCTCTCTTTCTCTCTCTCAGATTTGGAAAGGGCATCGATCACTTTGGAAATGGCATCCATCAAAGCTCTCTGGGCTCACGTACTGAAACTTAAGTACATAGTTTCTGAGCAACAAAATCCCAGATTCTACCTCCAGGACAGAGCTCTTGACAGATTCTCCCGTTACCTACCTCAGGAAAAAATAAAAGTCTTAGGATATAGGTTGACCTTAAGAGGAGGCATAGAAAGCAAGCTGCAAGAGTAGAAACCTGGAAGAGTAATTCTGTGTATGTTAGTGTCTTTATTCTATAAAGTACTGTAGTTGGGTACCAGAATCTCTTGGACAGCACCCTCTAACAGTACACAGATGTAAGAGTATATAGTGAGTTAGTCACTAATCATTAACAAAATGTAAACTGAAATGCAATAAATCCAGCTTCTAAAAAAGGCAATTCAGAATAGCAACATTTGGGCAATGTGCCAGTGTTCTTATTTTAAATCAAGTGAGATTTATAATCCCAGGTATTATAAATGAGCTACACACATACTTACAGAGCAGGCATAATAGTTGTAGTGGATTTTCCTCTAAGAGGTTTGATGTTTTCTCATGTAGGAAGAGTGTGAGTCTTGCAGAATGGGCTGAAGATGAGGAACTACCCTGATTAGGACTTGGAAATATGCAGGCAATGACTGCAGTAGCAGCCTGCTCGGTGAAGCTGCACTGTATCTGCACAATTCCTTCTGCTCAAAGGATTCAGAACACGGTAACCATGGAAATGGCATAATAAAAACTGGAGGCAGTTACCGTACTCCCAAAACAGATTTTGCTTTCACCAGACCTTTGAAACAGATTATCTTACTGTGTATCCATGTTAAATTTCTTTAGTTTTTCATCCAGCTCTGATGAGTCTCGAAGATCTGCTGCAAGTATAGCATATCGGCTGGAATCTAGGCTGTGAGCATCTGCAATTTTAAGATTAATGGTTAAGTTCTTGATAAGAAAAAGGGATGTTGCAATTACTGGAGTATTTTTAAACAAAGGAAGACATGAGCAACTTGAGATCCAAAGTTTGACCTGCTGTATATTAAAAAGAAATAAACAGCAGAGTCTTAAAAGCTCTCTGTAGTAACTAAATACTGTATATGCAGGATATTAATTTACAGATTGCAATGGATTACTATCAGACTGTTCAGCAAGCTGAGTCTCTTGCTTCTATCACCACTAATGCAGGTAGATAGCCGACTGTTGCCATTGGTTCAGGGTGGGGAGAAGGGAAACAAAAGATAAGGATAGCAGGATGTCCCCCAAGGCAAAATAAGGCTTTGTCTGAAGGCTTGATTTATTTTGTAAGACCTCCTAACGTTTCCCCATACACTCTGATTTACTAATAAATAATTAAATTTTAATTCCACATAAATCAGCAAAGGAACCACCATTATGATGTAATAAGGATTAGCACATTACTGGATGGCAGACAGAAGACAGGAGTTCTGAATGTTTTTGGTCATAAGAACGGCCTTACTGGATCAGACCAAAGGTCCATCTAACCCAGTATTCTGTCTTCTGACAGTGGCCAATGCCAGGTGCTTCAGAGGGAATGAACAGAACAGGCAACCATCAAGTGATCCATCCCTTGTCACCCATTCCCAGCTTCAATTATGTTAATTTAGTGTTCAAAGATTAAGTGAATGAAAGGAGGAGGTATTCTGTAGGGGCAGAGATGCTTCATAAAGCTACAAGGATAGCTGAGCTCTCAGGAAACTGCTTTTGACCAATACAAAAAGAGATAAAGCCATGGTAGTCAGAAGGTTAAGATACACACGGATGTTCCTTTATGCTGGCATTAGACCGACAGTATAAGGAAGTCAGTAGTAGCATTATTGTTCGTGACTGGTAGCAAAAGGAATCCCATGTCCAGAGTAGCCAACCAATTCAGACTCTCAGTCTAGTCTCCATATGAAGGACTTTACATTTAAACTGAAGATATGGTTTGATGAGACACTTGAAAAATGCCTGGGGGCAAAAGGGCAGAAGTCATATTTTGAAGGACTTTAGGCATAAAGTTAGATTGTCCAAGCAACTGGTTTATGCCCTACTTTGAACTCAAAAACTGTGATTATACTGTAAAACCACTAGGTCAAAATGGCACATTCATTTCCCCATCCGAGCACTAGCAGTAAAATAAGTAAACAATGGAAAAACCCCAAGTGAGATTCAAATGTCCTTGCAGCATTCAGTCTATATACATCTGCAATAGCTATCACTAGCTTTGGCATAGTTTCATTTGGAAGCCTCCAGTAACACCATTGCAGACAAACATCATTACTGAATGCTAATATGAGGCCAGGTGTCAAAAACTAGCTAAAGAGAGTGCAGCCAAGTGAATGAAGAGACAGGAAGAACAGGGTTTTCCATTTCAGAAAAACTAGTAATTGAGAAGCAATTTATTAAACTCAGTAAGTACTTCAGACACTGCAACTGGCATAAACCTGCCTAGCTCTCAAGCTACCAGCACTCCAAACTGTCACCAGCAAAATAAAACAAACAGTTGCTGAACAAAGATACAAACACAGAAAGTTCACTCAAAGATAAAGTTGGGCAGAGTAAATGATTCACCATTTGAGTCAACATTTTCTGCACATTTACTCTGTAACAACAGCTCTATTTCCCTCACCCATTCATTTCAGTTATTATACCAGGCCCACAAAAGTGGTATTCAAGGGCCAGGTCATCCAAGCAGAATTCCAGATGGCCTAGCAAAAAGCAGGGAAGGAATGATGAGTTAAACTGTCCTATCCACACAGGATATAGCAAAATACATCATCCAATTAGCAACTAAGTTAAATACAACTTCTGTTTCACACTTCATCAACTTGAATACATTCATAAATTAAAGTTTGTTCTTGGCTGTAATAAAAAAAATGCAAGGTTTGAGAGGATGTTGTGATGGGCACAGTATCTGGCTTTTAATACTGGCTGTCTAGGTATCTATAATCTAGAAGCAAAGACATCTGAGCTCTCTTAGTGCAAACTAAGGCACAAGTGCAGTACATACGGCATGCAAACTGATGCACTTGTCATATCACTAACATGACATTTTTAAGCAATAGCACCTTTACATATCACAATAATTCTTACATGCACACGCACAAAACTTGTAAGTGGTTCTGCTTGTTAAGGAATCTTGGAGAAATGAAGTATGAGGTTAAGTGAATCTGTTCTGAAAAGTGAGATTAGACAAAAGAGCATTAGGAAAAGTCTCTGAAAAGCGAGAAAAAGTTTTTAAACCACCATCTCTCTGAAATTCCTTGTAGGATTTTCCCCAGGAGCTCTACAAAAATTCTGACTTTGGAAAAGATGTGCCATGTAAAATTTAGGAAGAATTAGTTACGTTTTAGTAAACCTAATAGTGAAGGTATATGATAAAAATCAAGCTTAAACCTTTTTTAAATGGATAGACTAACATCCTTCTGTAATTATATTCTGAAAACTTACCCAAGGCAAGGCAAGGGGCTATATTGTGTATATTGCTCTAAGGCCAAAAATCGAAGTCAGGCTATAAATAGCTGCGTAAAATATCACAAACTGGCATTGTACTTTGCCACCACATGACAATTATATTACTTAACATCCCATTTAGAGAGCTCCAGATTTACAGTTCATACCAGTGAAGCAGAACAAATATAAACACAAACACACAGCTACCTATAGTGCAGCGCAAAAAGCAAAAGCTAACAGCATCTTGGTACTCAGTCATATTGTCTTGACTGGTCTGAGTCTGGGATTTATGAACAGAAAGTTTAGTCAAGTGAAGTTGATTCCAGTTCTCTTTAGTGCAAGGAACTTCCACTGCTTCTGCTTTCACTATCTGCCTTGCTCCTCCAAAGATCTCACATCACAATAACCTCCCCTTGGGAAGAAGAGCTCACAGTTCCCACAGAAGTCTGGCAAGCAGGCTCCTTCCATCAGCCAAGGAGTGTTGCTTGAGAGCTTTCTCTCCCCATGCTGGGCCAGGGAGCTGCAACCCTGAACTATTCTCCTCCATGGCACCCAGTGGAGAGAGGTGGACAACAACAAAAGGCGATTGAGAAATTGAAGGAATAAGGCTTCCTGTTTCAGGCCCCGCTTGGGAATATTTCCAAGTAGGGAAAAGAAAGCACTTTTCCCCTCCAAAAGCTGAAATGTTTCTTTGGAAGAGGCATTTATTTTCTGTGGATCACTTTTCAATAGTCCTGCCACATACCATCATTAGAAAGATTGGGACAGGCAACTAAGCACATGGCTCTTTTAGTATCTTGCGCTGGCAAGCGAAACAGATGAAAGAGTCAGCTGTATGCAACTAGGAGATGAAGCAGTTGGGCTTTAAAGTGAAGAAGTCATGGTCTGTAAGATTGAGGGGTTTATTTAAGTTTCAGCCTTTTCACTGGTAGAAATATGCAACTAACTTTGGGCCTTGACCCATCCTGGTCCGTTAGTGGACAACAACAGCTTATGTGCTATTTCCCCCATTTTCTTTTGAAAAGGACATTTATTGATTTGTGCCTCTATTTGTTCAATTGTGAAACAACTGTAACAGTTGTGTTTCAGTTCCATGCAATCTGGATACGATACACATATCCAACCATAGCAAAGCTACAGAGTAGTTTGTATTAAATCATTTATACCTTTGCAGTGTGTATCCTTCCTCTGAAAGTGGGTTTCTTTTACTCAGTTTCCCTCAGTATGTTTACATATGGGGTGATGGCCTGAGGTTTGAGTTCTGTATAATCATTTAAGAAAAGAAAATAATCAATACTTTAGCCTCTCAGTTTACTGAAGGATGAGAAAATGCAGCACTTTCCAGGACAGCCACAATGAATAGCTTACTCCAGTCAGCAGTGTGACAGATGAAGAGTACCATCATCTGAAATACCATGGGGGCGGTGGGGGTGGGAGATGGGGAATTAACCATGGAAATCAATACCTACATCACAAATTTTTGTGAATCCATGCACCCAGAACACAAACATCTGAGGGGACCAAGAAAGAGCCCCCTGGATAAAGTATAACAGGACTAAGACTCGAAGAATTTTGTCCCAAACATTGGATAAAACTGAAAGAGCAAACAGACTAAGAATGAAAAATAACCCAGTTCTCTTGCTGTCATACAATCACAGGACCCTTACCAATGAAAGATTTGCAGATTAGAAGCAAGGATTCAACATATGAAGATGTCTGCATTTGGTAATGAACAAATCTGGAAATGCATGGGCAAAAAAGCTGCTCCAAAGTCTAGACAGTGTACCAGCTAATTAAAGAGCGGGGATCCACACAAGTGGCATGGTAAGACAGTGCTCCAAGAAAGTTCTAGATATTGCTGACAAAGTAATGGAAGGTGGAGAACAATCCTCCTAATATTACTTTAATAAAGCCACCATATTGATCTGGGACTTCAAGAGAAAACTAACAATGCATTCAAGTGAACAGCCAAGTGTCAACACAGTGGCTCCAATTAGTTGTACAATTCAGCAAGCTATGGAGCTCTTCCCTCAGGTATCTATTTTCAGACTGCAACCCCTGCTATCATTTCCTTCCATGAAGGACAAGGAAGAAACATGCTGCCCTGGAACCAAGAAAATTCATCTGTTGGTACTTGTCCTAAGAAAGAACTAGAAACATGTTACGCTTGTGGAATGGAAAGCGGCGACAGGACAAGAGTCAGGTCAGAGGATACTTTTCATCAACTGAAGTAGCATATGCCAAAGCATACATCTCAGTAGCGATTTAAATACAAGGGGCACTAGGAATCCATCACAATCCTGGATAAATTGTTCCAATGGTTAATTATCCTCACTGGTAAAAATATGCATTTTATATCCAATCTGAATTTGTCTAGCTTCACCTTCCCACCATTGAATCTTGTCATGCTTTTCTTTGCTAGATTGAAGAGCCCTTTACCTACACCATGAACTGAAATTTGATGCTTATAGACTGATTAAATTCATCCCTTAACCTTCTCTTTGTTAAGATAAACCATTTAGACTTAAGGAGCTCATCACTGTAAAGTAGGTTTTCCAAATCTTTTAATTATTCTCCCGGCTATTCTCTGAACCCTCTCTAATTCATCAGCATCCTCTTGAATTAAAGCCCATCTGCTTTTGGAGCTGACAGTAGACCATACATGCTCTCCTTTTCAGAGTCCAGTCCTGCAAACACTTACTGAGAATTGTTCTTATTAACGAAGTCAGTAGGACTATCTCCATCATGAAGCACATCACCTGGTAGCACTGTGTGCTGGATGGCCCCCTTCAGTGAGACTTGCATGGACCTTTTTCTACTGAAGCAGATTAACTAGCTTTGGGACAAGTCCACAGCTGTCACTACAGGGCAATGTTCTCCTACCCAAGGCCTGAGTACTGCTCACTCGGAGCCCTGGTGATCCAAAAGCAAAGGACAGAGTTTTGAACTGTGCAACCTACTGCTATGCAAGGACTCACTAGTGTCTCACTAGTGAGACAGCCAAGTTAGAGTATGCTTTTTTGATAGACAGGTAATACAGCCCATCATTGAAAAGCAAGTTACCTATACCACCGTGCAAACAGTTGTTTTGGCACAGGTACTAACTAGTTACAGAAGGGGTTTTTTTGGTGGGGGTGGGAAGTAGTCCCTTGGGAATGGAACTTCAAAAGCCAGGCTTTTCATGTAAGCTGCAAAAACACATTGATGGGCCCTACCATCTGAGAATGGGCTATGCAGACTGACTTCATTATGCAGTTCAGATGGTAGATACAGATAAAGGACTCATGCAATTAACGAGACAAAAGAAGAGAGGTAGGGATAACACACAGAAGACTTTTTTTATACAAGCTACTGTCCTCGTGATCCCTTATCTTCTTACCTTTCCAAGAAGCAGAAGAAAGCATAATCAGTAAATAATTACACCGGACCCTCGCTAGAACACACGTCTATATAGCGTGAATTTGCATATAACGCGGTCATGGCCATGGATCCCAAATTTAATTACTTTCACTGGAATTCATTTTAATGGGGTCCCCGGGGTAACGCAGTACCACGCATGGATCCCAAACCCTGCGTTCTAGCGAGGGTCCGGTGTACAACGTAAAGAAAAAATCCTGGGAGAGATTGCCAAGTCCCCGTGGAGAGGAGAAGACCTTTTTACCAGCCTCCCCTCTCTCACGCCTCCCTTCACACAATGCATAAACCATTAAAATCCTGCCCACATACTGAAGTGAAGAGATTAGAGATTAAAAAAAGACAGTGCATTACTGATTTACTTAAGATGACTCACCTATTAGAAACGACTCCCCAGAATGGGATTCCATAATTGGTTTTGACAGGGGAGGTTTTGATCTGTGGGGGGGGAGGGAGGGGAAAAGTGTCAGTGAGCAGTTTACTGGCTTACATGATGTCATTTTTCATTGCACGAAAACATCTCTGCCCTCTACTGGTAACAGACACATCTACCCTTAGATTTACCCTTAGACCTATTTACTAAAGATTGTAGTTTCTTGTTCATCTTTTAGTTATAGAAGCAAACTCCACTAAGAAAAGGTATGTACTGAGCTCTAGACACTCTTAAGCCTTGGAACAAGTCTTTCATCTCATTTCATGTCACGTATACTTTCTAACTTCCCTATGAGCTTCCATTTACTAATCATAGTTGCTCTTTCTACATCAAAATCACTCTCCCATGGTAGCCAGCCTCAGCATAGAAGTCTGAGGATTTTCCATCTCTTTCTAAGATTTTAAGGGGAGAAAGAATGCAGAGTTTAGCATCACTAGAGACAACCCTCTTCTGTTCTGTAGTCAGAAGTACAGCCCACTTTGCTCCAGAAGTTTTTGTATATCATAGAACACTCAGTTTGATAAAGTGACTGGGTAAGCTAAAGTATAATTTGCATATATAACTAAGTCTTGGTAGTAAGAGATCACTACAGTACCTCTTATTTTTAGGACACCCAAAACTGTGCTATGCTTTACAACAGTTTTCAAACTTTTACGGCTGCATACCCCTTTCCAAATAATGTAGTCTACCACATACCCTCATCTGAGATAGGTATATTATGATCCTATGATTGGATTTCCAAGTCTTACTAAATAAAATGCATTGTCCACCGTTACAATTTTCTCGCGTACCCCCAAGGGTATGTGTACCCCTTTTTGAAAACCATGGATTAATAAGGAGACAGAGCCTGATCTTAAATAACGTATAGTTTAAATAGGTTACATATAAAGAGACGTGGGGACAGAGGACTATAACATTTTTCAGTTATATTTTCACCCTATATCATAATTTTTATTTAATTTATAGGCACACAACTGGAAATCTAATCAGTTTAACAAAAGTGAATTTTAATTTGTTTCAGGCACCACCCCGGCCATGAATCTTCCTATTCATGTCTGTAGGGTTTAAAAGTAGAAAAATACCTTGTAGCCACATTTTCCTGTCCCTGCTCTATTGTTCATGTGGCTCTTTAACAAGGAAACAGTGACACTGACTATATGCGAAACATTAACTAAATACAAAAACTAAAAAAAAAAAAAAAAGAAAACATTCTCTCTAATCTCTTCCAGGTGTTACTTGTAATAATTGTGAGCCAAAAGTGTTCAGAGATGTGTAGTTTTTAAGCTGATAGTGTCTTCAACTGTTTGCTAATGACAGCCCCTTCATATAGATTTCAATCCTTTCTTACTCACTATATTAAAGCTTTGCTGAGAAACAAAGAGATATGGCAGTTAGTACATGTGGTTTGTGATTAGTGAGGTTCTTTCTGCTGGATTACAAATTTTTTTTTTTTTTTAATAAGGAAGCTATATTCAGCTCTGTATAGCTAAACATGAAGCAACACACACACATACTTACTTGATGTTATGTATTTTTCTTGCTACTATCATTGGAAAATCCACTTCAAAATATTTTTTAGGGAGAAGATTTTCATCCTGAAAAAAAAAAAAAAAAAAAATCAGAGCAAGAGTCCAACCTTAGGACTTCATGCAGAGAGAATGAGGGACTTGATTCAGTTTCCCCCTGAACAGTTTTGTTTCATGTTATAGTAGAGTTTCCAGTTTTTGATACCTTAATGCTCTGGGTTTTTTTTTTAAATAAATGAACTAAAAATTAAAGAAACAATATACCCACCCAATAGCAAAGAAACAAACATTTAAGATATTCGAGTAAGCTGGACAAACGGTATGGGGTTTGGCAACCAACATACTGGAAATTGAATTGCAATATACGGTCAGGACATAGTATACAACAGCCGGTTGCAGCAACAGAAGTTCACTCACCATCGCCCAGTGTATGCCTCCAAGGAAGGAAAGAGGAACATCGCACAGGGATGCACACAAAGAGCTTGTATTAGTCAACTTCTTACAAATATGTACCTGCTATGTAGCCCACCTGCTGCATCTCTCAAAAATCCATCCAAAGGGTTAGTTTTAGTCCATGTTCTAGAGGACGGTTTGTGTGCAGTCCACAAGTTGCACGCATGCTAGCAATCTCAAAGAGGATTAGAGCTCTATACTCCCCTATCTGCACGAAGTGGGGAGTCCCACCAGACCCAAGTTTAGGCACAAAACCAGGAAAGCATGGGAAAGCTTGCACTGTCCCACTGCCTATGCGGTTCTTCTTCTAGGGATAGATATGTACTGCTAGCTCCAGGGCTGTCAATCTTCCACCTTTCTGAACGCTATATTAACAAAGAGTTGTGTTAACTACCACGGAGAACACTGACAATTATTCTTAACTGGGTCTCTTTCTATATTACACCTGCTGGTCAAGAAGAACAGAAGGTGGTGTAGCACAAGGATATAATTAAAGGTACCACTCAGCTTTGTTAAACCTTGAGAACAGTGTTTCAACATGGTTTTAGCATGAGTGCAGGCAGGGCAAAAGCCTCAGAACTTGATTTTTTTTTTTTAATCCAGTCTATTTGCAGGACTATAGCACAATAGTTTAAGGTCCCGCTAAATAAACTTAGTTTTTTCAGGATGTCTTCCAGCAATCCATTTACATTGATAGGACCTGATCCTGCAAAATGCTAAACACACTTACCTCTTATAAACATGAGGAAGAACTAGAGTTTGCTTTTATATAGAGTCTTACCATAATATTTGTCATTTAGAATCTTTCAAAGAATAATGCAAAGTAGTATTTAGGACACAGAGAGATGGTACCAAGTATCATGTTGCACTTGCTCTCTCTTGATTCTGGATTTAGACCCTTAAATACGAGCAAGGAAATGGAAGTATTATAGATGATACAAGAGCTATAAGGAACGGAAAACTAGGATGTTTCCAAACAGCCACTAGAGGTCACCTTTGTGCCAGGCACTCCTACATGACACTGGATTGACTGGTCAATAATTTGTTTCTTAGGAGAAAATAGGAGAAAGTTTCAGATATGCGCAAACCCTTCCTTTTCCTCATGTTAGGATTCTGAGTGATCATCACCTTTAATCTCCAGAACATGGTATCCATACCGGCACCAAGATTTATGATTTGACAGTTGCATTCTGTCTTCTTTAAAAAAGCCGTAAGTAGCTGACTGACTCCATGGACACGAGCGTAGTATCCTGCAGGAGAAAATGTGTTAAAAAAACCCCAGACAACTATAACCATTAGATGTTTGTTTTTTAAATTAAGTTAAGATTACTAACAGAGCTCCACACCTGAAGAACTGGAAATTTCAGTTTAAAAAGAGTTCAAACTGAGTCATCTTCGCAGATTAATTCTGGGAGATATACAAACTATGCAGCTGCTTTTATTATTCTCACGTGGAGAGTATTACAGTATTGCCTTGTGCTTTGAGGTTGTGGGTCACATCCCTGGTCTTTGGTTGCTTTGTGTGGTACATTACAGGTGAAGTGGGACACACATGAAAACACAGTTTCCAATACTAAAGGCAGAATGTGACAGAATATTAGAAAGTAATGTTCCAAGACTGAAGGTCCAGTGTGCAAACACTGGGGAGAGCTCGTATCAACCTGTTACATGCTTCCCACATACATTCTATGATATCCAGTATATGGAAGCTCTATCTGCTGTTGTTCAAGAACTCCACATATTCAGAGTATGTTTGCATTGTCTTTGTTTAAGTTCACATGCTAACTTGCCTCTATTAATTTCAGGTGCTTTTCTTTCTTTGGCCGGTCTCACAAAATATTGGATGTAAGGATCCTTCCAGTAGCCAATACTTACAGCAAATCTGACAAGGGCATGGGGTGCGGGAGCGGGAGGGGAAAAAAAGAAGAGGAGGATTAGCAAATAGAGCCATCAGGGTTTACTGATGAAGACTTAACTTAGACAGAAAAGCTAAAAAGCTGTCTTGGGACAGTCTTCCAAAGAGGTATCCTTGGGTGAGAGACTTAAAATGCCACTGGACACCCAAGACCATTCAAACACACACAGATTACATAAAGTAATTCTACCTAGAAAAAGACTGCTGTTACTATTGTAACATTTTTAATGTATTTCTCCCCATGTATTTGAAGAATTTCGCAGAGACACAAAGCAAAGTTCAGGTACCACCTGCGAAATAATTTGAAGAACTTCAGTGCAAAGATTTCTTCCCTGAGGCCCACTAGATAGAGCAGCTGTGTTGTGACAAGTACCTGGGGATAGCCGTGTGGTGGCACCTTAAAGACTAACAGATTTGAGCATAAGCCACTGGACTGAACTCCTTATTGTCTGTGTTAAATTCCAAGGATTGCACATCACATGGATTTTAATTCCACACATCAACCTAACCTCTAATGGGTATGTGGCTTGCGTACACGTAAACCAAACTGGAGCCTCTAAGTGCTACCTTTATACTAACAAAAATAATACCTCCCCCAGAATCTCTTCACAATTAACTCTCAGAACTAATCGCCAGCATGTTGTCTCCACACCCCGATCACAATGACATCAATGAGGGCAAAACTAGAGGTACAGAAACATTAGACTACAGTAAAAGATTTATAAGTCACTTGAAAAGACTGTCCCAAGACACCAAACATTACTGAACTGTGTCAGACTTCCATCGCAAGTATGACTCACACTCTCTTCACCATATGGCTTTATCTATAATCTCTACAAAGTCAGGATGTTTTTTCAAGCCCTGCTCTTAAACGTTTGTCCAAAACGTATCAAAGGAATAAGTGTACTAGGTAAAATTAAAAATAAGCATGCCACCCTGCCCAGCCCTTCCATCCAGGGTGCTGTATTTAACTGTAAGTCCTGTCAATCAACTTTCTATTTAATTGTTTAGAACCGTGGTTTTCAACCTGTGAGAGGTCTGCAGACTACGTCTAAGATTTCCAAAGAGGTACACACCTTCACTGGAACAAGTTTTTTCAGAGTCCACAAATGAGAACAGGTTGAAAACCACTGGTTTATAATGTAACTTACTACATCCCTTTTCCTTTGAAAATCAACCAGCCAAAAACATCTTAAGCTTTCTGGACTCATTCCTCCTCTTCATCCTTTTTCCCCCCTAAACGAATCTTGATGATTTTTTTTTCTCTCTCTTCTTTTGCCACCTACTCTCTCTCTCTTTCCTCATGTATTAATTGAATTCCTATATATATATATATATTGGGGGGGAGGGGGCTGAAACCCTCCTAAGCCCCCCAGTCACTCGCACCCTGGCATCTTCTGTTACTGCAGGGTCCAACAGTCCCTCCTGCAGCCCATACAGACCATCGCCGACCCTGCAGGGACCCAACGCCTTCGGCAGCTCCCCCAACACCTTGCGCGCCTATTTCCGACGCGCCATTCCCTGCCCGGCTGGCTCCCCCCGCCCGGGGGTGCGGGGGGGGGGAAGGGGTCTCCCCTACCCAGCTTCTCCACACCCAGGCCCGCCCCCCTCTCTGCCCCTCCTGAGGCCTCGGCTCCGGCCTGGGGGCGCGGCCGCCCGCCCCGGTACCGTTTACAGATGGACGCGTCCTCGCAGGTGCCCCTCACCGCCTCGTCCGCCTCCTCGGAGCCGGCAAAGGACGGGGCGTCCCGGGCGGCGGTCGCCATGGGGGCGGGTCAGCGGGGGGGAGGCCCAGACAGGGGCATGGAGCTGGGAACTGCGAAGGGGCCCGCAAATCTCCGCGAAGACTTCCGCCCCTACAAACGAGCCCCCGTCCATTGGGCCTTCCCGACTCCCATTGGCCACTGGCGAGCAGCTGCATGACGAAGGGAGCTGCTGTTGGTCAGTTGTACTGCCAACTCAAATTCGACCCAATAGGAACGTGGGAAAGCTAACAAGCCCCCCCATTAAAGGTCAGCGCGCCGCAAGGGTTTCTGGGAGTTGTAGTCCTAGTGGCTCACAAACGTTAACTCACAAATGTTGAATAATAATATTTAATAAATAGCAGGACTGACCAGCCTCATCCTCCAGAAGCCAGACCACAAGAGAGGAAAAATCAGTTTTCTCTAAGTGCTTACACTTCTGCAAACTTTATGTGATCAGCACTGCCTGTCAGCATTGCAGACCTGATCGCACTAAAGCTTCATGTTGCAAAATCCTTTCTACCTCCCTAGGGCACGGTTCTACTTACACAGTATACAAGTAACTTCGATTGGATTACAAGTGACTTTGTGCAGGGAACCTATCTACACTTCACATAAATGGGATTTCCTTGTTTCCTACAGAGGGACAGTACAGTCTCTAAATTAAAAAAATTATCTACCTGTTCACAATTCACTTGGTATTTGGGATTCAAAGTGGTCCAGTGAATAAGGCACTGGAATGGGAATCAGGAGACCTGGTCTAGTCCAGTATTGCTCCTGACCTGCAGGGTAACCTTGAGCAAGCCACTTCCCACTCTGTTTCCCCTTACACCTTTTGTGTTTCTTGTCTTGTTAGACTGTAAGCCCTTTGTGGACTGTTTCTTACTACAGTAAGGAGCACAATGGTGCCCTGGTCTCAGCTGGTGCCTCTACACACTACTGTAACACAAATAATAATAAAAAGGAGTACTTGTGGCACCTTAGAGACTAACCAATTTATTTGAGCATAAGCTTTCGTGAGCTACAGCTCACTTCATCGGACGCATACTGTGGAAAGTGTAGAAGATCTTTTTATATACACACAAAGCTTTTCATCCTTTGTGTGTATATAAAAAGATCTTCTACACTTTCCACAGTATGCGTCCGATGAAGTGAGCTGTAGCTCACGAAAGCTTATGCTCAAATAAATTGGTTAGTCTCTAAGGTGCCACAAGTACTCCTTTTCTTTTTGCGAATACAGACTAACACGGCTGTTACTCTGAAACAAATAATAATAATGTCACCTAGGAGAACAGTGGTTTTGCGGCTAAAGGACGGGATAGCTTGGAAAGCAAGCAGTCATCGTGGTTTGTGTTTCCAGCTCTATCTGTGCCTTGCTGTATGTCCTGATCTGTAAAATTGAGATATTTGCCTGTTTCACAGGATTACATCAATATCTGTTGAATACTTGTAATATTTTTGAGAGCCACAGAGGAATACTGCTGTACGAACACGTTATTACAATAGATTTCTACTTTTGCTGCATAAGGCTGTTTATTTTTCTATTTTTTTAAATATTCTTAATGAAAGATAGCACACCAGAGGAACCCAATGTGCAGAAAGAAGTGGTGTTGGTGTTTCAGTAGGTAGCAGACTTCCCTCTAGGTCAGTACCAAAGCTAATGGATTTGTTTTTAGAGAGTGTACTGTAGAGAATGGTGCAACTTTAGGATGTAAAATAAACTGGTAAACACTTGTGGATATTAAAGATGGCACTTCTGGCAAGTCTTAAGCCTTAGTATCCTGGCCAAACTCCACTGACACATAATTATGTCCCGTCTTACTCGGCTCTGCCTAGGCACAGGACACATTCACTTCCCGCAGAAGCCTGTTCTTTTGCATTACCGCACTCTGCTAAAAGCGACTTAGGGGTTGTCAACAGTCCCTTATTACAAGGGGCATCCATTGTTTCTTCATCTCTCTACAAGAAAATTGAGAGTTGCTGAGCGCCGCAAAAAGCAGCAAAAACTACCTTGACGAAGGCGGGTACTTATTATTAAGGATAATGAACGATCGTATCAGGAAGAGGAGTGAGTCAGGGGTGGCTAAGAAAACAGTCCCTCCGTTTTGAAATACCCGCCAGGGGTGTGTAGGCTGGGTGGCCCGAAAGGAAACTCACAGCCACGCAGGGGCAGCGCAAGGCCCCAAAGCGCAGGGAACCCGGCGTGACCCGAAGAGGAAGGGGGCGCACGGCCCCCCGCCCCGTCGGCTGGGGTCAGCCAGACTCCTCTGCCGCTCGCCCTGCTCCTTGGCTGACACCTCAGGAGCTGAGGGCTGGCCTGAGGCCACGGCACCTGGCCCCGCCTGCAGGGCTCCGGGCGCTGGCCTAGGCCCGGCCCAGGCTGCCCCCACCTCCTGGGCAGGACACTGCGGCCCCACGTCGACGGGCAACAAAATGGCTCCCTCCGGGGTGCCAACATCCGGGTCCCAGGGCGCAGGGGAACGGCCCCACGCGGTGACCCCGATCCGGGTCTTTTGGCCCGCTCCCTGCCTCAGGGCCCGGATGTTGTCCACAAGGCAGGCGACTGGGTCACATGATGCTGACCCCCACCACCACCACGTGACTCGTCCCTCACGGGGAAGGCGGAGCCGGAAGTGGCGGCGGCTTCCGGTAGGGGCGGCCGGCGGGGCGTGAGGTGGGCGAGCGGAGCTGGCGGTTCGAGCTGCCGCTGGGCGCAGGCCGGGTCTGGCCGCAGCGTTGCCCCGGGAGGCGCCGAGACAGGAGCCGCTGCCATGAAGAAGCAGTTCAACCGCATGAGGCTGCTGGCCAACCAGACTGTGGGCAGGTCAGAGCCCGGGAGCCCCCTCACCCAGCCCGGGGCCAGGCTTGGGGGCGGTCCCCGAGCCCGGGGTGGGAACCTGCCCCGGGAGATGCGCCGCAGCCCCGGAAACCCCCGGGGACGCTCGCTCGCTCCCCTCCGAGAGCCCGGGCGGCTGGAGCCCCGTGGGGGAGGGGTCTGGCCCCTCCCCTCCCCTCCCCTCCGAGGGAGGTTTGGGGGACCGGTGGGGGTCGTCCCTCCCCTGAGCGTCCAGTGACATGCCCTGGGCACTCGCTAGCCCCGCTGCGGCAGTGACAGCCCCGCTGCGCCGGAGGAGGCGGGCTGGTGAGGGGTCACGGACCTGGCCAAAATATGTTTGTAATTCAGCCAGGTCTCCAAGCCCTGGGTTGCCAGGTCGGCTGCTCCCAGCTTGAGGGACTCTCTCCCCCGCCCCCCAACTTCTTGGAGAGCCCTTGGCCGTGGTCAGCTCTCTTGGCCGGGAGGGCTCTGCATGGCTGACTTCGAGAAAGACTTTGTCTCTAGGGAGTTTGGTGAGACGGACTTGGTTTAGAGAAGCAGTCCCTGGGTGGCTGTGTCTCCGTACGGCATGGGGCACAGCGTCCTCCGTAGTAGCACCGCTCGGAATTTGGTCTGGTAAAATGTATGGGAGGGGACAGGTCCACAGCTGAACAGGGCCAAATCGATATCCTCAACATCTTGAATACACTATGACCTCACTCTTTCCAGCAGTTCTCCTACAGAAACTGTTTTGTGGCTGTTACGCTACTTTAGTAATTTAAGTAATTCATTTCTTATGGACACCATGAGAACTTGATCTGCTGCTGTTACACATGAATATGCTGTTATTCTCCTATATCAATACCGAAAGTGACTTTGGAAATGCTGCTTCCTGAAATTCTATTTTTATGCTACTCTTTATCCTATTGTGGAGGACTTTATGCTCCTTTCACATATATGTTGTTATCACTTTAGCGATTTATGAGATTGGCTAACATAAATATAAAACAGAAAGTAGAAACCTGTGCACTGGGTCCTGTGTTTCCTAGCTGATGTGATTAAATGTTGCTATCTCAGCAGTGCTACGAGTTTAAAGCTAGCTTGTGTAAAATATTGCTTCTTAGGTGTATTTTGGCCTATCAGTATATTGTTTTTCAGTAGTATAATTTGACATATGTAAAGCAAAAAACTTTAATCTATTGGAGGTATGTTATACTGATGCAAAAAAGAAATGTAAGGAAGTATTTTTAGCACCTGGATTGGCTGTAAATGTGGTAGTACAGTGCTTTGATTTATAAGTTGGGCTACACAAAGTTCCTACAAAACTATTTGCATTGTAAGTTTCCTTTTTCATATTTTGTTTAACTCTTTCACTTTCATTTCCTTATTTTTTTGGTAAATTTTGTTTACATTTTTCTAATTATATTTGCTATTTTTCAAGCAAGCTCAGACTGCACAAATACAGGTCAGTCTTAATTGGCAGAGAAGTTAGCACTCTGCAATAACAAAAGTGCAAGTTTCACTAGGCATAAATGCACTAATTTAGTTTTGTTTTGTTTTATTGGCTCAGAATTTTTGGAAGGTCTTTGGCCTAGTTTCACATACCTAAGCATAACTTGATGTCATCTGTACATACTGAAATGTGATTTAGTGTTCTTTTAAGACAGATTTGTATCTTTTAGAGTAACTTATTTCTTAAAAAGAAAAGGCATACTTGTGGCACCTTAGAGACTAACAAATTTATTTTTTATTTTATGTAGCTCACGAAAGCTTATGCTCAAATTTTAGTCTCTAAGGTGCCACAAGTACGCCTTTTCTTTTTGTGAATACAGACTAACATGGCTGCTACTCTGAAACCTTATTTATTAAGTTCTGCTTTTTTTAACAAGGCTCAACTTTTGTCTCAGTTCTAAGTACCTTGTAAAGAGTGTGTGCTTTCTCTTCAGCATTCACTTCTACATGAAACAAATAAGAAATGTCAACTAATGATGGCTTGAGGGGGAGACCATGATAGCTGGTTCTTTATGATTATAAAATGGAGATATTTCAAACCTCTTCAATTCTCATTTCCCTGCCCCACATCTTACTTCTCATCTTAAGGTATTAGCTTTTTGAGGTAGGCATCATCATATCTAGTGTTTGTACAGTTTGTAGAACAATGGTCCTAATCTTAAATGGTGCTTCTTGGAGCTATTGTAATATAAATAAATAAACAAATAAACTGGTTAGTCTCTAAGATGCCACAAGTACTCCTTTTCTTTTTGCGAATACAGACTAACACGGCTGTTACTCTGAAACCTGCAATATATATGGAACTACTTAGACCCAACAAATGCCACATACAACTTCTCGCTTTAGAAAAAATGTATGGCAAGAGTGCTATATTTAGCAATGTGTACAGGACTGGAAGTTTCAACCTTGAAGGTGATCTTTGACTACTGCAGTTGAAAAATGTTTTTATTGCTAGAGTCCGATGGAAGCTGCAGCTATCAAAGTTGTTTCATTACTGGTATTCTCAGGGTGTGGTAACCATATAGGCATGATTATCAGTCACGTTCCTCTGCCAGGTGGCCTGTTTCTGTGTTAATAGTCTGTGCCTGGAATACTGGAGTCACTGGCTTCGTTAAAGTATAAACATGTACAGAATAACTTCTCATAGGGGAAAAAGGTTGAAAATGGCATGAAAACTATGAAAATTAACATGTCATGAGGTCCAAAGTTAAAGGGAATTATCAAGATATTTCTTAACTTTTTACTCTGTTTACCATAATTCCTTGTTTCCATTTAAAGCGTACATTTCCTTATCAGCTTTTTGCTCACTCATACTGACTTTTCCTATTGTAGGTTTCTCATGAGTGCAGGGCTGTAAGCATGGACTCTTTCCAAAGAGAATTAAACCACTTATTTTTCAAATGGCGTAAAGAATTAAATGGAAGTGGGGACATTAAGGAAGGAAAAAGTACTTCACACTTTGGACAGTGCACCTTGATCATTTAACCAGGGATTATGAGGACAGTCTGAGTTAACTCTACAGTTCCAGCTTTAGTTTAGATCTGAGCCACAGTCTTGGGGTTAACTAAATGTAGTTCTTAGTTAGCATCAGTATGCTTGCCAACTATAAACACGCACGTTTTGCTGACTTATCAGTTTAGGGAGTTGCAAAGCACCGATCAGGGAAAATAAATTTTGTTTACTGAAAACTCATGGTTATTCCTTTCTAAATCCATATTAAATGGAATGACTGAAAATCACCAAGAAAGCACCAGCTTATTTCTGCAGAATGTGTGGTGATATTCGGTGGAAGGAAGAACTGACTTTTTTTACTATGATGTCTGACATACTTTAATAGACATCACCCTTGTACCTCACTTAGCACAGCATGAGAGACCAGTGTGCTATTATATAGTTGCCACCTTCCAGTAATCGGGAAAGTGATTTCTGTAGCTTGCAATGTGAATTCAGGACTTCTAAAGCAGTGTTGCCCACTTCTTTAAAAGCTCATTTCCCTAGAAGGGGGTGAAATCAATCACACATACCCTGTTAACTCCACCATGTGGTGATAGTCATATATCGGAGTTTCTGATTAAATGTACTTTAAGGAGTGACATTCAACAGTGGATATTAAATGTTTGCACGCCTGTTAGTTTGTCTGAAACTAAAACAAGTTTGCAATAATAATACAGGTTTCAGAGTAGCAGCTGTGTTAGTCTGTATCCGCAAAAAGAAAAGGAGTACTTGTGGCACGTTAGAGACTAACCAATTTATTTGAGCTTGGTTAGTCTCTAAGGTGCCACAAGTACTCCTTTTCTTTTTAATAATGATACAGAATATGGTGAAACGGAAATACACCCCCGCCCCCCAACAGGAGAACGCCTATGAGCAACTCTGGCTTGGCTTTCTTTTGGTGCATCTTAGATATCCTGCTGGGCTGCTTCTTGATTGGGAAGGGATGGGGGGGAAGTGTTTGGTGGTATCTCCCAAGCCCATCCCCTTCTGGTTTCAAAATGAGTGGTCACTCAGTAGATTGTGGAAATCTTCATAATATAACATTTGCTTTTTTATGTGCTTTGATAAGCTGTGAATTAAGTTACAGTGCTGATATTTAAACTGTTTGGATTTGAATGGATGCCCTTTAAAATGGAGGGAGCAATTCACACCTTAAAGCTATTGTTTCAGGCTCCTTGCAAACTCTGGCAGATGTTACTGCATCATTTGGCCTGGAAAAATGTGACTCAAATGTATCTCCACAACCATAACATATGAGATGAGAAAAATTGAGGCTTGACTATGTGCATCACCCCACTACACCTTAGGAAACACTGTTTTAAAGACTTACTTAAAATGTTAAGTTTTTCCTCAAGCCACCATCTAAAGGGAACAGCTATATGACACCCTAACAGTTAAGGTGATCCTGTGAAAAGACAACAAAAGGATAGACAGCAATAACTACCTCTTGAGCAGATGATGTTCCCACACTCTCTCAAAAATAACATCTGGTGGTTGTATGTACAACTTCCCCTTACCTTACATAGCAACTGAGTGTCATCCATTTTTCAGCAGAATCGACTGTTGTAAGAAAAATGTCTACTTTTAGCTGGTTTGTGCTAAAGATGGCCTTTTCTTCAAAAATAGCTAGGGATCCACACAATTGACCTTTCCAGGGGTATGAAAGGCCTTTCCTGCAGTCAGTATGGCGGTATGTATTCCGTACCTAAAACTACCATGTCTCTTTCTGGTAGAAATGGATGTTTTCTTACCTCTAACTTTGTCTCCCTCCTGGAGCTCTGATAGTGCTACTTAGCTGCAGGCATCCTCTGTGCTAGGAAATAGCTTCTGGTGCTACAGCAGAGTGGTCACTTGAAAAATTAACTAGGTTGAAGTAAAGATAACTATGAGAATACAGTGGGAAGTCAAGGGCGATTAGTTTCAGAGTGGTAGTCCTGTTAGTCTGTATCAGCAAAAATGACGAGGAGTCCTTGTGGCACCTTAGAGACTAACAAATTTATTTGGGCATAAGGTTTTGTGGGCTAGAACCCACCATCTGATGAAGTGGGTTCTGGCCCATGAAAGCTTATGCCCAAATAAATTTATTAGTCTCTAAGGTGCCACAGGGATTCCTTTTGTTTTTCCAAGGGAGATTAGTTTCTGCTTCTTGGGTCAAACACATAGGATGGATAAAACAAGAGCACAGGAGAAGCAGCAACTTACTGGAGCAATGAACGCAGCAACTAGGAAAGGCTGTGTTAGAGTAGAGAAGTGACACACCTAGGAAGTATGCCTGTAAATATATTGAAAGAGGGATATGGAATTACAAAAGCCCTGAAGGAATTGAGAGAAAATTATTGAGGAGGGGAGAGTTAAGTGGAGCAGAATTCCAAAATCATTAATTTGCCTGGTTTTAGATGTTCTGCAGTAATTATCCTTCAGACTTCACTGGAGAATGGTGTTAGGTACCCCACTTCATTTTGGTACTCGAACAACTACTTAACTCTTGTGGTGTGCTTTATTTTTAACTGGTGGCTCACTGCAAGTAATGCAGCCCTGGAAACAAGTCACACTGCATGAGATGGACAGAACTTGAAGAGCCATAGTTAGTTTGTAAAACAAAATATCAAGTTGCTGCATTTTAAAGTAACTGAGGAAAAGGGCAAAGATAGGGAACTGCTCTAAGTGAGAAGGTGATAGTAAAAATTGTGTTAATATGCTGGTCAGGAAAGAGACCTAGAAATTGCCATACTGGATGGCATCAGTGGTCTACCCTCTAATTTCATTATCTGTTAGTGGACAGTACCAGCTACTTCAGATGAAGTTGCAAGTAACTCCTTACTAGACAATTAAAATAACCTGCTATTACAGGAAGCATCATCTTAGCCTTCTTCAGAGGAGGATGTTTTATGCTTGGAAGAGATGTAACACTTCTTCAAAAATTACTCCGGATGTTCTTGTTACCATATCAATACCCATCCTGTTTTTGAATCCTACTCAGTCTTGGTCTTCCTATAGTGGCAATGAGTTTCACAGGCTAACTGTGCATCATGAGAAATTTCCCATATTTTAAAAACTCTATAGTTTTACTAGAATGTTGAATGTGTAATAGCTTTAGCTTTTCAGTCTCTGACTTGGATTCCATGTTATAAAAATTGAACATCAGTCTGAGCCAGCTGGCTACAGTTTGTCTCCCTGTGCTAATCTTTCTAGTAATAAACTGAAAATGTAGTCTAGTGTCCATGGCCTGGAATGCATTGAGATTTGGCATGCTAAAACACCGAGGAATTTGTGTGTTTTGCTCTGAGGATTTAAGTCAGGAATTGTAGATGGGAATACTCCTGGCTAATGCCTTAACACCTTGTTTTTACATGATACCCACCAATTTTGTTTCTTATTGTAGTTGATTAAAATAATCCTCCAAAGAAACTGAATTACAATTTAATGCCAAAAAAAGAACAGGAGTACTTGTGGCACCTTGGAGACTAACAAATTTAATACCACATCATCTAGACTGATTTATATCTTATTGATATTAATTGGCTTCGTTTACCAGAGCATTGTTGTGTGGTGGTGTTCTCAGTGTTGCTACAGTTAAGGGTGAAATGGCAATACAAGATGTGCAAGAAGTAGTAAAATTGAGGACTTTATCAAATTATGATAATCAACTAAAGTTAATGCTTTCTCTTTAATCTGAAGCTTCAACTCCAGGAAGCTGTTTCCAAGAGACATTTTGCTTAGGTTGGCATTTTGACCATAGCTTAGATGGGAATTGGATCTGTGTTTTTTCATGTGGTTAGCTGCGTACTGTATCTGCCAGTCACAGCTGGTAGTATATAATTATATAGGTAGAATTTTTCAACTTCCTTTAGAATTAATAATTTACAGAAGTCCTTACCTTGATAGTCTCATTTTTGCCAATTCAGATATTTGCAGGGCTTTTAGATGTGTATGGTTTTATTTATTTTTTTACACATAATCTCATAAAATAGTGTATAGCTTTTAATTGGTGGTATCGTATGTGAAACTGAGATTTTCTGTTTTGGAACTGACATATTAAGTTATTGCCAGGATAACAGAAAGCCAGGCATTTACCTTGTTTTGGATACTAGATTGGCCTCAGCCTTTGAGATAAGTGGTTTCTATATTCTGCATGTCCTACAATGACAAATGTATGCTCTTATTTCACTTCTATTTAGCCGAATAGACAATCATGATTTAATTTTAAGTAAAATGCTTAAAATTCTGTAAACGCCAAATACTCTGCTATATTCTCTCTCATGAGTTTCAAGAGACAATGAAATAGTGACTAAGACTGTTCTTTGTTTCTTTATCCTTGACTCCTTGTGATCAGACATTGATTCTGCCAAGTAGAACCTAACGTGCTGTCAGAAGTAACTGTAAGGGTTCTCTTGCTTCAGTGTTGAAATACTAATTTTTTGTGTCCAAGACCAGTAGACCTCTAACCAGGGTCTGAAGTATGGTAGTGCCTAACGAAAAAATGAGGTTTGGGGTAGTTGTAATTATCTCAAATTATATTCTGAAAGTAATGTCAATATGAAGGTTTTTTCAAGTGATATGAATACAAATGTGCACTTGACCTACAGTCATCTGAAAAATGATTTCATAAGGGTGTTTTTCAAGGATGTGCTGTTTAGTTTGAGAAACAGGTTTGCAGTTAAGACTATTAGACTTCATGTCTAATGAATGTTACTCATCACTGTGGTTTCTTTCCTGATTCCAGAGACCTATCTGTATCACTACTGTTCCCAGTAATTCTCTTGGTGTTTTTAGGATGCATTTACCAAGAAGTAATTCAAACTGGGAGGTGCCAGGATCAGACCAGTTTTCCTGGAAAATGATCTTATCAGATGTAAATCTTAAACTTTAGGTTGACAGGTGCATGTGTTTCTTGGCATTGGCAGGGATGTTATCTATTAAATAATGGTCTTGGTCTCTTAGAATACAGATTGCGAATCTGAATAACTTTCCTTCCCGATTTCACCACAAACCACCTAAACACCTGCCTTATTGGAGATGGGCCAACAGTTACTGCAGCCACATCCCCCTTAGTCCTCCTCTTAGTGCAAGCTCTCCTCTACAAGTGAAGTGTTTCAATATCCTGTACACATGACATCAGTCTGACTCAACAGAAGTGTTCTAATGTATCTTTTAAAAGCTCACATCCTGGATAAAAATGATTATGCTAAGCAATAGTTAGTTGTTCTCCAAGCCATTTGACAGTCAAGATACAAGGTGGAATGAGGAATATGTTGTCATTTTATTGATCTAAATTGGCATTTAGTGTTACTCTTAAATATTGCTTGTTGCAAAGTACCTGTAAGTAACTCCTGACTAAACCAGTTTTTCATCTATAGTGATATATACAGTTAGTTAATTTCCAGTACTTAACTATTATGCAGAAACTGGATACTCAGGCTACCAGTCACTCGTAGTTTTTAACATGCACATCTACACTTACTATTCCCCTTAATACTGCTTTTATTTATTCAGAATTATGTACTTTGAGGGAGGCAGATAAGAGAATTAATCTTCCACTGGTATTTTACACTGTATTTTGAAAACTCTAAGACTATGCAGCAGCATATTATCTCCTAGGCCAACAAATTTGCAGGGGCAGCAAATTTATAATAGCAGCCAGAGGCGCCAACTTCCCCCGGCACTGATGGGTGCTTGTGCCCGCCCCAACTCCACCCCGTGGTGTCTCCAAATGGAGCTCAGGTGCTGCTCAGTGAATGAAAATGAAGTTAGACCTCCGTTGTGTAAAAGATGGTTGGGGGGAGCTGACTGAAATCCTGAAGATCTCATTTTCCTTAATGGACACTCTTGAGTCCATTCATATGATTGCCAAACTTTAGATCTATGCAAGTTCTGTTTAATGGTAACATGAATCACTAAATTGACAAATGCCTATTAAGTGACATCAGATGTTAATTGCCTCTAAATCGCTCTTCTGCTAGTAGCAAAGGGAATTAACAGAATGTTTTCTCTACATGGCAATGCGGAGCACTGTTACTGAACAGTCAATGTCCAAGGAACAGCAAGCATTATTGCTGTATGTTGTACTTAAGCTATGCAATGTAGGCATAGCCTACAGTGACACCGCTGTGCTGCTAAAGCCTTGCCACTGTAAGGCATGCAGTGTAGCCGCTCTGCTCTCTGGAGAGAGCTCTCTTGCCAACTAAATAAAATCGCCCACTGAGGGGCGGTAGCTCTGTAGGCGGGAGAGCATCTCCCACTGACAAAGTGCTGTCCACACCTGACAAAAGTGCAGTGTAGACATAACTAAAGTTTCATACTAAGGCTAACTGTGCTAGTTTGAAGGATATTAGTCAGGCTCTTAAGATGTGTATCTGTGTAGGAATTCTGAATCTGCTACTTGTGTGAGTAAACAGAACAGCTCATGTTTCAGAGTAGCAGCCGTGTTAGTCTGTATTCATGAAAAGAAAAGGAGGACTAGTGGCACCTTAGAGACGAACAAATTTGAGCATAAGCTTTCGAGAGCTACAGCTCACGCTTATACAGCTTATGCTCGAATAAATGTGTTCGTCTCTAAGGTGCCTCAAGAACAGCTCATGAATACCTGATATCAGATTATCCTTCCAGTCTGTCCTCTCAACACCAAACCAAAGTGGAATAAGTTCCTTCGTATCTGCAAAACTACTTATTTCCAGAGGCAAGTATAGGGGGCGGGAGGAGTGAAGTAATATCTTTTATTGGACCGACTTCTGTTGGTGAGAGAGCAGCTTTCAAGCTGACACAGAGCTCTTCAGGTCTGGGAAATGTACACCTTCATACAAGGTGGAACAGAGCGTTTAGCATAAGTAGTTAACACATTTCAAGGGACCCTTCAAGGTGAAATGCCAGTTAATGCCTCTCCTACTTTGTCCCTGTAATATCCTGGAATCAACAGGGCTACAACAATACTGAATACACCTATTTTCAGGACCATTTGAGTACACTGAAGCAATATAATACATGTTGTGCTGTTAAAATGCATTTGTAAGCAATAGAAACACTAAATTATTCATGTTAGGAAAATGTGTATCCATTATGTGATTTCAGTTTGGATCTACTTCTTGCGGTAAGACCTGCTTATCTAACATACTTCATCTTCTACAATTTAACAATTCCTTGCATTGAAGTAACAATGAATAAGATGCTATGGGGAATTTCAGCTGAAAAGGATTCAATTTGGAGACTAAATCAAGCGTGAAATACTCAGACTTTAAGGCCAGAAGGGACCATAATGACTATCTACTCTGACCTCCTTCACATTACAGGCAACAGAACCTTCCCCACCCACCCCTGTAGACCCATATCCTTTGCTAAGTTACTGAAATCCTCAAATCATGATTTAAAGACTTCAAATTACAGAGGGAATGTACTCCTGGTTTTAAATGTAGATATCAATGCAGCCTTAACTGTACATCTGTTCGGGAGCCTACATAATTCCTCCCAATAGGAACAGCAGAGAGAATTTAAGTCTGTCTACTCTAGAGAGCTTACAGTGGCACAGCTGTACAGTGCAGCTGCACTGTTGTAAGATCCCTTGTGTAGCTGCTCTATGCGGATGGGAGAGAGCTCTCCAGTCGACATAATTAAATCACCCCCAGTGAGTGGCGATAGGTATGTTGGCAGGAGAAGCTTTCCCGCCAACATAGTGCTGTGCACGCTACCACTTATGCTGGCGTAACTGTTGCTTGGAG
Organism: Caretta caretta; assembly: GCF_965140235.1. Taxonomy (NCBI): domain Eukaryota; kingdom Metazoa; phylum Chordata; order Testudines; family Cheloniidae; genus Caretta; species Caretta caretta. Next base: position 3,091,028 of record NC_134215.1, read on the forward strand.
GGATGGAACATTCACAGCCCTGTGATGCAAGTTTTGCCAACATCAGTGGTAGTGTGGACAGCCGAAGACTGTCTGGTGACATACCTCTGGCTTGCTCTAGCATTCTGTTAATGATGCTTCTTGGTTCTTCAGGAGAGAAGGCACTATATGCCAAACTCCCTTTTTACAATCAGTGAGAGAACATATTGGATTTACTTGACTTGAGACACTGATAAAAGAATAGCTTCTGTGAGAATAATAACCTAATGTTCATGATAATAAATCGGAGTGACTATCTCTGCACTGCTGCAGCTTTTTCATCTGCCGTTCAAATGTGCATGTCTTCTGAAGTGTCCGAAAGGATCTGCTTCATACATAGACTCATAGACTATCAGAGTTGGAAGGGACCTCAGGAGATCATCTAGTCCAACCCCCTGCTCAAAGCAGGGCCAATCCCCAATTTTTTTTTTTTTTGCCCCAGATCCCTAAATGGCCCCCTCAAGGATTGAACTCACAACCCTGGGTTTAGCAGGCCAATGCTCAAACCACTGAGCTATCCCTCCCCACAATGACTCTTATAGTGCTCAAGAGGGTTAGTGTCTGTTTAATAAAAAAAAAAAAAAAAGTGTAGGGGCTTGGCTACACTTAAAACACTGGAGCAGTGCAGGGGGCACCACTGAGAGAGGGTGGCAGAGAGGAAGCCTTCACCTAGTAGGCCTGAGAGAGGGGTCTGACTAAGAGGGTCGGCAAAGGAAGAGCTTAAAGAAGTGCAACAGGAAGTAGTCCAAGCAAGAGAGTGGTAAGGTTTATGAGGACCCAGACCTTAACTGCTCATTGTAAGGCCCTTGACTGGAACCCAGAATAGAGGGCAGGCCTGGGTTCCCCTACCCTCCACTGCAGAGCCTTATTACTTTCGGCAGTGAATGGGAAGACTGCCTGAGTCTCTGCAGGAGTGACATAAGGCAGGGAACGTGAAGAATGCTTGACATTGCTTGTGCAGGGAGACTTGGAAAGACTTCCCTTGAAGGGGAAAATCAGTGTGACCTGGCCAGAGGGGTGAGTCCTGAAGCAGTTATACTGCTTTGCTGTGAAGTGGGAGGAGAGCTGCAATGGTGGAAGGGAAGAGAGGGGATGCAGAACCAGGCAGAGCTAACCCCCAGAAGGGGGTGCCATGTAGTAGTGAGTAGAGTGCAACCATTACAAGTATCTATATGTATCCCTCTTTTTATCTACCTTCTGTACATGAAATTTTGGACTAACGGGTTCATTTCCTCAACTGTTTTTTACCAGAGCAGATCTGGCCTTTGTTCTTATTTTAGTTCCCTCAACAGCTGGCAGAAAATGCTGTTAATTTTACGTGTCCTCTGTATTCAGTGTCAAGTCTTTACTATTTCCCTTCACTTGTCTATATTTTTTTTTTCCAGTAAAATTTTTTTCTGCCTCTTGGAGTGGAATGTTAAAAATGTGCTAGTCAAAAAGTGATGGTGATAAATAGTTGTTTTGCAGACTTTCTACAACTGACAATCCATTATTGGGTAGACACTGTGCAAGGTATTTAGTTCTCTGGGACAGCAGACAAATGAACTAAGATCCAGGACTTAAGGATAAGAGAAACATTGCCTGCTCAGGATTGTTGTCTTTCAATAACTACTGAACAAAATTATTGTTCTGTTTACCCTCTTTGTAATTTTAAGTTTGCCTTTATGCTTGTTCAGCACCCTGAGTGCTTTTGGAGGTGCTTTATAAATGTATTAATAAATACGAACATTTGCAATTTGAGAAGCAGGTGCAATTCTTGTATTAATGCTTTTTTAAAAGATGCTGAAAAGGCTAAATTTTGGCATGAAGGATATAAGCCTTCATTTGTTAATGTTACAAGGACTTCATATCAGAGTGCCTGACTGGCCAAAGCCTTTCAGCCAACAGTCATTTAGCTACCGCTCTAGTTTTTGAAGGTTCTAGGGTAACTTCAATCTATTTTATAAAGCCCTGGTCTACACTAGAAGATTAGGTCAATTTCACTGTTGGTCAAGGTGTGAAAAATCCACACCCGAGTGGCAGCATTAAGCTGACCTCAGTCCACTTTTAGACAGTGCCAGGTCTACGGAAGAATTCTGTGGTTTCAGAGCTAGAAATTTTTAATACCAGCTCATACTCGCAGACTCTTAAAATAGGAATGATTTTAATCTGCTAAAATAGCTATTCAGAAAGAAAGTTCTAACAAGCTGTTTCTACATAATAGAGTAATGCAGTTCGCTTGGGATTGTCTAAAGCCAACTGTCTTTGTTAGATACTTGAATTGTTTTTAGGTGTACTGCTGATGGAGTGGACATACGGATCATGCTCCAGAACAAGGGTGTTTTTGTGGTAATAGGCTATTTGACCTTTTAATAAATTAAGCCTGTTTATGGTACATGTTTCATAACTTGCCTGTGCACAGTGACCTGTAATAAAGACTTTGTTTGTAGGACACTTTAAAGTTGTATGTAACTTCTGGAAGCAAGGTTTCATTATTGGTTAAAATCAGTGACTCACTGTCTTTCATATTGCAGTAGAATCTAGATACCCCATTTGGGAATTGGGGCCACATTCTCTTAAGTACTATGTAACTATAGCTATATGGCACATAACGGAGTCTTGATCTCTGAGGCCTCTAGGAGTTACTCTAATCTTATACAAATTAATACAGTGAGCCACAGTAAATCTACTCTACTGGATTATAATGAAGTTGTCCAAAACTTGTTGGGATGGCTTACTAACTGGTTTCAATAAATCATTCCTCTCTGCATCTGGCTCATTGTCTTAAGGCGTGCTTGATAGCGGATTGTTTGTTTTTCATTTCTGTAGTTACCAAGACTTCTGGAAGCAAGGTCCCACTTGATGTTCACTAGCATTACCATGTGTAAACCACCACTTAGTGCAGCACAAGTAAGACCACGGAGATTTTCAAATGTCTGTTTGAGGCACTGTTTTATAGGGTGAATTATTTTCACTAATGACTTGGGTAAAATAACCATTAAGTATTTGTTTTTAAGGCTTACATTACCTTTTCAAACTTGTGAAACATTCCTTTCCCTAAAAAAGCACTTCACAGTGCACCTTGCTCTTTCACAGTCCCACGGGAAATGTAGCCCTTTTTAAATAACCCAGCTGGGTGAGGCCACAACTTCTCCGCTTAAGTGAGGTGGAGGCTTTTCCCCTTTGCATAAATTGTTTTCTTCTTAAGTTAATTACACTGCGAAGTGACAAGGACGGGTACAAACTGGAAACAGCACATGTGGTTTGTAAACCACCTTAACATACTTGTAAAATGTACAAAAAAAATCAAACTTGGTTTTAGATAGTACCAGACCACTAACACTTCAAACATGTATGATATGAAGGGCAATCATTGTTTTCATGTATTTCCCTTGATCAAACATGTGGTTTGTGTGTCTGTCTGCAGATGACCTCTTCAGCAAGATCTGAGCATGTAAAATTCACGCGGCTAATGGTTCAGGTCTTATTTTGTAAAATTGACCCATTATATTGGAAAGTATAAATTCCTTGGAGGGGTCCAGACCACCTCATTACTCTTACATATCTCCATCTATAATATCTGTTGCTGCACTTAAAGTCGGAAACACCTGGGTTGAAGTAGTATAGCTTCATACCTCTGCTTGGATTATAATCCAAGCAAATATTTTGAAGCTTGATAAATTAATACCTCAAAAGATCCTGTAGCGGTGGAATAATTCTAAGGTTTTTTCCCCCTATTTAAATTGTTCTAAAGTATTCATGTAGCTTCAGATGAAGAGAAAACAGTAATATTTTTGAGACCATGGAAGAAGCTTCTTTCCCATTTCTGTTAAAAGCAAAAATTAATGAGGCACTATGTTACTGGATCACATTTCTAACAAGCTGGTTTAAGTCTAGCCAGAAACTGACTTGGCATACAGAACCAGTGGTCTTAATGCAGTGTCCTTATGTGAAAAGAACACTGTGGAACAGAAGTCTGATGTATTTTTAAATCTAATGCAATGCTAGTGCACTGTAACAGCCAACTTCTAAACATGCTAAAATGTCAAAACAAAAGCTATAGTATGAGGCTAGTAACCCTGAATTAGACTTTTACTCAGAGCTCCATAATTCATTCTCAGATGCTTAGTAATAAAGAGTTAATTTCCAGATTCATGCTTGAATAGCAAAAACATACTGTGCATGACACATGCCAGGATGGTAATAGCATTACTCTGCATGTTCTACACATTAACATGGTTTCTGTATACATGGTAGCTAAGTAACATAAAAACAGACTTGAGTGTCCAGTGACGCAAAACACAGTACTCAGATGAGCAATCTCAGATGAAGGTTAGTTATTGGAGAGGAGAGTCCAGCCCAGGTGGGGACCTGTTTAACAGTTATTAGGAAAACTTTTGTGCCCAATTTTTAATTCTTACACAGGTGTGTGTCTCTCAGGAAACCGGTGTGAGACCTGAATGTGCAAAGATTGAGCTTTTAACTAAACCCTCAATTCCCAATGTTTTTCATTGGCATCAGTGATTTTAAGACCAGAAGGAACTGTTGTAGTCTGACCTATTCCTAAAGCAGATCTTTTAGAAAAACATCCAAGCTTGATTTAAAAATGAGTGTTGGAGAATCCACCACAACCCTGGGTAAACTATTCCAATGGTTAATTATTCACTGCTGAAAATATACACCTTGTTTCCAGTCCGAATTTGTCTAGCTTCAAGCTTTCCAGCTGTTTGGATCATATTATACCTTTCTCTGTTAGAGGGAAGAGCCCATTATTAAATATTTGTTCTCCATGTAAATACTTATAGACTGTCATTGAGCCCTTAACCATCTCTTTGCTAAGCTAAACCAATTGAGGTCCTCGAGTCTTTCACTGTTGTTTTTTCTACTCATTCTCATGGCTCTTCTCTGAACCCTCTCCAATTTATCAACATTTTTTTTGAATTGTGGACGCCAGAACCGGACACAGTATTCCAGCAGCAGTCGCACCAGTACCAAATGAAGAGGGTAAACTAAGCTCTATGCTTACTCAAGGTTGCTGTTTATGCACTCCAGGATTGCAGTAGCTCTTTTGGCCATAGCATCACATTGGGAGCTCACGTTCAGTTGATTATCCACTATGACCCCCCAAACCTTTTTTCCAGAGTCACTGCTTCCCTGGATAATGTGTCCCAGCCTATAAGTATGGCTTGCGCTCTCTGGTTCTATAATACGTGAGCCCCCATTTTCCCTACTGTCACGCCTTGACTGTTGCTGCGTCACTTCTGGTTTTTCCCCACTTTCTCACTCCTGCCTCTTTCTGTCCCTTTTTCCTTGTTTAATTTGCTTTGCTCAATTTTTGTTATCCACAGTTCTGCCTCTCCTTACAAACTGCTGCCTTCTTTCTCCATGGCCTTGTCTGCATAGAACTTGCATCTGTTTTTAGCCCTGATGTCGTTCTAGAGCACCAAACATCTAGGTTCAGATATTAAATGCTACTGCAGTGCCATTTGGATGCCATATCAGAATGTCTACCTCTACTATCGAAGGTTATAAATGGGCTTATTTGGTATCATGTTTGCTGTGTTTCTCCTCTATAGTAATAACTGTCATGTTTGAATCTGTAAACTTGAATGTTTGAATCTGTAAATGTCATGCCTTTTTTTTAGGGAGGGACATTTTAAAGTTATGTAAACCATCTATCTCTGTGGCCAGATGTGCATTTTCTGCTTAAAATCTCTCTCTCTCAATTCTGGGAAGATCATGTGACTGAGATGCAAGACTTCAGTTTTGCCAATGCAAAAAAAAAAAAGTCTAAATGCTTTTAATTAGCTCAACATGCTTTGTGAATTCTACTTCCATGGTTGTCCTGTTTTATCGCAAGCATATGCTATTAATATTGTGTGCCTGCATCTAAAACTAAGCAATGAGACAGTGGTATTTTAAACATATGTTTTTAATGGCTGTATATACTAAACATCTTACTGTTTTCAACATCTCATGATATATAACAAGAGCTAAGGTGTTCTTCCAATATGTAGCAGTACGGCAATTGCAGTTACACAGATTATGGAGCTTTAAACTACGTTAAATTGTACGCTGCCTACCTATTTCTTGGTGACAAGGGCAGGAAAAAATAAAGTTTAGAAATCTAAGGGGGCCTGTTTTCTTTTGTGACAACACAAGGGAACTCCCAGGTCACCAGGTGATTTAGCAAGGGAATTGGCTCTTTTCCAGAACTAAAAGCTTGCCAGCCTCACATGTAGGGAACTTCTGACTCATTCTGTTATCTAAGAACATTAATTACTGACTTAATGTCACTCTTGTGTTCAGTTGCACTGATGCTGGACTCCATCTTGACCAGAGTTAAATGTTTGACATTTTTTTCCCCCTCACAGCACTTAATATCTTCAGTGAACAGAACTTTCTTTTTGCATTCCTAACCATGAACGATGGGAGTGCACTTCTTATAGTCAGTGGAAGTACTTATTTTGGGGCTCTTACACTCATTTAAAATAAACTTCTAACTTTGTTTATTGGGGAGACGTAACAAATACAGGAAAATGGGTCACTAAAGCCCTACTAGCTAAAACATTCCAGCAAGTTATTTAATTGTATAATGAAGTACAGTTTAGCTGCCATAAATATACAACTTGACAGTGGACAAGTTTCTAAGTCAGTATAATATGCAGAAAATGCAGTAGAAGCTTAGAGTTACTAATTGCTTCTGATTTTTTTTGTTCATATCTGAAATTGAAATCCAATTCAGGCTCAAGGCAAAAAACACAATTTCTCTTTGAAATGTCCGTGTGGTAATTTCCTCTAACAAGGAACTTATTCTGCATTCATAGACCTGAAGTTGTGCGATGTATAAAAGGTTTGCCTTTAACTCATCATTAAAGCAACGAAGTTTGATATTGGTGTTCAGTCTGTATCTGTCAACATTGAGTACAGAATTTGTAATACATGTGGCATGTAAAATCAGCCACTGTCTAGATGCTTATCCTGCTCCATTGATACCTGAGCACACAAAGTGGCTTAAAGGTTATTTTAAACTAAACTGAATGCCCATAGTTAAGTATTTAAATGTCTATCAGCATGTATTTTGCAAAGAGGGTTGTGAAGTTCTAGTACAGGACCTCATTACAGTAACTTGTGCCTTACAAAGACTCTGAAGTAGGATTTGGCCTGAACTGCAGTTGTTCCTTAATAGCGAAGTCTCGACTCACTTGGGAGAGGGCTTGGATCTATTTAGTTTACTACGGCATTCCAGATCTGCTAATATGAACAGTCTGCCTTGGGTTTCCCTCTGCCTGTGAGGAAACAATCCACTTTCCTTCCAGGATGATTATTTGTGGAACTTGTTGGGATGCCTTTGATTAGAATAACTTCATCCTGTCAAAGTTGTGTGGTGGGAATTATATCTGGCTTAGTATGTAACGGTTGTTTAAAACTAAACTGAATAAACAGATTTAACTTAAAACTGGAAAACTGGCCATACCTTTGAGCAGAGTTCACTGGAAGAGCTCAATGGAGCAAGAGAGAGAAGATGAGAATTGAAGTTCTTAACTATTGTTTGTGACTATATCCGCAAGCTTTTGTTTCTTCATAAGCTTCTAAAACTGTAGTTCTTGATAAGTGAAACATCTTGTGCTCTTAAAAATGGCACCCATCAGATAATTAAATCAACTTTCCTGAGGGGTTGGGTATTAAACCCGTTCAGAAAAGCTGCTGTTCCAGAGCAAACTCCTTTGATCTGAATGCTGTGAACTGCAAGCTGTCATCCTAACTGGTTCTTAACCCAGGAAGAGTTGTTCAGGTGAATTCATGCAGTATCTGTTCCAGAATTACAGTATTTATTGTTACTAATGTCTAAAGTTTGAGTTAATGCTTTCATCTGGTGATGAATGCAAAACCCTCAATAAAGAGGTGGAGATGGAAATGACTTATTTATAGTTTGTGCAGTAAACTATCTAAAATTCATTCACAGTAGGAAACTAGTTTGTTTAAAATGGGGCAGGCCATTCAAGATGGAGCTGGATTGTCAGGGCCTAAGGACTAACCCCACCTCTTGGGCTGCATCATTGGCATCTGCCAGTAATGGCTTGCCTACCCTCAGAATAGGAGGGTTGCTGTGGTAGGTATCGAGCACAGGATTGGCACCTTACCATCCGCCCACCTTAAAAATAAATAAATAAAACGATAGTTGGAAACTCTTGCCTGCTCTGCTCTGTGGAACACCACCACCTTGTATTTGATTGTTAAATACATGGTGGTGTTTTGTGTACATATAATCATGGATGGCTTGGTTTTAGTGGTATGGCTGATGCTGTCTGGGCATGGACAAAGAACCAAATTGTATGGATATTAACTTGCTATCGACCTGACTATGAAAACACTGAAAATAAATGGCTGTGCTGGGATTTCAGAACACCCAATCCCTAATCATTGCTAAAATATTTGGAAAATAATACCTAATCTCTTCTGAATTCTTGTAAGCTTTTTTTAAAAAAAAAGTAGAAGAGAAATGCACTCTGGAAATGTTACCTCCTACTGTGCACACTCTGTTATTGGTCGTTTGTATTGTGGTAATGCCACCTCAGAATTAGGGCTTCATTGAGTTTGGTGTTGTCTCACAGGAGGATGTTGTCCCTTCCCTGCAGAGTTTACAGTGTAATGTAATCTGGCCCCCAAATTGTCTCCTGAGTTGGAGAATGTGAATTGACCAGAAGGATTAGATTCCTAACATCCCTTGTTGGGCTATTCCTTCCGTACTCTGTGGAAGTAATAGTGCTGCCTCCTATTTGACTTGAAAATTAAACCTGCGAAAATTGAATATTAGAACTTCGCCAAAACCTATTGGAAGCTGAATTGAAATATAACCTTAATGAGGAGGCCACCTTAGCTTTTTCCACGTATAATTATGAAAGAAAACATTTCATTCCACTTTTGAAAAGTTCAAGTGCTCTCATCAAGAGGAGTGTGTGTGTGTGTATAGATAAGGATGTATGGGAAATCCCATGCTAGAATTGTGGTGTTTGAAAATGTCAAAATAACTTTGAAGCAGCATATGTTTTGAAAAAAGATGGTGTTTGCATGTCCCTAAGCCTAGTCAGAGCATATGCTGTAGTTTCTTAAATATTGAGTAATTGTCAGGGGAAACTACTTTTTGAAAAGAAATTTCAAAGAAGTTGGCTTGTCTAACTTTCCATAGACATGAAGCACACTGCATGTAGGGAAGTCAGGATGCCAAGTGAAAAGGAATATGGTTGGGGAAAAGCATCCTTATAGCTTAGTATCCATTTTTCAGTAATGGGCAAAAAGCATTAAGATGTACCAAAAAGAATCAAGGAATACTTACGGCACCTTACATGCATCTGATGAAGTGGGTTTAGCCCGGGGAAGCTTATGTCCAAATAAATTCGTTAGTCTCCAAGGTGCCACAAGTAGTCCTCAGTTCTTTTTGCTGATACAGACTAACACGGCTACCGCTCTGAAATCAAAAAGAAATTATCACACTATATGACTTGGTCTAGGACTTTTTGTGCTATGCTATTCTGCACTTCATGTAAGTTTTAGAGTCTATGCTGTTCTGGTTAAGTGGGAGCATAGATTCATGTCTTGATTTCTGATGAGAAAATATTTCATTCTACCATGTCTCAAATAAAATAAAATTTTTCAAATAACTTAGCAGTTTTGTGTTGAGTGTCAAATGTACCTAGTACATGTGTTTTTAGCTTTCTAAATGTAGTGTGTAATTGCACACTTCTCCTCAGATTGGGATTAAATATTAATCTTGTTCATAATGTATCATGTACAAAACCTAGAATGCAGAACAGTCTAAACTGAAGTATGCTATGAGAAATCTATGCAGAGATTTTGGAGATCTTCCCCTTTGCCATTCCTGCCAGCATTCTCCACAAGTCATCCATATCCTATGTCCTCTCTCCCAGTCAAGGAAGATTGAAATCAACTCTATGTAAAGCAACAGGTGTCATACAAAGAGCTAATTTTTGAATAATTTGCTGGGCTTCCTTTGTGCCTCTCAGGCATTAAACACGCAGCTTGTTCCCTGTTGGGCAGAAGAGCAAGTGAAGCTGTCTTCACAAATAAAATAAGCTGAAGTTGAGAAAGGGCCTTCTCAGCAATTTCTCACTAAATGCACTTGATGATAAGGCTGAATGAGACAAAATGAGAAGTTGGGAAGATCATATGAGCAACAGCATTTGCCATAAGAAACTATTTCCTACTTATCCTCTCAACTACTGACTGTCCATGTGTGCATACTCCCAGATTTCTATATTTTATTGTGTTTCTAGTCCAGAAATTATCTATAAGTGGAGAGGAGGGGGCATTGAAGTTCCATGTTTACTTGTCAGTCACTTCCAGATCAAATCTGCTCAGTCAATGTGAAAACGAGAAAAAGGCTTTCTCTGACAGTAAGCCCTGCAGACTCAGGGAGGTGTCCTGAAAGCGAAACTGGTATCTTGCTGACTCTTGCATTGTGTATAATTCTGCAGTCAGAACAGAATTGCATGACAAAGCTGAGTCTCTGAGCTGCACGGACATCAGTGGAACAGGAGTAAAATAGTAAAAACTACTTTTGACACCAAAGCAGATGAGACTACAGAGAGCAGAGTAGTTGAGTAAGAAGGTGGATTTGGTTTAAATGGTGAGAGAAACAGTGTTCTGTTTCGGCTTGTGTTCAAAATGCTATGCCAGTAAAATCAAACTCCTGCAACAGATCTTGCTGTGTCCAGAAAGCTGAATGCTGGCACAGATTGCCAAAAGGAGAAAATAATTTCCCTACATTAAATGGCTCTGAAGAATGACCATTGTTATATAATTCCAAAGGCAGGAACAAATTGTAGAAAATATTTTTCTACTACCCCTAAAGACTTAACGCTTTTTATATAAAAGTCCTGTTCCTTAAAAGAATACAAAATTAAAAGCAACAAATGCACTTCATAAAACTTGCTACACCTCTTCTTCCTCTCCCTATCCAACAACTTCATAGCACTTACGTACTCACTCCCATTAAAGTCAATAGGCAGATTCCTATAATGTTAGTGGAACCAGGATTGGGCCCTTAAGGAAAAGCTAAGTTTTCTTGCTGCTTGGACAGCATATGTTTTTGGTGTTATCAGGTCCGCAAGCAAACCACAAGTTCAAAAGCCCCAAACTGTTTGTTTATAGAAGTAGATAAGTACAGAACTTGTGAATGCTAACAATATATTCATCCAGCTCACACTAATAGGAGATAAAACAGTAAGGGAAGTGTGGGTTATCGCTTCAGTAATAAAACTTTTAAGTTGTGTTGAGAATAACTAGGATAACTTACCAATTTTTAAAAAGCAATTGAGAGCTGAATGGATAAAAGGAAAGAGGGAAAAAACAAATAATATTTTGTCACATCCATGATGATCCTGGAGTTCGTCTACTCCCCCATATTATCTCCAGTGGTTAAAAAAGGCCAATGAAAGTTTAACTGTTTTCTTTATGCAAACTTTTAATACAAATTTACCATAATGTGTTCTATCTGTCTAGAGATAGAAGTTATAGCTATTTCTGTTTAGGTACCGTTAACTGTGCAGTTAAAGTAGCCAACTCTTCCTGAACTTTGGCACTACTTTTTAGAAAATATCACATTATTTAGTTTTATTTCCACTAAGGTCAGCCAGAAATCTGAAACTGAGTTGGGGACCATTTGCTTTGGTGGTGTTCCACATCATCATGTTTTTCCCCTTTGGGCATTTTTCTCTTATCAGACATGTTAAGACTTTTAAATTAAGACCTGGAGCTTCAGACTAGCATATATAGTTGAAGTGATAGGAAAGAGCTAAAGTCTAGTCACCAAGATGCTTTGGATCTTAGTACAGTGTAGATTGGGTGAAAAAATGTGAATCAATAAATGTCAAATGTCTGTCAAGTTACATTTTATGGAGAATTTCCAGTTAGCTTTAGAAAAACAAGACTCTTATGGGAAACTAACTTCTTTAATTCTGAATACTTTGTCTTTGTTTTTGAACAGAGCTGCTAATTTTCCATTTTTCCTGGCAGCAAATCCTGCCTATTGTACTATAGAAAATGAGCAGGATGTACTGGCAACACAGCCCTATGTGAAGGTGCTCTGAAATGTTAGCTTGCCAAAAGCTACCCATCTGGCTTCTCTTGGGTAGCAAACAACTAGGTTTCATTTAGTTAAGGAAAATTAAATGGCAGGAAAAACTTAAGTCTTGTGTCATGTTTTCATGGATAACTTTGCCTCTGCTATAATCTTGTCAGAGTTTAGGAGCTCAGACTTGTCATTTCATCATGAAGCAAACTATTCCCATAGGCATCTATTATACCAGCAGTTAAGGTCCCATATACAGTGTGAATAAAGATTTGGAACCAGTTTTACATTTGCACCGAGTTTCTTTTTTTCTAGTAAAAACAGCTAGGAGTCCTTGTGGCACCTTAGACTAACAAATTTATTTGGGCATAAGCTTTCATGGGCTAGAACCCTCTTCATCAGATGCATGGAGTGGAAAATACAGTAGCAGGTATATTTATAAATAGTACATGAAAAGATGGGAGTTGCCTCTACTGAGTGTCCAAGTTTTTTTTACAGCACTTTTTGTTTTAGGATTGCTCTTGTTGCTTCCTTACCAGCTTTTAAAAGGCGTTAAGCTTCTTGTTTTGTAACTCTTGACCTACTTTTTAGCTCATCCATGATCACAGAATCCTTACTGTGCTGGTTGGACAGGACTTGTGACTTTCTCTGAAGCCAGTGACCTCTCCAAAGTGTTGCCAAACTGAGGCTTAGGATATGTCTACACTGAAAAAAAAACAACAAAGCACAGAGAGAGACTCTGCAACAGCGAGTCTCAGAGCCTTGGTCAACTGACTTGAGGTCACACTGCAGGGCTACAACTGGCATTGTAGGCATTGCTGCCTGGGCTTACCCCTTTCCCAGAGTGTCAGAGCAGTGCTCCAGCCAGAGTGGGAACGTCTACATTGTTATTTTTAGTCCTGTAGCATGAGCCTGAGTCACTTGACCCTATGCTCTGAGACTTCCTCCTATGGGTTTTCTAAGGTATATAGATATACCCTTAATCTCTCCTTCAGTTCTCCAGATTTGGCTAATCAGTTTTTCTGCATCAAAGACGAAAATTCCTAGCTCCCGAATTCTTGCTCCTGATCTACTGTTCGGAAAGTATAAGTGACCCTGGCCATGGTACATGAAGCAGAACTGCTCACTGAAAGTAGAAGACAAAGGATGGTTTTAAAGTGAAAGTGTAGCTGTGAGCTGCTACTTTCCCCACTGCCTACCGAGACAAGAGAGGAGCAGCATATGTTTGTATATTATGTCCCAAAGGTTTATTGGGCTGAAGAGCGCTTCCAGAAAGGAGGAAAGATGAATACAGTGGATATGATTACATAACCCATGTAACTAGGGGAGTGGTACTGGAACATGCAGTAAAAAAAATAAACAAACATGGTGGGATGACTAACCTAAAAGTTTTAAAATAACCATTAAGAAATTCTTGCGTTCTTACATGGTTAGTGGTCTTGGCACAGAAGTGGGTAATTGTCCTAACTGTGGACCAAAATATATAATTTCCTAATGTCTCTTTATAATCTGGAATTATATATTCCACCTTAAACATCCAATTTAATTACTGTCTTTATAAATGACTGCCTAAATGTTAACATGCCAATTGAGACTGCATGTCATACTGTGTGACTTGAAATATTAAAGTTCTGTAGTATTCAGAAGGAGATGATGATTTCACCATAGTATTTTTGGCTGGTTTTGAACAAGTCATAGAATCATAGAATATCAGGGTTGGAAGGGACCTCAGGAGGTCATCTAGTCCAACCCCTTGCTCAAAGCAGGACCAATCCCCAATTAAATCATCCCAGCCAGGGCTTTGTCAAGCCTGACCTTAAAAACTTCTAAGGAAGGAGATTCCACCACCTCCCTAGGTAACGCATTCCAGTGTTTCACCACCCTCCTAGTGAAAAAGTTTTTCCTAATATCCAACCTAAACCTCCCCCACTGCAACTTGAGACCATTACTCCTTGTCCTGTCCTCTTCTACCACTGAGAATAGTCTAGAACCATCCTCTCTGGAACCACCTCTCAGGTAGTTGAAAGCAGCTATCAAATCCCCCCTCATTCTTCTCTTCTGCAGACTAAACAATCCCAGTTCCCTCAGCCTCTCCTCATAAGTCATGTGTTCCAGACCCCTAATCATTTTTGTTGCCCTTCGCTGGACTCTCTCCAATTTATCCACATCCTTGTAGTGTGGGGCCCCAAACTGGACACAGTACTCCAGATGAGGCCTCACCAATGTCGAATAGAGGGGGACGATCACGTCCCTCGATCTGCTGGCTATGCCCCTACTTATACATCCCAAAATGCCATTGGCCTTCTTGGCAACAAGGGCACACTGCTGACTCATATCCAGCTTCTCGTCCACTGTCACCCCTAGGTCCTTTTCCGCAGAACTGCTGCCTAGCCATTCTGTCCCTAGTCTGTAGCTGTGCATTGGGTTCTTCTGTCCTAAGAAGTTGGAGAGACTATTTCCCAGGTTTAACATTAGAACAGTGATAGTTAATCCTTATTGCCTTTCAAGATGTTTTATGTACCATCATATATTTACAGGAATTCTGCATCTGCTTGTGATATTCCTGGTGAAACTGGTATATTTCTTATGGATGTTCAAAAATACTTGACAAACAATTATGTTCAGGTTTCTTTGGCTTTCTAAACCAGCCTTTTAAAATTTAGTGTAAATTCTTCCTTTTTACTGGGAACACAGGTATTTGAGATTTGGGTAATTGTGGAACCCTTAGTGGTTATTGAGAAAACAGGAACACTTGTACTCCTCCAGAACAGCTATCAATAAATTGTGCCCTTTGTCCTGTATCCTGCAACTTTGCCTTCAGTTCCCAGAATCCTCCTTTTCCCACAGGTCCAAATCTTACTCTTTCAGTGGAGTGTTGCCAATTAATCAGCTATTTTATATCTAAACCGTGTGAACAGATGAGCTATGAGATTACCGTTTCTGTTGTAGAAAGGAATGTAACATTTGAGAAGGACCTTGGTGTGTGCAGGGCTTCCACTCTCTGTAATTACAGTCTACTAATAATTTCTAACAGTCTTTTTTTATTCTTACATAAGCATTATCTTTGTTACAGAATGTGTCAGGGAAAATCCTTAGTTTAAACAGATCTTCTGTTTCCAAGACACATGCCAGTAGGTTCTGTATACCAGAAGTTCACACAACAGATCCAGTCATAAACCTGGAATGTTTTGAGCCTCCTAGTACATAGGAGGAGCTGGAGAAAGGGCATGCTTTGTCAATTAGTCATAGTTTGGAGAGAGACTTCATTTTACATTCCCAGTATTTAACTGTTTTGTCTACATTCAGTTGAACTCTTAAATTGTGAAACTACCATAGAGGATGTAGCTTAGGAATTTTTAGTTTGGGAAACCAGATTCAAGATCACGCTATGGGTATAAATAAGCAGGTACTGCTGGAGGAATTTGTATATGAAGCTGCAGATTTGGTTTATTACACTGAACACCTTGGTTAAACTCAGCTAGTTTTTCCCTAGTCTGTACATATTTTTTCTAAAGCATCTGGGAATGTTCTTTAAAAGATTCTTAGTTGCAATTGTTAATCTACTCCAGTAGAACACTCCTTCATTGTCAGATTTATGCTGTCATTTCATGGAATGAGTCTGATACAAAGTTAATAGCCCTTTTAACCTAAGGGGATCAGGCCAAAAAAACACTTGTTTACTGATATAGGCCCACAAAAATTTGGTTGAAAAACCCCTTGATTGTTTTAAGATGTGGTGGGATCTTATACGAGTCAAGAGGTAAGAGTGCAGAGCAGCTATTCTTGCATGCTGCTCAGCTAGTGGCAGAGTTCCTTAATCTTTCCCAGTGGCTGTAGGAAGAATTAAGAATGTCAGTCTCCATCCACCACACCCTCATGCAGTGGATAACAGTAAGCTATGCATTTATTAATCCATGATGATTTTATCAACCACTGTTAACATCTGACTTCTGGAACAATACTAGCTTACACCCTTAAGGAATCTGACCTTATTTCTATTATTGTAGCACCTGAGAGACCCAGTCAGGGACGAGGACACTGTTGTACTAGGCGCTGAACAGACACTGAACAAAGACCATTACTGTCTTTCCAAAGTAGTCTTTCTTTCCAAAATAACAAACTTCAAAACTACAAGGTCCTTAATTTTAATATGCAGTACAGGGCCCATTTTTTTAGAA
Organism: Caretta caretta; assembly: GCF_965140235.1. Classification (NCBI taxonomy): domain Eukaryota; kingdom Metazoa; phylum Chordata; order Testudines; family Cheloniidae; genus Caretta; species Caretta caretta. The sequence continues at coordinate 3,107,294 of NC_134215.1, forward strand.
TTGCACACAAACGCTGTCATTGCAAATGGGCATGTAATTAAATGTAATAACTGCACCTATTCAGTCTGCTTCTGGTGCAGTAAATGTGCGGTTTTTATCAGAAACCGTACACATTGCAGAATATGGCTTTTGTACAAAGTGGTTTTTGTTTTTTTAAAAAGGATTTCCCTTGGCTTGTAACACAACCTACCTGAAGAAAAATAGTTTTCTCCAGCTCTACCATTAAGATCTTTCAAGTAGAATGTAATTGAAATCTTTCTCATTAGTAACCCAAGAGTTGCCCATATGGCAACGGAGCACTGATCAGTCTAGTACCGTATGTCTTGATTCCTATAAAAAAATCATGAAAGCATCTCTGCAAAATCTTAGTGTGTTACCTCTTCTCATAATGTTAAAGCTGTGCTGGAGCAAGAGACATCATGACACCCACCTCATCACGTGGAGGTGCAACAAATGAAGCAACTTTTGCAACTAACCTCTATCTAAAGTATACTCTTAGGTCTTTTCAAAATGCAATAGATAATACTTTAAGCCTTACCTTGAGCTGCTAAATGATGGTTAAAAAAGTACGATCCTGTGTGCAACTCTAGTCCATTGATATTGGATCAATCCTTGTAAGCCTAGATATTGACAGTTAACAGATGTTATGTTGAACTAAAACAGAGTGAGTGTGGTGAATGACTTTTCTGGTCAGACCAGGATCATGACAACACTTCGATTGGAGGCCCAAATTGACACCACCGCTACTTGTGCTGTCAATAACCCCAAGCTTTAGCAAAGTGTGGTGCCAGTTTACAGCAGTCTAGCTTGGGTCCATCTTGTAATTTAAAGAGGCTTATTTTTAACACTCTGGAGACTTTCTTGTTTCATAAAGCCCGCTGTCCTTTTGTGTTTACATAATATTTACACTGTTAATATTTTCTGCGTTCTACAGAGTTGGTTGATTTAAAGCCTAGGCCATCCCCGTTCTAGATCAGCCAATTCACCATGTGTTAAAGCCAGTGGTTGGTTTATACTTTGACATCTAAAACACATTGTTTTCACGTTTGCTAATGTGCTCTCAGATCTTAAATTCTTGTCTAGACAAGTCCTAGATTATCATGAAGTACATGGCTTCAAAGGATGCTTCCTGGCTAGCTTCACAGAGAGAAGGAATTTAGTGCTTAAAGTTGGGGGTGTGATAGTTATATTAGCAGGAAGAGTTCTGAGCTGAAATGTTGCTAACTATAGTCTGTCTTCAACATGTGCTTAAAATAGCACTGTATATTGTAGACATACCTATTCCCATCAGTTTTAGAGGAAGTGCTTGAAACTGAAAAGCGACAGACACTTGTCTAGACAGCCACAGCATGTCCTTTGTTTTAGTCATTCAGGTGTTTTTGTTGATATTACTATACCTCTGTCACTGTGGCATTTAATTATTCATATAAAAATACATTGCATCTAATTTGCTCATTGTCTATACACCTTTCTCAACTGTGGCATCTTTTGATATAAAAAGCATACACAACGCTCTTTGTCTGGGAGAGTGGTTGCATTGTAGCTTAAACTTTTTTATTTCTAAGTGTTTATTTTCAGGCAGAGTAGTGATGTCTCTGTATTAGATAAAATAAAAGGATGTATCTTTTATATACACTTACAGTAAAATCAGATGTGTTCATTTGTATATAGGTCCTACAAAACTAGGGCTAAATTCTGCCTATATTTGCTCTCAGTGAACTCTATTTTCAATCACATACCCCCTTTTTTGGTACTTCAAAGCTAGTAGCTAGCAAGTTGTGTTGATTAGCTTTGCACAAAATGTTGGGTGAAAGGGTGTCTTCTCTCATCCAGTGTATCCGGTGACATAGTTGCTTGTTAGCGGTACTCATTGCTGAAAGAGAGGAATGCAGAATGCTGTTACAATCTTAAACCTGCTCATCTATGAAAATGTGTTCATCTAAATACATTTCTATAAAATCTATAACAAGCTGATATAATTCTATGGCTGTATTAGATGTCTGTTCCCTCTTACATGATTCACCACTGTTAAGAACTGAACATACTTTAAATTAAATTCTTCACTAATTCCTGAAGCAGATGGCAAAAAAGTATGTAAATCCCATGATGCTGGGTATTGGATGTAAAATCTGGACTGGAACAGACAAGCCATAAAATGCAAGAGGAAGCATGGTTATCTATGACAGCTCAGCCCTCTGTTCCACTTGCTTGTGACTGTTCAGTAATAGGAAGTAGCTGGAAGACTTAGCCTTATCATAAAGATTGTACAGTTGCTTCATGGTTTGAGTACAGTGATGAACAGCTGCTGTATTTAGCATATCCCCTTTGGTTTAAGTTAATAACTCTCCTGTTTTATTTTCTAGTATTCTACTATGCATAAATATTACAAAGCCCAAATTATCACAAACAACTCCATCTGTCACGTGTAAATTCTTTCTCTTGATGGCTCCATCTGATTTGCTCATGCAAGAGGCATCATTCTATATCTCTGAAATTCAGTGATTGGCTTTCTTTTAAGTCCGTCTTGGCTGAAGGGCTCACTCCTGCTCCCAGTAAAATAAATGTCAAAGTTCTAACTGACTTCAGTGGATGTAGGTTCAGAGCCTTAAATTGTTCATGTTTTGTCTTTTAACAGACTTATGCTGTGCACAGAGGGACTGGGATGAGATGCGTACATGATTATTTTTAGCCAAATGCTTTGTCACTGCATGGACTAAAGGTCCAGTCGGCAGCCTTATAAAAGGCATATTGATTATAATGTGAGAACACTCTTACCAGATGGCCTCTGATCAATTAAATTGTTTTGGTTTCTAAATATTTTCTTAGTGAACAGAACTACTTAAAGTGAGAGAATAAAGATGATCCAAGGAGATTTGTGAATCTTACCCACTCCTGTGGAAGTTCTGGGCAATCGGCTCTCTGGCTCATTTTTGAGAAATGTATGTTCAACTAGTTGCCAGATTTGCTCCAGAATAGACACAGGAAGTTATGAGTGTAATGAGAAACTTTTTTCCTGATGCACAGAGATCTTAAAACAGTGAAGGTAACTTGCAAGGTGTCTATTCTGGATATTCATACTCTTGACAGCAAAAAGTTAATCTTTTAAAGTTCTTTATGGCAATGTGAAATTCTGCTTTGCTTATGAAACTTCAGAAAGGCGTTTTCCGAGCAACAGTAAACCTTTCCCTTTTAATCCTTATCTCTATTGATCTAATTAATAGAAAGGTTTGTTAAATTAGCAGTGCACTCTGCTTTGGTATATCAGAATTGTTTTGACCTTTTTTTTGAGGTCTGAGTTTCAAATCATGCATTACCGTAAGAAATCTACGGTAGTCTACATAACCTTGTTCCCACAGTGACAGTCGGTGGTCCTGTATGCTTTTTACTAAGTCTGCTAGCTCAACAGTGTAATTGCTTCAACAAGGGGAACTACACAAAAATGAGGAAGCTGGTTAAATGGAAATTAAAAGGGTCGGAAGGGTGAAATGCCTGCAAGCTGCATGGAAACTATATTAAAAACACCACAACAGAGGCTCAAGTTAAATGTATACCCCTCGCATTTAAAAGAAAAAAGAAAAAAGACAAATGCTATGAGAAACAGCAGAGTAAAAAAAAAAAAAAAAGGTGGTTAGAGGCAAAAAGACCACTTCTAAAAATTGGAAGTCAAATCCTACTGAGGAAAATAGAAAAGAGCATAAACTCTGGCAAGTAAAGTGTAAAAATGTAATTACACATCCCCCCCAAAAAAATTTGAGGAGCAATGGCAAAAGATACAAAAACGAACAGCAAACATTTTTTAAAGTACATTAGAAGCAGGAAGCCTGCCAAAGAATCAGTGGGGCCACTGGACAATTTAGCAGCACTCAAGAAGGACAAGGCCATTACAGAAACGCGAGAATTCTTTGCACTGGTTTTCACTTCAGAGGATTCCGACACCCAAGCCATTCTTTTTTAGTGACAAATCTGAACCGTCCCAGATTGAGGTGTTAATAAAGGTGGTTTTGGAGCAAATAGATAAAATAAACATATCAAGTCACCAGGACTTGATGATATTCATCCAGGAGTTCTGAAGGAACTCAAATATGAAATTGCAGAATTAACTGTGGTATTTTAAACTATTGCTTAAATCAGCCTCTGTACCAGATAAATGGAGGATAGCTAATTGCCAATTTTTAAAAAAAAAAAAATGCTCCTGGAGCTATCCTGGCAGTTACAGCCAGTAAGCCTAACTTCGCTACCAAGCAAATTGGTTGAAACTATAGTAAAGAACAGAATTATCAACACACAGATGTTGGGGAAGAGTCTACATGGCTTTTGTAAAGGAAAATCATGCCTCACTAATGTATTAGAATTCTTTGAGGAACTCAACACACGTGGACAATGGTGATCCAGTAGGTGTAGTATACTTGGATTTTCAGAAAGCCTTTGTTGAAGTCCAACACCAAAGGCTCTTAATAAAAATAAGCAGTCAAGGGATAAGAGGGAGGGTCCTTTCATGGATCAGTAACTGGTGAAAAGGTAGGAAACAAAAGGTAGGAATAAATTGTCAGCTTTCATAGTGGAGCGGTGCCAGTAGCCGGATCCCCCAAGGGTCTGTACTGGGACCTGTGCAGTTCAACATATTCTTAAATGATCTTGAAAACTGGGTAAAGTGTGAGGTAGGAAAACTTGCAGATTATACAAAATTACTCAACAAAGTTAAGACCAAAGCTGACTGCAAAGAGTTACAAAGGGATCTTACTAAACTGGGTGACTGGGCAACAAAATGGCAGATGAAATTCAATTATAGTGAGCGCAGAGTAATGCATATTGGAAAACAAAATCTCAACTATACATACAAATTGATGGGGGTCTAAATTAACTGTTACCACTTTGAAAACATCTCAGTGTGCCGCAGCAGTTAAAGCTAATAATGTTAGGAACCATTAGGAAGGGGATAGATAAGATGGAAGATATAATAAAGCCACTATAAATCCATGGTACATCCACACCTTGAATACTGCATGCAATTCTGGTCACCACATCTCAAAAAAGATATATTAGAACTGGCAAAAGTACAGAGAAGGGCAGCAAAAATGATTGTGTATGGAACAGCTTCCATATGAAGGATTACAAAGACTTGGATTGAAAGGAAAGAGATGACTAAGGGCAGATATGATAGAAGTCTAAAATTTCAAAGAAGTTTCAAAAGAGAATTAGATAAGTTCACGGAGGATAGGTCTGTCAATGCCTATTAGCCAAAATGGTCAGGGATACAACCCCATTCTCTGGGTGTCCCTGAACCTCTGACAGCCAGAAGCTGGGACTAGATGCCGGGATGGATCACTCAGTAATTGTTCTGGTCATTCCCTCTGAAGCATCTGGCACCAGCCACTGTCAGACCTGGGCTAGATGGACTATTGGTCTGACCCAGTAAGGCCATTCTTATGTTCTTTACTGTTCATGCTTGGAATGCAAGTACAGTCAACACATTTTAAGAGCACTCCAGTTAAAGGAACACATTTCTTACACTAAGAATTTCTCCCTGGTAGTTTTCAATGGGATTTTTCATCTGTGATTATCTGATCCTAGTCTTGTATTACCAGTTTATCACTCACTACTAGGAAGTGATGAATATATCAAGCAGAGCAGTCATGCTTTATTTACAAGGAAAATCTCATATATATTTAACTTTGCCAGAGTGATCATTTTGCTGTAGCCTTTGCACATTTCATTGCCACTATAAAGTATTTAAGTGTTGGTGTCTGTCAGTTTTGAGCATTAGCAGATAATAAATATTTAACAATTTACAACACTTTATGGATCACTGATAGCCCAAGGCAGGTAACTTATGAAATTAAAATTAAATACCTTTCAAAGTTTAACACATGTTAACTGATACGTTTCCCATGTGATCAAAGTCCCTCACAAGAGATTAAAGGAATTATGGGTGAGAGGTAAAGCAATGCTTTGGATTACAAACTGGTTTGGACAGACCAGAAGAAGAACAAATACATTTTTAGTAGGACAAAATGTTAATATTGTGGTGCACCGTGGACCTGTATCGAAACCAGTGTTTAAAAGGGATCATCAGTGAAGTGAAATGTAGGTGACAGACTAGGTTGGGTATGACTACAGAAGACTGAGGAATTTCAGAGGGACCTAACAAAGCTAGGCGAAAGAGGAGCAGCATTATAGAGCAGGTTAGGCAAACACCTGTCAGGCATGGTCTAGATGAGTCCTGACATAAGTGTAGGGGACTGGGCTAGATGACTTCTTGAGGTCCCTTCCAGTCCCATGATTCTATAGCAAATGAGATTCATTGTTGACAAATGTATGGTAATTTGAACTACGTGTACACAATGCTGGGATCTAAATTTAACTGTGACCATTCGGGAAAAATCTAGATGTCACTGTGGACAGCTCAATGAAAGTGTGGGCTCAATGTGCAGCAGCTGATAAAAGTTAATGCATAAGGATTGGTTTAGAAAATAATACTAAACACATCATAGTGGCTGTTATATAAATCTGTGGTAAGCCTTCACCTAGAATACGTTTCATTTATAGTACCCTATCTCAAATACAGCAGCAAAAGGAGGGGCCCAGAAAAGGATAGCAAAAATGAGTCATTGAGAGACTACTTTATGAAGACTGGAATAGAAGGGACTATTCACAGGGGAGATAAATAACCGGGGAAATGGTAGCTCTACAAAATAACGAGTAGTATAAAGAAAGTAAATTGGGTGCTTCATTTACCTCTTCTCAGAATGCAAGAACAATAGCCATGAACCAAACTCAAAGGCAATTTAAAATTGACAAAATTGTTTTTATACAGTCAGTAGTGGCAATTCACTGCCACAAAATATCATTCAGGCTAAGATATTAATAGATTTCAAAAAAGGGCAAGACCCATTTTGATGATGATAGTCAGTTATGTTAGGGGTTTTATAAAGAGAACTAGCCCCTCCTGCTTCAGAGCATTAGCCAACCACTGACATGAGTTTTCTCATGAGCAGGTTATACTGTAATTGTCTACCAGCAGTATATTTTGCACCTTCATCTGAACATCTGGTAATGGCCACTGTGGCCTTGTCAAGACTAGAAATTGGAAGTTGTTAGTTTAACATATGTTGAGACTCTAATGTGGAAAAGTCTTTTAATGGATTGGCTAACACCTGACAAGGCCTGTCAGACAGGGTATTTGACTGAGTGGACCACTGGTCTATCTGTCAATTTCTGTGTTAAGTTAGGGAGGAAGAGAAAACGGAGTGGCGCATGGTCTGATCAGGAATCACTGAGACAATAAACATGAAGCTCCATGATGCTGTTTCTGTGATCATTTTTTGGAGCAGAAGTGCTCTTTAAAATTATCCTTGGAACTTGTTTTACTCCTGCTTGTCTTCTGGCTAAGTACTGAAAGATTCCAGTTTGTTACATAGAATCATAGAATATCAGGGTTGGAAGGGACCTCAGGAGGCCATCTAGTCCAACCCCCTGCTCAAAGCAGTACCAATCCCCAGTTTTTACCCCAGATCCCTAAATGGCGCCCTCAAGGATTGAACTCAACCCTAGATTTAGCAGGCCAATGCTCAAACCACTGAGCTATCCCTCCCCCCATGTTTCTTGCATTAGAATTACTCTTGTTTTTAGGCAGGTAATGTACAGAAATGATAGCTATGGATGCATTAGTGGGTTAGGCTTTCAACTTTAGGAATGTGCAGCTTTCTTTGTTAATCTCATTAATTTGTGGTGTTGGACAAGTGGTGAAAGATTGCTCCTCAGCAGTGATCTGCAATTTGGATGTAGTATGGTACATACCACATTGACTGAGTGTGCTGTGTATCATAACAATGCTCATAAGCTTGTCGCAGGGTGGTATTTTTTAAAATGGGAGAACTTTTTCATAAGAGATCAATTCTTAGCTCTGAATATTTTTCCTGTTAATGTACTGCAAGTTTTTTTACCCTTAACCTAAAAATCTTTTTAGGTGCAAATTATTCTAATTCAAGGCTTACATTTCTCCTGTTTTTTTTCCTTTCAGGGCTGAGAAAACTGAAGTCCTCAGTGAAGATCTATTACAGGTACTGTAACTCGGTTAATGTGCTGCCTTTAAATGCTTTATTATAAAGAACTAAGCAAGCCTTTTGACTTCATAGAATGCTGCCTGTGGAAACAAATTACAAGGACAGAAGTTAGGTGGCTGTAGCTCTGTTTCCTCAGACTGGACGAGCTATGATATAGCTTAAGGAGAAGAGGAACTGTTAAGCCACATGAGACAAAAGGGGATTTGAAAGTTGAAGTACACTAAAAAGCAAGTGCTAGATTAGAAGCAAAGAAATTGTAGCTTTGTATTAAGTAAACTCATTTATGGTATAAAAATGATTCTTTACAAGAATATAATTCAGGTTTCAGAGTGATAGCCGTGTTAGTCTGTATCAGCAAAAAGAACGAGCAGTATTTATGGCAACTTAAAGACTAACAAATTTATTAGGGCATAAACTTTCGTGGGCTAAAACCCACTTCATTGGATGCATGCAGTGGAAAATACAGTAGGATTTTTATACACACACATACACACACAACATGAAAAACTGGGTGTTGCCACACCAACTCTAATGAGACTCATCAGTTAAGGTGGGCTGCTATCAACAGGAGAAAAAAAAACTTTTGTAATATAATTGCTTTTCTTGTTGACTCTCTCATGCTGTTTCTAGCTGGGAGAACATTACTGTTTGGAAGGCCTCTTCCTATCCCCTTGTTCATCTATATTTCTTTCTGAAGGAGTTAATTAATATGGGCTTCAGAGAAGCTGCAATAAATGCCCACCCTGCTTGCAGAAATCCAAGGATTATTCCAAATAAGCCCATGTTCTGTTTATTTCTTGCAGTTCACACAGTAAGTGCTGTCCTAACTGTCATGCTGATAGCACCTGTGATACTTTGAGTTGTGATGGAAATTTTTTTGTGCAAGTTTTTTTAAAGTTGTACCATCTACTTAAACGTAGCATTTGTGCCTGAATTTTTAGGTACTATTTTTACAGAGACTACCAATGACTGGTATAATTGACAGATCAATGAAAGTTTTCTTTTCACTTTTATTCATTCATTTGCTAGCTCTTAATCAGTTTCTCCTGTATGTGTAGGTCTTTCGCACAGCAACTAGGGGAAGAAACCTTTTTTATGAACAATGTGATTGCTAAACCACACAGGTTGGCTGGGGAACACGGCTACAGTAATAGCCCAAACCAATTCAAACTTATTTACATAACTAGGTTTCAGGTTGACAGTATCTTTCTAATATGATTAAATTTCCAAAAGACTTGCATTTGAGGCTGAAATTTTCCATGCTTGGTCTCTACAAAGAAGCTCCTTTTTTAAAATTTGAGAATCTCTTCAGCTGTTGAAGTTACAAGAGTGGGAAAATTAATTTCAATTTAAAAAAATTTAAATGGTGATGATAGAGGTGTATGTATAACTACCTCAGGTAATCTTGAAACAAGCTAAATTGACATAGTCCAGCTTTCTCCTGGACTAGAGGGTTTACTTTATCTTTGGATCAGAAATATCCAACAGTTTTTGGCAATATTAATGAGAAAATATCTGAAGTAAAGCTTAAAAAAAATCTAGCTATATTAAGGACTTTAAAATATGCCATGAGAGAGCTTGCAGGGATCATCTGTTGTCTTAGTTAGACAGAATATGAATGTGAAATAAAGACAAACTCTCCGTCACTTGTTGCCAACAATTTTTGCAAGCAGTTTTCCCAGGCTCAGTAACCAGACTGTGGTTACACCCAGATGGAAGAGTTTGCTCGTTCTTGGGGAAAACTCTTGTCTGACTAAACTGCCTACGAGTTTGTTAGTGATCATTTTATAAACAGGCTTTCTACTTTTTTTTATGTTAACTCATAAGTTTTGGCTTTGGTACATTTTGAAATAGTTGTTCTAATTTGCTCAGTGCAATATTCATCTTCAAATATGCCTTGATTAAATGTAGTGCCTTTCCAAATCAGGCAGGGACTACCCTTCAACCGTATTAGAAATGTTAATGTGTGTCCGTAGTGCATTCTCCCTACAGTTAGCGCAATGTTGTCCAACCAATTCTCTCGAGGCAAGGTTGGAAGTATCTGTGTTTGAACCTTGAATGAAAAAATGCTACTTGCTAATCTACACTCTAGATATATAAACCAAGTTACAGTCAGTGTTACCAGCAAAGATGAGTCTTTCAGTAGCTTCATTGACCTGGAGGAGGAATAGGAAGAACTACCAAGTCTGTTCCCCCTTATATGTCGAGGACAGTCAGATCCACTTTTGTCAGCAACTGGACAGTAGTTACTGTAGCAAGCACTGTGATGACATCTTCAGTTCCATAGTCTTCTGCGGAACAAAATACTGCTTCGTGCTTTTGTTTCCTGCTCTTTTTGTGATAGTGGTTTCTAATCATGCTGGAATTCTTAAGCAAAGATGTGATTAACTCAGCCAGTAAGATTTTTAGGTGGTCCATTTATATTGAAGATTTAGTGACCATTAATAAAAATGTGGTAATATTCTTCAATAGGCACCCATGACTACTTATACCATTGCGATCTCGGAATAGTCTTAGAAGGTCAAGAAAGAAAGCAGTGGTATAATAAGCTTAATCTTAGGAGGCACAGCAAAAATGAAGCACTCAAGCACATAGCACGTAGCAGAAATATGAAAACCAACTATTGAAACCTGTTTTAGAGTAGCAGCCGTGTCAGTCTGTATCCACAAAAAGAACAGGAGTACTTGTGGCTCCAATGAGAAACTGCTGAGCTTGAATTGATATGCAAACTAGATACTATTAACTTGGGTTTGAATAGAGACTGGGAGTGGCTGGGTCATTACACATATTGAATCTCTTTCCCCATGTTAAGTATCCTCACACCTTCTTGTCAACTGTCTAAATGGGCCAGCTTGATTATCACTGCAAAAGTTTTTTTTTCTCCTGCTGATAATAGCTCATCTTAATTAAATAGACTCTTACTCCACCTTTTCATGTTCTCTGTATGAATCTATCTTCTTACTATATGTTCCATTCTACGCGTCCGACGAAGTGGGCTGTAGCCCACAAAAACTTATGCTCAGATAAATTTGTTAGTTTCTTAGGTGCCGCAAGTCCTCCTGTTCTTTTTATTGAAACATGGCCGTCCAGGCCACTCAGTGTCCTCGGTGAGCACGATTCCTTTGTCTAAGACTGGAATAGTTTCCGGGGAGAATCAATTTTAATGGCAATATTCAGCAAATGGAAAGCAATGGTGTACATAATTTCAGTGCAGCATTTTACAGTGGCTGTTTACATCTTGGCTTATGAAAGTAAAAAGCCTCCTTTTATCAAGGTTACCACATAGCTAAACGTGAGTCTTTCAGGTCAGCAAGCTGGTTTCATTTTTTGTTTAAATGGCCATAGATGCCAAGCAAACAGTACATGAAAGCTTTCAACTACCTTGAAGAGGGGTTACTTGAAAGGAAATCCATTAATTGGAAAAAGCTTCATCGGGGCTTCGGGTGTAGGACAGTTCTCAAAACGGAAAAGAAGAGAAATAACAGCAAGTTCATTCTGCATTCTTTGTAATTAAGAAAAATTTGAAGCTCAGTTTGCCATTTATGGGGAAGCCCACAGTTGATACGCTTTGTAATTTTACAACCAGTTGCTGTGTGCTTAAGGGTGTGATACCTGAGCAGAACAAATTTTAATTTTTCCTAGACAGAGTTTAAGCTATATTTATGTTTAGACACAAAGTCAGAAAATGTATTGTCCTCCTGAAAATGTTAATTTTTCAGCACTCGTGGCATTTTTAGGTGCTTAACTGAAGGCGTGAATCTGTGCAGATTACTTCTGCAGATGGAACTGGTTATGCTTTTTTGATCTTTAAATAGAAACCATTCTGAAGGGCCTCCTTTTAATGTTGGTGAGTCATCAAAATGCAGAAAAACTGCATTCCTTTGACATTGTACATAGTTTTTATAGTGCCATAAGCAGTCCTTCTCCAACACACTCATATTTTGGGGACTATTCTTGATAAGGTCCTTTACTTAGAAGAATCCTTTAACTATTTCCATTACTGGCTTTCAGTGATTCTTGAAGCAAAATAATCTTAAAATATACAAAGACATTTTAATATTTTAACTAGCGAGGACAAGGGTTCAAGTGCACTAAACTTAACTTAGGGGCATGATCTTGAAAAATATACCAGTATTTTTTCTTCATCACAAAAAACCCTCAGTACTTCTCTCTATCTCATCATCTTTTCCACCCATCCATGCCTACATCACCTTGTCCTCCATCTACTATTGCATAGAGCTTAGAATTTTCCTTCATACTTGATTGGCAAGCAGGTTTGCTCTCTGGTTAAGACCAATGATGAGGACTGGGGGACACTGGTCAAAGGCCACACTTAGACGGCAGCCACCTGGTTATCTTCCATCCCACCCAACACAGCTGTAGGGAAGGGAAAGGACTACTGAATTCTTACCAGGATATTATCCCTAAATAATGCTTGTGAACGTGCCTTTCATGTCAAACTCCAAATAGTAGGTGTCAAAGTGGGAACCCCTTCTGGCTGCTATATGGGGAAACAGAATATTGTCTCTTCTTTCCATTCCATTCCCGAGTCTCTTGGATTCTGCAAGTCACAGCAAAATCAGGGAAAGTTTATGCCACCATTAATGGAAATCATTTAAGTCTCTTTCAAAATAAACTTGCTGTCAGGCTCTTACTGTTAAACTGAATTTTTTGTAAGCTGCAGAACTTGAGAAACATGCAAACATGAACTAAATGTGACATAGGAGGAAGATGATGTGCTGAGGCCAAGAAAATAACTTCTGGGTTTTGTTTTTTTCTTTTCCATGGCTAGATTGAGAGGCGTCTGGACACAGTGAGATCTGTTTGCCATATTTCACAGAAGCGGCTAATAGCATGTTTTCAGGGCCAGTATGGCACAGATGCTGATAAAAGACATGTAAGTACTGAGCGCTTCAGATTGTGCTCTGAGTCTGGTTTGTAAAGGCCTTCTATGTACGGATAAGCTGTTATGTCATAAGTCAGCTACCAGAACAAAACTCTCCAGAATCATCCCACATGTTGACATTTCCTACTGATTGGAATGCTTTGGTATAGTTCACAGTCCAACTTCAGAAGTCACACTGCATGCAGGGTGCTATAATCCTGTCAGAGCACTTGCTCTGTCCCCTGCGTCTGGGTATGTATTTGACTTAGGATATGTTATTTGTATCCTCCCACCAGATTTTCAAACCTCGGTATAGACCTCAGGCAAAAGTTGTGATCTGGATACAGTAGGGCTGTCAATTAATCTCAGTTAACTCACGCGATTAACTAAAAGAAATTAATCATGTGGTCCCTGTTTGCCTGCAAAGAGTATCTTAAGGGAGAGAAACTAAATACGAAGTCTCATCTCTTCTACAGAAGAAGCTTCCTCTAACAGCTTTTGCTCAAAATATGCAAGAAGGATCTGTCCAGCTAAGCGATGACACTCTGTTGGGGTAAGTCTGGGTTTTTGTGGAGCTATGGTTCCTCGTTGTTTAGTTCTGCATGCAATAACTTCTGTAAAATGAGTCTATTAAAATGGTTGTACCTTTAGTTAATTTAAAGTAACAGCAGCTAATCCAGTTGATAAGTGCTGCAATTTAGGCAATCTGCAGGACAGTGCTGATAGTATTTAGCCCTAAAGTTGACATTTTATTCTGGACAAATGCACATTTGCAGGGTTTTTTTTCTATAGGATCATAGAAATTTAGGGCTAGAAGGGACCTCAGGAGGTCATCTAGCCCAGCCCCCTGCGCTGTGGCAGGACCAAATAAACCTAGACCATCCCCAACGGATGTTTGTTAAACTTGTTTTTAAAAACCTCCAATGGAGGTTCCTCATGCTCCTTTGAAGCCTATTCAAGAGCTTAACCACCTTTCTGGTTTAGAAAGGTTTTTCCTAATATCTAACCTAAGTTTCCATTGCTGCAGATTAAGCCTGTTACTACCTGTCCTACCTTCAGTGGACATGGAGAACAATTGATCACCCTCCTCTTCATAACAGCCCTTAATATATTTGAAGTCTATTATCCCAGTTGTCTTTTCTCTGGACTTAAGAATGCCCAGTTATTACCCTTTCCTCAGAGGTCAGGTGTTATAAACCTTTTAGCATTTTTGTTGCTCTACTCTGAACTCTCTCCAATTTGTCCACATATTTCCTAAAGTGTGGTGCCCAGAAGTGGGTACAGTATTCCAGCTGAGGCCTCACCAGTGCGGAGTAGAGTGAGACATTTACCTCCCATGTCTTACAACACTCCTGTTAATATACCCCAGAATAATAGCCTTTCTTGCAACTGCCCTCACATGATTCATATTCAATTTGTGATCCTCTGTAACCCCCAGATCCTCTTCAGCTGTATGACCATCTAAGCAATTATTCCCCATTTTGTAGTTGTCATTTGATTGTTTTCTTTCCTAAGCAAAGAACTTTGCACTTGTCCTTACCACGTTTCATCTTGTTGGATTCAGACCCATTCTCCAATTTGTCAAGATCATTTTGAATTCTAATCCTGTCCTCCAAAGTGCTTGCAACCCCTCCCAGCTTGGTGTCATCTGCAGATTTTATAAGCTTATTCTCCATTCTGTTATCCAAGTCATTAAGGAAAATATTGGGTCCGGTGCTATTCAAGATTGACCCCTGTGGGATCCCATTAGATACGCCCTCCCAGTTTGCCAGCAAATCATCGATTCTGCATCTTTTTTTTTTAAGCTGTTGGTGTGTAATAACTTGAGTAAACGACACAATGCTGCTTTCCTGTCCTTTCCTTTTAACAGGAAGATGCTTGACACTTGTGGTGATGCAGAGAATAAACTGGCAGCGGAGCTCTCTCACCATGAGGTACAGATTGAAAAAGAAATTTTAGACCCACTAAGCCAACTAACAGAGGTAAGTCACTTCACGCTCCAGGAAAGACTTGCGGCATTATATTTTCTGAGCGAAATCATAACTGTGCATGTGGCAAACTTTACTTCGGTTCAGAAAGCAAGTGACTATTTTATTTGTATTTTAATGCAGGCTTGTGTTTTAAGTTTTACAGATTTCAGTTACACTTAGCTACATGACACAATTCTGAAGTAAATGTAAACATTAGATGTCTGTGGTTTCAGGCGGAAATCCCCAATATTCAGAAGCAGAGGAAACAGCTTGCAAAGTTGGTTTTGGACTGGGATTCTGCAAGAGCTAGGTGAGAAGTGATTTCAAATACCATACAGTTTGCATAGTACAAACTGATTTCTTAGTAATATCTCCTCCATGCCTAACCTTCCTTTGGTATTTGCTTCTGCTGTGCTGAAATGTGCATGTTAACATTTACGGGGGGAGAAACATCAGTTAAGTTTAAGACCTTAAATGGTACAAAAAAGAACACATGGCTTTCTGATCTGAATATGGATCAAATTTAGATTTCTCATATTGTCTGCCACCAATTTAGGTAGGAAAACTGTTCACGTTGAAGTGAATACAAGACTGCATCTTTAGTCTATTCCACTTAGCTCAATAATTTAAAGAGACAGAGTTCAGCATCTGTCAAAACCTTATGCACCACAGTGTTGGGAAGGGTTCCTTTGCGCAGTGGGGATTATACTATTTTAGTTTTTATTTAATCAGGGTGCTACTAGAACTTTTTAAAAATCCTTTCAATGTTGTGTACTTCCCACCATCTGCTTGTGAACACCAGGCTAAGGGCGAGGCATTGTCATTGTGTTGGCCATAGGATTTTAATTGTCACCATATTGGAGTGCTTTTATACCATTGTCAGTTGAACCCTCTCATGAGACACTGCCCAAATTTACATTTCAGACCTCTCTACATCCTGGCTTACTGAACCTGTCATCATGGATAAACTCCGTCTTTATTAAGGCAATGTGGCCTGCTAATATTAAGTCATGCTCATTTTTATCTGAGCTGCCTGGGGTGTTTGCTAGGGCTGGTAGTCTCTGCAGACTCCACATCCACCTTGGAGATGAGTGCCTGCAGGATCCCTGCTAGGATATAGTGGCACATTAGAGTCGCTTGGCCACCCTGTGTCTCCTCTACAAGACAGTAGACATGTTTCACACTAATGGCCCAGAAAGGGGGGTTAAATTGTACTGGGACCTGGTTTTGAAACTATCTTCTGGAGTAGTGAATAGTTGTCTGCTCACCAGAGGCAAGCAGTTAAGAAGAGGGGACCTTAAAGACATTGACTTTGTAAGTAGTATATTAAACGCTAACTATAATCTCCACTGAATAACTAGTTTCTCTTACACAGATATAGCCAAGCCTGCAAGACTTCAGGAACTAATTTTCAAATGCATCCATCAAAAATAGATTCCCTTAAGGAAGAGATGGATGAGGCTGGAAATAAAGTAGAACAATGCAAGGTAAGGCTGGCTCTATGAATCCTCTCCTAGGATATATCTGCCACTAAGGGATGACTTTGTACACCTCATTGTGGTAGCAGTTGTAATTGCTGCCATCTTCACGAACTTTAATGTGTTAAGTGTTGTTATAAAACAATATGCAGTTAATAAGGGTGGTTGGGGCTAATAAGCAATGCAGAGATGGATTCACATTTCTCAATTAGCTGTTTGTTCCTTTTTCCTGGGCTATCTTACTGCTCTCCAGAAGGTCAAACATTGTGTTGTCCATCCCACAAGTAAAAATGTTGTGCCAAACCTTGCACTGGTTCTCTCCATGAAGTGAATTTGGTCTCTCTGGTTCATTCGTTTCTTGGTCTCTGATGCTATGCACAAGGGAGACAATTGTGAACATCTGTCTATTAGGCCTGGACTGAGATGTTTGGATACTCTAAACCAACAAAGAGCCATTAGGTGCTAACTAGAAGGATGGATTTCAAGACAATGACCTGGAGATTATGCTCCCAGTTTCCTCATACACAATCCCTCAGCTGTCCAAACTCCATGCTGGAGATTCTTCTTTGGGCTTTATTATTCCCTTCTTTGCCTGTCTTTGGTTTTGTTACTCAGTTAAAAAGTAATCAAGAAGTTTGCATCTCACTACTGTGGAATTTGGGCAGGAAAGTCTTTGGGAAGTAATGAGTTTATAACGAAATTCATAGGTATTTCTGCCATGTACTACTATAATATCCAAGCACAAATGATTGTTATATTTAGTGGGCAACTTGACTTGCTGTAGTAAATAAAAACAGAAAGTTAAGTAAAATCCAAAAATGCTTGGAAGAAAAAACCAAGGTGCCATATGAGCAGCTCTATTTACTGACCGCATCATCCCTTGAAGCAAGTATTGTTGTTACCTAAATGATGTACTTTGATAGTAATCCAGTTTAATAGTGCAGACCTTTGTTTTGCCCTGAGTAGCTGGGTGGAAGTGTGGATTTTTGGAACGGCGTTCCTAAAACAGCCTTTTCTCTGTTGGCCCTCCCGCAGGTAAAGCACATCACTGGTGATGCTGAACCATTGGGCTGCAACTGCCAGTACTGTTTATCCCATTAGTCCACTTGATAGCCTGCCACCTGATCAGTGTGCCATGGGCAAGTGGCTTGCTAAATTTCAGATCTTCTTGAGATTCAGCATTTTGGGCTTAGTGGGGGAAAATTATGTAATATAAATCATAAATATGTAGAACTGGGAGGGATCTTGATAGGTCATCTAATGCAAACCTCTGCACTGAGGCAGGATTATGTCTTATCTAGACCGTCCCTGGCAAGTATTTGTGTAACCTGTTCTTAAAAACATCCAATGACAGAGATTCCACAACTTCCCTAGGTAATTTGTTCCAGTGCTTAACTACCCTTAGAGTTAGGAAGTTTTTCCTAATGACTAACCTAAATCTCCCTTGCTGCAATTTAAGCCCTTAACTTCTTGTCCTGTCCTCAGTGGTTAAAGAGAACAGTTTATCACCATCCCTTTATAACAGCCTTTTTTGTACTTGAAGATTTCTCTTCTTTCTCCTCTCTCTCCCCCCCCCCCCCTTAAAAAAATTACAAGGTATGCTTTTCTTTCCTCAAAGGATCAGCTTGCTGCAGATATGTATAACTTTGTGTCCAAAGAAGGGGAATATGCCAGATACTTTGTCACGGTGCGTGTTCTCTTGTTTGTTTATATTCAGTTATGGTGTTTGTTATATGCAAAAAAACCGTCACATTTCATTTCATGTGTTAAACCTTCTAGTGTTTGTATGTGTTCATCAGAAGCTAACAATATTTTTGTTTTGTTTTTTTAAAATATGGGTTCTGTTCTCAGTTATTAGAAGCACAAGCAGATTACCATAGAAAAGCATTAGCAGTCTTAGAAAAGGCCCTCCCTGAAATTCAAGCCCATCAAGGTAAAGTAACTTGTGCTCTGGCTGACGCTTCTCCTTGCCTCTGCCACCTCTGCCCTATATTCTCCTTCTTTATCTTGACTATTTTGCATGCAGACCCTTTCTAATAAGGACGTCCTCTTTTTTTAACCACGTTGCGTTCCCCAACATACTTCCATCTTTTGCCGCTGTGCTCTCTGGAGCTCCTCCAGTCCTGTATTAACACACTAACGTAACATTAAGGGTCTGTCTGAAACCTGAGAGAGAAGGGGGAAGACTTTTGTTTTTAGTTTGCACTGGGGGGTGTTCCCTATCTTACCTGGACATAGTGTGACTTTTCATTAACCCCTTCCTGGCACCTATGCGCCAAAGAGAACTTTCCAAGAGAGAAGCTAGGATCCTGATTTCTCTACTAGTATTGTGGGATTCAGACCCCTCCCTAAATGTTTTTCCCTGCCTTTTCAGCATGGGACAGGGGCACTTGCTGGTTTGAACTAAAGTAAATGGTGAATTCTCTGTAACTGTGTCTTTAAATCCAGTTTTGAGGACTTCAGTAACTCATCCAGAGGTTGCAGCCCTGCTACAGGAGGGTGTGGATATGGTTTTCTGGCCTGCAATGTGCGAGAGGTTAGACTAGATGATCATAATGGTCCCTTCTGGCCTTAAGTCTGAGTCTAAACTTTGTGGGAGATGTTTTTTCCCTGGAAAACGCCCCTCCCCCCCTTCTCTGTGCATATTATATTGCAACTACATCCTGGCCTCTGAACCCTGTGGCTGATTCTAAGTGTCAGAGACTGCAGAGCTAGCCTACATCTAAATGAGGCAGCTACATTTGTTCTATCAGGCTATGCATTAGTCAACTCGAGTTTAGGGTTACTCTAATGTTGTCCTAAATATCACCCTTACCAGCGTGGTGCCCACTATTGTCATTGAAGTCACTAGTGCCAAAGGGTTTAGCTTGAGCAAAGTCTGAGACACCACTATATCATGATCGGTATCGAATGTGCTGAGACTTTGGCAGAGCATACCAAGCTGTGGACCAAGTGGAAATTCTTAAGTTTTCTAAAGCAAGGAAACTTTGATATATGATTTTGCTGGAAGTGAGAGACACAATCTGCATTTGATAGACCTAATGGAAGATGCTATTTAACAGGCTAGTGCAAACTAATAAGTATCTTTAAGTGGTGCGATGATGGAACGCTGTGGACAATTGAGGTCTGTTCTGTATTTAAGGGAACTAGATCTGACTGCACTGGCTTGCTTCCTTGCATATTCATTAACCAGTTTGTTCAACACTTGAAAGACTAAGTCCTGCATAAGTGCTAAGTATTATATGGCCTGCTAAACCCAGGGTTGTGAGTTCAATCCTTGAGGGGGCCATTTAGGGATCTGGCGCAAAAATAAAAATTTAGGAGCGTGGTTGAAGCACTGGAATGTGTTACCTAGGGAGGTGGTGGAATCTCCTTCCTTTTTAGGGGGGAGGGATAGCTCAGTGGCTTGAGCATTGGCCTGCTAAACCCAGGGTTGTAAGTTCAGTCCTTGAGGGGGGCCATTTAGGGATCTGGGGCAAAAATAAGGGATGGTACTTGGGCCTGCTGTGAAGTCAGGGGTCTGGACTCGATGACCTTTCAAGGTCCCTTCCAATTCTGTGAGATAGGTATATCTCCATATTATATAGCAGTCTGTATCGCTTCAAAAGGATGCCTGGAGCAGACTTGGGTTCTTTTCCTGCCTCTGCTCTAAGTTATTGTGACTCTGAATGACACGTAAGCTCTCTGCACCTCAGTCTTGCCACTGTTTGTAAAAATTGGGATAATGATGGCTTGCTTGCCTTTTGTAAAGCCTTTTGCGATAGGTGGATGAAAAGGGCTAAATAAAATGCCAGGTAGTGGTGGTACAGCTTTTTGTATTGCATATATGCGTTATGGAAACTAAATTCTTCGAAGAGACCACAGTGTATCTGCACTAGAATCTTTCAAACCTGGTATACTCGGCTCTTTCATTTTTTTTTTCTGAAAGAAATAATGCATGATAGAGACTGACAGCCTGTCAATGCTTTATATGCATTTTTTCCATGACAACAGCAGAGAAGTGTGGCTAAAAAGAGAAATAATTTGTTATAGGGCGCAAGGCAAGTTGGTCTCTTATGGGGAAAACATTTTGTGTCAAACTTTAAAAAAAACAAAAAAACAACCCAAGGCTTGCAGCCATGAGGAAAATTTTAAAGTGAGCTTGAATGCCTTTTTTGGAAAAGGGAGGGTAGGATCGATATTAGAACAATGACAGATCCTTTAAGATGGTGGTTCTAATGGAGACATGGGGCTACTAATTATATGTGTCTAAATAACTGTCTTTTTACCGCAGTAGTAGGCTTTGTGTTTGGCTTAGCTGTTAACACACAATGTCAGCTGCAGGTAAAACCATACTACAAACAGCTCAGACCAACCAATTCGAATTTATTCTGAGCAAAATTCTTTATCTACAAGAGGATTGCAAATCTACACTTTAGGGTCTCCGAGAATCATGTGGTTTTAAATTGATTAAGAAGTTCATTCTGAATGTTCCCACTAATGCGTGGTGGGGACATAATGTCTTCCACTTATACAAAGGAATAATTATTTGATACGCTATCCAAGAGAGATGGATCATTGTTGTTTTTTACAGTCTTGGTAACACCTGTGGGCTCATCATTTTTCTTTTTACTTGTAAATTTAAGGGGCTTTACAAATCAAGGCTCAAACTTGCAGTATTTTTTTAAAATTCCTATTACCATACTGGAGACTCTTCTCTAAACTTCTCTGGGGCATAATTCAATTTTATTGGATATCTTGCTCAGTGTTTTTCTGCTCTTTAACTAGACAAATGGACAGAAAAGCCAGCCTTTGGAACGCCATTGGAAGAGCATCTCAAACGCAGTGGTCGTGAAATTGCACTCCCAATTGAAGCCTGTGTAATGATGCTCTTGGAAACGGGAATGAAAGAGGAGGTAGGAACTTCTACTTTAGTGCGCAGTGGCCTTTTACGTATGTAAAAGTCTCAACTCAAAAGAAAAAAAATGGACACAGTAGAGCCCAGTAAAACTATTAGGTGGGGGAAGAGCAGCTATACCTATCAGTCTGCGCGCTAAGGTGTATAATCGCTTATGGCATTTTGTCCAGTGGTATGATATAGGCCTTCCAAGATTACATTTTTCAATTACATCCAAGAATCAGATGCAACGTAACTTAAATGTAAAACAGCAGAGAAATAGGAAAGAGAAGAAATTAAAGCATGGTTATCCCTTAGTAGTTCTTCGAGTGATGGCCCCTGTTTGTATTTCTGTCATGGGTGCCCACACACTGGAGCCGGAAGGTTTCGTAGCAGTGTCCATTGACCTGCACACGTACCATGCATCTCCTTGTGCTCCCAGTCAAGTTTGATAGGCTGTGTATGCCTCCAAGGCAGACAAACCCTTCACTCCCTTGTTGTTCACAGTGCCTTAGCCACCTACCTCCAGAGGACCCGTGTCTTTCGGGCATCCCCAAAGCTAGCTGTAGCAATTGCAGACCAATCCAAAGGCCAAGCACTCTTGCCAGCGGATCTCAAAATGGATCTCTGGGTGCATCTGGATGTGCTACGTGCTTTGACGTACAACCATCAGATACAATTATAGCACGTTCTATGTGAGCGCAACCTACCACGTTGGCATACCTAGCAGATGTTCCTGGAAGGACATCGGTTGAGCAGCAACATGGCAATCCAGTCACACCTTCACCTCCTACTATGCTATCCCCCAAGCAGTGGCTGTGGGCCGCGCTGTATTAGACTGCATTTTCTTCTGCATCCTTGCACCCACCTCCACGCTGATTACTGCTCACTGCTCACGATTGGAATATATATAGGGACCACCACTTGAAGATGAGGTTACTTATCTGTAACTGGAGGCTCTTCAAGATGTGAGATCCCTATTGGTATTCCAGTACTCGCCCTCCCTCCCATCTGCTGCAGACTGGCATACTTAGCGGTAAGGGGGTCACTGGAGAGCTGTTGACCCGCTCGGCTGGGAGCACGAGGAGATGCACATGTGTATCAACAGACACTGCTATGAAAACCTCCCAGCTCCAACATGTGGCATGCAGGTGCACGTATGATTGGAATACCAATAGGGACCCCACAGCTCGAAGAGCCTCCAGTTACAGGTAACTCTCCTCTTTTTAGTGCAACAAGAGCTGACTCAGTCAGGGCACAGTTTTAAAAAAAAAAAAAGTATAGAACTTTTCACTGCTGTGAAAATGGAGCCTGGGTCATAGTACTGCAAGTGTGAAAGATGAGACCAGCTGTTGTTCAAGTGAATTTGACACTTTAATTCTCATCATGTAGGGCTTATTCCGAATTGCTGCTGGAGCCTCCAAATTAAAGAAGCTGAAAGCTGCATTGGACTGTTCTACTTCCCAGCTCGATGAATTTTATTCAGACCCCCATGCTGTTGCAGGTATTTTCAGTATTCTGAATCAGACCCTTCATAAATTACTTCATGCAGTGAAAGTTTAACTTTTTCATGTTTAACCTGGCAGACACATTACAGTATTTTAAGATATTAGATATGATCTGTAAATGAAAATAAAATTAACCTTCCACCCTAACTGCATAGCCTTAGAGATCAAGCGATGGGTGCGCGTGCCTTGAAAGTTTTGCATGTTTATTTCTGTAAGGCCAGAGCAGTGTTCAAAATTCAGGTGGTGATGTTCATATGAGTGTCATATTTCTCATGACAGGACTATTAAAATGATCAAGAGATACTAAGGCATGTCAGTTGTAACTGTAACTCTTACCTGGTAGCACCATCTTGAGGCTTTATAGTGTGTACTCTTGTCGGCTAGATTAGCAAATGATCCCTGTAGTGTCCAGTGGCAGGCCCCATTCCGTTAAGTGCTGTACAAATCTATTAAGGGAAAAGTCTGAAGTGTGGTCAGTCTGAGGCCTGATCCTGCGCTGACTTCAGTGGGGCTTCACTGAGGTGCAAGGATTGAAGCCAAGATTGTTTCAAACAAAATCTGAAACGAGTCTGTGTGATCTACTGGCTAAGAATGTCTCCCTACTTGCAGGTGCCCTGAAGTCTTATTTACGAGAGTTGCCTGAACCTTTAATGACCTACAGTCTGTATGAAGAATGGACACAAGCTGCAAAGTAGGAGCACTTAAAATCTAGATATGCAAAGAAATGTGTGTGCTGACTTATGCTACTAAATGAGGAAAAATGAATTTATGGAAAAGTTCATAAGTTTACACAATTGTTCCAATTGTCTTTCAACTCCAGCTAGTAAATATTTGTGTGCTGAATTAATCTTCAAACTTTTGTGCATTAGTGTCCTGAGGTTTTTTTTAAAAGCATTAAAATATACTTCAGTAAAACAGCTTACGTTACATTTGAGTATTAAACTACTTCAGGCTCTCAGTTACACACCGTGAGATAGGCAATGTCCTTTGCACATATTACAAGCAGAGCTAATGAGGGGATTCAGAGCAGTTATTAGATGAGTGAATGCAGAGGCAAGAGGATAATACATAGGTGGAAGCCTATAGACTCTGCTTTTCAATTGCTGGTAGCCGAAGGAATTTTGTTTGCTGATCTAAAAGTTCTCTTCCCCACAGCATACAGGACCAGGACAAGAAGCTGCAAGAACTATGGAAAATTTGTAAAAGATTGCCAAAGCCTAACCTGTCTAATTTCAGGTACATTAAGAACAATTGCTACAGTTTTTAGCACTACAGGTTCAGTGCTAAAAAGTCTAACCTGTTTCAAGGCTAGGATTCGCAAAAAGAAAAGGAGTATTTGTGGCACCTTAGAGACTAACCAATTTATTTGAGCATGAGCTTTCGTGAGCTACAGCTCACTTCATCAGATGCATACCGTGGAAACTGCAGCAGACTTTATATATACATAGAGAATATGAAACAATACCTCCTCCCACCCCACTGTCCTGCTGGTAACAGCTTATCTAAAGTGATCGACAGGTGGGCCATTTCCAGCACAAATCCAGGTTTTCTCACCCTCCACCCCCCCACACAAATTCACTCTCCTGCTGGTGCTAGCCCATCCAAAGTGACAACTCTTTACATAATCAAGTCGGGCTATTTCCTGCATAAATCCAGGTTTTCTCACGTTCCCCCCACCCCCATACACACACAAACTCACTCTCCTGCTGGTAATAGCTCATCTAAACTGACCACTCTCCAAGTTTAAATCCAAGTTAAACCAGAACATCTGGGGGGGGGGGAGGGGTAGGAAAAAACAAGAGGAAACAGGCTACCTTGCATAATGACTTAGCCACTCCCAGTCTCTATTTAAGCCTAAATTAATAGTATCCAATTTGCAAATGAATTCCAATTCAGCAGTTTCTCGCTGGAGTCTGGATTTGAAGTTTTTTTGTTTTAAGATAGCGACCTTCATGTCTGTGATTGCGTGACCAGAGAGATTGAAGTGTTCTCCGACTGGTTTATGAATGTTATAATTCTTGACATCTGATTTGTGTCCATTTATTCTTTTACGTAGAGACTGTCCAGTTTGACCAATGTACATGGCAGAGGGGCAAAGAGTTGTCACTTTGGATGGGCTAGCACCAGCAGGAGAGTGAATTTGTGTGGGGGGGTGGAGGGTGAGAAAACCTGGATTTGTGCTGGAAATGGCCCACCTGTTGATCACTTTAGATAAGCTATTACCAGCAGGACAGTGGGGTGGGAGGAGGTATTGTTTCATATTCTCTGTGTGTATATAAAGTCTGCTGCAGTTTCCACTGAATGCATCCGATGAAGTGAGCTGTAGCTCACGAAAGCTCATGCTCAAATAAATTGGTTAGTCTCTAAGGTGCCACAAGTCCTCCTTTTCTTTTTGCAAATACAGACTAACACGGCTGTTCCTCTGAAACCTGTCAAAGGCTAGGATTGATAATGATATGCGTTTTGATCTGGTTTGTATTTATCTATTTAAGTTCCATTAGGATTGTAAAGGGACGTTTGTTTTATCGAGGCACAAAGTGCCTTAGTGTCACTGTTGATGGTTCCATTCACTTTTATCAGTCCCTTGAAGTGGGGTCACGTAGACTTGTTCCCTACTCTCTCACGCCCGGGACTGACCATGGAACAGTAGTGTAGCTTTACTCTCGTGGTGCCAACACTCATCACGCAAGGTTGCTCAGCTTCTCACGTGGTATTCCTTTCCCTTGAGAACTTCCCAGGCTCAGACGCTGCACCTGGCTTCTTGTTAAGCAGCTTAACCCTCTTGCTTGTTTCATCTTCGGAGTGAAACACAGGGAAAACAAGGTTTCTAACTTGGAGTAGTCTTAAGTGCATGATAGGAAAATGTTTACTGTAATATGGTATTCTGTGGGTTTTATTTAATGTGCTTTCCTAGTGCATGATCATTCTAACCTCAGTACTCTAGTTTTTGGTGTAAATATATTAGTTTTTGAAGGCATGCTAGTTCTTCCATGCTTAAGATGGAAGATATTTCCCAACTATTAGTCACTTTCTCAGTAAGCTCAGTTTTCATTGATTAATGGGAAGAAAATTAGGAGCAAACTACTAAGCATGACATTTTAGTCCCATTTTTACCAGTCACCCTTAGGAGTTTCTGGAAGCTTGACTTGAAACGTTTAATCTCTGTGTGATTCCAGTTAGCCGCATCCCCTCCAATGAGAGACAGCAATTATCAGTCATGTGCTAGAGAGCATTGTGTGTAGTGAGCTGTTGCCACCGTAACTGCCTAATGACTTGATTCATTCTTTGCAGGTATCTAATCAAATTCCTAGCAACACTTGCACAGAACAGTGACATTAACAAAATGACACCCAGCAACGTTGCAATAGTGTTAGGCCCCAACTTGCTATGGGCAAAGACTGAAGGGTAAGTTGGTTTTTAAATACTACTACTAATTGTATCTTCAGTAAAGCATAGAAATATAGCTGTAAGTGCTTAACCAAGATCTGAAAAGGTCTTAAACAAGTTGTTGAGAAATGAATTGTAAAGGGTGGGATTTCAGGAGCATGTCTGCTTCTTTCTCCAGCAAACATTATGAAATTGCACACAGACCAGTGGCGTAAAGGCTGTGTAGTTTTCAGAATTTTTACATTCCATGCACTTCGTGGAAGTCTAGAATATTCTGGAAAAACCCTGGGCTTGATTTTTATGTGGCAGTAATTAAGTGCATAGTGGCACTCGTTTAATTCACAGCTTTCGGCATGCAAAATGAAAAAAACCAACAGGATTTTTAACTTGGAAAGATGTCAAGTATCAGAGGGGTCGCCGTGTTAGTCTGGATCAGTAAAAGAGGCAGAGAGTCCTGTGGCACCTTATAACTAACAGACGTACTGGAGCATACGCTTTCGTGGGTGAACACCCACTTCGTCGGATGCAACCCATGACGTGGGTATTTACCCACGAAAGCTCATGCTCCAATACATCTGTTAGTCTATAAGGTGCCACAGGACTCTTTGCCAACTTTGAAAGAGCTGTCTGTATCCAAGATCACAATCTTCTGAATTTTGTCCACAGATCTCTTGCTGAAATGGCAGCAGCAACTTCCGTCCATGTGGTAGCAATCATCGAGCCAATAATTCAGCATGCAGACTGGTTCTTCCCTGAAGGTAAAGACTTGCAGTAATGGGAGGAATTCTGTCAATACTAGTTCCATGGTATTCCTACACTGTTAAATAATTAGGAATATAAAATGTTGATGCACTGCTTTTGGGTACATACATGTCTTAATCTGTCTTCATCCAGATGTGGAGTTTAATGTGTCTGGAGCATTTGTTGCTTTACCTGCCACCAATTCCAATCACTCTTCACAACTTGGGAGTGAGTATGAGTCGGGGACATTGGAGCGGAAGAGGCCTGTCAGCATGGCTGTAATGGAAGGTGATTTGCTGAAGAAGGAAGGGTATGTTTAGCTCCTGTAACTTTTTTCCAGCCATTAGCCCTCACTCGAACTCCCAACCACTGAAGAGGTTGTAATTTGAAATGTTTCGTAGCTCATAAAATAAAATTTAAAACCTGTGGTCAGAAGGGGAATTCTATGGAAATACTCCTAGATAACCCGTCAGTGATTTATTTCCCCTCATATTATTGCAGCCTGAGGAAGGGTCAAAGGTAACGTACTGGCATTTACTTCAAGTTATGCTCTATGCATGATAAAAGCCAACCAGATAATTACTGTTTCTGTTTACAATATTCCCAACTCCTAGATTTTAGGTCTCAAAATAATCCATTAAAAATAAAAGTACGTTTGATAGTATCTATTGCTTTAACTTCTGAATGTTCCAAGGCTTCTGTTTAAAACCACAGGCTGAAGTGGTGTTATCTGATGCCTTCATGATAAAAGACTTCTGATTTGATGATGGTACAGTATACCATGGCAGATGTGCTGTATTTACCCCCATACAATAACATGTAGTACATTTGTTATCAGTTTTTCATATCAGTATTTAAGGGATGTGCTGTTCTAACTCCTTATGCAAATGTTAAATTGTTACTTTGGTTTTAACTATGGTTAGACACATGCAAATTATTTTATTTATTGCAACTGTATACTAGATTTCCCTACTGCTGTCATGTGGTGAACAGTATTGACAGAGGAGAAAAAGAGAATCCATTCAAGGTTCATTCTTTCTTGTTTTAGTGGATTTTAACCACGTCAAATTAAACATTTCTAGAACATGCTGTGTTAACCTTTTTAAATGACCTATATTGGAATGACAGTTTATCCATAGTTAAATAAAGTAGTTTCCTTCCTTTTTTCATGCTTTTAACCATGCAAATGTATATAAACCTTTCTTTAGTAAATAAATGTTTATCTTGAAGTCTATATGGTGACTTGAAGATACCATGTTAAAAAGTTTGCGAAATACCTAATGCACAAAGTCTGAAGATATCCTGGTGTCTAAGGAAATTTCCTTATTTACTGGTGTGGTAAAATTACTCAGCATTCAGATCTTACTTGTCTTCAATTTGTAATTGAATAGCCCATCCCACTGATGTTTAGTTTACCCTTCGGTGTGAATGTCAAGTTGTGTTGCATGTCTTAACAAAAGTGGTGTTATATGGAGAAAGGTGAAGCTTTCCTTGTTGCTTTTTTGCATGCTAAGCAACAGGTTCCTGTCTGAGTTATAACATGCAATATTGCTCTTCGGCTTTATTTATCTGGAGTTGGCCTGCATGGTGTGTGTTCACTCTTTCTTCTCTCTAGCTTTGGTGTCAAGGTTGTGGACTTCCAAGTGAATCCTCGGAGATGTGGCACTATAAATAGAAAGCACACATCCCCAGCTTTCCAGCCACCACTTCCACCTACTGAGGCTGGCATGCTGGCTCAGCCTGTAGCAGAGCAGCATTCACAGGTTTCTGTGGCTGAAACTAGCCCAGTAAGTGCAACTTTTGCTCCCTTTGCTGGCACAGCAGAACATTTACAAAGTCAAGGAAATGAGGATGTCAGGTAAGAAGTCTGGTTTCTGTTGGCAGTGGCTTAACAGGCTGCTTCAGCAACAAACTGGTCTGTGGCAGTATAAGTTACTCAACAGGGTACTACCATCCAACTTGAATATACCTGCCCTTTTTATAAAGTGCTTTGAGGTATATGGATAAAAAGAACCATACAAGAGATGATTATGGAACTTTCTCTTTTTAATTTGAAGTTAATTACTATAAAATCTGTTTTACACATGAGAATTTTCAAGAATTCTCCATCAGTATACTCTGCTGCCCTCTATTGATCTCTTCAAGTCATACTCCTGGAAGTATCTTCAAAACTCGGGCTCAGTTTATTGCTGAAAGCATAAGAAACTCTGGCAATACTAGAAGCCTGTGAGGCTTGTCTTGGTCATTTCTGTTAAGTGATGTAGATTCATGTCTTGTTTGCTTTTCGTTAGTAAGTGTGTTAGCTAGCAAGGAACAGACGTAATCTTAACCTTAACCAGCAAGTCAGAAGTCAATTTATCACTCTTTGGCATCAGTTTCTTTAGCACAATGGTATATTAGATTTTCACCACTTGACTGCTATTGAAATTCTATGCAATCATTTACTTTTTTTGCTAGTCACTGTATATTTTGATCTGGAGATTAATTATAATAGATTTGCCCATTCCTTATCACCCTCTAGGGTTGATGTAACACTTTGCTTTTAGGTATTCTCCTGGTTTGTCCAAGTGAGAGCTGGTAAACCATTTTTAAGTGAAGTTTGGAGAGGACTAGTCTTTTAGGCAACCTCCCACAAAGTAAAACAGTCTACAGGTGCCATTGCTGGATTGGTTCAGATCAGTAACTTTGTTGCACTTTACTTAACTTTTGTTCCCAAGTGACATTCTTGCAGATCTGATCATAATGGATCAATGCCCAAGATCTCTAACTCTGAAAACCTGAACTACACCCAAGCTATTAGCAAACAGTACTAGTGGATTCAGAAGTACAGCAGTATAGAAGGGGTTGTTCTCTGCCTTTAAGAGAATGTACTGATAGTTTTTCTTACCTAAATTTATCTACACAAAAGCTTTCTTGTTTTGTGAGTGTTAATGAATTCTTTAGTTGAACTGGATCTTGTAAAAGCCAATACCCCCTCCAAATTCAGGATTACAATCTAACAATACAGACGGGGGAGGGAAATGTACAACATGCAGGCAAAATGATCAGGCACCGGCTTTAATTTCTTTTCTTTTTATTGTGAGGCAGGTATATTGCAGAAGTCAAACAGCATGTGTGTGGGAAGGAAGGACATGGATTAGGGGGAAATGCATTCCCAACAACCTGCACTCCACACAAACCATTCAGACTCCTTGGTTCTCTTCCCATCCTGCTGCCCTTATGCCCTGGTGGCTTCACTCTTCCTCTGGCCCTCCTCATGCTGAGATCTTTATACAGATCCCCACTTCTCCGTACTTTCTCCATTTGTAGGTCCCCACTAACCTCCTGTCTTCCTCTGAAGTACCTCCGTGGTGGTCTGTCTGGCAGAAGCAGATCCCATGGCAACTTCTCTAGCACTGCTTGTGGGTCATGCATGATTTAAGAAGGAAGCTACTCCTTTTATCAAACAGCCTGAACTGTGCCCTTCTAGTGGCAGCTTCCGCATGGTTTTCCCAGTCCTCCTGCCTGGAGCTGCACTCAGAGCCAAGAGCATCACAATGCTTCTCCGCTCTCTGCAGGGCAGTTTGATATGCTCCAATATCTGGGTCAGAGGCTGTTGTGTCAATGGCTCAATCAGAAGCTACTGTCATGTTCTCTAGTATCTCTGCTCTCCTTTAAAATAGTCTGTAGCTATTGCAAGGGAAACTTTAAATGTGAATAAAGCGTAACCAATGCAAAGATGTCTGAGTCTATTCCAGGGCCCCTGCAATATCCCTGGGGTATGGCCTATCTCAGCTCAGTGAGGTGTTAAATCAGACAGCCAATGTTGATATCACTAGGCACGTCCGGACTGCACAAAAGGTGGCAGGGGTGGAGGGGAATTATACCAAGATGGGTATTTCAATGTCAGTCTTGCACTGTAGTCCCTACCCTGACAAGCTACATGGAAGATAAAAACTAAACTCCGGAGGGTGGCATCAGGTAGCTACACTGTGGCAAAAAAATTCCTGCCGTCTTGTCTCAAGACGTTTTCCCCCAGTCAAGGAGCCACGCCAAGAAGCCAGAGGAGCTCAGAACTGCCTGCACACTCTGAATATCTGCATGATCTAATGTGAGCAGAGTCTCATTTTGGTGACTCACATAACGTTGTGTGGGAGGAGCTTAACAGAGCATCCCCACTTTTATTCCCCAGTCTCATCTCTGGGTATATCAAACTAGCTGCTTTTTGAGATGTCCTGCAATGCTGGGGCAACTGAGGTTATTCTGTTAAAGCCACAAGCACATGGTGACTTAAAGTGGGGTATGAATTTTTGAGAGTAATCCAAGGGTTTTCCATGAATTTTCAAGTTGGGAGTCTGATGAACCAGCCTTAAATGTATCAACTCCTCTTCAACGCAGAGAGAATACAGTTGGTATTAGAACAATAATTAATGTAAATATGTATTCCGGTGTTCATACAAGGCTGGCTATAGATTTTTGTTTTGGTGAGACTACATCAAATGTAGTCAGCAGGGCCCATTTAAGACTAAGACTTGGTCCACACTAGAAAATTAGCTTGGTTTAATTACATCGGGGTGTGAAAAATCCACACCTGTGAGTAGCATTTTAAAGCCAACCTAAGTCTCTGTGTAGGCAGCACTAGGTGGATGGAAAAATTCTTCTGTTGACCTAGCTATGACCTCTTGGGGAAGTGGGTTTACGCTGATGGAAGAATCCCTCCCATCAGCACAGTTAGGGTCTACACTGAGGTGCTGCAGCTGTGCCGCTGGACTGTTTCAAGTGTAGATAAGCTTGAAGTAGACAGCTGAGCATGGCAGCTTTAGAGATGCACAGTCTCGTTACTTCACTTGTAACTCAGAATCCCTTCAAATACCATTTTAGTACAGGAATCTTTGTTTCCCATGACTCAGACACCTGTATCTGGAATTAACCTGTTTCTAGTGTAAACCGATGAGTGTGATGCAGTACATCTGGGGGAGAGGTATTTCAAAAGCAACTTCTGATGCAGGTGTTTTACATTTTCAGTACCTCAAAGCCCAGGGACACTGCAGCTTCAACTACTCCTCCACCTGTGAGAAATGGTGGGCACTTAAGCACTGTGCAGAACCAGCCGCAGTCATCCAATAGCTCTAACCAGCTTTGTGTTAGTCAGCCACAGAATGCTGCTGGTCCCAGCCCCCACGCAGTGAGGAGAGGTATGTTGGGTTCTTGTTTGCAGTTTTCAGTGCGAGACTAGACTCATTTCTTAAACAATTGTTGTGATTAAAATATTGACCTCTCACAGCTGGGTGCTTGCCCACATAGCTGTTTCCTAGGATTGTTGCCCGTTATTGCACTCCTGGTTTATTTGGATGGACCAGTTCTCCACTCAAGCAAATAGTTCAACCGTGTATTTTACCAAAACTTACTTAAACTTGAGTCTGCTACCATGGACGAGTCTGAAGAATATTGTGATGTTGCCAACCATGTACAGTGGTATCACTTGGGCAGGAGTTTGCTGATTAATAACCTTTGTGTACATTTCTTGGTAACCAATATGAAACTACAACGGTACCAGGCCCGGATAATTTCAATTGGAAAGCGTATGAGCATTTTAAATGATGTTACTCATTCCCTTATTTCAAGGTTTTATTCCAGCTGTACATAGTAACTAATATATTCTTATCAATGTCTCTCAAAGCTGTGAAAAAGCCTGCACCAGCACCTCCTAAACCTCCACCGGGGCAGCCAGGAACCTATGGTTCTATTGCAGCAGCTCAGCTACCTTCTGCCTCTCCAAAACCACCCACAAGAAGTCCTTCTCCTCCCGGTCAACTTACAAACCCAGGGGCAGTCCAGAGTTCCACCTCTTCCCAGGTTTCTGCACCTCGGAGACACTCCAGCAGCCTCTCCCCAATACAGGCTCCTAACCACCCACCTCCACAGCCCCCAACACAGGCTACTCCTCCTCTGCAGCCTAAACTAAGTAGTCAAGTATCTTTTCCACCTGCTATACCTAGTGGGGAACATGGACCTGAACAGCCATCTTGTACTCCTCCTCAGACTCCAACACCACCTGATACGCCGCCTCTAGGAAAACACAATGCTAGCTCCGCACTATTTCCACTGCAGCCGTCTACCCAAGAAACTTCGCAATCTCATTCTCCTCCTCAGACTGGTACGTTACCGAGACCAAAGCCAGTACCAAAACCCCGGAACCGACCTAATGTTCCCCCACCACCTCATCCTCCTGTTTCTCATTCATCTGGAGACAGTGTTCTTACAAATCCCACTCAAACTGCTTCCAAAATAATAACTGGTAAGTGAATTCTTTGTATGCTGTAGCATGTTAATATATTTTGGGGCTGGGAGACTGTCTACGGCTGTAAACATCAAGTTGAAATATACTGATGAACCTTCTTTGGTGAAATATGAAAGGCAAGCTCAGTTAAGTTATTAAATTACTTGTTTTATTCTGTTAAAATGCTTGACCTGCATATTATGGTTTACGAGGTCTCTGCAGAGAACCGTCCAGCACTTTCCACGGAGAGGACTTTTTGTTCTTATAAAAATGAATGTGATTTACTTTCTGAATACGTTTTCCAGCCTTGACAGCAGAGCATTGTTACAGGACTCAACTTTAAATGGCTTTTCCAAGCTCTTCACGTCATGGCAGCTACCATTACGTAGGCACGAGTTGCAGAAATGGCAAATATTTTGAAGTGGGGGGAGGCCTAGCCAAGGAACACATTAAGCATGTATTCTAAGTCAAGATTTCTGAAGTGGCTAATGCCTTTGTGAGCCCTAACATGATGTTAATGGACCGGACTTTTCAGAGGGTGAAAATCAGGCCCCCATTAAGATGTTCCAAATTAGGCACCCAAAATCACTAATTGTTTTTGAGCACCTTGACCTGGTATAAATATGCATCTCTGTATTACAACATAACTACCATGCTACTCCAAGTATGTCTACATTGCAGTCAGAGATGCAGATAACAATAGGAGTGAAGCTGCAGCAGCATGGGCTGTACAAGCTAGTTTGGGGACCTGGGGAATCTATTCAAGTGGCTAGTCTGTGCTGCTGTGGCTTCCCTGCTATTGTTCAGGCTAGTTAGATCACAGTTAACTTGGGTATGTCTAGACATGCTGCAATCATACCTCTGCCTGCAGTGTAGACGTACCCTCATGGGGCACAAGGTGGTATTTGCAGGCTCCCACAGGAATAGTAGAGTCTGCATTTTATAGATGATAGGTGGCAATAATGAATTTAAATCTTGAAGAAAAATGTGACCATCACAGTCACAAAAAGCAGCACCTTTGAAATGTCTTCCTGCTAAGTCTGACTCTTTTAGACACTTTAAAAAGGAAAGGTAATGAACATAAAAGACTAATGCTTTTAAATCTGCGTGTTTAATGGTTAAACCCCTTTTCAATAACACTTCAGCTGTCTAGATTAAAGACTAATTTTGTTTGGAATGCAAACTGTATTCTGTTATCTAATAGCTCTACCCCATAATGCCTTCACAGGTGGGGAAGGTTACTGCGACTAAGGTTTGTACTGATCAGAACCCTGCAATACAGCTACAAATGCTCCTGCGCAGCCATTTTTATCTGTAGCTTTCTTTTGTTCATGTGCTTTAAAACGTGTGCTTTTGTCCAGTTTGCCCTATAGCTCATTATTACACATGCCGTCCAGTTTGTAACATACATTAGGACCCATGTTTCATTTTGATAGTCACTTGCAAGCTTTTTTGAAAAGAATCCTCCTTAAAGTGTACCATGCAAATAATTAACACTCAATGTAATGCAGTTATCAGAACTACCACTTCTGGTGTCTAAAGTGATGTAGTGACCCATTTAAAATGTCTGTTCCCCTCCTTGGTTAACTTTTGCCAAACTGAAGAGTTGGGAGTTAGCGCAAAAAACTTTGCCACTCATATTTGGTTTCTAATGCAGCTTTTACACTAGGATTTTGATTATTTGGATTTTAACTGCTTGGAACTTACTCATACAAAGCACACACTGTTCATGTACTAAACCCCAATGCAGAAAAGCTCCTGGCAGCATCTCTTTGCATTCTGGCATGTTTGTATTTGCATTCTGTAAGGTCCTTAGCCTCCTTAATGGTGCTACAAGTCTCCAAAGAATAGGTCGTTTAGAAACTTGACAGTTGCCTAATGTAATGGCTTAGAGGCAACAAGTTATGGTGTGCTGAATAAACGGAGGCCACGTACCTGTGTTGATTACCCCAGAATGTGGTTATTACAGGATTTATGGACAATGCACTTTAATATTGTACTGAGAAGCTTAATTGTAATTGCAATTTCTAAATGAAACTACCACTAAACTGGCTGTCAAATTGCTGGAAGTGAACAGCTTTAAAAAAGGCTTTAATCTTTTGTCCTCTTCCATCTCACTCCCCCTCCCTTCTTCACAGGTCAGCCACATTAATCTCTCCAGAATAACAGCAAAATTCTGTTTCCAAATTGAATTGGGAAAATAGTGCTGAGGGGCTGGGATTCTTGCATTATGCTTGACAGTGAGTTATTCTGGGGATAAAGAGCTATGCTGACATGTAGTGGGAGAGCAAGGGCTGAGCCTCCTTTTCCAAATGTTGGATTCTGCAGTTTGACTATCTTGTTTGGGCTTTGGTGTATTTTTCCATATACATGGAGTTTCCTGCTTCATCCGAGGCAGTGGCTTTGTGGCTGGCAAACAGCTAAAAACTGAATTTTATTAGGTCAATCCCATAGGGTTATTTAGGAATAGCCATATAATTAAGCAGATCCCTCTCCTTTGGATAATAGCGATTCAGAATACAGGAATTTACTGATCTGTTGTAACATTAAATGATTATTCAAATGAGGCAATCACAACAGAGTACAGCAGTCTGCACAGCTGAGAGGTGTGGCTATATCAGTAACCATACAACACTCCTGCAAGTCTGTGCTGGGGAATTCCATCTGTTTAGTAAAAGAAGCCACTTAAAGCAGAACTAAAGTGTTCTTATAGTTTGATTTGGTCCATATATTTTCTTAATGTATCCAGGAACTGACTGCCAGCTGTATCTCAAATGATGCCATTTGTACAGTGTCAGACTGGAAAAGTTTAAGGCCACAAGTACTAAAGTAACGTAACAGTTAGTGAGCAAGCTTTAGCAAACCAGCCAGATAGAGTGGCTGATGTGAGCAATAGTACAAGAACTTTACTGGCATTATTACATGTAGGGAGAAGCAGGAGTGTTTATATTATTGGATTCTGTATTACATTTAGCAAGTGCATCCATGCATATATTTAGGAAGTATTCCAAGAAATCTCCTGGAAGCTAAGGAATTTGGAGAAAAGGCTGAATCTCAATGCTCAGGTTCACCCCTTGCAAGCCACACTGGGTTAGGATCAGCCACTCTTTGGAGACTAAAGAGACAATCATACAGACTATGGTGGAAGATAAAATGTCATCCTTAACCTAACATCTGACATCATACTACTTAAAAGCTATGGAGCAGTTACTCTTGTGACAGGTGTCCGAGGAGCAGCCCTGTTAGTCTGTATTCGCAAAGAGAAAAGGAGGACTTGGGGTACCTTAGAGACTAACCCATTTATCTGAGCATAAGCTGAATGCATCCAGTGAAGTGAGCTTTAGCCACAAGTACTCCTTTTCTTCTTATTACAGGTGCCCCTTAAAAGCACTTATTGTAAAGACCACTGGGCTGCTGTCGTTTTCATGAATTGGCTCCTTTGTTATATATTTGTAACTGATCCGTGTATATAGGCTGTCTTTTTTTTTTAACTTTATGCTTAATAATAAATAGCATACTAGGGAAAATTAGACTCTCACAAGCTGAAACTATGGAACTCCGAACTAAAATTGTCAAACATTTGAACTATAACCTCTATTATTTGAACTATATCATTTGAATATATCATATTTATCATTTGAACTATAACCTCTATCATATATTATTTGAACTAATATAGTTCAAATGTCAAACATTTGAACTATAACCTCTGAAAAGCTTGCAGGGGGTTTGTTATACCAACTCCTTAGTCATGCTTCAGGTTTGAGTAACTTCAAATCTTGTTTATGGTTGTAAGTAATTAGCTCTAAATTCTAATTGAAAATTTTATTAAACAATCTAGATGTTTGACCTGCATTATTCAATGTGAACTGAAATGGGAAAGTTTAATGGTAAGGAAAAGGCATTTGATTGGCCAAAGACATTGCTAGTTCATGACTGAATGTGCACTAATGCCCAATACTAACCTGTCAGCATAACGCCGCTTGCTTGCATTCTGAGTAATATAGCATGCAAAAAGAATGGCTCTTCTATTTTATGCTTGCCCTAAATTTAACAAATACTAAATGGATTCAAGACTAGAATGTAGTTCATGTTTTGCATCACTAATTTCTCATGTCCTATTTTACTGGGAGTCATAACATGAATGGATTTTATCTCTATTCTGAGTTGTATTTGAAGAAGCTGTGCCTTTTTACTATTTCTCTGTAGCAAAAAAAAAAAATCTTACCCCATCATCCTCCTATTAATGGTCACCCTCCCTCTTCTAGTCCATCCTTCACAATGAAGTAGTGATGGGGAGCTCTCCTGTCCCATGCCTTCCCCTAGAGGTTATGACACAGTCTAACATGATTCTGCATAAAAGCCATTGGAATACTAAACTACTAGTGCAAATTCAATAGTACTAAATTTGTAGAAAATGTAAGGTGATAAGTGTGTAAGTGCTTCCAGGGCCACTGCCATTTTTAAAAAACTTTTTTTAAATCAGACTGCAGGGATGAACAAGGTATAAAATACTGAGATGGATTTGGAAAGTCTTTAATTGTAACTTGCAGTGTTGTAAACATATTGGTTCCAGGATATGAGAGACCAGATGGGTTAGGTAATACCTTGTATTGAACCAACTTTTGCTGCTGAAAGAGACATTTTCAAGCTACACAGAGCTCTTCTTCAGGTGTGGCAAAGAAGACCTCTGTGTAGCTTGCAAGCTTCTTTCACCAACAGAAGTTGGTCCAATAAAAGGTAGTAAAGAGCTCTTTACTAACATTTGAGTCTAGTAAGTAATGCTTGTGGTGATGGCAGTGTAAGAACCTTGTGTAGGAGTTCCTTTAATACTTTTTTTAAAAAGTACTTAAAATTGTAATCTCTTTATTTCAGTATTAAACAAAAATTATTTTGGTCTACCCTTGAAACAAGAAGAAATCTAATTTTTTTTTAGTGGTGGTTCACCTAAATATATAACTTTGTTTACCATGCTGCTTGTTCTAAAATCTGGAAGGTTTTTATTGTACCTTTTATTATTCTTATTCCTAACAGTTTAGGCGCTTTGGAATTAAGGATTAAAAAGGAACAATTTCACTTATCACTGAAATTCAGCCACTTTATGGATGGTACATGCTTTTATGTTTTCTTCACACAACACCATAGTACAAAAATTAGAGAAGGAAATGCATATCTGACTGGTTGAATCTACACAGTGAATTTAAGTAAGCTGAAAGTTATGTAAACTGGAATCCTATTACAAAAAGGGCCATGGGATCTTATGACTTCATGTGGTAAGGACCCGGTTAAGCGTTCTGCAAAGAGCTATCAGCGTAGGACCTTCGGGACTCCAGTGCCACCTATAAAGACAGCAGTATCACTGAACTGCAGTAACCTGGATTTTCTAGGCCATTTTTTTCTGACACCCTTGAGCAAAGATTTACATAAATTTAATTTGTTGCTAAAGTGGGGAAGTAGCAGGAGTTATGCTCCTAAATTCTAATTCTACCTTTGCCACTGACAATCCCTGGGCCCAGATCTTCCATTTATGCATTTGTAAAACAAATAATACTTACCCATTGTTTCTGTTTGAGGCTTAGTGTTTGATATCTTTGAGCTCTTCAGGGGGGTTTAAATTGCCTCTCCATGAGCCAGAGGAATAAATTACTGATCTATGTCTTGAGAAACTGAAGTGTATGTGGCATATTATGAACACTTGGCTACTTTCCAAAACACTGAGGTGAATGCTTTCATTTAAACAGATAGCTGTTCTTTCTGGCTTTCTGTCCTGTTCCTAACAGCCACCAGAACTGCAAGATTCAGATCCCCTCTGTCACTTTCTGGATACCTCTCCTAGAAAGGGCCAGAACAAAACTCTCCCCTGTCATTGATCAAAGACAAACTACAAGATGTTCCCTACCAGCAAGGGGAAAGAAGCTGAACCCAACCCTTTCTTGGGACCA
Source organism: Caretta caretta (assembly GCF_965140235.1). Taxonomy (NCBI): domain Eukaryota; kingdom Metazoa; phylum Chordata; order Testudines; family Cheloniidae; genus Caretta; species Caretta caretta. Next base: position 3,146,403 of record NC_134215.1, read on the forward strand.
TTAGTGTTGATTTTAAATAGTTTCTTCTTCTGCCTGTAATAGACACCTTCCCTGGATATCATACATGTTCGTTACTTAAGTAATGGGGAGGTATTTCTATAATACTCTTTATAGAATGCAAAATTCATTCTTGTTTCCTCCAGAGTGGGTGTCTACAGCAGAAGCTGGGAATATTACAAGGCAGTGTAATTTGACATTGAAATGTTCAGTTCTTTTTTAGCTTGTTTCTGTCAGGCAGGTGATGATGGGGGTGGCTGGGAGGAGCTACCCAAACTTCATTCAGTTTTTCTGAAGTGGCTTGTGTGCATATGCAGGCCCTGAACTTGCAAAACCTCTGTTAAGCTGTTGTCCTACCTGGATCTGTTCCTTTCCCTTTGTTTATAAGGAAATATACCTGAGATCTAATGACTGTCCAGACACTATACATTTTATGTTTTCCTGCTTTTTTTGTAGACTCCAATTCCAATGTTCAAGAACCACTTAGTAGCCTCTCTTCAGAGCTTCCTACAGAGTCAGCAAGCAAGGAATTGCACAACCATCTCATGCTTAATGTTGACAATGATACAGAAAGCACTGCTCTGTAAAAGAAAACATGCTCCAAAACTTTTTAAAAAACCTTTCTGTCCTCATGGAAAAGTTGCAAATCAAGACCTAACAGTGAAAAGCTTTTTTTGAAGATATGGTGGAACTGTATGAAGGCTCTACTTACATGTAAGGCAATCTAACCATACAGAAGAAGTTTAATGATCTGTGTCTTGACAGTGGTTTCAAAAATCCTAGATGGGAAGAGTTGATTACTGTGGAAATTTACATAGGACGCTTAATTGCTGCTAATACAGATGGCATTAGCAGAAATCCCAAAAGAATAAAAAGCAGTGTATCAGTTACTATTTAAAGTGCATGTATGGAAATAACCTACTTAATGTCACTGTTACTTTTGTTCCTAGTTCTTAGACATTATATTAAAAAGGAGATGCCTTGCAAGAGACTTTCCCTCACTGACTTGCTGCAGACTTTTGTTTTTGTTAAAGTATGAACCAAAAAATGCCAGAATGCTGGTGGTGACTGCTGGTTATCAGTCACCTGTCAAAACTGTGGATGTATTCCAGTGCCTTGAAGGACTGTCATATCATAGAAAGAAACTTACTGTATCTTTAACCATTTTATTGCTACTTTAAGTACTGACCATTATCTGTATGTCATAGTTATTTGTATTAACCATACCTGCTTTTTATGTGAAACTGTGGAAATGTTATGCTTTCATTTAAATTGGCTGAATTTTGAACATCTGTTTGGATTCATCAGTTGAGTGAACATTTATAAAATTAAAGGATTCTGTCTTTTGTTGTTTGAAGGCCTATTTATTCCAGTATCCAAATATAACTAACTTCTCCATGCATTTTTGTGATCCACTGAAAACACAATAGGACTTCAGTGCTGAGCTTTAACTGCTACTCTTTAAAGTGGCTACATCTGAGACCTGGTGCCTGTTAATTATTCAACCACAGAAAGTATGGCTGAGTGCTCAACTGATCTATCTTTCATAGACTATGCAAGAGAGAGAGAATCCTAGGACTGGAAGGGACCTCAAGAGGGACCATCTAGTCCAGTCTCCTGCACTCATAAGCAGGGCAAAGTATTATCTAGGTGGTTTTCTAGACCTTTAGGACTATCATACAAGTATGATTAATTTGTATTCTTTTGTATACAAGCTCATGCACTACCCATGTCCATTTGACCCTGCCTCTGAATTTTTTGGTATAACTCATGCACAGTGATTGTCACATTCCATAGTTTCATCCTGTCCTTGAAAGACTGTCTATTCACATTTCATATGGCAGATAACACATGCCTTACATTGAAGCCCTTTTCCTGACCCTCTCCTACTGCATAGAAGCTCCTCTTTCATACTTCCACTGGTCTCCAGAAAGAATGTCAGGTTAAAAGTGCATGGTCTCTAAAAGATAAGTGGATCCAGCATTCATGGTAGCTTGTTCACGTTGTTACTTGTAGAATTCAAGGGGGCCTTGAAGCGTGTTTTGTAAATAATGAAAACATGACATAATGCTAAGGAGGAAGTACTTTAGTGTATCATGGATACAAGTGACAAGGGGTAGGCCACACAGTTTCTGTGAGGAAGAAAAGATGAAAGCCTTAATCATTGAAATGGAATTGAGCCAATATTCATACAAGCAGCTGAAAGTGATTTCTTTAACCCTGCAACTCAAACTAGCCTGTTAATCAAAATATCAGACTAGCCCTTCGGGTTAATTGGGGGAACATGCTACCTCTTATAGGCCTTGTAGATTACACTTCAGTCCTGCAGCCCTCTAGTACTGTAGGGGGATAGGAGTGGTGTATTTCAGAATGGCTTTGTCTCCCACATTGAAAACAAGCTTATTCTAATATAGGTTCTGGAGCAAGGCTTCCCCCATCTACTTAGCCTCACTGCTCCCCTCACAGAGCAGAAAAGGTCTTGAGCATCCTTTCAGGAAAGCAGCTTGCATTCCTAGCCACCTTTCCTGGCTGGATTGGGAGGGGCAGAGCTATAAGCAACATGGTGACAATTGCAGGGACCTGTGTCACTGTGATGAACAAAATGGGCAACAGTTCTTGTGAAACCACCTTTACTTCTGATTTTTCCTCCAAGACTGAGTTTTGCGCTCTTCTCTTTCCCTCCCCCCTTCAATATGCACAGTTGGAGGGTCTAATCAGAAGCATTAAATGTCCACTCCTATTGAGCCCCTAAAAGGGGAGGAGATGGTGTTACCACTAAGACTAAGCATCAGGTCAAGATTCTAATCTTGTGCCCCTCAGGCACACAATCACATGCTGCAGCTGGAATGAAAAGCTCATTACTGTACTTGTGAAAGGACAATATTAAATATTTTCAGAGGAGGTGGTGACTTCATGGAATAACTTTAAAAGGCAACATTTGTTTAGAAGAGTTCTTAACAGGGAAGGAATCTCTTGTTAATAGGTACACTCAATTACAGTAATTCTCCAGGTTCCACTACCTGTTAGCATCCTTATACTTTCCCATAAATTCACCATTATGTGAGCTAGAAGTTTGGTTCCATAGGGTTCGTGTTTTGTACTATCTGCCCTCTAAACAATTCATCCCAACTAATTGCCTTGTAAAACTGCAGAAGTACCTGAAGCCATGGCAGGCTGTAAAGGATTGTTATACATTTTCAGAAATGCTTCTGGACTCATAAATTCTTTTGCCTTGCCCAAGTAGTTAATTGTTTCTGCTGGGATTAGAAGTTCTGGAACAAGGGTGTGTAGATTGTCACCAAGTCCCTTACTGCTCACCTGTGTGTGAAATAAAATTATAGTACTTCAGCGCAGTTAGACTTTTATGTTACAAATTCATTAAATACACCCAGGGCATTCCTATCCCCCAATGAAGGGAATGTGCTAAAGGAAGCATGTCTGATTTATCTTCCCTATTTACAAGTGGTGTTCTTGCTCTGCTCAGAACAATGGATCAGGCTGAGCTGGGTAACCAGAATTTAGAGGGTAGCTTAGCCCATGAGGTTGAAGAATGAAATTTGTATGGTTTTCAGCTTGTTAATGCAGTCAGTGATGGACTGAAAAGGTGTCACCAGTGGCTGCACCAAACAAGCTGGTGTAGTTTGGAAGACCGAGGTTTGAAATAAAAGCCAAGTGTTTTCTTCATTCCTCTCACTACACCATTCTAGAGTCCAAGGAGAAAGGCAGGTCAATGCACAGCAAGATGAGACTAAACCAGGACTTATTTGCATTAGTAAACTCATATAGTTTTGAAAAAAAGTTAATTTAGAATAGTAACTTGAACATTCTATTTTAATGTAAGTTTCACCTTAAAAGTCTTTGAAAGGTATGTTCCCAGTTTGAGGAGGAGTGTAAGACATTCAGTGACCACCTCTTCTGTAGACTCTGATTGTGTCACATCTTCCAGGTATGTCACAGGCAGTATCACCATTGTGACATACCACTGCAGGAAGAGCCTGGTTGGGATGTTATGTGACACCACTAAAATCTTAATTTCCTGTAACAAAGCACTAAGTGAAGAAAGTTAGCTGTAGTCTGAATTCCATCATTCTTCTGTACACATAAACGGTTTCTGACCAGACATGGTGTATTTCATAAACTGGCAATGTTTGATTACTTGCATCATATAGACCATCGCTATTTTTAACATCGTTTTTTTTTTAAACTTCCTGCCTATATTAGTGATCACCTAGTTCTATTTTGGATCTAACTGTTGATATGGTCTCCTTATCTTACCACATCTTAAGGCTCTTATCTTGAAGAGTAATTATATATTGTGGGGTGTGGTTTTATATTTATATATTATAGATGTGTGGTTTTGACTGGTAAAAGTTTATACATCTGATGAGTTTGACTAGGACAGCAGTCAATTACAAAATGAAAGCAAATGCCTGAGATATTTTCAGCATGTTAATAGTGTCTCCTTTACTGCATCTTGTGCTGGGGTGTACTCTCCAAGCTGCCACTGCAAGAACTGAATTAGGCCAGGTGGGCTCAATCACCCAATTAAGCTGTGAATTGGGGATATTTAGGCTGTGTGGAGGGAGCTAATTAGAAGAAGGCTCAAGATTGAGGGAACATGCAGGGCTTTCATAAAGCCAGGAAGGCAGCAACAGTGTGGGGAGCAGCAGCGAGGAAGCCTGCAGGAAGGGAGAAGGAAGGGGGAGAAGATGCATGGTGGGTGAGAGCAGTAAAGTTGATATAGACACACACCTTGATTGCTTGTTGAGGGTCCTAGACTCGAACCCAGGGCAGAGGGCAGGCCTGGGTCCCTCTGCCATCTGCTGCAGAGTGGCACAGCCTGAGGCAGTGAATTGGAAGGCTGCCTGAGTCAATGCAGGAGTGACCCAGTTAGGGCAGTGGGTGTGAGGATTGCATGACACTGTTGGTGGCAAAAGGCTTTGAAAGACCCCCCTGAAGAGGGAAAAACAGTGAGCTGGGCAGAGGGCTGAGTCACGAAGCAGCATGCTGCAACTCTGAGTGGGAGGAGAGCTGCAACAAGGGAAGAGAAGAAAGGGGGTGCTGAACTAGGCAGAGCTAATTGCCAGAAGAAGGTGCCACCCAGTGGCTAGTGGAGCACACAATGTCATACCTGTTCTTGTTCAAAGCACAATTTGGAAACTGTATAGCCAAATTAAATGCTAGGCATTGGATCTCAGAGGGCAGGAGAACTGCAAACAACTGAAGTCCAAGGAAAACAGAGAAATTTCAATGGAGGAGTTTGCCAACTTTCTTAGTACTCATTCCCACCTATCCAGTTTTGTATGGGATACTGAAGAGGAGGAAAAGAGCCATTCCTCCTTTCAAAAGAAAGAGGCATATGGCACCTGAAGAACAAGGAAGGATAAATACAGATAAATCTAAATGAGGAAAATATTTTTCACACTAAAATTAAAACGTAACCCACTCCATGGTCTCTCAGTGTTCAGCAGGGGGAAATACTAAGCTATTTCTCTCTAATAATTATACTGAATGCTCATTTTAACCCTAACAAATTCATTGTCATTCCTGCATTAAAAGTTACTTCCACATGAGCTGGTTTCTTTGAGCTCTTCTGAAACACTTACCTGGAGCCTTGCTTCTGGAGAGAAGCTAGAGCTTGGAGGATATGATATAATGTGCCGCTGGAGGACTGCAAAGGAAAAAGTGGGGTTGTTACAAAGGTTCAGTGTAAAAAACAACTGAATATAAAAATAACTGATCAGATGGTATTGGTGTATGATGAGCTTCCAAGCTGGATCATAGATGCTGAGGTGGAAACACTGCAAAGTTCAAGTGCTCAGCCAGAGCTGGGGGGCACTATTCCCTCTGGTACTGATGGACTCTACAGAGAATGTTGTCCCGTCTTCTTCACTCAGAATTGCAAATTGGGGGCATTACTTGAATAGATTGGAACAACATGGACAGTCCTAGAGACAACTGATTCTCAGTCACTAACCCCACCAGTAGGGCTGTAGATTCATCACAGTTAACTCACACGATTAATTGAAGTTTTAATCGCACTGTTAAACAATAGAATACCAACTGAAATTTATTACATATTTTTGGATGTTTTCTACATTTTCAAATATATTGATTTCAGTTACAACACAGAACACCAAGTGTACAGTGCTCACTTTATATTTTTTTTTTTACAAATATTTGCACTGTAAAAATATTTTTAAGTTCACCATATATAAGAACTGTTAATGCAATATCGCTCATGAAAGTTGAACTTACAAATGTAGAATTATGTACCAAAAAACTGCATTAAAAATAAAAATGTAAAACTTTAGAACCTACAAATCCATTCAGTCCTACTTCTTGTTCAGGCAGTCACTCAGACAACAATGTCACCTGACAGTGAGAACAGGCATTTGCATGGCACGGTTGTAGCCGGTGTCACAAGATATTTACATGCCAGACGCACTCAAGATTCATATGTCCCGTCATCTTCAACCACCATGCCAGAGGATATGCGATCATGCTGATGATGGGTTCTGCTCAATAACGATCCAAAGCAGTGCAGACTCATGCATGTTCACTTTCATCATCTGAGGCAGATGCCACCAGCAGAAGATTGATTTTCTTTTTTTGGTGGTTCGGGTTCTGTAGTTTCCACATCAGAGTGTTGCTCTTTTAAGATTTCTGAAAGCATTCTCCACACGTCGTCTCTCTCAGATTTTGGAAGGCACTTCAGATTCTTAAACCTTGAGTCGAGTGGTGTAGCTATCTTGAGAAATCTCATATTGGTACCTTCTTTGTGTTTTGTCAAATCTGCAGTGAAAGTGTTCTTAAAACGAACAGTATATGCTGGGTCCTCACCGGAGACTGCTATAACATGAAATATATGGCAGAATGCGGGTAAAACAGAGCAGGAGACATACTATTCTCCCCCAAGGAGTTCAGTCCAAATTTAAGGCTTGAAAGTTTTACAGTTTTATTTTTGAATGCAGTTCTGTAACAAAAAAAAAAAATCTACATTTGTAAGCTGCACTTTCACGATAAAGAGATTGCATTACAGTTCTTGTATGAGGTGAATTGAAAATATGATTTCTTTTATCGTTTTTACAGTGCAAATATTTGTAATAAATAAAATAAATAAATGGCATTCCATTGTTTAACAGTATGATCCAATTAATTTTTTTAATCATGCAGTTAATCACGATTATTTTAATTGCTTGACCGCCCTAATTTTAAGGTTCTAGTCCTTTTCTTTAAAGCCTTAAATGAACTAGACCCTTAGAGCCTGCCTTGCACTACATTCACTACATCAGCTAGGGTTGACAGGGATGGTTGGACAGATAGCACCCAGGGTGTTTGCACAAGAATCAAGGATACAGCTTTCACTGTGGGAGGCCCACAAGCTTATAGAATGTATTACCCAAGGAGATTTACTTAACCTACCTCTAGTATATGAAGAATGGAGCTGGGATAGAGGAGAAGTAGACCTGAGACTGGTTCTCCAAGGTGGTATTTTAATATGTTCTGAAACAGTCTTTCATGGTAACCTTATTTAAAAAACACAGGATTGGCTGTCATGTGGGAATATAGTGTACAACTTCAGAAAACTAGCATTTCACCTCACCCTATGCTATAGTCATAATGTCAGAGGCCATCAAAAAATGCGGTGAGTGAGCTGACTCTTTAAATCTAAGAAGAAACATTAAAAATAGTCATTGGCTTGGGAGTCTATTCTCTTCCTATAGGCACAAGACTCCCTAGGTTTTTTGAAAATGGCTTTGCTCAAGTATCATATTCAGTAAAATTGGGGCCAGCTAATCAGATTGATTAATGGCTAATATAATTAATATAACATTTCAGCAATAGGCTTAATCTTAACATGGTTCACCTAAAACTGTTGTACTTGGTGTATTAGCTGAGGCATGTAGCAAAGAGTGCCCAGAATTTCCCCTAACAATTGTTGCATTGAATGCTTAGCTCTGTCTTTGTTGTTGTGGTTGTTTTTTTTAACTGTGCAGCACCCAAAGGCCATACAGGTTGGGAATGCTTTAGAAATAACTCTGTGGGAGTTTTACAAATCCACATGGATAAGAATCCTTGCCTCTGGCTGTTGCAGCTAAATGTGTAGCTGTTTGATAAAGGCACCAATAACTACTGCATCCTCATTCATCAAGGTATTCAATATACATATACTAATCATTTGGTTTAACAGAAACAGTCATAATTGAATGTAGGTCATAGAATCAGTCTCCTGCTCTGAAAATAAAGATCTCCCCGTTCCCTTCAGGGTTGCTTATTGATAGCTGTGCTCTCATTTGCTCCAGTATTTAGTACTAAGCAAGGACTCTTGACAAGTGATAACTTTTTATTGCATTAGTATCTAACCAAATGGTAGGTTCATCGGTACTCCCACCCTGTAAATAGACTACTGCTTTATTGCCAGTCCATTATCTGTAGGTTACTTACCCTTTGTATGAAACATTTGCTATAACTGTGTAGTGGCTACAGCTTTGGACGGATGCTTAACAAAAAAAACTGAAAGAAAGGGGGAAAAAAATAAAACGCTAGGTATGGAATTAGAAGTGAGCTGTAGCTCACAGAAGCTTCTGCTCAAGAGGATGATCAGGCTGACATCTAGGGGCTGTCCCTGACCATAGCAGCATAAATCTTCAACTGTTACACCACTGTGAATGCATCACAGTAACTGCTACTTTCCATATTTTATTTGGAGTTCATGCCAAGTCTGATCTCTTTGAGGACAAAGCCAGCTCCCTCTGGTGTGTAACTGAAAAATCACCACCTACTGTAGAGAAGAAATGATTTAATGAATCACCGAAACCAGTACCATGGTGTGATAGCAGAAGGAAATGTCAACTACTTTCACACACTTCTTCTCCAGTTGGGGTTATGAAGTAATTGGTGTGTTGAGGGTTTGTTTTTTTTTTAAACTGTTTGTATTTATCACTTGTCATACCAAAAAAAAAAAGAAGGGTATGTTGAAAGGCTGCTATCTTTCTTTAACATATACTGCAGCCATCCCTGCCCCCTCTGCATACATGATGCATTGGATTTAAATCCAAGCGGTGCTGCTTAATTCACAATACTTAGTTCCACTGTCTTCAAAATAAAGTGAGGTCACGGTGCTCATCTTTTCCTTGTTGGTGATGAAGCTGTGAAAACAATGGATTCAGGTCCTCTTCAGCCATGACGCTGGTGTGTGGCTGACAACAACAGACAGGGCCCTGAGGGCTGGGAGGGTGGGAAACAGGCAGCAGCACTTTAAAAGTGCGTCTTTTACCTGATATCACAGGTTTGCTCTAGGTGTTAGGGGATAGGTATGCAGACGAATTTATGATTTATAATGGCATAAATGAGAAATGTATTTGTACAGCAAGCTTTGTTCTACCAGCCTCTAATTACTTCAGCAATGAATAAACCTGGTCTTGGTGGTCATATAATTAATTCCTTTCAGGATCAGCAATATATCTGGACTTACCTTAAAGGCAGTTTAGCTTTATTATAGGAGCCAAAGAGACTGGTGTATTCTCCCATGCCAGGTCTGAAGTGGTCGTTATTTAAGTTGTCATTAAAGCTGTATTGGGAACTCTATCCTCACTTTTAAAAAAAACCAGGAGTCCTTGTGGCACCTTAAAGACTAACAAATTTATTAGAGCATAACCTTTTATGGGCTACAGCCCACTTCACTGGATGCATTGAATGGAACATATAGTAAGAAGATATATATATACACATACGGAGAAGGTGGAATTTGCCATACAAACAGTAAGGGTATGTCTACACTACGAAATTAGGTCAAATTTATAGAAGTTGTTTTTTTAGAAATCGTTTTTATATAGTCGATTGTGTGTGTCCCCACACAAAATGCTCTAAGTGCATTAACTCGGTGGAGTGCTTCCACAGTACCGAGGCTAGCGTCGACTTCCGGAGCGTTGCACTGTGGGTAGCTATCCCACAGTTTCTGCAGTCTTCGCCGCCCATTGGAATTCTGGGTTGAGATCCCAATGCCTGATGGGGCAAAAAACATTGTCGCGGGTGGTTCTGGGTACATGTCGTCAGGCCCTCCCTCTGTGAAAGCAACGGCAGACAATCGTTTTGCACCTTTTTTCCTGAGTCACCTGTGCAGACGCCATACCATGGCAAGCATGGAGCCCACTCAGCTCACTGTCACCGTACGTCTCCTGGGTGCTGGCAGATGTGGTACTGCATTGCTACACAGCAGCAGCAACCCATTGCCTTGTGGCAGCAGACGGAGCAATAGGCCTGATAACCATTGTCATCGTGTCCGAGGTGCTCCTGGCAGCCTTGGTAAGGTCGGTCAGGAGCGCCTGGGCAGACATGGGTGCAGGGACTAAATTAGGAGTGACTCGACCAGATCATCCTCTTTAGTCCTGCCGGCAGTCCTATTGTACCATCTTATGGCGAGCAGGCAGGAGATGAGGATGGCTAGTAATCCTATTGCACCATCTTCTGCCAGGCAGGCAGGACATGAGGATGGCTAGCAGTCCTACTGCACCGTCTGCTGCTAGCCAAAGATGTAAAAGACAGATGGAGTGTCAGTGTGGGAGGACAGCATGAGCTCAGAGAACATTTCATCGCAAGTGCGTTTTTTTCGCCTTCTAATCTTCACTAGCCTCTGGGAAGGAGAAGATTCTGTGATCATTGAAACACATGCAGCTGGTGGAGGAAAAAAAAGGGACAGTGATATTTAAAAAGACACATTTTATAGAACAATGGGTACACTCTTTCACGGTAAACCTTGCTGTTAACATTACATACATAGCACATGTGCTTTCGTTACAAGGTCGCATTTTGCCTACCCCCACCACGTGGCTAGCCCCTCCCCTCTCCCTGTGGCTAACAGCGGAGAACATTTCTGTTCAGCCACAGGCAAACAGCCCAGCAGGAAAGGGCACCTCTGATGTCCCCTTAAGAAAAGCACCCTATGTCAACCAGGTGACCATGAATGATATCACTCTTCTGAGGATAACACAGAGAGATAAAGAACGGATGTTGTTTGAACGCCAGCAAACATACACTGCAATGCTTTGTTCTACAATGATTCCCGAGTACGTGCTACTAGCCTGGAGTGGTAAAGTGTCCTACCATGGTGGACAGAATAAGGCTGCCCTCCCCAGAAACCTTTTGCAAAGGCATTGGGAGTACATCCAGGAGAGCTGCGAATGCCAGGGCAAATTAATCATTAAACACGCTTGCTTTTAAACCATGTATAGTATTTAAAAAGGTACACTCACCAGAGGTCCCTTCTCCGCCTGGTGGGTCCAGGGGGCAGCCCTGGGTGGGTTTGGGGGGTACTGGCTCCAGGTCCAGGATGAAAAACAGTTCCTGGCTGTCGGGAAAACCGGTTTCTCCGCTTGCTTGCTGTGAGCTATCTTCCTAGTCCCCAAAACCTGCTTCCGTGTTGCCTCCATCTCCACTGAAGGAGTCAAACAACACGGTTGGGGTAGTGGTGGCTGAACCCCCTAAAACTGCATGCAGCTCATCATAGAAGCAGCATGTTTGGGGCTCTGACCCGGAGCGGCCGTTTGCCTCTCTGGTTTTCTGGTAAGCTTGCCTCAGCTCCTTAAGTTTCACGCGGCACTGCTTCGTGTCCCTATTATGGCCTCTGTCCTTCATGCCCTGGGAGATTTTGACAAATGTTTTGGCATTTCGAAAACTGGAACAGACTTCTGATAGCACGGATTCCTCTCCCCATACAGCAATCAGATCCCGTACCTCCCATTTGGTCCATGCTGGGGCTCTTTTGCGATTCTGAGACTCCATCACGGTCACCTCTGCTGATGAGCTCTGCACTCACCTGCAGCTTGCCACGCTGGCCAAACAGGAAATGAAATTCAAAAGTTTGCGGGCCTTTTCCTGTCTACCTGGCCAGTGCATCTGAGTTCAGAGTGCTGTCCAGCGCAGTCACAACGGAGCACTCTGGGATAGCTCCCGGAGGCCAATACCATCTAAGTGCATCCACAGTACCCCAAATTTGACCCGGCAAGGCCAATTTCAGCGCTAATCCCCTTGTCGGGGGTGGAGTAAGGAAATCGATTTTAAGAGCCCTTTAAGTCGAAAAAAAGGACTTCGTCGTGTGGATGCGTGCAGGGTTAAATCAATTTAATGCTGCTAAATTCGACCTCAACTCCTAGTGTAGACCAGGGCTAAGAGGCTAATTAATTAAGATGAGCTATTATCAGCAGGAGAAAAAAAACTTTTGTAGTGGTAATCAGGTAGACAGTTGACAAGAAGGTGTGAGGATACTTAACATGTGGCCTCTTACAAATTGTATGGCAAATTCCACCTTCTCCGTATGTGTATATATCTATCTTCTTACTATATGTTCCATTCAATGCATCCGATGAAGTGGGCTGTAGCCCACGAAAGCTTATGCTCTAATAAATTTGTTTGTCTCTAAGGTGCCACAAGTACTCCTGTTTTTTTTTTTTGGGGGGGGGGGGGGGTTGCGCATACAGACAAACATGGCTGCTACTCTGAAACCTCACTTTTTAAATGAACTATATAGAACCCAGGAGAGCAGCTGTTTCTGCTGGGTAGCCCTGAAATTTCTGCTACTCCTCACCTACCAGAGTCTGCATCCCCAGGGCAAGTATCTTACAAGTTAAATAGTCAAAAGGCAGATTGATGAAAAGATATTATTGTACCTGTAACCTCTCGCCTGTCTGCTCTTTCTGATAGCTTGGCAACAAAAAATAACCTGTGCAGCAGGAACTTCTAGCCAGGAAAGAAAACCAGACATGTTTACCTAAAAGCTGTTATTCACAGGCACTGATCACTTTTAACTGTGTACTACTCAAGTATTTGAGCACTTCCTAAGCATTAATGAAGTTAACCTAACAACTACATTGTAAAGAAGGGAAAGGAAGGAAAGAAGTAACATGTCCAAGGTCACACTGCAAAGGTGGGGAAGAGGTGGGACCAGAAAGGAATCCAGACTCTTTAGGGGCTGATTCTCCACTGTTTTGCAATTTATTTGTATTACCATCCTACCTAGGAGCCCTCATGCTGTTATTTATCTCTGTGCAAGATGGGTGCAATCCACTGCTAGTCGGGCCTGGTAGCATTGTACATTGTCTTGCATAGGGGTAAATGACTGCACAAGGTCATAAAATGGAGAGAATCAGGCTCTTTCTTTCTCTCATTTGGCTAAATTACTCAGTTTCAGAAAGCTCTGTCTGTGGGAGCAAAATGGCATTGCAAAGAAAGAGACCTACCAATAGCTGGTGCATGAATTTATCAATCTATCATCTCTCTACAAAAAATCCTGGTCCCCACTCGGAGACCCAAAGCGGTGACTCCAGCCCCCACTAAGGCTCACAGGCACCATGGAGGAGTGAGTTAGAAATAAGCTGGGCGTTGTTTCTGTACCAGGCAGCAGGGAGTCAAGGGCCTGGCTGGGAATGGTGCCAGCCGACAGGCTCCAGCGAAGAGGGTGTGGGGGGACAGAGGAGAGAACCGTGGGCCTGAGGGTGTAAGGTGGTCTATGGGCCCCATGCAGCGATGGGGCTCTCTAGTGGGGAGGGGGGTGCAGGGACAGGCCACTGCCTCTGGGCGACAGCTGGCCTGCTTCCTCTGACAAAAACAGCAGAAGCTGGAGGACAGCCCCCCGGTCTCCTCTACCACCACCCACCCCTCCCCCCAGCCTCCTCCACCTCTCACCCCCTCCTCGCCCAAACTACCACCCGCCCCTCCTCCAACTACCCCCTCCCCCAGCTTCCTCTACCCACCCACCCACGCACTCCCCAATCTACTCCAGCCCCCAACTCTCACCCCCTCCCCTCCTCCAACTCCCCATCTCTCTCCCCCTCCCCCAGTCTCCACCCCCCACCACATTCTTCAATCCACTCTCACCCCCTCCCCCCAGCCACCACCCCCCCACACCTCGCCCGACCCCCCACACCCCATTCCTCAATCCCCTCATGCCCCCTCCCCCCAGCCTCCACCCCCCCACACCCACACATTGCCCGACCCCCCCACCCCATTCCTCAATCCCGTCTCACCCCCTCCCCCAGCCTCCACCCCCCCACACCCACACAATGCCCGACCACCCCACCCCATTCCTCAATCCCCCCTTGACCCCTCCCCCCAGCCTGCACCCCCCTACACCCACACACTGAGGAACGGGGTGGGAGGGGGTCGGGCAACGCGCGGGCGTGGGGGGGGTGGAGGCTGGGGGGAGGGGGCGAGAGGGGACTGAGGAACAGGGTGGGGGGGGCGGGCAACGTGCAGGTGTGGGGGGGCGGAGGCTGGGGGGAGGGGGCGAGAGGGGACTGAGGAACGGGGTGGGGGGGGTCGGGCAACGTGCAGGTGTGGGGGACGGAGGCTGGGGGGAGGGGGCGAGAGGGGCCTGAGGAACGGGGTGGGGGGGTCGGGCAACCTGCGGGCGTGGGGGGGGCTGAGGCTGAGGGAGGGGGCGAGGGGGGATTGAGGAACGGGGTGAGGGGGTCGAGCAACGTGTGGGGGTGGGGGGGTTGGAGGCTGGGGGAGGGGACGAGAGGGGATTGAGGAATGGGGTGGGGGGGTTGGAGGCTGGGGGAAGGGACGAGAGGGGATTGAGGAATGGGGTGGGGGGGTCAGGCAAAGTGTGGGTGTGGGGTGGCGGAGGCTGGGGGAGGAGGCGAGAGGGGATTGAGGAATGGGGTGGGGGGGGTCGGGCAATGTGTGGGCGTGGGTGGGGCGGAGGCTCGGGGAGGGTGTGAGAGGGGATTGAGGAATGGGAGGGTCAGGCAATGTGTGGGTGTGGGGGGCTGGAGGCGGGAGAGGGGGCGAGAGGGGATTGAGGAATGGGGGGGTTGGAGGCAGGGGAAGGGGCAATGTGTGGGTGTGGGGGTTGGGGGAGGGGGCGAGGGGGGATTGAGGAATGGGGTGGGGGGGTTCAGGCAATGTGTGGGGGTGGGGGGGTTGGAGGCGGGGGAGGGGGCGAGAGGGGATTGAGGAATGGGGGGGTCGGGCAGTGTGTGGGTGTGGGGGTTGGGGGAGGGGGCGAGGGGGGATTGAGGAATGGGGTGGGGGGGTTCAGGCAATGTGTGGGGGTGGGGGGGTTGGAGGCGGGGGAGAGGGCGAGAGGGGATTGAGGAATGGGGGGGTCGGGCAATGTGGGGGTTGGGGGAGGGGGCGAGGGGGGATTGAGGAATGGGGTGGGGGGGTTCAGGCAATGTGTGGGGGTGGGGGGGGTTGGAGGCGGGGGAGAGGGGCGAGAGGGGATTGAGGAATGGGGCGGGGGGCGTCGGGCAATCCCCTCTCGCCCCCTCCCGCGCGGACCTTGAGCTGCAGCCGCCGCTTCTCCTCCAGGGCGCCGAGCAGGTTGCTGCGCGGGATCAGGGCGGGCACCAGGGACTCGGCCCGGACCGACCCCTTCGTCCGCGACGGGTGGGCGCCCGACATGGCGGCCCCGAGCGCCCCAGAGAGCGGCCCGGCGGGGGGGGGGAGGGGCGGCCGGCCCGGTGCCGTGACCCGCGGCGGGCGGGGCGCGCGCTCATGCCCGGGGGAGGCGGGGGGGGGGCTGAGCCCTCACGCGGGCGGGAACTCAGCGCCCCCGGCCGCAGCTGCCGGCTCTGACCAGCCCCCCCGCAAACCCCAACGGCCGCTGCCGGCTCTGACCAGCCCCCGCCCCCTCCCCCGCAAACCCCAACGGCCGCTGCCGGCTCTGACCAGCCCCCCCGCAAACCCCAACAGCCGCTGCCGGCTCTGACCACCCCCCCTCCCCCGCAAACCCCAACAGCCGCTGCCGGCTCTGACCAGCCCCCCCGCAAACCCCAACAGCCGCTGCCGGCTCTGACCAGCCCCCCCCCCCCTCCCCCCGCAAACCCCAACGGCCGCTGCCGGCTCTGACCAGCCCCCCCCCCTCCCCCCGCAAACCCCAACGGCCGCTGCTGGCTCTGACCAGCGCCCCCCCTCCCCCCGCAAACCGGGCGCCTGAGACACGGGGGAATGGCCGGGCCTTTGGACTCCGGCAGTTTGCGAGGCTGAAGTTATTCTTTACTGCGCCTGTGAGCCCCTCGCTGAGGTTTTATCCCATTGCCTCCCCCGGGCACAGGAGCAAACGAACCCGCCCTTCGCTCCGACTCGCTGCGGGGCGGCCGAGGAAACAGCCGGCGGGAAACTAGGTTGGAATTCCGCAATCTGTGGATGCAGTTTCCCACTGGCCGACTTACTCCATGCAGAGTAATAAATAAACATGTTTTTATTAACACGGGCAAGGGATTTTTAAAAGGACAATACATTAAGTTGCTCATGAAATACTCTGGTTGTAATAATACCTAAATTTATTTTAAAAAAAATTAAAGGGACATTGTCAAAATCTCTTATACACATATGATCCTCTCTCTCTCTCTCTCTGTCTGATGAAGTGAGCTGTAGCTCACAAAAGCTTATGCTCAAATAAATTGGTTAGTCTCTAAAGTGCCACAAGTCCTCCTTTTTACCAACACCTGACACTATTGTCTGAGAGGATTTAAGAAGCCTACTATATTGTTCAACACTGATGCTGTTTTACTTTTTGAGCCATACACTCACACTTGACAGTGAAATTATGCTGTCTTGTATTTTTTTAGTCAGTGTCATTTTCTAGTCCACATAGGCTACCTCAGCATTGTGTTTGGATTTACAGCCCTGCAGAAGATTTAACTTCCCACACTAAGAAACTCACTGACTTTTTAAAAATGTATGCAAAGAATTAAAAAAAAAAATCTATTAATTTTAGTGCCAACTGTATTACAGAAATGCCAACGGAACCTAATGAGCTGTACAACATAGGCACGCACGCATTTATCCACCTTACATGTACATACATTTTGGTGTAATGTTTTGTTTTCCTTAATCTCTATATGCCAATACTGTCCCCATCACTACAGTATCTAAGTATCTTGCAAACATAAATATTGATCCTCACGACACTGCTTGGAGGTGGGGAAGGATTATTATCACCCATTCTTAAAGATGGGGGAGTTAAGGCACAGAGAAATTAAGTGCTTTACGCAGGTCAGGCAGGTCTCCTGAGTCCCTCGTGCTTTAAGTGCAAAACTATCAAGATGTGAAACATAACCAAACAAATCCCTTCTGCCTTCCAAACCTCCCCCAACCTCTTACACACATATAGCCTATCACTGTCTGGGGCCTGATATCATTGGTGCTGAGGCAGAAGATAAGGAACCTCAGCAACTCTCAGGAGCAAGCCCTTCATTAAGTGTAACTAAAATAGTTAAGTTTTTTTCCTATGAAATGTAAGAATGGATTACAAATCACACTAAACCATCATTAATTATATTATTATTATTTATACCCATCTTAATTCGGGGGCCTAAAATTAGTTGACGGTGTCCCTTGAATCGTCTGGCAAGCTGCTATGCAAAGTAGCCCCAGAGAAAGATGCCAGCACATATGCATAGTATCAAGTTGATGTTCAGAATGTGTTTCACCAAAGGCTGCTCATCCAGTGAAGCCAAAGCGCATTCAGGGCTGGTAGGCACTGTGTTCTCAGGAGGATGTTCTTGTTTGCTCTCCATCCCACAGAGCCACAAGAAGACTCTCATCAGTTTAGACCCTTTTTGAGTACCAGTCACACCTACAATGACAGTAATTAGTGAGGTAAAAACTCTGTCCATGGAACAAACTCTAGTAACACACTAGTGTTACAATATTGTACAAATCATTTTGACATTACTACACAGAAAACATATCAGAACTCTTCAAAGTGACACATTCGCTCCACCAAGTTCTAGGTAGCCATTACAGTAATTTCTATTTGTCACTTCAGTGTCATTCTTCTCTAAAGATCTGAATTCAAATCCTGCCATTCACAACAGTTTAAGGAAAGGTCTCAGTTAGCCAAGTCTAAAAACATGGCTGTGCTCATCATCTTCCATTTGTTTCTGTATGTTTGAACCCACTTTGGGCCAGGGCTAGTGAATGCAAGTTCCCCAAACTTAGGGTGACCAGACGTCCCGATAAAATTGGGACTGTCCCGATTTTTAGTTCTTTGTCCCGCGTCCCGACCGATGCGAGGTCAGGACACCATTTGTCCCGATATTGCGGCTTTGGCCACTCTGGACGCTTTTTCTTTTTTTGTTTTTTTTGCTTCCCCCATGTGTCCCAATATTTTGTCTGTTTCATCTGGTCACCCTATCCAAACTCTACTGAAGATTAGGGCGTGCATAACCCAACAACAAGCAGGTAACAGTGGTGCAGGGAGGGAGTGAGAATGCCAGTCACAAAAGGCTAAAGTCCCAGCAGCTGGGAATCAGCACTCTAGTGCATTAACTCATTTCACCACTTCATACTAATTTCATTGCATATAAAGGAATACGCATCGGCCAAGGCTGCAAAGCCACCTAAGTGATCGTGCAAGTTTTACAAAAACCTGACAATCATCTCTGGGTGTATGAGAAGTGCAGGATCAGGATCTATACAAGTATGTATCTAACACTGGTACATCAATCTGCTTAAAAAAAAGTTTGCAAACTCTCCTTTGCAACCTGCCAAGAGCTCAGCTCAGGGTTCTGTGTTTTCCCTGCCATTAGAGCTGGTCAGAAAATACCAGTGAAAACAGAAATGGAATTTTGTGAAAACTTCAGCAATTTTTTTCCATTTTCCATCCAACTCTCCTTGCAGCAGATACTAACAGCATTATTCCCTAGTGCAGAAATAATGGGTTCCCTGCTCCATTGCAAGGATATGTGATACCATTAAAAGATACAGAAGAAACATATCCCTGATCTTTAGTCTGTAGATAAAAAGTCTTTCAGCACCTTGAAGATACAGAAATCTGAAAGCAGCAGGAAGATTCATTTAACATTTCCTACCTCTATAACCTTTACAAAATGCATAGGACTGATTTTAATTGAAACACATGCTGTATATAGTAACAGGGCACTTACTTGTATGGTCATTGGAAATATTTTCAGGAACAATGCTAATATCAAGCTGGGCAGGTGGACCCTCAGACTTACATATGCCACTTCCAGAATCAGGAGAAGTACTGACTGCTGGGTGTTTCCTGGCTGGTCGATCCCAGCGTGTGAACCAGGTGAGATGACTGATCTGGCAGCATGAAGAGCATTGTTAAAGAGAACTGCTCCTATGTTTGTTTAAAGGGAACACCTCAGCCATAAGACAGCTTTGAGGGGTTCTTACATTTTCTAAGCACTTGGGGCCAAATTCTGGTCCCCTGCCTGGGCAGCCCTACTGGAGCTGGGGAACATCCAGCGCTGATTAGGTACTATGGAAATAGATACGAGGAGGCCAAATGAAGCAAGAAACAGCTGTTTGGCGGCGGCAAGCGCTGGGAGGTAGGCGGAGGAGCGGGGACGCGGCATGCTCAGAGGAGAAGGTGAGGTGGGGCAGGGGGGTGGGGAGGGGAGCTTGGCTGCCAGTGGGTGCAGAGCACCCACTAATTTTTCCCAGCCCCGGAGCACCCATGGAGTCAGCGCCTATGAGACAGACCCATGATCTGATACAGTATTACAAGTGTTTCCATGTGTACAGGAGGAATGAGAACGTCCATCCCCATGGGTGCATAATGGGGGCCTTATTGTATGTCCATTAAAAAACAGTGAAAGAAACCTGTTGGGGAAGACTCACCATCTCTTCCGAGGGAGGTTCTGTGCACAGGCTCACGACCACCACAGTGACAGTCGTGATGACACTGAGGATCATTGAGAAGTACAGGAAGTGCACGTATCTCACCACGGCTGGCCGGTGGTCTGGCTCCCCGCACTGGGGCTGCGGGTAGATAAAGTCCAGCACCAACCGGATGAAGCCCAGCAGCATGCCAGTCAGCAGGCCCCAGAACGCACCCTAGGAAATGAAGATCATTCCTTGATGGATACGTCTACGTCATATCTGGCAACGAAGCCCATGCTGGCTCCCGGGCTGAGTGCTGGCAGGAGTGAGATATGCTACAGTCACAACTGTGACATTCTGATCAGCACATTCTGGGGGAGGAGGGGAGGTTTACTAGGCCATTGGGAGGGTTTCTGAGATCCCCTCCATTTTCTCCTCCTTTGCTGTTCTCCCTTATACACACAGCCCCCCACGTTCTATTGACCTGCTCCTCCAGTGGAGGAGAGCCGCTCTCTAGGCCTGCTGGTGCTGTTCAATAGCCACCAGCTCCCACCTTTACAGCACTACCCACCCCAACGGTGGCCCTAGTCATGGGCTGCTTTAACTGTGGCTGTTGCTTCACAGAAGTCCTACCAGCAAAGGCTGCCCTGAGGAAGCTCTAGAGCCTGCATACAACCCTTTCCCAGCCAGCGCCGCCCTCCTTTGGGGTTGGCCTGGCCAGCTCCAGTTTCCCCAGAGGAGTAGAGGTTGTGGGCATCTTGTGTCATTGCAATCCTTCCCTTCCCCTCCCCCCTCCACCCCGACTTACTTTCCATCCCCATGGACTACAAGTCCTGGGTTACAGCAGTGCAAGGCCACGACTTACAAATCTCTGCTCCTAGGTTTGTGAAAGGCACCTGGCAACCTTTGCCTTCTCTGCTAGAGCAGCTGAGGGAGCTGCCTGAGAGCAGTGGGGAAGTGCTCCCTGCTGCCCGGGCTGCGTGGCCTCAACAGGATGCTCCAAGCGTGAGTGCAGTCACTCCACCGAGCGCCCACAAGGGAGAGGCAGAGCAGCGACACAGTGCAGCTGTTCTAGCTGCCTGGCTATTTGTTTGTGTAGACAGCGGAAGGACAGGCTCACACCCAGCACACAGAGCACGGTGTGTCAGACCCTGCCCAAGTGTTACCTTTTCATTCGTTCTCTTCCAGAAACAGCCCAGGATGAAAACCATGGCCACCGGGGGCTGTAGGTAGGAGCTGATTGTCTGGATGTAAATGAATAGCTGCCCCCCTTGGCTGGCCTGCACCAGTGGGATCCACAGAATGGACACCACCACGAGCAGAAGCACAAACACCCTGCTCAAGAAAAAGACAGTGTTATTGCTGGTCTTTGCCCCTTCCTCTGCATGAGGGTCTCCCCTGAGAGCTCCCCTCCCAGGAGGGCCTTCCTCCTCTCTCTCAAATCTGCCCAACGGTGCTCCATCTGGACTTTGTTCATCTGTATTGTGTCCCCTTGCCCGTCTTCCATCAGAGTCCAGCCTTACACAAACACCCAAATCTAGATGCTGTTGCCCTCATGTGCCTTTCTGCCACCTCAGCCTCCTAAATCCTGGTTCTGCTGCTATAACTTACATCCCTTCACTGGGCCAGATTCATTCTCACGAGCAACCAGGAAAAGAAAATATAACATTGGCAACAGAACAAAAAAAATACCATGGACTGGAAGGGCCAAATTCTGCTCTCAGTTATTGCAAGGTAGGTCTGGAGCAATGGGCTCTGACGATGAAGGAGTTGCTCTCAGTTTGCACCAGAGAGCAGAGAGTGGTGTGAAACATCTCCAGGACAGGCTCTGTGATTTAACACGCCATGCCCTAGAGTTCCATACCTGCCAACAAGCATAAGTTCCCACTCAGAAGAACGGGGCCGGAAGTGCCGCCAGAGATCCATGGTAAATATGGTGCTGGAGCTGTTAAAGATGGAAGTCAGGGAGGACATAAGTGCTGAAATCATCACCGACATCATGAGGCCCCTGAGCCCTGAAAACAAAGGGAGAGGCACGTTCACTCTAGTAACAAGGTACAGACCTTGTGCGGAAAGCGCTAAGGGTCCAACTTCACCCCCCATCAGCCAAACCTCTCAGACTAACGGCTGCATCTCCCTTCTGAACTCACCCCTTCCTCTGTGCTGAGGGACTGCCGCCTACAGTGCCCTCCCAAGAGTCTGGACAGCAGGTGACCTCACAGGCCATATGAACTTGTCAGTCTTTCCTTTTGGACCACTATAGCTCTGTCTGCATGGGCAGAGTCTTTACTCTCCTCTGGTAGCCAGCTGGCTGAGAGAGGCTGCTGAGATGCAAGGAGGAGACCTCATCTATCTGCTTACTCCTGTGTTATAGTGATTGTGCTCCCCTTAGGGTTACATGTAACTCAGTACACTTGGACACTACAATGTCCTCATCCTTTAGGGAACTAGTCGTGCCCAGGTGATAGAAGTAGACCTCCTGAATGCTGGATGCCTTGCTCCCCAGCAGAGGCCTCTCACAGCAGCTGTGCACCCTGTTGCATGTTATTCCTTTTTCGTCACTATACCATCAGGCCCAATATCAACCCCAATATCATGACTGTGGTGTATTCTCCTCCCCAGACATTTCCTACAGCCTGGGTTTTGGCTGGTGTAGGCCCTGTCCCGGTTAGTTAATTGCTGTGAAGTTCCTCACCAAGGGGCAGCAGTTCTATGACCAGTTTGGGGTAAGCAATATCGGAACAGCCAGATGGGTTGCCACAGATTTTCTGACAGATTTCTGGGTCTGCACAGGCCACCAGATCTACAATAAACATGGGGGGAAAGTAATCCAATAGTTACAAGAAACAAATACGCCCAGACGGTAACCACGGAGTGAAACCCATCCAGCAGATAATGAAGCATATACACACATTCATGAGGGTAGCTCTCAGCTTTCCCCTTTCTTATCTTTATTTTCTGTGTAAAAGATCCCACCAACTGAAACAGGTTTAATCAAAAGATTTGCCTTAACAGCTCATTTGTCTTGTGTGCCTGACTCTCTTCTCTGAACGTTGTCCTTTTTTAAAACTAATGCTGTTCATCATGAGAAAACAGTGACTCCCTCCAGACATGTGCTAGACATGCATGCTCGCTCTCTCACTCTCTCTCTCTCAGAACATTCAGGGAGCAGACTCTAGGATTTTTTCTTTTCTGAGTGCCACAAACATGGGGTCCAGAAGGAACATCATTGGGGCAGCTCTTAAAGCTGGGTTGCTACCAGAAGCACCTGGGACTTGTGTTCAGGATGAAGGAGTGTGGTCCCTAGGGAGCAAGGTAGATTAATAGAGTGTTATCTGAAAAAAAATCTATTATGAACTGCAAGTTCATGCTCCTGGCAATTGAGCTGCTACAACCTTTTAGCTTATTCTGGCGGGTCTGTCACTTATGCACTATATAGAAATCACAATCTGTAGTGACAGACACCAGGAATATTTATCTCCTTCAACTCTTACCTGGGAAGAGAACCCGGCTGATCATGCCTGGCATCACCATCATAAAGAGAGGCAAAATTTTCAGATAGGAGGCCAACAACGAACCTCCTTTGGCATGACAAAGGTTTTTAGCTGCAAGGGACCTTTGAACAATGACCTGTAAATGAGGAAGACAGTTTGATCCAGTGCTTTGCAGAGAGAGTAAAGAGATGCAAGATGATGTGATGTACGTTTCTATTTATAATTGGACGTGCTGGTTCCGAAAGCACCATACTGGATCTCTAGGGCCAGACTCTGTTCTGGATTGCATTGATTTAACTGAGAGGGAACTCAGACCATTATCATGATGAAGGATCTGATCCTGCAAAGTGCTGAGTGTTCTTAACTCCCAGTGGCCGCTCCAAACCTTGTAGGATCATGCCATGAATTACCTAACTCACCTGTAGTGCTTTAACTAGCGCGTCTTGCCTTCATGCAAGGGAAATCTCACTGTGTTCACTTCCAAGCTACGGAAATCACTGTCATTATTTTTCTCCATAGTTTGTTCTTTTTTGGACCCTGTGTATCTTATATGCCTTGACATGGCTTGTCAGGTCAACAGGACTACTGACTCACAAACCAGGGCACAGGGGTAAACTTCCTGACATCCCCTAAATTGACCCTCACTCCGTAAAAAGAGTTTGATAAACAAATACCTCAGAAATATCTGATACGAATTTTGTTACGATTCTGCTCTTCTTGGCACTGCTGTTTACAATTGGAGAGACAGCAACTGGAGCCCTGCAGAGCCTGAAGGGGGTGGGTTCACACAGAATTCAGACATGCCCACTTTATAGTTTGGGGTTTACATGCCCCTCATGTTGCATATCTGAGTTCAAATGAGCTCCAAAACTTGAATTTAACTTAGCTATCGGTGTCAAGTTTTGTCTAGTTTGAGGTTGAAATCATCAGATTTCACACAGTTTCCACAGAAACAGTAAACCAGCCCAGGATCTGGCCTGAGTCTGGGTTTTGTAATGAAACTTGGCCTTAGATGCTTGCAATGAAAGTTCTGCATAGTTCTACAGCCAGCCAGGTGGCATGTCTCAAAACCGAACCTGAGGGTTAATCTTGTGAAGGAAACATTGGTCTACCTGATCTGTACACCAGTACCACAGAGATGGGATGGTCATTCCAATCAGAACTCCTGGCCAGGGAAGGTCAGAGGTGACAGGGTCTCGGAAAATGTGGAAGGCATCTTCTCTTGGTAAGCCACAGCTACTGTTTCCTTTGTGGCTACTAGCAATGGCTTTAAAGTATTTGGCCTGCAAACTTCCAAGCCCACCAATTTTAACAAAGCCTAAAATGGGAATAGGAAGCAGTTACCACATTGATCAGGTTCATGCTATTATTTTCACTCTTGGCAGTTTGCTCTGTATGATCCCAGTTCAGTGTCCACTTAAGTCAATGGAAAGACTCTGATAGACTTCACTGGGAGTTGGATCAGAACCTACAATGACAAACCCTGGTTTAATACCATACATTATTTGGCTACAGGAGGTAGTTGTTTGCTTTGATATGAATCTCAGACCACAGGGTGTTTTCTGTTTATTTTGGGTGGTTTAATATCTTTCATGGAACACCTCTACACTTTTCACCCTATAAAGAACTATCACAAGATTATTTGTATAGAAAATATTCTAACATGACTGTCTATTTCACAAGATGCACTGAATAAATGTTAAATGGCTTGTTCCAGTGATGCATATTTGCAGTGATTTGGTATAGGAACAAATGTATTTTTAATAGTAAAATCCTGGAGAAGTACTCACTGAACCCCATGAGAATTAATCCCCCAGCCAGCATGATGACAGTCTGCAGAGTGTCTGTGTAAATCACAGCTGCCAGGCCACCTAAAGAAAAAAAAAATCAGAAGGACAAATTGTCGGGAACTGGGTTTGTTTTGTGTAATAACATCTCCTGCTTTGCAAAAGTCTGTTGGCCAGTAGCATAGCCAGAATGCTTTGCCTGACACAATGGGATGTTTTGTGGGTTGTTTTGACTACTTTGTGGGATGGTTTGGCCAACTCCCATTGCTGATACTTTGGCTGAAATGTTGCATGTTTTGAACCACAGTGAGTCAGTGTGAATCCCAAACTCCATAGCAGAAATCTCTACAGGAGATGCATTGAAAACCACAAGAAGGAAGGACCAGATTGAAACAGAAGCTGCTTCAAAAAGACAACATAACAACAACCAAAAGGAAGTAGGTGTATGGCCCACATTGCTGGGGGTGAGTGCTGCAAGAAGAGAAACTTCCATTCGTTTTGGACACACATTACACTCCCTTTATGGCACCATTTCCATCCAAGTTGTGAAGATATTTCTCACATCACCCTGTGTAGTGCTGTGTGTGGCTCTCACTTACACACTCATAAAGCCAAAAGGAAGAAAAGTCCTGAGCAAAAACCTTCGGTGTGGCTCCACTTTGAGCCAGAGAGTGCTGTGCACAGATCTGGACTGACTTTAAGCAGGCACTTTACGCTAGCCTTGTAAAATTACACTCACCCGCTCTCACCTGGAGAGTAATATTTTTGACAAGTGCGTTACTGTAATTAGTGTTTTCATTATAAACAGTCATCTTGGTAAAGGGCAGACAGACAGATTTAGTGCCTCGGGCTAATAAGGAGGAAGTACTTTATAGAACGGTACCTTGTGGAAACTGCTGAATACTTATTACACGGGAAGATGGCTCTCTCAGCCCAATAGCGAAGATGTATGACATTGCATTCCTATGACCTGGAACACAGAAACGTACCTGCAACAGTGTAAACAGCAGTGATTGCCAGAAGACCAATGACAGCAACATAGAGGTCCCAGCGTAAGGCTTGCTGAATGAACAGGGCCCCAGCATACATATCAACCTAATGGAAAAAGATATTTAGAAGGGTTATAATGGTGACAGCTCAGTGTGTAATGCAGACAGCTGAGTGGATGCACAGTGTATGCTAAGCCAACCAAACCTTGTGCTTCTCAAGGACCAACCTGTTTGTTAACTTTTCATGGCTCCCTGTTTTCTATCAGTCTTAGGGATAGCTGCTCCAACTGGCACATAAACCCTAACCTAGCCTCACCTCCTTCTCCACACTCCTCACTAACAGTCAAGCTCAATTTAGTTTTGAGATACAGTTTAATGTGGAAAATGCTTGTTTTGCGGGGGGGGGGGGGCAGGGAGTTTTCCACTGAGAGAGAGCTGAGTTCAAAGAAGAAATTACTTTTAGTGGAGCGGGGGTTGCTTCTCCACTCCTCAGGAGTAGTGGGCACAGGGTGAGCACCAAGGAGTGAGGGGACAATGAGGGTCAGAAACTGGAGCTGCCATATGTGCTGGAGCCCTGTGCATGGGGAGTTCTGAGGGCAGTAGCCAGCCAGAGCTCCAGGGGTTGGCATAATGCAAATTCCTTTTCTCTGACTAGCATAGGATGAACCTCAGCAGGGATTTCCACTATGTGCTGTTATAGAGTTGTGGGTTAGGGACTGTGCAGCCTCCTTGTGTCCCGGTGGCCTGAGGTGATTGCTCTGCAGAAGAGTTAGGTATAAATGCAACCTGCAGACCATGAAAGCATGTATATGTGCAAAGCCCTGATGACTTTGGCCAGCTGTAAATAAATGGGCCTGTCCCATTATCCAGCAACTGGGGATTGGAATGATCCAATTTCTCTCTCAGAAAATTTGTCATCAGAGATTTGAAAAAAATAGTTGATTGTTTCCATAAAAAAAACCCTACTAAGGACCAGCCACCTGACCCCAATCTGACACCACAGGCATCTTCAGTTTCAAGGAGGAGGGAGAGGGGTGAGAGGCCAGTCTACCCTTCCCACTGCTGCCTGTAAAAGGAATAACACCCAGCTAGGAGTTTTTCTTCTTATTTTGTCAATTCAAGCACTATATGGTGGTTAATTAACAGCTGGCAAGGCCCTGCACAAAGGGTGACTACATCACTCATTTAAAGCATTAGAGCAAACAGGAGAAATAAATGCTAAACTAGGCAGCCAGGAAGCTCGCAGGAGGGTGCATCCCACTCCCATATGCCCCTATATCCTGCGGCTGTCAGAAGAAATGTACAGAGAGGACAACCCAAATTAACTGAGCAGATGCCGAAAATCTAACAGCAGACAAGACTTCAATGAAAACGACTCCTTCCCCTTGACTGGACTGGTGTGCTTTGATACATTACCAAGCTCTCCCTCCGACAGCAGCAAACATTCAAACCATTCATAGCAAAGCTTATGGATCCTGGGGTTTGGCACCTAATGTCTTGAAAGAATTGAAATCCATCCCTTTTCTCCACTCTTCCAAGACATTTTCATAATATCACTATCACTAGAGCAGCAAGGGGACCAGGACTCACTTGCACTTATGAATCCCATAAATTAATACAGACATACTCTTTCAAACTGAATTCTAGTCAGTCCTCTTTCCTTCTTCTTACTTACTGATATTTTGGTGAATATATAGATAAACAAATAGAGAATTGCCAGGAATATCTGTATTCTTTTGCCACCAAAGCGTTTCTGTAAGTACTCAGGCATGGTTGTAACCTGCAGGGAAGGAGATTGTATCAGAGGAGGTAGAATACAGTAACTTCCTCTAAGTAACATATAGAGACATTGGTACAGACCTGGTGTGGTTGGCAAACCCTGGCCAGTTGCTGTGTCTTGGCATATCTGCTGGGAAATGTCTGTCCCTCTCACACTCTTACACAATGAATGGTCACCAATATTTTGCCTCTAGGGTCTGGCACATGGTCCAGTGAGGCTACTTGATAAAGGAGCCTTCACACCCTTTAGAGACGGCAAAAACAGCCTCCGCTTTGTTCCCTACTTTATCTGGGAATTATGCGCCCCATGTGGTTCCCCTGGCCTAACCCTACCTAGCAGTTCTCAAGGCATCACCTGTCCCCCTGACTTGGTAAAGCCAGACTTGCCCACAGTCGCTTGGCAGTGTCTCTGGACTGTCAGGTGTCATATCACCGCAACCTCTCTCCTCATCTTTGTGTCAGGGAAGCACCATTTCCACCTGAACTCCAGCCTCTGTCCCTGAAGTCTCATTTCCGAGGAGGCGGCAGCTTTGGAACTAACGTTTGCTCTTGGCAGTGGGACATGGCATTGCTCCCTTGGGCTCAACATGAGTGGGTCCTCCTGTCCCCTCTTTGATCCACTTTCTAAACTATGTTTTTTAAACCATGATATCTCCTGATTTCCTTTCCAAGGTAAATCTTTTGTGGGCTCTTCTCCTCTCAGTTAGTATACCAAGAGAAGAACACTCCTGCATTTGAGTCCTGGAACGCTGCTGCTTCAGGAACTTTACCCAGAGCCCAGGCCTTTTTAGTAGGTTCAGCATGTAAAAACCCATACATTTAAAAGGATGTTAAAAAAGCAAGTCACTGATACGCATAGTGTGGCCCATTGACTTACCCCAGCTGCTATGTAAATAGGAAGAAATAGCCAGGCCAGCACCAAAACACAAAACATTCCCTAGGGAGGCAAAGGAAACACAGGTCAGAGATACTGATAAATGCTGTCGTCAGCTGGCTAATGCCCACGCATGCCTCTGTGTGTGTGTGTACATACAACTGTCCAGCTGTGTCTCAAACGCCCTATATAGCTAACAGCAATTCTCTAGCTCATGTAGTAGGTCACGGGGTTTTGAATCTAAGGGATCTGAATTCTATGCCTGCTCTTCCTGTGAGGTTTCAAGGAGCTGCTGTAGGCAGCATAGTGACAGTCACAAAGACCTACACGGGCACAGGGTTGCTACAAGGATGTTATGTTGCCCAAAATCAGTGCACCTGCAGGAACTGCAAGGCCAAGCAGAGTGGAGCAGATTGCGGGCCCTGACTCTGATACGTTAGATCAACCTGAACAATCCTCGTTCATTATAATAATACATATAAATACAATTAATTAATATAATTAATTAATATGGAAACAGCTTCTGCCTCTTACATAGCTGCCGATGGAGCCATGTGGGTGCAATATGGTAAAAGCTAGAAAGGACCAAGCCAACTTCAATGATATCGAGAGCAGCTCCTGCAGTGCAATACTTACGTTCCACTCATACGCTGTAGCAGCAATTCCTGACGCTGCCCCTGATCCAGCCAGGCCTATGAAATGCCCACTCCCAACATTACTAGCAAACAGGGACGCACCCACCTGCAGAGATAAAGAGGAAGCTAGTTCTGTGTGTGGCATAAGACTTGGTTCTCAGACCCTGGGAGGAGCTCCTAGTCCAGCGGGGGTGGGCGGGGGGTTCTCAGAAGTGAGCCATATATAAATAAATGGAGTGGCCAGTGTCTCCCACTGCACTTAGCTCTCCATTGGATCCATTCCATGTAGACCTTGCAGAGCCCCAGTTCCCACAAGGCCAGACTGCAGTTTCTTCACAATCCGTGGGAACTGAAATCCCCTCCCTCCTAGCCCCTGCTGCCTTTTCTCTTCGCCCCATTCGCTCACTGACACCGGTACTGCTGTCAGACCTCATTCCTTCCCTCCTGCTCTGTCACTCATCTGTGAGGTTGCACGGAAGCAGCCCGCTTCCTAGCCGCAGCGTCATGGTCCCTCCACTGGGGAGCCTCAAAGACAAGCAAAGGGGCATGGGATGAAACAAAGAGAAACGCCAACTGATCAGTTAGCTGGTTATGGCTTTATTTACTTCATTATGATCAGCCCATCCCAAATCAAACCTCTACCCCTCACAGACCAGCTAAATGCCCCTTCCTCCCCATAGACCCAACCACCCATGCTCTGGAAGCCCCAACCCAACGTTTGAGGAAATAAATGAGTCTTGCAAGTCAGCAAACAGTAACTATCTTGGTGCAGGGGGTGGGGCTATGACAGGCATATTATTGGATGGAAAGTGCCCCCTCCCCATAGGCTTTGGAAATGCAGGAAAAGCTGGTCACAGGCTCTCCTGTTCTGACCATAGAGAGACATGCCAGTGGGACAAAAAGCACTGTTCAGTCTCACTGCGACATAGTGGAACAGGCAATTTGATGGAGACACTTACAGGCCACCAAACCATCTTTCCTCCAGCCAGGAAATAGCCCTTCACTGTGCTTCGCTTTGTCTTCCACATGGACTAGGAAAGCAGAAAAACAGGACAAAAGCTTTAGAACACTCCAAGTGCTGCTCAGAACGTTACAGAGCAGAGCAGGTTCCCCAGAGGGACACTCTGTACTGTCATCACCACTGGACGTGGGTGAGTTTGTTATGGCATAAGAACCCTCAGTTGCTGCAGCTACAGGATCCTGCGTGGCAAAGATCTGAAATGAGGGACACCACCATGAACAATAGTTGTTGAGGGAGGAAGAGAACTGCCACCGTGGAGAGGTTTACGTCTGTATCGCATGCAAAGCTTTTCACAATCTCAGCTTCCTGGTTCAGTGTTTTCTGCAATAAACGTCAAGATCACTCCAGAGGCACAAGGAACGCATGCAGATTTGGGTCACTGATTAGGGACATCACTTGTTTCAGATGTACCTGAGAGGGATACTCAGGGTTAGACTTAGAACTCTGGACTCTCCCTTTTCATAGTCTTCACACGACACTATAGTATATCACCCTACATGAGTTATGCCCCGGTATCTGGAGAGAACAGCAATTCCTGTCCAATCTCATGGCAGCTGGGTTGGCCTTTTCCTGTGATAGAAGCCATGCCAGAAAGTTGATTTATGGCCTAGCCACAGTTTAAGAGTACTTGTAGTTTGCAGGATCTGCGATCAGAATCTTATTGTCAAGCCGATATGATTTCCTGGATAGCTCTGTGGCAGCCTAACATGTGTGTTGGATTCTGTCCAGGCTAGATACCAAACATTAGCAATAATATTAGGTTGTATGTCTACACCTCTTCCATCAAAGGGTCCTCAAGTGTTTAAAAAAGAACAGTAACCCTGAACAGCACCCCTAGGAAGTGGCTGAGATTATATCTCTGGATCTGGGTGAACAGGTGGGAAAAACGCAAAACATTGTGGTCAGTTGATGCCAGTGAAGTTAGGCCTGATGAAAGCCTAAATAAAAAAAAAAAAAAAAGAAGTGCTACGTATGCGACCCTCACCTTTGAATGTAACAGGACACATAAGAAAGGATCTAAGAGCATCTCCTTACCCATAATCCAACAGCCAGGACGAATACAAAGTACAGAACAAGAACGACAATGTCCACAGCCTCCAAGATCTGTTGGGGAAATGTGTTCCAGTTGCGAGTGACGGAGGGCGGAGTGCTACCAGGGGTCTCCATTGCGTCTCATACGGATCCAGTTCCTCTCTTTTTTGATGCATTTATCTATTGAAAAGTGGGATAGAGAGTTATAGGGACCTGTGTTGTTATGGCAGCGATGGCCGCCCAGTGAGGATCATGCCCCCATCCTGAGTTGGGCCGGCAGGGGATGGTGTCTGAAACTGGTGGGTGGGCTTTTCCTCTGGGCAACTCGTGTTACCTTTGTGCAGCAGCTCCTACCTTGTGCTGTGGGGAGCGGAGCAACCACTGCCAGATGAGGTGGGCACTGGTGGCCTGGAGGGGCCCTGTGGCTGCAGGTTTGACAGCACTGTATGCACTGACCTTGGAGAGAAGCCACAGCCACAGAAATGCCTGTGAATAGCCAGAAGAAAGGATGAAATAAACAAGAGCTGAGCAATTTCTTCCATGGAAACCAGGAGAGTGGGGGTGAATGTGAACACCCAGCATCCCGATGGTTGGGTCGCTCTGTGCTACCATCAAAGGGCCCAACCCAGATTCCAGGGAAGGACAGTGGGAGTCTTTCCGTTGGCCTTCACTTGGAGCTGGCCTTGGGCCCAGGAGGAGAGAATGCTTGAACCACCTCACAAAGGAGTCCAAACAGCTGGTGTCCAAGCACTGTCCGTGCCATTCCCTGAGCACCCCGCCTGGCGGGGGGGGGACGGGAATGCATCAGCAGGCACTGAGAACGTACCCCCAGCAGGGCTGGGAGGGGCGCGGAGGCATCACGCACCTTGCCGGTGTTGCTCTGCTGCTGTGACAGGTTCCAAAGGGAACAGCGGCCAACACCTAACCAGGGGCTTCCACAAACATTCCTCCCTCTGCCAGCGACAGACCCACTCCCCAGGGAAGGGGGAGGGAATGATACATTTGTTTGTTTTCCACTTAAACAAAAGCTCTTTCTTGTAAGCCTGGCCCAGGGGGAGGTGGCACCGGAGGGTGAACAAACCACTGAGTGTCCTGGCTGGAGCTGTCTGTGCTGGGATCTGAGCACTCCGCTGAGTGAGCTGAGAGTACCCTGCAATGTCCAGTGTCTGCCATTTGGAGCAAGGGCACAGAGCAAAGACCTTCCAGGAGAGGTGTCCTCCCCCGGGGAACGAGCTGAATAAATCTACCATTCGGTACAATTGTGTCCCCTGCACAGGCAAAACATTTGCTCTGCAGAAGCGCGGGGAAAGTCCTTTCCACGTGGCTGCTTTAGCCATAGCCAAAGAGGGGGCAACAAGAAGCAGGGAAGTTGTCCCAAGCAGCTTCCCTTCAGTTTGATGGTGGGGCTTTAACAAGGGTTTCCCAGGAGCCCCCATGATCCCCACCAGCATATCCCCCACTGCCCAGCTCCCCAGTGATTTACCTTTCCTTTCCCTGCTGTGCCATGCAGCTGGTTCCTTTGAATGGGGACAGAACTTCCCTTCTTCAAGGCTCGCTCTGCCCCCTTCTAATGGGTCAGAAAACTGGACGGCAGGGCAATACTTTCCAGGATGGCCAGATCCAGCATTTGCTGCTCCTCACGCCCTTGTCACAAGTAGGCTGGAGCCTTTGGCCTCATGCCCAAAATGGGACACCTCACGATGCCGCCTAGGTGCGGGGGGAAACCGACACCCCGAGCGGGAGAGGTGGGCTGTCTCACCCAAAAGGCTCCAGCGTGTGTGCTCTGGTCCAGTGCTCAGCTCCTCTGACAAAGAGGCTCTGATTATCTGGTGCTATGGAAGTGAGGAGCAGACAAATGAGTTCTGCCTCAGAAAGCCCTGCGGAGGTGAGAGCCAAAAGAGCTCCTTGTCTGTGGGTGTCAATTTCACCACGGCCACTGGCCTCGCCCACTTACGGTACAAGGAAACAAAGCAGCCTCTCCAAGGGAGCAGTCAGCAACTACCAGTCCCAAGCATTACCTTCTCCCTAAAGAATGGCTTGGACTGTCCCCAGCCATGCCTGTCGCTGGCATGGCTAGTTTCTCATGCCTGGATGAGTGAAAGAACCCAGAGAGAGTGTGGATTCTCAACAGCTTGTCCATCATCACACACTGAGGCAATGTTGTAGCAGCACCGCAATACAGTGTCACACGATGGCACAATGGAGCAATTTCATCCCATTAGCCAAACATTCAGAAGTACCAGCTCTAGCCAGTGCCCCTTGTTGGGCTCAGTCCTCCAGCATATCCTGCTTCAGGAGCAGCAGCATTTGGTTCATGCAGCTGGAGGACGGTTGAACAGTGAGCACCACTCCCAGGGGAGTGATGATCAATTACCTGCTTTCAATCACCAGCATTTTAATGCATCCTACTTCCTGCTCCTTCTGTCTGACATGCCTATAGCCCCTTTCGAGTAAAGCATTTACCATAGCATGGCCAAAATCCCAAGTGATGCCCAGGACCCACAGCTGAAACTGAAATCAGCGTGCACGGCACATGCTCTGCAGGATTTTGGCTTTCTGTACAGGAGTTGCTTCACCCCCAAATGCAGCTGTTTGTAGCACACAGCCAACACGGCAGTGGTACTTTGCAGCAGTAAAGGAAGGAAGTGAAGATATATGCACTCCAAGTGGAATGCCAAGGGGAATTTAGGTATTTGCTTACTGGTCTTTCCATAAGATCCCCTTGTAGGACAGCCTGCCTGGGGGCAGGGAGAAGTTTAGTAAACTCTGATGCATCTGATTTCAAATTCTATGTGCGCCTTGAGCCAGTGGAAAGTTTGACTGTTTTGCTAATTCAGGTCACAACCGAGTCTCCCGTAGTTCCCTTGGCATGAGCTGCAGTGATTCGCTAGTCAGGGATTCTGAGCAAAGAACATCTGTGGCATTGAAATGAATCTGTTAAAGCCAGACCTTTATCGATGGCCTGGGAGAGAGGGCAGCCCATATGGGTCTCTCGTAATCCACCGGGATTGTATCATTTCTGTTGCTTCTCAAATAGGATTTTTAAACATTCCTAATTCCTTTCACCTGCTAAAAACATCACAGACGTGGAAAGGATAAAACTGAGTCCACAACCAGAACAAAACCCACCTACTAACTGAGACCATCCCAGACAGAAGCAAGACGCTGAAAAGAACTTACCATGTTCAGCTGGGTCCCATTCTGTTCACTTGCACTGGGCACCAGCAATCAACCGTCTGCCAGCCCACAGGGCAGCTTAAATATTGCCAAGGAACCAGGAATTGCCAGTGAAACTGTTAACAGTTTCACAAGGAATGAGAAGAAAAATGTGTAGGGGGATAGTTAAACTAATTCGCCCTAGTTACTG
The DNA here is from genome assembly GCF_965140235.1 of Caretta caretta. Taxonomy (NCBI): domain Eukaryota; kingdom Metazoa; phylum Chordata; order Testudines; family Cheloniidae; genus Caretta; species Caretta caretta. The sequence goes on from NC_134215.1 coordinate 3,180,962, forward strand.
TTTCAGTCCCTCTCTCCTCTGGTGTGAAGTCTGTGCTATTCTCACTATCAGGGCTTGTGGGGTCAAACTCCAAAGTGTGCGATTCTCTTAAGCAATCATTCCAGCTAAAAGAAAGATGAGTTACACTGAGGAATGGGCTCATCCAACCCGCCAAGATGAACTCCCCAAGCCCTAAGGGGAGCTGAAATCCAGCTGTGTATCTAAAGTCACAGCTAAGCCCTAGATCTGTATAAAGCAGGGGGGAAAATCCATCTCCCCCTCACTCCACAATCTTGGGACAGGGTGAGTGCTCAGAACACAAATCCAAAATCTGGATATTAACTTCTCATCTGGATCCCAATCTGAATCTAGATTTGGCTTCTGGCTTAGGCATCATCTCTGACAGAAATATATTAGAATAAATAAAGCGCTACTGTCAAATAATACATGGATTAAAAACGTTAAAGAGGGACCTGAACTCTCCAAAGCACTGAGATGCTGCAGCAGCAGAGGGATATGACCATCTGAAATAGATACCATTGTTGGCCCCAAGCATTGCTGTGTATGCCCTTCTCAGCCAGAACGTCCCATGGCACTACATGATGTCAGAGAACATGTCTGATTCAGAAATATCCCCCTGCTACCAGTGCTGGCATTAACCCATTCACGTACTTAGCCCAGGCAGGATCCACTTCCTGAGGCTGTGGGTTGAAGTCAGGATTTTAAAGTGTTCCATTCTCTTAGGTTATGTTTTACAGGCCTTTTAGCTGTCACGGTCTCTGTTCCACTTTGATGTTGTGGTGACCTCAATCGCCTGAAGGATGAGAGCTGCTGGGATCCCAGCTGCTTCCCACAGCATGGCCTTTAAGGGTGGGAAAGCACGTTCCCCAGGGACAGATCTGATGAAGCTTCACAGGACTCTAGGGAACCCATCTCATCTGTTTGTTTCACTTGCTCATTGCCTAGCTAATTGAACCAGTGTTGCCAACTCTGGTGATGCCACTGCAAGTCTTGCCGTATTGGATCTTTCTCTTAAAGCCCCTCAGCTGGACCCAAGAGACAGCAGGAGAATCTCAGCTTTCATTTTTATGCAAAGGTCAGGCCTCACCCTCCCGGTTGTGAAGGAAGGCTTGGAAATGTGACTAGGGTGAATCCCAAAGGCTCAGAAACTGGAAGACAAAGAAAAAGAACCCCACATTTTTCATGTAAGCTTATGATTTCCTCGCCCCCGCCACAGGATTTTGAGGGGCCTGACTCATAGTTAGCAATATTTTAATTGGATATCCTGGGATCCAGTATCTGTGAGTTGATAGAATTGCGTCTGTAACCAGGGACAGGCTGACCCTCAAAAAGTTCAGATGTCAGCAGCCAGATCCTTCTGCCAGCTTCCAGACCCTTGCACCTACACAGCTGAACCGAGTCCGATTTTCAGCCCTTCCGGGTTGAAGCTGGGCCAGAAAATGCCTTGAGAACAGTCATGTCCTAGGGGATTTCTCTTCAATTTCCTTCACAGCACCCACCGTCATGGTATCTGAGCCCCTGTCTCAGTGCATGGGACCCCAGGAAGTGCAGGGACTCTGAATCCCTGTAAAAGGTAGCTAGAGGGAAGGTTCCGGTTTGGTCCAGTTTGGAGCCCAGATGCTGGTCAGGTGTCATTTTATCCCAGCTGCTCTGTCCACTGGGTCTCGACGGAATCAGACTTCTCTCTGCTGTGATTCCACTGAGGCTATTCATTTTTTTCCTAAAATTTCCTCTTTTGCTGCAGGAAACAGAGAAAACCTAACACGTGCCAAGGTCTGAAATCAAACCTCAGCTTAGCGGGGGATGATTCTGTTCTTGGTGCAAGAGGGAGACAACATCCTAGAGCTGAGCCAGGCAGGGGTGAAGCCAGGCCCACAACAAGGTGTGTGACACTGATCAGGAGACTGGCTGCTTTGTGCCTCAGCCACGTCGTCCTATTTCGGTTGCAAAGCAGTCCAGGCACAAACTGTTAATGATTAACAGCGCAGGGCTGCAGGGGCAGCTCTCAACTCATACTTCTTTTTCTAGAGTGTTCGAGGTCACCGCCAAAGAATCAACTGATCTCAAGAGCGCATGACTTAAGTTATGCTGAGGTATAAGAACGAATTTCAGCCTGTGTCAGATAATAGCTGCAGTGGTGGCTTTAGGTCAGCATAGTCAATGCCACTCAGTAGCTCATCTCAGCTGCACGTGTTCTCATTAATTAAGGGCATGTTTGAAAGTGCTCCTCAGTATTTAACTGTGGTGGGTGGGCTCTTCCAGAAAGGACCGCTGCCTGGCAATCGCCTGCTGGAATGCCTGAGGTGTGCGTGAGGCAGGCTGAGACACCTGTCCAGCTGGCCGACCCGGGTTCTGGAGAAGCCAGTCTGTTCAGTTAACAGCTGTGAAGGGCTCAGAGAGATAGGAAGGAGGTACATTTATTTGCCATGTAAGTGGCACTGAGGGCTTGCCCTGTGAATGGATTTTATCTGTGGCATTTTGTAAAACTCTTTCAAACTCAGTCTACACTTTAGGCCTATGCTGAGGCCTCATTGTCAGATTAAAACATTGCACATATGCAAAGAGCAAGAAGCCACAGCGCCTACCAGCCGCCGCAATGGGAAATCAATCACATGGTTTATTTCCTGTTAATGCAAATGCAGCAACTACCACAGGAGAGTAATCCCCTGGGAACATGAGCTCAACCTGCTCCAATTGCCTTTGAGAGGACTGCAATTCTCTGGCTCATGCTCACACTTAAATATTGACCGTTGAGCAATACAAAATGGCAGCACTATTTTAAACCAAAACACTCCCACCTCACTCCCCACCCTACTCTGAGTACTGATTCGCAGGAAGCCTCCTGCAGAGATAATTATGCAATGATCCCTTCTGTTCTACCGCTGCTATTGAGATGGTTAAGCAAGTTAAACCTCCCTAACTGGGGCAATGATGTCTCAAGGTAATAAGAAGGGCCATATAAAATATTCAGTCTTAAGATGTGCAGTTATAAAAGCTGCCAATCACAGACATGCACCCTCTTTATAAGGCTATTGTGGAAAACCAGGGCGTGTTATAGTTTTTACCTATAATGGACTCAAATGCAGTTGGAAGGCAGAAGGCAGTAGCTTTATTTTGGGGGACAGCACACAGGTTTTGGGTAGAGACTGAATTGTGACTATACACATAGTCCTGTTATCAAATAATATAACCATATCTCAGAAGTTCTGGTTCTCTGAAAATTTTCACATAAAAATACTATCTGGAAACAAAGCGACTGGAGTTTTAGCTATTTTGTCAAGTTACAACAGGTAGCAAAGTCTATGTACAGCATTTTCATTAATGACAGTTTCAAAATAACCTCAAAGGGTTTAAATACATAACATGTGCTTTAAAAAAAATCAGCTATACACGGTATGCAGCATCTGAAACACCGAAGGGAGACAAATATGCATTGTCCTATCATAAATCAAGAAGAAAAAACACAGATCTGATAATGCAATGCTTGGGCATCTGATAATACAATGCTAGAAGCTACTTGGCACTTAAAGCTGTAAAAACTGAAAACACTTGTGGAAACATACATCACTTTCTACAGCAGGGAGTTTTAAAAAGTACTGAAAACAAAGGATTTGATGCACATAAGGTCTCCTGTAAATAATGCACCAGTTGGTGATTCTCTACTCTCCGCACAGGCTGTGATAGGACCTCTTGCTCTGGCATCAAGTGAGGAGAAGCATTTGGATGAGAAATGTTACCTAAGCTCCAGATGTTGCTGGAGTGTTTCAAGGAGCAGGATGTTAGAGCACATCAGAGTTGAAAGGCAATGACTGCTTTTTGCACAAAATAATGCCCGACAATGTGAACGCACTGATGCTTCTTGCTGTAAGGATCTTAGCAAGCTTTATCACCTGGAGGCACATGCGCAGACCACAGAAGTCTAGTAGAGCATTAATCCCAGAAGGACATCTCAGATATAATTAAATTTACCTACAGAATAATCAGAGGCTGCCAGAACAATGAAGCATGGTGCGTACAGTTCTGCAGTTCACAGAATACACTTGGCATGAAGGATTGATTGACTCCTCCATTATGTCAGATGTTACCACAGAACTACAGGCCCTCAGTAAATGATTGAAAGGTACAGCACATACTTGGTTTCCTGCTAAGCTCTCTGGCTAGCCTCAGAAGCTACACTGCAGGGCTTTAGCTGCTTGAAGGAATCCCACGGATTGCTAGACTTTTAGACTGCCAAGGGTTTTATACTTTCTATGGAGGCTTCAAGATGCTCAGTGAACTATGTCTCCTGGCAAGTCCATATAGATCTGGTGAGGAAGATGTTAATTTTCTAGTGAACTGTCCAGACCCATCAGTCATTGCCACACACCTAAGCAAATATGACACAGCCAGGAAGGAATTTCAGGATTGTCCCATTGTATAAAGCAACCGGATGGAACCATATTGGATCCATGTTTGGGGACAAAGTGGATACACCATGCACAATTCTGGGAGGTAATTTCCTGACATCGTCACTGACCTTTCCCTGCAAGAGTCCAGGATTAAAGATTCTGAGCGAAACCCTGAAGCGCCCTGACTCAACCAGTGAGGGGTCAGTGGGAGTTCTGACTGCAGCATGGCAGGGACTCTGAGGAGGAATTCAGCTTGACTCATCAGCGGTTCCTCCCAAGGCTCCCTGGAGCGCATGCTCCAGTGGCAGGTCCATCACCCTTTCAAGGGGTATGCCATGTGCTTGCTTCTGTGCCCGACCAGCTCTTGCTCACTGTGTAGGGGGCAGGCCCTGGCCCTGCTCTCCCTCTGACTCCTGCAGAGCAGTGCCTGTGTCCCACAGTGGGAGAGTGCTGAGCCCCTGTTACATGGGAAGAAGAAAACGCTTTGTGCGCCCACAACAGAGTCCTGGGCAGGGATCCCAAGGTTTACTATTGCCGACATGTACAGATTCTGAAAAACATAAGCAGGTGTGTCTGCAAACCTGATTCAACAATACACTGGAAATCTAGGGCACTAAAAGTAAGATCCTGTAGTTAGGACTAACACAGTGTTTGTCTTAACTCTGTAACCCTGCCCCACCCCTACGTCCATCCCAGGACCCATCCATGGTGCCTTTTCACAGAAGTTTTGCCTACAGTGTCCAGATTACCATTAAACAAGCCCCTTTGCCTTGGTCCATGGTTCTGATTGGTGCTAACATGACAGCAGCATATTTACAACCAATAGGAACCCATCGCACTTTGTTGGCAATAAAGTGTTGCACCAAATGTCACAAGCCCATCACCAGGCAAGGGGCGAGGTCATCCTGGGACTGCGCTGGCTTTCGCAGGCCTGCACGTCACTGAGCGCCCTCTGCATGGAGAGAAGGAAACAAAACGAGACGTGTCATCAGGCAAAGCCAGCTCTTCATGGACAATAAGACTGCTTCAGACTCGCAGAAACACGCAGGACTGAGCTCTGCCCTCAAACTGCTCCATGCAAATTCTACCCAAGTCAACGAGTGGTGAGCATGAGTGGCTGAGGGCAGTAACTCTGGTTGCAGGGACAGTGCCAAGTAGAGAGAGGATCAGGCCTATACCCAACTTTCCTCTTCTACAGCAAGTTTAGTACAGGTGCAGGGGACTGCACTGAGCCTCCGAGACTGAAGTCCTCTCTTCTTCCACAGAACTAGTACAGCATGCGCTGTGCAAAGGCAGGTTTCCTGTGACAGTGCCCTGCGGGAGTGCTTCAGGGCTGTCCCGGGAGGACTGTCTGCAAGGATACCTCTGTCTCTGCACCCTTTCCATCCTTAGCCTTCTGCTGGGCCCATTGGCAAGGGGTGCCAACTAATGCCAAGTCTGTTGTGGAACTCGCTGCCCCTATGCTTAGATTCAAGCCCATGATCAGTGTCCTTCACAACAGCCCATCAGGTGGTAACAGCAATTGTTTCACTTTCCATCTGGTCAATATTCAGCATGGTGACCTAGAGCTGAAAGGCTCTGAAGTATCATCCGAGTCTCCTGAGCCAGCCAATTCCTGATTTGCTTTTCTTTAAAGATTTGGATTTTACTCACATTCAGAGCCAAATATTGAGCTAAAGCTAAACTAAGCCCCAGTAGCAGGTGATGCAGCAAAACCCATCCCGGGCCTTTACGGTGAGACCCCACCCACATCTGCTGGCTCTACAGCAATGCAGCTCACCTCAAACTTGCTCATGAACTCAGCAAAAATGCCAAAAAAAGATTCAGATGTGGTCTCTTTGGAGTCTTCCCCAAAAAAGGACAGCACTTTGCCGAATTCCTCCATGGCCTTATGCTGCAGGTCATCCAGAGATTGCCTCGTGGGATGGGCGCTCTCCAGGAAAGACTGAGAGGAGTGGTTTAAGGGAAAACTACACCATACTGTGGCAAGATCTTGAACAGATGTTGCTTATAAAGGGGTGGGTTTTCATCTACAGCCCAACAAAGGGTCCCCTGCAACGTGAGCACAGCAACTGTGGGCTGAGATACTAGTTAAAAAGAAACCCACACAAAAAAGGGAGTTTGTTTTGCACAGGCAATGTCTCTGCATCCATCTCCTACAACACAGGGAGAGACAACACCAAGAGCCTTCTGCCCACAGGTGAGTGGCTTCCCCCATGATAACTCTGCAAAGGCATGAGCACCGGCAGCCTCAGTGTGGCTCCATTGGGAGCCCTCTCACCTCTGGGTCATAAGGGTGGAGTTCCATACCATGCTCTTCACCAAATGGTGCCTCCTTACTAGATGGCCGGAATGCTTAACAAACACAGGGATAAAGAAGGCAGATAGTGATGTTTGTGATTTTCCCCTTTTATGGAAGGATACATTCATCACAATAGCAAATTTGTCCTCTTCAGCAGCTGGCATGCTGTGGCAGGCAGTCTCTATTTCACTGATGGTGGTGTGAAGGTCGTTGAGATCAGCTGTTAATGTTCTCTGATTCACTGAATAAGGAGGAGAGTTTAAAACAAGGTCATGAAGATAGTTCTGAGTCAGTGCTGGCTGCTACTAAACCAAAAGCAGCGAAAGTAAGATCCATGGGTCAAAAGCACACCAAGGGGCTTTACAATGTGGTCTACAGCTGCCCTCATCTTTAATGCAAAGGTTCTTCTTGTGGAGGTATATGTCTCAGCATATGCTGCTCCCTCTTGACCTGAGTGACCAAGCTGCATTGCATTCTGGGTGAAGCCAGACCTCCAGGAGGGAACAGAGACATTCTTACTGACCTCTACCTGAGTGAGCTACCCATTCTCCCAGAAAGAATTCATGATTGTCAGAAGGAGACATGCAGAGAACACTGGAGAGAAACTGGGTCTTGCCAAGTGCAAGAGGCCTGGGGGATTCACTGGCAGAGAAGGAAAGGTAGTTATGGATAAATAAGTACTTTGATGTGGGAAGGGAATTTAGTGAGTTTAACCACAAAATGAATGGATGGAAGGAAGGATATTGACTGTTAAGTGGTGGCGGGGGAGCAGGAGCTGGGGAGAAAAAACTAGTAATAAAGGAAGACAATTATTTTAAGAAAAGCTAGGTCAAGTGAGAGCACTGGGCAGGAATATAACAGGTGCAAACAGGCTAAGAGGAGAAAATTAAAATCTAGGGCCCTGAATCTCCTGTCTCTTACACTACACCAGTTTTATGCAAGTGCAACTCCACTGACTTTGACTGAGTTACTTCCAAATATCAGGGAGAGAGAAGAGACTTAGGCCCCATGTATGATATTCAGCATGTCCATGCTGTATGTTGGGCCACCACTGACACACGTGCATGACAAGCCAAAGGACCAGGAGACCTTTCAATTATATCTCAGCAACACCTGATGTCTGCAGTTAAAATGTGAACTCCTTGGAGCAGGGCCTGGGGTGGCCGTGTGTGTCGCTAAGGCACACAGCACAGAAACATTATTCTAAACAATCAAAACGCTGGGATCTGTAATCATCACAGCCACCTTTGTCACACCTGCACACTCAGGAGAATGGGGCCTGCAGATCACGTGTGGCTGTCAGGTCCCCAGCATGGCTGTGATATGACCCACAACAGGCCTGTGTTTGAGGTGCTTGTGAGCTCAGTACTTCTGCACCAGAGTCTTTCAGACATCTGGTCCTGACAGCGTGATGCTGATGTGCCATGAGAATGAACCAACCCAGCTGATGTCTGTGAATATTCAATATAACAACTGGGGCCTCATCTTTGCTGCTAAAAAGGTATGTTTTTCACAGCAGGGTAACTAACACACAAGAACAATCCTGAGGTAAGAACACTGTCCAAGGCACTTTGGTGTTACAATGAAGTACATTAGGCCAGGTCAGCACTAATGGGTCTGGCTTAAGATCAGCAAAACCAAAGAAGATACAAGGTCAGACCAACTACCACTGTAGGCAACGTCTCCTTTGGGGTCTAGCGATTGCTGCGCTGCCCAATGGGCAGACTCTGGGCTGAGTTCAAACACACACCCAAGAACTGGAACACTTCCCCCAAGGCATCTGAACTCTGAGCCTCCTGAGGCTGGAAATCTCACAAGAGCAGGCTCCCTTCTGAGATCTCCAATACTTCCTGCTTCCCACGGGGCCAGAAACACCAGGGACAGAACCTTCCCTATGGTATTTCTCCTCCATTGCTCACCAGGACATGGACGGGCCGAAGCACAGTATAAAGAGTAACTAATATTAAAATGGGAACCAAATGTTTTCAAGACACAAGAAAGGTTCCCTTTAAAGATAGGTCCAAACTAAAACTCCAGATCCAGATACATCCGTGCTTTATGGTTCCAGCCCATCGCTAGTTCTCATTTATCCAGACTACTTTCCCTGTCTCTATGTGTGTCAAACTACTGCAGTTCATATGCTATGCCTAATGGTGGCATAGAACCAAGAGGGGGGCGCAGAGAGGCCAGAGGCAGGGGAATCCTTCATTGGCCCTATATCAAGACAGGTGACCCTGAGGATGCTCCTTGTTTATTTACCTTTGGCAGCGAGCGGAACTGTAGGAAGGTCCTTGGCAAAACCCAAAAGTTCTGGGAAATGTTGGCTAAGTGATTTGGCAAGAATGTGCAGGAAAGTGGATTTCCCATCAACGGTCTTGGTTGTGTTCAGCTAGAACAAAGCAAAACAGGTAAGGAGATTCCTACACACGTGAGAGTGGGTTTTTCACTGACCATTCAGCCTCCATGTGCAGTTTCCAAAATACTGGCAGAAACACTCACGCGCCTCTGCTGGGATCACTCTGCACTCACGTCCCCAGGAGCTCCCACCAGCAGCAACGGCACGTTATGGATTAATGTTTAAATGTGGTGTTTAATGTTTACACAGTATATTAAATCCAGATTAGTGAAATGGAGAAACTAGATGAAACCTTTCCCCATGTTGGGGCAATGTTCCCTCTAATTTTTCCCACCCATGTGCAGAATGAATTTTGTTAAGTGCACCAATATGGAGGTGAGGTGTGACACATCATCTTCATATAGGTACACCTAACAAAATTCATGTGGTTGGGGTAGGGCCGAGGGGTTCAGAATGTGGCAGGGGGCTCAGGGCTGGGGCAGAGGGTTGGGGTGCAGGGGTGTGAGGGCTCCGGCTGGAGGTGTGGGCTCAGGGCTGGGGCCAGGGATGAGGGGCTCAGGGCTGGGGCAGAGGGTGGGGTGCAGGGGTGGGGGGGAGGGCTCTGGGGTGGGGGCAGGCAGGAGGGGTTTGCGGTGCAGGAGGGTGCTCTGGGGCTATGGCGGGGAGAGAGGACTCCCCCCGGCTCTCTGTCCCTGCAGCAGCACCTGGGCTGCAGGGGGAGAGGCACCTCTCCCCGCTGCAGCAGCTCTGAAGCTGGGGCCGTAGGATAGGCGCCCCCTCCACCGGCCCCAGCAGGTCCGGGTCGTGGCATACTTGGGGCAGGGGGGCCGCCTGGCATAGCTGGGAGCCAGGATAGGTTCAGGCCAGGGGAGGGGTACCTGTCCCCTGGCAGATCCCCAAGCAGGTTCCCTGAGCGGCCTCCGTGGTGCTAAGTAGGGTGCTGTGCAGCTTACAGGGAACCTAGTTTGGGGGCCCTGTGAGTCTACCTCCACCCCAAAGCATTTTCTCTTTATGCCCCCTACATCACCAGCACACCTGAGCTGCATGAGGGCACAGACAGGCACTCAGATACTACAGCAATGGCTGCAGTATAAGAACCTATACAGAATAGCAGGCCTTCTCCCTGGAGATGTCCATGGTGCCACCACAGCACCATTATTAGCTCCTGCCAACCTAGGAACCGAGTGTGAGTCTGAGACCCCCACAGGGAAGCACACTGTGTCACCACTGGCCCAGCCATGCTTTATAACCCCTGCCTTGGTACCCCCACCCTGCCACTAACATGCTCCCTTCAAGGGGCCCTGAAATGGCCACTGCACTCAAGAGCTGTCTTTGGAAATACATCCACTACCCTGGTCCCTACCTGAGCTCCCAGAATTCATCAGCATGAGAACAGCATGTGCAATGAGGATTGTTCCCATTCGCCTTACCTCAGTGAGGAAGTTGATTTTAAAGCCTGTCGTTTTATTGGTCTTGGGTTGCCCGTTATTCAGATAGTTCCCCATTGCCAGCACAAACTGCAAAGAGAACCTCCCATGAGTGATCAGTCACCGAACCCTGAGCTGTTACTCTCCCTCCCTCCCGTCCTTCCCTTCCCACTGTGTCTCAGGCTGGGCTGGAGTGGACACATCAGGAACTCAGCAGGGAAGCTAGTTTTGGTGTAGCACCTGGATCATGGATAGAGAGCACCCCTGTGGAATAAGCTGAGAAAACAAGCTTATTTGTGTGCCAGATCAGGACATAATGTGCACGCTTGGAATGCTATGAAGGGAAACTGCAGTGATTCATTACAATGCATTATACGGACGAATAAATGTTCAGGGCAAAATTCTGCCTGCTCTTTTGTGAATGCACAGTCAGTCTCTTCTTCACCCTGGCTCACCTGCACAGGAGCCAGGCACAGTCCAGGCAGAGCACTCCCTTGAACTCTACGCCCCGGGGCTACCAACAGGCTAGCAGCATCCCAGCCCCATGGGGATTGGTCAGTTAGGTGGGGTGTGGCCAGAGCTCTCTATTTCCCTGGCTCTGTCTGGCAGGAGGTGCTGCGAGGAATGTGTGCCACTCCTTTCGAAGACAAGTGTAGGATGCACAACATAGCAGGCTCAGCACCATCAATGCTCTCAGTCAGCTCTGGAAACTCTTCCAACTCCAGTTCTTTTTCTTCCCTAATGAGGGCTACAAAACATACCACGTTGGCCATCTTCAGCATTAGCTATCTCTGAGTAATGACTGTGCAATTATTTCAATCGAACGGTCTTCAGGTATGTAAAAGATGATGATACAGAAGATGGTGATCAATTGTTCTCCATGTCAGGCTGGATATTAGGAAAAACTTTCTAACCCTAAGGATAGTTAAGCACTAGAACAGGGTGCCTAGGGAGGTCGTGGAATCCCTGTCATTGGAGGTTTTTAAGAACAGGCTAGACAAACACCTGTCAGGGATAGTTTAGTCCTGCCTCAGCGCAGCAGGAATGGACTAGATGATCTCTCAAGGTCACTTCCAGCCAGATATTTCTCTGATTCTATGAATCAGGACATACGGCAAAAGGGTCATTTTTCCACCCACATACATAACTCAGCTGAACTAATTCCGAGGCTGTGTCAGCAGTGGGCTGAAACAAAGCATGGAAAATGGTAGCCTAAAAAACAACAGGGAAAGAAAGTTCTGAGTAACTGGGAAGGGAGGAAGGTAGGGAGGTAGAATGGAAACTGGAACATACCACGAACTACAGTGGCTGCTTCAAGCACGTTATCATGTTTATTAAAAATGAATTCTCCATGCAGTTTGTGGGAATACCCACTGCTGCTTTATTAGGTCTGTAAGAGCAAACAGTGTCTCTCTCAGCAAAAGCTGCCTCTGCAGTTCCCAGCAGGTGCTCCAGTCTGATGGTCTAGAGACCAAGGCAAAGAATGCAGTTCCCATGTGAATATACAGGAACTCCGGAGACTTTCAAAGTCATTTGGGGGTCTGTTATTTACACGTTTGGTTACTGACTTGGAGGGGGCTTGTGCAGTCAGAGAGCACAGTGGGAGTTACAGACAGAGGATTGTCCTGAAGGATCTGCAATCCTGCCTTAAATTCAAATGGGAACTTATGTCCTGATCCATCGCATCGCACTGGCCATGAGGCAGCTTCTTGCATGATAGTTAATGATGATTTGTATGCTGTATTTGACCCCTAACTTTGTGCAGGCATGTGTGCGTGATAGATTTACTTTGGCTTGCAACTCGAGATAGTAAACAGAATCTCCTTTATATTCTGCAGCAGTCTCCCTTTCAGGATCAATGTGCTTACGTTTTGAGTATGTAGGCCCTGCCCTGGGATCTGTAAGCCTGTTGTATCGGGAGCTCTCCTGTTGATTCAATAGCAAAGTGCCCATGCTCTTTGCCGCACATGGAGGTCTTTAGTGAAAGGGTCACATGTAAAGAATTCACTCCACAGAGCCATCCTTTCCCTTCCTTTCTGTCCCTCTGACCGTTCCTTCACAGTGGGGCTGTGCAGTTTTGGAAATAGGCTAGGACCCCCAGGGCTGAGCCTTCAATAAAGTGCTCTCAATGCCTTTCATTAGAAAAGGCCAGTCACAATCACTGGAAGATGATTCAAGGAGAGGCCCCAAGACCTGTCATGACAAGAAGACGGAGGAGCTAAAGGAAAGTGGGGGATCCCCTTGTCATGAGAGCTGGAGACCACCGCTGGAGCTATGTGAATTTCTCATATATACAAGTTAATCTGTAACCAGCTACTGGCTCCAGACTGCTAACTAGGTGTGATCTGGGTTGCTGCAAAAAGGTCATTAAGACATTAAACATTCATTTGGAAATGTCCTTTGTCACATTGTGTTCTGTTTGTTTTACTAGTTTCTTCTAAAGCATGAAACTGATAGCAAGGGGCAAATCTACAAGCCCCACACTCAGTGGATCAGTCAGGAAGGCAGGGATAGGCCGCTGCAGTCCAGGACCAAGCTGGACAGCAAGGGAAGAAGGATTTTTTCCATATGGCAAAAAATTTTTGGCTAGCTAGGACTTCACAATTGTCACTGTGCTGCACACCACAGCCCCTCAGATGTTCATAGCGACTGCTAGGTACAGCTCACATCCTCCTGCTCCAGAAGCCCAGGCTCTGGCCACTTGAGCTAAAGGAGAATCTCTTAGGCTCTGTAAGCCCACATACAGCCAACCATTCTGCTGCAGTGTTAACATGCAGCCAGCTGTCAATTCTACCCCGAGCCCAGGGTTGGTCCTTGATGGAATAAACCAATAACCTGGACTGGATCAGCATATGCATTAACACTCTCCCCATCCTTACACCATACATGCATTCCAGAGGAGGGCAGCGTTGGGACCGTCTGGAGCCCAAAATGCTGCTGTAGAACCCATGAGGCCCCTACACATGGATGCAATATGTGGCCTTCCATCTCCAGGGCACAGAATGGAGAAAAAGAGTGAAAAGAAATAATTGCATGAGTTCAATGAAGCTTAAAAAGAAATTGACCTGCTCCCCATAACTCCTCTGCATTTCTCCTTCTAGAAGGGCCAGCATTAATACTAGCAAAACTAAGTCTGCTGCTGCTTGGGGCTTTGCTCTTTCACGGTCCGTGCAAGCTCTGCAACTCATGGGTCAGACCTATCTCCTCAGCAGTGAGACCATGGGAGAAGGAAACAACCCACTGGCAGCTCCCCGCTCTGGGAATCAGAGCAGAATAGAATGTCCCTCTTCTGGCAGAGTGGGCCTTAAAAAACATGAAGGTGGTCCTACCTTAGAGGAACTCCTGGAGAGCTCAGTAGCTACCACCGCTGCCTTACCTACTGTGGCAAGGGGAAGGCCTTAGAGAGTGTACTGTTTCCATCTGTCTTTCAGTTTCTCCTGAGAATTGTGATGCCCCAGCAGGCTAATGCAACACCACCACTGATCCAAGGATGCTGATGGGCTAGAGGGAGCCCTCAACAGGCTGGCACACTGTGCGCGCTTCGCTGGGTGGCGGACCCTGGATGCCTCCCAGTGGCTATTACTGGTAATGAGGTTTGTTCTCTGACCTCTAAGATCTTAGCCAGTTTCTTGCTGCTTTTCAGCTCCAGGGATGCCTTGCAAATACACTCATAGCTGGCTTTGATCTCCTCTGCCTTCTCCTGCAGGGTGGTCTTACAGTAAAGGCTGCGTAGCCGGGTTTTATATTCTGGTACTGATAACATCTGAGAAAAAAGGGAACAACAAATTACTGGGGTCACTGTTGATTAACTTCCTCCCCTCCCACTTAACATGCAGTGTTCCCCTTAATGCAGAATTTCCCTCTACTGTGAAGCAGCGCTTGCCTGCCCTCTCTCAGGTATCACTGGGTGGCAACTGTGGGTAGCTACTGATGTTTTTATCAGCAATCGCTTTCAACTCACTGCCACAGACTGGGTTTAATGCCAGTATCCACCAGAGAGTCTGTCACTAGGAATCAGAGTAACAGCCGTGTTATTCTGTATTCGCAAAAAGAAAAGGAGTACTTGTGGCACCTTAGAGACTAACCAATTTATATGAGCATAAGCTTGAGCTGTAGCTCACGAAAGCTTATGCTCAAATAAATTGGTTAGTCTCTAAGGTGCCACAAGTACTCCTTTTCTTGTCACTAGGAAGAAACTCACAGCTGGGCAAAAATCGCACAATCAAAGCTCAAGCTCAGCTGTTTGGTAACACTGATTTGTCACAATTCCCATCCATTTATAGAGTGGTAACCACATGGCAAGGGAGATTTGGGAGACGCAAATCGCAGACCCAGAGGTCGATATGCTTTACTTTGGTACCTGAATGCAGGGCAGTTCACAAGGCCTGGCCACATACTTATATGTCATCAGCTAAACCAAAACTCAAGAGCAGATCTGGCTATTCCACTGAACACACACCAGCCCCCCACCCCAATAGTGCTGTGATCCAATACTAACAAGCAGATCACAGAATTCTGATAATCCTTTCCTCTCTGCATTGTGTTCCTGGGCTGTAAAGTTGAAAACTGGTCAGAACATTGCATTATTTCCTTTAAAAAAGGAGCCAGCTCTGTGAAACCTACTAACCATTACACTAGAGGAAATGCAACCCTGGATTCTGGAACTTCCTCCCTGACTCACTTCCACCCTCCCCTCATTAAACCAGTTTTTTTAAACACCCTCCTGCCAAGAGGCCTATGAGCCCTGAGTCTTATCTCAAAAAAACACTGGCAAATTAGACCTGAGAAAAATCTACAAATAAAACCAAGTCTAGTTAATAATCCCAGAGGTGCCGAGATGTAAGCTAATCCTCCCTGCTCAACCACGTGGACTCCCAGGTGCTCCACCTCCCTCCCCGGGTCTGCATAATGTGGGTTTAGGCTGTAGGCTCTATTGTGCAGAGACCTTGTCTCCACCCATGAGTGTAAAAGGCCCAGCACACTGTTGGTGCTACACAATTTATACCTGATAACACCTGTAGCTGTTTGATTTGATGCAGGTTAGTCTATGACACAACGCGCAATTATTCTCCTATAGCTGGCTGAACTGCTTCCATTTACACTGGCTGGAGTTTCAGCAGGACCATCCCAATGACCCTGCAGTGACCCAATGACCCCATGCCTCCCCCATGCCCAACCACATGGCAGCTACCTGCAGGACAAACTGGTCTGGCTCACTCAGCTTGCTGGGATTGTCCTGATAGTTCTGGTACTGCTGGACCTCCTCCGCATCGGGCGCATACAGCAGGAGCTGCTTGATGTGAGAGGACTCCAGGCGGTCGCTCTCCATTGTCATGAGAATCTGGCGCAGCTCGATGTGTGAGAGCTTGAGGTGGGCTATCAGGATGGCTGGGGAGGAGGAGGAGGAAGGGCATCAGCTGGGGCACAGGGAGGAAGCAGACTCCAAAGGCTGGTTACAGTCTATATGAGTTTTAGTGTTAGGGAAAAGCTGCCGGGTGGACACCCCAAAGAGAAGCTCCATAGGGGCAGGAGGGCAGCCTCTTGGCCTCTCTGCTGAGACTGTTGGCAAGAGGGCCACCTGAGGAGCTGTTTTTGTGATGTAGACACCTGTCCAACAGGAACTGGGCCGGGACAGTTATATCTTTTCACCCGAGCCACCAAACCACCATCAGATGGTAAGAACTTTCAGTCACTACCCAGCTGGGCTGGATTGGAAGATGCAATCCAGAGGTAGAAGACTCCATTCCCTTTCCCAGCCCCCTTTATCCAAAGTGTGTTTGGAATATGGCTCATTTACATATATCCGAGTGGAAGCAATGCAGGGCATTAGCCTGGGTGACAGAGCAGAAGCATGTCAGGGTCTAGTCTCTCCATGGAGCTCCCCTAGGATTAATGGGATTCAGGTGCATGATAAAGTCAAATACCTAACGGTAACATTCTGCCTTGTTCTATGCGGTGCACAGGGGGTGGAGGACACATGAAGCCTCTTTCTCCTCTGCACCTCACAGCATTCCCATGCAGGAGCCTGGCAGAATGGTGACCTGTCACTCTACTGAATGCTAGGCAGCAGGACCAGGCTAACGTGTCCACTTGCATTCCTTGGATTCCAGGGGGAGTGGCCAAGTTGTCTGGGATCACCATCAGGACCTCACCCCCCATCTATGTGCCTGCTGGTGCTTCATCCAGAGACAGGCGCTGGGGCAAGGCACACTGATCCTTACTGGAGCAGTTGTAAAGATCAGCAGAGTGTGCTGCCCTCAGGTGCTTCTGGCCATGTTCTGCAGTGTCCTCTGCCTTGCATCTCCTCCCTGCCCGCCACTCTCCACAATGTGGGAAGAAAAGGCTCTTTCCTGGGGCTGCCCCATTATCCGGAGCTCTATCCACCCCACTCCAAGCCCGTGAGTCACATCCCATCTTTATAGTTCTCCTTCAAGCCTTCCTTTCATTAGCTTAGGGCTGACTCTCTCTGCTAGCCTACAAAAGGCACTGTATTGCAGTGGCCTCTATTGTCCTGTACTGACCACTGCACCCAGGCTAGCTGGGATGTACCTATTTATCTTTGCTCTCTTTTTACCTTTCCAGTTCTCTATACTGCCAGGTACTGCCGTTCCATCTCAGGACCTGTTTAGGGTTTTGCTTCCACTCTGACATTTACTTACATGTGTTGTAGGCCTTTTTGTGAGACAAAATTTCAACCACATCTTTCTTTTTAAAGGATTCAGGCAATAGAGTTGGCTCTGGAAGAGAAACTGAAAGATTTAATCAGATGTAAGGACAGGCTCAGCTGACTCCAGCACAGAGGAAACTGGGCTGAAAACAGTGAGATAATGAATGAAAGTGAGGAGACATGATGCTTTGGGCACAGGAATGGCTCCGGGAATCCTTGAATTCTGTAATTCAAAGATCTCCTCAATGGAAGACTCATGCTGAGCTGAAAAAGGTAAAACAAGAGGTGAGATACACAGAAAAATCCCAGATTGCTCCAGAAACTTACCTGGGTGACAAGAAGAGGAGTACTTGTGGCACCTTAGAGACTAACAAATTTATTTGAGCATAAGCTTTCGTGAGCTACAGCTCACTTCATTGGATGCATTTTCCACTGAATGCACCCGATGAAGTGAGCTGTAGCTCACGAAAGCTTATGCTCAAATAAATTTGTTAGTCTCTAAGGTGCCACAAGTATTCCTTTTCTCTTTGCGAATACAGCCTAACACGGCTGCTACTCTGTTACCTGGGTGAGTTAGTACCACCTCACCCTGCCAAAAAGCCTCCCAGACTAGCACCCCCGAATGACCCTCCAAAACCACTGTCAGATTTATTATCTGACCACAGAAATCCCACTCAGGTTTTATTCTTCTCAATTCAAGTGAGTCACAGACTCTGCCTTTCTAATGCTTAGTCATTACTTCCTCCCACACCCAGGAGAGCAATCGGAAGCCACCCATCCACCTTCCCCCAGGAGACAGACGGGTTATCACACCCCCATGTCCCCCAAGAGACAGACCTGACCTTCCCCCACACACATACACACTCTCTTTCAGCTATGGAACTGATCTTCATTCATTAAAGGTTGCTCTGCTAGGAAGACAGACCAGGACTCCCGAGTTCATGCTTAGAGCTCCACCTGGAGTACTTTCTAGTCCATTCAGTGCCGTTAGCTTCTGACCCTCAGTGTGTGATTTGCACCCACAGACTTGACCTGTGTCACATAACTGGGGTGCCAGCTAACCTCAGTGGGGCATATACGCTGTGTCTACAGCAAAGCCATGATTTAATGAGACTCTGTCCACTAGGCCTAGGGCCAACATTTAGATTTGTGTAAAAAATATTTTACATTTGAAACATATAAAAGGAGAAGGGGGTTCCCAAATCTTATTATGCTTTCATGACTTTTTCAGGGCCTGGTTCTCAGCAAGGCAGATGCCCAAAGCTGCAATTCTGCACATAATTTGCAAACTCAGATACCAGTACTGTGAGCACAAATCAAGTATTTGTGCATGCAGTTCGCCAATTAGATGCCCGATTGGCCATTTGCATGTGCCAATATCCTAATATGCAGAGAACTGTAGTAACTGTGTACACTATTTAGATACAAAGTTATGCATGTGTTTTTGGTGCAGGTTCAAGCTGCTGGTATTTGAAAACCAGGCTCTTAATGATAAGGAAAAGAAGTTTTTGCATGTCAGCTTTCCCATGTAGTGTGGGAAGCCGAGATACAGCTGCATGAGAACAAGTAGTGAAACTGAACATAGAAAGTGAAACTATCCATTTGAGTTTCACAGCCCGATTTTGGTTGAAAATAAACAAACAGCATCACTGAAGAATATTAAGGGAGATTTTAAAATAATCTCCACTTTAATAATCTGAGTTGTTATTTAGTATCGTGTGGAAGAATTATTGGTAGACCATTATATATTACTTCTGTGTTGACAGTGTCCCTGGAAATAGACATTATATTACTGATTACTTAGTTCTTTCACCAGAAAGTGTTCCCTATGTCTGTTCTGCATCAGCTCTAGGTTCTAGTGGCAGCATGGCTGTTCATAAGTGGTTTACTTACTTGCAGGCTTTTGAGTTCCAAAATGAAGCTCCAGGTCGAGGTATTTGACCATATCACTCAGTTTGTCATAATCTGAGTCTTCTCCAAGCTGCAGGAGGAGGAATATAGACAGTAAGACCCTGTCCCAGGAGGAGATCTCCATGCTGCACGTCCCCATTCTGTGCTGCGTTCCCACCCCAAAAGCCCTAAACTATGCAGCCCCAGAATATGTAGAGACAGGTGCATTTTTGTGGCATTTTCCTTATAACTGGGGTTTGCCCACTACAAAGCCATTGCAGACACTGGAGTCTATGTGGTCATGAATTTCTCTCTAACAATGTCCTGGAGCAGAGGTATTTTTTAATATCGGAGTCTGACTACACCCCACAGGATCATTCTCTGTTCAGAAGACAGTCCCACTGGAGTTAATTTAGCAGGCTGTATGACATTTAAATTTAAAAAAATAATAACTTTTCAGCATGTTTCTTGGGCAGATATTACTTCACTAATGCATACGATGGGAATTACACAAACCTCAAGGGCCTTTTGCATTCAAAAAAATCACTGAGCAGAAATACTTCATTCCCAGGCCCCCCAAAAGGGGAGTGAGAATCAAATTTACAGGCAGAGTACTCCAAGTTAATTCACAGACTAAAATCACTTGGTGAATTAGAGACCTGCATGAAAGACTGCCCCGCTGTTCATTTCTAAGTTTTCTAACGCTGTTTAGGGAAGAAAGTACACAGCTTGGAATTTAAATCTCACAGGGCTCAGCTTTTTCCAAATCAATTCACAGCAACTAACATTCACCTCAATCAAGTCAAATCCTATCATTTTACCTGAGATAAACAGCTGAGTTCTGTGTCACCACTAGGGGGCGAATCATAGTCTACAACACCGTCTAATGAACACTTCTGGTTCTAGCCTCTCATTCATCTCTCCAGTTGTAATGCACCCATCCCTGTGCTGGCTGGCAACCTGGCTGGCATTCTTCTGCTTTCCAGCATGTTCACAACTTTTAGCCCACCCCTGTCGATAAAAATGCAATTTCCTCCGGCTGGTGATTGATGACAGCTCCTGCCCACACTGACCAAGCCATATGGATATAAAGGAATATTCTGCAGCGTGCAGCTGGGGCAGATCTTATTTGATACGTTTTCCACTAATAATCACACCTGACCCTTATGTGGTTCTTTGGGTTCTGATCCAAACAAAGCAAGGATGAAATTAAGTGAGAGGCACCACATAATACAGCAGAATAAGAACTGACACCTTGGGATAGATAAGTGAGTCCACCTGTTTCAGTTTCTTGCCTAAGGAGTGGCCAACCCCTGATATTCCAGGGGAAGGGAAGAACACCCCCACAGAATGCACCTGGCCAACTGGAAATGCTGCTGCACATGAGGAAATCTTCTTTCCTGACCCCTATAGTGTATGCCTTGGAGCCTGAGATTTGATTACTTGGATTGTTAACTTTGCTGATGTAGACATCAGTGTGACTAATGGACCCAATGTCATCCTGAGCCTGAGTGCTGTCATTCCAGTTGCTGGGTTCCATACTGTACCTGCCCCCAGATGGTGCCTTCCGAGTTCTCCACTTGCTCCCACCGCAGCCTTTTGACGCTCATGTGGCTGGATTCACTCCTGCGATGTACGAGGCCCCGCTGCAGCAGGGGGGGTGCACATGGCACTGGTGGGGGAGGTGGGGGAGGAGGAGGGGGAGGAACTGGGTGTGAGTGACTCCCTAGGGTTTTGGAGAGTGGGGAGGAGATATTTCTGGTGGCCTCTGAGCTCAAAGTGACTGGTCTTGGATCATGGAACTGCGGTGGGGGCGGGGGCGGACTGAGTGGGGGAGGGGGGATGTGATCGGATAGGGTGGAGTAGGTCAAAGAGCTCCCTTCATCGCTGCTGCTGATGTACTCGCTGGCACTGCTCATATCATTGGTGACATAGCTGCCCTGGTCATCATGGAAACTCATCTGATTTAGGAAAAAGAGAATATAACTACACCATGAGAAAAGCTTCTACTCCCAGCCACTGGGCACAAAAGCCCACAAGGGTACAGGCTATAGCTCGAGTTAGCACAACTCGTCAGCCATTAACATGACCACTCTGTAGTGTGGACACAGGCTAGCACCTAGGACACAATTCACTGGGAAAGAATTCACATCTTCCTGCCGTGCAAAGAAGCATGATCTTAGTGCCTCACGGGAGGAGTGCAGCGCCCGTGTGCATTCAGCAGCCTCAGTGGGGCCACTCTCACTCAAGCTAGGCTGACTGGATGTACATTACATCTACAGTAATGTAAGTGTAGATAACTTGAAGTTACCTCTACAGTGCAGTCAGGCCCTGGGAGAGCTCTCGGCCCTAGGATCGCAGTGTTGCTGTACAGCTCAGAAGTCTCCTTCATTGACCCCATCCAGCTACTTCTGCAGGAGCCTCCCCGAGATATAGCCACCAAGCTTCTCCCTCCTGCTATCTGAGTCTGATGCGACTGTACCTCATCCAAACAGGGAACCCAACCTGAGGGAGCCCAGGAGAGCCCTGAGTGCAGCCCTGTCCAGCTCCCCTTGCTCACCTCCTCGTAGTCATTCTCAGGTGTGAGGAAGTCATCCACGATGGTGACCCTGTGTCCCAGCTCCTCACTCAAGGCGTCCAGGAAGCGATCTGTGTCCCGGCTGCGGGGGGGCCTGGAGAAGGTGAAGAGTTTCTTCCGTCGAGACAGTGGGCTGAGTGTGTAGTCCATGTGCTTGGGTGAAGGGGCAGGGCTGCTGTCTAGGCTGACGTAGGGGTTGGACTCTGTGCTGCTGGGGGAGGGGATGCTGCTGTGTGGGTGGTAATAGCACTGCTGGGAAGGCAAAGGATCACTCTGCCAGGAGATCGTCATCCCCGACTTTCGAACACCTGCAGGAAACAAACAGTGCTGCAGAGTAGACTCCTCCAAGCCTACATCTCGTTTAAAAGCAGGGCTATGAACATTTCCTGTGGTCTAACACGGATGCCTAGACTTCACCCAGCCACGGGTCACTAGAGCAAACTGTTTGGAGCTCCAATGTCTGTGTACAATACAGCAACCTTGATATAAAGGTGCAGACTGGAGAGATGATAGTTGCCAGTATCTATCATCTATCCTGATCTGAGCAGAAACTTCTTGGATCAAACCAGAGCATGGCAACTCCCCAATCCTCCCCACTGAAGAGGAAGGTCACATTCTAGAATTCTGTGGGCCCCCTTAGACTCATAGGCTGCACCATTGCCTTCCTTCGTATAAAAAGTTGCGGTGATGTGGTGCACAGACCCCACACTGACCAAGAAGGGGTTAATTAGGGTTCTGGGTTCCATAAGCCCTGCCCCAATACACCTGCGAGAGCTGTCAAGCCTGGAGGGAAGGTTAAAAGGCGGAAAGCCCAGCTCAGTAGTGGCTGACCAGCAGAGAGAGGGGACGTCTTACGCTAGCTCCTTGAAAGAAGGAGTGGATGCAGCCAGGGGATGTTTATAGACTACCTGAAAGGAAGTGTGGCTGGGGCCAGGATCTAGCATCTAGCGGTCTCTGGAGAGAGTCTCCCTGGGGGTAGGTAGGGACGGTTACACTTCACACAACTAACATGTTTTTCTTTTGGACCTGGGAGATTGTGTTTGTTGTCCTGCCCAAGCCCTGCTTAAGGTCAGAGTATGACCAGGGAATCAACAGGCCCTTCACCCACTTTCTCCCCAAAAGAGGATGACTGCCTGCAATAAACCTGTGATGACTTCACCCTCCTGGAGCCCATGCAGTAATCTGTCATGAGACCTCAAGTGACTTGATCCCAGGTGCAAAGAGAAATGTAACACAATCCTGGGACTTCATAACTAGCACCAAACCTGCATGTTGCAGGTCATCATACCAGCTAGAGCAAATGAACTGCCTCCATCCCAAAACCAGGAGAAAGAAAGCCTCTACCTGCAGCGTTTGCCTGGTCTGGGACAGGGGGTGAATCTCTGTGTGTGGTGGCATTAGCCATCTTTCCTGCAAAGCTGCTGATCAGGCGATTTTCTAACTCTGCATAGACAGCCGACATCTGAAAGCAAAAGGGGAAAAACAACCATAAATGTCCAACTCTGGAAGTGTCTGAAAACGAGTGACGTAAAGGAGGAAGGCTCTGTGTCCCATCCCTGATCCCAATTGCTCTCTATTATTGATTGCATTAAAAAATCACCCTTTTTTAAGGAGCATTTGGCACTAAAGGAAGATGATTCCCTCTTTTCTGAATCTCACACAGTTCACGCTCCCTGATTAGATTGTACCAAGGCTTTGAAAGATGCCCGTACTGTTAAAGCAACTGACTGCCAGGGTAATTTGTTTAGAGAGCCACTCTGATGAGATGCTGAAGGGATTGTGTCTGGCATGGGAAGCAGATACCAAGATGAAACATTTGCATGCAGCTCCCTTAGCACCCTTCCCTTGTTTATCTACCTTCTGATGTGAACCTAAAATAAAGTCAAACTGTTCTGCTGTCCTGTGAAGTCAAAATGTTACATATTCATTGAGCAAGACGCTGCCCAGGAAAGCTCCTCTCTCCCAGCCACCACCTTCCTCACAGAAAACCCACCCAAACAGCTGCACACATAGATAGCCAAGGTTCAAACCATTTTGGGGTTGGGAGTCTCTGGAAGGGATGTGCCGTCACCCGCTTGCCTCTCTCCAGGCGTCAGTCGACTTGATACTTCCCCAGTGTCACTGTGACCTGCTGGGAAAGGAAAGAACTGCCAGTGATGTCCCTTGTATGAGCATCCTTTGATTTCACTGCTGCACCTGCCCACCTCTCACTACTCAGAGAAAAGGGAACATCCACTCACATGAGACTAAGGGCCTGATCTCATCTTCCCTGTGGACCCAAATATCTCACTCCCTTCAGCGGAATCTTTGGATGCGGAACAAGGATAGTTCAGACTTTATGGACTGTACAGTCCCCAAACCCTGAATGAATGATGAAGAAAATGACATATTTCCTGCTGCACTGTGGGTAATTTGTTAAAAGCTTCATTTAAATTGGCATCTACACTGTAGGACAGGGTCGCTCACTCGGGAAAATATTTGTGTAGAACACGCAAATGTGCAAAAATATTTTAATTATGACACTTAGCATGGAGACACCAGA
This sequence comes from Caretta caretta, assembly GCF_965140235.1. Taxonomy (NCBI): domain Eukaryota; kingdom Metazoa; phylum Chordata; order Testudines; family Cheloniidae; genus Caretta; species Caretta caretta. The sequence continues at coordinate 3,205,112 of NC_134215.1, forward strand.
CATCACACAAGGAATTAGCTGTGGTCTAGTGATTGGAATACAAGCCTGGCAGCAAGGAACACCAGAGTGCTAACTGCATTTCAACAGCTAGACTTATGCTTGGGGGCAAGACACTTTGCCTCTCTGTGTTTATAAAATGAGGATATTTAGTGTTCACCTGCCTACCTTGCTGGTGGGTTGGTGTGAGGGTTCATGTAATTTCTCACTGTTTAAAAGGTGCTTAGCATTATTATTACACTATAATCCATGATGCACTTTACTGGTGTTGCACAAATTTTCAGCACCAGTTGCACGGTCTCTAGTACAATGTTGGGAGGAAGGAACATTACCCAGTTTGTCATTAGGTATTTCTAATGTATCCATCATGGTGCTGTCAAGGTATCTTGTTACTGCAACACCAAAGGTTTTCTCCTTTTTTAATAAATCCCTGGATATTGTTTCATTAAGACACTTCACCCTAGTTGTCATGTGCTGGATAACAGATGAATCCAGAATCACTGCAAATGAAAAGCACGTGCCACAGATTCTGAGCTGTCACCAGAATAAAAGCAGGAGCACAAACAGTGAGGGTGAGACGAGGTAAGCGTTGGGACTCACAGGGTTACAAGGGGGACTATGCAGATAGAACAGCTTTCCTAGGACAGCCACTCCACTAGCAACAGGCTAGCAGGCATATTCCTAAACTCATTTTCCTCTGTGCCAAATGTGTCAGAGTGTTTTTTCTGAAGTTGCCATTAATAGCTGGACTTTGTCCATTCAGAGCAAACGGGTCAAAGTCAGACCTGGTGTGAGTGGGTGGCACACCATGGCTTTCTCGGGAGATGTGCCTGCTTATACCAGGGCTGAATTTGGCCCTAGATTTGGAGATAAAAATATCTGGGCTGAAAGGAATGTAAATCTCTCCATAGGCTCTTTAACATTTGGAAAAAGATGGGGATTAAAAAGCATTTCCTCCCTGGCAGTCACTCACCCGCATTTCTAAATAGAACTGGGAGTCTGAGCCTGCTCTCAGGAGAAGTGGCCACGGCGGCCAATCAAACCATTAACCTCAGGCCAAAGAACCAGATCGGCCATAAGGGAGAGATGGGCTGCAACTTAAAGCTGAGCAAATCAGTTTAACAAAAAACTCTAACTGAGTTCAAACACTGTCAGACCGTCCCACCCTGCAGCATTATTGCTCATGGTCAGAGGAGTTCCAGGGGCTTCTTACTTCCTGCTGGACATGGAGGGGTTAAAATACAGCCGAGGGACAGATCCCCATCCCATCTCATGCCCTTGTGCTATAAAAGGACACCCAGATGTAGTAGAGCCAGCACTCCAGGTGTGTGTTGGGGCAGGAGGGGACATGGCTGGAACACCTTGTACTCCAATGATCCTGGGCCAGCCGGATGGCCCCTACAGGGTCACTATAGTTTATGCATAATGCCACCTTTGCTCCCCTTCTTGGGGACTGGAATCCTGGGGTCCTCACTCAGTCCTCAGGCGAAGTGCCCACTGCCTTCAATGAAGCTTGTCTGAGTAAATGCTGAGTAAGGCCTTTAGGCTTTGACCCGCTGAAATCAATAGGTAAAACACCTGAGCAAGGCCTGAGTAAAATCTAGAGAAGGAATTTAGGATTTGCAGCTCAACAGGCAGAAATTCACCAGGCACCCTGCAAATCCAGCAGGTGCGGGTAGCTTGGGTTACATTCAAAGAAGCCCCTGTTTTTGGGTGTTCATCTGAATCTCTGGCACTTTTGCCACTCCTCACTAGCAGTAAATAGCAGACAGGCTGATACTATCTTCCAGTTTAGATTCTTTGTCACCTTGACCTCGAAAACCTTTTTAAACATGTGGTTTGTGCAATAAAGACAGCTGGAAATCTGCTGGGTATTGTCTATTCCCAACACTCTCCTTTCAGTTTGGGACCAGTTCATTCCAAATATTATTAGGACAACAGGTCACGCTTTCCTCCTGCTTTGTTTTTTCAAAAGGGCAGCTGAGGACAATATTCCTAACCTAACAGATGCCAAATATCTGTCTGGAATGTGAGGCTTCCCTCTGGCTAATGCAGTTGTCTTGCATTCCATGCGTTAATGTCAGTCACAAGAAATCCCCCTCAGCAGCAGGTTACTGGATTCTCCCAGTAGAAAGTTCTTCTAACTGGCGGCTCTGATAGCATCCTCCTTTGATAGCTCAGTAACACTACAGTCCCTGTTAATGGTGACAAGTTCACATGAGGACTTAGGTTCCCATTTTTAAAAGCCCCATTATCCTCCAGGTTAGAGGCACCTGAGGCTGTTACGTCAGAGGAACATGGCTGGTTATGGTGAGTCGCATGGTGCTGAGAAACCAATGAGTGAGAAAGCGCCACAGTTAGAATTCTATTCTGCACTGGGTGCCAGCTGCTAAAGGGAGGTGAACTGGCTGTGACTGCATATCCAAACTATCAAGCGGGATCTGGCAGAGAACTGAGGTAGAAGGATGGAGCCAGCAGCAGTGTGATGCTCTCCTAGGGAGAGCTGCAGGGGTTTCAGGATGCTGGAAGGAGGCCCTGAAGGAAGGTAAGGAGGCTCTGCCTTATCATGGGAGGAGGAATGAGGTGTTTGCTGAGGAGAGAAGGAAGGCTATATCAATCCCCCAGTGCAATTCATGCACTGAGAGTGGCTGGACAGGTTAACAAGCCAGGACTCCTTCAGAACCAGCGTTTGTGGTCCTGGGGACTTTCCAAACACCATTTTAGGTGTGAGCCTTGGGAGGTCTGGACAAGCAATGATGAGATCCAGAAAGAACTACGGATCCAGACAGACAGAAGTGAGCCTCATCCTTTAATGCTGCAGAAAGGCTTATCCCTGGAAGAGCCTCAGTGCAGGGGCTGTTTAGATGATTATTGCTAATCCACTGGCCTGGCGGCCCACTGTAATTCTCCCTGGCTGCCCCTCTGAACAACGTTAGGGACCCTGAACAAACAACTTACAGCCTCCACCCAGGCAGCTTTTCCATTAGGACTTTCTGATGTTAAATACTTTGTTCCTTGTCTGAACAAAAGTGGATTTGCTGCCACGGACTGTGAGCCTGACTCTCTGCTAGATTGTACCTAGTGCTGCTATTTAGACCAGTGTCAAATCAAGGACTGAGCTGGAACAGCTAGAAATCCTGCATCTTGGGTCTGTGTCCTCTGGGCCCAGGATAAATGGGAAACAGCCACAAGAGCTCTCCAAAGGGAATCTTAACAGAGCAATGAATTACCTACCTCCTGTCCCCCCTTCCTCAGGGCCTCGCGTTCGAATGCTTCCCCGACATACTGAAGCCCCTCGAACTGAAGTCCGGTGCCGTTCCTCTGCCCCTGGCTCTGCTGCAGCTGTAAAGAGCCTTTATAAGTTACGGTCTGTCTTTGCAAGATGCACTGGCTCCCAGTGCTCCTCACCTACCATCTTCCTATTAATTACAGAGGGACAACCCCAGGGACATTCATATTTGCAGCTGCTGTTGACCACAAAGTTCTGTGAGCCTGAAATCCCACCCCCACATGGAGACAGGATCCCAGCATATATGGCTCATCAGGAATGACTCCGGAGGGAAAGAGTCAACCTTCTCTTTCTCCGCCCTCTAAGGATGGGCTCCTGGCATGCAAAGCAGTCTATACTGCAGTGCAAGCTATAAGAAGAAATCTCCAAAACCACAGTGTTGATGCTGGTGTTGGGTAAAATAATCTTAGCATTATACCAGAACCTAGAGGTTATGGTGTTCAGTGCCTGGCAGGTAGGCACTCAGACAGACATCCATGAAACATTACTACAGTGAAGACGACCATTTGGTTTGGAACTAGATCAAATGAAGAGCTACCCTAAATCTGGGGCGGTTTGGCCTTCATGTTCCCAAACATGGGTATGCACACACTGTACTAGAGTACATGGAAAGTCACATGAGCACAGACTGACCTTTTATGGAAGGGAGCACATCCATCGATTCCTACTTGTAAGGTCTGAATACCAGGAAGTCCTGGTTTCAATTCTGCCTCTGAAACTGTGTGGCCTTGGGTAAGTCACTTCAACACCCTGTGCTTCACCTCCCTCATCTGTAGAATAGGGCTAGTAATGCTGACTCCGTGTAGGGCATTCTTAAATTACTATCTGTAAAGTGCTTTGAAGATGAAAAGTGATGTGTATGTGCCAAACAATATTATTAATCCATTCAGTAACCCAAGCTCACATCAAATGACCTGAAGTAGATACATATCTAATCTAACCATATACACGGGGAAAGGGCTAACTTTCAAATAGCATCACCTGTAAAATACATATCTGTGCATGAAAAAGAACACATACATGTATAGTGGGCTCAATTACATGTCTGTAGCACATTTTACTTGCGCAACTTAAATGCTTATGTTTGAAAACTGCATTCATAGAATAGGAAAGCATGACCCATTCTCTACCAGTGTTAAACTAAGTGAAAACAGGCAACTGAAATCAAGACTTCTGATCTGTCTCCTGACATTATTCTGACGTTAATAATATCATTTAAAGTCTTCATTTTGAATGTCAGGGCCTCACTGCTTGGAATGCTCATGTAACAATATGCATGTTTGCCCACTTATTCTGAATGCACGAACACAGTCATGTTAATTGTACGTGCAAATTAGGTGAGCAAATACACAAGCATTTTTCCATGCACAATTCAGAACATGTGTGCCCACACTGCAAGAGCTGGTTGCTCCTACACAAATGACTTTTCCTTCGTAAACAGATGGTGTGTAAAAAATAAAAAAGAAAGAAAGAAAAAGGGTGCCTCAACAAGTCCTCCCCTTCTTCAAACTGAAAACTCTTTCCTGCAGTTTTAGCCATGATGGGTTTAAAATAAACTTATCAGCTAAATGTAAACGGTTTAAAACACAGGAATGTCAAAGTAATTAACAAATCTAGATACAAAGATTAAAACCTTTCATTCAAATTTACCCTCTGCCTTTTTGCTGTCTGATTGTGAAGCCCATAATCCACAGCACACCACAGTTGGTTTGTATGTTGCCACAGCAACGACAGCTAGTGACAAGGAAGAAAAGGTAGGTGCAGACTCCTTCACTGCAGGATGCAATGTGATTTGCTAATGCCACCCTAAATCTCTGGGACAGAACAAAACCTCCTAGGCAGGAGCCTCCTAGGCAGAGGCTGGAATCAAGCATGTTTCTCACTTTCTTTGTGTTATCTTTTGATGGTCCTTAATTTTAACTGAACCCTAATTGTAGACATTTCTTTATGCCACATGTTGGTGACGTCAGGGAAGAAACTGCATCCATTATTTACCTCTGACTGTCTCAGATGCATTCTGCCCACTAAACCATCCATCTACTCCTGGGACTTCTATCATGCTACGCTTCTGAGCAGCCTTCAAAGAGCCACCATTTTTTAAGACAACCTATCACAAAAATATTTTTCTTTTTTTCCTCCAAAATGTGAAGTTTTCTTCCAAAGTTACACTGGTCCAAGGTGCAGGAAGAGCAGCCTTCAGTCCCGGACTACTCCCAAGTTTAAAGATCAATATCTCATGAATGATCAGGGCTAGAAACTGAGGGTCCTGATTCTGCACTGTCTTATACCATGGATAGTCATTTACACCTGTGCAAAGCGGATGTACAACACTGCCATTCTGATCAAGTAGAATTTTACACCCAGTCTTCACAGGTGTGAGTGACTATACAAGGTGCAAGGCAGGGGAGAATCAGGCCCCAGAGCTCTGTCCCATTCAAGAAAGGATGGCAAGCCACCCTTTCTAATGAAATTCACCACTTTTTTCTAGCCCTAGCACAACACAAGATATTTAACCTAACCTCCACTAATCTTAGGCAGCTCTTGACAATGTGATAACATGCAACAAGTCCTGATCCCCAAGGACGTCAAGAGACACAGCGTGCACATGTCAGAGTACAGGAGCTTTCCTCTCACCTGCCACCAACTTGTAACCAAGGAACCTGGCAATCTTTTGCTGGCAGTGCTCCTGCTCTTCATATGTCAATAGCTGGTAGATAAACTGCCAAATGATCTGCTTGACTGGTGTGTCCAGCACAGGGTACACATCCACTATAAGAGTATCGATGTTCCTGCACAGGTGAAAAGAGAAGGCAAGACAATGATCACCTACTTTTGCTGCAGTATTCCTTCCCATGAAAACTCCCTTTTTGTTTCATCACTTTCTGTCCTATATTTTAGGTTTTAGATTTTAGCTCCTGTAGCCAGGGGCTTGTCTCTTATTTGTCTGTGTAATTGTACTGGGCCCTTTATAAGCAGGCACTGCCAGCCCATTTGGCATGGCACCGGTACTTGTCTCTTTAAAGCAAGAGAATTCTGGGAAATGTAAAAAGAAAAGGAGTACTTGTGGCACCTTAGAGACTAACCAATTTATTTGAGCATAAGCTTTCGTGAGCTACAGCTCACTTCATCGGATGCATACTGTGGAAACTGCAGAAGACATTATATACACAGAGACCATGAAACAATACCTCCCCCCACCCCACTCTCCTGCTGGTAATAGCTTATCTAAAGTGATCACTCTCCTTACAATGTGTATGATAATCAAGTTGGGCCATTTCCAGCACAAATCCAGGTTTTCTCACCCCCCCCCATCCCCCCTCCAAAAACCCACACACAAACTCACTCTCCTGCTGGTAATAGCTTATCCAAAGTGACCACTCTCCTTACAATGTGCATGATAATGAAGGTGGGCCATTTCCAGCATAAATCCAAGTTTAACCAGAACGTCTGAGGGGAGGGGGGTAGGAAAAAACAAGGGGAAATAGGTTTCAGAGGAACAGTCGTGTTAGTCTGTATTCGCAAAAAGAAAAGGAGTACTTGTGGCACCTTAGAGACTAACCAATTTATTTGAGCATGAGCTTTCGTGAGCCACAGCTCACTTCATCAGATGTTTACCGTGGAAACTGCAGCAGACTTTATATACACACAGAAATCATGAAACAATACCTCCTCCCACCCCACTGTCCTGCTGGTAATAGCTTTTAATAATAAGCTATTACCAGCAGGACAGTGGGGTGGGAGGAGGTATTGTTTCATGATTTCTGTGTGTATATAAAGTCTGCTGCAGTTTCCACGGTAAACATCTGATGAAGTGAGCTGTGGCTCACGAAAGCTCATGCTCAAATAAATTGGTTAGTCTCTAAGGTGCCACAAGTACTCCTTTTCTTTTTAAGGGGAAATAGGTAGCCTACCCCCTCCCCCCCCAGACGTTCTGGTTAAACTTGGATTTATGCTGGAAATGGCCCACCTTGATTATCATACACATTGTAAGGAGAGTGGTCAGTTTGGATGAGCTATTACCAGCAGGAGAGTGAGTTTGTGTGTGTGTGGGGTGGGGGGGGTGAGAAAACCTGGATTGAAAACTGTGAAAACTGATGGTGATGGTAATGCTCCCATTGATTTTAGTGTGTGCAGCATTGCGGCCTGAAGGTGAAGAAGAAATGAAGGAGAAGTGCTATGAACAGTACTTGTTATTGGTGCATTTTTATTTAGTAGCTTATACCACCACAGACAGTCCCTCATCTTCCATGGAGCTAAATTCTGAAGCTTCCCTTGAAACTCCTAGTGAAATCAATGGGCCAATCCGCTCCCTACTCCATTTCTACTCAGTCCTTACTCAGGCAAAGATCCCAGTGAAGTCAGCAGGAGTTTGCCTGACTAACTCCGGGTAGGAGCTCTGGATCTGACCACTGGCATTTACACCTGTAAACTTGCCATAGTAACTAATATCCAGTGGAAGGGAGAGGGGAGCCAGGCTGCTTTTCCCAATGAATGCCAGGGCTCTAAGAAAGGTGGTCCTCAGCAGCCCTTCTGGGGACATTATCACTCCTAATATCCAAATGTCAGGCCTGATGATGGCTTTATCAGCATTGTCTGAAAAAGGGTAAGGGTCAAGGGTAGAAAACAAGTGCGTTATTGAAGCTCTCAATGCCTCCATAAGATCAGTTTCAAGGCCTGCAGCAGGGCAAAGAGGATGTGTTCAATTACAGGAAGAAAAGTTTGCCAGCGGGAGGCATTCTTGTGCTAAGGCCAAGGGAACACATTTGCCAAAATGCTGAAAGGAGCAATAAGAGAGGAATAAAATGCAATGAAAACTAAACAAAAGGGGCTGACTGTCAGAACAGGACATGCTGTTGGCTCAGGGTCTGTCCAGGCAGCCAGAGACCCCTAGCTGCATGAAAAGAACAAGGTAATTTTTATGTTGGAATAAGGGTGAATGGGTGAATTAGGGGTGAATCTCAAAAGGTAGTAAGTTTGGATGATTCCCTGACCCCTCAGTGGGTTGGGCATCTGGCCAGATGGGGCTTTCCACCCTGTTACCTCAATGCTTTCTCTGATGGATATGTACAGGGTAGGTATGGAATACAGATCGGTACCCTAGTGGATGCTCATCACTTGTGGGAGAAGAGAAACTGCACCTCATGTTGCCTTCCAGCACCCTTAAACAGCAGCCCTGAGTATCTCAGTAGGGGAGCAATGGCCACATCTCCTCATCCAGAGCAACAGTCACTGTGATACAGGGCCCCGCAGATAGTTGGGGAACATAGCCAAGAAAGTAAGGAAATCTCAGTTGAATCCTTTACACTGTTCTGGAAAGATCCCTTCAAAGCCTTATAACAACTCAACAAATCCATCCCAGGTTTACTCTGGGACCAGGCATAACGGGAAAGAACAAAGTTTTGGGCTTGATCCTGCAAAGTGCTGAGTGACTTCAACTCTAAGTGAAGTCAGTGGGCATTGAGGGTGCTCAGCATCTTACAGGATCAAGTCCTTAATCCCCATAATCAGTACAGTGCAGGTATCTAGGTAATGCTGATATGGTCAATAAAGCTGATGTCTGTTCCAATCATAGAATCATAGAGGATTAGGATTGGAAGAGACCTCAGGAGATCATCTAGTCCAACCCTCTGCTCAAAGCAGGACCAAGCCCAACTAAATCATCCCAGCCAGGGCTTTGTCAAGCGGGGCCTTAAAAACCTCTAAGGAAGGAGATTCCACCACCTCCCTAGGTAACCCATTCCAGTGCTTCACCCCCTTGCTAGTGAAATAGTTTTTCCTAATATCCAACCTAGACCTCCCCCACTGCAACTTGAGACCATTTCTCCTTGTTCTGTCATCTGCCATCAATACCAAGACTCAGTGCTTTGATCCAAGAAGCAGATTCTAATCAGGGACACCAACACAACCAACTAAAGGAGTACAGCATTTAACAAGTTACCGATGCTGGAAGAAGCTTTCTAGTGATTTGCAGATGATGTAGCGCTCGGGTGGTGTCAACAGACGTTCCAGCTGCTGATTGAAGGTCCTTCCTTGGATCTTGATGCTAGAAGGAAGTATCTCTGCCACCCACTGCAGGGAGGTGAGGGCTGAGGAGGGGTTTGGGGAGTCAGCAGACTCAGAATCTGCAGCACATGGGCACAAAGGAAAGAGATTATTAAATGGATAAAGAACAGGAGGCAACACAGAATCTTAGCATCAGGTTTAGGCACCTGAATCCAGTTTCAGCCATAATACCTCTGGGGGAATCTGAACTCCAGCATGAAGAGGAGAAGTGATTTAAAGAGCTGGGAATGATTGCAGCGAAGTCTGCTGTGAAAAGACAAGAAGGACTCAAGTCCACCAACACCTATCCCTGGTTTCAGAGTAGCAGCTGTGTTAGTCTGTATCCGCAAAAAGAAGTACTCCTTTTCTTTTTGCGAACACCTATCCCTGTAACTTCAAGGAATTTCTTCCCTTGGAGAAGAAACAAACTATCAAACTATCAAGGCCAAAGGGTCTCTAGCCTTTAAAACAAACCTAGAAAAAAAACCTAACGTGCATAGCCTTATAGCTATACCTGACAATCCTCAAAACCTTCTGCCCTCATTTTATTAACTGTTCCACTTTTACATATACTCAGGCAAAACTCCCATTAGCTTCAATGCAAGTCTTGCCTGAACAGACCTCAAGAACTGGTTCAATCTTTGTGTCTCTGATCCCTGTATACCTGCAGCTTCGATTGCCCGGGCATCCTGGACTCTGCATCCTGTTCTTATCAGTAGGAAGGACTCTGATAAGGCCAGACCAGCGAGGTAGCGTAGAGTGTGAATTATGAGTGGAAACCCACCAAGACCAATATTAAAAGGAATGTGTGAGGGAGCATATGTGCAGCTTTGTCTCAGAATAAAACAGACCTAACAGACTAAATTTACAAAAACACTACAGCCACTGAAAAGCAATGTGGTGAAGAGGGTACTTTAGCTCGTCAGAAGAAGATACCCTGGCTGAACCACTGCTTATCATTAACCTTGCCATTCTCAAATGTGCTGAACCCCATATAAACAGAATAAACTATCATGGAGCTTCTATTGTTTCAATAGTCCTGACATTTAATCAGTACAAAAAGAGACTTTCAGACCTTTCTCTGCTCTTTTGGATATGGTTTACGTCCTCTCATGAGTCATAATTTCTAAAGTGAAGGATTCTTTTTAAGAATAGCAAATATACACAAAATCATATACTTTCTTTTTCTATAGAACCTTCTGCTGAGAATCTCAAAGCACTTTACAGACATGAATGTACTTAGCCCTCGCAACACCCTCTTTGAGTGCAATATTACTCAAATGTTATATTTGGGTACACTGAGGCACAAAGAGGTCAAATTACTTTGCCACAGTCACGCTGTACTGCTCCTACCACTGAAGTGCAGCCACCTCTGGAGTGGAACACAGCAGCTGTTTAGCAGCGCACTGCAATACTGCACAACCGTCTGAGACAGGAAATAAAGAAAACTGTATCCAACAGAACCTAGAGAGGGAATTTAGGGCTACAAAATGGAATTACCCAAGTAGGCATTTGGCAAGGCACCAGACCTAAAAACCAGATACTTTTTTTTTTTTTGCGAGGAAGGATTGTCCAGTGGTTGGTGCACCAGCCTAGGTGTCCCAGGTTCAATTCCCTGCTCTGCCACTAACTTTCTGTGTGACCTTGGACAAGTCACTTAGCCTCTTTGTGCCTCAGTTCCCAATCTGTGATAATAGCACTGCCCTCCCTGACCGGGGTGCTGAGAGAATAAATCCAATAAAGACTGTAAAGTGCATTGGGATCTACTGATGCAAAGTGCTATGTAAGAAATAGGTATTAATTATTATTATTTATTATTATTCATTATTAAGTAGCCAGGATTCCAGTTTTCCTTCTCATCCAAAAGACAGCACTTTCAGCAGCACCAAGCCCCTAACACTTGGCTCTGGAATGGTTTCAGTAGTGAGGGAAAGGGAACAGCGCCATTCATGGAATCCCAATAGTATTTCCTGAGGCTAGGTGTTCCTTGGCAGCATTCCAACAAAATACTGACCAAGCCTGCCCTGGGCTTAGGAAATGACTTAGGGCTTGTCTACACTGCACCAAAGTACAGATGATGGGAGCGTGAACTGTAGGCACCACAGTGCTGTGCTCTAACTGGCCCAAGTGCACGCTGCTGGCATGAACTGAAATGTATCTAGTTCATGTTACTGCACTCCTGTTTGAAAGAGGACTATGGTAACGCACCTTTTAGTTCACACCCGCAGCAGCCACACAGGGCAGTTAGAGCGTAGCGCTTTGGTGCACTCTGTAATTACACATGCTCCCCCCACCCACCTTCCCATAGGCCACAGTGCAGTGTGGACATAGCTTCAGTCACCTATACATTGTGGGCCAAGCTCTCCTCTCCGCTGCACTGAAGTCAATGGAGTTGCTCTGGTGAAACACTAGAGTTTGCCCCATATGTTCTGATGACTCTGACATTCTCACCACAAGTTACACAGGATAAATTATTCTGAACACAGCAGAGTTACATTAAATAAGAGGTACAAAATTACATATTCAGCAACATATGCACTGGTGTGTTCATTTAGTCATATACACAGCACAGGCTTTGAATGCAGGTCATTCTAAAGGGCCAGCACAGGAAACTAACAGCAGTATGGTGATCCCTTGGATAGCAGTGTGTGTCTAAGACCAAGCTTGCTCCCTCAAGACTGGCAGCAGCAACTCTGACTGCAGAGGAAAAATGCTCAGCTGTCGCGGGAGGAACTACCTTTCATCACTGTCCAGTGACTCTCCGGCTAACTCAGGAGCAGTGTCAGGCTGAAGCCAACATGTGAAATTTGTTGGGGAGCATAGGAGAAACCTGGCAGATTCCTTCACCAGGTTTAGTGGTTTGAAGGATAGTCATCCCCACCCCACCCCCAGCCCCACCATGCACTGACACGGCAAATTCACAAGTGAATTCCAGGTTTTCCGTTCTGTCTACCTGTTGTGCATTTCTCTTTAATAATCTTACCAACTGGAAAATGGATCATCCCTTCTTCCACAACCAGGGTAGGCATGGCCCCACTGCCCTGCAGCATGGACACCACCTTATCATGGGAGCAATTCCTGCAGAGCCAGACAAAGAGAACCCAGATAAATAACACTTTCAGAGTCTGCACTGCACCCACCATTCGTGACATGGGCATCTCTGAAGTCTCCTAAGGATGGAAAGGGTTGACAAGAAAAGTAGGACTCATCTAACAGGAACATAACAAGTTTGGGGGGGACACCCAAACCAGGGCACAATGGCAGGTGTTTGACAGCTGCACCCCTTGGTATAAAATGGAGAAGACCACAGCTGCCTTCATCTTTAAGACTGGGACTATAAATTCAGCATGCTGCTCAGACTGAGTATGGTACTCTAGCTGTAGTCTTCCTGGGCTGCAGCTCTGCATTAGAGATGTAGGAGCAAATTCTGCTCATGGTTACATCTATCCCATGCAGAACAGAATCTAGCAGTGGATCTCATTGTAGAACATTTATGGGACGTTCTTGGCCATGCCTGCAGCATGGAATAACTACAGAGCATGTATATGGAGGGAGTCAAGGAGTCTGTTGTGGCTAATGATGAAGGCACTTCTGCAGCTCATGCTGACACACTCCTTAACTGATCTTTCCATCTAACATGATACACTTTCACAGAGCCTTGTCTCCCACTTCTCTTGCTACATAAAGAGAAGATCCAAAGTGAGGACGAAACACGTTTTTCCTGCTGATGGTATTGCCATTTTTGGATAAAGTACAAGCAGACCTGAGACACTGTTTGCCAAAATGCAGGATCAGAGGGTAATCTACAAATAGTCTCAGCTGTTTTCTGGGGATGCTGCTTCAGCCAAAAGTTTGCTGAATCAGCTGAAAACCGAGAACTCAGGAACCAGCCAAAGTGGCATTAGATGTTTAACCTTTAAATATTAATCACTCTTTTACCATGCAGACTGTTCTAGCACTTCACTTCTGCTTATTGTTCAGTAAGATTTAGCCCTAGAATAAATGCTACTGTCATTGTATAATGGGACACAGAGCGAGCCAAGATTTGGTGGGGTTGGACTGCTTTGTTTTTTATAATCCTTGGTAGTGCAAATAGTAGGTGGAGAAAAGTAGTTCTGGATGGAAATACTACTGTCTGTGTAGTTTTATGCTCAGGATCCTGTTCCAGGGATGATCCATGGATTGGTTTGTACCTTGCCCCTTCCACACTATGTAACACATGGAACTGAATTGACACTGATTCGAGTCAGAGGTTCCAGGATTGTTACTTTTAAGAGCTGTATTGTTTATATTATTTCACGCATTATGCATGGCTATTGGCAGAATGAACTGTAAATAAACGAAGGGAATGGAAGACAAGAGTCTGGAATACTAATCTTACAGAAATGATAATATTAAAATAAAACATTTGCATGAGACCAGGATCACTGCAGAGACATCTATGCCTGCATATATATGTTACACACACACACACACCCCTTGCACAAAAGCACCTCAGACCTTACATAAGTAGCCACTTAGTGCACATACCTACCATATCCTTCCTCACAAACTTGCACACCTCTCATGTTCATGAAGACAGCTGTGCTTGGCTATTTCACACTATCCTGGGTTCTCATAAAAAAATGGCCACACTGGGTCAGACCAATGGTCCATCTAGCCCAGTATCCTGTCTTCCAACAGTGGCCAGTACCAGACGCTTCAGAGGGAAAGAACAGAACACAGTACTTATTGAGTGAGCCATCCCCTGCCATCCAGTCCCAGCTTCTGGCAGTCAGAGGTTTAGGGACACTCTAAGCATGGGGTTGCATCCATGACTATCTTGGCTAATAGCCACTGATGGACCCATCCTCCATGAACTTATCTTTTTTTAATCCATTTATGCTTTTGGCCTTTACAACATCCCCCAGCAATTAGTCCCACAGGTTGACTGTGCATTGTGTGAAGAAGTACTTCCTTATGTTTGTTTTAAACTTGCTGCCTATTAAGCAGCATCATTTAAGCCATTTTGAAGATACAGTTTTAACAGCCAGCATCTCACCTCATATCCAGTCCATTGAGAAATAAGATTCGGTCTCCAGCTTTGAGAGCAGCCTTCTCAGCTGGGCTGCCTAAATACAGGAGGAAATTAAATAGGTCACTTAGCTGTACTGGTCTTTTAGTGTGGGATGCATTAAGGCTGCTGACAAAGTAACATGCAGATTGTGGATATGGTTACAGTTACAGGGGACCTCTGCTTAGAGGGAAGTTAGTCTATTGGAAGAATGACTTCACTAGAAAAGGTCCAATTCATAAAGATACTCTGGGGCAAAGCAGCTTGACAGCATCAAAGGGCCGAGAGTTTACGCTAAAGTAATAAAAACAAATAATGTTTCTGGCAGCCATTCAGACTAGATCTTGGGTGTAAAGCTCAGGTAATGTCAGGTTTCCTTACCAGGCAGAATGGACTCAATCCACACGGGGGCATGTCCACGTAACGTGAAGCCAAAGCTTTTGCTGCCTTTGTAAACTCGAACAGTTCTGCAGGTGGAAAATCAAAAATCAAAACCTAAAAAGCTTTTGGTTCCTGTTTCATATTCCCTTCCTCCATCATGGCACGTTTTGGACCTTTTTCACACTGGATTTCACTAGCACTGAATTGGGCGCCCTCTACTTAAGGTGGATACAAATTGATGATTTTTTTTAAATAAAAAAATTCAGATTTTTTTAAAATTTAAATTAGATTTTTTAAATTTAAATCAGAGTTTTTGGTTTAAATTAAATGCAGGTTTATTTTTTAAACATAAACCTATTTAAAATTGCCAACCAATGTTAAAGCCTAAACTTATTATAATCTATTAAAATCATTACAATGAAATACAGAACAAGAATACTAAGCCTGACATGTTTTCTGCCAAATTTTAAGAAAGTTCCAAATGAAACTTTCTGGAAGCTAAAGCTTAGCGTGCATTAACATGAGAGCTTTTGGCACAGAGCAGATGGGGGACTGAGGAGAGAGGAAGGGATGCCAGCAGCAGCAAGAGCTGCTCAGGTCTTGGAAGGAGAGTCAGAATACCCACTCCTGCTCTCCTTTGGAAATTTCCTTTCTAAGTCGTTAATTAACAAATGTATAATGGTGCAGTTTAGCAGAAATACTATATTCTTAACATGAAGACACACAGACATGGTTACCTAAAGATGCAAACGATAGGGGGGAAGAATTACTTGAGGTGATACTAAGACTAAATGAGTAAGGAAAATTTGGGGTGAGCATAAAAAAAAAAATCTTCCCCTCAGGAGGTTTGTTAGACTGTGGAATTGTGTCAGGGAAATGATGGAAGCCCTCTCACTTGGGCCACTTAAAACTAGACTGGATACAGCTGTGGAAAGCTTGTTATAAGGACTGATCCTGTGCTGGCAGGGAGAGGGACTGCATGGAGTTTTGATTAGTTCCATCTCTGGCTTCTGTGCACCAAACTCCGCCCTGACTTCCATAAAGGTGTACCTGGTGTAAATCGGGGCAGAATTTAGTTTGCTGATTCTGTGAAATACAACAAGGATGCAAGAGCAAGGGAGAATCTGTGTTATAACCCCCGTTGGGAGGTACCAAGGGACCACCCTCATTCCACCCTGCTTGCAACATTCTCTTTGTAATTAGGCAATCCTAATCCCGTGGCTCCCATGGGCAGGACAGGATGGGGCTTTTCATGCTTTTGTATTAAGATGAGAGTTTTTTATTGAAAATGCTGAATGGTCTGAACTGGCCCAACATTCTGGTGTTACTATGGCACATCTAATTACAGTTAGCACAAGCCTGAGATTTGAACTCAATATGTCGCTCTGGCCTGGCAGAAACTGGGAGTGCCATGGTGGTGACGTGCTGGGACCCAGAGAGACAGTAGCTTGGGTCAATCTGTAGACACTTCTGGACACTTTAGGCATAGCATTCATAAGTTCTGGAGAGAGCCACATCCAGCCCTTCTCAACCAGGGGGAGGTCCAGTCACTCTGACGTAGATAAGGAGGGGAGTCAAAGTAACTCAAGAGGGGAGACTCTGGACTACGAGAGAAGTGCGGGAGGCTCCTCTACACCTGGGGAGGGAACGGCCTGGTCCCAACTCGTGGGGAATCCTGCCTGCAGAAGGATTTGTTCTGTGCTTGTGCCCATCAGTAAGATTCTGGTAGGCATGTAAGCAATTTAAGCATCTCATGATGGCTTTACAGTCAGTCCCGTAGGAGGATTCACCAGCTGAGATGACAATGAAAAAAAGAAGCCAGCACATTCTTTTGTGAAGTATGAAATGAGATCAGGGGGGAAGGGAAGGGAACACATATCCTGCTAGTCACTGGGGAATGGTTCAAACAGGCTCCTTGAGGCCTCCAAGCATTCTAAGGTCTAGCCACATAGGGGCCATGGAAATGGGTGTTTCACACCTCTCATCCCTTCCCCCAATTTCTGCTACAGCTTCTAGTGGCCTCCCATAGATGGTGCTGAGGAGTTCCCAGCAATCATACAATCCAGCATATGCTCTGAGAAACTGAACATTGTGCATGCAGCCTACAATGGGGACCTACATCGCATCAGACCTGGGCCATGCAGGAAGGAATTCCACAACCCCTAGCAGAGCACGCCCTCTTTCCCAGAAAGAATTCATTGAAACAACTTTAGAAAACCAACTGAAATGAAAGGATCTACCAGGAGATGGGTACTGTGACGTGGAGCCCAAACTTTCTCAGAGTTCAAAGGGGAAATGGTTACAAAAAGGCCACAATTCAGTCTCATTTCTATTCTAAATTCACTTGCTATGAGCCACCGAAGTCATGTTTTTAATCTCTTCCCTTTTCCCCATTACAGTGCACCTGCTTCTTCACAATAACCAAGCTTTGTTATACTAAAGATCAACCAGCTTTGCATTTGAAGATTAAAGGAAGGACGTTACCTGCGGGCAGCCCCTGATCCCACACTGCTGGTGATCAAAGAAGTTGTCTTCCGCAAACCCTTGCTGGCTTCCTCGTGGCTCCGAGGCACCGAGCTTGCCCTGGTCGACACTAGCAGCCGCTCCTGGTGGTCTTCGCTGCGGCTGCGCCTCAGCCGGTTGGTGTGCTGCTCGCTCTTTGACCGGCAGAGTTTGCTGATCAGGCTCTGGGACACCACTTCATCAAAGCGCTGCCGGTGTTTCTTGGGGATGAAGATCCTGGCAAACATGACAGAGGAGGCAAATCAGAAGAGGAACAAAGCCAGCAGCGTCCCAGTTGTGGTGGCAGGGCTCTGGGCTCAGCGTCACCTGCGGAAAAGTTCAAAGTGGCCTCCTGCAGCACTAAACCCCACTGCACCATAAATCCATCAGCCTTCCAAACAGCAACTCATGCAAGAATACCGGACCACACCCAGTGGGCACGATTATCACATCTTTGGCTAAATCACCTGCTGGATATTTTTGTAGGATTCTGTTGCAAAGTCCTCCCCACAACTCCTTACAGCTCCAGTCAATCCTGAAAAGGCTCTAATGCCACCCTCTATAGAGCGGCTGTAATTTGGGAGCAACGGCCGTGAAAACGAGAGGGATTTCTTCCAGCAGAGATGGATTTAAACGACTCTATTGCCCCCCCACCATATGCCCAGTCTCTGAATCTCCTTCAGCTACCAGTCCCTCTCTTCTGGTAATGACAAGGTTCAACTCGAATCCCAAGTTAAACACTTGCCCCATGCCAGGTAACTTCCCAAACAGCCGGGAATGAGGGAGGAAGAGTCTTGTCCCTGCAGTGTCTATTCTGTTGCCGACCAACAGGCTCTGTTTCCATGGGTTCTGGTAGTTCAACACTCCATTGATTTTTTTCCCTTCAGCATCTGGAACCGCTATGGTATTTGCTGTGTATATGAAGTATCACGGTTCTACAGCGTGTGTCGTAGCAAAAAGGATTTTTAAAGTTGATCAGCCTGATGGTAATTCATAGGAACTATGTTCTGACAGCAAAAGCAGGATGAAATCATCTGCCTTCCTCCAGGCATGCTCTATATTACTGATATTCAGGTGTATAAACACCCCCACACTAACGTCCCTGCACATTGAGGACGCCAAGCTACCACCTCCAGACATTTACTGTTTTTTTATTGGGACAATCTGCCTCGCAGAATTTGGATATCCATCTCCCCTCACCCAACTTTCCTGCAATAGTATCTTAACACACACCAACACTCCAACTCCTCTGTATTTGAGCTTATCTCTTGGCTATGGGGGTGGAAGAGAAAGATATTGTTGTCTTTCTTATTCTTGGAAGATGCTCTGATATTAGGGTGATGGGTGCCAGTATAATAAGATTAGATAGGAAGAAAGAGATTACCAAGAACTGAAAGGCAGAAAGGAGAGAGATGCTAAACAGGGAGCTTTTAAACTCATACCATGTCTATCATATTAGCAGCAGCATTTGATATATAGAAAATGCAAAGTGATTTTCTATAACAATTTCTCTCTCTCCAGCATACTGAATCCTAAGGAATCCCAAAGCACTACCCAAGCTATATACATACAGCACCATTAAAATGCAGCCACCTCTGGGCTGGAGGGAAGCAATCAGCACAACACTGCTGGGAGGAGGAGAAATTTTGGTGGCAGAAATCAGAGCAAACTGACACTTCTGAAAAGTGCCTCCAGGAACTTTAGTATCTGCACAAAAGAGACAAGGTATTGGATTTTCGGGTCTCCTATAAAAGACCCACATGCAGTAAACTGTATGGAACCCAATTGCTCTCCTTTGGCAGGACAAGGACAGAAATGGCTTAGGCCTCTAAGTCACCCCTCTAGCAGTGCCTTTCTAAGTTCTGTGGTTGGAAAGTTCAATCTCTTTACATTTGAGGATGTTTGTTTCCTTTTGGGTACCTGTGTTCACAGCACAGGGGACATTTGAATTCCTTCTGCATAGGCAGGCAGGGGGCTTCGTAGCAGTATGTTACAGAGCAGCCAAAGAAACCTTTCTTCTAAGGGTGGATTAAAAGTGTACTGAGCCAGAGTCAATACAAATGTTAGCATGTGCGCACCACTTCTCCCCCCGCCAGGGGTGAAAGTAAGTTAGAGGACAGGGGGTGTGGCCTCAACCGGAAGAGGCGTGGCCTTAACCAGAAGAGGCAGGGCCTTATATCCCCAGGCCCTTTAAATCAAGATTTAAAGGGCCAGGGCTCCAGCTGCGGTAGTGGCGACTGGGAGCCCGGGGCCCTTTAAATCACCCCCGAGCTACCAGCTGCAGAGGCGACTGGGAGCCCTGGGGCTTGGGGGCGATTTAAAGGGCTCAGGGCTCCAGCTATCGCAGCGGAGCCCTGGGCCCTTTAAATCACTGAGGAGCCCTGGAGGCTCCCGGCTGCCACCACTATCCCAGGGCTCTGGCAGAGCTTTAAAGGGCCTGGGGCTCCGCTGTGGTAGCAGCTGCCAGAGCCCAGAGCCCTTTAAATCCCCGCCTGAGCCCTGCTGCCCGAGCCCTGGGGTAGTGGTGGCTGGGCTCCATCAGAGATTTAAAGGGCCCCGGGGCTCCAGCCGCCACTACCACCCCGGGCCTTTAAACGCCCGCTGGAGCCCCACCGCCGCTACTCCAGGGCTTTGGCAGCAGGGCTCCGGTCGGGATTTAAAGGGCCGGGGCAGTAGGGGTGGCTGGAGCTCCGGGGCTCTTTAAATCCCCACCAGAGCCCCCCCACCCCTACCCCAGGGCTCGGGCAGCAGGGCTCAGGCGGGGATTTAAAGGGCTTGGGGCTCCAGCCGCCGCTACTGTCCCGGCCCTTTAAATCCCCTCCGGAGCCCCGCCGCCATTACCCTAGGGCTTTGGCAGCAGGGCTTAGGCGGGGATTTAAAGGGCCCCGGAAGGGTAGCGGGGGCTGGAGCTCCGGGGCCCTTTAAATCCCCGCCAGAGCCCTGCTGCCTGAACCCCGGGGTAGTGGTAGCCAGGCTCCATCAGGGACTTAAAAGGCCCCGAGGCTCCAGCCACCGCTACCGCCCTGGCCCTTTAAATGCCCGCCAGAGCCCCACCGTCACTACCCCAGGGCTTTGGCAGCAGGGCTCCGGTGGGGATTTAAAGGGCTGGGACAGTAGGGGTGGCTGGAGCTTCGGGGCTCTTTAAATCCCTGCCATAGCCCCCCACCCCCACCCCAGGGCTCGGGCAGCAGGGCTCAGGCAGGGATTTAAAGGGCTTGGGGCTCCAGCCACCGCTACCGCCCCAGCCCTTTAAATCCCCTCTGGAGCCCCGCCGCTGCTACCCCAGGGCTCGGGCAGCAGGGCTCAGGCCAGGATTTAAAGGGCCCCAGAGCTCCAGCCACCGCTACTGCTCCGGGGCCCTTTAAATCCCTGCCAGAGCCCTGCCGCCACTACCCTGGGGCTTGGGCAGCAGGGCTCAGGCCGGGATTTAAAGGGCCCCAGGGCAGTAGCAGTGGCTGGAGCTCCGGGACCCTTTAAATCCCCGCCAGAGCCCCGCCGCCGCTACCCCAGGGCTCGGGCAGCAGGGCTCAGGCTGGGATTTAAAGGGCCCCGGAGGGGTGGGGGGGGTAGCAGCGGCTGGAGCTCCGGGGCCCTTTAAATCCCCGCTGCAGCCCCGCCGCCGCTACCCCAGGGCTTTAAATTGCCCTCTCAGAAAGCCAGTCCTGGTACTGCGCACCGGCTCTTACCGGTACACCGTACCAGGGCGTAACGGCTTACTTTCACCTCTGCCCCCCGCCCCAACAAAGATCCGCTTCCCCTGGCCTGACCGCGGTTTGTGCCATGCTTCCTGGTTGAATCAGAGTCATGTATTCCCAGGCAGTGCTCCCCCTGTCCCTTTCCATTGGGGGATGTGACCTGAGGAGCTGAAGGAGGTGGGGGACCGTGGAATCAGCGTGCATCTCTTCCTGCTTGTGACCTTCGCTAGCAGCAATCAGCTGTGCACCATGCCACCTGCTGCTCACTGCCTCACTGCTCTGAGTAGGGGATCTGGACCCCATGGCTCTTCCCTGTATCCTGACTTGAGTTTTCCCCTTCTAGTCTTCCCTTTGTCTTTCCATAGGGAACTTTGGCTTCCTAGTCAACATCAGTCATTGGTATAGATCCAGATCTAAACTTTGCTTTGACTTTCACCTCATGCAACCTCAGCCCAGTATCTGATAAGCAGAGTACAGCATACAGTACAGAGAGCTCTACTGCTGGGGTCATTTTGGCTGAAACCAATTTCCTGAGAGAGGCTTCGGCTAAAAGATTTGTGCACAACAGAGACCAACCTTGTTCTCTTTGTTACATTAGGTTCAGTGCTAGGGTGACCAGATGTCCCGATTTTATAGGGGCAGTCCCCGATTTTTGGGTTTTTTTGTTATATAGGCTCCTATTACCCCCTACCCCCCTCCCCATTTTTCACATTTGCTGTCTGGTCACCTTATTCAGTGCCAACTGAACCCCTTGAAGACCATATCTCTGTCTGATAAATATTATACATGCTCTCCGTCTTCATTTGTCTGGCAAGCTGGAAAATACCAGGATCTACCAGCATACACAGAATTATCCACGGAAAAAAAAGATTCATTCAGGTTTTGAGTATATGAGAAAATTTCTTCTGCCTCTGCACGTCTCTTGTGTCGTCCCTTCTCTCGCAGTTTATTCAAGGTGAATCAATGATTCCCATGGAACTGATTAGCATGTTCCCACTAGGAGATCAGTAAACTCTCCAAAGTGTACAAGGAGGAGGAGCAGGCTCCCACCGTTAACAATGACTGTCTGGCTGACTCCCCCGGAGCCTTAGCTTTCCAGTATAGACTAGTTCACATAGAAGACTGGTCTCCATTCAGTTTCTGAGCTTTTTTTTTTGCCAGTAATTGGCTCTTTATTATTAATTTTGGGCCAAGTTCTTACTTCAATTACATGCAGGCAGCCACACTGGCAGTACCATGGATGGCATGCACATCAGATAGTCAGAGGCCCCATTTTCCTGGATAAAGCTTCAGGCTTCAGCATGTGGAGCAAATTTTCATTTCCACTTACTGACTGGAATAGTGACTTAATGACATCCCAATTCACCCCAGTCCCACCCATTTGGTTTGCACTAGTTAGGGGATTATTGGGAAACTGGAATCCTTTAGCGTTTCTATAGTAACCATCCTTATAACTGAATATACCTCCATAGGGTGTCTTATTGTCAGTCTATTCTTCCACAGTTGTTCTTGTTCACTACCCAATACATTCTGGCTAGAGTCAATAGTTTATTACTTTGCAGCCGTGTTGTCTTCTGGTAATCAAAATGAACTCAGTGCATAAAAAAAAATTTCTAATATCTACGGCGAGCTAGGGACCCATGGTTTACAGCTTCCAAATCACAAATTTGTGTTAAAGATCACAAATGATACACATCAAGTTTTTGCTGAATTATAAGCAGAATTATTGCGCCAAACTCAGTGCTGGTTTCACAAGACCCAGCTCCATTACGTTAGTGGAGTTGTGGCCTCTTATCCAGGTGTTGAATCTGGCTCGCTGTCTGACAGCCATCTATTAGTGAACACAAATCAAGCAGAGAAGAAGCTGATGGAATAATGACTGAACATCAAGAGAGGGACTGAATGGATAGTTCAGAGGTGGGATGTAGAATCAAGTAATCAGCCCAGGACAGTGGTGACCAAAAGTCATTACCATCTGATTGCTGTTTGGTGCCTTCTGTGAAATGAGTTTGTGGGTGTCAGGCCAGTTCTGAGGATGCAGCCATCCATTCACTTAAACTCCCATTACAAATGGCATTAGATGGTAATCTAGAGCCCTGGGACTGTTTAGGCCATGAGGACTAAATTACTCTCTAACCCATCGAGTGGTTCCTCCAGGTCAAATTTAACACACATTGGTGGTGAACACCAATTCCTGTTACACTCCTGTTGCCTGTGCAATGCCCATTCTGTGGAGAAGCAGCGAAATCCCAAGCAACAATCTGGCCCCTTCTGCCAGCATTAACATTTATTTTAAAATATTTAAAAGAAAAACAATCCCTGACTGTGCTTAGAAAATAATGAGTGTCTCTGCTGCAGCAGGAATGTTTAGCATTTGCAGCCGCACTTGTCAAAGGCATCAAGCTCCCAGGAGTGTTGTCCCCCTTTATTTAGGCAACTCATCAAAAGGGATTTGGGGAAAAAAAATGGATGAATTCAGGGTAGTGGAAGGAGGGAGGGCTTTAAATCCCACATCTACCAAGTACAATGATGGCTTTAACTCCCTCTCCAGTGAAAAGCAGAACTCAAAACTAGTGTTCCTACATTAATAATAAGTAGCAACAAACTGCTTACAAGCACCCCTGAGACTGAAATATGTTCATGTTAAATTTGGTGATTGCTTAAAAAAAAAGAATTAACACATTCTTAAAAATCAGTGTGTTTGTGAATAAGTGGCTGTGACACGATACAAGGACACTGCCTAGCCCAGACCCTCAAGGGTTACTGCAGCAGTCTAGCGGGAGCAGGGAAGGGCTGCCTAGGAGGCTGGATAGCACGACTGGAGCGCTGCTTACAGGTCTGCATGTGGGGAGTAGTGGATGTAGTTGCTGTCTTTGTTTTGCTATTGCCAGTTTCGCTCTGTTTGGATTCTCTCTAAGCTCTTATAAAGGTGGCCCTGGGAAGAAGGGACCACAACTGACTGCAGGCTGCCTGACTGCTGTGTTTTGTGGGCTGGGAAATCAGCACATCCCCCCACCCACCCCAGTGACACAGAAGAGAGGATTACATTCCTTTTTCAAAAGGTGACAACATATAGCTCACCTGGCACTAACTGCAACCCTCCTGGGGAGTAGGACAGCACCATCCCTATTTCTCAGATGAGGAAGCTGAGGTGCAGATAGCAAACGGATCTCAGAATTAGGAACAGAACTCCCAGTCCTGTCCCTAACCACTACATTGTGCTTTGTTTCCCCACAAGGGTAAACGCTGGACTCTGCATGCAAAGTAACCACCCCCCTTTTTTTTTTTGCTGTTCAAATTTGAGGGCCAGAACCTCAATTGGTGTAAACTGGCAAAGCCAGTGTGGCTATTCCAATTCACACCAGATGAGAGCTGACCCACACTCTTTAAATGAAAACCACAACAGAGGGAAACTACAGCTAGTATTGTAAACATGATCACAAGATATTCTAAGTGTTGCACTGCTAACTTATTCAGTGTTAAAGAATTAGGAGTTGTTAGCGAGAATGAAGGGTAAAAAACTGGTATAATAGTCTCTCTAAAACCATATGAAGTGTTTTTCATCTTCAGAGCACTTTACAAACCATTAAATTATAATTACTCACAGGGCGCCTTTCATTCGTAACTATATAGTCTACACAAGAATCATATCACTCACCACTGGAATGCATCTGGGGGATGTAACTGTTTAGCAATGGAAAAGGAGGACTTGTGGCACCTTAGAGACTAACCAATTTATTTAAGCATAAGCTTTCGTGAGCTATAGCTCACTTCATCGGATGCAAGCTCACGAAAGCTTATGCTCAAATAAATTGGTTAGTCTCTAAGGTGCCACAAGTCCTCCTTTTCTATTTGCGAATACAGACTAACACGGTTGCTACTCTGAAACCTGTTTAGCAATGATCGGTAACACTACACAACGGTGCAGGGCACAAAGTGAATACTGGATCCAAATGCAAAAGGAGTTCCTCAGCCTGCTGAATGTAATTAACTGAGGTGGGATTATTTGGCCACGGGGATGACTGTGCCCCAGCTAAAGCAAAATCCACTGTGTGCGCAAAATGTGCCAGGACTCCCTTTAGCTCCCACTATTTATTGGCGTTGAAGACACTGTTCTCTGCCCATCTAGAGCTTATATTTTGGAAAATGCAATGGTGTTTCTGAAGGTTATGTGATCTGAACCCTTAGTAATTCTCAAAAGGGAGCAGGTGGTATCAAATCTGTCTGCGTGCTGAACAGATCAGATGCCAGCTGATTAATCTCTAAATATGAGCCTTTTCAATATTTTGGATCAAAGCCCAAGCCCAGTGTTGCTCCCCAGATTCTTTGGTCTGGGAACACCCCCAATGGGCCGTGCAGCTGGCACAGTCATAGTCACTCTTGCACCAAAAGTGCACTTGCTTACAATATGTTATACCATGCAGCTCTCCTTTTGCATCCATGTTGCTAGGCCACTGAATTAAAGAAGCATTTGAGCACTAAATCTCCTTGTTAGCAATAATGCACTAGCTTAGCAAAACGCCAGTGACTGGATCGTAAATTACAACGAGTAACTGCCTCAAGACTCACATTTGGGGTGGCTGAGTAAAAACTCCATCTTATACCACAAACACCCTGCAACATCAAAGCAGAGTATATCTGTGAAGTTTATTGGAAAGCCCAGCAAAGGGACAGCAGCTCCCCACAGATTAGCTCTGGGCTTGATTCTGCCTGAGTCTCACAGAAGTTGTGCAATTCAGCAGGGAGCAGGCTTTTATGGTTGCCATTAGAGGGCATTGTAATGTCCTAAAAAAGTCACAAGTGGAGTGTCTTGTGCCTGCTCAGAGCCACTCCTTAAAACGGGTCCCTAGATTGGCTTGGTAATTCATTATACACAGGTTTCAGAGTAGCAGCAGTGTTAGTCTGTATCCGCAAAAAGAACAGGAGTACTTGTGGCACCTTAGAGATTAACAAATTTATTAGAACATAAGCTTTTGTGAGCTACAGCCCACTTCATCGGATGCATAGAATGGAACATATAGTAAGAAGAAATATATATACATACAGATAAGTTGGAAGTCGCCATACAAACTGTGAGAGGCTAATTAGTTAAGATGAGCTATTATCAGCAGGAGAAAAAAACTTCTGTAGTGATAATCAAGATGGCCCATTTAGACAGTTGACAAGAAGGTGTGAGGATACTTAACTTTAGGGAAATAGATTAAATGTGTAATGACCCAGCCACTCCCAGTCTCTATTTAAACCCAAGTGCTGGAAATGGCCCACCTGCTGATCACTTTAGATAAGCTATTACCAGCAGGACAGTGGGGTGGGAGGAGGTATTGTTTCATATTCTCTGTGTGTATATAAAGTCTGCTGCAGTTTCCACGGTACACATCTGATGAAGTGAGCTGTGGCTCACGAAAGCTCATGCTCAAATAAATTGGTTAGTCTCTAAGGTGCCACAAGTACTCCTTTTCTTTTTGCGAATACAGACTAACACGGCTGTTCCTCTGAAACTAGTTTGCATATTAATTCAAGCTCAGCTTGAATTAATATGCAAACTAGATACCATTTACTTGGAGTCTGTTTTTGAAGCTTTTCAATTAAAAAATTGCCACCCTTAAATCTTTTACTGAGTGGCCAGAGCGATTGAAGTGTTCTCCTACCGGTTTTTGAATGTTATGATTCCTGATGTCAGATTTGTGTCCATTTATTCTTTTGCGTAGAGACTGTCTGGTTTGGCCAATGTACATGGCAGAGGGGCATTACTGGCACATGATGGCATATATCACATTGGTAGATGTGCAGGTGAACGAGCCCCTTATGGCGTGGCTAATGTGATTAGGTCCTATGATGGTGTCACTTGAATAAATATGTGGACAGAGTTGGCATCGGGCTTTGTTGCAAGGATAGGTTCCTGGGTTAGTGTTTTTGTTGTGTGCTGGAGTTGGTGGAGAGTATTTGCTTCAGGTTGGGGGGCTGTCTGTCAGTGAGGACTGGTCTGTCTCCCAAGATCTGTGAGAGTGAGGGATCATTTTTCAGGAT
This sequence comes from Caretta caretta, assembly GCF_965140235.1. NCBI lineage: Eukaryota > Metazoa > Chordata > Testudines > Cheloniidae > Caretta > Caretta caretta. The sequence goes on from NC_134215.1 coordinate 3,232,098, forward strand.
AGGTTGTAAATCTTTGATGATGTGCTGGAGAGGTTTTAGTTGGGGGCTGAAGGTGACAGCTAGTGGTGTTCTGTTACGAAAGCTTATACTCTAATAAATTTGTTAGTCTCTAAGTGCCACAAGTACTCCTGTTCTCATTACACACAAGGTCTGCATTGACTGGAAATAAAACATTCACTTCTTTAGCCTCACTTCATGTCCTGAGCCTCTGGCTATACAGGGCTTTAGTAAAACTGAAGCAGAGACAGTCCCCAAAGAATCCCATGATGCCCGATGCATAATGGGACAGGGGCACAGCAGGAGAGTTCCGTCATCTCTGTGGGGACCTCCAGCCCAGATGAATGTGCTCTCTAAATCTTTGTTCTTTATCTTATTACAGAGCGCGAGAGAGCACTTCCATATATCAAAGGTCCTCCCAGGGACCTGTGACAGGACAGCACCATAACTTGCTCTTGCACCAGATGCTGAGACAGCTTCCATGGCTTTTGGGCCCTGACTCCCCAGAGGCTTATACCTTGTGCTGCCCTTAGCCCTGTGCAGCTGCTATAAAAATGCTACCAAATGAGAATTCCCTGCTCACTCACCACTGGATACACCCATTTTGCACAGAAGTAATTTGTGACGCAAGATGCCAGGCTGGGGAGAATCAGGCTCTATTGTAAATAAAGACACCCCTCTGTGCTGCACACGTAGAAATGACAAATGCAAATCTGCTTAGGCAAGTGGTGGTGACACAAAGGACCTGCCTCAGAGACTCTGCATTATATTGGGAAGGAGGAGCCCAGAGTGCATGGCACAAAAGTCTCAAGGTACTAAACTGACGTCTGCCCCACCGAACTAGGAGCCACAGGCCTTTCACCATTGCTAATCAGTGTGATTCTATGGGAATGCAGAGGATGGTACCTTGGAAGGCCCCTGCCAACACCTGGGAGCACTGGAAAAACATTCAAATCACCCAGTGTATATGTGCAATGTTTCTGTCCCTGCCAACTCTCAGATCAGGACCAACGCAAATTAAAGCAACAATGAAAACTGAGTTGAGTCCAGGTTTCTATGCTGAATGATCCCACTAGCCAGGCATCAGAGCACTCAACACAACTCCATCCCCTTTAACCAAATCTAAGGTGGCATTCAGCACCCTCTCCTCCCACTAACCCAATCCTGGGGAGGCATGCAGTCCCCCTTTTCCCCATCCATTGAACCTTGATTTGGGCATTCAGCACATAAATATGTCTGTTTAAATCTTTTTGTCCTCTGTAAAATCCTCAGGCTGCTTCCTGCTTCACTAAACTTCTCCCAAAAAGCAACATCACAGATGCCAGTGGTCTCTTTGTAACCCAGAGTATTTTCATTGTTGCAGAATGATGCACTTCTGGGATGCTAGTGGGGAATCAAGAGGTATCAAGAGCATTTCACGGAGGAAGAAAATATTTTATAAATGATTAATTATAAGGTATTTCCATGCTCTGTATCCCTGCAGGCTGGCTAAAGGAACATTCTTCACAGAAATGTTTAACTCATTGTTAGAAATGTTTAACTCATTCCGTGCATTTCACCTTAAGCAGGCATAAATCTGAAAGGACAGCTCAACAATTTAGCTTTCATCTGCACTGAGTCATCACTTCAAACTTCCACAACTAGTCATCATGCTTATTAGTTATCGCCTCTTTCTTGGGTATGCTCTAGCTGGCTATGCATTGTGTGCTGCAGAATGCAGTCATTCCGGTAGCAAAATAAATTGATGCGACAGCTTATGTCTCCCATTAAGGTTCTGCTCTGAGGTCTGAAATGGGATGGTGGAACAACGTCAGTGAGGACTAGCAAATGGTTTAACTGCAGAGATGTCCCCAGATTGCATCAACTTACTGCAGTACTTTGGTGATACAGAAACATTGCTCCAAGCCCTGCACTGCATTATCTTTATATGACATAAAATACCATTCCATTCTGCTCATAGGAATCTCAAGCCCTGGTGCTGGTATCGTCCCTATCCATCTCCTGAACAGCTCTTCACATTTACTTTTGAGTTGAAAACCCTTGCCCTGGTTCTGGTTTCATTGACAAAAAAAGTAATTCCAAAATGACACTCCCTGACCCCAGATTGGCAGCCTCTAGGGCTCCTTTCCTCAGGCCTAAAATCTGTTACACTTCCTTCCACTCTGGTGGGAACCAGAGCCTAACCCCCTCTTCCCGAGGGCTACTACCACCTCCCATACATTCAGGGTGAAGTCTAAAGAGCTACACCTGACCCCATGTGTCAACAGTATTTAGCCAGCAGCTTTAGACAAGGCTCCAGCAGCTGCTAACAGGGTGGCTCACTGATACAGGCTCTCCAAATGTTCTGCATTTTCTTAACACAAACCGGGCAGATGACCTAGTGATAGGGGAGCCCAGGGTTCAGGACCCGAGCGCCCTAGGCTGACTGTATACTCTGCTCTGGAAACTGCTGACTGATTATACAAAGATGAAGGTAATAGCTTCCATGTTTGTATTTAGAGTCCAAAATATATAAGGGCTTGAAACTAACCCTCCCTTCACTCACACCCCCCGCCCCCAAAGCTGGAGTACAGCTGTGTAAATCTAGCATGAAAGGCCAGTCCGATGATGTGCAGCTGCTCTGTGGCAACCACCACAATATGTGCAGGTCAATGGGATGAAAAAAAAAGAGTCAGCAGGGGGCATCCAGGCACCCGAGTTTGCTCACTCTTCAATCTATCCTGGGTTTCTGTAAGGTGCCCATCACCGTGGTAACTATGCTGTGTACCACAATTAAGCACAGCACTGAGCATGCCCTAAGTGGCAATATTCTCCCTTTGTTCCCTGTGCAAGCCTGGGAGTAGTTTTGGCTTTTCGCTTTCCTTCTTGCCTTCCGCTGCCTCCCCAGCTATCTCCCTGATTGTTGGTTGGGCCAGGGAAGCTGCTGTTACTGGAAGAAGGCTTTACGTTGCACCTAGATATGAACATGGTCAGGGTTAGACGCATCTCATCTTCTTCAGTAAGGTATCTCCCAGAGCTGGGGTCCTGCCACTGTGCCTGAGCGTAGAGCGTAGCTCTTTGGCCTTGTGGGATATACATCGTCAGAACACGTGGTAATTAACACGTTTTAACCAGACTGACATTACATGAGTTTTCCCTTGGTGTGAACAAGGACAGCCAGGTTTAAAACTGGTTAGGTAAGTGTGTGATAAACACTTTTAAACATCATACTGGTCCATACGAAGGATAAAATTGCGTTTCATATTGTGCGATTTAAAAAATGTTAGTTAACATGTTCTAACTCAGTTACATTTCTCAGGATAGACAAGGCTTTAGAGGGTTGTGTCCGCCCAGACTCCTCTTACAAAGCTCACTCTGCTATAGATGTGTACTGTGTACCTGTGGGATGCATGTTCCCAGCTTCAGAGCCAAACACACATGTAACAAGGAGGTGTTATTTTAAAAGTAATTGTCGTTTTTATCTAATCTGGATCTTTATAAACCCCTGTCACCATAGTACCTAAGGACCACTTGTTTCTCCTTGTTTAATTAATATGAGCAAAGGATTTGCAGTGAATGTATCACACTCACTCTTTTAAAAACTCACAAAACAGGCTGTAGTGATTTCTCTCTCTTAATATAGGAAAATTCCATTGCTCCAATTGTATTTCAGGGACAAGACATTTCCTTCCTTCCCACTATTCCCTTACCCAGTGCAGCACCTTGAAAAAGACACTTTTTTTTTTTTGGAGGTTTCCAGAAACAGGTGTGCACTAATGATGTATGAACCAGAACCAGTCTGCTGTGATTTCTGTGTCAGGTATGGTTTCTGAACTGCAGACTTTCAGTGCAGTTTAGACTCCACAGTCCTGACCTCCAGTATGGTTCAGATGAAAGACTGGGAACAAGTACTGACCACAGTTAGCAAACAGAGAAGCCTGAAGCTTGTTCAGAGCTCCAAGTCAATTAGTGCTGACTCTATAGCGAAGAACGGCGCCTCCACTGGAGATAAGGATTCAATCAGAGAGGTTAGGGATGGAAAAAACCCTATGAGATTATCCAGTCCAGCTTCCTAACAGTGCAAGATGGTGCTTGTCAGTATTTTCATTCCTAGAGTTCCGACCAGTCTAGTTCTAAGAATCCAAAACAATGGAGCTTTCCATCCTTTCCCTTGGGGAAACTGCTCCACAGCCCGATACATCTCACCGTTGGGATGTTTCCCCCTGATATTCAGCCTAATTTTTCCCTTTCCTAGTTTCATCCCGTTATGCCTATATTATGTGTCATTCTAAATAATTCCTCCTCATCTTCAGCAATTACACGCCCCAGATTTCTGTTGTGTACTTGGCTTAACCAAACCAGATGCATTCAGCTCTTTGAATCTTTCTCCAATCCCTCCAGCCCCCTGAATTTTTTATTATTGTTTTTTCTTTTAACTCCCTCCAATTTCTCCGTATCTCTCTGATAATGCACAACAATATTCCCATTACAATCAGCCCAGAGCTATATCAAGAGGGACTCTCACCTCTCTGCTTCACAACATGATACACAAGAGCATATGTTTAAAGAATATAGTTTAATAAAACGGCAACAACAGAAGGCACTAGTAAAATCAGCCTCACGCTGTTTGTGGGGGTGGGACCCATTAGTCTGCTCTGCCAAAGATTATGAGACATCCTCATTAAATCTAACATCATGCATTATAAATGGAGAGAGAGAGATCAGTAAGACATACCGAAAATGTCGAGAGAAATTCCGGTCCTTTCCCATTGGTAAGCGTGTGATAGGAACAAAAGGAAGATTCTTCAGATCCTCAGGCAGATGACAGTCAGACTAGGATCACACCCAGGACACAGTCAGATCCAAACAAATGCAAACCACACACCAGCCAGTGCACCTGCTGTTACTTTACACCTCCCTCAGTGCTGAGGGATATGTATCCAGATGGACCATTTGCCCATGAACTGTACCTGGGATAAGCCTCTCCTGTCTCCCCTTTCACGCTTTCCTCTTGTCTAGCTTCTTGCACTCTCTGTCCCAGAGTTGGGGGTTTACCACATAATAAGGTCTTCCTTGTTCATCAATTCTGCTTTTAAGGTCTGTTTTGCTTTTTATTTTGCCCAGTGGCTCAAGAGACGTTTTTGACCGTCCCCTGCCTCCCCACACCCAGGCAAGGAAGCCTCCTGCCTTCTCTAAAACTGCAGACACTGTCTCTGTAGTTCCAGCTGGAAACTATCTTGTAGCATTACTGCAAAGAAAGGAGGGCACCAATCTTTCTTGAACTCCAGAGGGATGCCTCTGATAGTGCTAATTAGTTGACTTCTAAAGTGTTTCTGTTTAAATTACATGCCATTATAATGGGTGAAAAGCCTTAAAGGAAAACAGCAACCAGAGACTCTGGATTGCTTAGCTGTTTTCAGACCTATCCTTCGGTGAGCTTTTACTCCTGTGGCTCAGTTCAGAGCCCTCTTTTGCCTGGAAGGCTATGGTTTCAAATCTGTTCCAGCAGACGGCTTTATTCCCAACCCTGATTCTTCAGGAGCTGGTGCTGCACTGATGTAGGGTCTATCACCAATTTATACTCCTTCCAGCTTATTTTCTTCTCTGCCTCTCAGTCACGATAACATTTCCTCCCCTTACGCTCCTGCTTCAAAATAGCACTGAAGGATCACACCAACTCTATTTCAGAATGAGAAATGGTGCCAAAGAAGCAACTGCCTTTCTTTTGGTGTCTCAAGCACACAGCAGGAGCCTATCTATGTTTCTGTCCATTCACCCTCGTGCCTCAGTACAATTTCATCACTGTTACATTTTGAAAAAAGCCCACTTGAGACCAATGTGATTCAGAGCCGAGTGCAATGCTCAGTCTCGTTCCTTACACCATTACCCAAGAGTATGCAGCAACACCAACACCAGCAGGAAGGACGGCTTCAGCATTCTCCCCTTCCCTCCTCTTCCCAGCCTTTCTACCTGCTTGCGCTCTTTGGCCATATCCCAGGAGCAGCCACAACCTCATGCCCTGGCAGGAAGGAGGTGCTCTACTCTTGCAGGATTGAGTCCTTTATCTCCTCCTCTCACTCTCAGCTTCATGCCCTCTCTCTACCATGCTGTCCCCAAAACTGGAACAGTCTTCACATCTTCCCCTGCCAGGTATCCTCTCTCTCCTCAAACCCAATTACTCCAAGAATCTTCCCATTGTTCTTCTCATGATTAATAGTCCCCACACCCTTCCATATCTGACTGCTGGTCACTGTCCTACGTTTGTCTCATCTAATTTAGGAGAAATCCTGTTTGCCTTGCTCATGGCAGTATTCTCATTTGTGTCAAAAGCAGGCCCAACCTGGCTTATACTAAATCAATGGGTTGATTCTCCATGACCTTTCACCTTGTGTTGTCATTGGCACATGAGCAAAAACAATGCACAGTGCATTTTTACTGTCATTTTGCACAAGGGTAGATGACAACCCAGGATGTTAGGCAGTGGAGGCCCCTTGAGATGATTCAGCTCAGAAAAGGGAGGTGATTTAGCTTTTATACTGCACACTCTTCAGTACCTTAATCCAGAGTTGTAAAGTGCCATGTAAATTTATGCTGCAGTGTACATTATTTATTCAGTAAAGAGAACATAATTTTAGAAAGTCCAACTGCAGCCCCAAGATATAAAAGCTGTATTATGCAAAGCAGCCCTCCAAGTCATTTCTGCCATGTTGGGAAGTCCAATCTTTAGAGCTATATAAAAAAAATCCCTGATTTTAATAATGTTGTCTTTCTACACAGCAAAGTATCTCGTTTATTATAAAGAGGGCGCAGAGCTGCCAATCTAAGAAATTATCTTCAGGTAGCTATCAAGGGAATAAAAAATGAAAAATGTTTGATTTATCACCACAACAACTTGACCCTGAGCCTGTCAGTTGTGCAGAGAAACACACCTCAGAATGGATTAAAGCACTGAACTGTATTTGGATTACATCTGAGTTGTACTATATAAATTCCTCCAATAGGGCTACCAGCCTGGAAAAAACACTTCAGCCTTAAACATACACTGCCAGGTAAAAAAAATAAATTACTTATTCTTATTGTGCAAACATCCTTTCCTGTTACAAATACAGCAAGAGCCTAGGTTATTAAACTGAATTAATTTTCTAAAATCCAATTTACTTTTCACAACTTATGCCAGTTTTTTAATTTGTCAGTCACTCATATTCACTTTTGGATTCTAGCCAATTTCACTTTCAGGTTCTTATGCAGTAGCCCAGTGCTGCAATGTGTAAGCTGCAAATGTTTCAGGGCACAATTAATGGTTTAAAAAACGAAAACCTGTTTCCACTGGGATTAAAAAAGAAATTCTTTCTAAAATTCGTATTAGTCTGTAAAGCTTTTTTACTAAACCTACATTTGGGGCCACATTTTACCTTCAGTACTCACTTAAAGTTGTTCATTCTCAACTCACAAATAGCCCAATTAATGCGCAAATCCGTATATTAGGGTTGTCCCACTTGACTTTTCACAGAACCGTGTCTCTTCCTGACATAAGCATTCTGCCGCCAAGCACTTGATGTAGCTAAATATATTTTCTGTGCCACTGCATGACATTGTCAAGGTTTGACTTAGTATTATGATGTGGTGGTGTCTACCACTTCTCCAAAATGCAGATTCTGCATATGATATCACACCATCCCCCTAAAAGCAGAGGCTGTATCACAAGGTACCCTAGAGGTTTAAAGAGGTTAATGGGAACTGTTATTTGCAACTGAACACTATTAAAGAGAATTAAAACAAAGTTCCACCGCTACCACGCCTCCACTGCAGCACTTCAGTGGATACTCTCATGATAAATACCCCAAGCCTTAAAGTAGTTGGGGCAGGGGATGTTCTTTGTAAGTATGCTCAGAGAGATAGTGAAAACATGTAAAGATCCTGCATATCCCGGAGAATAGAAGAGATGGAAAACCTGCAATACATGTGCATGTGTTTACAGTCCGTGTCTTGGAATCAGGTCATCAACAACAACAACCCAGGAACATAAAAGCTTCTACAAAACAAGCTTTAGCAAGAAGGATTTGCAAATGGAAATTACTACTTCAGCTTCTGCAGCAAGCGCAGAACTGTAATTTTCACACAATGCATTTTTATGTGCACTAGACTATTATCCCCTGTAGTTTAAAGCTCAATTATTCGTTTAGTCACAGATGTTTTGCAGACGTGGCCATAATTATCATTAAAGAGAAATGAAGGCACTTTTCCACCTGAGAACAGATGCTGACTTGGGCATTATGTGATAACTGTTTGTAAAGCAAGAGGAGCTAAGCAAATCAAAACAGAGAACAATGGGTCAAATTCTGACGTTCTGAACCAGACCTTCCCATCTTTACTCATACAAACCTTTGTCCAAAGTCGTCAGTTGGAGCTTTGACTGCATAAAGACTGAACGCAAACTGGATAAGGATTTCAGGAGAACCAGAATATCCTTAGATTTGTAAGGTCTGAAGGGACTGTTAAAATCATCTAGTCTAATCTCCAGTCCTGCATAACAGCCCATAGAATTTCACACTGTAATTCCTGTATAAAGTCCATAACTTCTGGTTGAGTTAAAACCTTGAGCGTTTTTTTGAGAAAGAGGTATCTAGTCCTGAGTTAGAGACTCCAAGCAATGGAGAACCCACCACATCCATTAGTAAATTGTTCCAATGGCTAATTACCATCAGTGTTAAAAAACTGCACTTTATTCCAGTCTCAATTTGTCTAGTTTCAACTTCCAATCACTGGAGCTCCTTATGCCTTTGTCTGCTAAGTTAAAGAGCCCTCTGCTATCAGAAATCTTCTCCCCAGGTAGATACTTACAGATTGGGATCAAGTCACCTGTTAAACTTCTCTTTGACAAGATGAGATTGAGCTTCTTAAGTCTCTCACTGTAAGTCATGTCTTCAAGACCCTGAGTCATTTTTATAGCTCTTTTCTGAATCCTTTCCAGTTTTTCACTTCCTTTTTGAAATGTGGATACTAGAACTGTCAGAGTCTCACTAATCCTATAGACAGAGGCAACACCACCTCCTTACTCCTACTGAATATTCCCCGGTTTATATAGTCAAGAATTGTATTACCCCTCTTAGCCACAGCATCACACTGGGAGCACATGTTCAGCTGGTTATCCAACATAATCCAAAGTCCTCTCTATAACACCCTTTATCTTGAGAGATCCCCAAAGCACAGTCACCTCTGGCTGCCTTTTTGTATCAGCAACTCACAATATTTTTTTAGGAAGAGGGAAAATGGTGAAATACTTTATCAGTTAAAATGAAAGGAGGAAATTAGGGAAGGAGAAGTCTCTAAACATCTCTAGTTAGCAGCATAATATACACAGTATTGCAAAGTGCTGTGTCACAGTGTATTTTTATAATACAACAGCAGCCTGATTTCTCCACTGCCTTGCACCTTACCTAGTAATTCCCACCAGTGCAAAGCGAATGCACAGTGCTGCCGTACCAACATGGCTGAGTTTTACACTCACGTTGCACAGGTGGAAATGAAATCACAGACCCTGATACTCTGCTACTCTCCCAGGTGCTTTGTGCTGCTCCAGTGTAAGAGAGCAGAGACACGGGCTCCAGATTTCTTGTTAAATGCTAGAAAAAAGAGTCAAGTGAAGTCTGTTATGTCATAGGGTACTAAACCAAGATAAGCAGAATCATTTGTATAGCCAATATAGCTGATGTAGCATGTTTTTATTGATCCAGATAATTAGCTCAATGCTTTGAAGGAGGCATCATAATGGGGCATTGTTTAAACAAAAGAAGAAGTCCAATATCTTCATATTTTTCAGGAAAAGGGACTCATCTGGGATTCCTTCCCCCTATTCTTCCTCTTAGCCCTCCTCTCACTTCACACAGGTGTACACGGCTATACAAGGTACAGTGTAGAGGAGAATCACACTTGTTGGGTGGTAATGGCTCTCCCACCAACTGGTGAGGGCTGGATGTGATTCAGTTCAGAGTCCATATATTTTGCTTTGAGCATCAAAACCAGGGGGAGTAGGTGATACCTCCTTCCCTCTCTCCCAGGTACCGACGGTGCTGTTTCTGCTGCATTCCTGACACCAGCTGACCCAGGACCACCGCTCTAACCCTGAGTTTAGATCCCCTGCATAGCAGAATGTTTCTCTAACAGCAGGAAGATACCATATTAATCCCCTCTGCACTCACACACCCTGCCATCCTCTGTTCAGATAACTATTGATTGCCACTCTGACACCATCTCCCAGAACAAAAGGCCAGTGAGAGCTTCCCTGGAGCCACTGTAACACTTTGTGTTCATTAATGGGTGACCTTCCCTATTAATAGATGGGAGTCTGGTCCCTGGGGCGCTCTCACTTGTCACTACATGAGCTCCAGAGTCTGGGAGGAATCAGCAGAGAAGTACATTGGCTTGTAACATCCCTTTCAGCTACTGAAACTGACGTCACCTTCTGCTCAGGTAGTTTAATACATTCTGATCAAGTGGCTTTGTCCTACTGTGAAGGGTAATTCTGACAATCCTGCTTCAGAGACATACCTGAGACAGAGGGACTCCTCATTTAGAGGCAAAACAAACAGGAAAGTTTGTGTTGCATCATCTATTCTAAGCAGTTTAGCAAATAACAATGCCAAGCACCATTCATAAGCTGTGACCTAATCCCTTTGAACCAAGCATCAACTTACCCCCATGCTCCAGGCTCACCTCCAGAGGCCCAATGACCATGTCCCCCTCCTCTGCCAAGTACCACACACAGCCTACAGGCTAAACCCTAGGGACATCTTGCCCCTCTCTGCACAGAAAAGTGCCACATACACAGGTAGTGGACCAGCCCACAGGGCCTGTGGTGATGACTTACTTGATAGCCTACTCCAAAGCAAAACTTATTCCCACACTGCAAAGCAGATGGCCAGATCGCACATCCAGGCTTCAGCCTAACTTCTAGAGCCATTTTCTCAGAGTTATTTTGCAGTGGTGCAGTTAGAACAATTCCTACCTTTCCCATGAGTGCAGGCTCTGCCAACAGCAGCTGCAGCCTGCCTCTCTCCAATCAATCAGTCTAGACTTTTGTGGGAGAGGGGGTTATTTCTGCAGACACTCTACCTTCTTTTGATTCCCCTACTTCATACTGCCTCTTTCTAGGCTAGGGTGACCAGATGTCCTGATTTTATAGGGACAGTCCCAATTTTTGGGTCTTTTTTTATATAGGCTCCTATTACCCCCCATTCCCTGTCCCGATTTTTCACATCTGCTGTCTGGTCACCCTATTCTAGGCCCTGTGCTGTCACACCCTTCATCTGGAACCAAACAAGAACCCCTCCGCTCATGACAGAGCGGGCAGACTGGGACCAAACACCTCCATAGGCTGCACCTCAGAATTCTGACAGTAGCCAGCAGCACTCTGTAGTATTCTGAATACTGCATGGAGGCCCTCCCACTCAATGAAATACATATACCACAGTGAGAAATTACTCCATCCGGGAAAGAGTACAAGCAAGGCTCAAAGGTATCTTATGAGGCAGATGCTAGCAAACCTGGTCTCTGTGAAGGGGATGTTACACTGGAGATGAACTGGTTCGACTTATCTGTAGATCAGAAAGTTAGGAGAGCAGGCTGACTTGTTTCCCTCATAACAGATCAGCATGTTCTAGCAGGCTGATTGGTTCCTGCAGGCAGGTGCTGCTTAGCTGGTGAAACTGAGTGTTTGTAGTCAGCTCCCACACATCACTTTGCCCAGCACCTTCCCCATTACCATCTGCAGCTCCTTCTGTTCGGACTCCTACTGTGTGCCATCTACGGCGCCCCCGTGCGCTGAGAGAGCAAAGGATCGGGATCGGGATCCAAACTCCAAGGGCCTTATTCTCCATTGCCCTGCACCTTGTGCATTCATTTACACCAGTGCCAAGTGGGGGTAAAACACACCCAATCTGAATAGTAGTGCCTTGCATCCCCTTTGCATTGGTGTAAAGCACTACACCAGAGACAAGGTTGACATGGAATAAGGCCATGAGTCCTCTCTCATCCTCCATCATGCCTCCATACCCAGAAGGACTTCATAGGAGAGCCCAAAGTCCACAATCTGAATTCTTTTTACTTATTTTAGACATGGGTCCTATTAGAATCCAAACTTCCCTAAAGTATAAGGGGAGATAGAGCTAGGGTTCTGACAATCCTCAGCCTCAGCCAGCATGAAACAGCCCTGCCAAGGTAGCTGGGGATTCTCCTGCTGTAAAGCCAGGATAGCTGGCTTGATAGAGAGATGGGGAGCAGGCAGACGGTTGGCAAAAGTGTGGCCAAACCATGCTGCAGTCCCATAACTGGAATCTCCTTCCTTTGAAGTTTTTAAGGTCAGGCTTGACCAAGCCCTGGCTGGGATGATTTAGTTGGGGATTGGTCCTGCTTTGAGGAAGGGGTTGGACTAGATGACCTCCTGAGGTCCCTTCCAACCCTGATATTCTATGATTCTATGATAACAGACCCTAAAGAATTGTTTCTGCCAACATAAATTAAAGCTGCCCTCAGGTTGCTTTAAATTACACGAGGGGCCAAAGCAGTCCTCAGTGAGCCCTGGGTACTGGTGCAGCTGTGTGGCTGCAGCACTTCAGTGAAGACGCTACTAGGCTACTACTCTGCAGACTGCTTAACCCTGCCTACATGTCCTTCCCCCTGAAGGGTAGAGCAGCCTGCACTCCCATGGACAGGCAGGTAGCAGTTATCCCTCCACCCCATACTAAAACTGAAAAGAGTGGGCCTGATCCTTTTCTCACATATACCAATGAAAACTGGAGTCTGCCTCTGGAAGTTAGTGGAGAGTTAGTGATGTAAAACTGCTGGAAGTGAGAGGTGACGTGGGCTCCTTACTTCTGCTTTTAGAAGTGACATTTCAGTATGGTAGAAAGGGGGCTCTGGGTTTTGTGAAAATATACCATCCCTCCAAGGAAGTAAATACATGTAAATGCATTTCTAACTCTAAAGGGTTGCTGTGTATCAGCAACAGCTTCTTCCAAGCATGTCCAGTCATGTTGCTCTATTCAGGGTCTAGTCTGTTTTTTAAATTCCATGATCTGGAAATAAGAACTAATTCAGCTTCCCACAACTGTTTCATTTACAGAAAGCTAAAAACATTTTTGAATCGAACAATTACTTTCTGACATAAAAGTTACAAATCATTTAAAAAAATATAACCTGCTGACACCATGAGAAAGGACTATGTCAAAACAAAGAGCAGTATCTTCACAGGAGAGTTTACACTGGGTCATACTGGTCATGACCTATTTGACCTTTCCCCAATGTAAAAGGAGCCTCACTCCCAGTCATTTTGATTCTTGCTATCCAGTTGCAGATACCTTTTCTGCTGCCCTAATTCCTTTTTTGGTCACTTAACATATGTCTGACGAGAAGATTAGTGAGTTTTTAAAGGGAAATAAGCAAGAAGCTGCTTTTCCTCCTTTATCTCTCCTGCTTTGCACAGAATTTCACAGAGGATCTGCATGGATTTTTAGACAAGATGAGAGCATTCTTTGGTTTGAAGTTCTAAATTCTGTACAAAATCAGCAAGACAAAATAAAGCAAATCCAACGGGGATACTGTCTCTCTCTCTCTCTCTTACTAGCAGTATTTCCACATAAAAACAGAGAAAATATCCATCGTATCTCAGAGGAGCAGATCTTTGGGTGGCGGGAGTGGGGAAAATGGCACAAACTAAAATATATAAATCCCTCTGGCTAAAATTAAATTTCTTATCCAGTCAGTGTCACAGATGGCTGGAGAAGTTTAATACTGTGACATTCCAAGCAATTTTATTGCTGTGAAAAACAAGCCAAGAAAAATAGATTGTGTCTGAACCATTATTAAAATGAACTTAGTGGAATCTCTTCAGTAATAGAAGAATCCCTGATGGGCAGAGGTTTTACCTTTGTCAGAAATCTAAAATGACTGTGATAAAAAGGGTTTCAGAGTAGCAGCCGTGTTAGTCTGTATTCACAAAAAAAAAAAAAGGAGTACTTGTGGCACCTTAGAGACTAACCAATTTATTTGAGCATAAGGTTTCGTGAGCTTCATGCATCCGATGAAGTGAGCTGCAGCTCACGAAAGCTTATGCTCAAATAAATTGGTTAGTCTCTAAGATGCCACTAGTACTCCTTTTCTTTTTGTGATAAAAAAAAAAATCACTCATACTCCCATCACCATGGAAGGGGGGTTGTTCATGGAATACACTGTTTGGTTTTCTCCCAACAAACGTAGGTTGCTTAAAAAGCAGACAAATAATTTACAATAAAGAAAGTACCAGTAATACACTGTACCGCTGAATGCTAAAATACAGCCTGAAGAAAAGATTATACAAAAATGTATAATAAACTGCATAACATCCTTAGAGTTATCAACTTATGAACAAATATGTTCTGAGGTCAGTGGAATAGACAGGAAGATTAGAATCTGAACATACCCTGCGCTACACACATTCAGCTATTCAAGCCCCAAGTTAAAGGGACATTTACAGTTTGTAAAAACAAGCTTTTATAACACTGAAGATCAACAGAAAGAGTCAATTAATGTCAGTCAAGCTGATTGTGATAGAGTTAAACATTTCCACAACTTAACAACTGGAATGAAAATGGTTGTTTTTATACCCAAACACTACTGTACTGGGCACCTAAAAGCGAAACAGACAATAACAAAAAGTGACTGTGACTTCACGGATGTTCACTGTCCAAGCCAAGAGAAATGCAAAATGTTAACAAAGAGCAGAAAGAGCGACAAGTTCACTGGATTTTTAAGGCACTAAAATGCTGTTAGTAACTTAAGAAAGAAATCTGTTTTTTAAGTTGTGTCCCTTTAAAGTATCTGGGAAAAGACACTCAGTCATTCTGAGACAGCATTAGGAAGTATCAGGAAGAGATGTGCTGCAGCCTGACACTTCCCTGCTGATACTGCAACTCCTCCATGTAATAAAAACAGTTGTGAAATGAAAGAAGAACCCAGAGGCTCACACACTGTTGGGATCCCAGCTGGCCCCAAATGAACCAAAATCACAACACAGTCACTTTCTAACTTAAATGTGTGACACCCCCGCCTCCGCACACCCATACCCAAGTTCAACCCGGAGGCATTTCCCAACTAACAAGAGAGTTCCATTGTCTGGAGTCACTGTTTGAAAAGACCAAGTGCCTGAGGAATAGAGGAAAAAGTTTCCCTATCTCCCTCTACTTGGCTGAGTCCCACTGACCCAACAAGTCACCTCTGACGGAAACCCTTGTACAGGGAGGATGTTTAGCATTAATTAACTTTAGCCAGCTGAGTTTTTGCAGTGTCCGGTGTTATCATTAGATTACGGAATTAAGTTGTTAAAAATCATTCCAGTTCCGCCCCCTGACTCCCCCAGGAAAGATCTCATTTGTTACTTACCCAAGGCAGCTCATCTTTCCTTCTCGCTGCTGTATTTCATCATATCTGAGCAGAACTAAAATTGTGCACTTTACTATGTACACCAACCATATGGGCAAGGGGACTGAGTGCAGTGAGGAATTGGCACAGCACATGCATTATCCCTGCTATCCACAATGAAACGGATGAAAATGTCAGCAAATTAAAATCTGCAGGAGCTTAATTCTGGATAAATGGGCTGAAATCCATTGGAAAAAAAAAATCAACCCTAGCACGGAGGGAGGGGGAGTGTTTCTCCAGAAGGGGGACTTGATTGTGTGCTAAATCTCTGGCTTCTTGAGGTATGCCAAAAACACACCTGGCAGGAAATATGTTAAATCATTAAGGGGGGAGACAGGGAGGCATATGGAAGAATCATTAAAGGAGGAGACCCAACAGCAATAGCAGCATCCCCAAATTAAATCCAGCTAGTGCAAAAAGGAAAAATCCAATCAGGCTACAGCTAGGGTTAGCAGCTAAACTGGGGATTTATAAGCTGCATTACTCTGCACACAATACATGCCAGCATGAAAAAATCTGCATCATATTCAGAGGTGTGCTTTAACCAGAGAAAGAATGCACTTGTGATGCTGTGATCCAGGGAAGGGGACAGTGCACAGTAAGCTGTGGGCTGAGAGATGACAAGTAAATGCACATCCTGCATGGGGGGCACAGACAGAGCTTCACTGTCCAAAGGGCAGACCACAGAGGGGTTTGCTGGGGGACCCAATTATAAGACTCCTAATCTCACCATTTCTCTATGAAAAAAATCACTGAACTTGTGCTGAAATCTACAATTAAAATAATTCACCAGAGAATTAACATGCAGAAGGACTGTATATATTTTATTGTGAAACCATTGGATTCCAGCGATAAAAACAAGAATACTCTCATGCACACGTCTCCATTCTGCTTTATCTTCTACTCCTGGATGCACAGTGAGTCCCTGGACGCCCCAAGACTTCAGATACAAAGTACCACACTGGTTTAGAAATGGGCCAGAAGTCAGTGTCCATCTGTACCTCCTATATCTAGGAATTTTTGTGGCCCATATTACTACAGTATCTGGGTCTAGGAGTCACTTGGGCAGGAAGCGGACTTGCAGAGGACTTTACTGGCTTTTGATGTCATATGGTGCTAATGATTTCCTGTCTTGCACACCTTATAAGAGAGAATTCAGCACTCACATTGAGTGGCTGAATATACAGCCACCAAAAGAAGTCAAAGGCTCAGGCTCCTCTTCTTATGTAGAAATTCAGCATTTGTAAACCCATGGCATGCTGACCATGAATGACTGAGTCACTACATAAAATGTAAAGGAAATTAAACAGAGATGCTGGGGAAAGGTTTCAATGCGGGTGAAAAATTACCAGAAGACTGAGTTCCTTGGTTTAATCTCCAGCACAGGTACAGAACAGCAACAAGCCTCCCCAACTCTACTGCACCCTGATCTGACAGGCCACCTCCCAAAAGGAACTGAGGCTCCAGGGCCCATTTAGTGCTTGGTCTTTCTTCTGAGACTACCAGCAAGGAAGCCAATTAATCCCATTTGTGGTGACAGGCTTTTTATTATGTGGACATCTTTCTACTGGATAGAAACCATCAATTCATTTCAGCCACTAAACAACATCAGTTGGTAAGAGAGACAAGGTAGGGGAGGTAATATCTTTTATTGAACCAGCTTCTGTTGGTGTGCATGACAAGCTTTGGAGCCACACCGAGCTCTTCTTCAGCCAGGTACTCCCAGCCTCATAGCAAAATGCAAGATGGAACAGATTTTTTAGCATGAGTAGTTAGCACATATTGTAAGCGACCATTAGTTGGGAACAAATTTCAGCAACCTGAGCTGAATTCAAATTGACAGCAAACAGGTAACAGGTTCCATCTCATTTCATCTATTCTGAGTCATCCAGTCCCCTTACAAAGGGCATTTGCTGACTTTGCTCAATTTAGCTCAGTTTATGAGGGTCACATTCAATTCATTGGCTGCAAACACCATGTAGTGAGTCTCTGAATAAGCTCTGCACAGGTGAGCTGCTGTCATTGTGGAAACCCTTAGCTTCATCTGAACCTCATAAAAAAAATTTAAGTCACACTGTTCTCAGTACTGCACCAAACTCCTTACGTAGCTTATACTCAGGCAAAACCACCATTCACTTAAGTGGGAATGTGACAGGGACTTGACTGGCAGGGAAGGGATTAACCTGTCTGCTTAGGAACAGCCTCAGTTGCTAGCAATAACTGCAGACAGTCAAGGAGAGGTCACATGACTGAACAGGGTCAGCTGATAATTGGGCAAGCTCTGAGCTTAGCAGGAGAGATCTGTAGGGAGTAGAAGGGTTCTTTTATAATAAATCCAGGAAATACTACGATGCTCTCTGCAGTGGGTAGGGAGTCAGCCTAGGAAACAGCCAGAAAGGGCTGATGGGAGACCAGGGAAGCCTGGGGGAAAGAATCTCCAGAGAGACTCAGGGTCTGGAGTGAGAGAAGCAGAACCCTCTATTCAGAGGGAACTGGGGAGCTGAGATGTGAAGGAAGGGATCCAGTGGACTTGTGAAGCTCTGATATGAGGGTGATTAGGGAATCCAGATGAAGGAGGGCTACAAGGACGTGGGGAACTTTGAGCTGAGGCTGAAGAGTTGAAAAGACTTGGTGATGTTGAACTTCTTGTTTATACAGGGGCAGGAGTATGGAATGACTCTACAACTTAGCAGGAGTCTCCATCACTTAGATGCACTAGAACTGGCTTGTGTGAGAGGAGGGAGACTGAAGTGTCTGGAGCTGGGAGATAAGGTGATGGTGTCACAGGGAGTCTTGCTGCTGTAAGAATCAAGCAAAAGCAGTGTGAACACCTCAGAATATGGCTCCCTTAGAACCCTGGTGTTTCAGGTGAATGCTGAGGACCGTGTCTTCAAAGGGTCATTGTCCATGAACTTTCAAACAAGACAGTATGTTTAATCACAAAAGGCATAGCTGCAGAAAAATTGATGCTTAAAAAAAGCCTCAGCCTTCCTCCATGTGTGTGTGCATGCCTGTGGGTGGGTTTTGTTTTTGAAGAGGTAAAGAACTTTGGGAAGGCTTGCTTTCTCTTAAAAAAAAGATTAGCTGGGAAATTTCTAGTTAAAAAATGGAAATGTGTAAATACATAGTTAAGGTCACTCAAACATCTCTAACTCTGCCCCTGCATCCCTGCCCACAGAACTGAAAACAAGGGGTTAAATGTGCTCTCAGGTCAACATACATCTTCAGCACACCAGTGACTCCAAACACTGAGAAATTATCTGACTGGCTGACCTCACTCAGGTTGATAGACTGTATACTGCTGTATCATTCATACTGAAGTGTGTCTTTAGATCACTACAGCCAATGACTTCTGTCTTCTTTAAGACCAGGCATTTGCATCTTAAGTCACTTGATTTGGGACAATGCCCCTAGTGTATGAAGGATCCCAAAGAGTAAATGTGTTGGCATGCTGGGAGACAATATAGACTCTCAGGGCTGGAATTCAAAGCCTGGGTAGATGTTTTTGAAACTCCCCCAGGCGCCTACTTACATCTTAGATGCCTAAATAGCTTTGAAAATCTGGTCCATAGTGCCCAACGCTGCAAGATGCTGAATGCACTCAAGTCCCACTAAAGCCAAAGGGAGCGCAGGGTGCTCGGCACCTGGTAACAACAGGCCCAAAGCTACTGAACCCCCCACCAGGACACATTGTTTCAGTCCACATAGCACTGAGTCATTCCTCTCAGGAAACTGGAGCATTCCTCAGGGGTTTTTACACCAAGTGCTCTGCACAGACAGCTGTGAGCTTGACTGGATTAGAAGAGTTCCCCAGAGCCAAACATCCTCCTTGGGGGCCCAGCTGGCTCTCCAGCCAAGAGGTGATCTTGACAGCTGCAGACTGCAGGGAAGTGTTAGGACTAAATGCTCAATCAAATATTAAACCAAGGCCACGCTTACTGCACAGCTCCTCGACCACAAAAAAATCGTAACCATTAATTATACTTAGTTCTCTTAGTCTCCAGGTCTGGAGGCTTTGAATTAAAGGGAACTTATCTGCTTGCTTTGTAAAGCATAGGATCATAGAATATCAGGGTTGGAAGGGACCCCAGAAGGTCATCTAGTCCAACCCCCTGCTCGAAGCAGGACCAATTCCCAGTTAAATCATCCCAGCCAGGGCTTTGTCAAGCCTGACCTTAAAAACCTCTGAGGAAGGAGATTCTACCACCTCGCTAGGTAACGCATTCCAGTGTTTCACCACCCTCTTAGTGAAAAAGTTTTTCCTAATATCCAATCTAAACCTCCCCCACTGCAGCTTGAGACCATTACTCCTCGTTCTGTCATCTGCTACCATTGAGAACAGTCTAGAGCCATCCTCTTTGGAACCCCCTTTCAGGTAGTTGAAAGCAGCTATCAAATCCCCCCTCATTCTTCTCTTCTGCAGACTAAACAATCCCAGCTCCCTCAGCCTCTCCTCATAAGTCATGTGTTCTAGACCCCTAATCATTTTTGTTGCCCTTCGCTGGACTCTCTCCAATTTATCCACATCCTTCTTGTAGTGTGGGGCCCAAAACTGGACACAGTACTCCAGATGAGGCCTCACCAATGTCGAATAGATGGGAACGATCACGTCCCTCAATCTGCTCACTATGCCCCTACTTATACATCCCAAAATGCCATTGGCCTTCCTGGCAACAAGGGCACGCTGTTGACTCATATCCAGCTTCTCATCCACTGTCACCCCTAGGTCCTTTTCCGCAGAACTGCTGCCTAGCCATTCGGTCCCTAGTCTGTAGCGGTGCATTGGTTTCTTCCGTCCTAAGTGCAGGACCCTGCACTTATCCTTATTGAACCTCATCAGATTTCTTTTGGCCCAATCCTCCAATTTGTCTAGGTCCTTCTGTATCCTATCCCTGCCCTCCAGCGTATCTACCACTCCTCCCAGTTTAGTGTCCTCTGCAAACTTGCTGAGAGTGCAATCCACACCATCCTCCAGATCATTTATGAAGATATTGAACAAAACCGGCCCCAGGACCAACCCCTGGAGCACTCCACACCGGCTGCCAACTAGACATGGAGCCATTGATCACTACCTGTTGAGCCCGACAATCTAGCCAGCTTTCTACCCACCTTATAGTGCATTCATCCAGCCCATACTTCCTTAACTTGCTGACAAGAATACTGTGGGAGACCGTGTCAAAAGCTTTGCTAAAGTCAAGAAACAATACATCCACTGCTTTCCCTTCATCCACAGAACCAGTAATCTCATCATAAAAGGCGATTAGATTAGTCAGGCATGACCTTCCCTTGGTGAATCCATGCTGGCTGTTCCTGATCACTTTCCTCTCATGCAAGTGCTTCAGGATTGATTCTTTGAGGACCTGCTCCATGATTTTTCCAGGGACTGAGGTGAGGCTGACTGGCCTGTAGTTCCCAGGATCCTCCTTCTTCCCTTTTTTAAAGATTGGCACTACATTAGCCTTTTTCCAGTCATCCGGGACTTCCCCCGTTCGCCACGAGTTTTCAAAGATAATGGCCAATGGCTCTGCAATCACAGCCGCCAATTCCTTCAGCACTCTCGGATGCAACTCATCCGGCCCCATGGACTTGTGCACGTCCAGCTTTTCTAAATAGTCCCTAACCACCTCTATCTCCACAGTGGGCTGGCCATCTCTTCCCCATTTTGTGGTGCCCAGCGCAGCAGTCTGGGAGCCGACCTTGTTAGTGAAGACAGAGGCAAAAAAAGCATTGAGTACATTAGCTTTTTCCACATCCTCTGTCACTAGGTTGCCTCCCTCATTCAGTAAGGGGCCCACACTTGCCTTGGCTTTCTTCTTGTTGCCAACATACCTGAAGAAACCCTTCTTGTTACTCTTGACATCTCTTGCTACTGCAGCTCCAGGTGCTATTTGGCCCTCCTGATATCATTCCTACATGCCCGAGCAATATTTTTATACTCTTCCCTGGTCATATGTCCAACCTTCCACTTCTTGTAAGCTTCTTTTTTATGTTTAAGATCCGCTAGGATTTCACCATTAAGCCAAGCTGGTCGCCTGCCATATTTACTATTCTTTCGACTCATCGGGATGGTTTGTTCCTGTAACCTCAACAGGGATTCCTTGAAATACAGCCAGCTCTCCTGGACTCCTTTCCCCTTCATGTTCGTCCCCCAGGGGATCCTGGCCATCCGTTCCCTGAGGGAGTCGAAGTCTGCTTTCCTGAAGTCCAGGGTCCCGTATCCTGCTGCTTACCTTTCTTCCTTGCGTCAGGATCCTGAACTCAACCAACTCATGATCACTGCCTCCCAGATTCCCATCCACTTTTGCTTCCCCCACTAATTCTACCTGGTTTGTGAGCAGCAGGTCAAGAAAAGCGCCCCCCCTAGAAGCAGCTCCTTCTATTCCCAGATCTCACTTCTGTCTCTGTATTGTCCCCAACTCCTTTACTCTAGGGTCACAATCCACAGGTGGCCAAGAGAGTTACAGTTCACAGACTTGAGAACTGCTGTTCCTGGTGCTCTGGTGGATGGTTTGCTGGTGCATCATCAGGTCTCTGGTTTGCTGCTGCTGCCCAGCTTCTCTGGGGGTTGGCACCAACAAGGTGGAAAAACTAAATCTCACCTCCTCCCCCCTGAACTCTGATCCTCTGGAAAGAGGCACTGAGCACCCTCTGCTCCACTGGGGTGGAGAGTGCACAGCACCTTGATGACTAA
The DNA here is from genome assembly GCF_965140235.1 of Caretta caretta. Taxonomy (NCBI): domain Eukaryota; kingdom Metazoa; phylum Chordata; order Testudines; family Cheloniidae; genus Caretta; species Caretta caretta. Next base: position 3,254,218 of record NC_134215.1, read on the forward strand.
CACAACACAAAAGGGTGGGCAGAATTCCAGACAGCATCAACACAAAGGGAGATGGAACAAGAGGGAGGAGCAAATCAAAGTACATTGGGGTATGAAAGCAAGAGGAATCCTCAGGCAGGGGTGAGAGTCAAGCAAATGTACGTTACCCACCAGCCCTCAGCACAAACCATTACAGCCCCCTCCCATCCCAGACAGTCACTCCAGGACCTCCATGCTACTCAGCCTTCAGGCTGCATGTGCCCTCATGGCATGTCCTCAGGCTGATTTCAGAGGGGGAAGGAGAGAGGCTGGGTATTTGTATTGGGTTTTTTTAAACAGCTAGGAAACTAAATTAAAGCAGGAGACAGCTCCTTTCACCATTTCCTTCTGCTTGGCTTGAAATCCTTGGAGACTTCACAAGTCTGCTGTGCTGAGTAGATTTCCATACGTTAGTCTAGCAAGACTGAGAGGGGATTCCATATGCTAGTCTAAGGACCCTGCTGCCCCGATACAATAGCTCAGAGTTAAAGAACATATGATTCAATTAGTAGCATCCAGAAACCCTTATCCAATTTGCACTGATTGCCATTCACCGGAATGTGCGGAATACAGTACAGACCCATGTGAATTACAGCCTGTGTGCACTCTGCCCAGGTATGCTGTAGGTCCACACACATTTCTAATATATTAATAGCAATATTTTTCCTCAGAAAACCTCCAGATGCTTAACAAATATGCCTTTCAAAGCCTCCCAGCCCTCCTGAAATGTAGATATTATATTACCCCAAACTTACAGAAGAATAAATTGAAGCACAAAGCAGTTAAGTGACATGTGCAGGAGCAGAGTCTGAAAAAGAACTCAGGAGTAATGACTCCCTGACACCTGCTCTATCCATTAGACCTTATTCCACCTCTGCTGCAAAGGAAACGTACCCTGACCTGTGCTATCTGTCTCTTACGCTCTACAGCAAATTCAGGGTCTCAGCCCTTATCTTCAAGGCATTCAATGGTCTGGGTCAAAAATACCTAAAAGATCATCTAAAGTTCCAGGATAAGGACCCTGGCTGACAGGTCTGCTCATCTGGCCCAGTGGAACCTAGGGATGTAAGATATTAACCGGTTAACATTAGTCTTACTGGTTAACCCGCCTTAACCGTTAACCCCTGGGCCGGCTGACCCCAGCAACCTTCGGCCGGCCGGATGGCCAGCCCGGCAACCCCAGCAGCCCTGGGCCGACTGGCCAGCCAGCCAACCGACCCCAGCCCCAGCCACACCACTCAGCTGGTCAAATCCGACCCCAGTCCGAGCTTCGGACTGGACAGAGCAGCCCCAGCCCCTCTCCCTTTAATCAGTTAACTGTTTAAACAATCAGAGGGGTAGCTGTGTTAGTCTGGATCTGGATCGGCATGCATCCAACTAAGTGGGTATTCACCCAAGAAAGCTTATGCTCCAATACGTCTGTTAGTCTATAAGGTGCGACAGGATTCTTTGCCATGTTTAAACAATATAATTTTAATTGGTTAAACAGTTAACTTTTTAAACAATATTTTACATCCCTAAAGGAACCATCAACTGCAAGGGTAAAGCTCTCTTGTGCAGCAGACTGAATTTTTCAGAGACTGGTCCAAGACTTTGAAATGAACTCCCCCAGAAACTAAAAACTACCTCAAACTTCACTATCTTTGATTCCAAGTCCCAGGTGCACTTGTTCCACCTGCCTGTGCTAATAGCACACAGCCAAAAACAAAAAAGCCATATGCATTTTTCCCCTTAAGAAGAGGAAAGAGAAAGGAAGGGAGCACACGTGACAAATGCTAGTCATGTCACTTAATGCATTTATTGGTGGTGTGCAGATACCATGATGATGGATCTGGTACAACAACCTGGATCCAAGGACTTGACTTAAACCCATCCCTAGTGGAAAAGGTAGAAGGATACCTGATGGAATAAATCCATCTCAAGCTGTGTAGGAATAACCAAAAACTATATACAACATCCAGTAAGTCTGCAGCAAATCAGGGCATCTCATCATCTTTCATTCTGGATAGCTCATGGAAAAGCTCTGCTCAATCAGCAGCAACAGTCAAAAAAGCAAACTAAATGTTAGGCTAGTGAAACAATGAGATGGAGACTAATGCTGAAAATCTTCTAATACTTTTATCTGACTGAATGATCTCTACCTGGAATACTCTATTTAGTTCATGTCACCCTGCCTCAAAAAAGAAAACACAGAACTAGAGGGGGCTCAGAGATGCTCAATGAGAAGTTGGAGAAACTTCCTCATGAAGAGAAAGTGAATGGTCTGAGACTGTGTAACATTTTAAGAGAGGAGACAAATAAGAAGGAACACATTAGAGGCATACTAACTAACTGTTATAGAGAAGATAAAGGGGTTGCTTCTATTTACCGTTTTCTCATAAGGTGACATTTAATGAAACCAAAACTGAGCAAAGGAAATGCTTTTTACAGAACATGTAATTGACCTGTGGGACTCACTGCCACAAGATATCAGTGAAGCCAAGCACATAATAGAATTAGACATTTATATTCCCCATTTATTAGGGAAATAAACTCTCATGCTTGAGGGCATGAGCCAACCACAAAGTTCTGGGGGTTAGGAGGGAACATACCCAGGGCAGGTTATTCCATAATTGCCCAGTAAGGGCTCCCTGGCCCCTTTCTCTGAAGCAGCTCATACTGGTCACTATCTACCTGGCCTAGATGGACCACAGGTCTGATCTGGAATGGCAACTCCTATGTCACTATTACTATACTTACGTACATCTGTAGAGCTGGAGAAAGCACAAGAGATCATGCTAAGAGAATTCTGGGGCTCAGTTCCCCCCTATGTCTGAGCTGGGCCAGGGGAAGGGGCATTAAGGAATTTGAACCAGCTCCATAATTCTGCACTGACAAGGCTAAGAGCTCCCCACACCAGAGTGTAAGGGGGCTGGTGCAGGTTTCCACCAACAGGGGGTTCCTCCCCATCAGAGGAATTCAGAGCAATGTTCTGGCCCCTTCATACCACCCTAGTGATGCAAAAGCATCACTGCACAATGCAAAATCCAATCCCTGGTGTTAGACATATACAGCAAACTGAAAAACTGAAAAAAATCCAGCATAGGCAGCTCATATTGTACACAAGGCAAGACATACAGCCTGGCTCATGCTTCCAGCAATGCAGCTGGCAAACAGGAACCTCGGTTTCTACAGCAATGTTTTCTCTCAAACTCATTTCATTAGATTAGATGGTAAATCTTTTCCCTGAGCTAAGTATTTCATTCACATGAAACCGAGATTAGCTGCCCAGGACACCGAGCCCTCCTACCCCAGCCCTAACCTTTCACACCAGGGCACAGGGAGTGATTAAGGGTTTTTTTAAAAATCAGTTATTTTCCAAATCACAGGAAACAAAATTTGAAGCTGCCTTGATGGCTTTGCCCTTTTGGGGAATCAGATGCTGGGGAGTGACAGCTCTGATTGTGCTTCAGAAATTCATGCATTACCATCAGGAGAGTAATAGATGATTACTACTTTGACTTCAGACTCTGACACAACATGATGTGCATTAGGGAATAAAATGAACAGTAAGGAAAACAAGCAACAGGCAATGCTCCATGGGCTTAGAGGTCCAGAAGGAATAAGCATCTGAAAGTTCAGGTGCTCATTTGAATCCCCTGTATGGAAAAATCCTATATAATTTCGTAGGATTGAAGACAATACAGTTCCATAGTAATGGAATAGGGTCTATAGAAATGATGTGAATACCAAAGAGAATTTCTTAGAGAATAATGTCCTTTCTATAAGGTTTTTTGTTTTGTTTTGAAGTTCAGGATGGATTTGAGTTTGAGTGAAGGTCCAGCTGCGGTTTTTGTTCTATCCACACTGGTTCACCTGTCTCTGCCCCAGCTGTCTGTACATTCAGTCCCATACAAATATAAACAACTGAAATTGTATCTATGCTTCCATAAAAATCTAATCAGAACATTCATAATCTTGATAGTGATTTTTACATAACATAAGAACAGCCATACTGGGTCAGACCAATGTTCATCTAGCCCAGTATCCTGTCTTCTGACAGTGGCCAATGCCATGTGCCCCAGAGGGAATGAAAAGAACAGGGAATCATCAAGTGATCCATTCCCTGTTGCTCATTCCCAGCTTCTGGCAAACAGAGGCTAGGGACACCATCCCTTCCCATCCTGGCTAATATCCATTGATGGAGCTATCCTCCATGAATTTATCTAGTTCTTTTTTGAACCCTGTTATAGTTTTGGCCTTCACAACATGCTCTGGCAAGGAGTTCCACAGGTTGACTGTGCATTGTGTAAAGAAATACTTCCTTCTGTTTTAAACTTGCTGCCTATTAGTTTCATTTGGTGACCCCCTAGTTCTTGTGTTATGAGAAGGAGTAAATAACACTTCCTTATTTACTTTCTCCACAGCAGCCATGATTTTATAGACCTCAATCATATCCCACCTTAGTCATCTCTTTTCCAAGCTTAAAAGTCCCAGTCTTATTAATCTCTCCTCATACGGAAGTTGTTCCATACCCCTAATCATTTTTGTTGCCCTTTTTTGAACCTTTTCCAATTCCATCCCTAGGTCTCAAGCCCCTCACAAAGGAGGTAAAAATCATGGTCTTCATTTCCCAAATGACTTAGCTAAGAGACAAAAAGGTGAAATGAGTCCAATTTGCCCAGGTTTCAGAGTAACAGCCATGTTAGTCTGTACTCACAAAAAGAAAAGGAGTACTTATGGCACCTTAGAGACTAACCAATTTATTTGAGCATAAGCTTTCGTGAGCTACAGCTTACGCTCAAATAAATTGGTTAGTCTCTAAGGTGCCACAAGTACTCCTTTTCAATCTGCCCAAAGTCACACAGCAGCAGAGCTAAGAATAGAAGCCAGCACTCCCAGCTTCATGTCCAACTCACTGGAGTTAGTCCACTGAATGCATCCGATGAAGTGAGCTGTAGCTCACGAAAGCTTATGCTCAAATAAATTGGTTAGTCTCTAAGGTGCCACAAGTCCTCCTTTTCTTTTTGCAAATACAGACTAACACGGCTGCTACTCTGAAACCGGTCACTGGAATCTGTTTACTCCCTTCACTGAGGAGCATTACACGAACCTAGAAAGAAATGAACATAGCTGGAAGTTTCCCCACCATCTGCCTCCAGAGAGAAGATAATTTTCTGCCTGTAAATTCCTTAAGTGTGCCAGCTCAGCCTTGTATGTACATCTTCCTGTGTGAGAGAGTGGGCTGACCAATAACAATATTAAGATCTTCTATAGTGTCTTCCAGCCAAGGATCTCACAGTTTTACATCAAGTATTGAACGAACCATAAGGTGGGTTAGTGTGTTTCACAGATCGGGAAACAAGACACAGAGGTGAAACAACCCGTCCCAAGGTCACACAAAGGTTAATAGCAGAGCCAGGAGCAGACCCCTAATCTCCTGCAAACCTAGACTGTGCATTAGCCCCCAGATCACCCAGGATCACAGTGGCTAAGCACCCAGAGAGATTCCCCAAGGAACAAGAGTTAATTGGAAAAGCAGAGTTAATTTAGCTAAAGGTGACAAAATCCATTATCTAGAATAATTACATGGGACATATGTTTGGTTGGTCTTCACGCAGCAAGGGAGGCACTGCCTGAGAACTGACATCAGCTACATCTGGCCCACCCCTTCTCAGCACAGATGCCCATTCTCGCCAAGGTCTGCTTGACCTACTGGCAATCAGAGTGGAAGTGAAGCCCCCTGGCGCCTCTCAGCAGCATTCCCACTCTGATTGCCACTAGGTCAGAGAGAATCAGAAGTTCCACACACACCAGGAGCTCCAGATGGTTGAAAGGTGGCAAGCATGGATGGGTACCAGGAGGCTGAGCCAATCTCTCAGTCATGTTTCAAAGGTGGCCATCACCTGATTAATGATTCACTTTTTCTTTCTCCTAAAGGAAGCTACATGCAGTAAATGCACATGGTAAGGGGACAATACTTTCATTTGAAACATGGTGTGATGCTGCATGAAGAAGGCAGGCAAGATGGGCTGCGAGTTCCCATCACTCTCTTTGAGTTGCAGTTCCCTTTGCAAAAGTTTCTAAGACCCTGTGCATGAAGGACAGTTGTTATGGTAACCATAATATCTTACAATTCAACTGATTAAACAGGAATTGGAAAGCCGGGCCCAGAGTGGAGCCAGATGGAGGTCTGATTCCCTAATGAACATCATCTACGACAGACCATAATCCCCATCATGTGTCCTGCATGCAGACAGCATCCCACTGCAAAATAGACCTGGCACTGCCTGGCCATAAAAAGAACGTGCAGCACCTGCTATACAGACTGTGGGGCCAACCCGGATCTCACTTACAGCAGGGTATTTCCACTGAAATCAATGTGTAACTGAGCTCAAAGTCAAGGCTTCTGTGCATGGCGTATGCACACCCATGCCATCATCAGCATTAAACAATCATAGTCTATTGAGGACCATGGAACCAGCCAGAGTGACCACTGTTGATGGGGTTACACCAGGCATCACATAGTGAAGTTCCCAGATCTGGCTCAATTCTGCAAATCCACAAATCTCTTGGATAGCCCCTGGGCAGACCCAGGTAAGGTCAGGGTGTGCACCCCTTTGCATGTCGATGGAGAGTTTAAGAGCACCGTGTGCTGGGGTGCTTTGTCCATCCTATCAACCTGGCCAAAGAGCATGAAACTCCCTTTTTTGAATATAATGAGTGACTGAAGGAAAGCAAGATCTCTGTGACATTATGCCCGTACGCGGTGCCCAATGCTCATTTACGACTCAGGCCCTTTTACACCGCTCTGGCAGTGACTGTAAATGTCATTTATGCCTATTTTAAGGCTATGTTACACTGGCAGACTGGTGTAAAGTGGCTTTTTTGTAAATGAGAATCAGGTCCTCACTCTTTACACTTAAAGAGACAGGCACAAAAGTTCTTTCTGCATAGGAAAATCTAACATCTATGTTCCAAGTGCTGTTCGCAGACACACTGATCTCCCCACAGCTTAGCCACTCTTACTGATGTTTTTCGGGCTCCTTTTGGAGTGGTGGTACAGGCCACTCTTTCTGCCAATCGGTGAGAAAAGGAGCTTCAAGGGCAGTAATTTTCCTGTACTACCTTTATGTAGGGATTCAAGCTGTGCTGTAAGTGCCAAGCCCAGAAAAACCAATTGCTGTGATCTAGTGTATCTACTGGCAGGTGGGGAGAGATTCAGGTACAGCACATATACATGGACGTGCAGCCCCCTTGAGGTGCAATACACACCCACCTCCTTTGCACACACACAAATATACACCTGTCCCTTGGCATACACACACACACACACACAACCTTCACATTCCCAAGACACTTCAAACTCTACCCCATACACACACAAAGGCATGCAAGGAAGCAGAAAGCAGAGCAAATAGCATTGCCAAAGATAGTCTCATCCAGAGGCTCAGAGACGGAGCAATATTTAAAGCCAAGCAAACCTTTTTCTTGACTGGAGGTAGTGACACAGCCTGTAAATAGCTCAGAGCCAAGTGATCTGCCAGCCTTTCAATGCGCCCTCATTAGCTGTTTCAGCTGTGCTTGGTGTAAAAGCTGAGAGGAAATGTCCCATGGGAAACAGGAAATAATGAATTTGCCACTAATTCAACACTGTGTGATATTAAAAGAAAATTACCAAGCACAGAGCCTGCTTGTATCCTTCTGATTTCCCACCTCCCTGTCCACTTCCCCCACCACTAGGAGTTCACACTCAGGGTAAGGGGAAGGGAAGCCTTATTGTCTGGAAACGTCACTGGAGCTGGAGATTTGAGCTGCTTTTTTCCTTCTCATAATAACAATATTTTTCCATCAAGTTTTGAAAGACAAATTATCCTGACAAGACCTTGTAGAGCCTGTGGCCCCCTGTTTTCTCATGACAGGCAGCTAGTGTTGGGAAGGCACACGGCAGGTCAGTGCTGTAATTGCAGGCTTCACTCAGCTCCACAGAAAGCTGACACTAGGGCTGACGGATGGACTAAGGCTTGCAGTGTGTTGACTGGGAAATGGAAAGCCAGCCACTTTCAGAAGTCTAAAGTCAGGCAAAAGATCCCCGACTTTGGGAATTTTACCACTGTCTTCAAAGGGAGCAGGATCAGTCCCTGTTTGTTCATGGGAGACAATGGGTATGTGCCACAGATTAATTAAAATAGTGCTGTTCGTTCTGGGGATCAGAACAGACTGGAAGGAATTCAGAGAAGAGAACCATAGTGATAAAGGACTGGAGAGGCTGATTTATGAGGAGAAATGAACAGCGCTAACCATGCAAGGCCGGGTTCCCAACTGCCATTCAGACAGGGCAGCATTTTACACCTGCTTTGCACAGGTGTAAATGACAACAAAAAGTGGAAGGCAGGGGAGAATGAAGCCAGTAGGTCTCGGCCATAATGGCATGAGGAGAGTCTACAGTCCTCATTCTCCTCTCATTTACCATCCCAAGGGATGTGGAAACACTTGGGGCATCTAGACAACTGGACAAAGCACAGAAGTAGACTGTAGAGAGCAATCCTGAATGGGACGTGACCCTTCTTCCATTTCTAATGTTCTATTTATTCTAGAATTATATAGTCACTTCGCAGTTGCTCTACAACCAAGGCTACTGAGGGAGTTTTCTCCTCTTTACATAAAAGATTGTCATAAATTTGGTGCTTTGGAAAGTGGCTCACTTGAATCAACACAACTACTAATCTATGTTTCCCAGACACTTGGCGTCCATGCATGTTTGCAAGTGTGACCCAAAGAAATGGCAACATCCCATCCCGGGGCACAGGAGGCAGCTGCAGCTCAGACACAGTACTCTGCAGTGGCAGCAGACAGGTATAAGGTAAAAATCTGCCAGCCAATCTGGCAGAGTTGAAGCCTTGCCTGCTCCCCCTCATTCTGATTCACCCTCCGGCCCCCGGCCTCCCCACGCAGAAGTCTGCCTCTCCTGCTCGTCAATCCATCACCCCCCTGACTGAACCCTAATTTATCTCCAGTTTTCTAATTGTGGATTTTGGTTTATTTTCCATCATCTTCCTTGGTTAATTTCCAGACATTCTGTAGCTAATTTAGTTTCTGTTTCAAATGATGTCCAAAAAAAAGGGATCCAGTTAAAATGCTGTTAGTAGATGGAATGACTCACCAAGGAAGGCAACAAACCAGAATATTTTTGTGAACTTGACAATGGGAGATTTCATCCCTCAACCAACGCTAGCCACAGTGAACGTCACCTCTGCAAGCAGGGTTATGCATGACACGTGCTAGGGCACATATCTCTAACCAGCTGACTCCTCTACCTAGTGAATGCACTTGCCATGTAAACATGTCCTGCAAAATACTGTAGCTGGGACTCGAACTGAGAGCCTGTGGATCTGTAAGCAGTGATTGTTGCAAGTGGGTCAAATGATAGTGTCCTGATGGCTAATCTGTGGCCTTATGAACTTCACACTGGAAAGAATTCAGGCCCTTCTGCTCTAATTTACAAGCCCCCTCACTTGAGCTCCAGGACACTGTCAGTTACCTGTAGTCATAGCTCCGTGGGGCTCCAGCAAAGGATGACATAGTCATACATGCTGGAGTAGGTCTAATGTTCTACCAAGTAGTAGGGACACAAACGCTCGTCATAAGGTGCTAGATTTTCTACTGAACTCACCACCGACCAGGTCCCATGGAGAACAATGTGTAAATGTCAGGTTTTGACAATCTGTCCTTGTACTGTGTTGAGTTAGTCTCAGCTGCAAGTTAGCGTCTCCTGGCAAAGCTGATCTGGTCTCAGTCAGGAGTCTGCTTCCCTTGGTAGGAGCCAAAACAATATAGTCTCAGCTGAAAGTCACTGTGCAAGTCTTACACTTCCCAAATCAAGAAAGTGAAAGATTCTTGGTGCTGCTGATTGCAATGAAGGATTGGAACTGTCTCTATAATTAGAGCCCAGTGCCCTTCATCCGTATTTGCCTCCACCACCTAGACACCCCATGTATTAATTACCTGCATGACAACATGATAGTTACTGATCACTTTGTACCTGATATTGTCAATGAGAAGTTGATGGGATTCTTTAGTGAGAATCATGGAAAGGGTGTAAGCCAAGTATTCCACCTTCCTCTCTGCTGCATACTGTTTCAAGATGGTGAAAACTTTCTCTTTTACCTCTGGCTGATCTCCGAGAATTTCGTCAACCTGTGTGGGCGTGGGAGCAAGATAGGCATTAATAGAGGTAGAAACTGACATGAAACTCAATGGAAATAAAACCATCAGAAACATGTACATATTTGTAATACCTGGACCAACACAAAAGAGAGGAAACAATTTACTTAAAAAACAAACAAACCCACCCTTTATCATCAAATGATCGTGTTAGATGCTAGTGACACAAACTCAGGACTCCCAAGGACTTCACTGCTGTCCTTCATCACATGCAACGGTCAGTGAGAACTTTACAGCAACAGCAGGATTAGAAATTCTCCTACTTCAAAAGCACAGAACCCCACACATGAGCCCAAAAATAACCTTCATTTGCAGTGTAGGGCATGACACAGTTGAATAGTTCCGATTCTATCCTAACCCTTTAATTACCACTTGATTACACAGAATGACATTTTCTTGCTATTAATTTTTTGAAATGCTGCAGAAAAATAGGAAATTAACCTTAGAGAAACTCTTGCGTTGGTGCAGAAAGTGGGAAGGGGCCACGTTATCTCATGGTTCCCAACCACTGGGATGTGTACCACTGCTAGTACCTCAGGCTTTTGTGACTGAGATTCTAAGCTCCCTTTCTCTGCCTTAATGAAAAGCCTTGATGCTAGTCTTCAATCACTCAGTTACACATACTCTTACCATAGCGGACCCTGGCAAGGGGTCATGACCCTGAAAGATCCCATCTCTGACATATAAATGAATGGGAGGCATAAATAGGTACTGGCAGGTACAGCTGTGCTCAAGGTCTTAGTCTAGTTACTCTGTTACTCCAGTTACCCTAAAAGATTGGAACCTGCTGTGTAAGCCGGCTTTGGTCTGCTCACCCTGGAATTTATGACTTTGGAGAGTCTGCATTCTAGGCAAGTGTTCTCCAGATACAATAAATGCCAAGCAAGCAGAAAACTGTCTGAGATCCCACCCCTGCCCCTGCTCCTCTTTTGCTTGCTTTTCCGTTGGTGAAGCATTTTGTGGGCCAAGCAGTGACCCCCAAATGATGCAGGCATCTGACTTACTTGGGCAGGGCACTGCTAGGAAAGCCCTTCATCAGCTCCTGCCACCCCGTTACACTTACAAATACAGGTTGGAACTAGTAGCCAAAGAACTCATTCACTCTTTGCTCCTGAGTAACAAAGGGACCACACCTTTCCTTAGATTGGGTTCTCTCCACTCCAGAAAAATATCTAAAATGAGCAGAAAATAAAACCCATCTGAGAAGTGCCACATGCTGGCTGGTGACAGAGACCTTTACATAAGAAAAGGAAAAGGAGCTGTTGCCTCCTGGTCCTTGTTCCACTTTGAAGTTCTCCAAAGTCACTTCTCACCAGTGATTCTAACCTACATCGCAAACCACAAGGTACCTGCCAATTTGAAAAAGCCATCACGTGACCACTACTGAAATTCCCAGTAAGCAGCAGACATTTCAAGGTTATTAAATCTGGAGCAGTAAAAACAGCAGTTACACAGCATGCAGACTCACATGCGCCTTACTCTCAAGTGCCAGTGCAGTGTTTACAATGAACCTGGTATTTTCAGTGGGCCAGATCCTGAGGTCCTCCTGTTAAAGTTTTTTCTGAGTCAGGACTTCAGGATTTAGCCCAAAAGAAATTATAAAACCTGGTCATATAATGAAAATTCTGGGCCAGAATCCTGGGTGCCCTCTGGCTGCCGCAGCCATAAACCCAGCGATCTAATGAGTTAAAGATTCACCTGCTTACAAGAATCCTTGGGGTGGAGCACAGCTACCAAAGCATCTCCTATACCACACCCTCCAGCTACTTTCCCCTCTCCTCTCCTCCCCTCCCCACGCAGGGACATGACTCGGGAAAAGAGATTGGCAGGGCATCTCTACGTCCCGGCAATTCTTAGCTCTCGAGTGGTCCTTTGGGCCATGGTCAACTGGGTGTAAAGTAGCACCGTTGACTTGAGAGTCATAGGAGGGAACTCCCTGTGTTTATGCACAGAGCAAACACAGGATGGGCAGTGGCAGGACAAGTTTCCCTTCCTTTGCCTTACTGAGGCACATAAATATGACCTGAAGGGTGGCTACAACTAGGGATAAGAGATGTTCAGTCTCCATGATCCATTCAGTCCTTGACCTCTCTCTGCCAACAAGGGGGCCTAATGGTGCAAACAGTATCATCTACCACTGGGAAGGGGACTGGGACTAGCCATCTCATTCATTACTCAGAAGCCACCGATCATTGGGCTCAGTTTACATTGTAAATTCTTCATGACAGGGACTGATTTCAGAGTAACAGCCGTGTTAGTCTGTATTCGCAAAAAGAAAAGGAGGACTTGTGGCACCTTAGAGACTAACCAATTTATTTGAGCATAAGCTTTCATGAGCTACAGCTCACGTCATCGGATGCATACTGTGGAAAGTTTAGAAGATCTTATTATATACACACAAAGCATGAAAAAAATACCTCCTCCCACCCCACTCTCCTGCTGGTAATAGCTTATCTAAAGTGATCACTCTCCTTACAATGTGTATGATAACCTGGATTTGTGCTGGAAATGGCCCAACTTGATTATCATACACATTGTAAGGAGAGTGATCACTTTAGATAAGCTATTACCAGCAGGAGAGTGGGGTAGGAGGAGGTATTTTTTTCATGCTTTGTGTGTATATAATAAGATCTTCTAAACTTTCCACAGTATGCATCCGATGAAGTGAGCTGTAGCTTATGCTCAAAAGCTTATGCTCAAATAAATTGGTTAGTCTCTAAGGTGCCACAAGTACTCCTTTTCTTTTTATGACAGGGACTGTCTTTTTCATTGCTATGATTGTCTGTATGGTGCCTGGCACACACCTGGGTGCTCAGTGAATAACAACAGGAGAGGGTGACCTGTAACTGAAAGCCTAAGTATTATTATTATGTCCTGACAAAGCCCCGCCCTACCCCACCTCACCATTCAGAAAAAGAACAAGCAGCAAGGAGGCCAGAACCCCATCTCTGGGTCCATTCTTCCCATCAACTTCTGTAGCTCCCCTTGGAGTGGGCCAGACCGGAACATTAAGTCCAATAACACAGAGATCCTGGATCAGTGACTCAGACACTGGAAATGTTTGGATGCAGATTTCGAGCCCCCAGGTCAGGGATAGGTCAGTGAGGGTTTGGGTTCATGCCCGCAGCATAGCCAGCCATGACAATAATACAAATACTGCCCCTTGAGTCACCCAGCCCTCTCCATGAGTGCTGTTAGCCCAGGAAATCAAATCAGATAATGATCTAGCACTCAGTGCAGGAAAAGCCTTCTGCACCTTGGGCTCACAGAGCACCGAGCCCAGAACCCAGTGCTCCACAAGCACCCTTAAACCGTTTAGCACGTGACCAGAGCCTGGACCCCAGTGATGTTGTGAAACAGAGGTGAGCTACTAGTTCATTCTGGGTAACGACATGCAGATGAGCTTCCCAAGCATCCCCCCTGGCTTTTTGGCTTATTCTACCCAATTCTACCACCAGCAGCTCTAACTGAAGCAGCATTTACCGATAAAGGATGGAGGGAAGCACTCTATTGGGTTTTATTATTTTCTGCAGCTTGTTGAAAATTAGGCTACTTAAAACATCTGAGCCATTACACTCCTGTTCCTGAAACCAGCAACCCACAAAGCTCTACAAACTCATTTCCACTCAAACACTCTGGGGAACAAGAGGCTAGATGAGCTGGTACAGAAACAAAGTGTGTGGAGGGGTTACTGCTTGCAAGCAGTGCAGATTGATTAAAGTTACATAGAGATGCAGCAACCACACCTACATGGCTAAATCCAGCTCCACTTCCATGAATGGTCCCATTGACCTTAGAGGCACACATTGCATGGGGAAGAGCCTTTCCAAAATCATTAATGTGCTTGCTTCCTAAATTTTAATGACAATCATCCAAGAAATATTTACTGTGGTTTAATCCAATTGCACTTGACAGTGTAAAACAGACCAACACCTTCATTCATTTGTTAATCCTCAGTAATCAGGAGGTATCTGTCTAACATGCAGTGGGACTGCCTTTGGAATCATAAATTAAAAGCCCTTAATTTAAAGCCTGACTGAAGAGCGAGATTCTGCTGATACTGACACATCTCTTTACTAATATCTTGGTGTTTATCAGCTTGGGATCAACAAACACAACCCGGTTATTTCAGAACAGTATTTTAAAAGGATACTTTGAAATGGAAAGTAGGAAGATTAAAGAAACAACCATGATCAAATTTATAATTAGCAAGAGGTGATGAGTTTGGCAAATTACCCGCCGGGTAACCATCAGAAACACAATGAAGCTGTAATTACTTTGATTTTTTTTACTTTGCTGCAAAATAAGAGCTACATTTTTTAAAGGCTGATATGATAAAACTCTAAATAAATATTTAGATACTGAAGAGAAGGATATCTGGCCTTACAGATAATCGCTTGACAATAATTATGCTTTAATGGCGAAAAATTAATAATACTTGGCTCTTCTCTTTAGCCTTCCACCCAAAGATCTCAACACCCTTTGCAAACATAAATTCATTCTCACAATCCTCATCTGTAAAATGATGGGGAAACTGAGGCACAGAACAGGGAAGTGATTTGCCCATGGTCACCATCCCTTTGGTCAATGGCAGAGCTGCAAATAGAACCCAGAAGTCCTGATTCCACTCTCGTTAACCCAAGTTTTATCCAAATGTAGGGTCACACTAATTTACACAGTTATAAATGAGAACAAAATCTGGCCCCAAGTCTCCTGACTCCTAAGCCTATGTTTTAACCACAAAACCATCTTGACAAATCAGGCTCCTCCCACAAAACCATCCCCCTTCTCCTTTAGAAGACATTTTTGGTAACAGTGAAAGAGAATGTCGCCAAAACTTGCCCCTGTGAACCCTTCCACTGCACAGACAGAATCCGTGCATGGGAACATTCTTGTTTCCAGCTAGATCTGAGAGGCACATCCCTGATTTTCAGATGTTCAGAGAACCCACATCTCAAACTGAAGTCAATGGGAGATGGAAGTGCTCAGCCCAAAGTCAGCCCCCAACACTCTACCTGGCACTGAAAATACTATACACACCAGAAAAACTAAAGGAGTACTTGTGGCACCTTAGAGAGCCTAAGGTATAGCTGGGCTTCCAAGAATCTGCATTCAGCGAAAAGTGGCAAGAGAAAGACAGCTCTACAGGTTTCCTGTGACTTACATGGTGGAAGGGAAATAACAGGAAATGGCCAAGACACCAGGCAAGTCCTCCTTGTTTATGCATTAATATATAGGCTCCTGCCTCGACCAGGAAATAGTCACCACCCACAGCCCCTGACCCAAATCACATCTGGCCTCCAATATTTGAGCACACCTGGGATGACTGACAGATTTATATGGAAATCACATAAAACTCAATGACTTGAGTGGAGCTACCTTGATTTACACCGGCTGAGGATATGGCCTTTTGGTCTTTGCTTTTTGTGAACAAACCCAGTGCTCATGGTAAAACGCCAGGGGATTTGAATTCCTGAGACCAGAAGTGTCCCAGTTTCACTCAACTCAAACATCAGTGACCCCAGTACATAAGAAAAAGGGAAAACATGGATCTATATTATCCAAATCTGCAAAGATATTACTGGACATCTGTTAGTAGAGCTCATTCATGAATAATACTTTGTGTGTTGACTCTTTGTGCACCCCTTCCTTGAGTGAAGCAATCCACTAAGTGCTCTAATCACTATCAACTATGAACACATGGATCTGGCCATTTTTACCACAGCCTCCTCCTCTTCCCCAGTTTTAGCCAGACTCACAGTGCCCTGCCAGACTGCCATCTGGCCCTGCACTCTTGGCTTTACCTTCTTGTTGAATTCCTGAGCCTTCTGTTTTCTCTCTTGGTGGATGGTGTCAGCACTTTGGACGAATCCCCGTACACTGCTGCTGGTCCATCTCTGCACTCGCCCAAGCCGCAGCAGCCCCAGTCTCAGAGCCTTCCCTTGGCAGGATTTAATCATGGCAGCTGCTGCTTCATAAAGCTTCACTGGAATCCCATTGACTTCCAGCACATAGTCTCCCAGTTTGATTCCACACTCAGAAGCAGGCGAGTCTGGGGCTACCCTCTCCACTTGCAGTGGGTTGCCACTGTTACACATCAGGCTGAAACCAAACTTTCCATCCGGGCCAGGATTGATATCCATCTGCTGAATGCGTGAGACCACTCCAATGCTGGGAGGCACATTCTCACACTGCCTCGCCAGGTTGATGAGAGTCTCGCAGTTCATGGCAGAAACATGCTGGCCTTCTATCTCCAGGATCTGGTCTCCTGGCTGAAGACCAGCTAAATAAGCGCTGCTGCCCTCTTCTACTGCAAGGATGTAGCAAGGACCATTTCCACTTATCTTAAACCCAAACTCTTCAGGCCACCCCTGATTGGTAGCCTCCATGGTTGTAACTGGAGAGGAAGGGAAGAAAAAAAGTTGTGAAATTGTTTCCCATACAGTCAGAACATTAGGTCTAGCTGCTGTTATTTATATAGGATGCCGTCTGGTGGGAATTCTAGTCTGCTCTGTGTTCTCATTCCTTTGGAAAGGAAATGCTCATGATAGGGTGGGGAGAAGATCCTTTTTATCCCTCTCTAAAAACTGCTCCTTATCCTTCTGGTCTAGTCCTTTTGTTTCCTTTGAAGCAAATTAACTGTCTTTTACCCGCGTAGTGAAACCATCATTTCATATTCCTGGTAATGTCACCCTAAAAACCAAGTCACACAAATTAGTCAAAATGGGTTACTATAACAAATATTTCTCATTACACAATGACTGCAAAAATATCTGTATTAGAATTTGCCAGATCCTCTAGATCCTGCTGGGATGAGCACTCATGGGCTTCACATGGGGGAGGTAACATTGCACTCGCACCAGTCTGGCCAAGACCAGGTAAGCTGCAACAACCTTTATGTGGTACCGACCCACTTTCAGTATAATGAAGGGTAAACCCAGAATTTAAGAAGAGGATGTATGAAAGGCCTGATTCATGAGTAAGAACAAAGGATCTGATTCTGCGTCCACTGAAATCAATGGTGTGATGCTAGCAGGCCAGGTGCCAGCTCTTGCTCAGGCTGCAGGCATCAGCTAAGAACTGACAAACTCATAACTGGAGACCAGACCAATTCACTTATGTGTTGCTCAACATAGGTATTAGTCTTATAAGAATGTAGTTAGTGTTTAGAGTCTATAGAATGCTTGTATATTGCTGCATGCATTTTTCTTATTTGTAATGTTTGTATTCCATGCTACAAGGAAATATATGTAAGTTTTGCTTTACAACTCTGAAAATAGAAAAGGAGTACTTGTGGCACCTTAGAGACTAACAAATTTATTTGAGCATAAGCTTTCGTGAGCTACAGCTCATTGAATACATCCGATGAAGTGAGCTGTAGCTCACAAAAGCTTATGCTCAAATAAATTTGTTAGTCTCTAAGGTGCCACAAGTCCTCCTTTTCTTTTTGCGAATACAGACTAACACAGCTGCTACTCTGAAACTTTGAAAATGTTTGCGCTAAACTGGTGAACTCAGATGGGACAGGTGTTTCTCCCAGCCCGTCCAGAAGAACTATCGAAATCAGATGAGGCATCAAGGAACATTGCAATACAAATAATTGGTGAATGGCCCAATCGCACCTTGGGAATGCTACATGCAAGGAAGCTCTTCCTATGGACTTGGAGGCTGAGTGTAGGAAACAAAACAAAGACAAGGGAAGTCTTTCATCTCTTTGCTTTTTGAACTCTCACAGGCCAGAGACACCAAACTGAAGACAGAGATCCCCCAGGGCTATGCCTGGGTCCGCCCTGAAAGAATCTTGAATTCACCAATTATTACAAGTGTCACTCTCAGGATTTAGATTCCAACTCATTTGTGTGTATATGTTTGTTTCTATGAACCTGTAAACAACTCTCTCCTTTCTTTTCCCTAGTTAATAAAACTTTAGATAGTTTATTACAGGATTGGCTACAGGTGTTGTCTTTGGTGTAAGATCTACGGTACCAGCTGATCTTGGGTAAGTGACTGGTCTCTTGGGACTGGAAGCAATCTGAACATTTTGTGATTTTTGGTTTAAGTGACCATTTATCACTACATCCAGCTTGCCTGGGTGGCAAGACAGACTGGAGAGTCTAAGGGGACTGTGACTCCATGATGAGATTGTTAGAGTGACCCAAGAGTTGAAATGTGTTACTGGTTTGGTGAAATCTAATTATAGAACATACCACCAGTTTGGGGTGTCTGCCCTCTCTTTGACAGTCTGCCCTGAGGCAGGCACTCAAGGTCATGAGCCACTACAGAGAGCCTGAAAAATGGCAAAACTCCCATTGACTTAATGAGGAAGATTAAACCACAAAAGAAGTGTCAGGCTCATCAGCCATTAATGGAAGAAGCACACATTTAAGGGGAAACTGGAACATGTGATCACCAAGGCTTCTTTAAACACTCCAGAGCAACAGCCTCCAAGCTCCTTCTCAGCTACACCGGATTCAGTAAATAATTTGCAGGTACACCCATTAACTGTCCTTTGATACTCGCTAAATAATTTGCATGCAGACTCACTCGCTCTCCTTTGATCCAGCCTCTCTATGAAGATGCTGTTTACTCTCAGATTTATTTATTACACATTATTTAACATGCATTCAGCATTACTGAAAAGCTAATAGAGACAGGGCCCTTGCAATCAAAATATTGCAAAGGAAATAAAAAGCATTTTGCCTGAAATGACTGGATAAATTAGTTTATGGAGGCTTAGAGAAACAAGGTGGGTGACGTAATATATTTTATTGGACCAACTTCTGTTGGTGAAAGTGACAACAGAAGTTGGTCCAATAAAAGATATTACGTCACCCACTTTGTCTCTCTAATATCCTGGGACCGTTACAGCTACAACTGCACTACATACAATTTATGGAGGCTTGTTAGTAATAATAATCTTTAATCAATTATCATAATGAATGCATTTTTATTTTTGCACTGTTCAACTCCAAAAGCCTCGACTCTACTCAAGATTACAAAAAAGCAAAGTAACAAAACCCAAGTGTTTTTAAACCAGTACTATGGACCAGTTTCAAACAAGCTCCAATAACAACCGCTCATACAAACTAAAAAAAGAAAATCAGTCTCCAGCATCTCTCAATCTTCATACCTAGTGATAGGAGAGTATTCCAAATACCTGACTCCCATCTTGAGATTGATTACACCAAGGGACTGTCAGCAGAGAACCACAGAGAATTCCTGTGCCCATTTATGTACTCAGTGCCCAATTCCTACTGGAAGTTAAGGGAACTGTGTGCCTCACTCTCCTTTGTATCTTTGAAAATCTTCCCCTTCTTATTTTTCCCTATTATTTTGAGTTGCCCTTCATCTGTGCCAGCCCTTTCACTAAGAATAGCCGGGACAGGGTTGGTGTGTAAATAGAATCTTGATTTATCACCCAAAGTGGCTGTCTTCTGCCACTTGACTCTTCTAACTCCAATTTTAGTGACAAAATTATGTTTTCTCTTTTCATTTAAGTCCTGAGAAGAGCTCCTTACATTTTTATCATTTGGAATTCAGCAAGAGATTGAAAGATTTTAATATTCTATTAAAATCCAAGTAGGTGAAAGACAAATATCTCTTACCTCCTTCTCTTCGAAGGGATGAAGCAGCTTGTTCACAGGGGAAAAGGATAGTGGGGGAGAGAGAGAGATTCATTACTATAGAAACCTATATTAACAATCACGGTCTGGATCTGCTACTTCAAATAGCTGCTTAAAGCTGTGCTGTAAAGGGAATTGGGAGGACTGTCTTACAAAGGAATATTAAAAGAACTAAACAACAAGCAATAACTAAAGGAGACAAAAACAATTGTTTGTGAACATCGGACAGATGAAAATGTCCAGGAGAGAGCGTAAGTGTTTAGGGTGGAACAAGCCTGGGATTAATGGGGTGAAACTAAGCGAAGGAAAATTTAGGCTGAATATCAGGAGAGCTATTAGGTTGTGGAGTGAGCTCCCCAAGGGAAGTTTGGAGACCCCAGACAAGGGCCAATAAGCAGGGAGACAGACAGACAAACAGTTGTCCTTCAGGCTGGACATTTGAAATGAGACTAGGCAAAACACTGGTGATTATGTACAAGGGAACAATGCTGCTTTGGCTAAAGGGAGATGGACCAGGTGACCACCTACAGTATGTCTTTTCCAGCTCTAACTTCTATGAATCTGTGATATGAGAAAAGACTTACAGAAATCTGTGGCCCTCGGAGGCAGGCCAGCCAGGCTCTCACAAAGGGCATGTTTGTCCCCCTGAGGTTTCAGGACTGTCTTCCTTCTCATCCGTTTCTTTCAAAAGCATATATCAGTGATCCACACAAATTCTTTTTACTCCTTCAGACAGCGAGGTCTGATCAGCTGCTATATCCACAATCCAGCATTCAAGGTGCACTTCACTGGGGAAGAATAGCCTATACACTTCTTTTTTCCTTAAGGCCCACAATAGTGATTGAACTGGCAAAACACTTATGTAAGGCACCTTAATGGTGAAAGTGTTGAGATCAGTAATATAAACACAGATTCATTCTAGCAAGGTTTCATTTTTCCCAACTCACTAGCACAACAGACTGCCACTAAAATGACCTTCCAGTCTCCTTGGAACAGAAGAAGTTCCCCTCAAGATGCTGTGTGTTAGCTTCATGCGTATTTTTCTTACTCTGTTTAATCTTACTGTCACTCCAAAGAGAACTGCAGACTGATTACAGTGTTAGTAATGGCTTGTCTCACGCTGACCTGAGACTGAGACCTATAAGTGGAATTAGAATTTGAAAGGAGTTAAAATGGATTAGGGCCCAAGCTGGGAAATCTACTACCCACACAAGCAAATCAAAATAGACAACTATGGGATGTCAGAGCAGCAGAAATACAGAGCTAGAGAATGGCCAGAAGCGCTGGCCTGGCCTGGTCCTGCAACCAGCTGCGTTGGGGAGAAAATCAGGGATATTGTGCTGGGTGGGAATGCACCGATATGCATTTGGCACAGAGACAAACACGTCACTCGGCTGACTGCCGAGATCTCGGCTGAAGAGTGTGATCAGAACTGTGTTTCCTACTTCCTATTCATACTTGGCCCCCATGCAAAGAAACCAGTGGCCATTCTCCTAGCTGAGAATGGCTGAGAGAGTTGGAAAGAGTGGGCCAGAAAGGCAGGGAAATGTGTGATAACATGGACTGAATATTAAACTGCTGTCTTCTGATTTTCTCTTTTGCTTCCTCAGCATGTCAGGATCCCTGGGCTCAGCAAGCTAAAAGGGTTTAAGGTATTATGCCTCCTGCTGTGGCACCAGCAGGAGCTGGGGTCTGCGGTAGAAATCTGGGGGAGGGATATTATATCCCATTAGGAACTACACAGCATGACTTTCTTCTGTTTTATGTGCCAACGTGGGCTGAATATCAGGAGAAACTGCCCAATGGTGACATCCAGAAGGGCATGGAATAGTCCCAAGAGAACTGGTGAGAACCCCATTACTTGTGAAACTTGAAACTTGACTGGATAGAGCCTTGGAGAGGACACCATAGGCAACACTCCTGACTTGCTCTGGTATGGCTGTGATGCTCTATAGGTCTTTTCCATCTCTAATAGTATCTGTTCATGGCCATAAATGTGTTGCTGCTGTAACATTCATAAGCATCTGTCCCCTCTCACCTTCTCTTTCTTGATTCCACAGCAATAATTACTTTTACAACAAATCTGTTTATCCATCATATGCACAAGGAACCGAACACTTCCCTGGTATAACACAGTGGACCTCAGCAGAGTTGCATCAGAGCTAAATCTGACCCAATATAAACGTGTGTGCTTTTACTGTCACTTTTGCCCCCATCTACACAAATGCAAAACCAAATGGAAACAGAAATAGCGATGGGCTGTGAAGCATGAACACTGGAAATTTGAACAAAAAAAGCAGCCCAAAGAGATGTTTATGTGGGAAGTGTCTGAACCTCTCAAATCTGGAAATGGGACTAGAGACCCAGAAAGCTCAGGTTCTCTCACAGAATTCCCAGCAAACCCTGTCTTCCCTGAATCATGTAGGTGCACAGACACAGACTGCACACACAACATTACAGGCCCAAATTTATGCCTGCACAATTTTCACATGGAACATTTTGCATATGCAAAATGCTGTGTGCATGCAAGTTATACTTGTGTACCTAAGTCAGGTAGTTAGATGTCTGACTACTCACTTTGAACACACAAATGCAGCTTGAACAGAATACTTGACTTTTTTGCTCCTGCAAATATTGTGCATGCAAAATTGTGCATGCAAATACCTAAGAGTAAAAATTTCCCTACTAATTCTGATGTGGAGAAAGTAAATAAGGAAGTGTTATTTATTCCTTCTCATAACACAAGAACTAGGGGGCCACCAAATGAAATTAATAGGCAGCAAGTTTAAAACAAACAAAAGGAAGTATTTCTTCACACAACACACAGTTAACCTGTGGAACTCTTTGCCAGAGGATGTTGTGAAGGTCTAGACTATAACAGAGTTCAAAAAAGAACCAGATAAATTAATGGAGGATAGCTCCATCAATGGCTACTAGCCAGGAGGGGCAGGGATGGTGTCCCTAGCCTCTGTTTGCCAAAAGCTGGGAATGAGCAAAAGGGCTTGAGGCCCTGTTATTAAACCACAAAACAACTCATTTTTGAGCAGAGCTGTCTACACACAGGGGCCTAAAATTTCTCCAAATGAAATAATGAACAATTCCACACATAATTTAGTGAACACGGGGACTGCCGGACTAGATCAGACCCAAGATCCATCTAGTCCACTATCCTGTCTCCAACAGTGGCCAGCACCATATGTCTCAGAGGAAGATGCAAGATTCCCACACATCTGCCTCCTCTTCACCAGTTGTGTGCACGTCTTGAGATGAAATTCTCGATAGCTTGTGGCCATTGAAAGCTCCAGCTGTGCAGCAGCCCACTCAGATAGCCCCCGCACCCCCCATAGGCAGCGTCATAGTGTGTCACCTCAGGACCAGCGCCTCTGGGCATTCCATGTGCTATACTTCATGCCAATCATCTTGCCCCGTCTGAGATGTCTCCCTTATTTCTAGCTAATGGCTGGAGTTCCTGTTGATTCTGTGGTGATGCCTTTCCTGGTTTCTGTGATATGTGCTACCTTATATTTACCTGGGACACTGTGTACATTTCCCAGAACTGAAGAAGAGCTCTGCGTAAGCTCAAAAGCTGGTCTCTCTCACCAACAGAAGTTGGTCCAATGAAAGATATTACCTCACTCACTTTGTCTCTCTAATATCCTGGGACCGCCATGGCAACAACAACACTGCATATGTGCCCCTAATCCATTTTAATGCAGCTTCAGTCTCTGGCCAGGCACAGAAAATCGGCAGAAAACAGCAGCTTTATCTCCTGGAGGAGTCTGTGTGTGTTTACTTCCTGACTACACTCTTCTTTCTACATTAAATATTTTCACTGCTGCAGGATGTCTAGAACAGGACAAGGCAGCATTTAACATCAAAGGCTGATGACTGACTTCTCACTCTGCTAACTGGCCAATGTACATTCCTGCTCTCCGCTAGCAGTGCTGTCTGTGTGTTTCTATTGTGCTCCTTACTCTCCCCTTCCATAATCCCACCCAGTTTGCTGCTGATTCCTACACGGGCTGCCATATTCCCAGGTGCAAATTTAACTTCTCTTGATCAGGGAATGGAGGAAGCTGATAAGGGATCTGGGTCACGACAGAAATGCTGAGCTCTGGGAAGGTCACGGATGTGATGAGTTGCCGGGGAGGGGGGTCTCAGCCTAGTTCCAGATTGGCATTTGCTCACATCACAAAGTACACTATTTAGCACAGTTCAGCTGAACTGCCAGTCTCTGCTCAGAAGAAACCTGAGGCTAAAATAGCAGAGTGTGCTGCAGACCAGGGTCCTGGCAGAAACGGATGGAAACTGAGGAACCCAGGACTAGAATAAAATAAGGTGCCATAAAGCAGAATTGCGGTGCCTGGGTAGCACTCAAAGGGAATTCTTGACCAAACAGCCAATAGTCATGGGCGCTGCAGCTCTGGCTGGAGCTTAGTTTGCAGAGTTGTGAGGACTCATGACTGGATTAGCAATGGGGGCTGCAGGTTGGAACTGAAGTTCACTGGCAGAGCTGGAGGGGGAACCGGCTGAAGTAGCAGGGGATGGTCCAAATCAGGACTGTGATGCACTGGCAGAGCTGTGAGCGGGAGTTTGCACAGCATCTCTCCTCCGTATGCTTAGCTCGTCTAGCTCCGCACTTTCATCAGCACCAAAAACACACAATAGCCAGAATAAAGGTAAAATTTCTAGTACAGAACTGCTCCCACTTCTGCATCACTTTGATCAGAGACATCCCAATGTTTGTCAGGCACCGGCAACATGTCTAATTAATATGGCACGGGTGTTATTGATTAGGGAAGAGCTAGGAAACCCTTATAGCTTATCATTGGCCATATTAAGACTATGAAGAACATAGCATCTGGTGATAGGTCTTGTGTAAACAACAAAACCAAATAATCTTACCATGTCCAGATACCTGCAGAATAGAGAGAAAAGGCCAAGATGCACTGGGATTTGAAAAGGAAAACTTCTTCGATTTGTGGGACCCTCTTTTAAAAAAGTCCATAACTAACAGAAAATTCTTTTTTTACCAGCTGAAACAAAACAATCTTGACTTGGAGCACTAGCTGGTGTATTCACTGCCCTCTGGTGGTGACACAGAAATAAAAATAGGAATTCCAGGAGAGATTTTCTTTAGCTATTAAACCCACTCAGTATGAATGAAGGTCAATAATTGTGATGGATTTTCTTTTTTAGCAAGTCAAAAAAACTTTGTCTCCTTTGCCAATAAATTTTCAATGTAATTGGGTAATTTAAAGCACCAGACACAGGCTTGACACTGAGCTCCAGCCTTTGGTCTGCAAACAGAGCTTCCACAGGAATTAGTAATAGCCAGGGATCTCTGAGCTAAAGGCTAAAACTCTGGATTAGAAAAAAGATTCATTTTGTTTCCTAACAGACCATCATCCAGACTGCTGGATGAAACGCAGCCTCGTATGTGATGACTGCTTGGCACAGCCTGTGGATTAAATTATCTTTACCTACTTCAGATTCAAACTCATCCTAATATTATTATATTTAGTAGGTGATTTTTTATCTGAGAGTTTGAAAGGTCACTCCCAAAAATAATATCAAGCTGCTGCATCTGTGCCAGCTTGCAGCCTTTGGTAGCTCTGTCGTATTCCTACAATTATTCCTATTTATTTAGCCAGCTCTATAGCTGTGCATGGCACTTTGCAGAGAAATAAAATTACAGTCCCTGCCCCCAGGATTTTACAACCTAAATTAGACTTAAACCAGGGCTCCCAAACCATGCCCTACCAAGGGTCCCATTAATAACTCTCCAGGGGAGAGAGGGCCAGGCCTAAATTGTACATACATATAACATCAAAGAAATACACACACGGAACATCTTCTTGCACTTGAATCAATGCACAAAACTTGCTGGTTGGTTGTATCCACCAGCAGTAAGAACCTGCGGTTCCTTAGCTTTCTCCTCACTCTACGATAACAGGAACAGAATGACTGTGGGCTGCATTGTAGCCTATAGGACACCACACCTGACCTTTGGGTTACACTTTGGGGTAGGTGTTGCCCTACAACTAATATTTTTGCTGCATTTTCTGTCTCCTCCAATTTTACTTTGGCACTTTCTTTGTCAGGAATTTACCAGTGAACTGCTTTCCATTGCCCTAAAAAATTACCTTCTGGCTTTCTGAAACTATTCTCCCTGACAAAAAAAATTATTTTACTCTCAGTATGAAAGCAGCCCATGCAAGGCTTACCTCTTTTTCACAGGGTCTAGCCAGTAGCCGATTGGAATAAGGAAAATTACCAGCTTCAAAGCTTTTGGATCAGTTACATGCTGGTGACAACTACCTGAGTTTCTATGGCAAATTCTATCTGAGTACAGTAACCTAATAGGCCATTCATTAGCAAGCCAACCTAAAGAGCTTTCTGGAGAACAGGAGTACAAAGTGTGCCGGGCAGTCACAGGAGCAGTTTCAGCTAACACTGTCACCATGCTTGGAACAAGAAGAAAATTCTCAGGCTCTTAAAGCTTTAACCAGTTTAAACCTTAGATAGATGTAAATTCCAGGGGAGAATTTAGGAAGCAACCACCAATGTATCTGCATGGGAAGATGCTACTTCCCTTAAACAGTGAATTAAATTAATTCCTGTTTTAACTCCATGGGTGTACAGCAGAGACAACACTTTGGTGACTGCAGAGGCACTGTGCAGCCAGTGGAGATATATCTCACAGCTCCTGCAGTAGCCAAAGGGTTATTTGCTTAAAAAAATGTTTCTCCTAAGAAAGCTACAGGGAAGAGGAGGCAGCAAATCAGATGAATTTCTATGCTGCTTTTTAAACAAACACAAAGAATAGCATATACCATATATCTGTGTTACACACAATCTTTCCTCTTGGGTCTTGGCATTTCCAGGTGACCTCAGCTTTCTCGATCCATCTAGCAGTACACAGTGATCAGAAGGGTTCTGCTTGATAACAATCCAAACCAGTGCGGACTGACATACACTCATTTTCATCATCTGAGTCAGATGCTACCTGCAGAAGATTGATTTTCTTTTTTGGTGGTTTGGGTTCTGTAGTTTCTGCATCTGAGTGTTGCTCTTTTAAGACTTTTGAAAGCATGCTCCACACCTCATCCCTCTCAGATTTTGGAAGGCACTTCAGATTCTTAAACCTTGGTTCGAGAGCGGTAGCTATCTTTAGAAATCTCCCATTGGTATCTTCTTTGTGTTTTGTCAAATCTGCAGTGAAAGTGTTCTTAAAATGAGCAACATGTACTGGATCATAACCGGAGATTGCTATAACATGAAATATACAGCAGAAAGTGGATAAAACAGAGCAGGAGACATACAATTCTCCCTCAAGGAGTTCAGTCACTAATTTAATTAACACATTGTTTTTTTAAATGAGCATCATCAGCATGGAAGCATGTCCTCTGGAATGGTGGCCGAAGCATGAAGGGGCATATGAATGTTTAGCATAACTGGCATGTAAATACCTTGCAATGCCGACTACAAAAGTGCCATGCGAATGCCTGTTTTCACTTTCAGGTGACATTGTAAATAAGAAGCGGGCAGCATTGTCTCCTGTAAATGGAAACAAACTTGTTTGTCTTAGCGGTTGGCTGAATAAGAAGCAGGACTCAGTGGACTTGTGGGCTCTAAAGTTTTACATTGTTATGTTTTTGAGTGCAGTTGTGTAACAAAAATATTTACATTTGTAAATTGCACTTTCAGGACAGATTGCATTAGGGTACTTGTATAAGGTGAATTGAAAAACACTATTTCTTTTATCATTTTTACAGTGCAAATATTTGTAATTAAAATAATAATATAAAATGAGCACTGTACATTTTGTATTCTGTATTGTAATTTAAATCAATATACAGTATTTAAAATGTAGAAAAACATCAAGAACAGTTAATAAATTTCAATTGGTATTCTATTGTTTACAAGTGCAATTAAAATGGCGATTAATTGCAATTAATTTTTTAAATTGTGGGGTTTTTTTTAGTTAATCGCGTGAGTTAACTATGACAAATCGACCACCCTAATTTACACACAACTCCTATTACAATGAGCTGCATTGGATCATTAATAAGAATCCTAAATAGAGCTTTGGGATTTAGGGGATTTTCTTGGCTTTATCCTCCCTTTCTATTGGTTTTATCCTCTTTCTACTGTTCAGGGCCACAGATGTGGAAGTAAGTCTGAATGAATGGCCCTGCTACTACTTCCAACAACATCACCCCAACCCCACAAGTCCTGATCACAATACTCCCTGAACTGATGGCCACTTTGTTTCTCAATCTGGAGCCATTTCCCTGGTGGTTTGGTTTTGTAATTGCTACATTTTGAATCCATGGTACCACCTGTCTTATTAACTAACCTTCCTGTCCCAGTGGTCCCTACCCCTTGTAGAGCTGCACCCATGGGCTAGCTCTGCATAATACAGCTGAATCCCTGTATAGCCTGGGGAATAAACTGGAATCTAAGAACAAACTATAGAGAGGCATTTTTCCTTTAAAAAATAAGGCTTTCCTCCAACATTAAACTTCATTCTGCACTAGCCTGGATTCTGCTTTCTCTCCAGGGGACCAATGACTCCTTAAAGGCCTGGAATTAAAACTTAATTATCTCAGATTCTTAGTTCAAAGGAGGAAAAAACACAGGTATGTGTTGGGAGCTGAACTCTCTGTACTGACCAGGTCAGCTGGACAAGGGCAGTTCCAGTCCCTTTCTGGCCTTGTCTTGGTTTAACCTCTCAGCAGCCATTCTCATTACGTTCCATAAAAAGAAATAACACAAACGGAGTCAATATTAAGCAGTTAGTTAGGGGTCAGGGTGCCCTGGCTCCAAAACCAGCATGAGTCACCTGAAAGGGGGTTGTTAGGAGAGTCCCAGTGCTAGAGGCTTATCAGATTACAACAAACAGCTGTAATCTTTGCAGCCTCTCATAACCCTGTCTCATGATTCTTGTTATATGTGGCTGGCTGCTGCACCCTTCTTATATTTGTCTACTTCCCTCTCATTAAACCTTAGTGCTAAACTACACTGGGGGATTCTTCATCCCTCCCTCTTCCCCTACCTCAAAAGATCCTTGACTCATCTACCCCAACTGTTGATCTTCCCTCCTCCCATGACAAGAAACCCTCATTCCCCTTTCAGGAAACTCTTCCCCACACATGTACTCCTGGCTGCCACTCTGCCCATCTGGGGATTGAAACCAGGAGCAGAGAAGTGGGTCAGAAAGACAGTACACATCCAGAGAGTCAGGGTAAGTTTCTGGCTGAGGGGAAGTAGGTAGAATAGAAAGCACAGACTTTGAGATAGATCAGAGAGGCTTTTCAACAGTTGGGAGACAAGTGTAGGGGGATCTGGGAGGGTTTCTGGCAGGTAGGTGGGTAGGTAGATGAAGGAGGAAGCCTACACCAGGTGTGTGATGTGTGAGGGTTTCTGCAAGCCGGGAAGTGGATCACATAGGAAGTGCATATCTAGGACTCTCAGAATGTTTTCTGGCAATCACATAGGCAGTACTTGGAGGGAAAGGCACGGGTGGATCACTCCATAATTGCCATATTCTGTACACTTCCTGGAAGCCGTACTCACTGTCAGAGACAGGATGCTGGGCTAATTGGACCACTGGTCTGACCCAGTATGGCAGCTCTTATTGTCTAGTTCTCATGATCTGTGCACAAACAGTGGGAATTGGGGAGGGCTTCCAACAGCAGGGAGGTTGACTTGGGGAAAAGATTTGGGCTTTGCCATTGCACTGGTAATAAATTGCAACCAAAAAGAGCTCAGTTCTGGACTTTGAAGGTGTAAAGGAACATTATTAGGTTATAAATCACAGCATCATTACCAACCAGTTCACTGACTGGATTATTAACCTACCATTTTGCAGAGCTTCTGTACAATTTCCAGTGCCACTGGACTATAAGTAACATGCCCTATTATTGTAACAGTGTTGGTCCCAGGATATTAGAGAGACAAGTTCTGTGAGGTAATATCTTTTATGGGACCAACTTCTGTTGATGAGAGAAACAAGCTTTTGAGTTTACACAGTGCTCTTCTTCAGACCTGAAGAAGTAACATGTCCTGGATGCCATTATTTCACAGTGCGGTGTTGAATAGGTATTCCAGGGGTGTGGAGATGAAACAGATGCATGCCTCAGACCAAGGTTTTTTGGTCAGACTGGATCATTTGTTCTTTTTTTTTTTTCCATCAATAAATACAAGTATTTTTAATTTCCCAGATTGTACCTCCTCTTTGATCATTCTTCTTGTTGTTATCGTTGGCTGCCAATTTATTGCTGTTTTATTGCTATTACGTTATTTTGTTTATAATTAGTTGGCAAGGTGCTTAGAAAATGAGAATAACTGTCTTTAATCCTTAAACACATGACAGTCATAGAATATCAGGGTTGGAAGGGACCTCAGGAGGTCATCTAGTCCAACCCCCTGCTCAGAGCAGGACCAATCCCCAATTAAATCATCCCAGCCAGGGCTTTGTCAAGCCTGACCTTAAAAACTTCTAAGGAAGGAGATTCTACCACCTCCCTAGGTAACGCATTCCAGTGTTTCACCACCCTCCTAGTGAAAAATTTTTTCCTAATATCCAACCTAAACCTCCCTCACTGCAACTTGAGACCATTATTCCTTGTCCTGTCCTCTTCTACCACTGAGAATAGTCTAGAACCATCCTCTCTGGAACCACCTCTCAGGTAGTTGAAAGCAGCTATCAAATCCCCCCTCATTCTTCTCTTCTGCAGACTAAACAATCCCAGTTCCCTCAGCCTCTCCTCATAAGTCATGTGTTCCAGACCCCTAATCATTTTTGTTGCCCTTCGCTGGACTCTCTCCAATTTATCCACATCCTTCTTGTAGTGTGGGGCCCAAAACTGGACACAGTACTCCAGATGAGGCCTCACCAATGTTGAATAGAGAGGGACGATCACGTCCCTCGATCTGCTCGCTATGCCCCTACTTATACATCCCAAAATGCCATTGGCCTTCTTGGCAACAAGGGCACACTGCTGACTCATATCCTGCTTCTCGTCCACTGTCACCCTAGGTCCTTTTCCGCAGAACTGCTGCCTAGCCATTCGGTCCCTAGTCTGTAGCTGTGCATTGGGTTCTTCCGTCCTAAGTGCAGGACCCTGCACTTATCCTTATTGAACCTCATCAGATTTCTTTTGGCCCAATCCTCCAATTTGTCTAGGGCCCTCTGTATCCTATCCCTGCCCTCCAGCATATCTACCACTCCTCCTAGTTTATTATCATCCGCAAATTTGCTGAGAGTGCAATCCACACCATCCTCCAGATCATTTATGAAGATATTGAACAAAACCGGCCCCAGGACCGACCCCTGGGGCACTCCACTTGACACCGGCTGCCAACTAGACATGGAGCCATTGATCACTACCCGTTGAGCCCAACAATCTAGCCAACTTTCTACCCACCTTATAGTGCATTCATCCAGCCCATACTTCTTTAACTTGCTGACAAGAATACTGTGGGAGACCGTGTCAAAAGCTTTGCTAAAGTCAAGAAACAACACATCCACTGCTTTCCCTTCATCCACAGAACCAGTAATCTCATCATAAAAGGCGATTAGATTAGTCAGGCATGACCTTCCCTTGGTGAATCCATGCTGACTGTTCCTGATCACTTTCCTCTCATGAAAGTGCTTCAGGATTGATTCTTTGAGGACCTGCTCCATGATTTTTCCAGGGACTGAGGTGAGGCTGACTGGCCTGTAGTTCCCAGAATCCTCCTTCTTCCCTTTTTTAAAGATTGGCACTACATTAGCCTTTTTCCAGTCATCCGGGACTTCCCCCGTTCGCCACGAGTTTTCAAAGATAATGGCCAATGGCTCTGCAATCACAGCCGCCAATTCCTTCAGCACTCTCGGATGCAACTCGTCCGGCCCCATGGACTTGTGCACGGCCAGCTTTTCTAAATAGTCCCTAACCACCTCTATCTCCACAGAGGGCTGGCCATCTCTTCCCCATTTTGTGATGCCCAGCGCAGCAGTCTGGGAGCCGACCTTGTTAGTGAAGACAGAGGCAAAAAAAGCATTGAGTACATTAGCTTTTTCCACATCCTCTGTCACTAGGTTGCCTCCCTCATTCAGTAAGGGGCCCACACTTGCCTTGGCTTTCTTCTTGTTGCCAACATACCTGAAGAAACCCTTCTTGTTACTCTTGACATCTCTTGCTAGCTGCAGCTCCAGGTGCGATTTGGCCCTCCTGATTTCATTCCTACATGCCCAAGCACTATTTTTATACTCTTCCCTGGTCATATGTCCAACCTTCCACTTCTTGTAAGCTTCTTTTTTATGTTTAAGATCCACTAGGATTTCACCGTTAAGCCAAGCTGGTCGCCTGCCATATTTACTATTCTTTCGACACATCGGGATGGTTTGTCCCTGTAACCTCAACAGGGATTCCTTGAAACACAGTCAGCTCTCCTGGACTCCTTTCCCCTTCATGTTAGTCCCCCAGGGGATCCTACCCATCCGTTCCCTGAGGGAGTCGAAGTCTGCTTTCCTGAAGTCCAGGGTCCGTATCCTGCTGCTTACCTTTCTTCCCTGTGTCAGGATCCTGAACTCAACCAACTCATGGTCACTGCCTCCCAGATTCCCATCCACTTTTGCTTCCCCAACTAATTCTTCCCAGTTTGTGAGCAGCAGGTCAAGAAAAGCTCCCCCCTAGTTGGCTCCTCTAGCACTTGCACCAGGAAATTGTCCCCTACATTTTCCAAAAACTTCCTGGATTGTCTATGCACCGCTGTATTGCTCTCCCAGCAGATGTCAGGAAAATTAAAGTCACCCATGAGAACCAGGGCATGCGATCTAGTAGCTTCCACGAGTTGCCGGAAGAAAGCCTCATCCACCTCATCCCACTGGTCTGGTGGTCTATAGCAGACTCGCACCACTACATCACTCTTGTTGCTTACACTTCTAAACTTAATCCAGAGACACTCAGGTTTTTCTGCAGTTTCGTACCGGAGCTCTGAGCAGTCATACTGCTCCCTTACATACAGTGCTACTCCCCCACCTTTTCTGCCCTGCCTGTCCTTCCTGAACAGTTTATAACCATCTACGACAGTACTCCAGTCATGTGAGTTATCCCACCAAGTCTCTGTTATTCCAATCACGTCATAATTCCTTGACATCACCAGGACCTCCAGTTCTCCCTGCTTGTTTCCAAGGCTTTGTGCATTTGTATATAAGCACTTGAGATAACCTAACTTGAGATAACCTTGAGATAACAGTCTTGGTCTCTACTCAGAAGAAGTCACTTCCATCCCACTGGATGCAGTCTCTGTCCAATTTTTCCATTCAGATTGAAATTTGTGGGCCAGTCCCAAGTTTCACAGGGCTTAGTCTCCTGCATCCAGCCTATGAGACAGTTAGGGCCTCCTGCATTTCAGATGTGTTGCTACACCATCCCTGAATGATGACTCATTTCTGTGTCCAGGGGTCCTGAAACAATTTTTACAGTGGGGGTGCTGATGGCGGAAACCATGTATTTGGGTTTATTACTACTTAAAGCCAGGGGGTGTGGCAGCACCCCTAGTTCCAGCCCCTATGCCGGTGTCCTTCTTATGCTGACATGGCACCTTGCAGAATCCTAACAAAACAGCTTCCTTCTGCTAGGGTGTGGCCTGTTGATGCAGTGGTCGCGATTTGAAGACTGTGGCATCATCATGCAGCCTTGGCAACAGCCTCGCCCCGCGGGTGGTGATGTGAGGATTGTGCCAGCACCAGGCAGTGGCAGAGCGGGTTGTGACATCATACACTGGGCATCACATCAGCCTCACCACATCATCCCACAGGCCAGTGTGAGGCTAGTGAACTGTCCTCGCACCACATGCCAGGACAACACCGCACTTCCCGGGCCATTTGGACAGACCGGGACAAATTAAACTTGGTTGGAGGGAGCCACTGCTCCAATGGTCTTGGTTCAGCAGACAACGCTCTTCCGGTTGGGCTGACAGAACTTCCGGTTGCATAACGGCTTAGAAACCGGAACTTCCGGTCCCGTAACGGTCAGTCATGGCGGGATCCTTAGAAGTCGTGTGACCCGGGCTCTGCCTCCCCAAGAATCTTCCCAGCGAGGGGCGGGGCTCGGAGCCTCCCGGTTACTAGGCAACGACCCCTCCGTGACTAAACGATTCCTGAGCAGCCGGCTACTCGGCGCTCGATTAGCCAGACCTGGAGGGCGCGGCGCGGCGCGGCGCTGGCGGGGGGGGGTCCTCGCGCCGGAGGCCTCCCTCAGAGCCGGGCTGAGTCTGAGGGGCTGGGACCCGGCTCAGGGGCTGAGCCCCCTGGGCTCGCTCCGGCCGGGAGCCCCGCGGGCCCCTGTGTGACCCTGGGCGAGTCGCTTCCCGCCCTGCCAGTCCCGACACGGTCAGCGCGGGTCCGCCAGGCTGCCGAGCCCGAGCCCGCCGAGCCCGGGGCTGTTCGCTTATCTCGCTGGCGACGGGGTTAAGCCCAGCCCCGCAGTGCCGCTCTCGGGCCGCGGCAAGAGGGGGCCCGGGGTGCGGGCTCGCCTCAGGAGGAGGGCCGGGGTACGAGCGGCGGGAGGGGGAGCTGTCTACGGGAACCGCCCGGACGCGCGTGGGGAGGCCCGGCCCGGGAGTGTCCCATTGCTCCCAGTGGCCTGATCCGACCCTCCGGCGTGCAGCGGTTTCCAGGCGCGGGCCCTGGGGCAGGAAAGCCTTTCCGGGGGGGCTGTGTCGCCGTGGCTGGCGTTCGGTAGCGTGGTCCCTCCGGCCGGCCGGCGTTTGAGGAGCCGCGAAAGGGCCTAGCAGGGTAGGAGCCGACCGCAAGTCCAACAAACCTCCGTAAGGCTTAAGCAAGTAGAAGTGATGGCTTGTCAGTGCCATGCAAAACTGCAGGTGTCATCAGGCTTTAAACAGAGCTTGGTGCAACTCTTCCTTTCCCTTCCTTGTATTAAAAGGGACCCGAAATGTTGTTTGTTTGTTTTTTAAATCTAGAATATCTGTAGATTTTTTTTCAAATGACAGATTAGTACTGTTACTTACATGGTGATATCACCCATAGATCCCAGTCGGGGCTCCATTGTGCTAGGCGTTATATAAACACATAACAAAAAGATGTTCCAGCCCCCAATAACTTACAGTCCCAAGTAAAAGACAAGCGACAACAGGTGGATACAACAAATAAACAGAACACAAGGTAAGAGTGATAAATGCAGATGAGTACATTTTAAACCAAAGATGAAAATCAATGCATTTGTCTAGACTTCAGGGTTCTGAGTTTCCCCACGTTTATTACAGTAGCATCCGTTGGCCCCAGTCTGCATTGAGCCCTGTTATGCTGGGCTGGGTGTAAATACAAACGGATTACTGCCCTAAAGGGGCTGAAGCCAGTTATGGCTCCTGTTTTGGCTGTATACGCTTCTAAAATGCTTCATGCACACTATTGGAGCTCTATAGAAATACGTAAGTAATGTTTTGAACTAGATTCTTTGCCCCAGTCTGTGCCTTGCCAGAGTATTTGTGGAGATTTCCAGGACTTCTTTCCATCAGAATTGGTTACTATTTATAAATGTTTTGATAAATATTGTGCAGCATTTCTAATCCTAGATACCAGCGCATAGAGGCTAGGTACACTCAGCAATAGGCAGCGCCAATAAGCTGCTTTTTTTTGTTGCAGGACTCAGGATGGACTTTTTGGCTCTCTTCATAATTTATCTGCTGTTAGTTCTGGCTAGTGTTGTTCTAGTCTGCATCTATTCAGGAAGGAAACAGAGTTTTCCTGCAAGAGGCCTCAGTTGCATAACTCAGGTAAGGAGTCTAACATTGGTCATATTCATGTCATGTTATGGTCATGTCTCCCCAGTTTTGAGTATGGGTACAAACTGAGCCTCCGGTTTTCAGCTTTGTCTCTCTGACTGGCTGGCTGTGTTAGGCACCACACTTAAATTTCTCAAAAAGAAAAGGAGTACTTGTGGCACCTTAGAACCTTAGAGACTAACAAATTTATTTGAGCATAAGCTTTTGTGAGCTACAGCTCATTTCATCGGATGCTTTCAGTGAATGCATCCAGTGAAGTGAGCTGTAGCTCATGAAAGTTTGTGCTCAAATAAATTTGTTACTCTCTAAGGTGCCACAAGTACTCCTTTTCTTTTTGCGAATACAGACTAACACGGCTGCTACTCTGAAACTTAAATTTCTGAAAAGGGTCATAATTTGTATGGATTTAAGCATGTTTCTTGCAACACCTATGTATATCCCATAATGCTCTGAAAACAGAAAAGAGCCTGCTCCTTATTTGTTCGGGGGGCGATCCTGGCCCATCCTCTGCTGGTTGTGGGCCCGCTCTTAGCAGAACTGGTGTGGTTTTCTTGAGCAATGATGATGTAAGGAGGCCCACTGATAGGTGGCAGAGTCCTGGGGGCGGGGGCAGAAAGAGGCTGGAGATGTGGGGGAAGAACAAGGGAAAATTGCCTGCTAGTGGATCCTCCAGCTGTCTTCTGCATGAAGAGAGTGGGGGGGCACTGGGATAGAGCCTATTCCATATAACCACGTCTGTATTCCTTGGTATGTTGATTTTTTTCAAGGAATTTTGGTAGCAATTCAATGGTTTTGAGACCTACTATGGACATTTCCATTATGCCGTATGCCGTACCCCTCTAATTAGATGCAAGCCGGGATCAGGAATGAGATACAGTGTCTTTCATCTGTCAGTCATCCTGCACACAGTGATGCACAAAGCTAGTAGCCCAGCTGGTGGTGACAAAAAGTCTAAATGACCTATCTGAAATGAGGTCACTCTACATGCCATCTGTGAACTGGAATCAGTCTCAGCAGACACACTGAAATCTGAGTGGGCCATGGAGACTGAATTCCCCCCTCTCTTTGTCTTGGGGTTCCTCTGCTTCAGGGTGAGGCACACTGACTGGGAGGCTTGT
This sequence comes from Caretta caretta, assembly GCF_965140235.1. Taxonomy (NCBI): domain Eukaryota; kingdom Metazoa; phylum Chordata; order Testudines; family Cheloniidae; genus Caretta; species Caretta caretta. Next base: position 3,290,981 of record NC_134215.1, read on the forward strand.
GTTACAGCAACTGTGCTGAACCTGCTCAGTAGATAAATGAAAGGTTTCCAGGGTTCTGAACCCACCACAAAATGTAGTTGAAACCAATGTTGTTGCTTTGTTCTTACCCCATACAATGGAATAACCATTGTATGGGGTAAGAACAGAACTTGCTGTTCTGTAATATAAAAATTACACTTGGTCAATAGCACTGCAAAATAATTCTTAAAAAAAAAAAAAAAACACACACACACAGCAAGAAACCTGACTTGTCATACATTTACAATATTTGTAGTTCACATGAAAATAATTGAAGGGCTGTTTTAGTTGAGAGAATATAGCAAATGGGTCATACACAACTGCAATTTTAATAAAAAAAATACTTCAGAAATGCTACTCGGTATTATGTATGCAATGTTATTTGCTAGAATATGCTAACGAATAAGGAGAATGAAGACCTTTAGCTATATGAGGCATTTTTCTTTAAAAGGGGATTTAAAAAAATCATGAGTGTTGCAAATAAATCAGAACAAGAATAAAAAAAATATTCCTCTCAAATCTGTCTAAATGAAAAGAAATAGCCCAGTACTATAAGCAGGGAAAGGAGAATGAAAAATCCGAAAAGTCAGTGAAGTAACTAGATACATTTAACATTAGTTACATGATTATGAACAGTTTTTGACTTTTATTATTGTACTTTGCCAGTAAAGGGAGCTGGGCAAATTGTTGATTGTATTTCTTCGTTACTTAAAATGTGTATCGCAGTGCTGTTTATGCAACAAACTAAATATTACAAATACCATTTGTGATGTAAAAGAAGTACTCACATTTCACCAAAGAAATAAAATGTTAAAATATCAAACTTAAACAATTGCAGGGTAACTTTAAAGGGGTTTTTATGTATAAACTGTATCTTTAAAAAAATTGGTTGGTTTCTGACTGTAGTCCAAAATGCATAAACCCACCGGTTTGTTGAAGGTGTGACTGGTTGCATTATTTTAAGCACCTCAGATGTAGATTTTGAACAATATAAAATGACTTACTTACACACACCATAGCTGTTTCTAGCTCTCTGGCAGGTCAGCGTCCATCCCACTGTTCTTTTTTTCATGCTGCCAGTATTCATTGGAGCAAAATGGTTGGCGTCTGTATGCAGTTCTTTCCACATTCATATCATCTTGCTTCCATAACACCGAAAGGCAACATTTTTAAGAGCCTTTTTGCTTTGGTTTGAATGCTGTTTACTTCAGTGGTGTGCGGGGGGAGCCCTCTGAAACACACAAGCTTCTTATGCCACCTTAATTTTTACATAAGGGGGGAAATGGGGTGTTTACTTCTGTCTTCTCTTGGATGCAATGATAGTTAGAGGATAGTAAACATATTTTCATACAGTTAATTTAAAGTCAGATTCTGAAAGTTGCATAAGAGGGTTGTTTTTATATCTATTTTCTAATGCCTCTCTAACAGCAGCATATAGCCTCCTGTTTTTTAAAAATTTTCCATGAACTATCTTGTAGTATGAGGCAGACTTGTTAAAAGTGGAATACTTACCAACCCTCCCAAACCTGCCTGACTCGTCTGGCTTGTGATCTTGTCACATCTAAGATAAAAGGCCTTAGTGCAATTTTTTCCCCCCACATATTGCAATTTTGCTTTGCTGCTGCGCTTTTTGCACCATTGGTGGAGAGGTGTGTTGCTATAGAGATAAATCATCTTCTCCCTGGCAGACAGAGACTGCACAGCACTGAGTGTGCTCAGCGTGTCACTGAATGAGAACAGACAGGTTTTTTCCTTAATTGTTTATGGCTGTTTTTGAATTGACAATTAGAAAAACATGAAGCTATCAATCTGTATATTCTCAGCATCACACCTTTCCTGGTCGCTTCTTGACTTTCGTTATAACCCTTTGGTTTCATTCACTCAACTCTATGAAAGTTCTTATTTTGGGCTAAAACTTTCCATGCTTATTCTCAGCCTAAAGGTGCTCTTTCCTTTTAAACAAAACAGAACACCTTTTAAGGTTTTTTTAAATCACAAATAACTCAAACAGCTGATCTTTAAAATTTCCCAGAATTGGTAAGATCTGGGGTGAAAAAACAACTTAGTTAGATGCTTCTGAACACCCCATCACCATCTTTAGGTGCCTAAATACCTTTAAAAAACTGGCCCTCTGTGCATCAGTTCTCTCCTCTCCCCCCCCCCCTCCCCCCCGGTAAAGTGGATATAACAGTATCCACCTCAGAGGAATTAGGAGACTTTAGTGGACTAATGTTTGTAATGTACTTTGAAATCCTCAGATGGAAGGTGCTATAGAAATATCATTTTTGTTTGAATTTTTCACCACAAAGAGGGAAAAGTGATGTGCAATTCAGATTGGTATCTTCATTTGCTCCAGGTATCTTCATTTGTAATCCCAACATGGCTTCAAAGAGCAGCACAGAGGGTGCTTCACAGGCTCTTCCACACACGGTACCATACTTCTTTTTTCTTTGACATCCTTTTCCTGAACTGTTTCTGATCATTATTGGTGGCAGCCTCCCACTGGTGCCAACAAAGCTGTGAGAGATTGCTCTTAGAGGTGTTTCCCTCTTGGCCAAGGATGTTTGTCTGGGACTACAAATTCTCTTTAAAGTTAGCTGTGCTGTTCTCTCTCTCCTTTGCTTGCTGTTGAGAGAATGGATATCCAAAAGTATTTAAGCAAATTTTACATAGCATAGCTCCATAGTTCTGAAAGAGTGAACCACATGGATAGATGTTAGTCACGTCACTTAATGTATTACTGGCAGGTGCTCAGAAACTATGGTGGTAAAGGTGGTATAAGAACATAGAATAGAGCTTTTCTGTCGTTGAGAATTCAGGCTATAGTAACCCACATATTGCTAAGGCTATAAAACTGATAATACAGGTATTCATCCAAATTACTCTTGAACAGCGAAATTTAATTGATAGGCACATCTTTCCCTTAATCCATAGTAATTCCCCCACTTCATGGGTGCACTGATTTTGGGGCACAGATTCAGCAAGATGTATCTGAGTATCTAAATGCCAGGGAGATGGCACACTGACTCAGTTTAAATGGCCCACCTAATGGGATATACAGTATGATTTTAGGTGTGAATTAGTGTTTGCTATCATTAACTGTCCAGTATGCTGCTCTTTTGTTCATAGTGCTGCTTTCTTTCTCTTATGGCTGCCAAATTGGTCAATTTTACTTTAATATTTTGTTTGTTCAGTGCTTTCAAAGCAGTTCATGGGATCAAGGTGAATCTCTGTCAGCACCAAAGTGTTGTCTAAGAATCAGCCTGTTCCTGTGGCACACTTTTGTGCCCATGGGGGTCTATTTTGGTGAGATTTACTTAGAGCACCCCCTCAAAGACATAAAAATATTGGAATTATCATAAATTTTGGGAACTCCAGCCTTGAGATTTCTCCTTATTTTTAGGTAAAGCTGTGTTATTGTGGTGGGGTTTTTTTATTTAAAAAAAGAAAGAAAGGCAAGACAGCAGTTGGCTAGACTGCGTGCTATCAATAGGGAATCCCAGTTAGAGAAGTTAGTTTGACCATGAGCCCGATAGCAGCTCTTCCTGAGTATGAGAGAGCCTTTGCTGCTGAAATGTCACCTCTGAATGATGCTTATCTTGTATTTAGAGCACTGATTGTGAATTAAGCTGTCTTTTTCCCTTTTCATTACAGAAGTTGCCTGTTCGTTGTCCTGCATTTAGCCTTACAAGTGGCAGTTTATGGTGAATACACTTGGGAAGTATTTGGCTACTGCCAACAGCTAGAGTTCAGTATTCATTACCTTCTGCTGCCGTATTTGTTGTTGGCTGTGAATATGGGGTTCTTCATTCTGTGCTCTGTGACCAACCCTGGTAAGTTCATATTTGTTTTGAATTGTTGCCTTTCTTGGGCAATTGTCATTTCGCTTTTGACCTGGTGCTTTCTCCCACCACCCAAGGTATCGTGTAATTGCCCAGAAATGCTCTGTGTGTCATGCCTGATTGATAATTCGTTCCATTGGATGGTAGATAAGAAGTGGCCCCAACAAACCCCATTTCTTTAATGCTCCAAATAAGAAGTGCTGAAATAAGTGATGAACAGTTTGAAATGTACTCTCTGCACTTGCCCTGAAAAAAACAGCTGTGCATTATTTTTTTTAAATAACACTTTGCTATAATTAGCTCTTAATAAGGAAGAAAGTGGGCTAATTGCTTTTGGTGTATTTTAGTAACACTCTCCAACGCCAGGAATATTCATGTTCACCACACAGTGTATTTCTGTATAACAAGCAGATATTGTGGTTAAATCAAAGGAGTCGGGAGTCCCAACAGAAGACTGGGTTTTTATTCATGGCTCTGTCACTCACTAATTTACTTGGCAACCTTCCTCAAATCATCTCACTTTTCTGTTTGAGTACTCGATCTGCCAGTCACTGCTATATTGTTAGTTGCTGCTGTTTGTATAGATTGGCTTGGTTAGAGGAGTGAGTGAGCCGGGAAGAGGTGCATACAAAGTCACAGAGTGGTAGAGTGAAGAAAAAGTCCTGGAAGAGTTTTGAAAACCAGGAACATATTTACTGATCAGGCTTTGGAGATAAAAAGCCAGGGAAGATGATGTATTTGTAGGGCATTCATTTGCTTTCCAGAGCTCTAAAGTCATCATCGCTGTTACTTCATTGGTGAGCAAATTTTATAACGTTTGCTTTGATTTTCCTGTTTTTGGGGGTTTGTCAGGTTAGAAACTTCAGTATTCTGTGAATATATTTCTCTCTGGAAAGATGGTGCAACACCAAAAATGGGCTTCTGTACTACTATTTCCACTCACTACAGTCTTCGTAAGACTGTCGTCCCCTTTATGATTCGGACAACGCAGACAAATTCAAAGTGCAGGAGCAGCCTCACACAGTGTTAAATATTCAGCACTTCTTGATTGAGAAATTTGCTGCTGTAGTGTTGTTTCTCTTATAGGTACAATAACACAATCAAATCAGGAGTCCTTTCTAAAGGCTTATGGATATGATGGAGTAATGTTTCAGAAAAGCACCCTGTGTCCTACGTGCAACGTGGAAAAGCCAGCCAGATCTAAACACTGCAGTAAGAGTCTTTATCCTTATGCTTGTCAAGGATATTAAAAAACAATTTACACCAGATTCATTTGCTGCTGATAATTGCAATTCACCTGCATTTAACTTAGTTATCCAGTTTAATTATTGCAAAATTATTACATTATTGCTCATTTTCAGGGAGATGTCAAACCAAATTTATTAGCAACATATTATGCTGCCTTTAAACTACTCTACTGAGAATATTATCCTGGAGACCATATCTTGGTTAGTTTCAGGGAATAAATTGCAAAGCAACCTTTTGGCCTAGCTTTCGTATTTTACTTCATACAAAGGAAACTGGCTAGTCAAGTTGGATCCTGATATGGAAAAGCTGTTGAGCATCTGAGGTGAAATTAAAAGCTTTTACCTGCCCAGGCCCAAGCTCAGGATTCTGTGTTTCTCTTGCTCTATTTGATATCCCTATCACTTTAAATGAAGCAGAGAACTGTACCCTCTACCTTCCAAATGATGCTTTAGGTAGCACTAACAGGAGAAACCTAGATCCCTGGGCTCCAGCCTTGGCTGGCAAGTAAAAGAGGAACTGTTTTGTTTTAATCCCTGTTAATATTTAAAAATTATGTTTCTCTTGCTGATTTTGTAATCTGAAACTATCTTATTTGCTTAACCCTGAAAATCCATACACAGTGGTAACAAACGAAAAGAGGATGAAACATTTCATTTACCATTAATGGTAACAAAGGTCTTTGACAAATGTTCCTTGGCTCCTCTCCTATGAGTCTTCTGGCCATAAAAGATTCCTTAAGAAGGAATCAGAAGTCTGGATATATTCCTACAAACCACACTGTATGCTCCTGTGCACTCTTCTACTAATCAAATGTCATCAGGCACGCACATGGCTATTCTCATATCTTAATGGCAAATCCTGGTCCATGTTTCTGTATTTCCTTAGTGGAAAAAAATAAACTAAGCTCCATAAAAAATCTCATTGGTCATTTAAAACCCAAATAATTGTGTTGTCTTGTGTTTAATTTTTGATCAGGTGTATGTAACAACTGTGTACATCGTTTTGATCACCACTGTGTTTGGGTCAACAACTGCATTGGTGCCTTCAATATAAGATATTTTCTTGTTTACCTCTTCACTCTGACTGCCATGGCTGCAAACCTTGCAATCATAACAGCAGCATTTCTAACCAAGGTAGTGCTGCTATCAAATATGATGCTTGGAAGTTACATTGATGATCAGGGACAAGAGCATGCAGTTGAGATTCTCTTTCTTATTCAGGTAAGCTCACTGTAATGTCTGAGTTTTAACCTACTTCTGGGTTTGTAGCCTGAAAAAAGGGGTTGTTTAAGTCTCATCTCTTAAGAATCTTGCAGTAGGTCCAGCAGTTCTGTTGTTTTGTGGGGGGAGCTAGCCATTATAGTGAACCCACTTTTCTGTTCTAATTAGAGGCATAATCATTTCCAAGGAACTTAAAAATATTTTAGAACGGCAATTTCTTCAGTTTCCAAACCAGTTATATCCAATATAAATTTTTGATCTCTCTAGAAATAACCTTATAAACATCAGTTACAGTATACACTACTAACATGTTTTAAAGTAGTTCACAACCTTCTTTACTGTTTTGAGATGTCCTTTGCAAGAGATGTTTAACTTTTATCGGCCCAGAGAGGTCTTGGTTTAAGATCTCTGGGTGTGCGCGCGCACACACGTCCTGACCAGTATTTTTGCTCACACTTAAACAAAGGTGAGGTTTTTTTTAGGTGAGTTTTTGAGTCTCTATAATTTTTTTCTGGTGGGTCTCGTGCCTCGCTCTGGAAACCTTACCCTGGCATTTTCTTTTCATTTGACACCACCAACTACTGCGATGTTCATACTCTGTTAATGTCACCATACTTCTGGCTGAGAAAGGAAGACTCACCTTTGGAGCCTGCTTAAGCATGGCTGAGTGATAGGGAGCAATCCATCTCTATCTTCCATGCCCTGAGCCAGCCAACAGCTCTGTCAGCCAACTCTCAAATCCCAAGTTAATTTCTCTGTCTAAAATGGAACCCATCACCCTAGAATTCAGATATATTAATTCATCTTTGTGTAGTATCTTCACAACCGCTCTATGTGGGATTTTAATCTGGAAAATGTCTTAACTAACACTGAATGCATCCGATGAAGTGAGCTGTAGCTCACGAAAGCTTATGCTTAAATAAATTTGTTAGTCTCTAAGGTGCCACAAGTACTTCTTTTCTTTTAACTAATACTAAAGCTGTGACCATAAATCACCAAAATCCAATAAATTCAAAAGTGAACCAGGTGTCACCATTAAGTTCTTCTATATCGGTATTTTTTATCTTTATGGTGCAGGTCACCCACACAGTCTTGTGTTCAGTCTGCAAATTCAGAAGCTTGAGTGTCCTTTCATAAACATATTCTGTGAGGAAAATAAGTTCTTGAAAATCTTTGAATTACTAAAGGCTTCATATGGGATTCACCATCTCTGAGCTGGTTATACTGTAGTTAATAGAGTGAAATCAAAATGTTTTAAAATGGGACTTTATACACTATGACTTTAAAATAAGTTACTATTTTATCTGTCTTTGCAGCACCTGTTCCTGACGTTTCCTAGAATTGTCTTCATGCTTGGTTTTGTTATTGTCCTCTCTCTGGTGCTGGGGGCATATTGCTGTTTCACTCTGTATCTGGTCCTGACTAACCAAACATCCAATGAATGGTATAAATCTAGAAGATATGAATGTTCTTGCTGTAAGGCGTTGCAGCCCCATGACAGGCATATTGTTTACAGAAATGTTTATTCTCAAGGAGTTTGGGTCAATTTAAAGGAAATCTTTAAACCTCCTACAAGTTCAGAAAAAAAGAAAAAAACATGAGGAAATAGTTACGTATTTTTTAATCTATATTTACTTTTTAAACTTTTCCTGAAGGATTTAACTCCAAGAAGAGCTTTTTGCCAGCACCAAGGACTCTTGAAATGATACTGTGCTTTTCATTAAGTGCTGTAGCTAAAGAGTTATTTTCCTAAATGACTCGATTGTAAAATATATTTTTATAAAGCTGATCATTGTCTGTGGTGTTTGCCAAACTTCTAGAATGAATGTGGTAGTTATTAACAGTGGGGACTAAGGCCGTGGCTTGTAGGCCTCTTTAGAAAATAGCTTCTTTGGATGTCGTAGCTCAAAATTTCTTAAAAGGTCTTCTATCAGTACATTATTTGGGTGACAGTATTAAAGCAAATATACTGTACTTGAATTGGCTGACCAACTTCCATGTGTGTTAAGGACTAAGTATAGTAAGCGTATTCAGCAGGAACGTCCACATCTGATATCTAATGTTTTTGTTGTAACTATGAAAATGAAGTCTTTGAGGAACTGCATGGAAGTGTTTTTTCAAATGAATGTATAAGACCTTGAAATGGCTTCTTAAGGAATCTTAAGGTGAACAGATCATGACTCTCCTAGTCTTAAATCTTACTGTTTGGCTTCATCACACCTATGCAAACGTATCCAATATTACACCACACTGTACAGCTCTTTTTGGATTTACATATTATCTAGGTCTTGCTTCTCTGGGAAGGCAGTGGCTTTTGTAGGGCTGCATTATGTAATTGTTGAGAGCAGAAATTTAGGCTGGGATCGCACTACTACTGTTTCTACCTCATCTTTGAGAGGGCTAAGAAATTATTGTATTCTGTATTTGCTTAGATGCTATCCATGACAATTATTTAATTTCATTTGATTTAATGAACTGGAAATTAATTCTCTTTACACATCACCAGTGTGGGTTTTAGAAGCAATAAGAAGCTGTGAGAATGGTCTCCTTTGGCTTACTAAGCCAAATGTTTCCCTGGCTGTACTTGTGATGGATCTGTAATTTGTAGAAAGTAGAACGTGTCCCTGTAACATTGATAAATTTTCCTAAGAGGCGTGCTGGCTTATCATGGAAGTTCTTTAGAGTGGGGGGGCCATCTTTGTGCATGTACGAGGTACCTAACTCATAACTAGGGCTCCTAGGTGCCACAGCAAAAGAAATACTAAATGGGTGACAGAGCCTTACCTCATGATGAAGAGTATGCTTGCTAAAACAGTCTTGTGAAAACTATTAATCTCTTCTTGTCAGGAAAAAGTTACATTTGCATGAATGAAAAAGTATAAATGCTGGCTATGTAATCTGCCTGTAAACATATAGAGTGAAACTACCTATTTTTTTTAAGCTACTGCTTTATGGAAAAAACAAAGATGCATCATTTCATCCAGGAAACAGTGCTATTTTGGATCTTCCCTTCAATGCTCTTTGCAATGGAAGCGCATGTGTACGTAGGAGGTGACACAGGCTGAGACTTGATGTTTCAGTGCCTCAGTTTGACACTATGCCCTGATTTTCAGAAACTGCTGAGTTTCCATCCTCTGCAAATCAAACCCAATTATAGGTATCTTAAGTTGCACATTGAAAATTACTAGTCACTTTTGAAAACTGTGGAGATAAAATTTAGGTATGGTTGCTTTGCATATGTAAAGGTAGGACTTTCTTATAGAAAAGTGCATGCTTTTTTTTTTTAAATCTTCTGAGTCTTTGAAATTGTGGTTGCGTAGCCACCCTTACTATTGCAGAGTCCCACAATCAGTATGGGATTTGTGTTGTAAAACTTAAACCTGAATTCTGGCAGAGTTGATACATGATGTAAGCTGAGTGGATGGGCTTATATTTAATTATTCCTGAATCACTTGTCTTCATCCCAAGCTCACCATGTGTGGCAGTGAAGATGACAGGGGTGAGGTACATTAACCCAGTTTTTCCTTTTTTATCCCTGGAGCCATAATAGGTCAAATTACAGTTGGTCAGAATTGGTGCTTAGTGGTAGGGGGAAGATTGCACTGCCCTTAACTGTGCTAGGGTTATACAAAGGAATCCAGGCCCAGCTCTACAAAGTCAACTCCAATGCAGTTGTTGACCCAAACACAGTGGTTTCAATGGAAGTTAGGAGTCTAAATACCATCATGGATCTGGGCTGTAGGGGCCAGAATGTTAAGCTAATGCTTGTGAGGAGGAATGAATAAAACAGGAGGTGGCCTTCTGAAGCCCTAGTTCTGTTTGAAGCCTCACAGCCCATGAGGGATTGTGCCACACAGACTTCAGGCACTAAGTTGAAGACAAGTACAAATCACCCTCAGTGAGGATTTTTTAAAGTTGTACACTTTTGGGGGGGAAGGGAGAAGAATGTCCCCTTCTCCTTTCAGAGATTCTTCATGGTGGTTCTAGTGATCAATGCACTAGAGGAGAAATACTAAAACCATAAAGAACTTTAAATATTTTATTTTTTAAAAAATGTATTCTATTTACACTCTGCAAGTAAAAATCTGTATACAGTTAAAAAAGAATCATGTACAGTATGGCTTCATACATGAAAAAGTTAACTTTGAGTAGCCACTTATGGAGCATTGCAAGGATATGATGCATTCTGTCAGATCTCTCTATAAAAGGCTATTATCTGTGAGATAAACCTATATTACTATGCCTTATGAGAATTAAAGTAGTGTGGTTGGAAGGCATGAAACCATGGCCTTTCATCAGTGGTAAATTTGCCCAGAAACTCTTCAGTTATTTATTAATCTGATTCTCTCAGAGCAAGACATATCTTCCATTTAAGTTGCGACTTAAATACCAGAACACTACTGTCCAATGGTCTGAGGTAAATGCTTTGCAAAGGATATTCCTTTATTGGAGGCAGCTGTACAAAAAATTAGGTGTGTGAATTAAGACTATCAGTCACTTATTGCACCTTAAAGCTAGGCAGAGGTCTTTATGGTACTGGCATTTCCATTTTAAAACAGGAAAATGTATAATGTCCTAGTTTATACCACTTGCAGTTTATAAAGTGTTGCCTTATATATTTTAAGAAGAGTTTCTCTCCTGCTCCCCAAGCACCTGGAACAGCAAGCTTTAGTGCTGATTGAGCCTGGTGCCTGCCCTGGTGAAAAAACACTTGACTAAGGCAGTGGTGGGCAACCTGCAACCTGTCAGGGTAATCCACTGGCAGGCCGTGAAACAGTTTGTTTACATTACTGTCAGTGGTTTGCTGTTCCTGGCCAATGGGAGCTGTGGGAAGCCGCAGGGACACGCTGCTGCTTCCTGCAGCACCCATTGGCTGGGATTGGTGAATCGCAGCCACTGGGAGCTGCGGGTGGCTATGTCTGCGGACAGTCAATGTAAACAAACTGTCTCGCGGCCTACCAGATGTCCACCACTGCTCTAAGGTCTGCCATTCACTAGATGTTAGCCCCTAGACAATCACTGTCTGAACTTCCACCTCTCCTTCCTGGGAGGCTATCACAAACTCTCCTACGTGCTCCATTATTTCAATATCCTCTGATGCAACCATTGTCACAGTTGCTTCTTCTGTCTCAATGCTACCCTCTGTTGTCAGCACAGCTCCTTCTCCAATAGCCGAAGCCAGTGTCATGGCAACCTGCTCTGTAAGACTTTCTGGTGTTGCTATGGTGATAGTGTCTGCAGTGTCAGTAGTTACTTCAGAGTTTTCTGCCACTGTAACGTTCTGCACAATGATCTGGTGGCCAGAGTTTGCTTGATTTACTATTTGCTGCACAACCTTCATAATGTGACTGTCAACCTAAGTTAAGAAAAAAGTTTATTAATAATCCAGACAATTCCTCTTATTCAGTGTATTGTGCTTACTGCTGCCCAGCTACAACTAACTGCAGCCTGGTAGCTTTTTAGTGAGGTAATACAAACAATTAAATAGGTTCAGATGAATTCAAATGTTTATTGAAGGTATGGCATCTTAGTGAGAGTGAGATAGCTGGAATACTTTACATCTCATCTCACTAGAGAACAGCTGGTATTTGAGGAAGAAACAGTTTGTATAATGAAGTCAAGACAAGTTTTTTTAAAAAACTGTTTAAAACTAGCATGAGGGATGTCACACATCCAGGTTCTCAAATACCAGAGTGATGGCCTCAGTGTAAGAACTTAAAGATGAACCATAATTTGTTACAATGTGTCCAGCAAGAGACTAGCCAGCCTCACTTTAGCTTTGCAGTTCCAACCAGGAAGTTGAACCAAACCTGAACACTGGTTCAGAGAGGTTTTTTTTTGAATGAACTGAATCCAAAAAACCCCTGAACTGGTAACTTGTTCCAAACAGGTTGAGTAATCCAATGCTAAGGGACATCTCTGTAGTCTTTTGGGAGTGCTGAGGAAGGGTATGTCTCTCTGCTCCAACCCGGGGGGGCAGAGACACTACACTTCCAAGGAAGCCACTGGAAGAGGAGAATGGGAGAGAAGGTTTCAGGTATTGATAGGACTAATCAGGGGAAACTACTACAACTTCCAGAACACCTCGATCGCCTCCTGCTGAGTGCTTGTCCCTCCTATGCAAGTCAGCATAGAAAGGATGTTTTCTGGCCTGAAATTCACTTTGTACATGACATAAGAGCGGCCACACTGGGTCAGACCAAAGATCCATCTAGCCCAGTATCCTGACTTCCAACAGTGGCCAATGCCAGGTGCCCCAAAGGGAATGAACAGAACAGGGAATCAAGTAATCCATTCCCTGTCACTCATTCCCAGCTTCTGTCACCTTAACAGTCAATTATGACTGACAGAGGTCTGGAGGATGTTGTACTAGTGAATGCAAATAACTTGTAAATTTTTCTACAGTGAAAAATACTTCATTGTATTCTTTTGCTAGGAGTTAGTGCAAGCATGAGTGTGAGACATTAACCTACAGGAAACGTAGCTGAACTGGTTACTGAACCATCATTTTAGATTCCAATTCAAATGCTAACTCAACCGCAGAGTTAAGAAATATTGATAATTCCAACCAGAATTGAATCAAATTAAACTCCTTCATTCCAACTATGATTTTTTTGGTTTTAGTACACTTGGTGAAATTAAGAGAACAGTAAGTTTCACAAAGATCTTATGGTGTTAATGTGAAGTCCTCACTTATTCAGTATGTACACTGGCTATAAAGCCCAGTCTGCAAAACTACATATTTGGGGGGGGGGGGAGCTAGCTGGGTTTTAGTATACTTAGTGTGGCTTTCAGGCACTGTATGTTCATCTTAACAGTGGGTAATGGACAACAAGATCCGAAAGGAGCATCATAATTGGCAGCCTACCTCGTGTCTTGTTCCCTCTATTATTTCAGTAGCTTCACTGGTCTCCATTTCTTCAGTAGCAGTCTGGAAAGAGACAAAGCAAAAGATTGCTAAAGAATGCTATAACTTTGCAACTGGAATGTGGGATCCTTCTCAACATTCTTCCTGTTCTCCCTCTGCTGCTATGACCTGTCTTTCTCAAGGAGGCAGCTGTATGTAGTTCCCTCCAGGCCTTATTAACACAAGTTTCTCAGAAGTGATGCAGGGTGCGCCCCTCTTAGAGGCACAGCATCCTTTCGCCATAGCACCCTGTGGACTGATGGACTCTTCTCCCCTATTTATTGCATTACAGGTGAGCAATGCACAGAACTGTGCAGGCATTTAGTTACAGCATGGTTTCAGTGGAACACAAGCCCTTCTTCCTATCTGCCCTTCCTTATCCACTTGTTACTAGCAGCCTGGGATAGTGGCTTATTACCTCAATGATGTATTCCTGAGTATCTGCCACCACTGAAGAAAATTCTACTAGAACAGTATGAGGATCTTCAGAAATAACTGTTGCCGCTAAGTTGTCAGCTGATTGACTTTCCTCAGAAACCATCACTTCTTCAACCTCTTTCAATGCAAGAAGGCAGCCACCTGAATGATATTTCAGGAATGTCAAGAGAATGTTAGTCTACTATGAAACAAGAGAAACAGGATTTTCACACCCAAAATCAAATGCTAGGTCCCACCTAATGACACATTTTATGGGCTACTGCTAGGTGGAAGCTAGCAGCAGTTATGTAGTCTTTCTCCCTACCCCCACCAAACATTCTGGCCCAAATTTTAGGCTCCAAAGACATGCTACCTTGGAAACTAGAATCCAGCCTCAACAACTAATACAATGGAATTACTAGGACCATACAAGAGTTTGAGTGCTTAAATCAGATTGGACTTCAAAAGTCTTGCCCAATAAGAACAGAGGGGGCAAAAGCAGGCGGTACAGGGCGCTGGTAAGAAGTGGCCGCTGATGCTGGCCTGTACGCAGCCGACTATAAAGTGCTGCTGTGGCAGCATTTTAACGTTGCTGCCCCTTTTGTCCATTTCCCCCTCCAAATCTGCAGCCCTGCCCCTAGGGACCCTGCAGGCAGGGCCCCCGATGGGGAGTGGGGGAAAGAGACAGTGATGTCTAAGGAGGGTACTTTGCCATGGCAGCACTGTGTAGTTGCCCCATTTACCCCCTCCCAGGTCACTGCCAACAGGGGGAAGGGGCAGCTGCCCCAGGGCTGGCCACTGAAACAGGCCTGGGGCTCCCAGCTGCTGCTGCTACCACAAGCGGAGGCCAGAACCCTGGGCCCTTTAAATCGCCACCGGAGTCCTGGGCAGCATGGGCCAGACAGTGTGGATGGGCTGGCTGGGGGAGGCTGACCCCCTAGCTGGGCCCCTGTACATGTAAATGCTTAATGTTACTTTCACCCCTGAGAATAGATCCCAAGATTCCTTGATATCCCTCATAAGCAGCCAGGCCCTTGTACCAGTATACAATTCAGCATATTTATGTTCCTAGCAAAGCTGTAACTATTCTCTAGAAGCATTATATGCCAACGTGATTTTAGAACATATTTAGTATATATAAGAAGAACAAGTAGTGTGACTCAATGGGTGCTGATCCAGTCAACCACGTAAATATTTGCAAGTGTTCTGAATATTATTATTTGCCCAGCAGACCATAGCAGCTTCAACTAGACACAGCACACCCCTTTATGGCATTTCACAGAAAAAGGTAGTAAGATAATGGGCAATTTCACTTGTCAAGAAACCAAAAACAAAATGTAGAGGTAGATTTCACGTTTAATTTTGCAGAACACAAAATGTAAGCAGCTGTTGGCACCTGGCACTTCTATTGTGTTTTAATCCCTTTGATGTTGGGAGACAGGTGAACTTGCATTAGTTTATGAAGACACCTGTTTCTTCTGGCCTCACCTGAAGCCTTGGAGAATGTAATAATTACAGGATAAAATAGCCAAATCCATATTGTGAGATTCAGAGTGGAAGCTGTGCGGAAGAGAGGATCTCTCCCCTTTCAAATGCTGCATTTACGGATCATGGAAGCTAGAGTTTGAAACACAGATAGCTCAGTGTTTTTGCCTCTGTCAGACTTAACACAATGAATTTGATTTCACTGATTTCCACTTTTAGTTACTGTTGTACTAGATGAATGGACCAGTTGTTACCCATAAACCAGTTCTCTTACTGATCAGGGTTGCTTTTGGGTGGAAGGGTGAATGTAGAAGGGCTTTATTTAGTAGTTTAAAGAATAAATGTTGCACCTTTTGATGCCACTCAACAGCAGGTAAACAATCAACAGCTTATAGGAAAGGTAGCTAGAGCCCATTCAAACAAGACTGGTCTATCAGCCACT
The DNA here is from genome assembly GCF_965140235.1 of Caretta caretta. Taxonomy (NCBI): domain Eukaryota; kingdom Metazoa; phylum Chordata; order Testudines; family Cheloniidae; genus Caretta; species Caretta caretta. The sequence goes on from NC_134215.1 coordinate 3,306,560, forward strand.
GAATTAGCTTAGTGTGACTTGAGCAGGCCTTGTCGTCACATTAATCAGAGAGGTTTACTGTTACATGGAGTCATACAAAATGATCACTAAGATTCAGCCATAGCAGGGCAGGTGGCCCAAATCAAGCCACAAGAGAATCCCACCATAGACAGATGACTCCCTATCTCACCTTTGGTTTTTAAGTGCCTGTTAAGAGTACCATGCTCTGCGAACCCACGTCCACACTTGTAACATTTGTATGGCTTTTCGCCTGTGTGGTGACGGATGTGACGAACCAACGAGCCCTTCTCCCGAAAGCCCCGGTTGCAGAACTGGCAAGTGTAGGGCTTCTCTTCCAAGTGAGTGCGGAAATGAACCTGCTGGGCATTCTGCAGCATAAAGTGGATACGATGGAAGAATGACTGATAGGAACAAACCACTTAAACAGCCTCTTACAAGGAGTATTCTAGTTCTGACTTTGGAACAGACACCCCTTTGAGGTTTTCCTCTCTGCCAAGGCAGGAATATGCCTCTGCCACAGGTACGACACACATTATTCTTGAATGAGGAAACAGCTCCCACTATTTCTCTACTGAGAGATGAACTGCAAGGCCATTGTATCTAATAGTAGAGTCCAGGATCCTTTAGTTCTCCTGGAACAGCTCAAGATCGCTAACTAAAATAAAACAGACAAAAACTGCATTCCCTCCACTGCATTAGGAGTCAATTACAGAATGTCTATAAGGAGGCTGACATTGGTCCAGTGTGCTAACCGCAGCCTATACCTAGCACTTCAGAGGTAACTGCATCGTACTGTTTCTGAAGGCAAACTTCATTCCCCAGAGGTGATTAACTTATGCTTGTACATAGCAACTGATCTCTTAACTAATCTTAACTAACTCTTAACTGGCAAAGAAAAAAAGTCAGTTCACATAGCAAGTCTTTTTTTTCTAACAAATCTGCTATTTGCCGTACCAATCCCCTGCAGCACAGGCTGTCCATCCAGAACAGGAGGGAATTTTCTCCAAAACTTGTTTGATTCTTACCCCTCACTTTAAGTCCCTCATTCTTGGATCTCAAAACAATTTAAAACTTTTTTTAAAGCGTTTCAGTTCTCTGTTAGACAAAGCCTGTTAACTTTCCACAGAGCATGACTTTGGGGAGCAAAGATCTGCAGACAAGAGTGTTTTGGAAAGAGGCACCTACCTTTGTTTTGTATCTCTTGCCACACTTTGGACAGGAATATGGCCGCTCATCTGAGTGCACCCTCTTGTGTCCCTTCACATGCGCGATGGTCTTGTAGAGCTTGCCACACTCACCACAACGGAAGCGCCGCTCATTGACATGCACTTCTTGGTGCTTTTTCAACAGGTAGCCTTTCATGAACTCCTTACCACACTCCTCGCATTTAAACACTTTGTAACCTAAAGGGAGACGCACCTTAGACCACAAGCAACAGCAGCACAAGGGAATTCTGAAATCGTTACTGCACCAAAGTAATAACGTGGTTATAGCATGTCTGACCAGAAGGACTAGATGGCACAGGGGAGTTAATGTAAGATGATGGGGTGCTTCTCCCCTTCAGAGCCCTGGTTCAAATCAAGATCAGGTTGATAATGGTTCCGTTGGTACTATCTAATGACTATTTTGTGTCTTACATGAAGCAGATCTGGTCTCAAACCAGTTCCCAGTATTTTTGCCCACATCAGAGATCACCCAGTTCGCACTCGTCAGCAGTATCAGAGCCAAGAAGACTGAAGTCCATCTGTCCCTGCATTTTAATAGCGCTCCCTCCACAGCAAGGCAATGTGCATGCATGTAGCGGGAACATTTGTCCTGCTGCTAACTGTGCCGTACCTTTTATGTGGCTACAATGAAAGACTTTCTGCAGAAGGCCATTCTTGTACCCGCCTTGGAGTGCAGTGGGCAAGAGGGGGAATGATTTTTCCATAAGCATTAACAATGGATAATAAATATGGGGTCTTCTCCATTCTCTTAATTCTAGTAGCTGCCTATTCATTACAGGATACAGCTCAAAAATTGTACTTGTTTGCTTTTAAAGCAAGTCAAGGAGCTGTTCCAGCCACTCACAGATCTGGTCTCTCGTCAATCTTTTCCCTGTTCATCTAGAATCCAGCTCTCATGTTCCTTACGCTAGTGGGGGGAAGTTTGTGTGGAAGAGCCGTCACCTCTGCACCTCCTGAAATATGGAGCTGCTTTTGCATTTTTTAACCTAGACTTTACATCACTTTCAGATCTCAGGGGAAGTCTCTTCTCAATTGTTCTGACCTCCATTTCTCCATTAGTGTTTTAAACGCTAATTGAGTCTGCATGCAGTTGTGGGATAAAGTTTGCACAACAAATGCTATACAAACCGTTCAGATATGTACATTTGAGAGAACAGCATTTGCAGTAGGCTTACCTAGATGTCCTTTGATGTGTATTTCAAGGGAAACAGACCCACTGAAGACTTCACTACAGTGAGGGCAAACATAACTTTTGTATCCGTTTGTTTCTGTATCGGTCTATTGAAATTAAATATCATAATATAAGTGCCTTTTCCATACATTATGTGGAATCAATATTCCTAATCGAAATTCTAAGCTAAATGCCCTTTGATTTAAAGAAAAATCAAGTTATCAAAGAAGCAGATGGTGCTAACACTGCAAGTTCTAACGCACAAAAAATATTACACTCTGCTGGTCACTATGCTGATACATAGTGCATAAATATTAAAAGTGTAGATACAATGAAGCTAATGCCTAAGGTGCTCACATGGGCTGTTAGGAATCACATGTATTTCCTGTAGAAAAAGAAAACAAGCTAATTGATAAAAGCACATGATGCAAACATACAGTCTCTACTTGCTCTACTTCAACACACTGTTCCCCACACTGCTCTTCTTCTGCTTCCATCTCTTCATTTTCTAGTTCTTCTGTAGCAGCCACACCAGGTTCATCTGATTTTTGCATCTCCTCCACAGTAACTTTTTCTATCACAATCCCAGAATTCCTCATGGCCTGCCTCAGCAAGTTCTCATTGTTCACTTCCCATTCACATGGTAGTTCCTCAGGATTTGATGGCTAAAGAAAATAAAATACTCAGATGATAAGAACAGCAGATGTGAAGTCAGCCTTTTAGACAAAAGAACTCTGGGTATTCCAGTGCTTGTCACCAGGGTGACCGGTTCTGTGATCTCAGATACCAGAAAGCAAAAGAGATGTGTCTGCTTTGGAGAAGTCCGAGAGCTTGAGAAACTCCAGTTGAAAGGATACTTTCCAGCCTTTCACTTGGAGTCTAACCTCAGGGAGTGGCCATAAAATATGGCCATTTTAGGTCACCCAAGTAGTATACCAGACATCACTGATCCCATACAGATACATGACAGATCACTTTTTTGATTTTATAATAGAGACTGTAAACTCCACGACCAGATGCTCTAGTATGGTCTTTTCAGGTAACCTACACAGCCATTTTTTTTTCTCTTAACATGCAGGCTGTTTTCCTATATCGGGGGTAAGCAACCTACGGCGAGCTGATTTTCAATGGCACTCACACTGCCCGGGTCCTGGCCGCCAGTCCAGGGGGCTCTGCATTTTAATTTAATTTTAAATGAAGCTTCTTAAACATTTTCAAAACCTTATATACTTTAAATACAACAATAGTTTAGTTGTATATTAAAGACTTATAGAAGGAGACCTTCTAAAAACATTAAAAATGTATTACTGGCACGCAAAACCTTAAATTAGAGTGAATAAATGAAGACTTGGCACCACTTCTGAAAGGCTGCCGACCCCTTTCCTATATGCTTTTGAGATCAGTTTCACAGCATGAGCAGGAAAAGCATCCTTACCCTTATTTACACCTGGCTTATTAGCTTCTTTTAAGTTTCATATTCACATCAGTTAAGATGTTAGTAAATAAGACATTAGTAGCACCACAGACTTTTGTTTCTCCCCAAGCAAGAGGTTATATTGACAACCAGATGCCCTACCACTCTCAGGTCCTATAAAGCAGTGGTCTCCAAAGTGGGGTGCGCGGCAGGAGGAGCACCACCGAAGGAGCGCTGCTGGCACGGCAGCAGCTCGGCTCTCCCCGCTCTGTCTTCGGCGGCACACTGGCGGGGGCTTTTTTTTTTTTTTTGCACATCCCTAGAGCTGGCCCTGGGGAGGTGCATGATCCAAAAAGTTGGAGACCACTGCTATAAAGAACCAGTCAGCAGCATGAGCTATGTCATTATTTTCAAAGGAGTTCAGAATATTTGCCATCTAGTGTTGGAACTGAAGTTCTACAGGAAAGGAAGCTACTGAACGTAACAGAATTAAAATTAGCCTATACAAGCCCTGTGCGGACCTTCCTGAGTAAGTCCTCTTTAGATTCCTCTCCTTTTGAGTGTGTCCTTGGAACTGATGGGAAGGTGAATTTATGTGAGTAATGCTACCTTCCAACTCAAAAGCCCTGGCCAAGGAATAGCAATTCTGCTTCTTTGCATAAAATATGCGAAGGGTATCCAACAAAAACAAACACTCACCTCTTGATCCAAGGATTTTGCATCAACAACAGGAAGCTCCTGCATTTGGACATGGACTTCATGAAGGACATTGCCTTTTGCATCTGTTAATAGGTGAATCACAGGAGTCTCAATGGATTCACTTGCTATAGGTGAAACCGTCTCTGTGTTTGAACTACAGGATTCTTCAAGAAAAGAAGCACAGGATTAAACAACCACTCTAATTCTGAGTGTGAAGCTAAACCCTATTTACAGCCACTTGACCTAATTCTACTTCAGTGTATCTTACTCAGTGTATCTAGAAATATTAACCTCTGGCTGAAGGACTGCTTTTTTGCATTTACCCTGTATAATCCTTTTCAAGCATTGTTCCATACAATGAAATACAGCATTTTGCAGATGGATACATTTCAACACGGATTTCCATGTCAATTTTGTGATTATAATGGTCTTAGTGCCAGATTCTCAAATAAATCTTCCAATCTATGATCCGTATTTATTCATCCATGGTACGACTCTGTCCATGTGCACTCTGGATTGATAGGTTCGCTACCTGTCCAGAGGTAGTTGTTTCTTTCTAAAAAAATGGGAGCCAGATTGCCTGCCCACCCCCGTCCCCAACGTGCACACAAAATATAAAAAAAAAAAATGAAGGAAAATAATGTTATTTGAATGCCAGGAATGTCACGTGACCTACACTTTGTTTGATGCAGGACATGCATTTGCTATTTCACTGACCTGTTGGCAGGTCATCTTTGCTAACAACTATTTCTTTGCTCACGTTGAAACGGATTTTTTCAGTGCAAGGTGTCAAAGATTTCAGATGCCGTGTCAAAGCTCCTGATTCCCTGAAGCTTTTCCCACACTTCTTGCATTTGTAAGGTCGCTCATCTTGACAAAGTAAGAGAAAGCATGAATCATTACCAAATAAATTTTATTAACTCCATCCAAGAATTTTCACTTGATCAAACATACGTCTAATACAGCATTTCCCAACCTTTTGGGGCAAGTGTAGTTGCCTGTGCCCACTACCTTCCATCCAATTACATGCACTATCTGCAATGGCAAGAGTTTTTAAAACTGGGCTTCTGAGTAGCCCCAACACCATGGGATTTAGACTGCACTCAGCTCAATGCAAGGTGGAAAACAGTGGAGTATTTCAGCTCATCATTTAAGGCAAGATGGAGGAGCCAAGTACAGCCCAGTCCAACAATTAGGAACCACTATACTAAAACAGACAGTATCTTACCTGTGTGACGCCGGTGGTGTCGAATGAGAGACCCCTTTGTCCTAAATGATGTTCCACATAATTTACATTCATAGTCCTTCCTGCTACTATGAGTGATCATATGAGCTTTAAGGATACTGGCCTAGAAAATGAGTTGATTTTAAAAAAATGGGTAGCAATGCTCCTTTATTAGTTGTTTTACATTTGAACAAATCAAAGACATTCAAGAACACTCACACTACTAATAAAAAATGCAACTGCAGAACTGCTAGAATGTTGAGAAAAAACACAAAGTTCCAGCCATTACCAGGATTAAAGAAGTGCTTGTATCATTAAATTTACAAGTGAAGATAATGGACATGTTGGAATGCAGCCTAATGCAAAACTACATCAGTTATATAAGCCTTCCTGCTTCAGGGCTTAAGCCAATTACTACAGTTAAGAAGCAGCTTCACCTGCAGATTATTCCATGATTGTCCATTATAGAGGTTTCACACTTTCCTCACTGGCCACTATCAGAGACAGTGTAGTAGACAAAGATAATGGTCCACTGTGTGATCTAGTATGGCAATTCCTTTGTAGACAGTAATTAAAGCTTTATCATGAATGTCAAATTTGACTGACTGGCACTAGTTTTGAAAGGAGGTCAATCTCCAAATAAGATTATGTAGTAGGAAATGAGTTCTCTATCAAGTCTGAAGAGATCATGATGCACAACTGTCCTAAAAGATTTGAGCATATGAACATTACAAAAGTAGACTGTAAAGCTACCAGCTCCATAACTTACTGTTTTAAACGTCTTGTGGCATAACTCACACACATATCGACCTTCTTTATTAACCAGCAGCTTAACCCTGATCAGCTCTGTGGAGCCATCTTGTTCCAGGTCATCGGGGCTGCCCTGCCCTTCAGTGATCTCACCATCAATCTGGCCATTTGGGTTTTCAAAAACATGTTCTCCTGTGACAATGACTTCTTTGATGTGCCCACTACCTGGGAAAATGATATGAAGACAGCTACGTTCTTTACATAACAGGTTCACGTGACTCAATGGATTCAATCTTTTAGGATATCAAGTAGTGGAAAGAAAAGAGAAGCAGGTGACTACACACGAATGGTATATGCCAGAGTCAATATTGACTGATTATGGAACTCTTTATTGCGTTTTCAAAGTCATTCTAAAAGGTGTTAGAGCTCAGGATGGATGTTCTTTGAAGTGGAGTTTTAAATCTGAGTATATTTATTGTGTATTTTACTTAAGTTAGAGTTGGAAAGGTGCCTTGCAGGATTTCCATTCATCGTGGTAGCTGCAGAGATTTAGTATGCTACCTCCTTAGTTCTACCAACCCCAAAGCTCAGGAGCCGCACACAGATTCCTATGTGACAGTTTAACACATTGTCTCAACCACCAGACTAGTCAACAAGGCCTTTTTTAATCAGAACTATGACAGGGATGTCATCTCACATAACCTTAGAGAGTAAATGCCACAATCATTTGAGTTGGAAGGGACCTGTAACTAAGTGGTCTGCAGCATGGATTTATTTTGTACAGAAAATAGGCAATACGGTGCAAGCCAAAATCAACTGCACTGCGGAGACACTAAAACAAAAAGTTGTACTTCTGCCAAACTGCATTAGACAGGGATGCAGTGATTATGGACCAAATGGAAAACTGACAGGGAAAGAGTCAAACTTTCTAACTGTGTACAGCTTCAACAGAAAAAAGTATTCTGTAATTACGTTTCTTCTAGAGGACCTATCAATTTACTAAAATGAATACATGCAGAAATGAATAATGGATGTAAGGTTTCAGAAACCTTAATGTCTTTATTTTAAGAAGAGAAAATATTTCCATTACTAATTATTATGGGCATTGATTAATAATTTAATGTGACTTCACTTGAACTAAAAATCTAAAATTCTATTGAGAAACCATCTTCAGTTGCAGAGTTAACATTGCCACACAAGGACCTACATACACAAAAGTTTATTTAATTACAATTTTTGCCTCCAGTTTAGAATTCACTCCAGAAGATCCAAGTTATTTCTAAAACAGTCAAGGTCACCCTTGTGATGTAACAGAGAACTCCTATCCACAAAACTTTCTTAGGAAGTGGCACAGCAATTTTCAGACCAGAAGATGTGTGTATTAAAGTTATAACTCCCTAAAAACTGGAATTTGCAAAAGAAGCCATTAACTGAAAACTAGTATATGTTTTCATTGCTTAAAAAAGCACCTAAAATCGGTTTCTCCCCATATACACAATGGAGTGAAGCTAAATCAACTCTGGCAGTATACAGTATTGACTATGAAATCAAATTCTTACAGACCTGGTGAGGGCACCACTCAAATTTACAATGCAACTCCATCGGACTAACCTTTAGAGTAAGGCAATAGACTAAATGATAACAGATTACTAAAGTAACATCTGTTACATAAAAACCTTGCAACTTACCTACTATAGAAGATGCATTACTGATTTCTTCTGCTATTGAAGATGCTTCAACAACTATATGAGCAACAGTTATGGACTCCTCAACAGAAGGAACAACCTGCTGTAACAGATAACGTTTTAGTAAGAAAAGTTAAAATCACATCTTACGTTCACTTATGATAGATTATTGTTCTAATTATTTTGAGACATGGCTGTCACCTTCTGTACTTCTTGGCTAGGAAGACTTGTTGATGGGGCAGTAATGGCTTCTTGAGTTCGCTGACAGATCTTTTGTAATTTGTGTTGTACAAATTCTTCCAAAGAGGTGAACTCAGAATGGCAACGACCACACTTGTGAACATCATCTTCATCTGCAATTTAATATGTAAGAAATTATTAGATTTGGAAGTTAACGTATACGATGTTTAAGACTGTATGACAACAGCCCTTTGCCATCCAGTCTACTAAATCTCCCACAATATGAAGAGAGAAAGTTGGAATTGGAGCGTGTAAGAATTAGGACTATTTCTACCCCATTAAATACATTTTTGCTCCTACAGCAGTATTTTCTTTCGGGGTCTGTAGAGGTTTGTGATGTTAATTTGCTTACAGGGCAACACTATGGCATTTATGCATCACAGGGACACGGGCTGGACAGGTCACAGCAACAAGATAAGGGGCTCCAAGTTTTTGAAGCCAAGTTACATAAACACTTTGTGCAGTCTTGCAAAAGGATCATGAACATTTACCAACACACAGAACAGAGCAGAGGATATTAAAAAAGAAATCTAGTGACATGTTCCTTGCCCCCCCCCCCAAAAAAGTGGGGTTACTCATCCCAAGAGAGTGAAAATTTACAAAGCTGCCTTACTACATAGCCCATTACAGCATCTCCCTCAATCAGCACTAACCCTCACTATCTGCCTAAGAAACCTGGAAAGGGATAGGAAGCCTTAATCAGGAAATAAAACCAAAAAGAGACAGCCTTTGGAAGAGGACTTCTAGTGTCTAGAGAGCTGCTTTCTAGGAACATAACAACAGCCATACTGGATCAGACCTGAGATCCATCTACTTCAGTATCTCATCCCCAACTGTGGCCAGCATCAGATCCTTCAGAGGAAGGTGTAAGAACCCCCCCCACCCCACATTAGGTCTCAACTGGATTTCTACTAGTTAAGAGATTAGTTTACACGGTGAAGCATGAGGTTTAATATCCCTTCCAAATTTGTTGTTAGCATTAACTCACATAACTCTGGATACTGTCATTCATACAAATGTCCAGTCCTTTTTTTGGATCTTGCTAAATTCTTGGCCTCAACAATTTCCTGTTGCAATGAATATGCATTTCCTGAAAGATACTTCCTTTTTCAGTTTTGAATTAGCTATTTTTTAAAAATTTAATGGACTATTCTCTTGTTGTGTTGTATGACAGGGAGAACTGAAGCTCCCGATCTGCCCCACTAGAACATTTCTCATTTCATCAGGTCTCCTCTTATCTCCTTTCTAAGGGAAATTACCCCAAATTTTTTCCCCACGCTCTGCCAATGAGTTTCCCCAGGCGCCTAATCATTTCCATCACCCTTCCCTGCATCCCCTCTAATTCTGCAACATCCTCTTGGAGATGGGCGACCAGCACTGCAGGCGATGGTCCCCAGGAGACGCCAGCGCCGCAGCGGGGAAAGCTATTCCACTGGTCTTTGGCTTAGTCCCCATCCCAGGCCTTATGCCGCGTAACACCGTTTGCCTTTTTTTGGCCGCGCTGCCCACCGGGCAAAGGCCGCCTCCGCGCTGGTGACCCCCAGTCCCTCCCCTGGGGGGATACGGTGAATTCGGCCTCCGCCGCGCTCCCCTTTCCCGGGCACGGCTGTGCCTCCATCCGCAACGCGCTCCGCTTGCCCGCCTGCTGCCGGGGCCCCTCGCCGCCCTCTCCGGCGCCGGCGAACCGGCACAACCCGGGCTCCTCCGCAGACGGCGGTCCCTCGCGGCTCCCCGCTCGCCTGACCCGGCGGCAGGAGCACGGGGCGGGCGGGCGGGACGCGCGGGGAGGCGAGAGGCCGGGGCGGGCCAGGAGCGCTCTGGGGGCCCAGCCCCGCTGAGGGGCCCGGCGGGAGCCCCCCGCTGCTCCCGGCGGGCCCCCCCCCCTCAGCAGGCCGCGCTCCGCTCAGGCCCCGGCCGGGGGAGCGGGCCCGCCCCAGGCCCGTTACCTTCCTCGCTGAAGGGCGCCGGGAGGCTGAGGACGGTGGCGGGGCCGGCGGGCGCCGGGGCCGGGCTGGAGGCAGCCGCCGCCGCCCCCTCCTGCTCCCCGGCCGCGGCTGCCGTAAGCCCCGCCGGCCCTGCGCTCGTTGCCATCACGGCCTCCATGTCGCAACGCGCCGCACCACCAAGATGGCGGCTTTACGGCCGTGTCGTCATAACAACGGGCCGCATGCGGCGGGGGGGGCGGAGCAGGGGCGCGGCCGGCAGTGGGTGGGGCACCGAGGAGCCCCCGCGCAGGGGCCTCACTCTGACAACCACGCCTATGATCCCACCCTGACCCCTGACCTTCCGTGCCCTTCACGAACCTGAGCTCTCAGGTGACCAGTTACCGCCAGATGCTCCTTGGGGGCGGGGCTCCCGGCTCGCTTAGCCAATGAGCTGAGAGGAGGGTGTGCGCCAAAACCGGTTGCCCAATGAGATGGTAGGGGCGGGGCTGAGGGTCCCCGCCCGACGGCCCCAAGGCTATGCATCCGTCACCCACTGGGCCACAGAGTGGGCGGGGCTCCGCGCCCGCTTCCCCCAACGAGCAACGGCGTGGGCGGGGCTCCCTTCCCCCATTTGGGGCGCGGGGCGGGGCGGCCGCCCACCTGCCCGCCGCCTGGGCGGGCTCCCGCGCCGAGCGAGCGAGCGAGCGCGCAGGCGCAGGCGGCCGGCGGAGCGGAGCGGGCCCTTCGGTCGCACCATGGCGCAGGGCTCGGCGCGCCGGTGCCTGCGGCTGGAGCCGGGCGCGGCCCGCGAGGTGCTGGGCGCGGCCGACACGCTGCTGTTCGACTGCGACGGCGTGCTGTGGCGGGGCGACGCGGCGGTGGCGGGCGCGCCGGCCGCGCTGAGCCGCCTGCAGGCCCGGGGCAAGCGCCTCTGCTACGTGACCAACAACAGCAGCCGCACGCGGGACGCCTACGCCGAGAAGCTGCGGCGCCTGGGCTTCCCGCCGGCCGAGCCCCGCCAGGTCTTCGGCTCGGCCCACTGCGCCGCCCGCTACCTCCGCCAGGCCCTGCCGCCCGGCGCCGCCGCCTACGTGCTGGGCGGCCCCGCCCTCGGCGCCGAGCTGCGGGCCGCCGGCGTCCCGCACCTGGGGCCCGGCCCCGCCGGCCTGCCCGGCCCGGGCCCGGCCGACTGGGCCCGCGCGCCGCTGGACCCGGCCGTGCGCGCCGTGCTGGTGGGCTTCGACGAGCACTTCTGCTACGCCAAGCTGTGCCAGGCGCTGCGCTACCTGCAGCGGGGCGGCCCCGGCTGCCTGCTGCTGGGCACCAACCGCGACCACCGCCTGCCGCTGGAGGGCGGCGCCGCCATCCCCGGTGCGTGGCCGGACCCTGCCCCGCTCCCCCTGAGGCGGCGGGCGGGGGGTGGGGCGGGCCGCGATGGGGCCGCTCCCCGGGGCGGCCCGGCCCTGGCCTCGGCCTGCCGCCGCTGCCCTCCCGAGACCCCGCCCTGCGGGGCACCGCTGGCTTTTGCGTGCGCGTTTCCGCCTTACGGGGGGGGGGGCTGGAAATATCGCCAAAAGCGAGTCCCCTTCGGGGCCGAGCGCCACGTCGGCAGCCCCCTCGGCCGGGCAGCGCGCTGGTCTGTGGGGTCGCGGCTGCCCGCGCCCCCTCCGCAGCCCCCGCAGCCGGCTGGTGCCCTGGCACCGTGGGTCGCGGCTGTCACGCGGCTCCGTGCCCCGTCCGCAGCCCCCTTGGGCAGGCGACGGGCTTGCCCCCTTGGGTCGCGGCTGTCACGCGGCTCCGTGCCCCATCCGCAGCCCCCTTGGGCAGGCGATGGGCTTGCCCCCTTGGGTCGCAGCTGTCACACGGCTCCGTGCCCTGTCCGCAGCCCCCTTGGGCAGGCGACGGGCTTGCCCCCTTGGGTCGCGGCTGTCACGCGGCTCCGTGCCCCATCCGCAGCCCCCTTGGGCAGGCGATGGGCTTGCCCCCTTGGGTCGCAGCTGTCACACGGCTCCGTGCCCTGTCCGCAGCCCCCTTGGGCAGGCGACGGGCTTGCCCCCTTGGGTCGCGGCTGTCACGCGGCTCCGTGCCCTGTCCGCAGCCCCCTTGGGCAGGCAGTGTGGTGGTATCTGATGTCACATCTGTTACGGTTCTGTGCTCCATCCATAACCCCCTCGACCAGGTCATGTGCTGACGCGCAGAACTGTCACACAGCTCCATGGCACATCCAGCCTACTTCACTCCAACGCTGGAATGAGGAAAGGGCCATTCAGTTATTCTCCATGTTCTTCCCTCGGAGAACCCTTTGTGGCCACTACTTTAACTGTCCCTTTGCCCTGGCATCAGCTCCTTTGCTCTCCTGCCCATCCCTAAGTTATAGTGAATGAAAAGTGCTTTCCTGAACAGCATGCATCCTTTATTAGCATCCTGTAGCTTCTTATTTAGTTTCTTAACCCTTCTCTCTTTGTTGCAAGAGGTATGAATGTGATGGCAGTACCTACAGCTTTTATGACTTTATCCTTCATTTGAGTCTCCTCTACTGTATTTTGTTAGAGAATATGGGGGGGCACCTATGCTGCTTGTATATGGGCCTCTGGGTCCCACTATAAGTTTTGGAGACAGGTGTCTTTCCTGGGTACAGTCCACTGACCACAGCTGTGTAGAAACCAGCACTCTGATGCTGGGTGGTTGGGGACCATGCTGTCTCCTGGCGCCATGCTTCAGGGCTGCCCTGTTCCCTAGTGGAGCCTGGATTTGTTGGGGCCAGTGGTCCCTAGCAGGCTGATCTCTATGGTTGAACATACAGGTAGAAACTTCCCAATGGCAGTCTAAATCTGGAGTACTCTGGATTGTGAGAAGCTTGAGGGGTTTGACTATGGCTGAGCTGTGGCCTAAGTTCCCTCTAAGCTCCCAGCACGGGCCTGCCGTGGCGAGAGAGGGGTGAGGGGAGTCCTCTCTCCCCACCACAGCCCCAGGGCAGCCTGCACCCTGAACCCCTCATCCCCGGCCCCACCCCAGAGCCCGCAACCCCAGTCAGAGCCCTCACACACACACCCGCACCCCTGCCCCAGCCTCCCGCACTCCGAGCCCCTCGCCCCCCACCCCTCCCACGTGAATTTTATTATGTGCACCAGTATGAAGGTGATGTGTCACACATCACTTCCATATTGGTGCACATACCAAAATTCATTCCGCACATGGATGTAAAAAATTTGAGGGAACACTGCCTTTGGCCCCCATTTTACCTGTTCAGTCACAGAACTGGATTTTCTAGAAAAACCTGTACTCTAAACCCTCTTCTGTTGCAGTAATATGCAAGCACCCCACCCTTTGCAACCGACTGGGAATCTGGTGGAATGCAGGCACAGCAGTGAGGTCTATATGGCAGCAATCACTCTGCATGGCTTTGCTGGCAGGGTAGCTCAGCAACCCTCTCTTAGTTATTGCGAATTACAGTATTTTACAAAATGAGAGGAAGGGATTGGACTTCCCACTCTGCCTTAATCTGCACCAGGCAAGCTGCCTCTTGCCCATTATTAGGTCTTTAATACTGTGGGGTTACACTTCTGAAATACCATGCAGTGCAGCACTGACTCATCTGGGTAGCACAAGTCCTTGCCTATATTTCACTTAGCTTTTCTCTTCTGCCTTCAGGGACTGGCTGTCTTGTGAAAGCAGTGGAGATGGCAGCAGAACGTGAGGCATTCATCATAGGCAAGCCCAGCCGATACATTTTCGACTGTGTCTCTAGTGAGTTCAAGATCGAACCTGCTCGTACCATCATGGTGGGAGATCGACTGGACACAGACATCCTTATGGGCAATAACTGCGGCCTCACCACCCTCTTGACTCTCACTGGAGTCACTACTCTGGAAGAAGTAAAAGGTCACCAGGAGAGTGACTGCCCTTCCAGGAAAAGCCTGGTTCCTGATTACTATGTTGATAGCATAGCTGACCTTCTTCCTGCACTTGAGGATTAAAATAGCAAAAATCTCTCCAACTCCTGAAACGGTACCCATGTTAGTGAAGGGCAGTAGTTAATATCACCTCTGATTACTTTAACACACACAGTGTGACACCACTTGCAATTGCAAACTGTTAGCTTTTAACCTTCAATTTGAGTCCTACGATAATTTTGTTTACAAATCTTATTTTCAAAATGCACTTTGAAATGAAGAGGGCATTATAGTGTCACCCAGTCTTGTGTTTTTTAAAGTCGACAAGTACATCCAAATGTTTGCAATATTAGGTGTCAGGGTATTGTTTTTCTGGACTGGGTTAAGGAAAATAGAATAGATTTAAAAAAACAAACCAACCTTGCAGTATGTTTTGATGGACAAACCATAGCTCAGACTTGATTATTCAGGGAATTAACTCTTTGGGTATATAGCTGTCCAATGGCTCTCTTCTCCTATGCTTGCACAGGCTGCTTCAGTTAGAATTTGGTCCCATGCTGGGTTCTTGATGCTTACTCAGGTCCTGTTCTAGACATGCATCCTGTTGCAGGTGTAACTTGAAGGGAGAGCTGTTCAAATATCTGTCCTGTATTTGATCGTATAAATTGCAGTTGTGATGCAAACTAGACTGGTTCTACGTGCAAAGGATATTAATGGTATCTTCTCTATGTTGTATTTGTCCAAATATTGGATGTATATGTAAAGTATGTGTGGTATATAAAGTAATTACCCTGATTGACACTAAAATATATATCAGAAATGTATTTAAAGTATACATTAAACATAATATATTGAGAATGTATCTTGTTTCCCAAAAGGAAGGATATTGAGGAATTTTCTTCACTCTTTATTAAGGATTAATGTTTAAAGGCACTTGCATCTTAATGAGATAATGCAGTAAGTGTAATCACAGAGAACTGTCCTACATTAATACCATTTGCAAGAAAGAATTATATCAACGGATATTTAAAAAAAAGTCCATTCTGATCATCCTTAGAACTCCCTAGTCCCTCAATAGCAAAACAAACGTTTGCCTGGACTTCAGCGGCAAACTCTAAATCTGCTCCTCCTTTGAAGAATCTGGGTAGTACACATGATAAATCTTTCTTCCTCCCTAGGCTTATTGTGGGTGGAATAGTGAGTAAGTACTGGAACAGCACAGGGCTTCCTTTACATTTCTGATTTTAATACCTTCCTTGCAGAGCTGGTGTGAGGGCCTGACACCAGCTACTTGCCTAGGTAAGAATGAATGCTCAGGTTATTTTGCTTCGCAACTTTAAAATAGGCCTCCAGATAGCTTTTGTTCTTGCTGCACTAACAGCCACAATGAATATTTTAAGCTTGTGTGTTTAAAAAAATAACTCAAGTAATCAGATATGCAAATTGCGTGTTCCGTTATTCCACAGAAGTTCTATTGGCAACTGAAGGAGAGCATGTGTTAATTTCTCTCTCATTGTTCAGTTTGAACTAGTCTGGCAGTGTATATTAGTGCCATTTCCTCGTACTTAAACACTTGAAATGTAAATGTATCATCTTGTTCATACAGCAATAATTGTGCAGTTCATAATATCTTTCAGTGTTACCAGGATATGAGCTGAAAAAACTCTTACAAAAGGTTAGTTATAAGTTGATGTCCGCATTCATCTGTAACTCTGGAAGTGTTTAAGAGGCATGAGTCATATCTCTACCCTGTATTATGTGTCCTCTGTAAGCCTTAAAAGGCTTCTAGCTGAAATGCCTATGTGTCATGTAGAATTTGTTCTTGACACTAGTTAATGTAGAATTGGACATAGTGGGTTTATTGCTGTTAAGGAAGACTTCAGATACAATATGTTCCTTGATTTATTTTCTATACTTGTGCTTATCAAATTCTATAGAGATTCAGGAAAATATATTAAGTAAAGGAGTAAATATCAGTGTGGTATTAAACCATATAACAGCTGCACATAATCCCTGTTGAGAACTACACCTATACAATGGTACCATTACCTCTATTCATTCGGTCTTTCCGTAAGTATTGTGGAATTGTATTGGTGAAAGCATTTATTATGCTTAAAGAATCTCCATATAAATTTTGTTGGAGTTGTTAGTCCTATACTTGAATTTACATTAAACTTACAAACCTGTTTTTCCTCTGGCTTTTCTCATTGTTTCTGTGGTCTGTTCTGTGTTTACATGCAATATTTCATGTTGTTGTAACTATTACATCTAAACGGGTGAAATACACATGCTATTATATTGCTAACTCTAATTTTTAGAACTAATATTCACTCAATATCTTATTCTCCATTTTCAATACCTAGATCCAGCAATGAGTGAGTTGCGGAAGCCTATGACCTGGATAGCATTTTCACATTCTTGCATTTTCAAACAAAATATCTTACTCAGCATGGCTAAGCAGATTCCTGCCCCTTTTTGTTCAGATAAATTAGAATAGTTTGTGAAAGATTTCACTTTTCTGTCTCTGAGAGCATATATGTGGTGTGAACTTGTTTGGAAGAAGGGTAGAGTGAACGTTAAAATGCTGGTCAGGAGTTACTCTTGCAGAACTAACCAGTGTGGTTAAATAGAGTAGGCAGTGACGCATTCTTCATCGGAGCTGAAGCTACTTCCTTTAAGGAACATGTTGTGCCGCAGTATTTCACAATGCCAGCATGTGCTGAAGAGTTATTTCCTTGTACTACTTTTACAACTTGAAAGGAATGAGAAAAGTGGCAGGGTAACCCTCTGGCCCTAGCAGAACGTAGGCATGCTTTCCTAATTGTGTCATGAGCACTGTATGGTTGATTTCTAATACGTTAACTTCACACTGTCTTCCCTGAATTTTCAAGTCCTACAGAAGTAACAATAGAATGAGAAGAAGCACAACTTTCTCCACTGTCAGTTTCCCTTTTTATATCTTTCTAATATAAACCAGTGGGTTCCAGATAACAAGGGTGGAGCCCTCTTTGGTCCTCTGCACAGTTGAGAGGCAATGTGGAGGGCAGGCCAGGTGCTTCAAAAGGAATGAAAAACCAATGACCAGCCATTTTGGGCTTGCTCCTGCAGTAAGATTTAGCTTTATCCCAAGCTTGTTATGAAAATTCTTCAAGACAGCCTGCTCAGGGTTGTTAGTATTAGGAAACTGCTTCATTACTCTTCTAGATCTCCTCTGGGTAAACTGGTGGTTGTAGGACTTACAAAAGTCTTACTTGTATAAGATCTGCTTTAAAGAGGGTCCTCTATAGGGCCATGATGAAGCCCATAGCATTTATTATAATAGAGGTTGGGCTTGATGTGGCCACATTTCTGAGCTCTAGCTAACCCTACAGGAATACACAGGGTACCTGGTATCAGTCAACCTATAAAACTGACAACCAGTTCTCTTCCAATCTATGGGGAAAAAACTAGATATAAGAGGATGAGATCTAAAATCTTGAAGGATGTGATGACAGAAACCATCATTTCAATTCACTGATTACAGATACTTCTTTTGCTCTTAACTCATTTATTAAACAATGTTTTGATAAACATTTTTCTTATGTATCCGGCACACTTGAAGTAGTTTTATTCATTTTTTTTAAAAAATGCTGTTTTGTCCATTTTAAATTGAATTTGAATATTCATACAAACCACGAGAAAGAAAGGAATTCATAATCTAACTTCTTAAACGTTAAAATTAAGAATCTGAATAAATGTACATTAAGTTTATAATATCTTAGATCTATTGTATTCTCCTAGTTAACAAAAAGAAGCACCAGTTTAGTGTACAGGCTATATTTAGTTGCAGATCAACTTGTTTCAAGGATTACCAACCAATGGGAATCAACCTTTCCTAAGGAAAATAACTAAAAAATACAAACACAAAACATGATTAAAACTGATGATTAAAATAGCTTTTATTTAAATCAATTCACTCTGATCGGTCCTAGAGATAAAACAGTTTGACTTCAGCCTCCCAGAGCTATCTGACCAGCATTACATTCACTTTGAAATGTAAAAGTAATTAGATAACAAGGGCAAACGGCTGCTCCCCCCTATTCATTTTCAATTTTTCCTAATAAATGAGACTTGGCATCTGCCATAAGTGTGGCTGGATAACACAGAAGGCCCTGCACAAAGCCCGTGATTGTGTTCCAACTGAATACCTTCAGCTGACTCACAAGGGGAGGCAGGAAGAGCATCTTTACACCAGTGACAGTATCTCTCCACAGTATCTGTTTTGCCCCCATGTCCTAGATCTAAAGTTTCAGCCTCCACGTGGGTTTCTCTGAGCTGAGAGGCTGGGGTAGGGACTTTATTTGGCTGTGATGGACACATCCTTCATTTCCAGCTGCATTCAGAGGGTTCTGATCATGCACAAGCTGTACGTTAGCAGGAGGCGCAGGAGCAAGGGCTGCCGCTAGATTGGGAGGATGGAGGAAGAAAGGAGCAGTGCTGCCAACGCCACCCCTGCAGTAAGTATCCCTTCTGTCGGGGCACAGCCTGCAGCACCCCGACCAAGGACCCCAGTACCAGCTGCCTCCACCAAGCCCTTAGTTCTGTATTTTCACAGGTTGTTGGAATGGGAGTTACCAGACTTTCCAAGGTGCTGAGCCCCTGCAACTCACACAGATTGACGTGATATTTGTGAGGGCTCAGCATTTCCAAAGTGCCTATCACTGACTCAACTAGTTGGACTAAAATCTTTGCTCCTGTAAACCTGTTGGAATCATATCATCTG
The DNA here is from genome assembly GCF_965140235.1 of Caretta caretta. Classification (NCBI taxonomy): domain Eukaryota; kingdom Metazoa; phylum Chordata; order Testudines; family Cheloniidae; genus Caretta; species Caretta caretta. The sequence continues at coordinate 3,325,550 of NC_134215.1, forward strand.
CTGATATGTTGCAGATGCCCCTATGTACGTAGCATGGAATACACGTAAGATGAACTAGCATCCAGGGACATGTTTGTAGTGAAATCAAATGGAAGTGATACCAATCCATCATAAAGTGCATATTGCAAGTCAATGGGAATTTGCAGAGTTACAGAGGACCTTTCACAGAGGAAAGAGCTCTGTGAAAGATAGGACTTCATTAGACCTTCATTATACAAGGGTTCCCTTGTCCATGTGTCTGTGTAAATCTGCCCCTGCAATCCAGGGGAATTTCACTTGCAATTGAAAATCTCATATTGATAAGTCTTGTGCAAATTTATATTCAAACAAACAGGCTTTTGAATGTAAGTATCTTTCATTTTTTTATCTGTTACATCCAGTGGGTGATTTAATATTTAATGCATTTTTCTAGAATATACAGTAGATCAACAACTGTAAAGTATGTGTTTAAAAATATAAATTCTAACAACTTGATGAACTTTTAGAAGTTCATTTACTATTTGATTCTAACATCTACTTGCCTGAAATTATTTGATTTATCCCTGTGCTTCAGAGCCCAAGAAACAGGTTATTTTGTTGTTAAATCTGCATTTTGCTATTGTATTTTCTTGGTGTAACATGCTTTGTTTACAATCTGTTATGAAATTACTACAAAAATGTTTCAAACACAAACATAAAAGTGAAACTGAACCTTTTCCATGTAGTAATGAAAATGCTCTGTGTATCAAAACGTACTGTGGAAACATTACAAATACCCATCTGACTTAGTCTCTAAGGTGCCACAAGTCCTCCTTTTCTTTTTGCGAATACAGACTAACACGGCTGCTACTCTGAAACCCATCTGACTTTAAGTTTTTTTGCTTTAAGTAAAAACTGTCACAGGAAAATAAGATATAAGCAATTATCTTTTGTAAAAGAGGGGCAATGGACCATCGTTGCAGTGTACAGGGAATTTTAAAAAAAGATTTTTTTTTCTATTTCAAAACAAGATAATGGCATTTAATACTAAAATATCTTTCTTCTAAATCTTCCCCATGGTAAAAAGTAAGGTAGCAGCTTTTCCACCCAGGAAGCCTGGTTGGTTCAAGTAACTGTACAAACATTTTAAGGGCTTCCTATCTACATGGGGAAATTACTGACAGAACTATAGTGGTATGATTATACCACTATGGCTATGTTTGTATAATGTCTCGTGTAGACACGCTCTATTCCAGAATAAAAGTGACTCTGTTCCAGTATCATTACTCTGCTTTGGAAGTTCTGCTGGCCAGTTTCTCCCATATAGACAAGCCCTTACACTTTGCCTTTAATCCACAGGGCTGCCCATCCAGCACCTTTCATGAGCAATAATTTACTTCTGCAATTTAAACGAATAAATGTTTAACTCCATTTGCTTTCTTATTTATTGATCTGTGTCTTGGCTCCTAGGAGAGAAGACCTCTGGCAGAATCCAAAACTCCTTCCAGAATACTTTGGGTCATCTTGTCTGTAATCTTGTTTTTCGCCATTGTTGGCATCAGTGTGGTGGTAATTTTCAGCTTTACCCGTAGGACTACCAAGGTAAGGAATTAATTCATTTATGGTTCCATATACATAGTTCAATTTCCTATTGGAATATCTTGAAATTGATCTTGCGGGCAGGGGAAGGGGGAGCACAGAGGAAACCTTCCACAAATTTTTTCTTCCTCTTTTTACAGTAGATCAAATACACAGCTACTTATAAATATCCAGAAAGTTTTGCCAGTTGCTTGACCTCATGTTGTCAAATTCTGCCCTCAATTACCCTTGGAGTCAGTAGGATTACATGGGTCAGAATTTTGTCCAAAGGATGCCTTTTACCTTGCTGAGAGCAGACATCCAATTTTTCTTAACTGTTCCTGATATTTTAATCTCTCATAATAAATGCTGCCTCTCAGCAATAACAACATCACTCTCTGTAATTCCAGGGAGAGTCTGGATGGAGGGGAATACAATTTTTCTTTCTTGTCAAGAATCTGACAGCCAAATGGTCAAGGGTAAAAAAAGAAAAATATTGATCTTTGCTCCTAGTTAAGAAATCAAATAAAAACAAGCGTGGCCAATTCCCCCTGGTCAGGACCAGATTAAGGAACCGGTGCCATAGGCCTGTGCCAAGAGCCCATCTTTTGGATTCATGTGACTACATCAGAATCTGTTTTCTTTTTGTTCTTTTCTTTCTTTGGTTTTTTTTTAAAGTACATTTCAAGCCCTATATGCTTACTAATAAGTGTTGAAAACATGATCCAAGCATGACTGTCCCAAGTCGTCTGTGCTTGAGTCTGCAGAGAGCCTGAAACAATAACTCTGAGGTATGAACTGCACCACTTAGCTCATGGAGGTGTTAACTCCAAGACCCTTTGCTCTGGAGGCCTTCCCAGCTAAGGTGCCCTTGTGTGACAGGAGGAGGGCAACAGCCCCACCCACCCAAGCAAATGCACCCCAGCTAAAGGGTTTAAGTAATAGGGAGTGCCTGCTGCCCCACTCTGGGAGAGAGCAGCGCTCTTGTTGTTACTCCTGGGAAGGAAAAAAGGGTCCCGTGCCATGGCCCCTGCTTCTCTGGGAGGAGGTGGGGGGCTGAAGCATGTCCTTGTTCCGAGGGCCCTGGTTTGCCTACTCTGCCCTTGCCCCTCATGTAACTCTGCTGCAGTCAGTAAGATGAGATCAGGGATTAATCTGCCCCATTGTCCCTTTTAAGGTGACCTGCCAACAGCAGCCCTCAATAAATGCATTTGAGAAGCCACAGTATCACAGTAGTGCCCAAGTGGGGGGGAGGAGGGTGTTTCAAGGAATGATGCACGCAGCCTGGTGGGCTATTTACATCTTGGGGAGAACTCATCTGCAGGGGACGGCTAAATCAAAGGAGTCTGAATATCCCGTTTGTTAGTAAAGGCAGGTGCTGTTCTCTTCTAAGCAAACAGATTACATGTGTGATTATAACCTCCTGCCACTAGGGTAGCCGTAGAGGGTCGGTGCGCCCACACAGCGAGCAGTGCTGGCGGGGAACAGGTGAGCAGTGAGGCTCCTCCCTTCGGCATCCTCCATTTGACGGAGCTCCTTGGGAGCCTCGCTGGGATCCAGCGCTTCCTCTCTGCCAGCGAATACGCTGCCCTCTATTAGGGCGAATGTCTGCATGGGTGCCGGGAGCAGCCCTGCTGTAACTATCCCCTGCATTGGCTGTCATGGAGCTGGCCTGGCCTCTGCTCAGCACTCCCACGCTGGCTCCATGTTTGCCTCCAGCTGCATGGTTGGGGGCCCCTGCCGGAGACCAGCTCTCGCCCACCCCAGATAGCGCCCAGCACGTGCTCCTGCTCACATGCCCTCGGTTTGAATCTGCCCTCTGGAATCTGCTTGCTCTGACAGAGTCTGCATTTGGCTCTGTTCATTGTTAAATAGCTCAGACTAAGAACGTGCGGAAGCGAAGGTCCTGGGAGGTTATTCTCATAACGAGTGAAAAGCACATGCACGTTCCCTGAAGCCAAGTGGCTGAGAACGATTAGAGAGGAAAAGGTGCCTCCCTTGGGCCGGCTGATCCCCCCCCCCCCCCACAGGCTCTGTAGCCACAATCCCAACCCGTCACTCCTTGGGGCTGGGAGCGCAGCCTCTGCTCTCATTGTGTGTGTGTGTGTGTGTGCTCAGCCTGTTTTGCAGATTGTACGGCTAACGTTTCAGAATCACCAGGGCTCCCAGACGAATCAGTCGGCCTTTGTTGACAAGTCCAAGAATACTGTTACTTATCATGTAACTTCGCCAAGTAACCACACAACGGTGGTCTTGTTCGACAGCAAGAATGTGAGTGCAACAGAGCAGGAGGGCTTTGCTTGGTGTTACCATCTCTTTGAGTGAAATGGGTGACTTTGCAATTATAAGAGTAAATGTCTCGGAGAAAAGTTTCAACTAATTCGTGCCTGATCGTCGTTGGTTTGAGAGCTAGGTGCAGATAAGGGGGTGGTAGTGATCAGCTGTTTTTTTCTAATGATCCTTTTCAGAAGCTTCAGGGAGGCACGTGTTGGCCCTTCGTCCAGGCAGCCTGAGGCAGGAATACATACCGTTTAGAGCACTGACTCTGGGATGCGCTGTTCCTCCCTGCACATCAACTGCTTTTACACAAATCCTAGAGCTGAGGTGGCTTTGGAGATGGCTGCTGTGCTATACTGGAAAGCCATTAAATGCGAGACTCTGTCCAAGATGGGGAGCTGTCCAATGTCATTTTAATGACCCCATTTTATCCCCTATCTTCCCCGCATCACTGACCATGCAACAGGGAAAGGACTCTGCAACAGATCCTTGAATGATGGAGACAAAGCGGTCTGAGTAGGGGACCAGGACTTTGGAACTCATGAGTTCTAATGCCAACCTACGCAGATTCCCATTCACAATCCCAGGGACCCCACCTCCTTTCCTGTTCATCATTGCCCAGTCCCACCTCCCTTCCCAACTGTGATCACATAGCACCCCTATGGCAACTGCAGGAATTACTTGCTTGCAAAAGTATCAAAGCCCATTTAGTACTTTCCTTTCTTCTAATGCAATTTAGCAGGTGAAATGAGAACAGCTTGCACACTGTCACCAGCTAGCTCTCTACAGGCAGCTTCCAACTGCTCCTTGGACCACAGTTGGAGAACTACTGTTGTATATACCACTGCAAATTCCCACCGCTGATCCACAGTCAGCGGCTAATAAATCTCCCCCACCCCATTTCCAGGGCTATGCTCATTCCTGTCGAAAGGCAGCCACTCTGGCTGCTGCTTTGAAAAACAATGCAGGACCAAGGGAAGACTTTCTATTAAGTGTTAGCTTAGATAAGCACTGCATACACACATGCTGTGTCAATGAAACATACGCTGTTCTGTGTTATGTTTTGCACAGGGCTATGTCTGCTATAAACTCGCAGATCAAAATGCGTGTTACCTGCGGAAGATGGATGATTGGGATCTTGAGAACGTGCAGATATCTTTCAATCTGTCTGAGCACAGGGTGAGCAGTTACATGATTTCTGCACAGGGGCAGCTGAACCGCTGGGGGAGGAACGGACACCAGCTTCCCAAAGGCTCTCTAGAATCTTGTTAAATCCCCGTTGCTGGGTGGATTTGTTTTCCTAGTGAACGTTTTTATACATTGAACCAAGGTGATGCAAGTGAAGCTAAACAGAACCACCAGCTCTTCCAGCTGTAAAGGAACTTTTTGGTATTTCCTCATTTTGTATTATTTGTACTTCTAAGATGAGAGCAGAGAGCTATTTTCCTTCGGAGAATAGTGCCACTCGATTCTGCCTTGCACCAGTAGCCAGGTTGGATTGTGACAGAACAGTTCAAATGACACTGGGAGGAAATGGCTGACCGGGTTTATAGTGATTTAATATTTTTTGTACAAAACATAAGAAGGGGGATGGAAGGGCAAGACAGTGGTGTGCCATGGGATGTGAATAACTGGACTTTAACAAACCCCAGTCGCACTGTACTGGCTTGGCAGATTCTGTTACCTGCTAATAATAATTCTGGGGAAGAAGACACAAAGGTGGTTTTGTTAGCAAATCAACAGTGGAAATAAGTTTTGAGTAATGATGTATAACAACCCTCTGAACAAAATGTTAATGGATTTAATAGAGGGGAAAGCCAGCTTCTATTTCAAGAAGACAGAGGGCCCTATTTTTTGAATGTCAGAAAAGGGATGCCAAGCTCTGGGCCAGGCTGTGCTGGATTTCCTTACTGCCTTGATAATGAGGGCTGCTTAATGCAGACTCATCCTTTACTTTCCTCACCCCACTCCCTTGCTGGATAAGGACCATTTAGAATAAACTAACAGAGGAATGAGAGACCCCTGAGAATGTCAACAAAATGCACCCAGGAAAGAGAACCCTTCAGCGGAAGCAGTGTTCTGGGTTCGAGGCCTCTGCAGGGTTGTTAAATGAAACTAAAGAAAGAATGACAGCCCCAGAGGCAGCACCTCTGGTGGTCACAGCAGGAAAACAGCAAGTCTGTCTTGGTTTTAGTCCTGTCTCTGCCAGTCACTCAGTGTGGGACCTCAAGGTCTTATCTGGATACTCTGGTGAAGGAGAGATTCACACCTGTGTGTGTCAGGTTCCCCACCTGTAAGTAGGGATAGTAAGAGACTTAATTATTGTCTGTGAGGCACTGGCAGATCCTTGGGTGGAAGGGCAAAGGGACATTCTCATGTGGTCTTTGCTGTTAAAGTGACTTTTTCCCACAGGAGGCCTCAGAGTCAACATGGGAGACCTGCATCCAAGCTCCTCTCCCGTGAAGTAGTGTCCTGAGAGGAGGACTAGCCCTCCTACCCCCCTCAGAAGGGTTCCACCCATCGCTCATCCTGTCCTTCCTAGCCACAAGGAAAGTTCCTGTGAGAGGGGAGATTCCATAGAGGGGTCCCTGTTCTTGCCACTAGGTTAGGGATTGCTCTTAGAGAGTCTGTGAAATGAAACCAGAGACAAGAAGTCCCTTGGGGACACTTTCTTTCCTGTGATAAGCCATACTGTGATATTCCTTTCAGATCAATCAGCTGCTGCTTCAGAATAATCAAACCAAGTACTACAGAGAGTTCCTGGGGATCTTGCCGGGGAGACAAGCAAATGCCGGAAGCCTGGGGGAAGCTATCCAAACCCTGTGTGAGCAGACTTCCATCTACTGGGTCAGGAAAGGGGATGGTAAGTTAGAGGAACTACCCTTCAAAGGAGGGGAGCAGTCATTGCTTCTGAAGTGAGGATCATGGACCTGGAGAAATAATGGGCAAAGGGGGGTTCAGATATGTCATATGTGGAGACAAGAGATGCTGTAAGTGACATGAGTGCAGGTTATCACTGCTGCTGGCTTGACAGTCCAGGCACATGAAGTGGTCTCCGCCTCCCCAGACAGACATGGAGCTGTGCTAATGCAAACTTCCCCATCCTAGCGTGATAATGAGCATTAACTCTGCTGAGCTCAGTCTCCAGGACCATTTGATATTGGCAACTTTGCTCAGACTTTTAACAGTGGGGCCAGCAGCGATGGCTTCTGTAACATGGACAAAGCACTGTCCTAAGATCAAACGACTCATTTCACTAGTCACTGCATGGCTGTTAGATGCTAACAACTTCCAGCCACATCAAGCTGGCTTGGTATTGAATTAGTGAGGAAAGGCTGCATCCTATTTCCCCTGGCTTGAGCCACTCCACATGCCCCAGGTAGAAGAGTGGAATAAAAATCAATAATGACCATCTCAGGGAGCCACTGCCCCACCTCAATGGCTTTGGCAGCTAAATATTCACCATCTCCTCTCCCCCCTCCGAAAGTGATCCACTGAAGAGCTTGTTCTGTTTTAACTGAGCTCTTCAAGGACAGAGAGCTGGGAAGACTCTTACCACAGGTTTCCCATGTTTCATTCTCCAGAGGGGCAGCATTCCTACATGTGAAGGATTTGCAACAGGCCATGCTCTTTCTGTGCATTTTATCTCATTTTTTTTGCAGGCCCTGGGAAGAAGCGGCTCATTTACCTATGCATTGACATCTGTTTTCCAAGCAACATTTGCTTGTCTGTCTGCTTTTATTACCTTCCTGATTAAGCCCTGCTTCAAGGGGACTGACTCCCCCTGCTACTTCTCTTTGTACTTGAATTTAAATCCTGAAAAGCCTCTGACTTAAATAAGCTAATGTCTAAGGTTATTCAGATAACTTCCATATGAAAGGCTCCAACCCTGATTTCATGATGCAATTCGAGAGGTTGGGAAAGTGATAGAAGGGATCAAATTAAACAGGACTATTTCCAAAAGCATGTTGCAATATATATACACATTTTATTTACAACCCTATGCCTGGGCTGGGACCTGTAGACACGCATGTAGAGTAATTACATCACATAGGGAGGGGACAGGCTAGGCTCGGGGCTGCATGTACTAGTGTTCAACAAAGAAAAAAAAATTTTTGTTGATCAGTTAAAACTGATTGTCTAAAATTCCCCTGCTAGGTCTGTGCAATTGATTTAATAAAGTGACTCCAAAATGAGGAAGTGGTTGTTGCTCCTCTGCTACCTTTTCAAAATGATTCATTCCAGCTTCCGCCCGAGAGAGGCTGCTGGCTTCTTCCCCTCCGCGTAGAGGAACTTCCAAAGGCTTTCGCTGCACCGTCGTGCTGCAGAGGCCGTGCAGGGGCTCGCTTGAGCTGCACTGTCTCCACCTTCCCTGCACTGAAAGGGGCTGGGCACTCTATTCAATTACGGTTCTGGTCTGTTCCCAGGGAGAAGTGCTGGGGTGAGGAAAAGGGGCAGTGTCCTTTTACTCTAAGGAAACGTTACACACAATGTTTTATTCTAACAAAAAACCGGGCACCCAAGGCTAAGTCCATTAGTCAGGGTACTTGGTGCATTAAACGATCAGGCGCTTACAGAGCAGTGCCTACCCAAAGCTCCTTTATTTCTTCTCACTCTCTCCTCTAACCCTGCTCTAGTCACTCCACGGCAAGTTCCAAACCACCTATCTGAGGGAAGGACCCTTTAAGAGCAGACATCCATCAGGGGTAGCACTGCTACAACGAATAGACAATTTGCATGCAACCCCAACAGCAGGAGGGCTTATTCTATACTGCAGAAGTCTCCATTCAAGACAGTGCCTCCCTCCCCCAACTATGATGTAAAAATGAAGTACAAGCTGCCAGATGATGTTTACTGGTCCTCTTTGACTTGAACACGATACAGTGTCACAAGGGCAATCTCCAGCTGCTTCCATTTCATTTTGAAACAGTAATGGGAGATGTCATGCTGCTGACTGACCAACAGCCCTGGAGAGTGAAGGCCTCTCTCTGTCCTCAAAGGCATTGCAGGACCAGCTTCCCTCACAACCTGCCTCAACCCTGAGCTGCAGGGATGCTCTATAGCAGTAAGAGGAATTCAGTCTCCAGGGCCCATTCTGTCCTTTGCCTTGCTGCTGAAATTGAACAAGACCACCACGTAGTGCCAAATGTGATGGATGTTTGTGGGTTTGGCTGTGCATCCACTAGGATTTGGACTGTGCACATCAGCCTATTTCACACAGGCCCTGAACACCCATCTGCACAGAACCACTTCCAGCTGCTAACTACCGGAGCTGGATGTGAATGGGCAAAGTGGAGGTGAAAGGTGCTGTGTCCCACTCCCACCCACCTGAGCCACCCAGGACCCCTCTCAATTTAAGATTACTTCAGTTTTGCTTTGCTTAAAACTGAAGGCTGTTCTCATTCCGGTTGAAGGCTGTTTCTGCTGAAGATTCAGCCGTCTCCTATCAGAAAGGGGGGTTGGTTACAAATGTATGTTACACATACTCTCACTAGGATACTTGTCACGAGAAGACAACTGAATGAGCAGAGGTCCCTTCTCTCCAACACGTGCACGTTATCCCAACACGCTATCATTGAAAGCGAGGCAGACGACTGCTTTCTGGTGGCCACTGTATTCCCTCTTGATCTCACCAGTCTCCACACACCAAAGCCTGGCCAAGTTATCCGAGGAGGCTGAAAGGGGAAGTGAAGAGATATTGACCATAAGGAAATTTCACACTTGTGCCTGTTTTTTCTTGCAAACATCCTCGGGGATATGTACTGCAGTGCTCCATACAGCATGGAATAGTCACAGGGAGTGCTTTGAAAATACTAAAATGGTCATACGCATTTCAGGCTACCTCCTTACCACATGGAAAAACACAACACACATTGGGCTTATATTAAAGAGACAAGGTGGGGGAGGTAGTATCCTTTAATGGACCAACTTCTGTTGGGGAGAGAGATGCTTTCAAGCTTACACAGAGCTCTTCTTCAGGTCTAAAGGAGGTCAGGTCCAGACTTGAAGAGGAGCTCTGTATAAGCTAGAAAGCTTGTCTCTTTCACCAACAGAAGTCGGTCCAGTAACAGATATTGCCTCACCCACCTTGTCTCTCTAATGTCCTGGGACCAACACAGCACCACCACCAGAGCAAACATGAGGCTTATGTCTGATTAAAACAAGATGCAATAGGTTTTATGTTTAAATAACAAACAGGTAAAAATAGCTAAGAGAATTAGTCAACTATATGGTATAGTGGAAGAGTGTATGAGGGATGGATCACATGCTTTCGGGAGGTGGGGGGGGAAGAGGAAGGGATCCTCCTTTCCCTTGTACCAGATGCATTTGGCATGAATGGGGGAAGTCTGCGGTCTTTGAAGCATTGTGAATTGGCAGCACCTCGAGCTAGAGAGGTCAACAAATCCTGTGATGCTATACAGGCCTCCCTCCCTCCAAGGGATTTTTGGGATATCTGGCCAGTGATGCATATCTTACCAGTGACAATATACTGAGAGTCCCCAGAAAACGCACAGTCCCACATCCAGCCACGGGAGGTTTCTCCAGGGTTGTTACTCTTAATGCTTAGCTCCGTCATTAGAGAGAAGTTTGAAGTCCTCCAGATCTTACACGTCTGGTCTGCAGAACAGGTAGCTAAGAGCCTGGAAGGGAAAGAGGGGAGGGAGACGTGTACATGTTTACGACTTGGTGCTATGCTTCTAAATGACTCACTAAGCTGGTTCTGGAATGGCAATAAACTGATGAAACACAGCATGCTGCGGCTGGCAGTCTTCACAGGCTGTTTCCCCAACCCAGTATTAGAGGACAATGGTCGCAATCTGCCCTCCTTAATGCAAGGTAAATGGGGTAGAGAGAGAGAGAGACTTTCACTCAGAGAGGTCAGTAAATCAGATCTCTGGTGTCAATGCAGCACCGGTTCTCACAATCATAAAAAGGGTTGAAGCTTCCCAGAGCACTTCTGAGATCATTAAGCAAAAACAGGGAAATAAGTGACAGTGGTCCAACCGATACCTGAGCTGCCTCCTGATCCTCTCTCTCTCTTGTGCAGCTGGAATGCTGCTACGGAGCCAGCATTATGTCAACAGCTGGGGGCACAGCCAGTCCCCTGGCATCTGACTTGAAAGGACACTTTTGTTTGAACCACCAGTAAATAACTAAGCTGGCAAGTCACTCACGTGGAATCAGGGCTGAACTTGCACTGAAGGGCATAGCGGTTGTGTGCTGGAATTTTGGTCTTGGGGATTAGCTGAGTTACCTCCTCTCCAATGCCACCTGTTAAATTCCAAACATAACAATTGCCCTACGAAGAGAGAGAGACATTATTGCTGCAAAAGATCAGGAGAGATTTGAGCACCACCCCTTTTGGTCTTTATACCCAAGTACTCACCACCTCCTGCTCCACGATACAGCGAACTTTGCACATCAGACACACGTGCAGCAGCAGCAAAGTGTTGATGTGCAAAGGCAGGCCGACTTCTAATGTGTCGCTGCAGCAGTGACAATTCGTATTCCCTTTCTCCAGCTGTACCTACCGAACTATTGACAGCTGCCATGTAACTGGCATCTGGGTCAATATGAACTGAATTGACAGAAACTTCAGGCTCTGGAATCAGTTGTTCATTGTGGTCTGTTTTCAGGTCCCAGATGTGAATGGCACCACTCTGATCACCTACAATTAGCTCAGCCTGCAAGAAACAAACAAATTCTCCATAGTGCTCAGAAACACCAACTGGGGTAAATATCTGTGTGTGGCACACCCGAGGAAAAGTGCATCAAATGCAGCTGCCACTCTTGTTTAAGAAGTCTAGACTTTCCTATTCTATTCACTTACTCATTAATACGGCAATCCTTTGGATCTCCATCTCACTGTACAAACGTTAACTAGTTAATCCTCGCTGCAAGCTAGAGAAATATTATCCTCATAATACAGATGGGAAACTGAGGCAGAAAGGTTAAGGCCTACATTTTCACAAGCGTCCATTAATTTTCTGCACCCACCTACAGACAACGAGAGCCTGGTTTTCAGAAGCACTGAGCGCCTACAACTCTAGCTGAAGTCCACTTCAGCACCTCTAAAAAATCAAACTCTAGAGGTCCAGTGGGCACCGAAAATTGAAGCACTCAAAATTAGTGAAGACTTTGCAAATCGTGGGCCTAAATGCTTTTCTCAGGGTCACAAGTCACTGTAGGATTTGTTCTGCTGGATCAGATCACGGGTCAATCTAATCCCCTCTATTATGTGTCCAACAGCGAGCAACAATTATTGCTTCTGAGAAAGATGGCCACCATCCATAATGTAATTAGCCAATGGGGCAGTGCAATAATTTCTCCCGGATATCTGCAGTGATCAGCTTCCACCCTTAACCATGACATTTGACTGCCCCAAATGTTAGAACAGGACATTACATTATTTAGGCCTCTATAAAATCAATCAATCTAGCTGCAGACCCTGAGTCAATGATGTCCTACAGCAGCGAGTTACACAGGTTGATGACACTATATGAATAAGTATTGCCTTCTCTTTGTGCTATTTACTCTGATTTGCTCTTGAACTAATGTCCTTCTTACAGCACTGTAGTGTTCTGCTTAGCCATGTTTTCAAATGCAAAAATTGTGTACAATATTGGACACTAATATAAAACTTTCCATTTTCAAGCACTGTCACTGTACGAACAGTATTAATTAGGTGAAGGTCATCACTGATCTAATCCAAAATTCAGCTCTTGCAAAATTAAGCTTTTACAAAGCCAAACATTTTCAGGCTTATGCACAATTAATAGAGCTGAACAATCAACAGAGAGAAATCTAAAACCATTAAGAATCAACACACAGTACCAATAACACGTCCTGGGACTGACACAGAAGAGGTCTGATATTTCACATATCTTGGCAGCATTGTAAGTATTAAAGGTGGAGCAGATGAAGACATTAAAGCTAGAACAGCAAAAACCAAACATGCCTTTGTAAACCTAAAGCCCATCTGGAGAAACTGAAACCTTGCGCTCCAAACTAAACTTATATATTTCATCATCATTGTAAAGTTGATCTTACTATATGGGGCTGAAACTTGGAGACTTCTTAAGATCTCCTTAAGATCTAAACTCCCAAGTTTTCACAGTTAGTGGCCTTAGATAAATCCTCAATATCAGATGGGCAGAAAAAATTACAAGCCAAGAACTCTGGAGAAGGATGAAACAGAAACAGAACAAGAAAATACAGAACAAAAATGGAGATTACTTGTACATCCATGGAGAAATATCTGAACAACATAAGACAGGCATTGGATTGGAGCCCTTGGGCAAGAGGCGACAAGGTAGGGACCAAGGATAACAGGAAAACATACAACAGAAGCTGAACTGAAAGCTATCAAAATGACATGGGAAGAAGCTAAGACTGAAGAAGGAGACCAGCAACAAAGGAAGACAGCGATGAAGGCCCTATGTTCCATGTGGAATACAGAGGCATAAACATAAGGAGGCCATGGAAGTGTTTGTGATTTTCCTCTCTAAAATGACAATGGTTTGTTTTTCAAGACAAATAAACCTTTCATTGCAATGTTTGCAACTCAAACATTGGAACATTGAGCTTGTAAATATGAAATTAATTTAACGTGGATTATCAAAATAGAAGTGAAGTCAAATGGTCTATTTGCATTGTCTCAGCCGAGCGAACTGCAAAATTTTAAGAAGAAGCCCACACACATTTTCGTCTTATTGCAGGAAGAATTTAGGGGGAAATCAGCCCAATAACAGCTACAGTTTAAAACATGTTTAATGTGCAAATCAAAAGTTTTAAGCCTCCGCTAGCAGAAATATGTAATTTTAAAATAGGATTAAAATTCAAAATCAGCCACCACAATGTCCTTGAAAGAATCCAATAGGCGATCTGAGTAAGAATGAAACAATGAAAAAGCTCCCAGCGCTTTTTTTATTTACTGCACAAGGGAGGTTTTGCTTTCACAACACAGAGAGTGAAGAATATTTCCATGGAGCAGGGCGCCTGTGTCTCAGTTCAGCAGGAGATCATAATTAACAGATAGACACTGTGCACACTACACCAAGTGGATCTGCAGCAACAAATGGCCGCATTGCTTACGTAACAATCACGCACTATGATGCTTATCCAGTAATGCCATCTAGTGCTCAGAGAGGCACTGGACAATCATAGAAGTAACTCATCTACCATACTCGCACAAATTCACTCTTCGTGGAGCCGGGTCATTATCTGGCTCAAAAGTATTATAATATCTTTGACTCTGACCACCCTTTGTAGCAACCACAGCATCTAGTAGTTAAAGCAGGGGTTGAAAATCAAGACTAGTGGGTTCTAATCCGGTCTCTGCCTTTGATTTGCTTTGTAGCCTTCAACAAATCACCTTACTCCTGTGCCTCAGGACTTGCCTACACTAAACACGCTATAATGGCACAGCTGTGCCGCTGCAGCACTTCAGGGCAGACGTTACCTACACCAACAGGGAATGCATCCGATGAAGCGGGCTGTAGCTCACGAAAGCTTATGCTCAAATACATTTGTTAATCTCTAAGGTGCCACAAGTCCTCCTTTTCTTTTTGTGAATAGAGACTAACACAGCTGCTACTCTGAACCAACAGGAGGGATTCTCTCATCCATGGAGGTACTCCACAGAGAAACGGTAGCTAGGTCTATGGAAAAATTCTTCTGTCAACCTAGCACTATCTACCCAGGGATTTAGGTCAGCTTAATGCCACTCAGGGGTGTGGATTGTTCACACTTCTGACTGCCATAGTTAAACCAATCTAATTTTCTAGTATAGACCAGGCCACAGTTTCTATCTCAGGTGCTGGGAGGCTGCATGGTTTGTAAAGCACTCTATTATCCTTCAACAGAAAGAGTGGAAGGTATTACATGAATTACAACAGTTGGGGAACTCAGATCTTGCTGACACTAATTACCTGACTCACACAGCCAGGAAGCCCTCAACGTTATAAACAGAGGAGAAAATATTGTCATATACAAGAGCATTTGCTGTAATAACTGCCAACATAAAATGATGTAGCACATCAGATTTTTAACGAGAACATCCGTAAAACCTTCCTCAATCAAGAATAAGTCCGGTAAGTGCAAAAGAGACTGTGTTTACCTGGTTGGGATGCAAGCAGACACAATTAATAGGAGCATTCACTTGGAAAATGCGTTGGCACTGAAGGTTACGTGATCTGGCAACAAAATGAACACAAACAAGGGAAGTCAGATGAGATGAGAGTTTACAGTAAGATCTTCCATTTCTTGTGGCCTTGAACAAGTCACCTTACTTCTGGATCTTAGGGTTGTTTACACCTAACACTGCAGCGGTGTTTACCCAGAGCAGCTGTTTGACAGCACATACCACCACTACACAATTGCAGGATGTGAAGAATTCCATTTCCAACTGAAACTTCAGAAGGGATTTTAGGGAGACAGAATGTAATTACTGTGACACAGAGACCCTTTGACAAAAGGTCCCCTATTCTTTGTAAACAACTCTCACCTAACCAACTTATTACACCAAACATGTCATACAGGATATTTATCCATAGTAACATGTAAGGTACCTACCGAAAGCTCATAACTTGTCTAGAGTCATAATCGCGGTGAGATGTATATATAGGTAATGTTTAAGGAAGAATATTGAAAATATGCTTAATGGACTTGGAGCAAAACGTAGCCACTGGGGTAACAGGTATCAGGGATGGAACATTCAGGCAGGAGCGAGTTGTCACCCAGCCGTTTAGCTGGTGATGCAATGCAAGGCTCAACTGCTTAACCTTGCTAATACCAAGCCTTTCAATGGACAAACATCAAAGACAACTGCAATCAATCAAACCCTCTGGAAGGTAAAAAAGGAACATTATAACACGAGATTTTCCCTGACTATGAACAGAAACAAAAGACTATATCAGTATAACCCAGAGAAGGGGGAGGTCCTCTGTATCCTTTCACTGAAGAGACATCTTGGGGGACAGGGATGTTCTCATGAAAAATTGGACCTTAGTTCTTTGTGAAGCCAACTAGCTCTGCCACAGACTATACTTAGGGGACAAAGCCTACTTTATTAGCTAGGAAAGGGACCTATTCATAAGTATAGACCCAGGCTCACACTTTATGCTTTTCTTTTCTTTTGTAAACCATTTGTTTCCACCACTCTCTCTTGTTTCTAGTTAAAATCTGTATTCTTTCTTACAGTAAAACAAAGGTAGGTTTATGTAAGTGCTGTGTAGTTTACAGGAGGAGAGGTTTAAAGTAAAACTGGGACACACTGCTTTTTTGGGGGCAGGGGATCTAGGATTTCTTGAGTAGCGAGCGTCAAGAGCTGGAGAGCACAGAAAACAATTCAAAGGAATTCAGTGACTGGGGTACACTCATGGTTAACTTGCAAGACAGCCCAGAGGAGAGTGCTCAAGTCACTGAAAGGCTGGTGGTGTGAGGGAGCTGATCCCAACCCAGGCACAGGTAAGATTCCCTGACACTGGGGAAGAAGGTAACAGAGTAATTCACAATCTGGGCACCCCAAGAACTGTCACAGTTACTCAAACTGGAATTAGCCCAGAACACTGGGGTTAACAGTCCTCTCTTGTTAAAGGTACTTTGGAATCTCTAATGATCAAAACTGGCCAGGACCTTGGTTTTACATCTCTTCCAAATAAGGCACCCCCAGGAGCCCCATGGCATCATTACTGGTTCAATATCGATTCTGGGGAAAGACTGCTACCTCCTGAATCCCCAGTGCAACTTCACGTGGCACCTGGCATTTCCTTGGAGACCTCCCATCCAAGTACTGACCAGTGTCAGCCTTGCTTAGCCTTGGAGATTTCATAAGCTCAAAGCCCAAGGACATTTATGGAAACCTCAACTCTCTTAGGAGTTTTGTCCCAAGTGGCCCAGCACAGGGAGGTGGGCTGGCATCAGCAGTTACCTCAGGTCCCATATCCTAGCCATACAGTCTTCTCCTCCCGTGTACATCCAACGACCATCTTCGTGGAATCCAACAGAAGTGATGTTCTTACTGACGCCATCATAATTAATGACAGGGTTGGGGTTATTAGAGTTCAGATCATACATTCGAATGTGCTGGTAACCTGGGCGACAGAAATATGAACGCTAATAGTCAGACACTCTGCATGTTTGGCTTCTGTCAGAAAACTGCCAAAGCCCTATTCCACAACCGCCTTGCTTTGGGGCCACTAAAACATGGTAAAGGGAAATTTCACCATTTCACTCACCTCAGCAGTCTGCAACTCAAAAACTGCAGAAGCGCTTCTCACAGGGATTATAGTGAGACATGCTCATGAAATAAATGACAATTGGCATTCTGAGCCTATTGCTGGTGGCCAACTGGAAATTAAAATTGCATCATGTGCACTAGGGCTAAATTACAACAAGGGTAGTGGGGATCACCTATATCAGAGGTTGTAGAACAGTTTCAACTCTGCATGCATGAGAAAAGGTGGGGAGAAGCCCAACAGCAAGACTCACCTGCAGCAGCAATCATGCTGCGGTCTGGGGTGATCTCCAGAGCATTTACTTGCTAGCAGCACTGGTTAAGGTTAACAAAGAGAACAATTAGCTCTCAAGCAGAAAAAAAGGGTCATCTCAAATTCACACTGCCCTTAGAAAAGTACGGTTAACAAAGACTTTCTGACCAGGAGGCCTTTCTTTAGGGATTATCCATTTTGGAAAAGGGGCACTTTAACACACTATGATGTGTCAGGAGATTTTCAAATCAAAAGAATTCTCCTGTTTAGACCTTTAGTCTCACACTGACTCTGTTTCAAACATGTTTATTTAAAAAGTGGGACATAAAAAAGTCAGCTCCTCGGACATAGCATAGTTAGATGTTAGTGCAACTCGATTTAAGCTCAACATGCTCCACCGTTTAAAAACAGCACAGTACCCTTGACCACTATGTTCTACTTTGGACACGTTGTCTTTTCAAATTCTGGATTTTCATTTAATGTTGACAGTTGAGATCAAATACAGAACCAATAAACTAGCTCTTCTTTTTGCCCCAAAAATCTGTCAGAAAGTGTACCCAGTGTTGAGGAGTTAGAAAGATTTGTAGGGGAGGCCAAACATGGAGAGCATCAGTGGGGCTGTTTTCTTACAGGCACAGACCAATTCCTGCTTATTAAATATATTTGTATAGGCGGTGGGATCCAGGAGGCTACTCTTCATTGATTGCAAAGCCCTTTTCCCAAGACGTTATATATTCATGCTTTTCCTGCCTCATTTTTGCCCTTTGTCAAACACTATTTATTTACCCTTCGCTGTTTCTACTGAAGTTGGGTTTTGTTTACTTACTTTCTCATCTGGGGAGTGACATAATGCATGATGCCATCAGGCATTTGCACTATTCTAGGAACCATGGAGTTTTAGCTTACTGACTTTGCCTGGTCATGAGGGTGAGAACGGTGGCTAGATTCTGTAGGGCGAACAATTTTTTTTTCTTTTCATAAAGCAAGTATGCAAACAGATAAGAAAAAATTATCTGTTTCAGAGGAACAGCCGTGTTAGTCTGTATTCGCAAAAAGAAAAGGAGGACTTGTGGCACCTTAGAGACTAACCAATTTATTTGAGCATGAGCTTTCGTGAGCTACAGCTCACTTCATCAGATGTTCATCAGATCTGATGAAGTGAGCTGTAGCTCACGAAAGCTCATGCTCAAATAAATTGGTTAGTCTCTAAGGTGCCACAAGTCCTCCTTTTCTTTTTGAAAAAATTATCTGTGTTCCCCCCGAATCCCCTCCCCACCAAACTGAAGCATAACAGTGTTAGACAAGCCACCGTCTCTCATATTTTGGCATCCCATGTAGCAATTTCTGGGTCGTGGACAGAGGACGGAAGAGTTCCACCACACCCCCACCAAATCCGACTGCGCTTTTAGAAAGTGTCTCTCACGAAGCCTGCCTCTGGTATGGCCACACCCTAGCATTTCAGATAGCACTCTGCGAATGTGTGCTGAGCGCGCAGAAAGACACACAGATAGAAGACAGCAAAGCCATTTACTAACTGGAAAGGCCATCGGTGGTTTCCCAGCTTTAAAGGGCGTCCAACGACCGACTGAAGCCGGGGTGGAAGGTTGGGTCACGTGTCTGATGTGGGGACCATTTCAGGGTCAGCCCATGCCACACGGGTGGAGGAGCGCTCTAAAGAGATGGGATGAGACATACACAGGTTTGCTGAGGGAAGCGGGGAGGGTCTTGCCAAGGCGCTGCCAGGAAAGCGTCCCGTGACCCTTGTCCCTGCTCCTCAGGGCTGAAGCAGGGCTCAGGCCTGGCGGGCGCAGCGCTGCGGGGTGCCAGGCTAGCGAAGGGAACCCCACCTCGCGGGCCAAGGCGGGCCGGCCGGGGGCACCCTCCGTGGGAGAAGGATACAGAGTCCTGGTGCTGGACGGTCCGGGTGCAAATGCCGCTGTGCGCCTGCCAGAACCGGACCGTGTGGTCGTAGCCAGCCGTCGCCAGGATCACCGGGTCGCTGCCCACCGTGCCCTGCGCCGCGTTCATGGCCGACACCTGTGCGGGGACGGAGCAGAGAGGGCGGTGAGACCCAGGCCGCCCCCGTCCGGTCCGAGACCCAGCCCGGTCCGAGGTCCGGTCCGGTCCCCCCGGCCCTGCCTGCCCCATCCCGGCCGCACGGGGGCGCAGTCTGGGGACACCTGCCCTGGCCCGGCGCGGGCTGCCCTGCACTGCGGCCGCGGCGTGCCCATCACCGGCGCGTCGGGGCGCCCGCGGCCCCCAGCGTGGGGCGGAGGCCGGGGGAGGGGCCGAACCCCGGGCGGGCGCCCCGTTACCTGCAAGGCCCGGCAGGAGGACCAGGCTCGAGAAAGAAAGCCGTGCCGCGGCGCACGCGCACAGCGAGCAACGCCCCCCACACACACACACACTCGCAGGAGGGAATGCGCACGCGCAGAGTAGCGTCGCTCGTCGGGGAAGGGGCAAGAGGCGCGGTGCGCACGCGCACAGGCAGTCCCCGAGTCCTTGGGGGCGCATGCGCAGACTGCAATTGCCTGTCAAGGCCTCAACGGGGCGGTACCACGTGAGGGAGCTGGGGCGAGACCATGGGAGGCAACGGGCCGGGGGGGGGAGGTGAGCTGGCCCACGTGTCCCCAAGAGGGGGCGCTAGAGAGAGACTCAGGCTCAGTGCGCGGCCCCGGCGGGGCTCCTCCCTGCTCAGGGGGGTGCCCCTTTCGGGGTCCATGCTCCAGCTTTTCTCCACCCCCAGAGGGGCTGCAAACGCCCCTTTCCTAAATGGAAGCGCGGGCTATTATTAATACTAATTATCGGCATCCCCTGAGCACCTCGGAGCCCCAGCCCTGCACCAGGTCCCAACTGTGCAAGGTGCTGTCAGACAGGGAACGAAAAGACGGTCCCTGCCCCAAAGCGTTTCCAATCTACGCGTAAGACAAGAGACGGAGACAGGCAGGGAGGACAAGGAGACAGGAATGGTCCGCATGCGAGGCTGTGGTCTCTTGGCTAGTCACCTGCCTTCTGGAGTTGGGGCTTTCAGAAACGTCCAGATATTTGAAGACTTATGATAAATTTGTGGGAATTGGCACGTGCCACCTTTGCCACCGCCGGCCCTAGGCAGGAGAGTGGCATAGTTCAGATTCAGTCCAGCAGCGGGCAATGGTGCACAGCCAGGTTATCACCACTAGTTCTGCGTTCCTGCTGAAGGCCCAAAGCAAAGGGGTGCGTTGCACCTGCTGGCTCTTCACTCTAGGTGCTGTTTCCTCAACCCAAAAGAGCTGGAGGGAGAGGATCTAGCCAGCAAAGGGCACTGGGTCACGCTGGAGCAGCCCTGTCTATTCTGCTGGCCAGGTCAAAAAATATTTTTGAAGAGGAAAGAAAGAAAAGAAAAAAAGAACCGAAGTGGCCCAGCACCCCTCAGAAGCCCTCAGAAGATGGGGCTCAGAGCAACGGCCCTGCTCACCTTCCCCTCCAACTGGCCCTGGTGTCAGTTCAGCTGAGGGCTTCATAATGCCTAGAGAACAGGACAAGGGAGTTTTTCCAGACATCAGATGAGACCAGGCTGGTGGTGAATGAGCAAGGACAAGGGCAGCAGGCAACAGCTGAGAGTCAGGCAGGGAAGCAGCCAGTGGCTGGTAGGGATCAGCAATAGCAGCAGGATACAGGGCAGCAGCCAGCACACAGGACATATGGGACAGCATTGTGCAGAGGAGCTCCAAGGAGACCATGGACAGAAGAAGTGGACTCTGGATAGCCGGGCCTGGAGGCCAGGGCTTGATTGCTCTGGGAGGGTGATACAGAGTGGAAGGAGTAGCCCAGGTATGAAGCATGGGGGAATGCTACAGGGAGCTGTAACCTTTATACCCCCTACTGAGCAGCCCCCAAGGGGTTGCATTAGGAAGTGTTGGAAGTAATTCTGTTGTACAAGTGTTTAAGTCCTTGTGTCTAGGGTATTTGCATCTGTTATTTCTTGCAGCCCTATTGAAATATTTGGTGTATTTGAAATGTGTGAGTGTTAATAGTGACCCATCAAGGGTCTGAGGGTAGCAGCTGTGTTAGTCTGTATTCGCAAAAAGAAAAGGAGGACTAGTGGCACCTTAGAGACGAACCAATTTATTTGAGGATGCATCTGATGAAGTGAGCTGTGGCTCACGAAAGCTTATGCTCAAATAAATTGGTTCGTCTCTAAGGTGCCACTAGTCCTCCTTTTCTTTTCATCGAGAGTCTGGTGAGCCTTGTGCGTGGGGTGCCTACGACCAAGCACGGTGACAGACACCTAGAGGGGACTGGTGCATCACAACTCCCATCGTGGGGGACACCTTGCAGCGGAGTCCACTACAGGGTGTTCCATAGCCCCAAGATTTCAAGGGAGAAATTAAGTGAAGAGAATGAATCCTGTGACTTAAACCTTCTTGCCACGCTATTGTTTTCTTGTGTCCCTTGGCAGCTGCAATGCTTTTAGCGCTTCTTGCTTGTGAGTACTTCTTAGTTCAATGCAAAGCCGAGCTGCAAGTTCATGAGATGGTGCATAATTTATAGGAAGACTTGGCCTTTCCCCTGCTGGTTCCATTTCCTTTTTGTAGTAGCAGAACATTTCCCCTTCACTGCAGGTGTTGAAATAAAAGCCCCTGTTTAACTCTCTCTTAAACACTCGCACCCTTGTATAATGCCTTACACCTTCTCTGATCAAAACCCTTAATTTACCTTGATGGTTTGAATCCAGGCTCGTAAATGTATTAACCCGAACTGCTTTTCTTGCAATGCCTTGGCAGATGCTGACTGCACAGATGTGCTTTTAATATTCTCCACTAAGAAGACAGTAAAGGGAGGTTTGTGGGAGAGCTTTCAATCTCTGCGTGCTACCATCATTCATCCACCAGGGTGAGAGTTCCCCATAAACCTTGTATTGCTCCAGTTCTTTATTTTCCATTGGCATATACGCACTGCTGAAATTTAGAGCATGCTTTAAATGGGAGCAAAGAATTGATAGCGCAGGCAGTGTTATGATTAACAGCTCTTTTCTTTTAAATCAGAGAGGAGATATTTCAACTTGGGCAAAGCCCAAGGGAAACATTAATTTATCTCGAGGGTGACAAAATATTGAAGGTTTCTTGTTGACTTTAGTGTTTAAACCGTCTATACAAAACCACGATACAGGCAGTACAACATTAACTGAAAATTAAAACTATATTTGGATAAAATACATTTAGTTAATAACACAAAGGTCACAGAGGGTTTATGAGAGGTGGGCTAATAGTGCCAACACATGTCCACTTTAATATTTTTAATGATTTCATTCTGGCCAGGCTCACGCCCTTTGGGATTTGCTTTCTGCAGATACTCACGTGGTTGAGTTTTACTAGCACAAATGTGTGTCGAAAGCACATTTCAAAATCATTTGTGCAAAGATTGGTAGAAATTACATTTTACATTCACAAAAAGAAAAGGAGGACTTGTGGCACCTTAGAGACTATCAAATTTATTTAAGCATAAGCTTTCGTGAGCTACAGCTCACTTCATCGGAGGCATTCATGAAAGCTTATGCTCTGATAAATTTGTTAGTCTCTAAGGTGCCACAAGTCCTCCTTTTCTTTTTGCGAATACAGACTAACACGGCTGCTACTCTGAAACCTGTCATTTTACATTCACACACACAAGTATCTGTGCTAGAACAGAGGGAGGGTGGTTCAGTGTTAGGGCATGCTGCTAGCCTTGGACTCAGGAAACCTCAGTTCAATTTCCTTTGCTGCCACAGATGTCCTGTGTGGCCTTGGGCAAGTCACTTAGCTTTCACATTTATTTCAATGGGAGTTAAGCATCTAAATACGTTTGAGGATCTGGGCCTTGGTCTCCCTATGCATCACTCCCCTCTCTGGAAAATGAGCTTTATGTTACTGCTGTGCCCCACAGGGGGTTGTAAGAGTAAGTACCTTCAACTTGTGAGATGGTTTGCTACTGGGGGGGCTATATAAAATATCTTAGCTGGAACTGCTTCCACACTCATCCTATCAAAGCAAAGCAGCATGTAAATTATCTCACTAGTCGCAGCTAACCAGCATAGCTCAAATAGCAAAAAATAGTATACAATAAAATAATCATAGCAATCTGCACGTAGAGTAAAAACAAGAAAAGTAAGTCTCTTTCGTTTGAGGATCTTGTGAACTCCTCACAGATACTTCATGCACAGAAAAGGAGGCTAATTCATCATCATATATGTTGTATGTTAAGAATTATTCACTCAGCTCGCAGTATTGCACATATTCATTCATACTGGAATCACAGAATGCTCAAAAAAGGGAGAGTTTAATAGCACCAGCTAGGGAGAAAGTTCATGTGGCAATTGTTATGTAAACTTTCCTTACACAGCTCTGCTGATACGCTTCAGCCCTGCCCTGCGCATCCTCTGCTCTCCAGAAAAGAGATTTGTTGATCAGTTCATGGTGAGCACTGCAGTGGTTTTGTGGTGTGTAGGAACTAGGACTGGACTCCGCCAATGCATTTTCACCTGTGGGGTAGACTAGAACTGGAACTTACGTCTCCTGGTGGAAAACGTTTGTGCACCATCCTGCTGGCCAGACCCGATTTAACCATCCATTTCCGTTTCAGGAACTTTATTTGTATGGCAAAGCAGCAGGTGCTGTCAGCACTAATCCAGGGTGCCCATAGCAGGTTTATGCTGTCTCTCCTGTGTTATGGCCCATGGGTGACTCTCTCCCTCAGCAGTCCTGGCTCCTCATGCTCACTGATGCGCCTACCCTCCCTCTCTTGCATTTCTTTGCACAGGGTGACTTTAGAGTCCTGCACTTTGGCAGTCCCCTCACAAATACTCACACCCAGCCACCCCTAATTCCTCATCCGCCTCCCTCTCTCAGGCCATCGGGATGGGGCAGAGACTGAGCTCCCCATCTGCCCTTGCTTGTCAGCGTCACCTCCTCTAGCTTCCCACACCGGAGCCTATGGCGCTTCACAAACTGGTGGTGGATGAGGGGTGCCAAAGGGGGTCTCAGGCAGATTGGGGCGGGGAGAAGGTGGTCCTGGGGAGGGAGATGGCTGGGTCCTTCCTCATGTCAGGTTGCACAAAGTCCTGCAAGGCCCAGCTCCACCCCTGCCTTTGCCAGTCAGGCGGTAGATGAGCAGGTCTCATGTGTAGCACATGGGGGATGGGGAGGCTAGTGATGGGCTACACATGGCTGCCCCCACCCCACCCAAGATCTGCACCAGCAAAGGGAACTCAGCGCTGGGCACGTTAAACAGAGCCGTGCAGCGCCCCACCTGCACCAGTGTGCCACAGTGCTGGAGGCACTTGTGCCCCAAAGCCCCCTGCATGCACCCCAATTCCTCCATTCCCTCCCCCCGGCATGCACCATGATACTCCCATATACCTACCCTCATGGATACCCCATGTAACCCACCCTGTCTGCATTCACCTGATCCCCTCCCCATACCCATCTATTTCCAGTGCCCTGCAGGTACCCGGGTGCCCCACAACCCTATGATGCTCCTGGGTGCCCCCCTGCATGCCCCCTGATACCTCTATATGCACCATCCCCTGCATGCACCCCACTACCCCCCTAGGCACCACCCCCTGCATGCACCCCGCTACCCCTGTATGCACCACCCCCTGCATGCACCCCGCTACCCCCCTAGGCACCATCCCCTGCATGCACCCCGCTACCCCCCATGTACCACCCCCTGCATTCACCCCGCTACCCCCCTAGGAACCACCCCCTGCATGCACCCCGCTACCCCTGTATGCACCACCCCCTGCATGCACCCCGCTACCCCTGTATGCATCACCCCCTGCATGCACCCCGCTACCCCCCATGTACCACCCCCTGCATTCACCCCGCTAGCCCTGTATGCACCACCCCCTACATGCACCCCGCTACCCCCCATGCACCACCCCCTGCATGCACCCCGCTACCCCCCTAGGCACCACCCCCTGCATGCACCCCGCTACCCCTGTATGCACCACCCCTGCATGCACCCCGCTAGCCCCCTAGGCACCACCCCCTGCATGCACCCCGCTAGCCCCCTAGGCACCACCCCCTGCATGCACCCCGCTACCCCCATAGGCACCACCCCCTGCATCTGCATGCCGGGCCGATCTGCGGGGCTGCCCGCAGCAGCCGGGCTGGGTCCGTGCCCCTTTAAGAGCGGAGCGGGGCTGGGCTGAGCCGGCACGGGGGAGGCTCCGCTGCAGGCTGATGCCGGAGCCTGGGCTGAGAGCCCCGCTCGTTTCCTGCACCAGCTCCGGGCGGGGCTTTGCTGCGGCTCTAGCCAGGCGCTGAGCCCGCAGCTCCCCCCGGCCGGGCCCCCCCTGCACCAGCACGGTAGGGGCGGGTTGCATGAGGGCAGGACCCGGCGCCGACCGCCTGGCGGGCCCGGGGGGGTACCGGGCAGGGGGCAAGGGCCCGGAGGGGAGATGGGTCAATGGGGGGCAGAGGGATGGGGCACTGGGGAGATGGGGCCCTGGGGGGTACTGGGCAAGGACCTGGAGGGGAGATGGGGCAGGGGCTACTGGGGAGATGGGGCTAGGGGGCAGAGGGGTGGGGCACTGGGGGGTCATCCTGCCACCATCACCATGGCGTCTGAGCACCTAGCACAAAAATATTCTATAACTGATCAAACCCGGCACCTAGCATCCCCCCATGCCTGATCTCCTCCCAGGGCTGGGCTGCTGGTGTCCGCCTCTGCTGGCGGAGGGTTCGTCCCCATTGCCAAATTATGGAGGTGCAAGCTGGCAGGAGGGAGCTCTGTCAGGTCTTTTAATTATTAAACTCAATTCTGGTGCCAGTGTACCCTGACCTTGTGAGGCTGCTTCCAGCTGAGTGCAAAACCACTTTGGCTAGATTGCAGTTCATTGCAGGGATGGGACTACTGTCTGCCTCTGCTAAGGTGACATTTATTGGACTCTGTGGGGCTGTGGGTGTGGGGATGTGTGGTTTCACATACTCTCACACTTGCGGGAGAAGAATTGTACATGCCAATAATGGCTGAAGAATTTATTTAAAATGGAACTGCAGACAGACCTCTCAAATGGATGTGCTGCTGTATGAGGCAGCAGAATTCACAAGAATAAAATGGTCGTTCTCTGAGTCCAGAGTGCTTTCTGGAGAAGCTGCATTTTCAAATCCATCTGTCTCCTGTTGCTTTTCTTCTGTGCAGGGCACCCTCCTCTGGCTACACCGAATCCTGGGTGGCAGGGCCAGAACACCGATGATCCAGCCAGCCCTTGTCCCACTCCACTGTGTTTTTCAGGGTTCCTCTCATCTGAGCTAGAAAGGTAGGTCGTTGTACATAAATCCCAGCTCCCCAAAAGGAAATTATAAAACAAACTCTTTTCTGTTTGCAGAGCGCGGGGGGGGCTTGAATTGGGGAGGGAGGATTAATGCATCATTTACTGCCATCTCAGACAATTACCCCCGGCTGGATAGCAAGCCATGTATCTAGCTATGTGTAAAGCCATGGTATCTATCCAGAGCACAGCTTGCTATGCCTAGACACTTGCACAAAAACAAAATTAGAAGCTCAGTTTATTATTTTCTTGGGTGTAATTAATTTTCTACATTTAAACTCTCGCCAACTCTATCCTGCAGCTTTGTCGTATTGTTTCCAAAGAACAACATTTAAATTAATGTGTAAAACTGGAGTGGCTGGAAGTGCTGTGTACTTTTTAGGCTGTTTTAGAATTTAGCTCTCAAATTTGAGAAGGGGGAACATTAAAGCTAGTCTGACCTTCTATCTTCAGAGGCCCTGGGGCTTGCTCTTGAACTCTGAGGATTTGGCTTCAGTAGTCTGCCTAATACTCTCCTAAAAGTACTTCTGTGAGCAGACCATGTCCCTTTAATAAACATAATGCATCCCTAGTGTTCTCATGCCTAGTGAAAGAGACGGGGACATTGACTGACTTGCTGCTGGAAATGAATTTCTTTCCCTGTGTTACTAATAACACTTTTGATAGTTGAAAGTGAAAAATAAAAACATTCATTTGTTGCTGTTTAAGCTCATTGCTTCTTCTTTGTGTGTCTCTGCTAGGACAATAAAACCCAGTTTCCTTTCTGCTGAGCAGGTTCAGTTGCATGTGGCCAAGTGATTGTAAATAGCAGTTTTCAGTGGAATGTTTTAAAATTGTGGAAACGTTTCTATTGGACGGAGAAGGCTGTTGAAATGCTGGGCCACATTTAAGTTGCCAGTGCCCTTTTAATGTATATAAAGCACTTCTGCAGTCACATTTGGAAGGTGCTAAAGATGGGTGAAGTATTTCTGGTTTCAGAGTAACAGCCGTGTTAGTCTGTATTCGCAAAAAGAACAGGAGGACTTGTGGCACCTTAGAGACTAACCAATTTATTTGCTCATAAGCTTTTGTGAGCTACATCTCACTTCATCGGATGCATACCGCTTGTCTTTTTAATTCAAGTTAAGCATCCAGACCAGGTACTGGGGACTTTAAAGGTCTGATTCTCTGTCCTCGTGCTTGGTGTGGGAACTGGGGTGCAGTTGTGAAGATGCGTGTTACCATTTAAGCTCTCTGTCCAAGCTGACTGAAAAGCAAAATGAAAACCAACAAGATGATCTGTTTTGAGAGTCTCCATTGCTCGCACTAACTTAGGTACTTATATGGCCCCATTACCCTACTGTCTATCTACCATAGCATGGCTGCAGATGGAGATGAAAGTTCAAATCCAAGCAAATTATTTTTCAGTAAAATTAAAAACAAAATTTAAAACCAAATAAAATGAAAGCCAAATCTCAGTGATCTGATAGCACCTGTCTAAATGTTTATAGTTATTCTGGTGAGGCATGGTGGTCCCATGACGGTGCGACTAGTATGGTACGTATTTATGGACTTTCTGAAGTCAGGTGGAGTCTGTTTCTCAGTGCTTCAGAATGCTCTGCACCTTGTCTATGTTAGTTCATTTCCCATTTTAGTTTTTTGGGCATTTCTTTTATTTTCACTTGATGTGTTTCATGTGGTACGATTCTGTTTGTGGTCTGAGCGTGAATTACCACACGTTCTTTACACAGCACAAGAATCCTTCCTGGTAGTCGTCTTGACTGTGGAGGAAAACGAAGAGGCTTGAGGGGTAGGGTGGCCTCTAGGGGATGGGGCGCTAGTTCTGAGCTTCACAGCACGGTCTAGTCCCTCCTCTGCCACTCACCTGCTGTGTCCCCTGGGTAAATCACTTCCTCTTTCTCTGCTTCTTTCGCCTCCCACCCTCATCTTGTCTCTGCTGTAAGCTGTGTGGGGAAGGGACTCTCACTATGTGTATATCAGTGCCTAGCAGAGACCCAATCTCGGTTGGGGCCTCTTGGCACCACCATAAGAGACACATTAAATAAGAGCAGTGGGTGCATGGCTATGAGAGGAATTAACTTAACTTTGTATTTGCTTTTCTTTTTTTTAATTGTAACCAACCTGGCTTCTCACAAGGGAGTTTGCGTAGCTTGCAGAAAAACACTGTGACCAGAGATCCCTGGAGAAATTCCTAATGTCTGGTTGAGGACTTGATCAGATGAAGAGCCTTGGTGTCTAATTACATCTGTTTAGATCAGGGCCCTAGACTTCCTGCTAACGTACTTGGTATCTGAGAGACAAGATAGGTGAGATGATATCTTTTACTGGGCCAGCTTCTGTTGGTGAAGTCTGAGAAACAAAAAGAAAAGGAGGACTTATGGCACCTTAGAGACTAACCAATTTATTTGAGCATAAGCTTTCGTGAGCTACAGCTCCGATGAAGTGAGCTAGTCTCTAAGGTGCCACAAGTACTCCTTTTCCTTTTGCGAATACAGACTAACAGGGCTGCTACTCTGAGAGACGAGATTTTGAGATTACACAGAGCTCTTCCTCAGATCTCACTGGAGGGATGTTAATGGGCCACTTCACCTTGAGTGGTCCCTTGAACTATGTGTTAACTACTTATGCTTAAAGCTATGTTTTAATCACCAGTATGTTTAGTTTCAGAGTAGCAGCCGCTTTAGTCTGTATTGGTAACCTGACCAAACGTAGTGAGGTCCATCCCTCTTCCCAGAGTCTCTATGCACGCTGCTGTTTTCTGCTTGCTGCCTGTTCACTTTCACTTCCAGTGTTCCTGGTGAACACTGGCAGGACTTGGAGGGGCATGCACTGCCAGCAGAGCAGGGGCCTGCGTATAGGCACAGGGCTGCCAGCTGCACAACGTGAACAAGTGGACAAGAATCGACAACAATATTTTCTTCACTTTCTTTCGGTGAGTCCTGTTTAGAGGTGCTTATAATAACGGCAGGTACAGTCAGTAGCTATGGAAGGCTGGATGATTTTTAAGTTTTTGCTTCTCTAAGAAATAAAGCAACTGAGCTGCACGCTGGCTAGAACCATCTTCCATGCTGTGAGCCTTCAGAATTACACGTGCTTCCCGTGTGTCTAGGCCAACGCTACCAGCTGAGCCCTATTATCACGTGGCAACAGCAATAGGACAAAACAAGCTCCTCAGAATAGGAATGGTGACAGACTTCAGCAAAGAAGCCTTGGTTTCTTTTTTAACTTTCTTAGGGCAATATTTTTAGCTCAGCCACAACATCTAGCCCCAGGCCCGTTATTCCCACTGCAGGATGTGGACCTAGCAATCACTATTCCTGTTGCCATTAGCACAGCACTTGCTTTGATGACTAACAGAAGTGTTAACACTTAACAGACCTCAGGACCTTTCCAAGGCAAATGCCTTCTCTCGGTGGCTTCTGCAGGGTGGTTTCCACTGAAATCCTGATCCGGGCTGTCTGTACAGAGTGTGAAAGACCTTCCTGCTGAGAGGTACTGGAGACGGATTAAGCTCCACCCTTGTGCCAGGGAATCAATCCAGGAAGCTCATGAAAGCTCCAGGTAGCTCACGAAAGCTTATGCTCAAATAAATTGGTTAGTCTCTAAGGTGCCACAAGTACTCCTTTTCTTTTTGCAAATACAGACTAACACGGCTGTTACTCTGAATCCAGGAAGAATCTCTCTCTCCTCCTTCCAACCTGCCTCCCCTCCTCTCAATGGAGCTCTCTTGGTTCTGCAGACTGTAGCTGTGCTGACTAGCTCCCCAAACAGCCAATTAACTCGGTAACTCTCCAGGGGCGCCGGGGAATAGCCATGTCCTCAGCCAGCCGGGTGCTCTAATCTCTTTCCTATCTCTTAGCTGCTTGTCTCCTTGCTAGTGCTGCAGGAAAGCACAGTATCCCCAAGAGCAGGTGGCTGCATGAGAGGAAAGTGGTACCCATCGGGGTTCATTGGCATCACTGCCCTTCCCGCCCAGAGAGAGTCGCTGTTCCAAGAACTGGAGAGCATCTGCCAATAAATCTCTTGTCTCAGGACAGCTTGAGGCTAGTGACTAGGCTGTTAATGGGCACCTGTGCACTGTGGTGACGAGCACAGTGTAAAAGCCTAAGCGGTGAGCATGTTGTCTAGGACGGTGTCCGTGCCAGGCCCAGCAGTGTGGTGGCACTCGTGGATCAGGACGGATGGCATTAGAGGGGTGAATGAGCTGCAGGCTAATCGTGCTGTGCTGAGGAACCATAGCTCCTGTTGCTCAGCGCCTCTGAGTGTTGGTCTGTGTGTGACCGGACCTGCAGCCCTTCATCCTGCTGAGCTGAACGGGAACTTTGCCTGTGTGAGGATGGCAGGATTTGGCCTGATGTACTGAGCAGCTTGTTCCCAGCCCCGTGACGCTCTCCGTGGTTCTATTTCCCTCCCCCCCCACCCCGTTTGTCTGATCTGTTGGATCTTTGAGTTCTTTGGGGCAGGGACTGTCTCACCGTAAATGGAGAGCCCCTAGCACAATGGGGCCCTGACCCCCCTCCGGGGCTTCTAGGCACTAGAACTACTAAGTTCTATTAAGTAGTGGGGATAAAAACACATGAGTTATGTTGGCCCTACAGCCACTTCACACGGCTCCTAACCATCCTACTGTAGACCCAGCCCAGCCGTTTGTCACCTAGATTTCTTTCTTCACTCCGCTGGGCTGTTTCCTTTGCCACGTCTCTGATCTGAGAAGGGAAGGGATTTGGGCAGCTGAGGCAATAATGGCTACAAAGGCTTTTACCGTGTCCTCCCTTATTGACAAGACTGTTGTTGACGTAACCTAGCACAACCCAGTTCCAGTTTCTCCTGTGGCTCCTGCAGCCTGTATCTCCAAGTGCTCTAGAGTGAAATAGCTCTAAGGGCCCCACGCTGAGTGTCCATCTCCCTTTGGGGGGTTTTGGTTTTTGTTTTTTTTGAGGAGGGTTGCAGGCAAGTGATTTGCATCTCTGCAGGTAAGGCCCTAAGTTAAAGAACAGCTCATAGAGGGAGAGGAGGAAAGAGAGATGAATAACAAAGAGAAGCCTGGTTTCAGAGTAGCAGCCGTGTTAGTCTGTATTCGCAAAAAGAAAAGGAGGACTTGTGGCACCTTAGAGACTAACCAATTTATTTGAGCATAAGCTTTTGTGAGCTACAGCTCACTTCTGTTTCCTTGTGACTGGAGAAAAGGAGTGAGCACATCCAGTTATACTGAATTTTGGTAAGCGCTCGCATGCTGTAGCAATGGCTGCTGTACAAGAACCCAGACAGAAATGAGGAAGAAAAGAAGAGAAGGTCAGGAGTTGGACTGGAGAAGGCTCTCTTACCAAGAGCAGTAGGTTACATGAGGAGCAGCCGAGAGACTGCTGTTTCATGAGTGGGGTGGGATTGGGGCAAGTCCAGGAGGATTTTCAAGACTGAAGAGAACAATTTTGAGAAGGATCTTGGGATTATTGTGGGGCTTGTTTCTGGCTCACTAATTTCAGTCATGATTTCAGTCACTGACTTTAATCATGACTGAAATGAGCGAGCCAGAAACCTTGATTTTTATTTTTTTTTTAAATAATTGAATTTAATCTTGTTTTGCATTTGTACTTTAGTTATTCCTAAAGAAAAATTAATTCTTAGTGATTGGTATAACAATTAAAACATTGACTTGCAACCAAATATAGTCTTTACACTAAAAGTGGTTCTTTTTGCTAACTAGGCAGATACACTCAATGGTTTTCAACCTCTTTTTTTTTTTCTTTTTTTTTTTTCATTTGCGGTGAAAATTTCAAAAATGGCGGCATAGACCCCTTTAGAAACCTTAGGCAGGGTCTGTGGAGCCTCAGGGATCGGCAGACCCCAGGTTGAAATCCACAGCACTGTCTGTACACAATTATTTAAGCTATTCTATAGCTCAGCGTACACTTATTCAGATTTTTAACTTCTGTGTTTTGTTTTGGTTTTTTTTAGTGTGTTAGAAAATGACAAATAATTATTTTACTGGATTGGGGTGTTTGTTTTTATTTGGGATTTATGTTAAGATGCCTTAGGATGGTAACCAGAATTAAATTACAAATATAAAACAACAGCATTTTGAAATAGTCTTTATTAGTTAAATGAAACTTCCTTAAATGTGCTGCATACATAAGAAAAAGGCTTCTTGAAAACTGCTTTTGCATTTTAAACTGACTGATTAAACCAAGTTTCAGAGGAACAGCCGTGTTAGTCTGTATTCGCAAAAAGAAAAGGAGTACTTGTGGCACCTTAGAGACTAACCAATTTATTTGAGCATGAGCTTTCAAATAAATTGGTTAGTCTCTAAGGTGCCACAAGTACTCCTTTTCTTTTTGATTAAACCAAGGAAGTGTTTCTGATCACTCTCCTGTCTGTTCTCTATCGGCCAGATTCTCAAAGGTATTTAGGCCCCTAAAGATGCAAGTAGGTATTTTTGAAAATCCCAGTAGGGCGCTAGCTGCATCTGTAGAAGCCTAAATACCTTTGAGAATCTGGCCCCATGTCCGGGCAGTGGTATTAATTTGGGGGATGTGCAGGTGCAAATGCGCTCGCCCGCCCTAGTTGCTGCAGAGCGTATTTTAGAACACGGCCCTGGAGTCGGTGTTGGGGGTGCAGGCTGGGAGGGCCCCAGCAGCGCATGGCTGGCGTGGCTCAGTGGTGTGATGCCAGGACTGTGTACTCAGTTCCAGGGCTGGGCCAGCTTGTTTAAACATCCTCCAAGCAGAGGCTGAGTCAGGGAGGTGTGTTTCCTGTTAGGCTGTAGGCCTAGGTGGAGTGGGTCCAGGTTCTCCAGCGAAGGGCAGGGTGTTGGGTGCCCACGCCAGGTGCACTCTGATCTGAGGGTGGGCTCGGGGGAGGCGTCCCTGCACGGTGGCCAGCCCACATTCCATCCTGCACCCCCTGATAACCTCATTGCTCCCTAGGGGAGCATGCCCCCCAGTGTGAAACCCAGTGCAGTTGTGTGTCCGTGCTGGGCACATTGTGTGTAGCAGCCCTAATTGCTTCACCACAGACTTGGGTTTATTGAGCTGAGCATCCTGCAGGTTCCTGGTACATCTTGTAGCTCATCTCTTGTCACACACCTAGAAAGAAATACACCGTGAGGGGCTGTTTTCTCTGAATCCCCGTCTGGGTTTTACGCTGTGTGCCCCATCGTGTCGCGCACACAGACCTAGAGCGGAGAGCCATTTCTCTCAGCGTGTGTTACAAATCCCTGTCTGCACAGTGCTAATCCACAGCAGCTTCTAGCTGCAATGAAGAGGTGCTCCTTCCTTGTACGGGGCATGACCTCAGCTATGCAGAGAGAATGCCTAACCCTTGGCTTCAGCAATTCAGAAAGCCAGTTCTGGGTGCTACGCCTAGAAGTGGCACAATACACGCGGTACCTGCTCAAAGGTTGATTGCATATTGGCGACAAGCTGAGGTTTTGACAAAGCAGAAGGAATTGACACACCCTCTGCCTAAAGAAACGTAGCCACGGAGCCGCACTGGGCCACCACGAGAGCAAAAGCCGTCTGTCTGGTCTGTTTCTGGGGCTAGCAGAAAAGCACAGCCTGCCTGGAAGCAAGGCAGGATAAGGGATTTATGAAACACTGCCACGTATGATGAGCAAGCTCCTGTACAAGGAGAGATTAACACAAGTGGGATTATTTCTGGCCTGATCCGGTGAAGCTTTCCTCAGGCGATAGGTCAGGGTGAAATCGTTAGGGCTGCTCCATGAGTACGGGACTGCACAGTTGGTCTCTTAGGGTATGTCTACACTACGGAATAAGGTCGAATTTATAGAAGTCGGTTTTTTAGAAATCGGTTTTATAAATTCGAGTGTGTGTGTCCCCACAGTAAATGCTCTAAGTGCATTAAGTGCATTAACTCGGCGGAGCGCTTCCACAGTACCGAGGCAAGCGTCGACTTCCGGAGCGTTGCACTGTGGGTAGCTATCCCACAGTTCCCGCAGTCTCCGCTGCCCATTGGAATTCTGGGTTGAGATCCCAATGCCTGATGGGGCTAAAACATTGTCGCGGGTGGTTCTGGGTACATATCGTCAGCCTCCCGTTCCCTCCCTCCCCCCGTGAAAGCAAGGGCAGACAATCATTTCGCGCCTTTTTTCCTGAGTTACCTGTGCAGACGCCATACCATGGCAAGCATGGAGCCCGCTCAGGTAACCGTCACCCTATGTCTCCTGGGTGCTGGCAGACGCGGTACGGCATTGCTACACAGTAGCAGCAACCCCTTGCCTTGTGGCAGCAGACGGTACAGTACGACTGGTAGCCGTCATCGTCATGTCTGAGGTGCTCCTGGTCGCCTCTGTGAGGTCGATCAGGAGCGCCTGGGCAGACATGGGCACAGGGACTAAATTTGGAGTGACTTGACCAGGTCATTCTCTTTAGTCCTGCAGTCAGTCCTATTGAACCGTCTTATGGTGAGCGGGCAGGCGATACGGACTGCTAGCAGTCGTGCTGTACCATCTTCTGCCGAGCAGTCATGAGATGTGGATGGCATGCAGTCCGTCTGCTGCCAGCCAAAGATGTAAAAGATAGATGGAGTGGGTCAAAACAAGAAATAGACCAGATTTGTTTTGTACTCATTTGCTTCCCCCCCCTCCCCTGTCTAGGGGACTCATTCTTCTAGATCACACTGCAGTCAAGGTGCAGCGAGGTAAATCTAGCCATGTATCAATCAGAGGCCAGGCTAACCTTCTTGCTCCAATAAGGACAATAACTTAGGTGCACCATTTCTTATTGGAACCCTCTGTGAAGTCCTGCCTGAAATACTCCTTGATGTAAAGCCACCCCCTTTGTTGATTTTAGCTCCCTGAAGCCAACCCTGTAAGCGCCCCTCCCAGCGTCAGAGCAATGGCAAACAATCGGGCATCTGAGAGTGCTGTCCAGAGCAGTCACAATGGAGCGCTCTGATGGGGCTAAAACATTGTCGCGGGTGGTTCTGGGTACGTGTCGTCAGGCCCCCGTTCCCTCCCTCCCTCCGTGAAAGCAAGGGCAGACAATCATTTCGCGCCTTTTTTCCTGAGTTACCTGTGCAGACGCCATACCACAGCAAGCATGGAGCCCGCTCAGGTAACCGTCACCCTATGTCTCCTGGGTGCTGGCAGACGCGGTACGGCTTTGCTGCACAGTAGCAGCAACCCCTTGCCTTCTGGCAGCAGACGGTGCAATACGACTGGTAGTCGTCCTCATCGTGTCCGAGGTGCTCCTGGCCGCGTCGGCTGGGAGCGCCTGGGCAGACATGGGCGCAGGGACTAAATTTGGAGTGACTTGACCAGGTCATTCTCTTTAGTCCTGCAGTCAGTCCTATTGAACCATCTTATGGTGAGCAGGCAGGCGATACGGACTGCTAGCAGTCGTACTGTACCATCTTCTGCCAGGCAGGCAAGAGATGAGGATTGCTAGCAGTCGTATTGCACCATCTTCTGCCAGGCAGGCAAGAGATGGGGATGGCTAGCAGGCGTACTGTACCATCTTCTGCCAAGCAGCCATGAGATGTGGATGGCATGCAGTCCTTCTGCACCGTCTGCTGCCAGCCAAAGATGTAAAAGATAGATGGAGTGGGTCAAAACAAGAAATAGACCAGATTTGTTTTGTACTCATTTGCCTCCTCCCCTGTCTAGGGGACTCATTCCTCTAGGTCACACTGCAGTCACTCACAGAGAAGGTGCAGCGAGGTAAATCTAGCCATGTATCAATCAGAGGCCAGGCTAACCTCCTTGTTCCAATAACAACGATAACTTAGGTGCACCATTTCTTATTGGAACCCTCCGTGCAGTCCTGCCTGAAATACTCCTTGATGTACAGGCACCCCCTTTGTTGATTTTAGCTCCCTGAAGCCAACCCTGTAAGCCGTGTCGTCAGTCGCCCCTCCCTCCGTCAGAGCAACGGCAGACAATCGTTCCGCGCCTTTTTTCTGTGCGGACGCCATACCACGGCAAGCATGGAGCCCGCTCAGCTCACTTTGGCAATTAGGAGCACATTAACCACCACACGCATTATTCAGCAGTATATGCAGCACCAGAACCTGGCAACGCGATACCGGGCGAGGAGGCGACGTCAGCGCGGTCCCGTGAGTGATCAGGACATGGACACAGATTTCTCTGAAAGCATGGGCCCTGCCAATGCATGCATCATGGTGCTAATGGGGCAGGTTCATGCTGTGGAACGCCGATTCTGGGCTCGGGAAACAAGCACAGACTGGTGGGACCGCATAGTGTTGCAGGTCTGGGACGATTCCCAGTGGCTACGAAACTTTCGCATGCGTAAGGGCACTTTCATGGAACTTTGTGACTTGCTTTCCCCTGTCCTGAAGCGCATGAATACCAAGATGAGAGCAGCCCTCACAGTTGAGAAGCGAGTGGCGATAGCCCTGTGGAAGCTTGCAACGCCAGACAGCTACCGGTCAGTTGGGAATCAATTTGGAGTGGGCAAATCTACTGTGGGGGCTGCTGTGATGCAAGTAGCCCACGCAATCAAAGATCTGCTGATATCAAGGGTAGTGACCCTGGGAAATGTGCAGGTCATAGTGGATGGCTTTGCTGCAATGGGATTCCCTAACTGTGGTGGGGCTATAGATGGAACCCATATCCCTATCTTGGCACCGGAGCACCAAGCCGCCGAGTACATAAACCGCAAGGGGTACTTTTCAATAGTGCTGCAAGCTCTGGTGGATCACAAGGGACGTTTCACCAACATCAACGTGGGATGGCCGGGAAAGGTGCATGATGCTCGCATCTTCAGGAACTCTGGTCTGTTTCAAAAGCTGCAGGAAGGGACTTTATTCCCAGACCAGAAAATAACTGTTGGGGATGTTGAAATGCCTATATGTATCCTTGGGGACCCAGCCTACCCCTTAATGCCATGGCTCATGAAGCCGTACACAGGCAGCCTGGACAGTGGTCAGGAGCTGTTCAACTACAGGCTGAGCAAGTGCAGAATGGTGGTAGAATGTGCATTTGGACGTTTAAAGGCGCGCTGGCGCAGTTTATTGACTCGCTTAGACCTCAGCGAAACCAATATTCCCACTGTTATTACTGCTTGCTGTGTGCTCCACAATATCTGTGAGAGTAAGGGGGAGACGTTTATGGCGGGGTGGGAGGTTGAGGCAAATCGCCTGGCTGCTGGTTACGCGCAGCCAGACACCAGGGCGGTTAGAAGAGCACAGGAGGGCGCGGTACGCATCAGAGAAGCTTTGAAAAACAGTTTCATGACTGGCCAGGCTACGGTGTAAAAGTTCTGTTTGTTTCTCCTTGATGAACCCCCCCGCCCCTTGGTTCACTCTACTTCCCTGTAAGCTAACCACCCTCCCCTCCTCCCTTTAATCATTGCTTGCAGAGCCAATAAAGTCATTGCTGCTTCACAGTCATGCATTCGTTATTCATTCATCACACAAACAGGGGGATGACTACCAAGGTATCCCAGGAGGGGTGGTGGAGGAGGGAAGGAAAATGCCACACAGCACTTTAAGCACAGCACTTTAAAAGTTTACAACTTTAAAATTTATTGAATGACAGCCTTCTTTTTTTTGGGCAATCCTCTGTGGGGGAGTGGCTGGTTGGCCGGAGGCCTCCCCACCGTGTTCTTGGGCGTCTGGGTGTGGAGGCTATGGAACTTGGGGAGGAGGGCGGTTGGTTACAGAGGGGCTGCAGTGGCAGTCTGTGCTCCAGCTGCCTTTGCTGCAGCTCAACCATACACTGGAGCATACTGGTTTGGTCCTGCAGCAGCCTCAGCATTGAATCCTGCCTCCTCTCATCACGCTGCCGCCACCTTTGAGCTTCAGCCCTGTCTTCAGCCCGCCACTTACTCTCTTCAGCCCGCCACTTACTCTCTTCAGCCCTCCACCTCTCCTCCCGGTCATTTTGTGCTTTCCTGCACTCTGACATTATTTGCCTCCACGCATTCGTCTGTGCTCTGTCAGTGTGGGAGGACAGCATGAGCTCGGAGAACATTTCATCGCGAGTGCGTTTTTTTTTCTTTCTAAGCTTCACTAGCCTCTGGGAAGGAGAAGATCCTGTGATCATTGAAACACATGCAGCTGGTGGAGAAAAAAAAAGGGACAGCGGTATTTAAAAAGACACATTTTATAAAACAGTGGCTACACTCTTTCAGGGTAAACCTTGAAAGTTAACATTACATACATAGCACATGTGCTTTCGTTACAAGGTCGCATTTTGCCTCCTCCCACCGCGTGAACGGATTTTGGTTGAATGCCAGCAAACATACACTGCAATGCTTTGTTCTACAGTGATTCCCCAGTACGTGTTGCTGGCCTGGAGTGGTAAAGTGTCCTACCATGAAGGACGAAATAAGGCTGCCCTCCCCAGAAACCTTTTGCAAAGGCAGAACCGCAAATGCCAGGGCAAAGTAATCCTTTCACATGCTTGCTTTTAAACCATGTATAGCATTTTAAAAGGTACACTCACCAGAGGTCCCTTCTCCGCCTGCTGAGTCCAGGAGGCAGCCTTGGGTGGGTTCGGGGGGTACTGGCTCCAGGTCTAGGGTGAGAAACAGTTCCTGGCTGTCGGGAAAACCGGTTTCTCCGCTTGCTTGCTGTGAGCTATCTACAACCTCCTCCTCATCATCTTCTTCGTCCCCAAAACCTACTTCTGTATTGCCTCCATCTCCATTGAAGGAGTCAAACAACACGGCTGGGGTAGTGGTGGCTGAACCCCCTAAAATGGCATGCAGCTCATCATAGAAGCGGCATGTTTGGGGCTCTGACCCAGAGCGGCCGTTCGCCTCTCTGGTTTTCTGGTAGGCTTGCCTCAGCTCCTTCAGTTTCACGCGGCACTGCTTCGGGTCCCTGTTATGGCCTCTGTCCTTCATGCCCTGGGAGATTTTCAGAAAGGTTTTGGCATTTCGAAAACTGGAACGGAGTTCTGATAGCACGGATTCCTCTCCCCAAACAGCGATCAGATCCCGTACCTCCCGTTCAGTCCATGCTGGAGCTCTTTTGCGATTCTGGGACTCCATCATGGTCACCTCTGCTGATGAGCTCTGCATGGTCACCTGCAGCTTGCCACGCTGGCCAAACAGGAAATGAGATTCAAAAGTTCGCGGTTCTTTTCCTGTCTACCTGGCCAGTGCATCTGAGTTGAGAGCGCTGTCCAGAGCGGTCAGAATGGAGCACTCTGGGATAGCTCCCGGAGGCCAATACCATCGAATTGTGTCCACAGTACCCCAAATTCGAGCCGGCAAGGTCGATTTAAGCGCTAATCCACTTGTCAGGGGTGGAGTAAGGAAATCGATTTTAAGAGCCCTTTAAGTCGAAATAAAGGGCTTCATTGTGTGGACGGGTGCAGGTTTAAATCGATTTAACGCTGCTAAATTCGATCTAAAGTCCTAGTGTAGACCAGGGCTTAGCTTGTAAAAGGGGGAAATCTGAGCTGGGGCGAGGGGTCTGAAATAACCGATGTGCCAGTGAAGGCAGGTGGTCTGCTCTTTGCTTCTGTTTTGTGGTCCTCCTGTTTCCTCCTCTGTGGCTGGAGCTAAACTTCTCTGCACACCTCTCCCTGTCTCCGGTCCCAGCCTCGTTTGGCACTGTTCAAGCTTC
This sequence comes from Caretta caretta, assembly GCF_965140235.1. NCBI lineage: Eukaryota > Metazoa > Chordata > Testudines > Cheloniidae > Caretta > Caretta caretta. The sequence goes on from NC_134215.1 coordinate 3,365,696, forward strand.
TCGTGTGTCTGAGAACCTTTGCTTGTGTTTTCTAACTGGCCTCTCTTTCGCCGGTGCAGGGACGTTCTCCCTCACGCTGGCTCCCTCAGTCCCTGGACAGGTTAATCCAATGAAATGTGCTCCCTATGCCAGGATGGCTGCTTTTTAAACCTGCCCTGGCGCTGTTGGCCTCCCCCAAGCTCAGACGCAGCTTTTCCTGCCAGTTGCCACCTGTGTTGTCCAGGTAAAATCCATCGCCTTGTGCAAGGGTGGCCAACCCGACCCTGAGAAGGAGCCAGAATTTACCAATGTACGTTGCCAAAGAGCCCCAGTAATACGTCAGCAGCCCCCCATTAGCTCCCCATGCCTCCCAGTCAGCTGTTTCGTGGCGTGCAGGAGGCTCTGGGAGGGAGAGGGGGAGGAGCGAAGGCATGGCAGGCTCAGGGGAGGGGGTGGGAAGGGGTGGAGTGGGGGAAGGGTCTGTGGCAGAGCCAGGGGTTGAGCAGTGAGTACCCCCCAGCACATTGGAAAGTTGGCGCCTGTAGCCCCAGCCCCGGAGTCGGGGCCTAGACAAGGAGCCGCAGATTAACTTCTGAAGAGCCGCGTGTGGCTCCGGAGCCCCAGGTTGGCCACCCCGGCCTTGTGGTTTGCAGTAAATCTTCTGCTAACTAACGCGCTCCTCTAACAATGCCGTGTGTCTGGGTTAAACCCAGGAGCACCAGAGAACCTGGTGGACTGTCCCTCGTGTGTCCTGTGGAGCTGGCCGGCTCCGGGCATGGGACAGCAGGGGTGCAAAATGAAACTGCTGCTCTGATCTGCTCCCAGCAGCAGGTGCTTTGCTCCCTCCATCCCAATAATGATCTTATAAGAGCATAACCTAGCTCTTGTTTCACAGACCTCAGCCTGCTTCCCAAAATCCTTATCCCCGCTGTACAGATAGGGAAATTGAGGCACAGGGCCGGGACATAACTTGCCCAAGGCCATCCAGCAGGCCAGAGCTCTACCCAGTAGGAAACATTGCCTTGAGTCCCCCCCCCCCCCCCAAAAAAAACCCAAAAAACAAACAGTATTCAACTCCCAGCATCTGCAGCTATCTCACTGCTTCCCCACCCACTTGTCACTCCGGTCAAGTCCTTGCCTAATTTAGGTTGCAACCCCTCGGGTCAGCGGTGGTACCATTCTGTTTGCCTGGACTCTGATTTGCACCCCAATAGCACTAGTTTAATGACTGCATGGTATTGGACCTCGCCTGCCCCTCGGGGGGGGGGACCCGTCTCCTCCACAGTGTCTCAGGGCCGTTGCTGAGTAACAGCCAGGAACGTTGGCCTCAAACGTTTGCTTTGTACTGCAGCCAAGACACAGGTGCTATCTCAGAACAGAGCCAGGTCCCTGCCTGAAGGAGCTGGCGACCCAGCTCCAACACCACCACCACCCCCGGGCAGGCTGGGGAGGGTCTTGCCGGCAGTTGGTGAGCTCCTGTGGGCAAGGCTTGGTCTTTCTTGCCTTGCAATAGCACCGGGAGTCGTCTCCCCCCCCCCCCCCCCCTGTTGTGCAGGCTGCTCTGCAGCTGCGTGGTGAGAGACTGTCCGTGCTCCAGAGAGTTTGCTGACAACAGCCACAAAGATGAGCAGGGGAATGGTGTGTGGAGGGATGAAGTGACTCCCCAGGTCCCAGCTCATGTCATATGGGCCTGAGCGCAAGAGATGGGGGGGGATTATTCTCCCCAGTTTCCAGAGTGGGAACTGAGGCTCGGAGAGGTGATCCGACACGCCCGAGCTGGGAATGGAACCCAGCTCTCCTGAGCCCCAGGCTGGTGCCCAAACCATAAGGCCGTCCTCCCTCTGCATTGCACAGGTGGAGCAGAACCACACTTGGGATGTCCGTGCATCGGCTGAGGTAGCCTTGCCAGGTAGGAGCCGGCCAGCCAGCAGGGTCCCTTGTGAAGGTGTCTCTCTCGTGCGTATAGCGTGTACCTGGGTGTCTCTTCCATCCCACCCCTGGAGTAACGCCGTGAGTCGGTGGTTAGGGTCTGTTCGGCTGGACACGCTTCTGTCCTGCTCGCTCGCAGCACCACTTCACAGCTGTGCGTTGGCTTCCGTGGCCTGAGCTCTGCCTCCTCCCCGGGTGTGAAAAGCAGGTCCTGGCCGCAGGTGGAGGTTTTATCAGCGTTTATCAGCTGCCTGCTCCACATCCTGTTCTGCAGCGCCTCCCGCCCCCCTTTGCCTTGCAGACATGGCCTTCCCACGGAACCAGAAACTGAACCTCCTGCGCCTCACCGTGCTCTTGATTGTGGCTTTAGCTGGTATCAAATTTATCTTCCGAGACAGGTAAGACGCTTGTCCACAGCCAGGCTGCCCACGGAGCCCGGGGAGTGCTGGGGCCAGTCCCCTGGTGCTTGGAGCTGAGTTCTGTCTGTCCGGCCCCAAGGCAGCTCCTTAGCTGAGCTAGCATTGGTATGCCCTCACCCCGTCTCTCTCGAGCGCTGCACTGGCATGGCCAGCTGAGCCTGCCACACGCCTCTGGATTTGTAACCAAACGGTGGGGACTGGGATCTTACTGCTGCTCCCCGGCTTCTCTCGCTGGGTGCTGGAGTGTCCTGGGTTCCCATTCCTGGGCCAGCTCTCCCCAGAGCGTACAGACCTGTAGATGGGGAGGCGGGTCCCAGTGACAGAGAGCTGCGTCTTCCCCGCTCTGCCCCCAGCCAACGTCCCAGTCTGCCGGCGACAGCAGGCACTGGAGACTGTGACCCATTCCCAGGTGGCCTCTGTGGGACTCTCCTGCAGAGCACACGCTGGAGGGCACAGCCGCAGGGCAGTGGGTTGGACTGTTCAGCTCAGATACCCTCCAGGGCCAGCAGCTGTTCTTGGGGGAGGTGGGGCTGGAGCAGGGCACACCCCCTTTGGCTTAGGCATGGGGAACTGTGTGACTCCAGGAGCAGGTGGAAGCTGCGCTCACAGCCCTGGAGGCTGATGTCCCTGCCTGTCTCCAGAGCAGATGCTGGTGGGCTTTCCCCCACACCTTCTGTCCTGGCAGAGCCCCCGGGGGTTGGGAGGGGAAGTCAGTGCCTGGGGCCACTCTGCTGAAACTGCCCACAAGGGAGCTGGTGCGTCAGGACGCTGAAAGTTTCCAGCGGCTATGTTCTGCACGTGCAGTGTTACCCCGGATCTGCACAAGCACATCAGCAAGGACAATGACTTCTGGGGAAAGGCTGGAGAGGAGAAGGAGGAGGCCAACCCCCACAACCAGGCCTTAGAGATCTCGGTGGTGAAGACAATGGGTCCAAAGGAAGACACCAAAAAGCAGCTCTCCAAGGACTTCAGCACCACAGAGATGAGGCTTGTCCACCTGGACCTGAAAGGAGCTGCGCCCAAGGTCTCCTACTTGGAACAGGTGAGCAGCAGAGGGTTCTGGGATGACACTTGTCCCCTCTCTCCTGCCCTGTCCCTGTCCTGCTGGGCTGCAGGTGGACATCCCACTTGTTACAAGCAGGTCCTGTGGGGCGCCAGAGTTCAGCCACTGGCTTCCAGTGCTCGCAGAGAGCACGGGGCACCTTGCTGCCCTGGTCGCGCGAGCCACTCTCGGCTCCGTGGTGGGAAGGGAAAGGAGGAGCTGGCTTTGGAACTGCCTGAGTGTGGGATGTTGCCCACTGGCCAGGGATCTCACACACTCCCCTCAGAGGGACGTAACAGAATCCCGTGGCCGCAGTTCAGAGTGAGACACGCCTATGGTAGCCCGGGAGCTCTGACTCCTTTTGCTGCCCTTGTGCTTGCCTGGAACCCATGCAGCCTGGCAAGGAGCCCTGCTGAGGCGGGTTTCTAGCCAGGCAAGGCCATGGGCTCTTCTGGTGCTATTGAGCCTGGCTCAATGAAAGCCAGGGGAATTGCACCCATAGACACCCAGGCTCAGTCTGACCTGTGGTCTCTGGCCAGGAGACTGATTGGCAAGCTTTCCGTTTTTCCCCCACCCCGACCGCCGCTATGCTCTCCAGCCCCAGCAGGTTGGCTCATTGCCTTGAGCGTTTGCTCTCCTTGCAGGTGTTTCCGCTTCTTTCCAAACTTGGTGCAAATGGAATCCTGGTCGAGTACGAAGACATGTTTCCCTTTAAGGGTGAGCTTGAAACCCTCAAGTCTTCATACGCTTATAGGTAAGGTGTTGCAATGGGCACGAGTGAACCGCAGCGCTTTTCCACATGGCGGGGGGGGGCTGGAGGTGACAAAGGAGGAAGCATTTGGCTGTGTGTGTTGGCTAGGTATCCAAAAGTAACGTGACCCACTCGATGCCGGAGGGTCTGCAAGTCTGGGCATGGCCCTGCTGGAACAGCCCTCGATAAGAGCCCGCTGCCTGCCGCAGTTCTGAGCCCTCTGGCTGTGCCCGCCATTGGAGCAGCCTCCATGTCTGTTCTTACAGTGTCCGTGTTTGGATCCCAATTTGCATTCCCAGTGTCTCTCCACATGGAAAAGCAGTGAGCCAATGAGCAGGGAGTGACTCTGAGCTGCACCACTGTAACTGTGCCACTCTGGGGACGCGCATGGGTTTCCTGCGCTAATGTGCAGCGCTCTGAATGTGGGGGTGTAGTGGGGCAGCCGCCCGCTCTGGCAGAACGGGTTACAAGCAGCCCTGGAGAGGGCTGCGGCTAGGATAAAAGGAGTGGGAGCAGCTGAGGGAGTGGCTGACCACAGCTGGCCCTGGTAAGAGGGCTGGGGGCCAGGAGCTGAAGGAGTCTCACGCTAGCCCTGGAGTGGGAAGGGCTGGCTGCCTGGGAGCAAGGTACCTGAAGCAGAGCAGAACAGTGCTGGGGAAGGGCAAAGGAAGTTGGGATCTCCAGCCTGGTGGACTCAGGCTGCAGGCCTTGGTGAAGGTACTGGGCCTACAGCGGTGCAGCCTGGGGATAGGCAGAGGCAACTGGTCCAACCCCCTTGTCAATGATGAGTGGCCATGACAGTGCGGTCTGCCCCAGTGAAAGGGGGCTAGATCTTGACTGGCAGTAGCCACTGAGGCAAGGTGGGCTTAGAGGGTTGGGGGTTCCCCTGGGAGGGGAGACCCAGAGCGTCAGGGCACGGTGGTGGGGCAGCATCCCAAGGCATGGGGCACTGGGGTCCGGGAGGGACACGGGGCCTGAGGCAGGAGAGACACTAGCCAGCAGAGAGCGCTCCGGAGCTGAGCTAATTCCCAAGACGACCAGCAGGAAGCGCCGCGGCGGTGAGTCGTCGCTCTGCTACAGGGAGTACCAGGCTCCTCCTGTCTGTCACACAGCCGTTAACACCGCCAGTGCCCTGAGCCAGATTTAACACTCGGGCGTCGGCGTGTCTGGGAGCCTGCGAATGGCCTGAGTTTGCCAACCAGCACCTGCAAAACGCAAAGCCCTCTGACCTGCCGATTGTCCCTGTCGCCCTGCAGCGAAGATGACATCGAGAAGATCCAGCGGCTAGCGGCGCTCAATAAGCTGGAGGTGGTTCCCCTGGTGCAGACCTTTGGGCATGTGGAGGTAGGCGTCGATCTCTGCGCGAGTCGGCCCTTCCGTAGGGGCGGGCTGAGAGCAGCTGCTCCTGGCCCGGAGGGTGAAAGGCATGTCCTGCCATCCAGATGGCTCCAACCGCCTCCCAGAAGCGGGGTGGATCCAGGTGCCGACATGGCTGGTACCAAACACTGCATAGAGCTGAATCTCTCTCTTCTCTCCCCATCAAGCAGGCCTGGTGGTGCACAGACATGGCCCCATCCTGGAGCTCTCCCCAGAAAAGCTCTGTTCTTTTCTGGCTTAAACCAGGCTCACCCAGGTGTTACTGTGTGGCTTTAACAATTACTGCACACCCTGAATGGCTTAGCTCTGGATGTAGACCTGTTCCAGCAGTAGATGAGGGTGGGGAAGGCCTGTGATGGGACCTGCTTAGGAGGGCACTCTCCTCGGGATTGTTCGTGCAGGGTTTTGTTTATGGTGTTTGCAGCCCTCCGTCTTTCAGGGAGCCAGGCGAGTTCTTGGTGCTCGCAGACTAGTGGTTACTCTCCCTTTGTCAGGGGGAGGCAGGGTGACAGTCCATTGCCCTTCTTGATTGGAAGCATTTAAAGGGCGCTAGATATAGATTGGGTTTTTTTGGGCTCTGAACAGGCAAACGTCTCCCTGACCGCAGGGACCGGGTGTCATTCTAAGTCTGAAGCACCATGCCCACCTGTGGGGCTAGGAACCCACTTGTAGAACAGAGCCACTCAAGCCAGCGTCACACCAGAGTGACCTCCTGTGAGGACCAGGGTCTGAGAGACACCGAGTGGTCCGGTCTCCCATGCAATGCCCGTTGGCTGAGCTTAGGCACTGAGCCAGGGGCTGTTTCTGTGACTGCTGGGTTTCCCTCACGAGTGTCTGACTCCCCTCTCTGTTGCTGAGTGAGGAATCTGCTTCTCCTGAGGGTGTCTCAGTCTCTCTCCTCACCCTGCCACCTCAGTCTCCTCATCCCAACAAGGTGGCATTGGTCTCTGCCCCCAAACTGGGAGGTAGCTGTATGCTGGCTTTCCTCCAAGGCAAGGAGGCAGCTTCCTCTCTGTCTTGTGCCCCCCTGGGGCAAGGAGGGAGCTGGCAAGGATGCCAGCCATGGGTCCAGCTTGGCTCCACCGCCACATCACTCATTCGTAAACAACTGATATTTGCACAGGTCTTGACAGTGAGCCTGGTGGAGGCTCCTGTGAACTGGTGCGCTCAGCCCGGGGCATTCCACAGGGAGCAGGTACACCTCCCACAGACCGTGCTGATCAACCCCCCGGGCACGTAGACGGGGGGTCCCCCTCTTACTGGCCCACGTGTCCCCATTGCGCAGCATGACTCTAGCTGGACAGAGCCCCTTTAAAGCAGACCCGTGACTTGCCTCCCAGTTACTCCTTTCCCTTGCAGTCAAACTGCTCTCTTTCCAAAGCACAGCACCATCTGCCAGGGGTCCAGTGGGGTTGGTTTGTGTACGGTGTGGTTTGGTGCTACGTTGGGTTCACACGCTTCCTTGTGACAGTTTATCCTGAAGCACGACAAGTACCGATACCTGCGGGAAGTCGAGCGCTTCCCCAACAGCCTCAACCCCCACGTCCCAGACACCCTGTCCCTGCTGAAGAGCATCCTGTCACAGGTGATGGACAAACACAAGCACTCGAGCTGGATCCACATCGGAGCCGACGAGGTAAGTGCTGGGGAGTTCCTGTGGAAGGCGTCCCATGCTCTCCCCTCTGCCGGCTCAGGGAGTTATGGGGGGTGTGTGTCATTTGTATTGCAGTAGCCCCAGCTGTAGATTGGAACCCTGCTGTTCTAACACAATGGCTGCCCCTGCCTTGACAAGCTTACTGTCTAAGGAGGGACACAGTAGACTGTCCCCAATTCTAGGTGCAAAGTCCTCTACAGCTTACGACAGCCCCTCTGGGTAGAGGGAAGGGAAGAGGAACAAAACGTCTGGAGAAGAGGCTTGCAGAGCTACTCCGCCTTCCAGCACACCGAGCACAGCTTTTAGTGGCTTCCTTGCAGGTCCTGTAGCGATCTGGCTTCTGTTTACAGACCCCAAAGTATTTCCAACTCTGCATACAGTACCAGTGAAATGTAGCCCCCTGTGGAGTGCAGGGTAGCAGCTCTTTGGTGCCCGACACTGGGTTGGGAGGAGGTGACCTTTTTGGCCAAAGTACACGGGGACAAACTCTTGCATGTTACGCAGTGTCCCCTGGGTTCTCTAACGACTCTGCAGAGCAGATGGGGCCTGGTGTTTCAAAGTATCCTGCAAAGGTCCCGTGAGCAGTAAAGTGCCTATGACTCGTCTGCCCACCCTGCAGGGGTGAAGGTCTGAGTTGACCCAGCCTGGGTGTGAACTCTGGGTTAGTGGGGGAGAGTCAAGCTGCGTTCCAACCCAGCTGGTACTTTTGCCATCCAGGGTTGCCCCAGTGAAGAGCTAATGTAAGCTGTGCTGTACTGACTCTTGACTGTCTAGATGTTCTGGTGGGGGGGGGGGTTAATTTTATTTATTTATTTTATTTTTAAATGTACATGTTTACATCCGTGTTTACATCCGTGTTTACATCAGCGAAGGCCAGTTGGAGGTGCGCACCGTCGCTCCTGGGGAGCTAGTTTAAACAGTCTCGAACCAGCCCTGAGAAAGGTCTGTCTGCTGCTCAGACAAGCGTTGGCCTTGTGGGGGAGAGCTCCAATGTGGGGGTGATCCTTCACACAGAGGAGACTGAACTGTGCCTGCAAGCTCTTCGGAGAGCTTGCCTCTGCCACAGTCATCACCTCTGTCTGTCTGGAGTCAGGCTCAACCAGCTGCTCACGCTGGGCCAGCTTGGTGACACTGGTATAGTTGTGTGTATCATCCGCATGTTGCTGGCACTTGGGTCCGTCTTGTCTGATTGCTTTGCCTAGTTGCTGCGTGTAGCTGTTGACTAGGACTGAGGAGAGGCCTGATCACTGTGGGGCTGCACTGGGGAGGGGTCTGGTGCAGGGGTGCCGTTTCCCATCATTGCTCCCTGGGTGCATCCCTCTAGGAAGGACGTAAACCTTGCACACTCTTCACTCTGTGCCTGTTTATAGAGGCTATTAAGCTTCTGATCTTAACAATAGTTTCCCTTCCGGTAAATCCAGGTCTTTCATCTAGGGGAAGGGATGGATTCCAAGAACTGGATCAGCCTCAACAATGGAGATGTGGGGAAGATGTACCTGAATCACATCAAGGAGGTCGTGAACTTCATCGTGAACCAGTACAAGGGACTCCAAGTCCTCATGTGGGATGACATGCTGAGGAAGATCAGTATGGGAGCCATCCAAGGTCAGGGTGGCTTTGTGCTCTTCTCCAGGAGCAGTTAGTTGTAGGGGATTCCCTAGGGTGACCCTTGCGTATGTCTCTCCAGAGCAGCATCCCAGTTGCACCCTCACACTGCTCTGGCAATGCAGCTGCCTGGAGGGTACCTGTAGTGCCCCCTTCCCCCCCCTCCCCCAGTGTCGTCTGGGATGGGGCGGGGCAGGGGAGAAAGTGTAGCACGGACACTAGAGTGTCTCCTGGGGGTTTGGTGGTGTCTCCACCAGGAGCGGTGGAAGGTCCCTAAAAAGTGTGGGGGGGGCCACAGGTGCCAGAACCATGGCCCTGCCCTTCAGGCTGCCCCTTCGCCTAAGGCCGTGCCCCCGCTTGCTTCTCTCAGGGGCGGGGTCTCCCCCCCTCCCCCGCCAGCACCCCTGGTCCCTGCCCATAGTGTGGAATGCTTCTGGACTCACTTATATCTGTGCAGTTTGGAGTTGTGTATCCTGCTCACAGTCACCCCAACTCTTCGTGTAGGGAGCAAGGGGGGTCTGGGCTGGTGGAATGCGGTTGTGGGGAGGGTTTCCCCACCAGCCTTCTCTCTCCTCCCCTGGAGCTATTGGCAGAGATGCTGTTGCATTCTCTCCCCTCCGGGTTTTTTTTTTTTTTTTTGTCCTGCAGAGTCTGGCATACCGAAGCATGCCTCCCCAGTGCTGTGGTTTTACGCCCCAGACTTTGACACTGAGCAGATAGGTAAGGGGCAGAGCCTGTGACGGTTTCATCCATGAGCTGCTTTGGGAGACTTGCCAGATTGCATGTTGGGAGGTTAAAGGCCAAGTTGAGCCCTGGTGTAAGCTGGGGACGGCGCCATGGAAATCAGGATCACGTTTCCTTTGTGTCCTGCCCTGCTGATGTCCTTTGCTTTGTCCCGGTTGTGACTGTGACTTTTTTGTGCCGTGGACCCCTGGTGCCTAGGAGGTCGGCAGAGTCCCCCCATTTCACTGCCATGGGGCTGCCAGCTGGTGACCCTCTTACTCTTTGCTAGTCTGGGTCACATTTGAACTGGTTACTTAAAGGTAGCGTAGGATCTAGGATGGAGCCTAATAAACTTCTGAGCCACCCGCCAGCATCCTGTTGCCAGCCCCAGACAAGAGGAACGGATAGGTGGGTAATGGTGTTAGTTCTCCGGCTGGTGCGTGGGCCCATGCCTATGGCTTGCAACAGGAGCAGTGTGTCTCTGCCTCTGCTTGTCAGCCACTCAGCGGTGCTGGTGGGTCTGTGTGGGGCCCAGGGCTGGCGCTCTCCAGGGGCACTCTGCGGTAGCACTTCGGGAGTGCTGTGTTGAAGCTCAGCCTGTTGGCACTGGCAGATGTTTTCCAGCTGTTTGCTGATCATGGTATCTCCATCTCTCTTAGGAAAGTTTATTTCAAAGTACGCAGACAGTGGCTTCAAATCGGTGTGGTTCGCGAGTGCCTTCAAAGGCACCACCGGCCCCGCGCAGGCCTGGACCCCTTTAAATTACCACCTGAAAAACCACCTGAGCTGGCTGAAGGTGATCCAGGCCATGTCCAAGTTCCCACTCATCAAGTTCCAGGGAATTGCCCTCACGGGGTGGCAAAGGTGAGGCCCTGCACTAGGGACCGGAGGGCGGCAGGGGGAACGACTGTCCCTCCGCCTCTGAGCGAGCGCCAGTCTAACACGCTGCTTGCAGAGAACGTGACCTCTCCCCTGGGGGGGAGGGATGGATGGCGGGCGAGACGAGAGCAGTCCCAGGCTTTGCTCGCTTTGCTGTGCCATGGCCGCAGCTGGAACGCTGCCTTCAGCCGGGGCGACCCTTGAGTGGGAAGATCCCGATGACCTGCCAGGAGCTCGGAGAAGAGCATCAGACAGGATTAGTGAGCTGGGGGGCGGGGTTATGGGGGAGTGAAACCAAAATCGTCCAGCTTGGCTGGGTGGCTGAGGGGAGGATCCATCAGTCTGGAAATAAGCGAGGGGTCATGTCACAGCAGGTGATACAAGGCAGGGGAGAGGGGGAGGTAACTAGGGGCAACGGCATCCAGAGAGATGGGGCAAAACGGACTGAGCCTGCGGGAGGATCCCTTCACCTGCGGATCCTTTTCCTGAGGGGAAGGGTGAAAGCTGCCATGCTGGGGACTGGAGAGAACTCTAATAGGGAGCAGCCCTGCCCTGACAGGCAGCTGGGGACCTCCCGGGTCCATCTCAGCTCCAGCCCTATACTTCGCTAACTGCCGCCCCCCGCACACTTTCCTTTGCTTCTCCTGCTGTTACCGCTTTTCCTGACCAAATCTCCTGCCCTGGTTAGATAGAAATGCACCTGGAATCCTAGGCTGTGCAGCAGGAGAAGTCCCCTGCGGAGTCCCCAACTGTTGCACAATGTTCCTCTTCTGGCCCGTGGCCATGCCCCGCAGCACCAGTGCACCAGCCTGCTGGAACGGCTCTCAAAGGGGCTGCCTGCAGCATGGACAAGCAGAAGCTGGTGTGGAGCTCCGGCGAGAAAGAGGCAGGGATAGCTGCGGGGCTGGCAGAAGTCCCTCAGGGCAGTGGGAGTTGGGGATTCCTGCTGGGGCTCAGGGCAGCTTAGGGACCCTACAGATCATCAGTGGCAGGATCTGGGGCTGTCCACCGCGGCTGTGTGTGCGTCTGCCTCCCAGTGCGATGCCAAGGGACTGCGGTGAGACAGTACAACAGCTGGCAGAGGGTGATGGGCTGGGGATACCATTCTGCTGCTGCTGTCCTGATAGCAGGCCACTGATGGGCAGGGGGTTCTGCAGCGTGACCACGTGCTGTTGCTCTCCTTTCCCCGCAGGTACGACCACTACTCCGTGCTGTGTGAGCTGCTGCCGGTGGGGATCCCGTCCCTGGCCATGTGTCTGCAGACACTAGTGAACGGTGAGGGGCTCGCTGCCAGGGCATACAGTGCGGGCTGGTGTCACCAAGCCTGAATTACCTCAGCTCTCTAATGTGAGAATCAGCATGGCCTAGCAATTAGACCAGGTGACTAGGAGTCAGGACTCCTGGGTTCTATTCCTGGGTCTACCACTGACCCCTTGTGCAGTTTAATCTCTGGCTTCCTCTAAGACTTCGTACAAAAAACTGTGTTTAGACCAATTTTTAACAGTTTCCTCTACGTGTATGAGATCTATAGTTACCCCTTTTGACCCAAGCAGTTAGCCAGTGTTCAAGGTCTTGTGGGTTGTTTTTGTTAGGAAGCCAAATTGATGAAGGAGTCAGGTGTTTCTCGGCAAGATTTACAAAGTTCTGCATCCCTGGACACAGGAGGAATCAAACAGGAGGCAGTGTCTTTACTCACACTCCCAGCCTCTTTCCAGCCAGCACTCTGCTTTAAAAGCACTCTCTTGGGACCATGTTCCCAGTGCTTTTCTGGCAGCTTCTCACGCTTATCCTGAATGAAAGGCAGCTGTCCTACCCACCAGCATCAATGCGGTATCACTCGGCCCCTATCATTATAGGGAGCTATACACTTTTTATACATATATATATATATAATCACTTATCGCCCGTAATTTACAGGAATGAGCTCTACGGGTATGTGCACCCTTCATACCAGTGTAACTCAATCTGTCCACACTAGGGGGTTGTGCAGCTTTAGCTATCCAGGTTTCAAACCGATGTAGGTAAAGCTGTACCAATAGTGTGTGTAGACCAGCCCTTAGTGACTTGCCCAGGAGCACCCAGTGCATCAGTGGGAAGGCTGGGATTAAAACAACAGTGTCACAACTCCTAGCCCACCAAGCTTGGAGTTCCTGTGGTGAGAAGAGGAATACCAGAATTATGCAATTCTCTGGCAAGATACTCTGTTTCTGTGGCCTCAACCCAGCCTGCCTGCTAAATACATGCAGCGCTGCTCCCTCCAGGAGTGTTGCTCACTAGCTGAGCAATGCAGTTGTGCTGTTTGTTTCCCTGATGGGTGAATATTTTGTCCTGGAAAAGCAACTGGTTTGGCCTTGAACCTGCATGTTGACAGCCAGGAGAGTAAAGGTTGCCTGTAAAATAGTATTGAGCTTTTTGGGGGCATTTTGGTCCTTCATGCTATTTTTATTCAGTGATCACTATTAAGATGTTCTTCCTACGGGGCAGGGGTGTGTGTGTGTGGGGGGGGTGTGCACGCACATGCGCACTGTTATACAGATCGGGCTGAGCGGAGCTTTCTGTCCAAGAGCGGGTGTTTCAGAATGCTGTACCATCCCCACGCATTCTCTGACTGCTTCCAGAATCCCGGTGCCGCATCAGGAACAGGGAGAGGGCTGGTGAGGGAAACGTGAGGTCATTTGGCCAAGGGGTTCCCCAGACACAGCCCCTTGTACAAGCTAGCAGTGTCTAGTGTTCCAAAGGCTCTCCGACGCCTAGGGCTGGAAGTCGGTATGCCCGGCAGGCGCTGGGGTTGGCTAGTAGCTGGTGTTCCTCCATAGGACATACAATATCCGTCCTGTGCATTCAGCCTGTTTGTGGCTTGATGCTCACAGTGCTTTCCTGGGTATTTTGTTTTTCCCTTGATAACAGGGGACAGCCGCAGTGCATCCTCCCACGTGCCTCCCATTTCCCTAGTGTGTGGGCAGCTCCCAGCCTGTGGCGATGTGCCCATGTAGCTCTCATTCAACTGGCACATGCCACACCTAGTGGACCCATGGTAGCATGGGCGGCGGTCAGTGGGGCTGGCCACCCCGAGCACGTACCCAGGGCTTCCAGACAGGTTCCTCCCGCAGCTGCCTGTGCTCCTATGGCTACGCTACGGTCCTCGCCACGCTGGCTGGCTGGGTGCTACCGCGGGTGTGTCCCCTCAGATGGGGACCATGTCCCCAGCGCCACGTGCAGACATGACCTAAAGATGAAGGTGCCCCCCCCTTGAGCTCCGAGCAAGCTGCCAGTACAGCCCCCATCTGGGTAAAGTTTAGACTCCCTCTCAGGGCTTCTCCTGCCTGCTCTGGCCTGGCCTGGCCTGTCCTCTCCCCTTCAGCTAACCCGTGTGTCATCTTCCCCCCCCCCCCCCCAGGTGGATTTACTGAAGCAACTAACAAGAAAATCCTGGACGTGTTGGGCTTCCAGAACATCCATCTAGAGAAGAGCACGTGGTACGTTGCTCAGGCCAGTGTGTTCCAGCTGGCTGGTTCCCGGGGCTGCTGCCCGTCAGCTGTGGCTCCAAGTGCTTATCCTGGGCTGTGCTGAGCCGTCACGGAGCCCAGCTGGCCTGCTGTGTCCCCTAGTCCTCCCGTTAACTCTTGTTTGTGGGGTGTTACCAGCGCATCCCAGGAGCCTGCTGCACCTCCTATGTGTGTGTCTGTAACATTTGTCTGACCCCCCTGAGGCAGGGCAGGGCCATATCCCCATTGTACGGGCCAGGTTGCACAGAGAGACTAAGTGATCCGCTCCAGCTGAGTCACGGGGAGTGTGGGTCTCCTGCATCTCAAACTAGTGCCCTAACCCACTAGGCCTTTCTTCTCTGTCTAACCCACCAATCCTCTGTTTTAGCTGCTGCTTCCATAGTGGTGACCCTTCCTCCGAAGCATCCAGGTTCCATGCCCATTGGACTCATCGGCAGCAGGCGCTTAGCGTGCAGGCATCTCATGCCTATGCACCAACAGCCTCTATGTATCTCCCCCTGCCCCTCTCCTGTGACCCGCTTGGTGCCTCGGTCCTGCGGGCAGGCGTCCCGGCATCACTTTGAACCTGGTCTCCAGGCACCCTGCGGTTAGCACCTCCTTGCACTAGAGTGCTACTCTCCTGAATTTAGTGCTTGTCTTGTGGTGGCTGCTGGCTAGCGGGCTAGTGGTTCAGTTCATTTCTAGCAGCCTCTGTAGCCCTCTAAAGCTCTGGCAAAATGTTCCTGAGAGGTGGATCCAAGCTCCTGTGTTTAGAGTCTCTCAAGGCTCCTCAACGGCAAGATAATCAAGTGTCTTGCCCTGGTGCTGATGTTCTAACACCCAAATTCTGAGTTCCAAGGAGTCGTCTGGCTCTTAGGATCCTTCCTTCACTGATGTGACTGCAACTCCAGCTGATGGCAAAAGGCTTCTCATCCGGGACTGGATCAGTCCAGCATGCCACTTGTGATGCTCTAGCGGGTAAAATGCCGGGGGCAGGAGGAACTCTCTTGCATTCAGAGGGTGCGGTCGTTAAGTAGCCTGGGATTTGGGAGATTCTGCTTCTTTCCCCTGCTCTGCCATAGACGCCTGTGTGACCTTGGGCAAGTCACTTAGCCTCTCTGTGCTGCCATTCCCATTTATGCCATGGGGACAACAGCCCTGCCTGCCTCACGGGGTGCTGTGTGAGTAAACACATCCGATATTGAGGTGCTCAGACACTGTGGTGATGGGCGGGGGGCAGCTGAGTAACTCAGACAGCATCCAGAAAGGAAATATCTCCATAATATGGCAAGCACCTTTGTTTTACGTACCTAAAACATCTGCAGTAAGAACTGTGTAACCAATATCCCTATCGTCTATCAGTCCATGCACAGGGCTGTCCTCTTAGTGTGATCTAGTCTCTCCCCATCTATTTGAGCCTAGTCTCTACATAATGACCGAGTCCCTGGCACAGAACTGGACCTGCTGTGTCTGACACAGAGCTTAGGTGAAGTCATGGGTGGTCTTTGGGGGTCTCTCGTCTTTCCTGTCTTGCTTGGAAACGTGTCCACATCCTTATTAATTAAATTCCAACTTTCTATTGCCATTGGCCCAAACCAAAAAGGCTTGGTGGGGATGAATTCTTGGGTGTCCAGCAAGTGTGAAGTCGGAAGCTGGGTGTCCTTTGGTTCCAGAAAGGTTGGTCGCATTAACCAGCAATTGGATGAAATGGAAAGTCCCCTGTATCAGCTCTGAGAGCAAATGGGGATTTGGGGATCTGCTTCCTTGGTGGTATCAGGAACTATCCCGTGGCTCACATCTGCTCCTGCTGTGTGTTTCTCCTAGTGAAGGGAATGGCGCATTTCCAGGCTCTGAAATCTATCGCATGGTCGAGCAAATCAATGGCCAGTTAAAAGAGAGCACTGCGAAAGTCCTGGAGGAAGAAAGGTAAAGGGTGCTATGGGGCTGGAAGCTGGGCTCTGTACCCTACCCTAGTCTCCCAGCTCATGTCGAGGCGTGCTGGAGTCTGGGTGCTGAACCCAAAGGGCTGGGTTGTTGTGAGGGGGAGGGGGTGTTTACTGGAGCTCCTTTCTGGTCTCTGCTACGTCTAGCTTTCGTTCAGAGGTGTGCAGAATCAGTGACTCCTCCCAGGCTCCTTGCCTAGCTCCTTGGCTGATTTCAGTCTCTTTCCCTGCCCAGCCTCCACCCTTCAGGGCCCTTGTCCTAATCTCCCCTTTCCACTGCATGCCCCACTCCAGCTCTGGTCCCCTCTGCATTCAAGTCAGCCTTATTCCTCCTGGGTGCCAGCAGCAGGTGCATTAAGTGCTTGGGGGAGACATGCTTCTTGCTCTGTTCCTGTGCCCAGCACTACAGCCTCCCTCAGCTGCTGTGGGGAGCAGTTTCAAGGAAAGTCCTGCTAAGCCCCTGCAGCCTCAAGATGAGGCATGCTCAGGTGCGCTATGGGGATAGTGCATGCACAGTCCAATTGCACCAGGAGCTGTGTGGGGATGGAGCATGCTCAGTACACATGGAAGCTTTAGAGAATTTAGCTGCCCAACTCTTAACAAGTCTCTACTGAGCACGTGCAAACAGAGATTTTATTTTCTCGTAGGCTTATAACTTGGCCAAATTTGGGTAGTTTTTCACAGGAATGGCAAAAGGCACCTCCCTGACACCAGGGCAACACCCCTGCCATATTTCAAATCCCTGCCCCAAAGCATGAGGGTGCTGGAGCGTCTCAAGGAAAAAGGTGGTCAGATTTCTTTTTTTATATATAACCCGGCTTAACGTATTTTCCCCTAATCACGTACTACAAACAGCTGAACCCTTTTTGCTAAAACTTTAACATAAAAACTCGGCCTGAGGCAGATGCCTGGCTTGGAAAACTTCAGCCCAAACAGCTAGTCTTTTTGGCAAAGTTATAAGCAAGTGGAAAGTGTTGGACAACCCTCAAGTAGAGATGTTGCTGCCAGGCCTGCCTGTAGTCCAGTTTTCTGGCGATTTGTTACGGGGCTCCCCCACCAGGGTTAGCTTTAGCTGGCGAGACCTGCTAGAGTGAGAGGCGTAGTTACAAAACAACTAATCCGGTGTTTCTGTGGTGGGGTCCGTTTGTCTCTCACATCAGCGCCATCAAGGGCTGGTTCAGCCCGTACCACAGGAAGCACCGGTTCGGTAACCCGCGCAACCTGGAGAACTTCGGCAGCAAGGTGTTGAAGTACGTGGGGCTCCCTTGGCCCACTCTTGGGGGCGGGTAGATGGGACTCGTACCGCTGTGTGAGCCTGGTGGAGTCTCTGTGCGATGATGGGCTCCTGGCCAGGCTTTCACCCTGCTTCCCGTCAGGGAAGGGGAACAGAAGCAAGCGCTCGCCTTCCCGGGGCTCTTCTCCGAGGCGGGGTGAAGGCCTTGCGCCACGAGCGAGGCCTCTGCACTCGAGGTCCCCACTGAGCAGGAATCTGAACTCCGCCCTGTCTGAATGGGCATGGGGCTGAGAGGGGCAGTATGGGCCTGCCCTGTCGCAGCCCTGGGGAGGGCACGCAGGGAGGGAGTACCATGTGCCCTGCAAAGGCAGTGCCCAAACCAAGTTGCCCGTGTTGCTGAGAGCCGGGGCTGGTCTCTCACAAGCCTGAACCTTGATCCCCACCCAACCCCTCTCCCTGTCTGAGGGGTGGAGGGGGCAGCTTCCCTTGTCCCCTTTGGGGATGTCGCATCCAAAGCGACAGCCCTAACTCGAGCGGAGTCCTGGCCGCTGGGTGTGGCCCAGGGCTGGGGTTCCTAGTGCAGTGCTCACAGCAATGGCCTGCTGCTCTCCTCGGAGAACTGGTGGCCTCTTTCCAGCTGCAAGAGGTCACCGGGCCCCCGGGTCTCTTGACATGGCGATGGCGTGCCAGCAGGGGACACTCCCATAAAGCCCAATCCTGCCTTCCTGGGGCCGGAGGGGTGGGAGCCGGTTATGTACCGGGCAGTTAGTTCTAAAATGACAGGAGGAGGGCTGGGCCGGGAGCTGGGAGACCAGGGCCTGAGGCTTGGCTCTGGCCTAAGCTTCCCAAGTGACTTTGGACCAACCCCTGCCCCTCCCTGGGCTCGGCTGCCCCTCTGTAAAGCAGGGAGGGGGAGGAGGGCCTTCCACCCAGGGGTCTTGGGGGCCTTCACGGGGCATCATCAACTTCCAAAAGAGCGTGGGGGCCTGGGCCTGACCCGGAGCCCCCGCTGGTCACCATGGCAATGCAGTTGCCCCCTGCTATGTTGAAAGGACTCTGCCCCCATGGCTGGGGGGGTGCAGGAGGAGCTCACAGAACAGGGCCTTTCACCTGTACCTGGAGCGCTGCGTGGAGCAAATCCTAGGTCCATGGGGAGATCTGTCCGTGGCAGGAGCTAGGCTGGTGATAGCAGGTGTGATGCTGTGGGGTTTGTCTGGTCGATGGTGCCCATCTGACTCGCTCAGAGCCCTATGGCAATGGTGGTTAATCAGCCTGCACCCCTGCAAATGCCGCAGGCTCCTGGCTCTGACACGCTGCCGCCTTCTGCCACCAGGGTCCATGAGGACTGGGAGAACTTCATCCAGAACTTCCGCTCCCAGCTGGAAAGCATCTACTTCCCCGACACGGTGGAGGAGTGGATGGAGGAAAACGTGAATCCCTACATGGACCGGCTGCGGGAGTTTGTCCGGGACTACAGGGAGATCATCCGCCTGAATGCCAAGCCCAAGGCCTTGTAGGGGCAGGAGCCCAGGCTGGCTTGCTGCAGCGAGGAGCCCAATGTCACTGCACAGTGGAGTTGAGCTGCCAGGAATGTGGTGACTCTGGCCGGAGCTTATTTCCCCTTGTCGTAGTCCATTAGCAACCCCCAGGCCAGTCTAGTTTCCTGGCTCTCTCTCTCTGCAGAGGTGGCCACTGGACTTCTCTGTTCCAACCCCTCTTCACACTAGTCCCTAAAATAATCTTGAAAAGCATGAGCGAGGCCCTGGGGAGCGGGGCTCTGGGATTGGGCAGCTGTTAATGTCTTGGGCTTGCCTGCTCAGAGCCACTGCAGCGCCCGCCCGCGAGTCGCTGGCCATCTGCGCTCTGAGCCTTGTGGCTGCGATGCGTTCTCCAACCTCAGAGCAGTACCCTTTTCCCTGCGTGCCCAGGATCGTGCTGTCACTGCGGCTCCCCCAGGAGAGGGGGGATGGGGCTGGCTTGCCTTTCAGCCCCCATTCACGCTTGTCCGGGAGCCCATGGCTCTGGCAGCGCAGACCTGCTCCGTGGATCCCCCTTCTTTGTGGGACCAGGTAGGAAAGCCATGCCCACCTTCTTCGAGGGGCCCAGGGGTGGGTCTGTCCCCAGCCTGGCGCTCCGTGAAGCCGTAACAATGGGAGCTGTTTGGCCCTTCGTGGGAAAGCTCTCCCGGCAGTGACCAGCTCATTGGGGACGGAGACCCCCATCTACTTCCTGGTGACCCAAAGTCATGAGAGGGAGCCTCTCCTTAGGGGGAGCTGGGTCTCTGCCGACACTCTGGCCACTCAGGGAAGAGCAGTTCCCTGAGTGTAGGCTGTCGGGGGGGTCACACAAGGTCTCGTGCTCTTTGCACTAGTCGCAGATTGGTGACCCACAGAAAATAGGTGTATCTGTGCCCTCCGTGCCAGTGAGGTGACTGGGCCGCTGTCTAGTGCTCACACTGGCCCAGTAGCAATAGTGAATCTGAAGACGACTTGCTTAGGCTTCGGGCTGTTTGGAGCGGGGCTTTCCAAAGGTCTTGGAGCTGGCCTCGCTCCTGCTGGCCACGTCCCTGGTAAAACATCCTGCAGCGGGTGCAGAGTCATGCTGAGCGCCATTGAACACTGCACCCTGACCCTATGTGGGCACTGCAGTCCCAGGTGTCACGGGCACTCAGGCGCTAATCTCGCTAGCGTGGCTAAAAGTAGCGGGAAAGCCGCAGTGCGGTGGGCTAGCAATGTGAGTACGTAGCCAGCAGTCTGGACCGGCGTGTCCAGCCTGTATTGAAGCCATGCCGCTGTGGCCTCTCAGCTGTTTTAGCTGCACGAGCGAGGTCAAAACTACCTCCCGTAAGCCTGCCTGAGCTGCAGTGGCTCCTAGCTGCTGGTATCTATTTTGAACGTTGAGATCTGATGCCCACGATCTGTTTCCTTCTGGAGATGTGGATCTTCACGGGCTGGGCGAGTCCCTTGGGAGAGCCGCTGCTCTTCTGCACCAAGGCTCCCCCCTGCAGGAGCCTGGGAAATGTTGAGTGGTGTTGTCCACTGCGGTCTGGGGAAGGGTTAGGCAAATGCTGAACAATTCCTGCTTTGGGAGGCTCCTCCAGGGACAATGCTGCCAGACAGGCTTGCTGGGTTTGCAGGGAGAGGGTCTTGTTTTGGCAAATAAATGCCCCAGAGCAGGAGCCTTCTTTCTACTGGGGATGGTGACAGACCCTGGGCCTTACAGCGGAACACAAATTAGAGACACTAACAAGTATTGGAGAGCTCAGAACCTGCTGGGGGTTGGCCTGGGGGCACTAAATCCCCCTGGAGCTGGGAGTTCTCCCTGCATTGGTGGGACTGACAAAAACCCAGTGTGTGAGCTCCCCCTGCTGGTTCCTCATCAGCGCCGGATCCAGACGCTTCCCCAGACTGATAACTCCCTTCACTGATGCCGGTGCAAGAACCAACATCTTGGCCTAATTACTGTGTAGTAACTCGGTGTAGCAGCAATCTCTGCAAGCAGCTGTATTCATATTGGTTCCATTTGAGAGGGCGGGGGACTCTGGTGGCTTCTGATCTGTGGAGTAAAGGGAAAGTCCAGGGTGGGAGACCCTGATCCAAACATCTAAACTTATCGCAAACAATGCGGTTACAATCAAAAGTGAATTGTGCAATGTATGGCATCCCGCCCTCCCAGTCACAGGGCTAGGGTCCCTCGCAGGTTCTCGCTGTGGGCTGTAGTACAGTGGGGTGTTTCATTTCCCCAGGGAACGTGGCAGACACTGTGCAATAACCCAGGCTTCTCACACATTGCCACTGTCTCTGCACTAGCTGATGTTGCTGTAATACAGTGAGTGAAACTTGGGTCCGATGCCTGCATGACTGTATGGAGAGGACACCTGTTTGCCAGTGGATCTATTTGGTTTAATATATTGAGCCTAATTTGTTTTTATACTGTATAGAAAGCTCATGTAATACCGACTTCCACAATAAAGTATTTTCCTAAGAAATGCAGCAAATGGTCACTTGTGGCTAGAGTCCCTCTTACCGATTCTCCTGCCCCCCCCCCAGGCCTCTTCCTTCTTTCTGGGAACAGTCCCTGGGCTGAGGACAGGGTTCTGCAGCGCAGCGGACTAGTGCTAAATGGGCGTTTCTCCCAGGAGAGCCTAGGTTCAAATCCCAGTTTGGTTGCAGGCTGAAAGGGTGGGAAACCGCAACAGTGTGGACTTCAGCCTAGCTGTCCGAGTGGGTACACAGGGTCCCGGGTGGGCTTGACCTTGTGCTGCTGAGGCTTTGCAGCTATGGTAGTCACCTAAGCCATTTGTAATTGAGTTAGTGTCTCTTCCCCCCCCCCCCCCCCCCATGTGCTGCAATCACCCCTCTGATTGCAGCATCGACAGACACAGACTTAGCCCTGGCTGGATACGGATCTGTTCCACCAGAAAACTACCATGCTGTTGGCCAGGGGTGGCAGTCTCCAGGCCCAGGATCAGACTGTCCCTGGATGCTGCTGTCATGGATGGGAGCTGTGCACAAGGATCCTGGAACAGCGAAAGGTGCGTCAGCAGCAGAGTTACGGGGAGGCTGGGAAAGCAGGAGGCTGTGGGTCAGGACTGAGGGGCACTGGCAGAGCTGTGGGGGGAGCCCAGGGCTGGGATAGCAGGGGAGTTGCAGGCCAGGATTGAGGGGTGTTAGAACTATGATACACTTGCCCGGCACCGGCCTAGGCCTTGCCTGTCTCTGACCCAGCACATATTTGTTCATTGCTTTCAGGAGCCCCCTCTAAATGTGAACGGGGGATGCTCCCCCAAGGCTGCCTGCTCAGCCCATGTACAGCTGGAGCTGTTCCCCGCTGAAGTGCTTCACGCAGCTCAGGTCCGGGGTCCTGCGGACGGAAACCATCTATTGGGTGTTTTGTTACAACATGAAGCTGGGGGGGGGGGGGTGGCTGCAGCCCCACTGCTTCTGACCCCCCCCCCCCCCCGAAGCTGCAACTCTTGGGTGTGATGAGCTGGAGGGATTTTTCAGCCAGGAGGTGGCGCCGTTCTCTCTCCATGGACGCCAGCAAGGCGCTTTGGGCTGCTCTGCCAAGCGCCCGCGGGGCAATGGGCGCTTGGAAAGGCTGCGGTGCGGCCGCCCGGCAGGGCAGGGGGAAGCGTCGGAGCCGACACGCAGCCACTGCTCTCCTGGCTGGACCGGGCGCTTGGGAGCCGTCTCCTCGGAGCCTGACGGCCTGGCTGCTCGGGAGCTGCCTCCTGCCCGCGCCGTGGTAACCCGGGGGTGCTCCTGGCAGGGTGCCCGCCCTGGGCCAGCCTCCGGCGCTGCTCTGGGGATGCCTGTGGTGCCCCAGAGCGGAGGTGTGACCTGCAGGCGGGGACACCGGGCCTGCGTGGGCACCACTGCTGAGCCACGAGGCTGTTTGCAAAGCCCTCCGTGTGCAAACACCATCAGCGGAAATGGGTGGAGGGGTTTCATCTTGGGGCCGGGGGGGGTGGTGCAGAAAAGCCCCTACTTAAAGGGGGGGACAGCAGCCGATCGGCGTCTCTAGGCTCCCTGCGGCGCTCGCTGTCCTGGCTGGCGGCACGTCGGGGCATAGGAAACGAGACCCAGCCTCTCTCTGCCGGCCTGTGGGGTTTAGCTCGGTCTCCTCCTCGTGAAGCCTGAGCCCTGGTTAGTCGAAGGGCCAGAGGTAGATGTACCCTTGTTTAAAGGCCTGGGCCGCAAAAACCAGCTGGCTCTTTGGTGCTCTGGCCCGTGCAGGCCTCGGAGCTAAGGGAACCGTCTTCGTCTCTGGGGAGAGAACTGTGTCTCAGGCAGGGAATCCCTTCCAAGGGCAGCGTGCCCTCCGGGGGGGGACATATCCAACAGCAACACTAGGAAGGCCGCGGAGGGATGAGCCAATCCAGCCCAGGCCTTCGCAGCCGCAGCCAGGAGAGGGGGAGAGCAAGGGGGGCTCGGTGGCAAGGTCGCAAGGAGAGTGCTCCCGGTTTATCATCCCTGCTTGGCACCTGGGGGCGGGAGAGCAGCTTTGGCTCCAGAACAACTGTCTGCTTTTTGGGAGGCCGGGGGGGGGGGGGGGGCGAGGTGTGCCGATTTGTGGGTCAGTTCTGGGCACTGAACAGGTCTGTAAAAGCAGCCAGGGAGCCCCTGAGCTCCAGGCCCTCTTCGCGGAGGGTCTGAGCAAGGACGTGCTTCCAACCCCCTCGAGCTGCGGCATGTTCTAGGCCAGGCCAAGGCTGGGGTGAGCTGGGTGAGCTCCCTACTCCACAGCCTGCAGCCCATGACGCTAGCCTGCCCCTGGCTTGCCAGCCCTGCCTTTGTTCCTGGGCTGGGAAAGGCGAATAAGCAGGATGGGGGAGATGCTGACCTGGATCCGTGGCCCTGGAGGCCTGTAAGGCAGAGTCCTCCTCTGCTTAGTGCTAGGCAGGTACCACGGCTGTGGGACCCCGCCATGGGGGGAGCAGAGCCTGGTCTCTCTTCTGTCACACAATGGCGCTGGTGAGAATTTTCCCTGTGCTTGTTTTTCCTGTGGCTGCAGGCCAGGGCCAGGCTTTGGGGTTCAACCCAAGCCAGTGAGGAGTTGTCATCACCTGCAATACTCGGCTGCTATGACCCCTAGCCTGCCCCCTAATAGCCAACGGACAGTCCCCCCTCCCCTCAGCTTCCACCACCCAGTTACTGTTTGCAGAATGACCCCAACACCCCTCATCCCAAATTTCCCCAAAACTGGTGGACCACTCACAGACGTAATTCGCTTTGCTGCTCCTTTAAAGAGACCGAAACCGCAGATTGGTCTCATGGCTGGAGTTAACAAGCGTGTCAATTCGGTCAAAGCACTGGGCTGGGTAAGAGAAAATGTATAACTAATGTATTTAATGAGAGACAGAGTTCAAGTCTAGGGGATAAAGCTAGAATGGGTTACGAACAAACCCTAGCTCTTGGGTCATGAGATCCCAGCCTGTGGTCAGAGAGTGTATCGTCACTGAAATGCAGCTCCTGCTGGGGAGGAGGAACAGCCCTCTAACAGCTCCCAGCATCAGTGCATGCCATCTTAGGGCTGGAAATGAAGATTTCTGAAGAACAGCCTAGCCCCTGTGGGTTTTACAAAGCCTGCATCACATACACAGATTAGCCGGGAGGTTTGCCTTTTGTTGCAGGTAACTGCGTGGATGTTGGGATGTTTCTGAAACCAGCTGAGTGGAGGATCCAAAACAAAGGTGGCTTCGATTGTGCTGGAGCAGGGCACAGCTGCTCCAGTGAGGTACACTTGGAGGGAGCTTTCAAGTGACTGTGGGCTGCAAAGGACAAAAGAAATAGGAGTGGCCCCCATGCACTCCTGCATACACAGCATATAATCCCACTGATCACACAGGCACCCTCTGCCAAGGGTCTTTCCTTGACATCAGTGGGAGTTGCTCAGGACAAGACTGGGGCCAGTATTGTGCATGTAGGTCTAGGTGTGGGTAGCAGGGAAAGGTGAGATGTCCCAGTCATCAGCTGCTGCTGCTTTTGCTTGGAACGTTTCAGTTTCTTCTGAGAACCTGGAGAGAAGGAGACTGCATGGAATCACAACTGAATCCTGCTTTCTGCCCTCCGTGCAATTCCCCTGAGAGCTGCTTGAGCTGATACAGCTCCCACCCTGCTGCAGCTCCGAAGGACACAGGGTTTGGAGCAGAGCAGGACATGTCAAGTGACGTGCAACGGAGCAATACAAACCTGAGAGTGTCTCTAGCTCTGGCCTGTGACGCAGGGATGCTGATGGAAGTAGCTGACTGTAATAAAAGTGGGCCAAGGGCAGCTTTGTATGGGATGGAGGGGTTCAGGTGTCAAAGAAGGAAGGGACCTAGCGGAGCCCAGGCAGATAGTCCGTGTCTAAGGCCGGCGGCCATTCAAACCTGGAAGCACTGCCAGCAGCTGTATGCACCAAGCATGTGGACAGCAGAACAGAGGCATTGCTCCAGCTGGCCATGGAGTGAGGCACCAATCCAGGGGCCCAGACCCCTTGTGAGCAGTATCCTTGTTCCCCTTGCCGTTGGAGCCGTTCAGCATTCCAGCCGTGTGCAGCTGTGGAGGGCTGAAGGAGGCAGCAGAAGTGGCAGCCGCAGCAGGAAGAGGACTCGACGCAGCGCACCTGCTCCAAGCGCCTGCTTTGCTGAGCGTGTGAAATGCCCCATACTCCCAGGCCTGTGCCCTCTTCCAGCTGTCCTGGCTCTTTAAGGACAACAACATGCCAGGGCTAGGGTGGAAATCTGCATTCTGCTGCTAAAGAGGGAGGAGCCTGTTTAAAACGGGCCAGCTGAGGCTGGGAGCTGAATAAACAAGGCTCTGCCGCCAGTTTCTGCTGCTTAAGCTTTTCCCTTGTTCTCTAACATGCTGGGAACTAGCTGGATTATGGCTCTGCCCAGTGGGGGCAGGGGGCAGACGCCCATGTGCCCATCTCTATTGGCACGGCTCGGAGCTGTAAGGGTGAGTTAGAAAAGGCTCCTAGCTGGGGTTTCGCAGACCTCAGACATGGTGGTTAGGCCCGCAAGGATATAACGGTTTTGCCAGCTTGGCTGGCAGTATGTTCACAGCCAGAGCCTGCCTTCCCAAGGTGCTGAGCACGCGTCAGCCCTGTTGACTTCAGCCGAGGTGCTGGGCCCATCTGAGCATTACCCCCATGCTGTATCTCAGAGGAATGTCCACTCCCATGCAGTGCATGGACTGGCCCTTCACATCGTCCCCCAGCTGGCGATGGAGGGGGACAGAGCCTGCTGTGTGCTTTTTTTTATAGCTCCCTTGCTGTACCATCATGCCAGAGTATCAGCACCCCAGCCTTGCCCTCCACACTCAAAACTGGGAGTAGCTCCTGGGAGCAGGACGTGGGGTGGAGCCCTATAGTAAGAGAGTCCATCCCTTATAAGTTGCAGGCCCCCAAGCTGCCTTAAGATGGGGCTGGGCAACTGCCTCCCACTCCTACCTGCAGAGGCTGGGCTGGCTCATCAGTTGCTGAGTCAGAGCCGCCCCCATCGCCCCCCCAAAATCCTGTTGCTTGTGACACGAGATCATAGTGTTGGAAATGCAAATGGTCAAGGCCTTGCTCTGGCTGTTAAAGCCAAAGGGAGACAGGTTTCCAGTCAAATGCATCTGTCACCACCACACAAGAGCAGGACCGGTGGTTGAAGGCTGGTGACAGGGAGCAACCTTGCAGAGGCCCCGGGGCCAGGACTGGAGAGATGGAGGAGACGGATTAGGTCTGAAATTCTCACATTCAATCTGTGATGCTCAGGGCTGGCCCTAGACCAAATGCCACCCCAGACCAGGGGTGTCTTCACTCCCACCACCCTCAATTTGTTAAACTTTTGAATACTTTATTTTTTTTTATTACATTTGTAGCCCATTTCCCTGACTGACTGGCGACGCCCCGTCCCTGGTATACCCATGACGGCCTGGCTGACAACGTTCTCAGAGGTTCGAGGAAAGTGTAGTTCTCAGAAAGTCTGGAAGGTTCCATGATATTCTACAAAGGTCCAGAACGTTCTAGGAGGTTCATGGAAAAATGAATCCACACCCGGAATACCAGGAACATTTTACTTCAAACATTCTATTTTCTCTTTTGTGGCTAACAACCCAAACAGCAGCCTGAGCCCGGGGTCCCCCAAGCCCGGCACCCCAGGTGGTTGCCTGCCCCTAAATCTGCCCCTGGTGATGCTGGACTCCCCCCTCCCCTGCCAGCATCGACTAAGCTATTGCTTCCCAGCAAGATGGCCACCTGCAGCTGGGGGTTCAGATGGAAGAAGCCGGATCACAAATTCAGTTTCCAGGTGGGAAGCGGTCGGAGACTCGCCCAATCACTGAGCTGAGCCCAGTGGGCAAAATTTCCCTTTAAGCATGAATCTTGTCACTGGAAATCTCTTCCTAGGAGAGGCGGCTAGCCCCTAAAACAAAGCCATGTGACACTGCTAACCGTGAAAGGGATACAGCCAGCTAGGCGAGAGATGGCACTTGGAAGTGTGCAGATGTGAGCTGGAGAGAAATGTTTTCATGATTTGTTTACCTGTCAGTGAAAACAGGCCAATATCCAAGCTTCCTTCTGAGGCGGCAGCAGCCCAGACCCAAAAGCAGTGCTGGGCTGGTGCATGGGAAGGGGAAACTGGCCAGCCTGGCAGAGTGATGTTCTCCCAGTCACACAGCAGGGCTGGGGAAAGGCACCAGAACATTAGCGTTCTTTCTGTTCCAATAATCCAAGGTGTATCTAACAATGGGAAGGAACGTGCTGTGTGTCCCATTAAAGCCTGCCGCTTGAAAGCCAGACTACAGCCTGAAATGCCAGCTGGTGCTCAAACAGCCTCTGATCATAGCGTGAGACAGAGGAAACAGGATAATGAGGAGCGAATTTTCATATTTCAAATGTTACTAAAAACATGTCCTAATGGAAAATGAAACCTCTTTAGTTTCTCCTTCGTCCACTTTTAATCTATAATCCATGTACTGGGCACGCTTCCCACCCAGTATGTGCTCTGCTTCCTTTCCATAAGGGCAGCGTCCTTCACTGGTATTTATCTAGCTTTGAGATGGAATAAATATTATAATGAATTTCTGATTTGTATTTTAAGGCACATTGTCAGCGAACAACTCTTGTATTGGGACCAAGCCCATTTTGTTATCTATGTTACTAAAAACACCCTAAGAACATAAGAATGGCCATACTGGGTCAGACCAAAGGTCCATCTAGCCCAGTATCCTCTATTCCAACAGTGGCCCGTGCCAGGTGCCCCAGAGGGGATGAACAGAACAGGTAATAATCAAATGATCCATCCCCTGTCACTCATTCCCAGCTTCTGGCACCTTGGGTTATTAGAAGTGAACGAATATGTAAAATGCAGGTTCCCCTGTCTTGCCATTATTAATTCTGTTAATTGTACATCTCTCTCAGCTTTTGCACAGGGAAACATTGTAAGTCAGTTTTGCTGTTATTTATAGGCCCTTTCAGTTTTACTTAGTGGCTTTCACATTCAGCTTCTCAGAGCTCAGTGTTTAGCTTTCACCCACTCCAGAGTGATGGCTTTTGTTTACAATGTTCATGTTTTCTTTGTTAAAATTATGATTACCATTAGCATAGTGTCTGAAGGCCCCAGCCAAGATCAGGGCCCTCTTGTGCTAGGTGATGTACAGACACACAGGCCCAGAACCTCCAAGGGATTTAGGCTCCTACCATCCATTGAGCACCTGAAATCAATGGCCATTAGGATCCCAAATGCCTGGAGGATGTGGGCCCTAATAAGAGACAGTCCTGCTCTCAAACTGGTTACAGTCTAAATAGATAAAGCACACAAACGAGGGGAGGGGAAACAAGTGCAGAGAGGGCCTAGGGCTTGCCCAAGGTCACTGGCACAGCTGGCAATAGAACCCAGGGCTCCTGAATCCCAGTCTAGTGCTCTGCCCCCTGGGCCAGTCACTCCCTGTTCATTGTTAAGACCTTTCTGTTGACGTCAGGGTTGATCAAAGCTTGTGTGTACAAAACGTATGGGGCAAGTTTGATATGACCACGTCCGGAGCAGTGGTCCCTCATCCAATGGGTTCTTGAGGAAACGTTTGCTTTCCATCGGTGCAGTGTCAGACAGGCAGAGCCCGGAGGATCTGGGAGCAGAAATGCCATTTCTTCCATTCAGTGCCTCACAAATTATGGGCACGACGTAAATTGTCTCCCCGCTGTCTCGCTCACTCCAAACTCCCTCTCGGCTTGGCCTGGGCTATGCCTCAATACAGTCAGTTTTGTTTTTGTTTAGACTTACAGAAACAGGAGGGAGCTGGGAGGGGAGCCACAAACATGCAGAAAGGTTTGGAACACGCTTTAAAACAATAACTGGCTCCGTTCAGGGGGGAGAACGGATGCTTGTGGGAGACCAGTTACTGAGCCAAGTTACCCTGGCACAACCCCACTGCCTTCAGCTTGGCGAGCAATGGCCTAAAGAGAACAGGGGCTGCTCACTCTTACTAAGCAGCGAGGGCACAAGAGAAAGGAGTGGGTGAAACGGCTGCAAGCCCAATCCTGGTTAAATAGTCGGAAAAACACTCTGAGGGGACAGCTCAGTGCTGGCACAAGGTGGTGTGGGGTGGCTGTTAGCAGAGATAGCCCAGGAGTGGGGTTGGTTTGGGACCACGAAATCACTCCACCCATGGGAGCAGGGGGGAGAAGAGGTCCAGCCAGGGTCTTTTCAACCCAACGGAGTGTAGTCTGTGCATTTAATTTAACCCTCCATTCAGGATCTGGCCTCAGTGGGCAGCCAGCCCCTAGTCTGAGACCCTGACAATCGTGGGATTGTCAGTTCAGAGGCCAGGCTGGCACCAGATCCAGGCAAGTTACCAAGCAGAATCCCTCTGTGTCCACAGACTGATTCACCCTGGGAAAGAGCATGTGGAAGAGAATTCCCCTCTGGCCTGCCCCTTCCTTCCATCCTCCTTGCTCCCTCCCTCTGCCCCAGCCGCAGAAGGCACAACTGGTGGTGCTCTGTGCCCAGCTGGGATTTTTGCTGCACAGAGACAGGGCTGGCTCCTCTCCGTAATTACTGCTCAGTTGTTTATCTAGCATTAGCCGGGCTGCTGGAGTGTTTGCTCTTGCTGAATAGCTGCTGCCAGGCTGTTTCTCTGCTGTATTTCAGGCAATGCCTGGGGAGCAGGGCGACGGCCAGGCCCTGCACCGGGCAACTCCCAGACCCAGCTGAGCCAGGTTTAGCTCCCATCTCATTAAGGAAGGCGACTCCCATGTCAGCCCAAGTAATTGTAGCAACTACTGACTGAGCCTGGAATGATGGCGCCTCACTGAGAGTCCGACCAGCTCAGCCAAGGAAGGGGGCTCCCAGGCATCGGCTCACTGGTGCTCCTACCATGGTGGCCAAGGCTGGTGACACAGCTGAATCCAGCATGGTGCAGCTCCTACCAGACTGGCCTGGGAGAGGTGGTTCCCGCCTGAGACCAGCTCTGCCGGCAGGAGGCTCCGTTTGGCCGATTTGTGCCTCGGGCTGCAGCTGTTTGCAAAGCACCCAGACGGTGAGAGAGGGCCGGCAGCTGCCCCGGCTTCCTGCCCCAGCCTTAGCCATTCAGCTTGTGGGTGAACCATGTCTCGACAGGGGGGCTATTCACTGAGTCATCAAGTGAGGTGGTTGGTCTCCACCCCGATCGGCTGTCTGGGACATTAGGAGGCTAACGATCAATTGCTCACGCACAAGGCACTTCCTGGTACCAATTGTCACTTATCTGAAAACTTGTGCAAACTGCGGCTTCACAAGCGTTTTCCCAAAGAGCTGGCGCTCGCCCATGTACTCGTGAATAGTGAGTGATGGGAGCCGGGACGTCACAAACTGGAGCGACATGCTCGGTGCTTTTCCTCACAAATGTACCGGCAGCTCAGTCGTGTCAGCATGGGGCTAGCTCTGCTTTCCCCACTCGGCTCTTGCTGGGCAGGAGATGCGGGCTTGCAGCAAGGCTAGCTGGAGTGTGTATGGGAATTCCTAGAATCAGACGAGTCCATGACCGGAGAGGCACTAGGCTGCCTTCCTTCTTCCACACCAAGCTCTCCCCATCATCAGGCTCCATCCCCCCCTTTACTTCCCTTCCATGCTGACGCTGTGATCTGTCCGCGGGGCTAATGCCGCATAGCAGGGACGACAGGTGAGATATGGACCCTGCTGAGGGGTGGGGGCTCTGTTATGCCGTGGCGAGGTGTGATGCTGATGTTGGCAGTTCCCTTCAGCATGGTCTCAACGGGTGACACCAGGGCCCCGTGAATCTCTGATGGCAGTTCTGTTGTGACAACGCACCTCAAGACGCATCACACGAATGCTGCCTTCTCGGAGAGCTGGAACGAGGTGAAGCTGTTAAAGAATCCCATGGTTCCTGGGCCAGCACAGGGCTGGGGCACGGGGGAGTCTTTTATATATCTAGGAGAAGCCAATTTGCAATGTTGATCAAAGGAGAGGCCCTGGTAAGGCATGGGCAGGGTACTGATGAGACTTTGCTGCCAAAGGGCTAGTCAATGAATGGGCTTAGGTGCAGAAAGATCACAGACTTGGGCTGGGAACAACACTTCTCAGAGACAGCCTGGGTTTGGGGGGAGGCTGGAAGCTCCCGGGAACAGTGCTGGTGATGGAGGAGAGCTGGGTTTAGAGATGCTCAAGGCGGAGGCATCTGCTCTGTGAGGACTGTGCAGTGACGGCACCAGGTGAATTGGTGCCTATGTAGCCCATTGGTCAGTGCATGCCCCGTGCCCGACCCACAGCGGGGGGTGTCTGTCCCGGCTCAAGCTGGAACACCTGGGCCTGCCGCTCAAGCTGTAGAGAGGTGTGTTTTCAGTGGTGGTCCCTGGTTCAGTCCCACAGCGGCCGAGCTGGTGCCATCAGCATTGCACAGACTTCAGTTCACCCTCCTTGCACACGTAGAGCCCCCAGTAAATCCTGTCCTCCCCCTGGGCTGGGGCGGAGCGGGAGGGCAGGGTCCGGCCTTGTTAACATTGCTGCATGCAGAGTTACGGCCCTTACGAAAGGCCAGACAGTGGAGTGATTATGGGTAGAGTGAGAGAGGCCTGGGGCACAGCCTGATAGGCCAACAGAGGAATGGAGGCAGCTGAGTCGCAGAGAGCTTAGGCTCAGATAAGGGAGAGCTCGAGGACTGGCTAGAGAAGTGGGCTGAGCCAAGGGGCCCATCTAAGATACGAGATCTGCTGGATCTCTGCGAGCCCAGCAGAGTCACTCCATGCAAACGGTCACGTTCAGAGCAAGTGGACAGAGCGCTGCCGAGGGCACGAGACTGAAGCATTGGAAGGGCTGCTGGGCGTTCCTTGAACAGGGTGGGGCCACAGATCCACTTCCTTTCTTGCCACACAGGAATTAATTTTGCCCAGATGTGCAGGGCAGGGTTGGGGACCGAAGGCCCAGTCACACCCGCAGAGGGAGGGCGGCGAAGGGACAGTGACAGAGATGCTACTCCCAGGACTGAGGTGCACCCCAGGCTCAAGGTCTCGCTGTTTGGCTGATGGAGAATCGTGTTGCTCTGGTTTCTCGATTTGCTGCCCTCTAGCGCCCCCAGGAGGAAGGCTTGCTGCCTGGGCGTATGCATTGCCAGTGCCAACCCTGCTGATGCGCATAGTCAGTTGGTCACAGCGGTACCGTCCGGAGTGGGGAGACCTATCCAGTCCCACTGCAAAATGAAGAGAGAGGACATCTGTGCATGTTATGGGTGTCTCTCCTGTACCCATCACTGCTGAATCTAGGCCCCTAGCAGGGATGGAGCTAAACTCTTGTAGACACAAGGGGCCTGAGAGGAGATGCTCAGGGTGAAGGAAGGATTTGTTATAACCTACAAGATGCCAGTGATTCCCTATGACAAGGTGATGGCAGCCAGCACGTAGGACCCCCTGAAACCGATCACTGCCGATGAATTCCACATGGACCTCACTGTGCACACGCTGTCTTGGAACAGGAAGGCAGCTCCTGGCTCTGCAGAGCTAGATGAAGGAGATCCTCAGCAACCAGAGATCCCACAGCCAATGGCATAACGATATGCTGCTGGATTAAAGGGCAGATTAGAAATTGTTTTCATCCTGGAATCCATGGGTTGCCAAGCGGGGGTGGGGGTGGGGGCGGGGAGGAGGCCTAGAAAGACATGCTCAGATCCTGGCGAGAGACACGGTGCACGGAGGGTAGAAGGGTCAGCAGAGAACGGGGGAAGCTTTCCTGGAAGACTGTGCTGTGGAGACAGTAGTTGGGGTACTGCCCAAAGGCCCACAGCCTGGGTAGGGGGCTCGTGTGGAGAAGGGCAGTGGTCAGGGAAGGAGGCTGCAGCACGCTCAGGTAGTGTCAAGCTTCCTTGACCCGCTTACAGAGGTTGTTATTGTTTTAAACTAAGACTCACACCTTCACTGCCCCCTCTGCGTGCTCTAGCTGAGGTTATAGGCACTGGGTTTGAACTCAGCCAAATACCTGCTGTAGCCCGAGTCCACTGCACTGCAGCCATTAACCTCCTGCATTAAACGCAGAATCTGGGACAAACAACATTCAACCAAACTTTTTTTCTGGGCCATCTGCCTTTCAGGAGCCTTGATTGGTGGAGACATTCTCTGGCAATTAGCCCCTGAGCTCACCAGCCCCAGGGGCAAACACTCCAAAAGGGTCCCCACCAACCAAGGCTCCTGCAAGGCAGGTGGCCCGGAAAAGAAGTCTGGTTGAACTTCTTTTTGTTTCCACCCAGTTTTATGCACGTGGGGCGTTTACGTCACCACCATGTTTACTCGGCTTCACTGGAGCATTAAGGCCGGGTACGTTAGTCAATCATGTTGAACAATAGGTTTCTCAGCATCTTGTTAGCCCATTATAGACTAAGACATTCCTGGCAGCGTTTTCTCATCTCCACACTTTTAATGTCTCACCCATTTAAAAAAAATAAAATAAAGGCAGATGGACTAATGTCCCTGGCCATCTGGCTCCGAAAGTGGAAAGTTAGAAAGTAATCAGGACTTTATTTAAAGAAACTGAAACCTGCTCACTTCTTCCACATTATTAGTGGCCAAACCCTGATATGTTGTGCCTGCCAAGGCCAAAGGAAGGAAAGGGGAAGAGGAGATCGCACAGGGCACTTCAGAGCCTTGGCTTTGAAAGGGAAATGTCTGAGCAAATGTGAGGCTAGGGAAAGGGAGCCAGGAGCTAACCCCCCAGTGCAAATGCCTCCTGCAGCTCTGCCCATACACATCAGTGGTGGCCCACAGTAGCCCCACTAGGCCAGTAGTGGGCTCTCCACACACCACTCTGCTAGTGCTCCTCAGGCCTGGTCCATAGCCCTGCCCCCTCATCCCCCAGCACAGTTCTCTGCTGACCCCCCTCCTTCCTGACCTGCAGCCTCTTGCCTGCCTGTCGCATTCCACGCCTGTGCCCCCCAGCTTGGCCCATGCCCCTCCATCCTGACCTGCAACCCCCTGGCCTGCCTGTTGCATTCCACCCCTGTGCCCCCCAGCTCGGCCCATGCCCCCCCATCCTGACCTGCAACCCCTGGCCTGCCTGTTGCATTCCACCCCTGTGCTCCCCACAGACAGAGATCTGTTCATGCCCCTCAATCCTCAATAAAAACACAACACCCAGTACAGATCATGAGGAGGAAGGGCTACCAGAGAAGTACCTTGTTAATGGGGAGCAGAGCCTTTCCAGCACCTGTAGTGCCCTCACCCCCATGCCACCCCCATCTTTGCTGCTAATTCAGACACAATTGCATTGGATCCTGTGCTGATTTGGTCATGTGGACAAATGAAGCCCCCAATAAACATCAGAGAAAAAGAGGAGTTGTTTAAGTCACAGGCCAGCGTTGGAACAAGCACAAATGGCTATAAACTGGCCGTCAACAAGTTTAGGCTTGAACTTAGGTGAAGGTTTCTGACCATCAGAGGAGTGAAGTTCTGGAACACCGTCCAAGGGGAGCAGTGGGGGCAAAATCCTAACTGGCTTCAAGACTAAGCTTGATAAATTTATGGAGAGGATGGTGTGATGGGACTGCCTGCAATGGCATATGGCCCATCCGTGACTGCTATTAGCAAATATCTCCAAGGGCCAGAGACAGGACACTAGATGGGGAGGGCTTTGAGTTACGCCAGAGAATTCCTTCCCAGGTGTCTGACTGGTGGGTCTCACCCACATGCTCAGGATTGCCCTATTTGGGATGGAGAAGGAATTTCCCCCCAGGTCAGATTGGCAGAGACCCTGGGGGTTTTTCACTTTCCTCTGCAGCGTGGGGCATGGGTCACTTGCTGGTCTGAACTAGAGTAAACGGTGGATTCTCCGTAGCAAAGTCTTGAAATGAAGATTTGAGGACTTCAGTAACTCAGCCAGAGGTCGGGGTCTCTTACAGGAGTGGGTGAGGTTCTGTGCCCTGCGATGTGCAGGAGGTCAGACTAAGGTCTGGCCTTAAAGTCTCTGAGTCTAGCCCTGGGGGAGGCCCCCTGCACCTGTGCTTCCATGGCCGGCAGAGCCAGGAGGAGCCGAGATTGTTCCCCAGGCTCAGCTTGAAACACCCTAGGTGAGGGCACCCCCCGGCCGGCAGCCAGGCCCGGCTCCTTGCAGAGCTGTAGCAGCCGCGCTGGGGCACACTCCGGGGGCCCAGCCAAGGAGCGGGGCTGCAGGAACCTGTAAGGAACAGCCAGTCCCTGCCCCCCCCCCCCATGTATCCACGTCCCGTTCCCTAGGCTCACCCCACTCCCAGGCGCCCCATTCAATAACCCCTCCCCCCCCCGCCCCACTCAGCTACCGACAGACCCGCCCCTGTCACCAGCCCTTAGCCAGCCGCGGGGATTCAGGTGCCCTGCCAGGGATCGGTCCGTGCGCCCCAGGGGCTGCCCGGGGACTCGCCGGCGGAGCGCGCCCCGGCTCTGGGCCGGGAGAGCTCTGCCCTGCCCGGGGGCCTGGCCCCGGCCTCCCCGCCCCCTGCCCGGCGCGCCGGGGAGGGGGGAGCCGAGCAGCCCCTGCACCGGGGCTTCCCAGGCGGCCGCCGCGGCTGCCCGGCTTGGCAGGGAGGAGCCGCCTTCCGGAGGCACCGGAGAGCCAGTGAGCGGCGCGCTTGCGGCGGCGAGCCCCAGCCATGGAGGAGCCGGCGCGGCGCAGGGGGGCAGCAGCCCTGCAAAGGCGGCGGCGCCGCTAGCGGGGAGCAGCCGCGCCCCCCCCGCCCCTCCTGCCCGGGCTGCGGCCCCGGGGGCTCCTGCAGCGGATGCATCGCGGGCGCCGGCCCCCGCCGTGCGCCCCCCGGCTCCCCTCTCGCCGCGTCCGGGCTCTGCGGCTCCAGGGCGTGTGAGCCGCCGCCGCCGCCGCCGCTCCCGGAGCAGGCTCGGGGCCCCGCGCCCCGGCCGGAGGATGCTCGGCCTCTGAGGGCGGCCCGCTGCCCGCCGCGCCCGGCCGCTCGCCATGGGCAAGGACCAGGAGCTGATGCAGGCGGTGAAGGCGGAGGACGTGGGCACGGTGCAGAAGCTGCTGCAGCGGCCCAAGCCCGGCAAAGCCAGTGAGTGGCCCCGCGGGGCACCCCCGGGGCGGGGTGGGAAGGGAGGGAGGAGGATTGCGGGGCAGGCTGGGCCGGATCGGGGGGGGGGGGCTGTGCACCCCCCAGGGGAACTCAGGGGGCGGGGCGGGGAGAACCCCCCTCCCCGATCTGCCTGGTCTGGGGAGCAGCCCCCGGGGCTCGGGTGGCCCCTGGGGTCTATAGAGGCTTGTTGGGATTTTCTCCTCAATGAACCGATGTGCAGGGGGAGGGGGAGCCGGCGGGTATCTGTGCCCTGCTCCTTCCTGCCTGGGTGCCCAGCTGAGCTTGCAAGCCGGAGCTGTCAGGCTGGAGCGGGGTGCAGGGAGGGGAAAGCAGGCGTTCCGCTCTCCCTCTGGCTGGGATGGGGGTGGTGGTGATGGTGCTCCTTGCAACAGCGACTAAATCCCAGAGCCGCCCTCTCACTCGGCTGCTGCATGTTCCTTGGGGTCACTCTGTTGCCAGTGCAGTACCGTGGCTGTGGGGTTGCATTCCCCCCGGCCTTTTCCCGAGCCACTCGCCTGCCTTGCACACCCAGGATGATAGGATCCTTTATTTGATTGCAACTGGCTTCTGGGGCAGCTGGGCTTGGGGACTGCTGCCCTGCACGGCCGTCTCATCTGAGAAACCCAGCCCCGAGTCGCACTGCAGCTGGGTTTTGCCCAAACATGGACTCGGGCATTCCTAAGTGCCTGGGAGCGGTGCTTAGAACTGTAGCCAAGTGCACAGGGTACGCACCGTGGAAAATAATTCAGTGCTACTCGCCCAGTCACCCCCTCCCCATCTATCCTCTGCCTCGTGTACACACACCCTTCGGCACGCCAGGCTCGCATCCAGCGGGTGGGAGCGAGATGCAGCAGGAGACGAGGGTGTTTCTTCCACGCTTTAACCCCCCAAGCAAGCAGCCCCTCGGGCCCCCTGGTTCAAGCCGTAGCCCAGCCCAGTCCAGCAGAGCAATGGGGCGGCTCTAACATTTCAGGCTGCAATGGTATCAATAATGTAACAGCAGTGGTTTAGTGTTGGAGTGGAATTAATTGAGGGCGGGGAGAGTTTGAAGTGAAAAGGGGAAAAAATGAACCTTGAGCCTTTCGGCAAAGGAACAGCTCTTTGGGAGGGGGCTGATTGCAATAGGCTCCAGGCCGAGCAGGGCCCAGTGTTTGGGGAATCTCTGAATTTAGGTTAGCGTTCATGAAAATGAGGGATGCAGCCCTGGCTGGAGCCAGGCGGGTGCTGTGTGGCCGTTACCCTGCACCAGTCCTGACCACAACAACCTGCTCTAGTCTGTGGCGCAGAGCTCCGGCAATGCCCCTCAGTCCTGAGCTGCAACCCCACTGATGTCTTCTTAATCCTGACATCCCCATCCCCATCCCTAACTATAGCTTTGCCAGCCCTGCCTTGCTGCTCCAGCCCTGCCCCCTGCAGCTCTGCCAACGCACTTCAGTGCTGACCTGCGGTTTGCCCTGTCTGATCCAATCCGGCCCCTCGTGAGCAGCAGTTATTTATGCCATAGCTCTGTGGTGCCAACAAACACCCCCAGGGAGTTAAGCTGAGCCCCCCTACTCCCCCCCATTTGACTGGTGACCAAAGAAAACCCTCTTTTGATTGTTTCCCAAGATGGAGCTGCAGGTGGGTGGCGGGGCAGGAATGTTGGGTGCCTTTCCGAGTTGGACACCTGGGGCCAGGTTTTCAGAGGTACAGATTCTCTGTCGCTCCCATGGTTTTCAGTGCGAGCTCCGTGCAGGTGAAAACCAGGCCCACGGTGCACACTGAATGAGCATGTCCTTATTTTATGAGGAATAAGGCCTCTCTAGTGGAATGGGGCGAGCATCAGGTTTGCATTCGGCTTTAACTCCCTGAACCGGCAGGTTCAAATCCCAGCAGGTTCAGCTTGGAACTTCACTCTCAGCAGCTAACTACGTATGGGTCTTTCAGAAGCCTGAAATGATACCCGCCCCCCCCCCCCCCAAGAGCTCAATGCATTTAATTTAAAAAAAGAGAAGGTCAAGGGGTGGCTTGATCACAGTCTGTAAGTACCTACATTGGGAACAAATATTTAATACTAGGCTCTTAAGTCTAGCAGAGGAAAGTATAACACAGTCCAATGGCTGGAAGTCGAAGCTAGACAGATTCAGATCGGAAATAACGTGTAAATTTTGTGGATTCTCCATCACTGACAATTTTTAAATCAAGAGTGGATGATTTTCTAAAAGATCTGCCCTAGGAATTATTGTGGGGACATTCTCTGGCCTATGCTATACAGGGGGGTCAGACTGGAGGATCACAGTGTTCCCATTTGGCCTTGGAATCCAGGACTCTCTAAACAGGGTCTCGTCCCCAGTCTCCACTGAGTGGGACATGTCCTGGTGCCTATCAGTGTTGGAGGTGGAGTCACATGGCAGGGTGCGGTTCTGCCGGGCTGGCCAGGGGATGCATGATTTGCTTGGCTGGGCAGACTAAGCCATTGAACCTCACATGGTCGTAAGTTTGATGAACACTTGACATGCTCTGAACTAGCGCTGAGGTGTCAGCCCACAGGTCCAATGGCTTTTGATTAGATTCGGTGACGGAATAAATGACTTTATGGAGCCTGGAGTGTCGAGGAGAATTTGGTCCTGGAGCATTTTACATAGGGGCCAGATGATGAGCGCTATGAACCTCTGCAGCTCATTCTGTCTCAGCACTGTCTACTGTATTCACCACCAGGTACAGTGCAGCTATTTCTTCCCTTGAACTAAACTAGCTACCGTGACTCTCCATATAGGTGTAGTTATGAAGTACTCAAACCTTATTGACAGGTTGCAGAGTAGCAGCCGTGTTAGTCTGTATTCGCAAAAAGAAAAGGAGGACTTGTGGCAGCTTAGAGACTAACCAATTTATTCTCTAAGGTGCCACAAGTCCTCCTTTTCTTTTTGCGAAATTTAGAAGGGTTGTTACAAAATCCAAGGCCAGCAGGAATGTTTTGGGATTGTTTGAAATTCCAATTAATAGCATGTTGTTCATCAATCGACCCTCCTGATGTAGTGTGTGCAATCCAGACATTGCAGAATTGATTGGAAACAAGAGTGAAACTAACCAGCCTGGTTTCGTTGCCCCGCCTGGAAGAACTGCAGAAAGTAAATAAATGAGACAGAATGAAAAGTACATTTGATTTTTTTAAAACAGTTTTTTTGTGATCATCTGTGAGGTGGCGAGGGAGGTGGAAGAGGCAGTCATGTGTTTTTCAATATGGTTTCTCGCCTGAAAGGGTCTCTTGAAGTAGGAGCTGCCAAGACATGTGCCTGTGTTTGTTTACTATACTGTATAAACTCACAGGATCTTGAAATTGCTCTGCCAAAATCTCAGCCTGAAGGGATGCTCTGATTTGCGGCGTAATGGTAAGAGCGAAATAGTTTTGATCGAGCCAATAGCAGAGATGGATGTTTGTTCTTGTTTGGTTGCAGATGGTACCCTCCTGCGCTGGGGGAGAAGGTTTGGCTTCACAGCACTGTTTGATGGGGAATGGGGGGGTCTCTAGAGGGAGACTGTAACAAATGTGAGATGTTACAGCATTGTCTCATGTCAAATACTCTACAGCTCCCACCACTCTAGGGGTCAAGCAAGATGGATCTGTTCCTATGGCAGTGTTTAATTTGGTTCACTCTTCGACCTGCACAAACTCTGTTTCAGTGTACGGGGAGGCAGATTGTGTAGACTGCATAGAGCCCCCGGCATACATTGTTATCTCCTAAAGTCTTTGCCCTTCTCTCTGTGCTGCTGCCCGTGTAGTTGATTGTGGCGAGCGGCCACCTGCAGATGTGCTGGAGCAGGAATAGCTTTCCCATTATGGGATCTCCTGATTTCTAGCACTGCAGATTGCTTGTTGAGCAGGCTGGCTCGGCAGAGCGAGCCACGCAGGAAATCGAGGCTCGAGACGCTTTTCAGGGGAACACATATGCAGATTGCAGATTTACTGTAAGCCACTAACATGCAGCTAGTATTCACCAGAGCCGGAGTGCAGGAAATTGATTCCCATTTCAAATGCTGAGATTTCGTGTGCTTTGCACAAGCAACAGGCATAGAGGGACAGATCCTAAAGCCCCTGATAATGGTCAGAGGCTTTAGGGGCTTTCCTCGTGAAAGCCGGGTGTGAGGAATGAGCCAGTGCTGGGACATGTATGATTGTTCCTGTTTCATATCTTGTTTGCAGCATTGAGACAGGGTGAGTTGGCTCTGCCATGCAACTGGCAACAGGGAGCTAACTCCTGCCTCAGGTCTGGGGCAGCCCTTGCCCACGCAGGTGGAAGATACCAGGGTAATGAAGCATTGCTCCTCCTTGAGGCATCAGGAAGCCCTGGCCTTCTGTTAAACACAAGGGAGAATGAGTGCAGAGAGCAGCTAAGCCAGGAGCCTCATGCCAGGTTACAAGGTGCTATTGTGGTAGCACTAAGGTACACAGACCACAACCCCATTGTGCTAGGTGCTGTACAAACACAGAACAACAAAGACAGTCTCTCCCCATTGTACTCAGGTTCTTCTATTGCACCCATCACTGTTCTATCATAGAATCATAGGGCTAGAAGGGACCACCAGGGTTATGTAGTCTAACCCCCTGCCAAGATGCAGGATTTGTTGTGTCTAAACCAGCCAGGACAGATGCTGTCCAGCCTCCTTTGGAAAACCTCCAGTGAAGGAGCTTCCACGACCTCCCAAGGTGTCTGTTCTATTGGCCGACTGTTCTTACAGCTAGGGAGTTTTTCCTGAGATTTAATCTAACTCGGCTGTGCTGTAGTTTGAACCCTTTGCCTCTTGTCCTGCCCTCTGTGGCAAGAGAGAACAACTTTTCTCCATCCTTTTTATGGCAGCCTTTCAAGTATCTGAAGACCGCTATCCTATCCCCCCTTAATCTCCTCTTTTCAAACTAAACATACCCTGGCTGTGACACCAAAAGAACCTTTGCGTTTTCTGCTTGTGTAAAGCCCTGTGGGTTTTGTAAGAAATCTGTTTAACTCCCAGCCCTTACAGTCAGTGCCTGGGAGCAGAGCCCCCTCTGTGTAATATTCTTACTGTCAGACCATGCTGGCTGACTCTGCCCCTTTAATTGTCTTAAAGCTGCTAGCAATCTCTTTAAAGCTTCCCCGAGCAGCTTAAGCGTGATATCACTAACGGGAGCAGTCCAGGCTGTATCAGGGGCAACTGAGATGGGCATTATGATTATTATCGTTGGTGTTTCAAATGTAGGCCCCATGTTGGCATTTCGGCAGTCCGCCCACTCGGCCCCGTGGAGAACTCTGAGCTGATAGGCAAGCGACCAGGCGAGTAAGGCCTTACGCTTCTGCAAGCGATGGCATCTGGCAGAGAGCTGGTTGGGGTAAGAGCTGATGGGACGTCCTGAGGGGGAATTCATCACGCGGCATGGGCACGCTGGAGTCGGGAGAAAGCTTTGCCGCCGGTCATGCCAAACAAGATTTGTCATACAAACAAATCCCAATAGGTGGGAACTCCCTTTTCTTCCTGCCCGCTCCTCTCCCGAGAGCAGGTTGCTGGTTGCGCCTAGTTTTCATAGAGTGGAGCAAGGTGTAGCTGCTGCATCAGGATGCAGCGGTGCATTGTGGGTTATGTAGTCTCCGCAGGCCGCACTTGTGTGCTAAAGAATTCCTCTGCTTGTGTCCTCTTGCTCTGGCCACCCCTGGCTGCTGCTGCTAACTTTGTTGTCGCCCGTTCAATAGCCACTCTGACTTGTATGTGACTTTAAACTATGTCCTGGGGGAGGGAGGGCACCGCCCGCGAGCAGTCATGCTTGCCACGGGAAGCAGAGCGCAGAATTATCCGTCTGCGTGGGCGCTTGCCGGGTGAGTTTGTATCTTGTAAGATGGAGACAGTATTTCCTAACTGCTCTGGTTAAAGGCATTCATCCACCAAATGGAATAATTCATGAAGGCTTATAAATATACAAATTTACATCCAGCCCTCCCCTTCCCTGTGGGACCCAGATTGCTGATAAATATGGCACTTACATCCTGCAAGACTGCATTTCCCCAGCAGAACCCGTAGTCAGGAGGGGACATGAGGGATGCTCCCCTTGCAGGGAGAGGAAAGCGCATGCATTTGCCTTTTGGAGCTGGTAGCTGCGGGTGGATAGCGGAGGGAAATAGGCAATGGAATAGCAATATAGTAATGCTGCTTGTGCCTGGGGTCTTTTTTTAGTGTGCTTTGTGTGGCTTGGTTCTTTTACCTGCACCATTCCCGCTGCAACAGTGGTTTCTCTTCTGGAACCTAAACGCTTCTGCTGGGCCACACGTGAGACAGCAGGAGAGACCCTCTCTTGGGAATCTGACCTATCCTTGCAGTCCTCCAGCTGGAAATGGGTTTCTTCTGGCAGGGCGTTTCGACAGGTCTCAGGAATAGGAATGGCAGGGGATATGTAGCTTTCCTCCTCCTGCGACACTGGCTCCGATCTGGACCAGGGCGAGAGGGGCAGAAAGTGACTGACTCCCACTCTGATGGCTGTTTGGCCCTACGTGAAATGAGTTACTGGGTCTCAGTCCAGGTGCGGCAGGTGTTCACTTGATAGGAACCACTCATGCAGTTGGCACTGATGATTGGTGGGTTCTGGGGAGCAAGAAGCAGTTCACACCATTAGCCGGAGTCCTTCCAGGGGAGAGTAAAGCCGCCTTGGGCCCGATCCAAGGTCAGTGGGAGTCTCTCTGCTGGCAGGGGGCAGTGTATGGGGAAGGAAGCCTGCCACAGTACCAGCTGGGCTTTGCCTGGTCTGTGCATGGAGACGCTCCTTCCGTTTAAAGTGAAACTCTGCAGAGGACGACCCCTAGTTTGCTCCAGAACGTTCCCACGCTGTGAGAGGGGCTCAGTGCACGTGCCTGACCAGGTAGCACCGGCATGAAAGACCATCCTTGTGCCAGTTCATAAAAGCCGCTTCCTCTTAGCTGGGGGCACCCGTACGCCCTCAGACCTCCTAGCAGCAGCGCCTCCAGGCCAGTCCTGAAGCGGGGATAGGCCTTGCACTGCAACTCCCTTCCAAAGTGAGGCTGATTCCAGAACCCAGGTCCCTCCACTGTGACCTCCCTGTCCCTGGCTTGCTCAGGATTTGGTCCATGGACTGCATTTTGCCTGCTGTGATGCACCACAGGGAGAGAGGGGGAGTGCTGCTAGCCAGGACCCAAGTCATCCAGGGGTCTCTAGCCCAGCCCACCCCTTGTATTGCAGGTGGGGTACCAGTCTCTGCCTGTCTACCCAGCAGTCAGGAGGGGGGACTGAAGCACGTGTAGACAGAGCCGCTAGCTTTGCTCAAGCTGGCTCAGGTACCTAGAGCAACGAAGCTGCGGCAGAATGGGTGATCGCATCAGGTAGTGGCCCGAGCACCTGCCCAGGGTCCCGGGTGGGCTTGAGTTCAGGTGCCCTGTGCCACCACCTATGCTGCTGTGGCTTCCCTGCCAGTTTTAGTGAGCTGGCTAGGTCAGAGCTAGCTTGGGTGTGTGTACCCGCGGTGCAGACATGCC
The DNA here is from genome assembly GCF_965140235.1 of Caretta caretta. Lineage (NCBI taxonomy): Eukaryota > Metazoa > Chordata > Testudines > Cheloniidae > Caretta > Caretta caretta. The sequence goes on from NC_134215.1 coordinate 3,409,210, forward strand.
CTCGGTGCTCACAGAGACAGTCCTGAGAGCTGATCGGAGAGCAGTGCTCTGTTTGGCCGATGAGGTGCTCTTAAAGGACCCTCGCAGCCCTCAGCCAGGTGGCCACCCCCAGCGTTCATCTCTTCAAATCCCCTCCTGCGGGCAAGCACGCACAGCTGGCGTTTCCATGGCAATGCCCAGCTGTGTGTTGGAGTGAGGCTCTGCCCCCTCACTGATTCTTTCTCTTCCTGTATTTTTTTTAAATGTGCCCTCCTCTGTTAAATCCTCCTCTGTTAAAAACTCAGCCCTCCAGTTTCTCAGTCAGGGAGTGTCCTGTATTTTTGAAGAGACCAGGCCGGTCACCTGGTAGATATCCACGCCCCTGACTACGCATTTAATCAGGTCCGCAGGCCACTTCTGCAAACAGCCAATTAGTAGATGGCTGATCCTATGTGCAGCTGGTACTTACCCAACCCGAGACATGTGGCTTCCCACCAGACTTCACGAGTTCTGAAGGCTGGAGGTAAATTATATGCCGGTTCATGTTTTCCATAAGCCACTTGTGTGCTCAGCGAGGGGTCTTTGCGGTGGAACAATCCTTGTATTGCAGCCCCAAGATAACTGGAGATACACACACATGCTTTCTCTTCAGTCTGTTGATCTCAGTGGTAAGACCCGCCCACACCAGTAGCATATTTCTGCTGGAAGAATGGGGGTTTCCAGTTCTCTTGTGCAAATGTCAGGAGATAGCGACGGTCTTGCCACCCAGGCTTGTGAATGGATCTTGGCTTGTCTAGCTCCCTGCGGGATGCCTCTCCCCCACCTCTGCTGGCCAGAGTCAGGGTTAAGCCTTTGCTCGTCTTCTGATGACTCATGTCAACAGGTTGCTGAGGATTCACTCTCCCGGGTTGACTTTCCGTTCAGCGTTGAACTGAGAGCCCTTCGGGCAGCCTGGAGCACAGGTGCATTTCTTATTTGTGTGGGGGTAGCACCAAGGAGCCCCAGGTACGGGTCAGAGCCCCGATGCTAGAGGCCGTACAACCCCAGAACCAAGAGACAGTCCCTGCCACAGGGAATTGAGACTGGAGAAGAGTGGTGGGAAGGAGCCTGTCACTGGGTGTCCCCGGTGTGCCGCACTGCCTGGCCTGTCTGTTGGTCTCTTAGTCACAAACGCGCAACAGGTTGTTACCTTGTCACCATGTGGGTGTTTGTTCTTCATTTCCCAGCTATGTCAGAGTGCATTGCAGGCTTAGAGCAGTCCTCAGCCCCGGCTCACCCTCGGAGCTTGCCCCGTTCCTCCCGCTAACTGACCTACTTTCTCATTAGCCCAGCAATGGCCACCCCAGAGTCAGGAATCCCCAGCAGAGACTGGGTTTGGCTTCAGTGAAGCCTGCACTCCTCCCAGTGCTGCAGCCCCAGAACCGCAGTGCTACTGACCCAGAACCGCAGTGCTCGGGTTAGTCAAAGCCAAGCTGGCCAAAGCCCTGGAGACTGCAGCTGTAGGGACCAGTCCTGCACTGGTCCCTGGGACACGGGGCGAGATCAACTGAGAGGGCCGGGTGGCTTGCTACATATGATTGTTACCCGAGCACCTTGCTGTCATTAGTGTGTTTATCCACCCAATGCCTCTGCGGTAGGGCAGGACCATTGTCCCTCCAGGGGTCCCTGAAGCACAGGCCCGAGGAAGTGACTTGCCTGGGGCCCACAGAGGGAGGGAGCGTACCCCTGAGCCAGGAATTGAACCCAGATCTGCTGAGTCTCCGCCTCGTGCCCACCCTCCCTGCCCTAAGGTGACCACTCCTCTGGGCAGTGACATGCCTGCCGAGGTTGCTCAGTAAATAACCCCCTGGTAGGGTCTTTAACTGGAAGGGAGGGGTGCAGGGCAGGAGCTGTGATGGGGGAAGCAGCCTGGGGGCCTGTGCGTGAGATCAACTTTACCACGTGATCCCCTAGTCCACAGCCCCCTCTCGACTGGCCCCCGCTCCAGCTCGGCAGGGCCTTGGCCTGGCGGCTCCCTACTATTGCCGGAGAAAGACCCTTTTACTCTCTGCTGCTCCTCCTCCGACGGGCCTGGAAGAGCTGTGATGGGAGCTGTGAGGAGCTGGCGGCCCAGGGAGACCTCTCTCCGTAAAGCAGTCCAGGGCCGGCTCCGTGTCCCGCATCCTCAGAGGCTCGCAGGCAGTTGGAGCCGCGCACGGATCTTAAGCGAGCGAGAGAGGGCGGGGGAGGCGTTGAGCCACAGGAGGAAACGTAAATAGTGTAGTAGGTGCGAGCTAATGTTATTCCAAAGGAGGCTGCCAAGCGTGAGCTGCCTGCGCTGCGAACATGCGTCCTCGCTCTCTTTCCACTGGGTCCCAGCCCAAGGAAAACCAGCCCCGTCCCTTCCCCTCGCTGCCCGCCCCAACCCTTCACAATCTTTGGGGCTAATTTCCCATCTGCAGAGAGACCCTCTTCTGTTTTTACAGGGAAGATTTGAGAACTCAGCTTTGGATCTGGATAATGTCCTCTTCGTAAGGGGTTTAATAAATCAGATTTTAAAAAATCCCTTCGTGAATGAACACGGGTTGCCATGGCGACCCGGGGCCCAGGTTAGCGTGCAGAGTGAAATACTTGAGTTCAGCGACGCGTCTGGGGCATGGCGAACGGCTGGTGAACGCAGGGCGTAATTCCCCGGCATCCAGAATGAATTAGGTTGTCTGAAAGGTACGCGGACGGAGACTCGAGCGCTTGGCAGCAAGTTGTTTTTCCTCCCCTCTAAATCAACCTACCGGATAATTGCAGTGACTTGGCAGTTTTATGTAAACACTCATCACTTCTGCTCCCTGTCTTTGCACCTCAGCATCAGGAGACAAGAGAGAGGATTTCCGCTGCCCTGGCCAAGGGCTGCATGTGTGACGGGGACGTAGGCCACCCAGGAAGTGCCAGCTCGGGTTATTTTCCGTGTCAGATGATGTTTAGCTAGAGTTGCTGCTGTTGTCTCTTTGCACCCGCGCTGTATCCGGCTCCCAGAAGTCCTCGGCTCTTAGCTGTTGTGGGGAACACAAGATTCTCCGTGGCTCTGCCCAAATAAGGAAAAGGGCTGAAGGGGTCAATGGAAAACCCCTTACTGGTGTCTGTGGCTTTGCTAAGGAAACTTGTTGCTCACGGATAATTGGCACTATATTATCCAAATTGGCACTATATTGGCAAACAAACTGACTTCCCAGGGACGGCCTGGCCAGTTGGCCCTGCTGGCTGGTTGCCTGATTTGAAAACCCAACGCCACTTCTGATGGTCACAGGCTTTTGGCTGGTGCCCAGCACATCCCGACTGCTTCAGGAGGAAGGAGTCTCCGCGGGGAGCACCGATATTTGAAGGGGTTGTACTTGAGTCCCTTGTACTTGATTTCTGTGTGCCCAGAGCTGCTGTGTCATGAACTGACGAGCTCCAGAGCCTGTGCTTTGTGTAACGAGCCAAGGGCAGGTCAAGCCAGTGTCTCTTTCCAAGACACGTTCATGTGTGTGTTATTCTTGTGGGGAAGTCTGTGCTCCTGACTGCTGAGAGCAGCCATGCCTTTGTGCGCATGTCCAGGGCAGGTGCATGTCAGCCCCTCGTTAACTGTGCAGGGCCCAGGCCTTCAGTGCGTGCTGGGGGTGACTGGCACCTGTGCAGTGATGAGCTGCCAAAACCTTAACAACCGGTTCCCGATCCAAAGTTCTCATTTAAGGGATGTGCCCCAGCATGTATTTTTTTACCAACAGGGTTACCATACGTCCGTATTTTCCCAGGAGGAATTTTTAAAATTTAAAAATCCTCCTGGACGGTGATTTAAGAACCAAAAAGCCTGACCTGTCCGGGAAAATATGGGTGTGTGTTAACCCTGCCTAAAGTTCTTTGTTAAAAAGATGGGCCTGAACTAGAAACGAGCTCCGTTTCACAGGTGTGGGTCCCTGCCACGCCCTGGGGGTGTGCTGGGGGACCAGATGTCCCGATTTTATAGGGACAGTCCTGGTTTTGGGGTCTTTTTCTTATATAGGCTCCTGTTACCCCCTACCCCCGTCCTGATTTTTCACACTTGCTGTCTGGTCACCCTAGGGTGTGCACTTGTGAGGGTCCCAGCTGCTCCTTGCCCCCCTCATTGAAGCAGGTGTGCAGGGTTACTGCCCTGGGAACTGCGGGGCACCAGTGGACATGGGGCCAGCTGCAGACAGGGGCGTGGGGCACAGCTAGCTGGAAGCAGGGGATGCGGGGCTGGCTGGAGACAGGAGGGTGCAGAGTTGGCTGGAGGCCAGGGGGTGTGGGACTGGCTGCGGGCAGGCCAGGGGGTGCGGAGCTGGCTGGAGGCAAGGGGGTGTGAGGCTGGCTGGAGACAGGGCACGGGCTGACTGGAGGTAGGGGATGGCTGCAGGCAGGGCAGGGGGGTGCGGGGGTGGCTGGAGACAGGGGCTGGCTGCGGGCAGGGCAGGGGGTGCGGCAGGGGCTGGCTGCGGGCAGGGGCTGGCTGCAGTCATGGGGTGCGGGGGTGGCTGGAGGCAGGGCAGGTGGTGGCTGGAGACGGGGGTGGCTGCAGGCAGGGGGTGTGGGGTTGGCTGGAGGCAGGGCAGGGGGTGCGGCAGGGGCTGCAGGCAGGGGCTGGCTGTGGGCAGGGCAGGGGGTGTAGGGGATGGCTGGAGGCAGGGCAAGGGATGCGGCAGGGGCTGGCTGCGGGCAGGGGGTGTGGGGGTGGCTGGAGGCAGGGGCTGGCTGGAGGCAGGGGCTGGCTGCGGGCAGGCAGGGGGGTGGGTGCTCGCGGGCAGAGCGGCTCGGAGCAGCCCGAGCAGCAGGACGCGGCCCCGGCCCAGCAGAGCAGCCGGGGACCCCCCAGGCAGCAACGGGAGCCCCAGGGCCGGGGGAGCAGCCCCAGGGCTCGTGCCCAGGGCCCGGCGGCAGCCCACGTGGCTCCCGCAGCGCAGCACCCCTGGTGGCCGGAGGAGGAATTACATCACTTCCCGGCCGGAGCCCATCAAAGCCTCGGCACCCCGTGCAGGGAAGCGGGTTAGCCACCGGTTCTCCAACGGCTTCCAACTGTAACCACGGGGTCGCGCGAACCGGCTCCAGCTCGCCACTGGCCCTGTGGCCGCGTGGGCTGGGTAGTGCGTGTTTGCTCCGTTTATGCCGCGTGGTTCCCCCAGCTGACTCGGCATTGGCTGCTCAGGGGGCTCACTTGCGAGAGAGAGAACACGTGCTGCTTTCCTTTCCTTTGGCCCAGCTCTGAAGGTGATGACAGTCTGAGTCACCATTGCTTGGTGTAAAAACTGGTGCATCAGGGAGGAGAATTGGGCCCAAAATCTTTCCTCTTAGCCCGAACCACCCCCCACCACCCCAAACCCAACTAGCCCCCTGGTTATTCAGGCAGACGCAATGTGTGGAGTGTTAGGATTTCATCATAGTTCACACCTCTGTATGAGGAGCTCAAAGCCCTTTGTTGACATTAGTGAATGAGCCCTCCCCACTGGCTGGGGCCAATTGTTTGGCAAATATTGACTCTCTTAGCAGCCAGTCAGCATCCCCAATTATTCAACAATGTGAGTAGCACCTGGCCAGTCCCTTGGCCAGAGAAGAAGGCATGAACATAAGAAGAATGGCCATACAGGGTCAGACCAATGACCCAGCCAGCCCCGTGTCCTGTCTTCTGACAGTGGCTAGTGCCAGGTTCTTCAGAGCGAGTGAACAGAACAGGGCAGTTATCAAGTGATAAAACTAGCTAGAGACATCAAGGGTAACAAGAAAACATTCTACAAATACATTAGAACAGTGGTTCTCAAACTGTGGGTCCCGATCCCAAAGTGGGTCGCAACCCTGTTTTAATGGACTCACAAGGGCTGGCTTAGATTTGCTGGGGATTGAAACCAAAGCCGGAGCCCCACCGCCCAGGACTGAAGCCCAAGGGCTTAAGCCCTGGCTGGAAGGGCTCAGGTTACAGACCCCCTGCCTGGGGCTTCTCCCCCCTTGCCCAGGATGGTGGGGCTTGGACTTTGGCTTTGGCCCCCTACCCAGGGGCAGTGGCGCTTCGGGGGCCGGGGCTCAGGCTTCCAAGTCACAGGGCTTGATGAAATACATCCTAGAACACTCAAGGAACTGACTGAGGAGATATCTGAGTCATTAACGATTATCTTTGAAAAGTCATTGAAGATGGGTGAGATTCCAGAAGACTGGAAAAGGGCAAATACAGTGCCAATCTATAAAAAGGGAAATAAGGACAACCCAGGGAATTACAGACCAGTCATCTTAACTTCAGTGGCCGGAAAGATAATGGAGGAAATAATTAAGCAATCAGTTTGCAGACACCTAGAAGATAATAAGGTGATAAGTAACAGTCAGCATGGATTTATTAAGAACAAATGGTGTTAAACCAACCTAGTAGCTTTCTTTGACAGGGTAACAAGCCTTGTGGATAGGGCAGAAGTGGTAGATGTGGTATATCTTGACTTTAGTGAGGCTTTTGATACAGTCTCACACGACCGTCTCATAAACAAACTAGGGAAATACAACCTAGATGGAGCTACTATAAGGTGGGTGTAAAACTGGTTGGAAAACTGTTCCCAGAGAGTTATCGTCAGTAATTCACAGTCAAGCTGGAAGGGCATATCGAGTGGGGTCCTGCAGATATTGGTTCTGGGTCTGTTCAATATCTTCATCAATGATTTAGATAATGGCATAGAGAGTACGCTTATAAAGTTTGCGGACAATAGCAAGCTGGGAGGGGTTGCAAGTGCTTTGGAGGACAGGATTAAAATTCAAAATGATCTGGACAAATTGGAGAGATGTTCTGAAGAAAATAGGATGAAATTCAATAAGGACAAATGCAAAGTACCCCACTTAGGATGGAACAGTCAGTTGCGCACACACACAATGGGCAATGACTGCCTAGGAAGGAGTATGGCGGAAAGGGATCTGGAGGTCATAATGGATCACAAGCTAAGTATGAGTCAAAACATCATTCTGGGATATATTAGCAGGAGTGTTGTAAGCAAGACACGAGAAGTAATTCTTCTGCTCTACTGTGCACTGATTAGGCCTCAACTGGAGTACTGTGTCCAGATCTGGGCACCACATTTCAGGAATGATGTGGACAAATTGGAGAAAGTCCAGAGAAAAGCAACAAAAATGATTAGCGGGCCAGGAAACGTGACCTGTGAGGGAAGATTGAAAATACTGGGTTTGTTTAGTCTGGAGAAGAGAAGACTGAAGGGAGACATGATCACAGTTTTCAAGTACATAAAAGGTTGTTATTAAAAGGAAGGAGAAAAATTATTCTCTTTAACCACTGAGGATAGGACAAGAAGCAATGGTTTTAAATTGCAGCAAGGGTGGCTTAGGTTGGACATTAGGAAAAACTTCTTAACTGTCAGGGTGGTTAAGCACTGGAATAAATTTCCTAGGGAGGCTGTGGAATCTCCATCATTGGAGATTTTTAAGAGCAGGTTAGACAAACACCTGTCAGGGATGGTCTAGATAATACTTAGCCCTGCCACGAGTGCAGGGGACTGGACTAGATGACCTCTCCAGGTCCCTTCCAGTCCTATGATTCTATGATCCACCCCTGTCGTCCAGTCCCAGCTTCTGGCAGTTGGAGATTTAGGGACACCCAGAGCACAGGGTTGCGTCCCTGACCATCTTGGCTAATTGCCATTGATTGGCCCCATCCTCCATGAATTTCTCTAATTTTTTTTTTAATCTAGTTATACTTTTGGCCTTCACAACATCCCCTGGCAATGAGTTCCCCAGTTGATTGTGCATTGTGTGCAGAAATACTTCCTTATGTTTGTTTTAAACCCACTGCCTATTAATTTGATGAGGTGATCCCTAGTTCTTGTATTATGTCAAAGGGTAAATATCACTTCCTGATTCATTTTCTCCACACCAGTCATGATTTTATAGACCTCTATTAGATCCCCCCTTTAGTCATCTCTTTTCTAAGCTGAACGGTCCTCGTCTTTTTAATCTCTCCTCAGATGGAAGCTGTTCCATACCCCTAATCATTTTGTTGCCCTTCTCTGACAGGTTTCAGAGTAACAGCCATGTTAGTCTGTATTCTCAAAAAGAAAAGGAGTACTTGTGGCACCTTAGAGACTAACCAGTTTATTTGGTTGGATGCATCTGATGAAGTGAGCTGTAGCTCACGAAAGCCTATGCTCAGATAAATTGGTTAGTCTCTAAGGTGCCACAAGTACTCCTTTTCTTTTTGCCCTTCTCTGTATCTTTTCCAATTCTAATATATCATTTGCGCAATCCTCCATGCTCATTGGTCGGGGGCAAGCACTTGTATGTGACAAGGAAAGATAGACTAACTCTGCCCTGGTCTATGCAGCTGAGGCTTCTACAGTGGAGGTTAATGGGAAATGTGACCTCAAAAGGAGCGAGCATAGTCCCAAGTATGGGACTCGGAGCCAGGATTCCTGGGTTCTTTTGTGGCTCTGTGGCTGACTGGTGTGACCTTGGACCAGGTCCCTGCCACAGCGTTCTCAGAGCAGGCCCCTTCCTCCATGTAGAGTGTTCAGAGATAGCATCTTCCTTGGAGGAAGGCTCTGTTTTGAAATATGTCATGTTCTGTCTCTCTGGTGAGAGCTCCTCTCCTTTGTGGCTGGCAGTTAATTCTAGGTTTCTTGCCTGCATTTGATCATGTTAATAATCTCCTCTGATAACAGTATTTAATAAAACCAGGCTAATGTGGCATAGTTAAGAAATGTCAGACGTTTTATAGTTCAATTTTCATGCTGTAGAAGGCAGGGCACCAGCAAATCCAGCCGTGGCGTGGTATGCACAGAGCGTGCTGGGGTGAGAGGGTGTAGGAAAACCACTAGGGATCGTCCAAGGGTATTGTTCCTACGGATAAACTTTCTCTTACTTGCCCCGTAAAGCTGCTAGCACTCTGCAGGTGCTGGAAATGTAACTACCGTGAATGATATAAAGGGCCTCTCTTAACTGCCGTGGGCACCCAGCAATAGGTCACGCAGCAGATCTTATCTTAAAGGACGTTAATGAGGCTCCTCAACCCACCCTAGAGAGAGAAAATAAATCCCCACTCCCGTCTCAGTCACAGGGATTCCAGACTTCCCTCCAGCATGCTGACCAGGAAGGCGCAGCACCAATGCGCGGGCCCAAGGTGGGCTCCTGCTATCGTAGTGCCAAGGCTAGTGAATGTCTGCAGGGTTGGCAATAAAAAACATCTGACCCACAAGAGGAACTAAGCAATGCATTCATGTTCTCGCCATGGCGCTGTTGGGGAGCCATCACAGAACAGCGAGGTACCAGCCTGTCTCTAGGGACCTGATTCAAAATTGACAGAGGGGTCTTTCCAGTGGGATCGGTTTCTATTTGAAAACCCTGCATCCACTCCTGGGCATTCCCGTGCTAGAAAGATGTCACATCAACAAGCCACAGGGAATTTGGAGAAGAGTGACAAAAGTGAGGAACAAGCTGGTGGGATTGACTCCTGCGGAGAGATTAGTAGACACTCACAAGGGTCCCTTTGGTTTTATAATCTGTGATAGTTTAGTGTCCCTAGCCTGGCCAGTTAGTGGCTGGTGGGAGCCGATGATTACTGGGTTACGAAGATGCCTTCCCTCCCCTGGCAGGTGCTGTGTGGTGACTACAAACGGCAAACAACACTGAAAACAGGTAGAGATGTAGAACGGGGCTTCTAGATTTGATTGGCTGTCTGCTTCCTAATCCGATTCTAAGGGCGGGGGGAGAGAGGGGGAAGGGATAAAACTGAACAGAATGAAATTTAGGAAATATCTCCAGCAGTGCGATCTCTGCGTACTAAATGCCCTTCCAGGGAGAGGCCAGGCGTGGCCGTGTGCTGCGCGGAGCAGTCCTGCCCTGCCAGTCGACTGGCTCAGTAGATAACCCAGAAACTCATTTCCATCTCTCCCGCCTGCGAGTGCGGCGGGCTGGCCGCGTCCGGGCTGCATGCTGTTTGTCAGAAGGATGCTGCTCAGCTCACTGCCGTACTTAATGATGTGTCAACGTTTCCCTTATAAACCTCTTTGTGGGGTTTATAACCTGACTGTGAAGTCTTGTTCCAAGATGGAGCTTGGCAGGCTGGGAACACTCCTGCGTGCCAAGTTCCATTCTGGCCAGGAATTATTACTCAGCCTGGGGTGACATGTATTTATGTTACAGTTTTTGCTTCTCTATTTGGCCGTTCTGAAGTTGTAAACACGAAGCCTCTGCTTCCCTCCAGCATCTTTCCCCGCTGCAGCCCCCGCCAATGCTGGGAATCAGAATGTGGGCAAGGGCTGGCTAGCCTTTCCCGGTCCATCAGCACGAGTGGTTTGCCGGGAGTCTAGTGCTGGTGAAAGGCACTCGAGTGCCAGCCCTGGACGCTGGAGCCCTTTAGTTATTCCCAGAACCAAGGATGGGCCAGGACCAAAGCCCAGGGTCTGAGCAAAACTGACCTTTGGGGGATTCCCAATCCCAGCCACCTGCTAGTTCTGTAACAAACTGAACTAAAGAAGGTTTCAGAATAGCAGCCGTGTTAGTCTGTATTCGCAAAAAGAAAAGGAGGACTTGTGGCACCTTAGAGACTAACCAATTTATTTGAGCATAAGCTTTCGTGAGCTACAGCAGATGCATCCGATGAAGTGAGCTGTAGCTCACGAAAGCTCATGCTCAAATAAATTGGTTAGTCTCTAAGGTGCCACTAGTCCTCCTTTTCTTTTTGTGAACTAAAGAACTGGATCTTGCAAAATCTAGGTTCAAATATTGCAGCTGGGCCCCATCTCTCCATCACACAGGTGCAGCAAGGGCTGCCTCCCGAACTGGCCCTGCCAGGGCTTCTCTGTTAGGGGCAGCAAGTTCAGTCTCCATGGGCCTTCAGATCTCGGCCTCTTTGCTGAGATTGCCAATGAGGGGTCCCACTAGCTAGGAACTTACATGACTCCCATCACACGACCTGAGCATCTCCTGGCGGTGTCTGGGATGGCCACCGAGAAGAGGAGTGAGACTTCCCAGCTTGTTGCACATAGGTCTATCAAAGCGCTGGCTTTGTTCTGTCACTGCCAGCCTGGGCTGGGGCTGGACCAGCAGCCTGCCCGTGATGGGCTCTGCTTGGCGTTACTATCTGAACAGACACTGTCCATGTGCATTTTAAGAATGAAATACGCCTAGTTTGGATTAGCATTTTTGAAGCACATTTCCTAATACCTTTGCTGCTGAGTCCAAAGCTGGCAGTACCTGGTCTGCAGCAGTTATCCTTGCGCTCAGTAACAGCTCTCGTCCGACCCTGTGTTTGGATGCTGAGTCCAGTGTTATTCCTGTTGACCTGGGAAACCTGGGTTGTTATCCCCCAAGTCCCTCGGAGCAACCATGGGGATCTTTAAATGGTGTTTGGAAACTGACAGGAGGGAGCACAGATTGCTGACGAGAGGTCAGAGTGCTTCCCAGTAACACTGCACCAGTGCTGGGTATGTGCCAGGATCCTGAGGCTTCATTTGAGCTGGTGCCCTTCTGGCCCAGAGGAGACCCTGGCTAGGCCTGTTAGCATGGGGACTGTGCGTTCTGTGATCAGTCTGATCCTGCCAGGCAGATAGGAGTGATGGTCTGGGGCCATTCTTCGGTAACTGGGCAGGTTCAGAAGTGTGTCTGCTGATGCAGGCCTGGTAGGTGAGCAGCAGGTGTTGGGAAAGCTGCTCAGGCAAACATTTAATAGGCCAGAGTGACTTTGGGGAATAAAATTTGCCTGAATCGATATTAACCCGGAACAACTCCAGTTTCTACCCTAAAGCTGCCTCCTGTGTACTGCTCATTTTGAAAGGCTCCTGGAATCCCTTCAGCAGGAGAGATTTCTGCCTCTGCTGGAGGGGTGAACGTAGAGGGACGCTGCCATGTTAAGAATCAGGCACCTACAGACAAGTTTCCATTGTTGGTGCCCCAGGACCAGGGTGGAACGAAGAGGGAATTTCACTGGAGGCTCCGCTCTGAATGTGCAGTCACCGCTTCTGGCTCAGGTTTTATTGCAGGGGTTCGGGATGAACCCAGTTCAACCCCAGTTTGCCCAGAGTCTCTAGCGCCATATAGCAGCTGTGCTGCCCTGGGCTCCCTGCTGGTTTAGAAGGAGGATGGTGATTTTTAATATTTGGATTGTCGTAGCGTCTCCAGGCCTCAGTCTGAGGCTGGGCTCTTCAGCGCTAGGTGCTGTACACATGCACAACAGAAGGCCCTTACAAGCCAGCAGTATGATGAGGAGACAGGTGGCTACACCAAGCAGAGCGGAGAGCACAACAGAACTGCGAGCAGTGGTCACCGCGGCCCAGCTGACTAGCTGCTGTCGAGTATTCTGTAAGCGTGGCCTCAGGGGGGAATTTTAAGATACAATGCCGGACCATTGTCTACACTAAGGCTTGCACCAGTGCAGCTGGGCAGGTGGGATCTTTTTGGTAAAGTTCCCACCCAGGTACAGGCATGAGTAATGTCTGCTTTGCTAAGGGGTTGAGCCCAGATATGCTCAGTGACACCTTGTTAGGTCTCAGGTGGGAGTGCCTCCCTGGGCTTCTGAACCCTGGCTGGGAATGAACTCCCCAAGCCCCAGGCTGTTGGCCGGCTCAGCAGGGCCTCCTCCTCAGGACCCAGGACAGGTGCAGCAGGGTCTTGGGCTCATCTCCAGGGGCTCCATACGCCCCCTTGCAGCTATTGGGTTGCTAAATCCACCTGAGAGAATGGAAAAAGAAATCCGATGCCCTGTTTGCCATGAATGCAGCTGCTTGCGCTTTGGTTCTTACTCCTCTTGGGAAGGAGGACTGGTCAGTTTAATTTTCTCCTTGTGGCCAGCCTCTCTTCCTGCTTCCCTTGCATTAGCACAAGGCTGTTTTACTTGGGATTCATATTTAACCCTTCTGTCACGGAGTCCCTGGGCGATGCTCTGGAACTGCTCCCCATGAAGCCAGTCAGGACTCTGGGGCAGTCGCCTTTCTGTGAGCAGCCTGTCTTCAGGACACACAGCTCACCCGGCTCCACCTTCCTGGGTCTGACCTCGGAGCATTCAGCATCCTCTGCCCCTCCGTGTGCTTCCCACAGCGAGTCCGCGCAGGCGGGGCTCCTGGGGAAGCCAGAGGGTCCTGCACCCCAACTTCACAGTCAGACGTGACTCTCAGCCAGCCAGTAAAACAGAAGATTTATTAGACGACAGGAACAAGGTCTAACACAGAGCTTGCAGGTGCAGAGAACAGGACCCCTCAGCTGGGTCCATTTTGGGGGGCAGTGAGCCAGACAGCCACGTCTGTACTTCACTCCATGTCCCAGCTAGCCCCAAACTGAAACTCCCTCCAGCCCCACCTCCTCTGGGCTTTGTCCCTTTCCTGGGCCAGGAGGTCACCTGATTCCTTTGTTCTCCAACCCTTTAGCTCTCATCTTGCAGGGGGGAAGGGCTCAGGCCATCAGTGGCCAGGAAACAGGGTGTCGGCCATTCTCTGTGTCCAGACCTCTGAACACACCTGCCCTCTAGGGCTCTGCAATGATCATACACCCTTACCCCACCACCCAGACACTCAAGAACTGTATAGGGAAACTGAGGCACCCCCACACTATTCAGAGGAAACATTAAGAACAGTCCCACTTCGTCACACCTTCCCTTTCCAGCTACAGGGGAAGCTTAAAATAGAAAACCTGCTATGATTAACACTTGGGGTGGGGGTGGAAATCATGAGAATGTAACCCTTCTGCCCGTCAGAGTTGGCAGCAACAAGGGCCGGGTTCAATATCTAGGGGTTCCATTCCAATAACACAATGCAAACCGGCTCGAGCCCCCACCCAGTGACCTGGGACAAATATATACCACCCCCGCTGGGCGCCTCCAAGAGGCAATACTTCCCCTCTCGCAAGCACATAGTCTGAGTGTAGCAAAAGCCTTTTAATAACCGAGAGAAACAATGTGGCATTATGTTGGGGAAACACCACCAACAGGATTCATAACACAACCCATGAGCAAAAAAAAAAAGAACCCACCCCAGGCAAATTGGGGCATGCCCTTTTCCCTTTGGTTCTTGAGTCCAGCAACCCCAAATCACCCAAAGTCCCAAAAGTCCAATGCCCCAAAAGTCTCTGTCCCTGGTCAGGGCAGCCCCAGAGTTCGAAAGTTTATCTGCGGAGCTTTACCTCCCAACCTGGGTGGAAATGGGACGGGGGTAAGAGGCACCTTACGTGATCTGAAGCTGACTGCCCCATAGCTCCATAGCGGCACTCCGCTCCGCCAGCCGCCCCACAAACTCCTTCGCTCAGCTGCACTCCGCTCCGCCAGCCGCTCCACGAACTCCTTCACTCAGCTCCACGGCCCACAAGCCGCTTCTGCCATCCACACACTGCTCCGCGTCGAACTGCTCCACAATATATCTTCAGGCTCCCCCACTACTTAACACAACACTCAGTGATTTCAGCTCTTAGGTGAATTCAGCTTGTAGTAGGGAAGCCCCAGTGCTGGTGCACTGTCAGCCCAAAGTGAGCTCAGCAGCCTAGACTTCTAATGAAATCAAAATTAGCTCTGATATTCCACAGTGGAGAGAGGAGGAAGTGCAATTAGCATGTAAGGCCCTCACCAAGGGGCCCATGCCACCAAGTATTAATACTTGTCCCCAGCCTCTCTCCATTCACACAGTTTTGGAACCCATGACCCTTGCCTAGCGAGTGCTACTTAGTTGATGGTGAATCCCTCCATCATAACAAAAGGCCACGTACAGTTCCAAGCACAGTTCCCATAATCAGGGTAATAACAATTTATTCTTCCTGCCCCAATAACAGAGACACTGGGGACCCCACAGCAGCCAAAGTGACCATTTGGGCAGCTATGGTCTCATTCTAGGTGGGGTGGGTGTGCCTATGCAAATGAGATCGGCCCCTGAAGTTCTTTTCCACAACTTGCCACACCTCACCACCAGATGTCAGGGTGGAGCTCATCCTGACACTGCTTACATCCTCCCCCCAGCCGAGACTTTGTCGTCCCGACAAATCACACTCCCTTTATACCAACTCATTGGTTTCCTCCAAAGGGCCTCAGGAAGCCCACTTTAGCTTCCACAAGCCTGTGTGCTAAATGTATTGGCTCCTCACTAGTCACCCCAGGTGCATCATAAGTTAACCGTTTCACTGGTCTTATCACCCTGTCTCGTCTATTGAGAATCTCTGTTGTCGAGGTAGGGGGAACATCCTCTTGAGTGACGGATGGAGAGGCTTCCCTGGAGGGTCCCTCGGCTACTGGCGTAGGCCCCTGCACTCCTAGTTCTAACGCTGGAGGGTCCAAGGTGCCCAGGACATCCTCTACCTGTCTGTCCCCATTGTCCAATAACCTGTGTGTGTCATCACAGGGGGGTCTCATCAGCAGCACCGGGGTATCAGAAAGGGGCCTAAATAGTTCCGCCATTGGGTTTAGGGCGGAAGAGGGAAAACTCTCGTTTGGTTCAGCTGATCGAGACTGAAATCTTGTCTCCATCCCAGGATACACCAGGGTTGTGTCTTCCTCCTCAGACTCACTCTCAGATGTGCAGAATAGGAGTAAGTTAGCTGCAGGGGGCCCACTGTCTGTGTTGGATGGCGGCTTTGGTCTAGCACCTCTGTTCTGCCCGGCGGCCCTGCCGTGGCCCATCTCACAAGGGGTGCTTACCAATTCCTCCACAGGGAGCAAAAGGTTTCTATGCACCGTCTTTATTTGCCCTGGACCGTCTTCAGGTTTGATCTTGTAGACCGGCAGATCTCCCAGCTTTTCCATCACCAGGTAAGGTATTGCCTTCCATCTGTCAGCTATCTTGTGTTTGCCAGCAATACCCAAATTTCGCAGCAGGACTCTGTCCCCCGGCTGGAGCTCCTGCGAACGCACTCTAGCAGCATATCGATGTTTGTTGCGGTCTGCGTTCTTCCGAGCCGCAGCGGTAGCTAAGCGATAAGCATCCCGCAGCTTTTCTCTTAGTCGGGATACATATTGCTGATGAGTTTCATAGCTATCTCCATCCTCTGATACACCAAAGCACAAGTCTATGGGTAATCTTGGTTCTTGCCCAAACATCAAGAGATATGGGGTGACTCCCGTAGCATCGTTCTTTGTGGCATTGTAGGCATGCACCAGAAATGCGACATGCTGGCTCCAGGTTGCCTTCTGCTCTGGTCGCAAAGTTCCCAACATATCTAATAGGGTTCGATTGAACCTCTCTGGCTGAGGATCACCTTGGGGGTGATAAGGCGTTGTCCTAGACTTTTTAATTCCTGCTATCTTCAGCACCTCCTTCAGAAGGTGACTCTCAAAATCCCACCCCTGATCAGAGTGTATCCGAGCCGGGAATCCATAGACTGAGAAATATTTGTCCCACAATACTCGAGCAACGGTGGTGGCCCTCTGATCACGTGTGGGATATGCTTGTGCATACCGTGTAAAATGGTCAGTCACTACTAGAATGTTTCCAACATTCCTCTTGTCTACCTCTACAGACAAGAAATCAATGCATACCAACTCCAAAGGTTTGTTGCTGGTGATGTTCTTGAGATATGCAGCCCTCGTGGGCAGAGTTTTCCTTTGAACACATCGAGCGCAAGTCTCACATTTCCTGTGAACATCTTCAGCCATTCGGGGCCAATAGAACCTACTACGAATAAGTTCCAGGGTCCTCTCCATCCCTAAATGCCCAAAGTCATCATGCAGGGCCCTCATGGCCAGGGCTCTGTACTTTTTTGGCAGTACTAGTTGTGCTCGTTGTTTTTGTAAAGGGTCAGTGGTCATTCGGTGTAGCACTCCCTGAATCAGTTTTAGTTTGGTCCATTCTCTCAATAGTAGTTTACCCTCCGGGTTAGGTGGGACAACCGCAGCTGGGCTTCGCCCCTCCCTTTTGGCAAGTAGTGTATCACGAATGTCAATATCTTGCCGCTGGGCTTCTTGCCAGTCAGCCGCATTGAGCATGGGCAAAGGAGATTGGTCTAATGCAATATAGTTCACCGAAGCAGAAGGCATGCATTCAGGGGGCAGGCCCAAAGCTTCTGCAACACATCCCTGAAAGCCCTCACGGGCCTCTGGCTCTCGGCGACTCACACTGCAAATAGCTCTCACTCCATCTGTGGGTATCACAGCAACTTCTGGAGCCTGCGGACGCCTGGACAATGCATCTGCATCTACATTGCTTCTCCCTGATCGGTACTGAATGCTGAACTCATAGCTAGCCAAGGCGGCCACCCATCTCTGCCCTGTAGCATCCAGCTTAGCACTTGTTAACACATAAGTCAGTGGATTGTTGTCTGTCCACACCTGGAACTGAGCACCATACAAGTAGTCTCGAAATTTCTCAGTGATGGCCCATTTCAAGGCCAAAAATTCCAGCTTGTGGGTGGGATAGCGAGTTTCACTATCAGACAATCCTCGGCTGGCAAAGGCTACAGGTTACATTTGCCTTCCACTTCCTGGTACAGGACTGCTCCCAGACCCTCCAAACTGGCATCAGTATGCAGGATAAATGGTTTGCTTGGGTCAGCAAAAACTAGGACTGGAGCATGAGTTAGGCAAGTAATGATTTCTCGAAAAGCCCTTTCACATCTCTCATCCCACCGTGGCCCAAATGGTGCAAAGGGGCCATTGTGTCTCTGCACAGGAGGCTTTGGGGACCTCTCCTTATTCTTGGACTTAGATTTGTTCTTGCTGGACTGATGTCCCCTGGTAAGATCATTCAGAGGCTTTACAATCGTAGCATAGTTTTTCACAAATCTGCGGTAGTAGCCACTAAATCCAAGGAAGGTCTTGAGTTCTCTGTAGTTACTTGGACGTGGCCACGTAGTGAGTGCTTCTATTTTATCAGGATCAGTACTCACACCTTCTTGGGACACAATGTGACCCACATACTTCACTGAGGTTCTGCAGAACTGGCATTTGTCAATTGAAAGCTTCAGACCATAATCCTCCAACCTATCAAGCACTTTAAGAAGTCTTTCTTCATGCTCCTCTAAGGTTCTTCCAAACACAATCAGGTCATCCAAATAAACTAACACTTGCAGTAAATTCATGTCTCCCACAACTTTCTCCATGAGACGTTGAAAGGTGGCAGGTGCTCCAGAAATCCCTTGGGGCATGCGTTCGAACTGATAAAACCCTAATGGGCAGATGAAGGCTGTCTTCTCCTTATCTTCTTCTCCCAGAGGGATCTGGTAGTATCCACTTCGAAGATCCAACACAGAGAACCACTGGCTTCCCAGCAAACAGTCTAAGGCGTCTTGCACTCGAGGCATAGTGTACTGGTCGACCACAGTACGGCTGTTTAGGGTGCGGTAGTCAATACACATCCGGATTTTCCCATTCTTTTTGCGGACTACCACAATGGGTGAGGCGTATGGGCTGCGGGACTCTGTAATGATGCCATTCGCAGCCAGCGCCTGAAGATGATGTCGCACATCTTCCATCTCAGAGAGAGCAATCTTCCTAGATCTCTCCCTGAAAGGTCGAGAGTCATGTAGTCTGATATTGTGCTCTACTCCTTTTGCACATCCCACATCCCACTCATGCAGTGAGAACACCTTGGATCTTTCACAAAGTTTCTTCCTCAGGCGATCTTTCCAGTCCTCGGACACTGGTGAATCTCCAAAGTCAAACTTTGCTGGGTCTATTGTCGGAACTTGAGTTTCACACTGGGGTTTTACAATCGACTCAGGCTCAAAGAGGTCTGCTATCTTTTGTCCTTGCTTCACAAAAATATCACGACTCGTTTCATTAGCAATCAGTATAGTCACCCTTTCCTGGGCTTCAGCAGGTAGGGTTATGACTCCACTGGGGACCAGCACTCCTTCAGGGAGCTCTCCTCCCATTGGCTGCTCTATCATTGCTAACGTCCCTTTACTGCCTTTCAGACAGGTACTCATGACAAGCACTTCTTGCTCCGTCCTTGCAGGCACTACTAAGGGGGTTGTGCCCGCGTACTTCAGTGCCCCAAGCGGTAGCTCAGATGTGTCCCTTTTAGCGCTCTCAATTTTCCTATAGGCTTCAGCACAAAGCGTATGGATCATCAGGGTATTCAGGTATTGGTCCCCAGCCCGCCTTCTGCAGTAATCCGCCAGTACCTTGAAGAGACTGGAGTTGGTCCCTATCAGCACAGACACATCAGAAGTCCCTTTAGGGTCAGGGCATATTAAGGCAGCTGTGTCTACCTCTTCTCTTACCCCAGCAACCTCCTCTGGGAATTCCAGGTGCACGATGACATACCCTTGGTAGGGGTATTCATCCATGCTGAGGCCACACAGGCCAAGGCCAGTCAGTGGCTGTATAGGCAGGTGCCTAAGCATCTGTTGGTAGAATGACTGAAATATAATAGTCACTTGAGATCCAGTGTCAAGCACTGCTTTACACTCCACCCCTTCGATCCTCACCTTGACCTCTGCTCGAGGCCCTATCAGTCCTGCAGGGATCCCAGCTGGACAGTCTTTTCTGGGGGAATCTTCAAATCCTGCAGACCTGGGGGGTCCCCGTCCCCAGACCCTTTGGCAGCTACCGGATCTCTCCCAACTGATCCTCAGCTTTCCATACACTAAGGAGGGGTTTTCTTCATTACGGCACTTGGCAGCACTGTGTCCATCCTGACCACATCGGTAGCAGAAGAATTGACCTTTCCCCCTTCGCCTGGGGGGGATGGTGGCTCTAAGTGCGGGCTTCTCAATCGCCACAGTTTGAGGCTTCTTATTCCTGGAAGTCTTAACTCGGTCAACGGTACTTTGCAGCTCAGCTATCCGTTCTGTCAGGACCTGCATTTGTTGGGCAAGTTCCTCTCTGGTGCTCACCATCAGTACACTGGCCGTTTGCAGTGGTATTGTGCTGGCTGGATCCGATGTTTGGGCTTCCCAAAACTCACTGGCAGCCTGCCTTTCTTCCTCCTCTCGGACCTCTTTTATCAGCTGGGAGTAACTTGGGGGATGTTCCCGTCGTTCTCTTAGCTGGAGATGAAGTAGAATCGGGTTCTGATACTGAGTTCCTCTTACAATTTGAGCCAGTCTGGTCTGATCCATCTGCTCAGCAGTCACTGCTCCCCTCATGACAGCTCTCTGAAGCAGTCTCTCCAGTCTCTGTATGTAGGCTGAAGCCTTCTCGCCCTTTTGTTGTCGGGAATTAAGGAACTTACAGTAGCTGTCTTCAGGGCCCTCTACGCTCCCAAAGTTGTGTTCAAGGGCCTCTAGGCAGTCCTTCACACTGACCCCAGGGTCAATGAGCTTCAGGGTGCGAATCACATCTAATGCTGGGCCGCCAAGGCTCTCTATAAGGCATCTTCGCTTTTCTGCATCTGGTACGGCCCACTCTTGCAGCATTTCAGTGGTATGCTCTAACCAGGGTTCAAACTCCTCCTCCCCAGCAAATAATCTTAACTTACGACAAGAGTCTGACTCAGCATGGGGCAGCACAACCTTTTCCAATATTTGCCCCAGAGCTTTTGTCCAATCATCAGCCGAGGCTGCAGCCTCTGAGCTAGAAGCTGCTGAGCCAGGGCCCAACAAACCTGACATATTAGCCATTATACAAACAGTAATTTCCTCAAAATATAAGCACAAACAAAAAAAATATAAATTGTTTCCCAATGTAGTGGATCACTCAACAGGTGCTTGCGAGGGGTACTGACCCAGGCGATCCCGGACGAGCCCCCAAAAATGTAACCCTTCTGCCCGTCAGAGTTGGCAGCAACAAGGGCCGGGTTCAATATCTAGGGGTTCCATTCCAATAACACAATGCAAACCGGCTCGAGCCCCCACCCAGTGACCTGGGACAAATATATACCACCCCCGCTGGGCGCCTCCAAGAGGCAATACTTCCCCTCTCGCAAGCACATAGTCTGAGTGTAGCAAAAGCCTTTTAATAACCGAGAGAAACAATGTGGCATTATGTTGGGGAAACACCACCAACAGGATTCATAACACAACCCATGAGCAAAAAAAAAAAGAACCCACCCCAGGCAAATTGGGGCATGCCCTTTTCCCTTTGGTTCTTGAGTCCAGCAACCCCAAATCACCCAAAGTCCCAAAAGTCCAATGCCCCAAAAGTCTCTGTCCCTGGTCAGGGCAGCCCCAGAGTTCGAAAGTTTATCTGCGGAGCTTTACCTCCCAACCTGGGTGGAAATGGGACGGGGGTAAGAGGCACCTTACGTGATCTGAAGCTGACTGCCCCATAGCTCCATAGCGGCACTCCGCTCCGCCAGCCGCCCCACAAACTCCTTCGCTCAGCTGCACTCCGCTCCGCCAGCCGCCCCACAAACTCCTTCGCTCAGCTGCACTCCGCTCCGCCAGCCGCTCCACGAACTCCTTCACTCAGCTCCACGGCCCACAAGCCGCTTCTGCCATCCACACACTGCTCCGCGTCGAACTGCTCCACAATATATCTTCAGGCTCCCCCACTACTTAACACAACACTCAGTGATTTCAGCTCTTAGGTGAATTCAGCTTGTAGTAGGGAAGCCCCAGTGCTGGTGCACTGTCAGCCCAAAGTGAGCTCAGCAGCCTAGACTTCTAATGAAATCAAAATTAGCTCTGATATTCCACAGTGGAGAGAGGAGGAAGTGCAATTAGCATGTAAGGCCCTCACCAAGGGGCCCATACCACCAAGTATTAATACTTGTCCCCAGCCTCTCTCCATTCACACAGTTTTGGAACCCATGACCCTTGCCTAGCGAGTGCTACTTAGTTGATGGTGAATCCCTCCATCATAACAAAAGGCCACGTACAGTTCCAAGCACAGTTCCCATAATCAGGGTAATAACAATTTATTCTTCCTGCCCCAATAACAGAGACACTGGGGACCCCACAGCAGCCAAAGTGACCATTTGGGCAGCTATGGTCTCATTCTAGGTGGGGTGGGTGTGCCTATGCAAATGAGATCGGCCCCTGAAGTTCTTTTCCACAACTTGCCACACCTCACCACCAGATGTCAGGGTGGAGCTCATCCTGACACTGCTTACATCATCATACACCCTTACCCCACCACCCAGACACTCAAGAACTGTATAGGGAAACTGAGGCACCCCCACACTATTCAGAGGAAACATTAAGAACAGTCCCACTTCGTCACACCTTCCCTTTCCAGCTACAGGGGAAGCTTAAAATAGAAAACCTGCTATGATTAACACTTGGGGTGGGGGTGGAAATCATGAGAACATTTTCAACCCTCTGGGCTGTGTAAAATCCTTCCTCTTTGTTTTCACCAAACCTAATCCTGACCATCTCCCTTGAAAGAGACTTGAACTTGGGCCTCAGAATTTAGATGTTGTGGAAAAACAAACTGAGTCCAGTAGAAATGTGTCCACCGCAATTTTCTTTAAAATGCCCCCAACCAACTGCTGGGTTTGCAGCCCCAGCGCTGCATCTGGCAGAACCTGGATGTGAAAGTTGTCACAGGCCAAAGTGAAAGTGCACAAGGGAATGGCTGGGACACTCTGCTGGGCCGAACATACGGGAATTCTCTCAGTCCAGCCTGTGCGTTTCCTGCTATGACTGAGTTGTCAGTGTCCTTTAAGTCAATGAACTGCCAATCCTTGAGCTTAAATGTCTTCCAGACTAAAGCCCCCCGGGGGAGCAGCCAGCGGAAATGCCCATGGGGACTTTGGCCCTCAGTCCTGGGCTCCTCCCCTCCTCGCCATCACCCCATCATTCCAGTCCATATTCACGCCCGCCTTGGGGGCCGTCTTGCCCCACTCTGCACATGGTTTAAACGTGGCCTGTCCCTTTCCGGAGCTCAGCTGGGTCGCTCCATGCTGAGCCAGCCAGGCTGTTAAGCGTTAGCCATGTTGCCAAAGACAGCAGTGAAGTGAGCACTTCTCCCACATCCTCGGCTGAAAGCCCACCCTCCTTCCTTGGCAGGTGTGGGGAGAGCACCCCCTCCTTGCCCCACTGGCTAAACGTGCCCATAGAGATCAGGGGGCACAGTAGGCAGTGCGGGGGCAGGAAAAGAGATTCAATGACTCAGGTGTGAATGCCAGGGCTGCTGGAGGCTTCACTGGGGTGGGGGTTCTGCACAGATCTGAAGTGGTAACTCCCAGTGCCCCCACCACCACCACCTCCTCTTCCCTATTGCCTGTGTGTCTTTCCCTTCGAGCACCTGAGAAACGGCCCAGAAGCTCGGCTTGCTGGCTGTTCTGTGTCCTGCGAGGGGCCCTCTGGGACACATGGTGCAGGGGTTGCTCTGGCAGATCAAGGCCTCGGGTACCCAGTGAAGATGGCTTAGTCGCCATAGACACGTGAACAGAGAGTGATGCCTGCAGCCATTTGAACACACTCATGGACGTGCAGCGTGTGCAAAATTTTCCTTGAGGCATCAGCTGGAGCGGGGGCTGGGGGCTGAGCTAACTGAGGGCAAATCCATTTGTATCGAAAGACGTGCGCCTTGGGGAGATGATGGTGTAGTGGCTAGAGCCGGGGGCTAGGAACTGGGACTCCTGGGTGCCGTTCCTGGCTCTGCCAATCACTCACAGACCAAGTCGCACCACTTCTCTATGTCTCAGCTTCCCCAGCATGGAAAGAACTCCGGCAATGTAAACCAGATAAGCTTTGCATGTTCCAGAGCAGCCCCGGTGGTTTCTTGGACGGCTGAATAGGGGCCTGGTTTGGATTTTTCCTGGGAACGGTCCTGTTGTGTGCGGAGCGAAGGGCCCCTGGGGACGTTCGGTTTGATTGACATCCCTCCAAAAAGGCTGCAAGAATCTCAGCCGACGAGGAACCTTTACACTGGTCTCTTCCCCCATCCCCAAGTCTGGTGATTGTGGCCGTTTTATCTCCAGGCTGCCTGTTCCGTGATCTCAGATGCCTTAGTCACCCAGAGGTCGGGCTGTGCCCTGTGCTAGGGCGGGCCCCGGGCCTTTACTCTCTCTGCATCCTTGTGGTGCTCTGTACGGATGTTGAAGCCCTAATCATCATCCCGATCCTGCTTGTGGTTTCTAAAGATCCTGTGGCATTTTTGCAGGAGTAGGGAATAGTAACCTCGGAATGCTGGCCGAACTCAAAGTCATTTGTTTCCCTAAGTAACTCCCCCCGGTTAGTTTCAATTGAATACAGGATTCCTGACATCCTGGCATAAGCAGCTGTGGTTTGCCGAGTAGCCACTGCGTTTTTAGCGGTGGATGAGGGGATCCCTGCAGTGACAGTCTGCACAGCTCTTCGGGGTCCCTTCGACTGCCGTCGATAGTAGGTGTATGCCACCACTGCCCTCTGCTGGACTAAATTAAAACTGCTCAGCCGTGTGTCATAAGGCCTATACAGTTAGCTGGTGACGTGTAGCAACATAAGGCTTGCCAGATGGGATCAGACCTGAGGTCCATCAGGCCATTCTCCAGCAGTGGCCAGCACCAGATGCTGCAGAAGAAGAAGTTGTAAGGACACTGACGTGAGCTCTGAAGCACAAGGTTTAATATCCCTTCACACTGATTCACATTAACTGTAACGACTCTGCTTACTCCTCTTATCCACATCAGCGTCCCGTCCCTCTTGAGACCTTGCGTCAGTCTAGGCCTCAGAGACCGAAATTCAGCCGGGTTCTCCTGCAGCTCAGGCAGGAGGACTGGACCTGTGCTCTGGCCATTGCTGTGGGGTTCCACACGACTGCAACATCCATACGGTGACGTCCGTGAAGTCCTAGGTGGTTTTGTTGCCACATCCTGTATTCATGATGGCAAAGACCTGCCAGGAGCAGCTCCCCCCTGAGCTGGGCCCAGTGCACCTTCTGCTGACACAGCGTGGGGGAGAAGTGCTTCTGGCTCCCCGGGCAGAAAGGCAGGGTGTCTTGACTGTTGAGCGAATTGGATGTGGTCTTGGCGTCTCTGTCTATGAAGTGGGTGCTGTGTGGGGGGAGGGGTCTCGGCTTAGTTTAGTTAAATCCGTCTCTGCGAGGGGGTGCCTACCCCACACAGGTGGTGAAAGGGTTAATGTGTCTGGGCAAGGCCAATTCACATACCTGGCTGCACATGAATGGTGGGCCAGGGTTAAAGTTGAAGCCCAGCTGGGAAAGACTATGGGTGATGTCGGGAAAGGGAGGAAGGGGGGCTGGCACAGATGGGGGCTTGGAAAGGAGCGGTGGGGCTGGACTGTGGAGGGTCGAGGAGGATGCCCAGTGGGAGAATTGGCTCTTGAATCCGAAGTCTGGCTGGAGGCCAGGAGAGCCATGGAGCGGGCTCTGGTGGTGAGGAGCCCTGATAAAGGGCAGGATCTGGAGTTCCCAGGAGGTGTCAGTGGAGGGATAGAGCAAGGGGAGCCTCAGAGGGCAGAAATTGGTTTAAATCTGTACTTTTAGTTTAGTGTTCTGTTGGGGGATGCTAGGGGGAGTCCTGTGAGTCTGGTCCTGGGAGAGGGTAAACCTGGAGAGGCTCTGGGAGAGCCCTGCTAACAGGCTGTGCCAGGGAGAAATCCAGGAAAGCAACAGCAAGGAGTCTGCAGGTCCAGACTTTGGCTGCTGTTATGGGTTCCCTGGACTGGAATCCAGAGTAGCGGGAGGGCCTGGGTTCCCCGACCAGCCTCCCTCTGCTGAGGTGGCGTGAGGCCCCTGAGAAGGGGACATGGTCAATTGAGAGCCCTGAGAGACAGGTGTGGAGACCAGAGTCAGAGCCAAAGACCTTTTGTGAGGACTCTTTCTGGTGGACTTTGTTCCTCCGAAAGCAGTGGAAATAAATGGTGACCTGGCTGGAGGACCATCGGGGCCGGGAGTGACAGTCAGCAGAGAGTGCTAGGGAGGAGGAGAGCCTGCTATGCCATAAGAGGATGTCAGTGGCAGCCCCCTTAATTTGTTCTCTGTCCGCAGAACTTAGCGGTGGCACCGGGAGGGGAAGGGACCAAAGCCATTTCCACAACGCCAGGGTTCTGCCCAGGGTGGTACTGCCCATTTCCCTGCAGTCACTCAAGTTTGTGTCTGTAGCTGTTGGAGGGTCTCTGCTGCAGGTCACTATGAAGGCAGCAGGTTCTGGGGTGTCATTCTCAGGCTGGTGGGGGCAGCACACTCAG
This sequence comes from Caretta caretta, assembly GCF_965140235.1. NCBI lineage: Eukaryota > Metazoa > Chordata > Testudines > Cheloniidae > Caretta > Caretta caretta. The sequence continues at coordinate 3,435,121 of NC_134215.1, forward strand.
TTCCTGGGCGTGGGGGCTGGCAGGCAGCCGCTTACATGGCTAGCTTGAGCCCTTTGGCCAACCTGGAAGGGGAACAGATGGCCTGGGGAGGCCTGGGCGAACAGGAGATATCCAGTGCTGAAGGGAGCAGGGTGGGAGAAGAGGAGATATCCGGCGCTGAAGGGAGCAGGTGAGTCTGGCCTTTTCAGGGTCTGGAATTCGGGGGTGGGGGGTGGGAAGTGGGGTCCTGCACAATAAAAAGCGGATTGTGGAAGCCAAGATTCACTTTAGTCAGCTGGACACTTGCTATGAATCATGGAGATGCAGGGCTGGAGGGGACCTCAATGCGTCATGCAGTCCCTCCCACGTACGGAGGCAGGATGAAGTGTAGACCTAGGGACCATCCCTAGGAATCTCAGGTAGTGGGCGTGTGTGTGTGTGTTGTAAAGCTCTTCTTCCTGCTGCTAGTGTTACTGGATGGGTCAGTGTCAGTTTCTGATTCTGGTCGGTTTCACAGTCCCCTTCCTGCCTGAGCTCATTGTTGCTGCATTGGTGTTCCCAGGGGAAAGGGTCAAATCAAGCCCCTGCCTCATCCTGTTTTTTTTTTTTTTTATGGTGACTTGAATCCTTTGAATCTACCTGGCAGTGCCCTGTGCAGTGAGGAAGGGGCTATCTTCACCCGCCCTCTACCTGAGCTCTCTGTTCAGCCCATCTCCCTGTTCAGCGCTGGCTGCTGTCACTTCTCTGTTCAGAGGTGAGATTGATTTGCCTATTGGTGAAGGTTCTTACAAACCCAGCTCTCTACCCACTTCCTCATGCCAGGAAGCTAAAGGTGCCTTTCACAAGTGTTTTAAAAGCCATTGGGAGAGCATTAAGAGCTAATTTGCTAATATTTAATGGTCGATCTATATTACGGCCGGACTTGGATCCGGTGTGCAAAAAAGGATTACAAATCAAAGCTGCTCTTTCTCTCTGCCTGGGAAGTGTGCTGTGTATTCGGTCTGCTCAAAAGATACGATGCTTTTCAATCCAGCAGCATATGGGTGGGATTCATGTTTCTGGGTAGGAAGCGCTGCAGTCAGCATAGTTCCCTTCACAACTGCATGCCCTGGGTGGATGAGAAGACCCATGGGACGGGGGGAGGTCAATGGAGTCTGTGACTTCTCTTCTACATACAGTGTGTTGCAATGTCTGCTTAATGCACACAAGGTGGGGGGGGGAGGATGGTCTTGTGGTTCAAACACTGGCTCAGGCGTCGGGACTCCTAGGTTCTGTCCCAGATTTTCTGTGTGACCTTGGGCAAGTCACTTACAGCCTGATCCGGTGGGGGTTAAATACTGTGAGCTCTGGAGCCAGACGACCTGCAGGATCAGGCTTCAAACTCTTCAGGCTCCGTTCCTCAGTTTCTCCAGGGCAATGATGCGCTCCTACCTCCTTCATTCGTTGACGTTTGTAAAGTGCTGTGAGATCCTGTGACACAAAATGCTATCTGGGCAAGGCGTTGCTATTGCTTATTGTATCTCAGACAGGAAGGTCCGTAGGTCACGCTGCGGCAACCCTTAGGCGCCTGTGTTGCGGTCGTCAAGTAGCATTCCTCTACCACCCAAGTCCCCTTTTACACTGAAATATCTCCTGGCTACCCCTCCTCCAGGCTCCAAATCCACTCTCTGTGGTTTATTCACTATCTCTTCATGGCAGAGGGAGACAGAATGGCCGGCGAGTCCCTCACCCAATGCGGGAGTGATATGGGTATGGATTTTGCTGTACATCTCTGAATGAAAGGGATCTTTAAAGCAGTAATGAAATGTTAATAGTATTTTCAAACTCGGCTATGAAAGAGAAAATGATCTTTTTAAAGCCAGCCTCCGCATTGACAGAAGCAATCAGGCTGAAAAATTAGAGTCTACGGTCCCCAGAGCACCAGCCTCCTCGCTTCTGCACTGAAATGCCTCAGTAATAAGGTCACATTCAGCCTGCCACCCCATGCCTATCGCTAACCTCTCATGAATACCGTGGCATGAAAGCTTTCTGCTGCTGTTCCAGGGGAAGGAATTGGCTACGGAATGTGTGCGCACCACTGCCCTCTTGTGGATGGAATGAGTCACTCAACTATGTGTCATATGCCCCACACTGCCAACGCATATGAGAGATTTTCTGTTGCCTCCAGTGGTAGGAGCCTGTGCTTTGGGAGCAGCAGGATTTGGATTCTATCCCTGTTAACCCTGTGCTGGTTTGGAGATGCTGGGGGTGCTGGGTGCCAGGCTTTGCAGCAGATCGGCTCAGAGCTGATGGGGGTGTCTACACTGTGCCTGCTGCCTGGGGTTCACCGACAGAGTTGCCTGGCTGGGTGAATCCAGAGCTGCTTGCGGCAGGGCTGAGAAGTTTGGATGCCTGGAAAGGTGGTAGTAACCCTTTTGCTTAGATATCACCTGCCTGCTGTCCCTACGGTGACTGGCAACTTATAGTAACCTCAGCTAGACAGGGGAACATCCTTCTCCCTCCCCCCTCTCCACCCTCCAGTGGTGTGAAATCCAGAGTAGCTCTTTGGGAAGCTGTCCATCTGCGGCTTCAGGCCCAGCTTTCTCTTCCTTTCCCTAGCTCCAAGGAGCCTATCGTCTGTGGCCTATTTCCCTGTGTCCTTGCTCCTTCCTGGCAGGGCTGGGGCTCTGACACCTACCCCTAAATCCCTGGCCACTGCTGCTGGCCAAGGGGGGTTGGGTTTAGCCTTTGTTCACTGACTCAGCTGGAGAGGGGTGCTAGAGAGGTGGTGCGCACCAGACCTGGTGCGTGAGACCTGGGTGGCTGGTTCTCAGAGCTGCCTCAGCAAAAAGCCAGAGGAAAATGTTTGCATAACATTTACATAGAGACATCTTCATGCATATTAAAGTCCATGCCCCTCTCCAGCACGCCCTGAGTCTGCTGGGGCTTAGGTCCTGCGGTGGTGGGCCCTGGAGAAAACCCCAAGACTGAGAGAATCCCCTGATCCCTCCCTCCCCTGCAGTCCATCCGTTCTCCCCATGGCCATCAACACACACTCTCCCTGCTCTTCAATCCTATTTCCCCTCCTCTTCCCAGCCAGGTTCCCGTCCATCCCTTTTCAAAACTTAGTCGCACTCCAACCAGCTGCCTCGTGACCCCATCTCCTGAGCTGATCCGTCCCGGTGAAGGGACCTGTGTCTGGGCCATGTGGATGGGGGTTGCAGAGCGGGGCAGGCGCCCTGCTTGTACACCCTGTGGCTGGTGTGGGAGCCTCTCGCTCCTGGCAGATGATTGCTGGATTATTTAAGGCTTCCATTTTCCCCCCTTTTAAATTGCATTTTAATGTGATGGGTCATGAACTGCTGCCGAACTGCTGCCAAGCGGCTGCTCGCTCTGCTGTGCCATGTGCTCCCCGCAACTGTTCCTCCTGCCTCTCCAGTACCGGGCCTGCCCTTGCGGGCTGAGTGGCCGCATGCCTTCCCAGGCAGAGGGGACGCTGGACTGAGGACTGGGGGGATTTCAGCAGTGCAGACTGTGGATGGTGCTCTGGGCCAGAGACCTCCCCTTGTCCTCCCTCCCTAACTCCCTTGTGGCAGAGGCTCTGCATCTGGAAGCCCCCTCCAGGCTTGCCCTCCATTCCCCCCCAGCTTGGGGGGCTCAGGCTATCAGGCCTACAAGTGGGGAGGGTCCCAGAGCCTGGGCTCCAGCCCGAGTCCCAGTGTCGACACCACAATTAAACAGCCCTGCAAGTATGAGCCAGCTGACATGGGCCAGCCACGGGTGTTTACTTGAGTGTAGACGTACCCTGCGGGGCCGGACGAGGGCTGCTCCAGGAGGAGCCCCGGGTGGAGTTGACGTGGGATGGTTGCCCTGATGCGTAGTAGCTGTGTCCCAGCTGGAATAGTGACTTGATTGTGTGCCCAGCCCCTTAGGCAGGTAGGTTAGGATCAGCCAGCAGTGAATTCCACCTGCAAGTGACCAGGGGCTGATACTGCAGGGTGCCCAGGCATCGCCCACCATTGCTAAGCTGCAGTTGCCAGTTTGGCACCCATAGGGGAAGCTGTCTGCGTCCCTTGCTGGCAGGGGCATCACAACAGCAGCAAGCCAATGGCCAGCCGGAGGCCGAGGCTGGCTGTCCCCCAGGGCTCAGTGCAAAGAGCGAGTGGCTGGTGCGTGCAGGCTTGCAGGGGGTGGGACGGGTGCTTTGCCAGCGCATTCTCCTTGTCACTCCTGAGCAAGGTTGCTGCTGGCATTCCTGGTGCCAGGCCAGATGATTTGAACAGATATTTCAGGTGGCTGCATGGTTGGTGTGAGAGCCCTTGTGCATTGCGGGGCCACGGTGCAGGGAGGCGCTGGGGCTGTGTGGCTTGGTGCGTGTTCGCTCTGCATCTCCCCTGTATAGCAGTATAGCAGGTACGAGGCCCGTTTCCTCTCCTCCACTCCCTTTCTCCCCCCATAGGCCCTGTGTCAGGGTGGCCCTCTGGGATGTGCCCAGAGCCGTGTGTGCTGGCTGCATCTGCAGCAGTCTCGGCAAGGGGGCAGTCGCAGCCCATCACCCTGGTTCCTGTCACCGGCCAGCATCCCTGTTATCCGCGTGGCTGTGTCCGGTACTCTGCTTTGTGTCCCTGTTTGTCTCCTCTTATTGCAGTATCGGACTAGTTAGTGTTCCCAGGACAGGCCCTTGCGCAGGGGAGCAGGCGGGAAGGGGGGCTTGGGAAGAGGGTGGGCTGGTGTAGCTGTTATCTCCCACAGGCAGCTAGAGGATGGGGGGCGGGAGGGAGGTGAGTTTTGTCTTTGCTTGGGTCCAGTCAGGTTCAGAATTGTCCCTCAAGCCTTTGAGCCTGGAGACAGAGAGAGTGGCTACCGTGGAGCATTCTCCATTCTCAGCGTGCAGGGGAAGGGGAGGGATGGGGAGAAGGGCTGCCGAGAGGGAGCCCCTTTCCATGCCCCATTGCATGCAGGGGGCCACGCTGGGAGATCTCTCCCTGCATGGCTCTCTGGAGACTCCTCCAGGATCAAGGACCCTGGGCCAGCGTGTTGGATGCTAGCTCCAGCCTAAAGCATGGGCTCTCTCATCTGGTATTCTAGTCTGACTCTGGAACTCACTGCCTGCTTTTGGGTCAAGATGTGCTCTGTCTCTTCGGTTCTGCTCTGTTCTCTGGAGGTTCTTATCCCCCCCGTATTGCTACCGTGTCTGAGCGTCTACTAGTCGTGCGTTAGTGATGTGACTAACATCTGTCACGTGTGGTTTGTTCTCTCCCATCCTCTGTCCAGGGGGCGAATTCTGCATGCAGCAGAGAGGTTTGCTTTGGTAGGAGTCTTTTCTGTGTGTACGCTGTTGTGTGTATATGCTGCCGAAGGCAGGGCCGCCATGTACAAGTGGCACTTGGAGGGGGAGGTGAGGGATGGTCCAGGGGGATTTCTTTCCGCAGCCTGGGACCAGCCCCTGAGGAAATCCGGTCTCCCACACAGATGTAGCTGTCGACCACAGTCTTCAGCCCAGAGCTTTAGGCTCTTTTAGATACCCTGGGCCCTGGTTGTGGAGCACCTTGAAGATAACGCCCGAGACCTTGCACTGGATTCAGTTCTTTGGGAGAGAGTGGAGGAGAGGTGTGATGTGCTTGCAGTAGCCTGTGGTACTGAGGAGCTGCCCTGCAGCGTTCTGTACGGTATTCTCCGTCTGTAATATTGTAATAAATTGGCCAGTGTACCTTCCTCACCACTGCTGTCTACTGGGTGGAGTCAGAACTACTCAGCTGCGTGTCAGAAGCCCCATACTGCTAAAAGCTAGTGGAGATTCTTCTTGAACCTGAGTGGTAGGAGTCCAGCCTTGTGGAGCAGGAGGAACCGTGCTCTGAGCCCCACTGTTGCTGTGATATCCCATGTAGCTACAGCGTGCAATATAGGGTGACACTTGTGAAGTTCCTAGTTAATCCAGCTTTTGCATTTATCCAGCACTACTTCTGTCCAAGTGCTTTGGAGACTGATACCTGCTGCGTGTAGGGAGAATGACTGACCCTGGGGCTGCTCAGTAGCTTGCCCAGTGATGCTGCCCCATGTTTCAAGGCATTCCCATGTGTCTTTGTGAGTCCAGTGACCTAACTAGCCTAGCAGTAGCTGATTTCAGCCTTTGTGCCTTTAAGAGAGGCTGCCTTTCCCAGTCCATGGCCCTGTGCAGCTGTGGCCTGGGGCCTGGTCTCCCATTTCAGTAGCAATGGGCATGGAGTGGAGCAGCTGATGAGTTCCAGATGAGGATGTTAGGAGCTTGGCAAGGAGCCGCCTTCCTCCTACTCCAAAATGATTCAGAAATAGATTTTGGTTTTTGTACTTTTGTGTTCGAGCTGTTTGACAAAATTAAGCAGCTGCCGTCGCGGCTCCTGCATTGCAGTGTGTATTCCTCAAAGGCTTCTGCCCGACTCATCAGCAGCCCTTCTTAAATCGGTCTCATTTCCAGGGATATCAAATCCTGGGGTGGTTTCAGACAAAAATAATGTGGACTAAGCAATTTCATGGACAGCTCTACAGCAGGAATTCAGGCAATCTGTTCTGCGGAACACCATGCAGTCCTACTCTTGTGCAATTAATACTGAGCTGGAAACCAGTGAGGCTGCCTTACTGGAACCAGTAGTCAGAGCTTTGCTGTTCACACAGAACCCTACTTAGCTCTTAAATGGAAGAACGATACCCAGAGCTAATTAGGTGCTTATGATCCATCAGGCTCCCTGTGCTTTGAGCCTGTCCCATTGCATTGTCATTATGTGTCACCGCTGCCTGGGAGTCATTTATTTCTAATGTCCTGGCCCAACTCCAACTCGGGTAATTACATCCTGTCAAATTTCCCCAGCAGTTTCTAGTAATTCTGAGATTCCTCTTCACTTCCTGCTCCAAATGGTGACTGTGGTGTTGTTGGGGGCTGTTAAACACCTGCTGTACTCCACCCAAGAGGCTGCTGCATTTGGGTTTAGCAAGGTGATGAACAAAAGGAGACAGGATGGAAGCGTACACAATAACTAATGACATAGAGAAGGCAAATGGGGTGCGCCTATTTACCCTCTTTTTATAGTACAAGAACAAGGGGACGTCTTGGGGAAATGGAAAGGTGACAAATTTAAAACTGATAATGGGGTCTTGGTCTGTGACCAGGGCTCCTGGGAGCCACAGCAATGCTTCCTTTTATAATTGGTATTATTTATTTATATTTTTACCCACAGCAAAATTAATCTGTGGAACTCACTGCCACAATATGTATTGGAGGCCAGGACCTCTGAAAAGACTGGACATGGATATGGATAATGAAAATGCCCACAACTACATTTTTAAGGAAGGATTGAGAGCCCTGAGTCAGGGGTGAGGGGCTGAATATCTCTCAAACCAGGGCCCAGAAGGGAGGCTTCAGTCGGGAACACTAAGTATGTGGTGTGTGTGATTACCCCTGAGGTGCAGAAGTAGGAGAAACTGAGGCAGCTGAGTGTCTGACAAGGCATCAGGCAATGTGACCCTCTTACCGCATCAGTCATGGGGCTACTGCTCCTGCCAGCCTTGAGCCAGTTTGCCTGCAGCTCGCTGGAGCCACCCATTACTGGGGTTTCATCAGACTTCACTGCCTCTTCTAGTTGCCTCAGAACCCTTCGCATGGGCAGGAGCTCGGGTGTGTTTATTTGGAGAGCTCTAGAATGGGCATCCCTCTGCTCAAGGTGAGACCCAAAGGGAAGGCTCCATGCAGCCGAAGGTCCATTGCCGCTCTGGAGGGCTCGTCCCAGCTTCCTCGTCTCCCTGCCGCACGCACGGTCTGGGCCTGCCGAGCGCAGCCTTGAGCCCTTGTCCTCAGAGCACGTGCCCCTGAGAAGATGGTGGCTACAGATGGGCTGGGCTTTGCCATGCTCTTTGACAAGCCCGTGTCCTGAACACATGCAGTTCATGAGTGTTGGGCTGGGGGGCAGAGAAAGTCTTAGTCTGGTCTCTCTGCCGGCGGGTCTCTGAGGCCCGTGGGGCCGTTAACTTTCTCGTTCTGCTTGCTTTATGACTGCCTTCAGTTGAGCTCCTGGGGCCAGCTGGGGGGCATGGTTCTGGCTGGCTGTGATGCCCAGGGCATAGGCTGAGCATGAGGAGCCCTGGGGGTGCTCCCCCTCGGCCCTGGGACCAAGGAATTCACAGCTTCCCTAGTGGGCTTGCTTGGGCTCTAAACTGCCGGTGCCTGAGGTCTAGGCCAGACAGCCAGGACAGTGGGGCTGTTTGCTGACTACATAGCATGGTCTGCTCGGACTTTGAGGGCTGAGGATCTTCCAGGGACCGCAGGGAGAATGCTGCAGGGTTGGGTGTGGCGTTTGTAGGGCAGGGAGGAGTAGAGCCTGTTTGCATTGTTAACCCGCAGTGCTGCTGAGGGTCAGGACCTGCCGTTGAGGCGCCGGCCCCCGGTGCAGTACTGAGTTTGGCTGTCTTTCCCTGGGGTTTGTTTTAAATCTCGCAAGATGGAGCTCAGGCCAGAGATGCTCGTGCTCACCCCGGCTAGTCCTCACTCTTCCCGGTTATGCTGGGCCCAGGGATATCCCTTGTCCCTGATGGGGGCAGAATTATCCACATGTCCCTCTGCATGCACCTTGCGATATCCCAGCCTGCCTGGTCTCTGACCCAGTCTCCTCCTGGCCCAGGCTGCGTCACCCGACCCACGCAGTGACCGTGCCAGGTGCCCCTGCTGACATACTGCTGCTGTGTTGGCTGTCGTCGTTGGGATTGGTGTACCTTGGTGGTTGCAGGCTGGATAATGATGGCTCGTTTGTGCTAGTTATATTCCAGCGGACTGACACAATGCGGCGCGTAACAAGGGCTTGATCACAGGATCAGCAATGCAGAACTTGCCCGTTGCCATGGAGTTGGCTGCTAGTTTGGACACTACATTGTAATGTTCATCCCTCCTCTCGGCAGACACCGTTCGCTCAAGGCAGATGAAGAACTGATCCACCCCGCCATGTAGTTAGATGCTCTAACCTGGAAATATTTGATTTTTCCTGCCCTCCTCCCCTCCCCCCCCAATAAGTGCAACTAGTGGAGTGTCTTCCGTGCTTTGGTTCTGTGAAGATGGGACTCGCGCTGGTCACATATTCCTTCCACCGGACTGCAGAGCTAAATGAGCAAAGACCTCTCATCCTGGGGGGAAATCAACCTGCGGTGAAACCTGTACTGCCCGGCTTTTTAAATACTCTTGAAGCAGGTGTTTAGCTGCCTGGCGGCAGTGACTGGTGTGACCCAGAGAGCAGGATAACAGCCCCGTGCAGCCCCACAACACCCTGGGAATGGGAGCCAGTCATGCTGGCCACCCCGCTCTGAGCTGGGACCTGGGCTGGGCTGCGGTATGGATGAGAATCCTTCTCCAAGGAAAACCCAGGTGCAGGAGGAAGTGATGGGGGCAGCCCTGCCTCTGGACCAGTGCCGAAGCCTGGTGCTAGGGGGCGCTGTCTTTCAGGTCGGGGTCTTGACTTTACCAAGGACGATTCCATGACCCTTTTGGCACCAATCACGGGTGTTAACGCAGTCCTGTTCAAATTCCACCCTGATTAAATTGTCCCCCTGAAGCCACCCCCTTCCATCCTACCCCCCCAGCTCCAAGGTTTAATTGGATACGTTATTCTTTTTCACTTCCTGCCTTACCTGTAGCATAATGTTGCTGTGTGCAACTAGACAACTACTGTGTTCCAACCCCAAGGTGGCTGCATTTCAGCAGGGGGTAAAGCGACGAATATATTGAGATCCGTTAGTGAAGTACTGCGGGACCTCTTGAGATGAAAGGTGCTATAGAAACTTAAGATCATGCTCCCTGTTCGGTCCCCGGTGCAAGGTCCTGTGTAGCTGAGTGCTGTCTGAAGTTGGATAAGGGCCTTTGGGCGCTCTGGAGCCCAGGGAGATCTCTCGAGAGAGGAGGAGTGCATTTTTGCCCATGCACCGAAACGTTCTCCTGCAAACACAAAAGAGACTCTTGTGAGCTTCCCCTGCCGTGGGGCGAGGCCTGTGCCTCATGGCAGCACATCACAGGGCCCCTGTATACAATGAGGCTTCTGTTCCCAGTTCAGCAGGGAGATCCCCTTCATCTCTGGGCTTTGAATTACAAATAGGTCCTGTAATTGCTCTCTCTCCATCCCCAGGAGCTGAGCCCTGCCCACGTTCCTCCCCTCCTGTGCACGGGGCTGCGACACTGGCATCTTGGCTGTTCTGTCTAGCCAGAGCACAGAGCCGTGTGGTTTGCGCTGACTGCTGCGTGGAAAGAGAGCTGCTGTCCCGTAACTCAACAGGCGCAGCTTGTCCTGGGATCGCTCAGCTAAGCATCCAGGACACGTGTAACTTTGTTTGGTAGCGTCTGAGCGCTGCTCCCTTCTCCTCATTTGCTGCCATCAATCCAAGTCAGATGTTAGCTGCTAACAGGCACTCTGGGCCGGAGGAATGGCTCAGCACAGGAGCCTGGAGTGGCGGCGGTGAACTCCAGCTGCTGGGAGTGGCTACTGTCTTGGGTCAGTGGGAAGCCAAGGCCCGAGTCTTCCTCCCGTTACTGAACCTCACCCGTATGGAGCAGTGATGCGGGGCTGGTGGCTTCCCTGCTGACGGAGGCAATAGGAAGGGGAAGGTAGCTTAAATGGGGCTAAATTCTCCACCAGTGACTAAAGTGGCGTTACACACAGAGACAGTTTGGCCCAGCTGAGTAGAGGACAGTGGAAGAGGCTCTGCGAACTGGCCGGAGAGGGTTGTTTTGTGCGAGGGGGTGTAGCTATATACCAGGATAGGCAGAGGCAGGGAGAGAGGGCGCTCCAGGTCTGGGGATTGACCTGACTTCCCAGGGGAGGACGACGTCAACAACCCTGCTCCATCAGAGACCTGGGGGCTCTAACCCAGCTGGGCTCCTGCGCGTCCTTCTGGGAGGCCGAAGGACACTTCCCAGTAGCCTGATTGATAGGCAGCAAGAGAGACTAGCAGGATGTAGAAAGGGGCAGTTTCTCCTGGGTAGCTTTTATTGCCTTTAGCATCAACCCGGTCAGCTAAAGAGTGTGTGTGTGTGGGGGGGGAACGACGACGACTTGATGCCCAGTCTGAGGCAGGGACCTGAGTTCTCGGGTTTGTCTGTTCTGTAAAAGGCCACTAGATACTCATGTCTTAATCTCACTGGAATTGGATGACGAAGGGTTTAGCAGGGAAGGCTCCTGGCTCATGCTCTCGAAGGAGACAGAACTCACGGGAAGCAGAGGAAGGTGACCTTGGCAGCCCCCGGGGGCGGGGGGGGGTAAGGTAAAGGAGGGGGAGGGGCAGGAGTGCTGTAGCACTGGGAAGGATGTGGGCTTTCCCCAGAGCAGTGCCCTCCCAAGGCCCTGTGGGTATCCCAGCGGGGACTGGAGGGCTGCCTGGTGTGGGGTGTTGGACGCAGTCACATTGGTGATGAAGACGCACCCAACAACCTGGATCCTGCAGGATCTGCAGAATTGGACTGGAGGTCTGCGGCGGCTCCTTGGATACCGGCTTTCTCAGGAGTGGGGAGGGAGCTGGACGCTCTCCCTAGGTGACGAGTGTTTGCTAGTTTGAGTGATTTCCCCTCACCCCCGCAGTCAGCGTTGGGCTGAGTTGCCTCCAGGGACCAGCCGGGCGCTGCAGGATGCGATGCTGGTGACTCCTTCCCCGATTACCCCAGCAGGACAGCACATCCCTCGGGGCATTGGCTCAGGACAGAACCGAGCGCCCCCGCGTGGCACTGGGCGGCAGGAGCTGGTGGCGGGCCCGTCTTTCAGATGGGACGATAAAATGAAGCCCTGGCCACTTGTGGTCAGTCGGGAGCCTGGTGCCCTGCTTACCTGCCAGTCTCCCCTCCCTGCCCTAGGCTGTTATGTGGCATTGCGGTGTACTGTTAAAACAACTGCCACATCCCACCCCAGAGGTGTCTGCACCTCCGTGGGTGACAGAATCCTGTACCTACCTCCTGGCGGTGCTGGGGGGCTTCCATAGGTAAATGTGGGTAATGAGCTCTGAAAGCTTCGGGCTGGTGCCGCTTCCCTGAGAGCATCTCTAAAGAACGAGTTAAAGTGGGGAGTCAGAGAGTGAGAGAGACGCTCTCCCACCCCCATCTCTTTCCTTTCTGCTCTTTTCCCTTTTATGCTGTGCGACTCCTTTCCAGCTGCTGTGATTACTGGAAATTACCTGTTTAATTTAGCCCCAGAGCTGTGAACATAGAGTTTCAATTAAGGCTCCGTGAAATGGCACCAGTGTGAATTTCCACCCAGATGAAGGTGGGTGTTTTGCTGATGAGAGGCCTGTTGAAGCCGTGTTGGCTGTGTTGTGCCCTGGGCTGTGTGTGGACTGTTAGGGGGCTTATTCCTTCACTCGCTTCCTTCCCTGGTCCTTCTCGCATGAACAGAGAGCAACAATACCCGAAGTCCAAAGGTGCAAACAATTCGATGTTTATTGGGGTGAACTTCCAGCAAGCATGATTCCAGTTTCCTTCCTTAGTATCCTCCTTCCCAGCTCTGACACCACAGAGCCTTACGCCTGTGTCCCTGTTCCCATTCTTGCCCTTAGCATAACATGATTCCAATTTCCTTACCCCCATTCCCTGTTCCCATCTCCCCCACCCACCCACGCACCCACTTCCTGGTTGACTGCAGACTATATAGTAAAACTTGAGTTCTGCTTAGCTATACCTTAACCAATCATTTTCCTGAAATTTAACTAACCCATCCTAACATATTGTAACATGATTATGTAACCAATTATATCCCACCACCTTAATTAGTTTACACCCAGCAAAATTAATTATACAGCAGACAGGAACAATCACAGAACCAGACAGAGATTATACAGACAAACAATAGCAAAGTAGGAACTATAATGACAAAACAATACAGAAGTGAGGATTTCACATCCCAGCTATTGATAAGTGAGTTCTTGCCAGACAGGATGCTATCAAACGAAGTTTCCTTTTACATTTTCTAGGCACTTCCCTTTCTCTGGAGGTGATAGGCACTATCAGGACAGGACTGTATTCCTAACAGCCCAATAGCACCTTCTTTCAATGTGACTAGTTTGGAATGTGAGGATGTGACTGTTCGCTTCCCAGCTTATGGCTGCCTCTGTTGCCTAGCCAAAGGCCTTAGCCTAAGAACAGGGCCTCAGACTGTCGCAGTAAGAGAAGGACCTTACACCAGCAGACAGTGATTTTGATTCTCTCTTTTATATCTCTCTAACTAGCCAAGTGATAAGAATACACCTAAATTCTTAGCGTACAGGCCTTTACAGACAGGCCTGAATATCTATATCCTAACACGGACCAGCTGAACCCTGCTGCTAGCTCGGGGAAGATCCGCAGGATGTAACTGGCAGCTCGGGGCGGAGCAGGTCAGCCCCAGGTCTGCTGTCGCCCCAGTTGCACTAGGGGCCTGGCGCGGGCGCTCCTCTCTCTCCATCAGTTACAGGTTGTCACGGAGTTCCTGGGCGATGCTCTGGAACTGCTCCCCATGAAGTCAGTCAGGACTCTGGGGTAGTCGCCTTTCTGTGAGCAGCCTGTCTTCAGGACACACAGCTCACACAGCTTCCACCTTCCTGGGTCTGACCTCGGAGCATTCAGCATCCTCTGCCCCTCCGTGCGCTTTCCCCCAGCGAGTCCGCTCAGGCGGGGCTCCTGGGGAAGCCAGAGGGTCCTGCACCCCAACTTCGCAGTCAGACGGGACTCTCAGCCAGCCAGTAAAACAGAAGGTTTATTAGACGACAGGAACATGGTCTAAAACAGAGCTTGCAGGTGCAGAGAACGGGACCCCTCAGCTGGGTCCATTCTGGGGGGCAGTGAGCCAGACAACCACGTCTGCACTTCACTCTATGTCCCAGCCAGCCCCAAACTGAAAAACCCCTCCAGCCCCTCCTCCTCTGGGCTTTGTTCCTTTCCCGGGCCAGGAGGTCACCTGATTCCTTTGTTCTCCAACCCTTCAGCTCTCACCTTGCAGGGGGGGAAGGGCCCAGGCCATCAGTTGCCAGGAAACAGGGTGTTGGCCATTCTCTGTGTCCAGACTCCTGCACACACCTGCCCTCTAGGGCTCTGCAATGATCATACACCCTTACTCCACCCCCTAGATACTTAAGAACTGCCTAGGGGAAACTGAGGCACCCCCACACTATTCAGAGGAAACATTAAGAACAGTCCCACTTCGTCACATCTCTCCCCCCTTCGAGATCGAACTGAGCGGGGTCACTTTAGCCGGTGACCTGGGGAAGTTCGAAGCCACCAACGTTCCCATGGATGCCCCAGCATCTCTCCCATTCCTTGGTAGGAGTTACACCAGGCCCTTCCAGTTTCACGCCCTCCCTTAGGTCAGGGGTGGTCGATAGCACTCGCAGGCCGCATGTGGGAAGGTTTATGCAGCCCATGCCCTTTGGCCACCCCAAGAATGTCTCCCCATTGACCATCACCTTCTGCTCCCACTGGAGGTCCGGGGGGCCTGGCCCCAGGAAACTCCACACAGACATATAGGTTGGGGTCAGGAGTGGGAGCCTGTCCACATCCCCAACCATCTGGCTGACGGAGTCTAAGGCCTTGGGACCCAGCAAGGGAGCTAGACACCGGGGCTTTTCCGCAGGGTCCCCTTGGTTCAAATCGCCAGCCTGCTCAAAGGCAGTGAGGTGGGCATCCAAACCCCCCCCCTTAACCAGGGGCAGCAATTTAGTCTCGAGGTTCCCTGCGGAACTGGCCCCCCGGGGTCTATCCCCACTCACCCCTGAGGGGTCCCCTAGGCCTCTCCGCTCCCCCACCGCCAGTTCATGCTGCTGCTGCTTCTGCAGCTCTTTCTCGGGCTCTCGCTGTCTCTCACAGTCCTCTTGCTCTCTCAGACTCAGCTCCAATCCCGTCCGTCTCTATCCCCCGATGGGGAACCCGATCGTGAAGACCCTCGTCTGGTCGGGGACAGGAGTCTTGGCGATGCCTGGCTCCCGCTTCAGCTGCTCCCAGATCCTGCTATAGCCCCAGTTGGGGTCAGGAATCTGTTCCTTAGAGCGGTCATCCTCCTCCAGCTGCACGATTAACTCTGCTTTGGTGAACTTTCCAACGCTCAACCCTCTCTTTTTGCACAGGGTTACAATGTCCTTCTTAAGGAGACGGTGACAGGCCATCACTCCGCTCCTCCCAAGTTGTTGTGGACTCACAGGCCCGTGTGTTCTCAGCTCCCCACGGTTTCCAGGGAGAACCCCTAGTGTGCCAGCCCTTCTCAAGGTCACCACCTCTTTGCCAGGGTCGAGCTGCAGACTCCTCCGCCCCTGAGACTGCTCACTGCAGTCCCCAGGGGGACCCCATTACTGCACAGTACTTCTCGCTGGTCACACACTCCCAGGGGTTAACCGCCCCCCGAAACCGCTCCTCTCTGAGCCTTCAGCAGGCCTGGTCCTCGGCAATCCCCCTTCGTGTTACTGCTCCCCAGTCACTTACTGCAGGAAGCGCCATCCACGGGGTGCAGTAGATCCCACAGCTGCCACCAGTTGTCACGGAGTCCCTGGGCGATGCTCTGGAACTGCTCCCCATGAAGCCAGTCAGGACTCTGGGGTAGTCGCCTTTCTGTGAGCAGCCTGTCTTCAGGACACACAGCTCACACAGCTTCCACCTTCCTGGGTCTGACCTCGGAGCATTCAGCATCCTCTGCCTCTCCGTGCGCTTCCCACAGCGAGTCCGCTCAGGCGGTGCTCCTGGGGAAGCCAGAGGGTCCTGCACCCCAACTTCGCAGTCAGACGGGACTCTCAGCCAGCCAGTAAAACAGAAGGTTTATTAGACGACAGGAACATGGTCTAAAACAGAGCTTGCAGGTGCAGAGAACGGGACCCCTCAGCTGGGTCCATTCTGGGGGGCAGTGAGCCAGACAACCACGTCTGCACTTCACTCTATGTCCCAGCCAGCCCCAAACTGAAAAACCCCTCCAGCCCCTCCTCCTCTGGGCTTTGTTCCTTTCCCGGGCCAGGAGGTCACCTGATTCCTTTGTTCTCCAACCCTTCAGCTCTCACCTTGCAGGGGGGGAAGGGCCCAGGCCATCAGTTGCCAGGAAACAGGGTGTTGGCCATTCTCTGTGTCCAGACTCCTGCACACACCTGCCCTCTAGGGCTCTGCAATGATCATACACCCTTACTCCACCCCCTAGATACTTAAGAACTGCCTAGGGGAAACTGAGGCACCCCCACACTATTCAGAGGAAACATTAAGAACAGTCCCACTTCGTCACACAGGTCCCCAGGGTGGTGAAAGGGAACTTTTCCCCGTTCACGCCCTCACGTCCTGGAAGGGCAAAGCGACAGCGGAGAGGGTCCAAGGTCCTGGTTTGTGTGTGCAAGCCCTCGTGCAGCATTGCTCCAGAGCAGGCAGCGTGGGAAGCCTGACCCTTTGAATGCTGCTAAACCAGGATATCCAGGGGTAGAAGCGGGGGGTACCCAGTGGAATCTGCCCTGCCCCTGCAGCAAGGACAGTGGACGTTGGGCCTGAGTTCTAGGAGACTTTCCACACACGCTCACCTTCATCACTGGCTTCCCCAGACCTCTGTTCTATTCAGGCCCTTACACTGTGCCCATCACCATAGCATCTGATGCCTTCACTGCCCCATCAGCGTGGGCAGCCAGAGGCTGCTTTAGCCGCCCTGGCGCCGGAGCACAGTGGTCGGCAAGGTTCTGTGGCTGTCACGTGCGAGAGGGGCCCTGGCTCTCCCGGTGTCGTGGGCACTTGCTGCCTCCCCCACAGTGACCCATTTGGGAGGGTTCACATGGTTCCACGCTCCCCCCAAGAACCAGGAACAAAGCCCTTCGCTCCTCTGGGTGTGATGTGCCCTCCCCTCCCATGGCAGCTGTCCCGATCAGATCTGGGTCGGGCTGGTGGAGCCATGCCCTGGCTTAGCTCTGCCTTTCCCCCTCCCCAGGCCCTGTCTCCCCCGGCGCGCCCCCTCTCCTCCCCCCCCTACCCCCCCCCCCCCCCACGATCCACAGCCTGCCCTGCCTTCTACATCATCCACAAGCCTGCGGGAGGCCAGACTCTTTCCTGCTACCCTCCCTCCTTCCCAGGGGGATGCACTGAGCACCTGGCCAGTCCTGAGTGTGCATCCTTTGGACGATGCTGCCGAAGCCGAGGGCCTGTCTGCAATGCCTTTGTTAATGATACCATGGCTTTCTCCTGAAAGCAAGGGTTTGCCGCACCCCACCCCTCCTTACACTGTTCTGCAATGCTGTGCTTGGCTGTCATGCCTCACCCCAGAGGTCGCTGCATTTGGGGACTGGTGCCGTAGCAGTGAGCTGTGACTGGTTGTCTCCCTCTCTGGGTGTGATGGGGGTTTCTGGGCAGCTGGTAAAAACCTGGTCAGGAATTTTCTAAACAGCGTGAACTCATGATTCAGCCTCCTCGTCTCTGTGCCCTTCCCATCCCAGCCAGCGATGCTGTGCCCGGTGTGGTGAATAACACTTGTTCGTAAGGGAGGATGCTCTGACCCCGATCAGCATGGCAGTGCTGGTTTGGAGAGCTGTGTCTGTGTCCTAGGAGCCCTGGGGGGAGGCCCTGTGTTTGCTCTCTGTCCCCTCTGTTTAGAGGCACTGGGATCTGTACGGTGCAAAGGCAGACGTATTGTAAACCTGATGCCCAGACCCTCCGTACTGTCTCACGGCGGAGAGTCCTTCAGGAGCGCAGAGAACCTTGATGTTCCCTGTCGGCGCGCTTCCTCCTGAGCCTGCCTTGACCCTGCTGATATCATGGTCTCCTCCACCTCTGCCTCTTCAGGGGCTAATGGGGGAAGGAGGGGTGGGCGGGTGATCACCGCAACCAGGCAGCTCTGGCCTGGAGGACTCGTAGCCAGGGAAATGGCTACTACACAGGCCAAGATAGACGACCACCTGCCATAGCTGTGTGTGCAACAGGCAGGATTGTGCTGGCTTACCTGGCTCCTGTCCTGTAGGTGTGCCCCGGAGAATGTTTTTGCTGCCACCTCTGTGGAGACGCTGGGTCTGAGTCACCTGGAGGGCTGTCCTGTTTCGGAGGAGTTTCCAGGGTGCAGGATATCCTGGGTGTGCTGCAGTGTTCAGCTGGCTTCTGTGCATTGTGTGTGGCGACATTGCAATGGAAGTGGGTCTTGTGTGTTACTGCAGAGCCTGCTTTTCCCCATGCGGGCACTGTGCTGCTCATGGGGCTCTGTCTGCACCCATGTGGCTGGCTTTTCCTGATTCCGCTCACGCACACGAAGCTGCAGAGGGTTTGGAGGAATTCTGTGCAGGCCAGGCTCATAACCGGGCAAATAATTCAACTGGTTGTTTGGGGATTTTTGCAGCTACCTTCCTCCTCCAAAATCTACTTCTCCAGATCCACGGTGTGTCAAACTGCCCAGTCCAGCACCCTGAAACCAGCTGGTTCTCCAACCACCTGGTGCTAACACATCTCAGCTCTGTAGATGGAAGGTGTAAAGCTGAGATGTGGTGTTCAATAACAAACAGGCTGGGAGCCCAGTGTCCTGGGGAGGGCAGGGAAAGGCGTGAGAAACCTCAGTCGTTTATCCCTGCCTCGCTGGGTTTGTGGCTGAGCCCTTTCCTGAGTAACAGCCTGTCCGAGCCAGCTGGGAACCTCCTGGGCACCGTGCTGGTGTTACTGGTATGGAGTGTCCCTTGCACCCACTGCCTGGAAACACACTGCCGTGAGAGTCCTGGGCAGGAAGCATGCATCTGCCTAGAGTGCATGATGTGGGCTCAGGGCTCCTGGGTTGTGCTCCATGGACTTGGGGTGAGCTAGGTGCTGTAGCAGTGCCCTGGGTTTGCAGGGGGACGGGGGAAGGTGGGGTCTGCAGAGAGCAATCGCGATGTCCGACTGTCTGCTCCTCGTCACACCTTTTTGGACTCTCTGGGCACTTCGGGGCTGATACACCTGGGGACAGTGAATGAGTGCCGGGTTCCACTGGCTAACCCTGCTGTCTCAAAGGGTGTGTATACGCTGCAAGGAGACGCCCGTACCTGGCCTGTGCCAACTGCCTTGGGCTAAGGAGCTGTTTAACTGCAAGTTCTGGGACCCTCCCATCTCGCAGGGTCCAAGGCCAAACGTCTACACCGCAATGAAACAGTCCCGTAGCCTGTGCCCCGCGAGCCCGAGTCAGTGGGCACGGGCCAGCCACGGGTTTTTAATTGCAGTGTAGACAGATCCAAAGGGGCAGAGCCATTTCCCAGGAGATGCCACACTTCCAGAGACTGCAATTAGGGCACTGACAATATTGGTAACCCCTAGCACCTAGGTCCTGCCGTTTCCACCTTGCTGGGGATTTCTCTTGCGGGACATGTGGTCCTGACCAGTTTGGAGTAGCTCAAGTGCCTGGGGGCAGGGATCTGAGCTTGGATTCAAGGCCTACAGCAGGGGCCGCGCATGCTCAGCACCTGGGGTGGGAGGGGGAGAAAGGAAGGGTCATGGTCCTCTGGCTTCCTTCCATCCTGCCCTAGAACTGAGTGTGAATCTGTCCAGCTTGGGATCTTGGTGGGGGAGGTATCCCGAGAATAACTCTATACTCTAATAAGCTGACTAGTGTGTGTCACCACTGCCCTCTACTGGATGGAATCAGGGCAGCTCAGCTGTGTGTCATAGGCCCCCACTGCTAACAGCTCATGGAGATTCTCTTCTAGCTCAAGTGTTACCGGCCTGTGCTTCTGGAGCAGGAGGATCTGAGTTCTGACTGAGTTAGCCCTGCAGTCACTGTGTAGACAAGCAGCATTAAGGAGCTGCTGTCAGGCGTGGTGTTCCCCAAATGTAGGTTTGGCTGGAAGGCGAGTGGGGGAACAGAAACCGATATAAAAAGGAGTATACCTGGAAAGGCGGGGAAGTTGGCTTTGGATTCAAACCTTCCCCTACAGTGCTGGCATCCCAGATACGACCCTGATGGGCTGGGGTATGAGGACCAGGCAGCAAAAGTGACAGGCCTAGGGTCACTGTCTCAGCTGAGTGGTGTGCAGAAAGCAAGAAACTACCTGCCTGGCGAAGCACAATGGATTTGTAAAAGCTCTTCCTGTTTGAATAGTGTGGAGTGTTGTTGTTGGTTAGACAGGCTGAGCCTTTGTAGGTCTGAGTCTCCTCTTTGCTCTGCGTCTCCTCTGGTTTCAAACACAGACGTTGCTTTTCTTTGAGTGCCCCTCTCACTGCTCTCTGTCTTTACAGCCTGTTCTTAGCAGCAGCCGCTGTGCGGTTGATTGTATTAGGATGAGTCACGTAAAGATCTAAAAAAGCAAACCAGGCCTTTTGTGTTATTCAAGGGTCACTGGGTTTGCAAGGAGCCCAGGGCAGCAGGGATTCTCTTGCCTGCTGGAACTTCATCTCTCGTAACTTGAAATGAAGTCTCAAGCAGGGCCCCATGAAAGGGCACTTCCAGTGACCTGGGCTTGAGAGACCGCTCTGTGCTGTGATGCCACTAGAGAGAGGGGAGACGAACCAGAGTGTGCCTGGGGATTGGAGAGACTCCAGCGCAGATGGGAAAGACACAGAAATCATGAGGGATACGTTGGGTGAGGTGGGGGGCATCAGGAAAGTGACATTTCTGGGGGCACCCTCTGCTGGTACAGATATGGGGAGATTTGGTATGGGGAGGGCTGGCTGGGTCCATAAGCTGGGTGCTTATGAGCTCTCCGAGCCCTCTCCCTGGGCTGGTGACATCCAGCAGGGGGACAGAGATTGCACGGAGCTGAGATTTCTGTGGCATTGCTCTAAGTGACACTTAACTTCACTGCTTGACTGAGAACTCAGGAACATGTTTTAATCTCCCAGAAATCACACAGGAAACAAGATGCTCGAGAAGAGCTGTGTGTTCCCCAGGGTCCTGCGGGGGTAAAAAGAGATCAGTGTTAGCACCTTGTGAAACCTTGATTAGCTGGCTAAGATACTAGGCAACCCAGCCTCCCTGTCCCTGAGTGGCGGGTGGGGTGGCAGAGAGAGGAGGTGGGTGTTCAGCTTCGTTTGGGAGCTGGCATCTCAGGCCAGGGCTCACTCTGCATGGAGCCGCTGCCCCAGAGCCCACCCGTCTGTCTAGTCCCAGGATGAGAAGCCCAGGATACACAATCTGTCGCCAGTGAAGGAGGCAGACGTGTGGCACTGGGCCCCACAGGTCGCAGGGAGGGTTGCCCCAGGAGTCGTACGTGGCTCTCTCTGTCCTGGCAGGGAGACCCAATAAAGCAGCATGGGCGTCAGGAGAGAGACAGGAGCAGCATGCAGAGTGGAGCGTGCCCTCGGGGTGCAGTGGGCCTCACCAGGGAAAGGGGGGCCATGGGGTACGTCCTGGGGTTGTGTTTGTGTGCACAGCCAGCTGCCACGGGGTGTGTCCAGGGGATGCATGTGGCCAGTTGCCATATGGCACATGCCCCAGCTTGTGAGGCTGTGTGCCAAAAGCTGGGTATCTACGGTCTGGGGGTGACTGGCCACACAGCGGGCAGGGGGTGGAGATCAGCAATAGAAGGGCTGAACTGTGTCTGTCAGAGAACCCCTGCCTGGGGGCACTGCATCTCTGCGGATCCAGCCCTGCCGGGGGCTGGGTGCCCGCAGAGCAGGGTCCGGGCTGCCACCCTTGCTCCTCGGGCCCTGGCAGAAGCTCAGTGGGCTTGCTGTGTCTTGTGGCTGGTCTCCAGGCTGCCGTGGGATCGCAGGGGCTGCTGCCTGGGAAGCTGGCATGGGCGTTCCCCTTCCTTTGGGTGGAGTAGGTGCTGTGCGCCAGGCAGCCCTGGCCCATCTTCCCATGGGAGCCAGATGCTGATGGGAAGCAGTGGCGTTGGTCAGAGCTGGAGACAGCCAGACTCCCCTCCCAGGCTTTGGAGTCAGGGCTGGCAGCACGGTACATTCCCAAGATGGCTAATCATTTCCAACCCAGGGCAGGCCTGACTGCTGGGCACCTGGGCATCTCCTGTCTCCAGCCAGAGCCCTGTGAGCCCCACGGCTGGGGAGGGGAGGAACCTCGTGCAGCCCGGAGGAGAAACGCACGAGGCTTGGAGCAGGTGGCTGGTGGCTTTGCTGTACGCGTCCCGGCTCCCCCCCACGCCCAGCGCCCCAGGATGCAGCCTTCCTTCCACGTCTAGAACGAATTCTCCAGAAACGGCTGCCGAGTGGTCCATTTGTGAATGGAAAGAGCTTTATAGCAAAGCTGCTGAGCACTCCGGCTAGTGCATAAGGCCGGAACGCATGCCTCCCCCGGGAGCTGAACCGGGTGCTCACAGGAGAAGCAGGCCGACCCCAGTGCTCTGAGACAGCAGGGGGTCAAACAGGTGACAGAACGTCTAGGGCGCGGCAGCAGGGTCCACGTGGCCAGGCAGCGCGCAGCAGTCCGGGACGCTGCAGAGTCACACCCAGGCTTGCTCGTGCCCTTGGTCTCTCTGAGCCGCCCAGCTGTACCCTGGGATAACAGCCCCGCCTAGCTCCTGGGGCCTGTGGGATTAACACCTTGTCACGGGGGACCTGCACAGTCACTGGGGATCTGCTCCGACCTTGGCCGGAGCCCAGGCTCTGCTTGGTGGCTTGGTCCCTGTCACGGAGTCCCTGGGCGATGCTCTGGAACTGCTCCCCATGAAGCCAGTCAGGACTCTGGGGCAGTCGCCTTTCTCTGAGCAGCCTGTCTTCAGGACACACAGCTCACACAGCTTCCACCTTCCTGGGTCTGACCTCGGAGCATTCAGCATCCTCTGCCCCTCCGTGCGCTTCCCCCAGCGAGTCCGCTCAGGCGGGGCTCCTGGGGAAGCCAGAGGGTCCGGCACCCCAACTTCGCAGTCAGACGTGACTCTCAGCCAGCCAGTAAAACAGAAGGTTTATTAGACGACAGGAACATGGTCTAAAACAGAGCTTGCAGGTGCAGAGAACGGGACCCCTCAGCTGGGTCCATTTTGGGGGCAGTGAGCCAGACAACCACGTCTGCACTTCACTCCATGTCCCAGCCAGCCCCAAACTGCAACCCCCTCCAGCCCCTCCTCCTCTGGGCTTTGTTCCTTTCCCGGGCCAGGTGGTCACCTGATTCCTTTGTTCTCCAACCCTTTAGCTCTCACCTTGCAGGGGGGGAAGGGCCCAGGCCATCAGTTGCCAGGAAACAGGGTGTCGGCCATTCTCTGTGTCCAGACCCCTGCACACACCTGCCCTCTAGGGCTCTGCAATGATCATACACCCTTACCTCACCGCCTAGATACTTAAGAACTGCATAGGGGAAACTGAGGCACCCCCACAATATTCAGAGGAAACATTAAGAACAGGCCCACTTCGTCACATCTCTCCCCCCTTCGAGATCGAACTGAGCGGGGTCACTTTACCTGGTGACCTGGGGAAGTTTGAAGCCACCAATGTTCCCATGGATGCCCCAGCATCTCTCCCATTCCTTGGTAGGAGTTACACCAGGCCCTTCCAGTTTCACGCCCTCCCTTAGGTCGGGGGTGGTCGATAGCACTAGCAGGCTGCATGTGGGAAGGTTTCTGCAGCCCATGCCCTTTGGCCACCCCAAAACCCCAGGGGGTCAAACTGGGATTGGGTTTTCTCCCAGAGCTCCAGTCTGGAGGGCTGCAATTCGGGCTCTCTTGGTTAAGGGCCCCCATCTTGACCTGGGCCACATACTGTTCACTTACAGAACTAGCATGGAGACATCCCTTTCCCAACAACCTTGTCTCCCCAACAAGCTGGCCAAACACAGCCACTGGGTTATAGGACGGTATACCTTTCTTAACAGCTTTCACTCCATCTGAGACCTTCTCAAAGCTCTCCACACTGGATCTTTCAACAGGAAAGTCAGTGGATCCATTCACAACAGAAAATTTCTGGCTGTTAGGAACTGAAACTTTCTTGATTAAATCATTTTCACACCCTTCAGTTGCAGTAAACTGCTTGCAAAGACTCCATGAGGATTCCTTTCCCCAGGGCTTTTCTATGCAACAATTCACCCCTCCCAGAAATTCTGCTCTTACCCTCTTTACCTAGGGCTTGCTCTAGGGGAACACTTTCCTGAGCAACTACAGACTCTTTCTGGGTCTCCCTTACATCCAGAATCACCTCTGGCCCATCAGGCGGATTCCTACACAATCCCCTTTCAGGCAAACTTACAGACTTCCTAGATAAAAGGTTAGAAGCATTCTCCTTCCCTTTGCCACACACAAGTTCAGGAATCTTTTCCTTCTTGCTACAGGTTTCCACACCCTCGGTAGGTAACACAATCACATCACCTTCATGCTCTCCTTGTGCCCTGGCTAGGATCTCACCCTGATTAGACAGAGTTGCTCCACCCTTTCCAACAACACACTAGCAACAGGCAAAAATACAAGCACCAGAATTGTCTGGTCTCGGGATTTTACATAGACACTAACTGGATGTGACCTAGTTACAGGGCCATTCTCCCGAGCAGACACAAACTTAGGACCCTTCCCTTCCTGGGCTTTAGCTGAATCCAGAACCAGCTCTGAGACAACTGCACGACCCTCAACCATCACAGGCTGAAAGGCCCGTTCTGTTTGCTCCACAGACCAAGAAGAGCCGGACACACTTTCTCCTTTACCAGACACACAGGTTGGGATCTCATTCCCTTTGTCCCAGCACACAAGGCTGGTCACAGACAACTGCTTGGAGATCAGGGTAGCTCCCTCCATAGGCAAGTCAATACCCCTGACCAACGAGCCACCCCAGGAATGTCTCCCCATCGACCATCACCTTCCGCTCCCACTGGGGGTCCGAGGGGCCTGGCCCCAGGAAACTCCACACAGATATATAGGTTGGGGTCAGGAGTGGGAGCGTGTCCACCTCCCCACCCATCTGGCTGATGGAGACTATGGCCTTGGGACCCAGCAAGGGAGCTAGACACCGGGGCTTTTCTGCAGGGTCCCCTTGGTTCAAATCGCCAGCCTGCTCAAAGGCAGTGAGGTGGCATCCACACCCCCCCCCCCTTAACTAGGGGCAGCAATTTAGTCTCGAGGTTCCCTGCGGAACTGGCCCCCCGGGATCTATCCCCACTCACCCTGGGGAGGTCCCCTAGGCCTCTCCGCCCCACCACCGCCAGTTCATGCTGCTGCTGCTTCTGCAGCTCTTTCTCGGGCTCTCGCTGTCTCCCATGGTCCTCTTGCTCTCTCGGACTCAGCTCCAATCCCGTCCGTCTCGATCCCCCGATGGGGAACCCGATCGTGAAGACCCCCATCTGGTCGGGGACAGGAGTCTTGGCGATGCCTGGCTCCCACTCCAGCTGCTCCCAGATCCTGCTATAGCCCCAGTTGGGGTCAGGAATCTGTTCCTTAGAGCGGTCATCCTCCTCCAGCTGCACGATTAACTCTGCTTTGGTGAACTTTCCAACGCTCAACCCTCTCTTTTTGCACAGGGTTACAATGTCCTTCTTAAGGAGACGGGGACAGGCCATCACTCCGCTCCTCCCAAGTTGTTGTGGACTCACAGGCCCGTGTGTTCTCAGCTCCCCACGGTTTCCAGGGAGAACCCCTAGTGTGCCAGCCCTTCTCGAGGTCACCACCTCTTTGCCAGGGTCGAGCTGCAGACTCCTCCGCCCCTTGGACTGCTTGCTGCAATCCCCAGGGGAACCCTGTTACTGCAAAAGTCCTTCTCTCTCCCCGGGCCAAGCTGCAGGCTCCTCCGCCCCTGAGACTGCTCACTGCAGTCCCCAGGGGGACCCCATTACTGCACAGTCCTTCTCGCTGGTCACACACTCCCAGGGGTTAACCGCCCCCCGAAACCGCTCCTCTCTGAGCCTTCAGCAGGCCTGGTCCTCGGCAATCCCCCTTCGTGTTACTGCTCCCCAGTCACTTACTGCAGGAAGCGCCATCCACGGGGTGCAGTACATCCCACCGCTGCCACCAGTTGTCACGGAGTCCCTGGGCGATGCTCTGGAACTGCTCCCCATGAAGCCAGTCAGGACTCTGGGGCAGTCGCCTTTCTCTGAGCAGCCTGTCTTCAGGACACACAGCTCACACAGCTTCCACCTTCCTGGGTCTGACCTCGGAGCATTCAGCATCCTCTGCCCCTCCGTGCGCTTCCCCCAGCGAGTCCGCTCAGGCGGGGCTCCTGGGGAAGCCAGAGGGTCCGGCACCCCAACTTCGCAGTCAGACGTGACTCTCAGCCAGCCAGTAAAACAGAAGGTTTATTAGACGACAGGAACATGGTCTAAAACAGAGCTTGCAGGTGCAGAGAACGGGACCCCTCAGCTGGGTCCATTTTGGGGGCAGTGAGCCAGACAACCACGTCTGCACTTCACTCCATGTCCCAGCCAGCCCCAAACTGCAACCCCCTCCAGCCCCTCCTCCTCTGGGCTTTGTTCCTTTCCCGGGCCAGGTGGTCACCTGATTCCTTTGTTCTCCAACCCTTTAGCTCTCACCTTGCAGGGGGGGAAGGGCCCAGGCCATCAGTTGCCAGGAAACAGGGTGTCGGCCATTCTCTGTGTCCAGACCCCTGCACACACCTGCCCTCTAGGGCTCTGCAATGATCATACACCCTTACCTCACCGCCTAGATACTTAAGAACTGCATAGGGGAAACTGAGGCACCCCCACAATATTCAGAGGAAACATTAAGAACAGGCCCACTTCGTCACAGTCCCACGTGAGCTACCAGTGCCTCCGATCTGGACAGTGCCACAGTGATTGCAGAGAAGATGGTAATGGCTCAGCTGCTGCCTGCCATGCGGGCATGGGCCACCCTGCTGCCAGAGGTTCCTTCCTGCCAACCCACTGCCCTGCTGGGTGTCCCCAGCCACCTGCGTTCCCGAATGTCCTGCGGCTCAGGAGTGGACCTGCCAGGGCTGTCTCACCTCATTCATAGCCTTGCACCTCTGTCATTCTCTCCCTTCCAGTCAGACCAGGAGTCACGGAGTCCCCGGGCGATGCTGTGGAAATGCTCCCTGTGAAGCCAGGCAGGACTCTGGGGAAGTCTCCTCTCTGGGAGCAGCCTGTCTTCAGGACACACAGCTTACCCGGCTCCACCTTCCTGGGTCTGACCTCGGAGCATTCAGCATCCTCTGCCCCTCCGTGCGCTTCCCACAGCGAGTCCGCTCAGGCGGGGTCCTGGGGAAGCCAGAGGGTCCTGCACCCCAACTTCGCAGACAGACGTGACTCTCAGCCAGCCAGTAAAACAGAGGTTTATTAAACGACAGGAACATGGTCTAAAACAGAGCTTGCAGGTGCAGAGAACGGGACCCCTCAGCTGGGTCCATTTTGGGGGGCAGTGAGCCAGACAACCACGTCTGCCCTTCACTCCATGTGTCCAGCCAGCCCCAAACTGAAACTCCCTCCAGCCCCTCCTCCTCTGGGCTTTGTCCCTTTCCTGGGCCAGGAGGTCACCTGATTCCTTTGTTCTCCAACCCTTTAGCTCTCACCTTGCAGGGGGGAAGGGCTCAGGCCATCAGTGGCCAGGAAACAGGGTGTCGGCCATTCTCTGTGTCCAGACCTCTGAACACACCTGCCCTCTAGGGCTCTGCAATGATCATACACCCTTACCCCACCACCCAGACACTCAAGAACTGTATAGGGAAACTGAGGCACCCCCACAGTATTCAGAGGAAACATTAAGAACAGTCCCACTTCGTCACACCAGGTTACCCTAGCTACCACCCTCCCTTGTGGGGGGGAACCAAAGTGCTGTATCAATGAGCAGCCCCTGTCCCAGTGAGCCTTGGAGGGCCCTGGGGCTGGTGGGGCAGATGGAAGCACGGGGTACACCAGGAAAGCTGCAGCGGTGATGTCTCTGTTCAGCTCCGGGATTTGCTTTTGCTGTTCTTTGTTTGTTATATTGGTATGAGAAGAGATGCCCCCGGCCCCTCCCCTAGGCACGCTGATGCCCCTGGCCCCATCCCCTGGGTTGCTGGGCACAGCAGTGTCCCACTCCGGGCCCTCGGGAGAGGTCTGGGGCAGTGGCTCTGAGCCAGCCATTCCCCTTGCTGGGAGCAAATGCAGCCTGATGTGCTTTCTGCCCCTCCTGCCATCCTAGGCTGGCTGGTGGCTCTGCCCAGCACTGCCCCGAGGAGTGTAGAGCCCAGCTCTGCAGCTGTGTGTCCTGTGGGGTGTGTTCTCCCTGGGACGCTGCCTGGCACTGCTCACTGCGGAGTCCTGAAACCTTCCCGATGAGCTTCTCCACATGCCCACACATCCTCCTCTCCCAGTAACCCTCCCTCCCCCGCAGAGCTCTGTCATGTCCAGGACCCGTGGGGGTGAGTCGCTGCCCGGTGGCATCCTTTGGCACCTGTGGCTAAGCCAGGATGGAGCTGACGCTCCCCTGGTTACCAGCTGTCACTAACGGTGGGCACCTGTGCTCAGTGGGCTGAGGGGAGGTGAGATCTCGGACTCCTGGGTCCTATTTCTGGCTCTTGACTCACTGTGGGACTCTGAGGTGCTCGAAATGAGGCACAAAGTGTCTTGAGTTGGGCCCCCCAAAGGGGCGACTGCTGCTGTGGGTTCCGGGCTCCCGTGTCTGGTACTGAGATCCTTGTGTCCTGGCTGTGGGGTGAAGCGGAGGGTGGGGAGGGCAGGTGGCTCCTCGGATGGTGTCTGGGGAGGATGGCAGTTCATGTTGCAGGCTCAGCGGCTGCCCCGGAGATGTTCGCAGAGCCAACCCTCCTCGCCTCGGGCAGCCTCCTGCCTGTGACCCTGGGGCCTGGTCCCGAGAGGAACGCTCTTCAGTGGACACTGTGGGCACTCGCTCACCATCTCTCCGGATCAGGCCCTCGCATGCCATGGTGCAGCGCTCCTCTGGCTGATGTGGGCTGCCCCGGGGCAGAGGATGGGGCTGGAAGGGGGCGTCCTCCTGCTGCTCGGGGGCTGTGCAGTTGGGAGCCGCGTAAGAACTGAAACCCAGAACCAAACCTGTGGCAGGACTTGGTCTGGGAGCCGAGTGGGTGACGTGGCCTGTCCCGGGCCCTCGTTCTGCTTGGCTTTGGTGGAGCTGAGGCCTCGTCGGGAGGCTGTGTAGGGCGCAAGCCCCAGAGAGGTGTTGCGGTGGTGCCCAGGGGCCCCAGTTTTGCAACACGAGCACCTGGGCAGACACAGTCTGTGGCCTGAAGCGCTCATGGTCCAGGTTGGAGACAAGCTGCCACGAGTGCAGGGAGCTCACGAGGTCGCTGAGTTCACCTGGCTAGCGCCGGGCTCTGATGGCAGCTCTGAACCCTTTGGTTAGTGCTAACGCCATCCCTCCAGGAGCTGCCCGCCCGGCCAGTGCTAGCTGGCCTATGTCCTGCAGATGCTGCAGCAGGGAGTCGTGGGTCGGGCCTGCCGGATCCATGGTGTGGGGCTGGCTGTGAGAGAAGCAGGCACTGGGGGGTGGGTCCCCCACATAAGAGATGACGATGGCTAGTGAGGAGGGGCCCCGTCGTGAAGGCACTGGGGTTGTGTGATGTTATAGACTTGAACTGGGACTGTATAGAACATTGTTGCAACCAAGGTCCTGTAGTGGCACCAAATCTTGTATAAAGGGAGCCAGATAAGGTGTCTAAGTCAAGGTTAGGGTTTGCTGGTTATGATTATGCTGTCTATACGTGTGTATCATTTTTGTAGTTGAAGTTATGAATATTGGCTCTATTCTGTCTGTAGTTCAAACTTGTGCTGTGCTTCTGGGTGACAGCCCAGACAAGTTGGTGTCAGCTCTGCCTAGCCTGCTGGATGGCCCATTAAGGGCCATCAGCTACACAACTGACCCAGTGAGAGAAGGCAGACACGCCTTGGGACTCAGCAAAATAGGCAGGGACTTGCCCATGTGACTCCAAACTCCATTTTGCTGTAATTTTCCACAGTAAGAACAAAGAGGGGTTCTTACACCTGGAAAAGACTATAAAAGGCTGATGCCTCATCTCCATCTGGTCTTCAGTCCTGCTTCTGACCTCTGGAGGTACTTTGCTACAAACTGAAGCGCTAAACAAAGGAATGAATGGCCCATCCCAGCTGGGGATGTTCTCCAGAGACTTGACTTGAGCCTGCAGTTTATTCTACCACTGCTGCAAGCCTGAACCAAGAACTTTGCCATCACTGTGTGCCATTGATTCCATTTAACCAATTCTAACTCTCATCTATATTTCTTTTCTTTTATGAACAAACCTTTAGATTTTTAGATTCTAAAGGATCAGCAACAGCGTGACTTGTGGGTAAGATCTGATTTGTATATTGACCGGGGTCTGGGGTTTGGCCCTTTGGGATCGAGAGAACCTTTGTTCTTTTACTGGGGTATTGGTTTTCATAACCATCTGTCCCCATAACGAGTGGCCCTGGTGGGGATACTGGGAAACTGGGGTGTCTAAGGGAATTGCTTGTGTGACTTGTGGTTAGCCAGTGGGGTGAGACCAAAGTCTTCTCTGTTTGGCTGGTTTGTTTTGCCTTGGTGTGCACAGAAACCCCAGCCTTGGGCTGTAACTGCCCTGCTTGAAGCAATTTGTCCTGAATTGGCACTCTCCGTTGGGTCCCGCCAGAACCAGCCTCGTTCCGGGGGGGCCCAGACGCTCGCAGTAATGACGGTGGCAGTTTCTCGTGAAGCATATTCAATCAGTAGCTCAGCGTGTCTGTTACGTACTGACCCTCCCAGCACCCCGGGAGGTAGGGCAGCGCTGTTGTCCCCAGGGTACAGCTGGGGATCGGAGGCACGAGGAGGCAGAGTAACTTGCCTGGGATCACCCAGGAATTCCATGGCGAAGCAGGGAATTGAACCCTGGTCTCGGCTGCTGCACTAGCCACCGGCCCAACCTTCCTCCCACGTGGGTTTGGGGTGGTAGGTGGGAGCCAGAGGGAAATTTCAAGGGGGGCAGGAGGCCATCCCAGTGGCGGGTATGGTGCTTTAGTGCTTGCTGCCACAAAGCCGCCTGATGGTGCCACGTGTGGGGCAAAGGCAGTGGCTGTGATGTGCAGGGAGCTGCGCTGGGCTGGGGAGAGCTGCTCCAAGTGCTGCTGAGACAGGGGAGCAGCTGGTTCCCCAAGGGACGTCACCTCGTCCCATTCCCCGGGGGCCCCCTCTGTCCGAGGGAGGGAATAGGCTCCATGTGGGTAGGATCCCTGCTAGCGGCTGCTGTGTGGACACAGCCTGGGGGCGGAGAGGTGCAGTCCAGGCAGGCAGTCTTTGGGCAGGGGAAGGGGGGTGTCCCCGAGAGAGAGGGAGTCCCTGCATTGTGCGTGAGGACACCTCGGCTGGGTTAGTGGAGATGACTCTCCTAGGGTATTGTTACCGCTGTGCTTCTCCAGCCCGTGCTCTGCATGTGACCCTGGGCCCAGGAGGTGCCTGAGGCCGCTGGCCTGGCCCCTGGCTGCTTTACTGACTCCAGCCACCCCTGCCCAGCTTCCAGCATCACTGTGTACGTTCCCTGGGCTTCTGAGATGAAGAGTCCTGGAAGAGCCCTCCTGCCGGGTGGGTGGGGGGGAGGGAGCTGTCCTGGCAGTCCCCACCGGCCCTGCCAGCTAGGATTCTGTGTGCATGGCTCGGGCATCTCCAAAGGGTCGTGCATGTACTCCACCGGCCCTGTGACCCAAGGCGCTGCATTCCCCCTGCCCCCCTTCCCCCGGGCTCTGTGGGGAGCTGCACACGGTGCCATAGCACTGGCCAGGCCCAAGCGTGATGTAGCTGGAGCAAAGATACTGATCGATTCAGACATGCTTCAGAGCAGCTGCCTCAGGCGAGTTCTGGGTGCGGAGTGGGAGGTCGAGTGAGGACAAGGCTCGGGGCTGGGGGGAGTGCCTGCGGCAGACATGTGAATCAGATGCTGTGGTGCTGAGGGACAGAGGGCAGAGCTGCCCTCTCGCCCCGTGTGGTACGTGCTTTGGGAGCCTGGCTGAGCTGCAGCCTCTGCAGGAGACCCGAGGGGTTGAGACCCTTCCTGAGCAGCGTGGTACCCAGTTCTGCTCCCCTTCCAGCCGCCCCCTGAGTGCTGGGACCAGGCAGCTCCCGAGCCCATCCCGCAGGGCATTCGTGCCTGCGGTGCCTGGAGCACTGGGTCTGCGTATTTACTGTAGACACGAGGGTCCAGAATGAAAGGCAAAGCCTGGCTCACTGGGCTACACCAGCTCCTTTGAGCCCCGCAGCTCTTCCTGGGGTGCAGTGCAGGGAGCCTGGCTGGGGAGGCCCCCCCCCCCGCAGCACACAGGGACTGAAGGCTGCACCTTGCACGCCAGTGTGTGGACCATGGTCGCCCTTCCTTTTGTTTGAGGCAAAATGCAGAGACACTACAAGTCCCAGCATGCAAAGGGGCCAGCTGACTGGATCAAGGGAAGCATTGCATGCTGGGACGTGTAGTCTGCATGTGCTGCTTGGCCACCCCAGCTTTGTAAGCCAATGAATGGACCTGTGTCCTGGTGTTTTTTACAGTGGGTGGGGGTGGATTGAAAGCAACACTGAGTTTAGCCCCCCCGTGGCACCTACCTTCACCAGGGACCTGGAGAGAAAGACTGGGGAACCCAGTACCCCGGTCACCTCCAGAATCTACATCGCGTGATTGCTCTTACTCTTCTTGCCTTAAATTTTCATGACCTGTTGAGCAAGGGGGCCAGTGCTGCTGCCCAAGTCAAGCAGTGCACGTGAGCATTGGCTGGCACAGGGCCCTCCACGCTGTCTCTGTGGGGAGGGAGCCCCACCACCAGATCCACCAGTGATGGGCACGTCAGTGGCTCTTTGGGAACCTCGGGAGAGAGGCCAGGAACTGAATGGGTCATGGGGAGTGAGCTGCCCTCCAGCCTGTGTTGGTGGGTTCCCTGCTGGAACGGGATTGAGATGCTGGCTGGAGGTAGCGGGGTTGCAGCCCTTCCAGGGACTGGGTCGAGGCTTTGGCTTCAGTCTCAGGGCATCGATCCAACACCTTTCGCTGGCGCTAAATTTAATCAGGAATAATCCAAATTCCCACTGGCCTTCAGCCAAACCCGTCCCTTGAGATGACCTCCTCTCACCCCCACGCAAGGCTCCCTGTGGGGAGGGGAGAGGCAGTGATCGATGGCGGCTGCTTTACTCGGGGCAGGCAGGGCTGCAGCTCTGGAGGCAGAGGAACATGGTGACTAAGCAAAGGCAGCAAAAGAATTTGCAAGCGGGAGTCTGACGCTTGCTCGGCCCAGAGACAAGCTGCAAGCATCTGGTCCCCATCCTGATTCTGACCATCTGTCTCGCTCTCCTTTTGTACTAAACATATGACCATCTCGGCTGTGGCCCTGCAGCATTTTTCTGTTATGCACTAGGAGATGGCGTGGGCTGTCAGGAAGGCTGAAGCGTCTCTGTAGCGGGCAGGACATCACAAGAAGGCTCCTCCACCTGCCGCATCTTTCTAGGCCATGCAGGATGAGCCCGGATTCCGGTAGCACTGCACCTTTTTAACGCTCCATTTCGCACCTCTGCAACCTGTCCTCTCCCCAGCTGCTTGCCTGCAGCGCCTCCCTCTGGTAGGAGCTGTAAACAGCATTGACAGCCATCTGAATTGGTGGCGAGTTTGGGGGTAAGGGATTTCCCCTTCCCTCCACCATCCCCCGGCTTCACACCTCCCCGAGTCAATATGCAGTGCTGAAGGGAAGCACTTTCCTTCTGTCTCTTGATTTTTAAAAGTTTTTTTTAAATACAAAGGAGTTCTCTGATTTCCTAAAGGCCCAGTTAAGATGCTTCATCTGGGCCCCGGGGGCCAGGCTCGCTCTGCAGATTGCTGCTACCAGGCGTGAGGGAAGGATCGATTTTGAAGTCGCTTGGAAAGACTCAAACAGAGGCTCAGAGATCCAGATCAATCTGTGTCGGGGATGAAAGCAGCATTGCCAGGCACAGCTGGCTGCCTGCCCTCTCCTGCAGCTCTGCAGACGCTGGGCTGGGGGCGGGGTGGATAAAAATCAGTGGGATTTTTTTTTAAATAAAAAAAATCAGATTTTTAAAATTTTTGTTATTTAAAAAGAAACTTATGATTTACAAATCAAACCTGAATTTAATACACAATATGTTAAGGCCTAAACTTCTTATAGTTGCGTAAAACATTTAAAATTAGAAAATGAATATGCTGAATCCATGATCCTCTAGCAAGAATTTTAGTTCAAGGCTGCTCCTCTGTGTCCAGAAAGAAGTTTTCCCCCTGATTATACAGCCTGACCTCAAAAGTTTGAATATGGCCCAATATCTAGTGTAAAGGCGCTAATGGGTTGTAAATCTGCATGTTTTAGTTGTAGCCACCAGTGGAAATGCACCTTTTTTGAGAAAAGAACCAAAGTACAAATTGAAAAGGTGGTTGAAATTGATTATTTTAATCACGGCTTTCCACTGGGTGATATAAATGAATCCACCCTGGCTGTGGGGCAGGTGCCTTGCCCATTAAGATGATTGGCCGTGTTTCTGCATCGCTCTCGGCAGATGGGGAGGGAGGAGAAATGTCTCTGGGAGGGGGACGTATGTCCTGGGCTGAGCTGGAAAGGAAGTTGGGAATTCTCTCTGGGGGCTGCTGCTGTAAGCGTCTGATTCACGCTGCATGTGTCCCTGGGTTGTCAGAGCCAAGTGTGGGGGGAGGGAAGCGGGGCTGGCATCCCCTTGCCTCACTTAGTTATTCTTCATGTTGCGTTTAAAGGGGGCAGTACCAGAATTCAATGGAAGAGACACTTAGGGCCCTAACCCCTAACACGGTGCCTGCAGCAGTGAGAGCCTGAGACGGTAAAGGGGATTCTCTGTGCTCTCCCCTGTCTGCTGCTGCTCCCATTTGGTGCCAGGGCAACCTATACTAATTGTCTCTGCCGTGCTCGTAGCCTGTGGAGGGGCTGCTAGCTCCTGGCCAGTGTGCTGGTGACTTGCATTCTAGCCCCTCGCATTACCAGGTGCTTCTCAGATGCTGTATTCTTAGGGATGATTTCACCCATCACTGACTTTTATCCACCCTGCCCACAGCCCAGCTTCTGCAGAGGGGAAGCGAGAGCTGCAGTGGGAGAGGGCAAGCAGCCAGCTGTGCCTAGCAATGCCACTCCCTTCCCAGCCATGGACTGAGCTGGATCTCTGGGCCTGCCACCTCTAGGGTGGAATTTGGCAGTTGGTTAGTAATGCACAACAGTTTAGGATGGGAAGGGAGGGATTTTTCTACATGTTACTGCAACTGCAGAGAGCCAAGCTGTAATGTGCCTCTAATGTGCCTCTGTTGGAATTTCAAGAGGATGCTGGGGCTAATGTCCCCTGTCCCCGTGAAACGTGTCTTGGGATTGAATGATGATAAGTATCAGGATTTATGTCTTATCTGCAAGACAGCAAACCCCTCTGCCGTCACTGCTGGGAGAAGTGACTCTCTGCGGACACACACAGGATCCTCACGGAGCCGAGAGAGGGGAGCTTCCTGACTTCTAATCCTAATTGTGCCACTTGGGGCCTTGGTGAAGTTTTTCCCCTTCGAGGTGCCTCGGTTTCCTCACCTGTGAGCAGTAGCCTCTCTCCAGGAGCATTAAGGGCTCATCGGTTAGTGCTTGTGCTGCCTTTTGAAGGCAGCGGGTACCGTAGAAGTGATAAGCATTAGTGTTTCTTCTGAGCCCTCCCCCAGTCCCGTTCACTGGACAGGCCAGCCCAGTCCAGCCCTTGCTTAGCTTGGGAGCTGCACTGGGAGGGGTGCCCTGGGGGCTGGGACTTGCCTCCTCTGTGCTGGCAGCATCAGTGCCCGTGGTGTTTAGCTCTTTAACCGAAGCGCACATGGGAGTTGGTCAGACTGTCCTTGGGCCGCAGGGGCCTGTAGCCCTGGATCAGGCCCATGACCCATTCCCCACCATGTGTCCTGGCCCACCTGGCCCTGCCAGAGACATGCAGGGCTGCTGCAGCCCCTTTCCCACCAGAGCATCTCAGATGGGGCCATGAGGGGATGCAGCTGCCTTGAGCGCCAGTTGAGAGGGAAAACAGATCCGCCAGGCAGCCCACTCATTGTGCTCAGCCTGGCCCGTGAGATGCCATCTGTCTGCTGTACAGCCAGGGGGAGGGACTCTGGCCCCAAAAGCCACAGTCCTGTCCCACCTGGGCTCACATTCCAGAGCTGCACCCCTGCAGAGACCCACAGAGAGCTGACTCTGCGCCCATAATGCAGCCACCTGCTCCCTGGCTGAGGGTTAGCTTGTGGGGAGGGTGGGTCTAGAGGATCCTCCATTTCCTCCCCATAGCTCTCAGGGCCCTGCCTTCCACCAAAGGGCGCCTGGCAGGCAGGACCCCGGGCGCTGCAAGTAGCACTTTCACCCAGGGCAGGTCAGCAAAGCTCTGGGCCTCAGTTTCCCGTTCTTTTGTTCTGTGCACTCTCCTCACCGCTCCTGCTAGCAGGCTAGCTTCAGCCAAGCTACCGTGGCTCTGGCTACCCGCGCTGGGAACAACCCCTCCAGCTGCAGTGTGATGTCCCCTAAGTGATGTGCCCAAGGCCAGGCAGGATGTCTGTGGCAGAGCAGGGAACTGAACCCTGGTCTACCGAGTCATAGACCAGTGCCGCGACCACTGGGCCATGCTGCCTCTAGGGCTGTCCCACTGCCCTGCCTCCTGGGGAAGAGCAGCCAATTAGAGCACTTCTTGGAGGGGGGAGAGGGAGCAGAAAGAGCCTAGCAGCTCAGGACTCCCCCCTTCCCTCGGTGAGCCATGGATCAGTCTGCTCCCCCCCAAATCCATTAGCAATAGGTCAGTTTGCTCCCTCCTCCTCACCCCTCCCCTCCTTGCAACACCTGCTCTGGGAGGGGGCCCTGGAGCTGCAAGAGGAGCACAGGTGCATGGGGGCAGAATTTGTGGGGATTGCATCCTGTTAGTGGGCTGGGGGAGGGGCAGAATCAGTCTGGGGCTCAGGGGGGCACAATTAATTGCTGGGCCACGAGGTTGGGGGGCAGAGGACAAACATCACACTGGGGGTTTGGGAAGGAGCTGGAAGTGTTGGGGCCAAAGCACAGAGCGGTGCAGCGAGCCGTGGCACTGCGAACCCTGGGGGAAACACGCAGGAGCCTTTGCCTCTCTCCCCAGCGGGTACGGTGCCGACACGGGGACGCTCACCTGCTGCTGTGGAGTCTGGTCACCCGCCGTCGAGCGTGGCCAGAGCGAGACGACTGACCCGGGCAAGCTAGCTCAAGGACAAAGCCGCTGCGGCTGATCGTCACTCTTACCAGTGCTGGAGCTTCAAAAGAAAAGAATTTAGCCAGGAACTAATTCAGAGTTAAAGTGGCCTCTCTCTTTCCAGTCACCCTTGACTCTGCCCTGTCAGACAGCACGGCCTAGTGGAGAGGGAAGTATTGCACAAGGCCTTTTCTTAGGTTGGTTTCACTGCACACACTCAGTGCAGAGAGGCTTAGTGAGCAGGTTATGCTGTGATTTTTCTTTGTAGAGATTTAACGTTATTAGCCGAAAGCTGAAGCTCACTGGAACCAATGTTCCAGAACAACCTCCCTATAGCAAATGTCAATTAATATTTTAGATTTGATTGCGACCCAGTAACCATTGGTCCTGAGCATTAAGTAGAGACTGAGGACGACCTTGGGATTAACCCATTGGCCTGGGACTCAGGAGGTCTGGGTCAGTTCCCAGCTCTGCCACAGAGTCCTTGGGGGTAACTGAGGCACACAGCTGTGAAAGGGGGATCACAGTTTCCTCTCTGCTGCCCTGTCTGTCTTGTGTATTCAGTCTGCAAGCTCTGGGCAGGAGCTGTCTCTTGCTGTGTGTGAGTGCGCACGTGTGTGTGTGTGTGTGTGTGTACATTTGCAACACCTAAAAGATAATAAGGTGATAAGTAACAGCATGGATTTGTCAAGAACAAATCATGTCAAACCAACCTAATAGCTTTCTTTGACAGGGTAACAAGCCTTATACATATAAAATGATGAGGTCTAAATTAGCTGTTACCATTCAAGAAAGGGATCTTGGAGTCATTGTGGATAGTTCTCTAAAAACATCCACTCAGTGTGCAGCGGCAGTCAAAAAAGTGAACAGAATGCTGGGAATAATAAAGAAAGGGATAGATAATAGGACACCGTCAGCCTGTGGAACTCCTTGCCAGAGGATGCTGTGAAGGCCAAGACTATAACAGGGTTCAAAAAAGAACTAGATAAATTCATGGAGGATAGGTCCATCAATATCTATTAGCAAGGATG
The DNA here is from genome assembly GCF_965140235.1 of Caretta caretta. Lineage (NCBI taxonomy): Eukaryota > Metazoa > Chordata > Testudines > Cheloniidae > Caretta > Caretta caretta. The sequence continues at coordinate 3,473,061 of NC_134215.1, forward strand.
GGCAGGGCTGGTGTCCCTAGCCTTTGTTTGCCAGAAGCTGGGAATGGGCGACAGGGGATGGGTCACTTGATGATTCCCTGTTCTGTTCATTCCCTCTGCGGCACCTGCCACTGGCCACTGTCAGAAGACAGGATACTGGGCCAAATGGACCGTTGGTCTGACCCAGTATCTTATGTTCTTATGGATGGGGGAAGTGGTATAGCCTGGCTTTAGTAAGGCTTTTGATACTGTCTTGCATGACCTTCTCATAAACAAACTAGGAAATACAACCTAGATGGAGCTATTATAAGCGGGGTTGTGCATAATTGTTTGGAAAACCATTCACAGAGCGTAGTTATCAGTGGTTCACAGTCGAGCTGGAAGGGCATATTGAGTGGGGTCCTGCAGGGATCAGTTCTGGGTCTGGTTCTGTTCAATGTCTTCATCAGTGATTTAGATAATGCCATAGACAGTACATTTATAAAGTTGGCAGATGATACCAAGCTGGGAGGGGTTGCAAGTGCTTTGGAGGCTAGGACTAAAATTCAAAATGATCTGGACAAACTGGAGAAATGGTCTGAAGTAAGTAGGGTGACATACAATAAGGACAAATGAAAAGTACTCCACTTAGGAAGGAACAATCAGTTGCATACATACACAATGGGAAATGAATGCTAGGAAGGAGTACTGTGGAAAGGGATCTGGGGGTCATAGTGGACCACAAGCTAAATATGAGTAAAGTGTAACGCTGTTGCAAAAAGCAAACCTCATTCTGGGATGTATTAGCAGGAGTGTTGTAAGCAAGACACGAGAAGTAATTCTTCCGCTCTACTCTGCCTTGAATAGGCTTCAACTGGAGTATTGTGTCCAGTTCTGGGTGCCACATTTCAAGAAAGATGAGGACAAATTGGAGAAAGTCCGGAGAAGAGCAACAAAAATGATTAAAGGTCTAGAACACATGACCGGTGAGGGAAGATTGAAAAAATTGGGTTTGTTTAGTCTGGAGAAGAGAAGACTGAGAGAGGATGTGATAACAGTTTTCAAGTACATAAAAAGTTATTACAAGGAGGAGAGAGAAAAATTATTCTCCTTAAGCTCTGAGGATAGGACAAGAAGCAAGGGACTTAAATTGCAGTGAGGATGGTTTAGGTTGGACTATTAGGAAAAACTTCCTAACTGTCAGGGTGGTTAAACTCTAGCATAAATTGCCAAGGGAGGTCGTGGAATCTCCCTCATTGGAGATTTATAAGAGCAGGTTAGACAAACACCTGTCAGGGATGGGCTAGGTAATCCTTGGTCCTGCCATGAGTGCCATAACCTCTCGAGGTCCCTTCCAGTCGTACGTTTTTATGTACCCAGTACCCGGTGTGATGTGGCCCAGATCTGACTTGGCGCATCCACTGTAATACAAATTATAACGTGGTCTTGGCTTGGGGAGGCCAGCAAAGTAGGTTCTCCAGCATTTTGTAAGCGTGTTGTTTTTTCATGGTGGTTTAAAGGCAAACTGGGCTTGTGGCGGAAACTATTTCAGCCTTAGCAATGGAGCAGCTGCTCCCTTTCCATAGCACAGCTGCAAAGTATCCTTGTTGGGCTACCGAGGGCAGGGTTGAGCATCAGCTGGCAGGGGGTCTCTGGGGCAAGGCTGGGTGCCCGGTTCCCCTACAGGAGAACTCAGGGATTGCTCAGGTTGCTCATTAGGCCTGTTCCTCTTTTCCTGTCTGGCAATGTGGGTCAGGCCTTGCAGAACAGAGGGAGAAACGTCCTTCTGCGTGGGTAGCAAATGCCGGCTGATCTGTGCCTGCTGCTTCTGCTAGGGGAAGGCTGTGGGTTTAATCCCCCTATGGGATTGAGCCCTTGGAGGTTTCTCCAGCCTTTTGCAGTCAGCAAATGCGAAGTTCCATTATTAATGTGCTTCTGCAGCATCTGACGAGCTTCCCAGTGCATTATTTATACAGTCCGAATTGATCATAAGATGATAATGGCTTCATTAGCATCTTAACGGAATGTGGGGCTGGTTACTTGACATGACCTTGGCTGCAGAAATACAAGCGTTATCCCTGTTTTACAAGCGGTAGGAACTGCTCCCTGCCTTGGCAAGGCCCCTGCCTCCATGCGGCATCTGCCGGCTGCCTCCCTACCCTGATCGAGTATCAGGCACATTCCCGCCCCCTGGCTCGGAAATCCATCTGCCCCCATGCGCAGGCTGACAAGCGCTGTCTGTCCGTCTGTCTGAGGCCTCGTGGGGTTTGTCTGGAGCGTTGCTGGCAGGGAGGAGGTGGAACTGGCAGATGGAGCAGTAGCCCCTGCAGAAGGGTCTTTGCAAGGCAGAGTGATAAATGGGTCTGTTGTTTTCCAATCGTGCGCCGCAGGTTCTGACGCTCGGTTACCGGGCATTGTGGCCACCTTTTGGTTGTGGGGGCTTTGAATGGCCCCAGTTGTACGTTGTAACTTTGCGTTTGTGTGGCTGCCAAAGTAGCTGTTCATGACTATTGACTAGACGTTGGAGCAGAGGATGGGGAGCTAGGACTCCTGGGTTCTTTTCCCAGCTGTCCTATGTATTCTGCCACTGGGCGATGCGGGGCCCGTAGGCTGTGTACCCAACTGCCCACTGGCATACGCCACCTGTTCTGGATGGGCAGTGTCCAGACTGGCCTGACCTGCTGCCAGAATCCAAGGAGCCCCCAGGCCCTGCCCTGTTTGGCCTCTGGCACGCTGGCCCTGGGCTTTATAGTCAGTTCGTTTGCAAGTGACTCACCTGCCAAGGCAAACATTTGAGGGAACATCCCTCCCTAGGTTGGAAGCCGGGTTTCTTGCTCTTCCTCTTCCTGAGATGAGATCAGCCAGTTGTTTGAACAAGCGGGCTGTGGCTTTGGGGCTTGGTGTGCAGCTGGCTTACAGTGAGGGGAACGGGAGCCGTGGCCGTGAGGCATGTCTGATCCGGGAGAGTATATTGCAATCCCCCCATTTTCAACTGGGCTCAAAGTTGGCTGTGAGCTAAAACCTCCTCTGGCTTTTCCAGCTGAGATGGGGAAGCTGCTGCTCCCAGGAACAAGGGGACGAGTTTGCTGATTAGAGCCAAGCAGAAGCGGTGCAAACTCCTACACGTGTCCCACTAATGCACCATAGCCCTGATACACAGCACCCCCTGCCAGGTGCGGCCTGGCCTCCCCGCACGCTGAGCCTGATTGCAGCCCCTCTCCCCATGCCCGCTATTCGATCCAGCTCTCCCAGCCCCCACCCTCCATCTCTTCACCTCTCTTCCGGGCGGACTGCGACCCCAGCTGACCGGCAGTGGGTTAATGTATTAAAATGAGGGCAGATTAATCCCCAGAGTGAGAGGTGACAGCACCTGAGTGTTCCCCTTCAGTCTGCTTCAGTGGCTGCAGTCACCATGGAACCTGGGAGCCAGCTGTCCCGGCCCCCAAGGGTGCAGAGACCAGGGATGGGGGGCCTGGCTTGGGGTGGGTGCTAAGGAGGCCTGTGTTTCTATTCCATCTCCTCAGTGCTGTGGCTGGCTAGAGGGGGTCTCTCTCTGCCCCACAAGCCACACCCCGAGAGGGAGGTCGGGGAGGAAGAGGAAGGTTTCCTGGCTGCATGAGCCCAGCCTGGCCTGGGGCCCAGGGCCATGTGCTACTGAGATCCCTGCTCTGGGAGCCCTGCAGCCCCATCTTGCTGCCAGCCCGGGCAGGGAAGGCTCTTCCCAGTTACTAATGACACCTAGGAAGACTGACAGGTCGGGGTAATAAGCTGAGCTGTTACGTAAGCGCTTGGAGCCCAGCTGCCTCTGTGCAGCACCTTGTCTTTATCCATCAGCCTTCCGTGATGAAGTGTTAATACCAAGCCTATTCATTAAAGCCAGCCCCACATGTAAGGGTCTCTGCAGCTGCCGCTGGCGATGGTCTCTCTGCAGTCACCCCCACCCCCGCAGCCCATGTAAAGAATGAGGAGTCTGCCTGGGGCTGTCCCCTGTCCTTGGAACCCCTGGAGGGTCAGGGCCTCAAGGTGAGAGCACGAGACCCTTGTGCTGTAGTGCGGCGCTGCAAGGTAAAGATCTGACCTGGGCATGGCACCGTACCCCGGGGCTGCCAGGTGAGATCACACCTGATGTCCATCTGGCCCAGTGGCCAGTCTGACAGTGCCCAGCACCAGGGGCCTTGCTGGAAAGGTGCAAGAGCTCCACAGAAGGCCGATGTGGGATAATCTTCCCCCAGGGAGCCTCCTTCCAGCCCTAATAGAAATAGGTGGAGCCCCAGAGCATGAGGGTTTCTACATTATCCAACCAAGTGTCCAATGTGTCATCTAACCTTGCTAAGTTCTTGGCTTGAACCACATCATGTGGCAGTGAGTTCCACTGTCTGCTTATGTGTCGTGTGAAAATCTGTTTTCTTTGATCAGTTTTGAATTGGCCATCTCTCAGTTCCACTGAGTGTCCTTGTGTTGGGAGCTAGGCACAGCGGGAGTGCTTGGCCCATCTTCTCTGAACTGTTCACTGGTTGGTGTATGTTGGGGCTGACTTGTGAAGGGTGGGACCCCGCGCAAGGCTGGTCGGCCCTTTGCCCTCAGCTGCTGCGCCCGGGGACACCATGGAATCCCCTTCAGGAGCCTTCCTGCTGCGTTGGCAGCTCTCCTGCAGCGTGTTTCTGGGAGCTGCCTGGCTCACGCTCTCCTTTCAACCTGCCTTTGATCAGCCCAGGAAGCTGGACTGGAAAATATCATTGTTCTCTTAACGGCATTTGATAAGGCCCAGCTAATGCAACAAAAGCTTTCAGCGCCGGTTATTTGTGAGCTGCTCGTTAGCCGGAATATAATTAAGAGCAGCTATTTCTGACACTTCCTTTATCTGCCAATTCACAGCATTTGCTGTTATGAAACCTCCCCTCATCCAACGAAATATGCACTTCATTTCCTTCATAAAAATATTCCTCGCTAACATCCCGTGGGCGTCGGGAACTAAAACACAGCGTGCGGCGGGAGGAAGGCAGGAGCTGCTGGCGTAACGGGATGTTTCAGATCCGTGCTCCCGTGCCAGCCTGCGGAGGTGGCGATGGTGGTTCTGGACCCTCTGCGAAATGCGCGTTTGGCTGTTGCCTAATGAACGGGTATCCAAACACACCACTGCCCCCTGCTGGCAGTCTTGGCCAAGGCCTGCCAGGCTTAGGGTGACCAGGTGTCTGGTTTTCGACCGGAACACCTGGTCAAAAAGGGATCCTGACAGCTCCGGTCAGCACTGCTGACTGGGCCGTTGACTGTCCAGTTGGGGGTGCCACGCAGCAGGGCCGGCAGGCTCCCTGCTAGCCTCCGTGCTGCGCGACTCCTGGGAAGCAGCCAGCATGTCCCCCCTCCGGTTCCTACATGTAGGGGCAGCCAGGGGGCTCCGCATGCTGCCCCTGCCCTAAACGCCGGCCCCGCAGCTCCCTTTGGCCGTGGGAACCACGGTCAACAGGAGCTGCAGGGGCGATGCCTGTGGAGGGGGCAGCGCGCAGAGCTGCCTGGCTGTGCCTCCGTGTTGGAGCGAGAGGTGGGACGTGCTGCTGCTTCTGGAAGCTGCTTGACGTGGGAGCTGGCTGGAGCCTGCCCCCCTCCCGGGCCCCAACCCCATGCCCCAGCCCTGATTCCCCTCCCACCCTCCAAAGCCAGAGCCCTCACCCCCCCGCACCCCTACCCTCTGCCTCAGCGCAGAGTCCCGTCCCACACTCTGAACTCCTAATTTCTGGCCCAACCCCGGAGCCCGCACCGCCAGCCAGATCCCTCGCCCCTGCCCGCACCCCAGCCTCGTGAGCCAGCCCTGTGAAAGTGAGCAAGTGAGGGTGGGGAGAGCGAGCGACAGGGGAAGTAGGGGATGGAGTGAGTGGGGACGGGGCCTTGGATAAGGGGCAGGGTCTCAGAGGAGGGGTGGGGCAGGGGTTGGGGCAAAGGGTGTTCGGTTTTGTGCCAGTAGAAAGTTGGCAACCCTAGGCGGGCTCTGTAGGCTCAGGGCTCTTCACACCTGCAAAGGATTTTCTTTCAACACCCCACAAAGCCGTTCCCCGTGACGAGCCCCAGGGAGTCAGTTCCCTGTGAGAACAGACCTTTCTTGCGCCGGGGGCGGGCAGAGGCCTTTGGGTTCCCCCGCCTGTGCTGGCTGAGCCCTAGAGCATCTGTGCCTCGTGCTTTGCACAGCCCAGCGTTAACAGGCCCAAAGGCTCCGCCTGTCCTGGTCTGGGGTCTCCATGGCCGCTGGGGGAGCTATCTGCGTAGCCCGGTCTTCCCAGCCCATTGCTCCCGCTCACTGTGGCTTTACAGATGCCTTAGAAGGTGAAGGGACACAGCGTCGCCAGGGACAGGACCCAGGAGTCCTGGCTCCTGTTTCCCGGGCTCCCTCCTTTGTAACCGATTTGCATGAGCAGAGCTGGGGAAGGCGAGGGGATAGTTCCACGGAGATTTACGGGTAGCTCAGCTCAGCTCACATGTCCGAGGGGACCGAGCACCAGCCACACCCGGCTCCGAACGTCTCTCTCTGTGCAGGGGGTTCGATTCTCAACTGAGTCAATGGATGCTGGGGCTTGCTTCCCTGGCCTCCCTCACCTGCTCCTCTTTCCCTGGCTGGGCTCCCTGGTGGGACGCACTGACATCCCGTCTGTTCCAGAGGGGGTCCCCTCAGGTTCTGTTCCCCGGGGTGCTTGCGAATCTCTAAGCCCAGCAAGGCTGGGAAATCTGCAGCTCCATAGGGAGAGCCCGGCTCTTCTCCCCCCCCCACCCTCGGGCCTGGGGCTGGCGAAATCGTGGCTTGAGCCTCTTTCAGAACCCTAGTGCCAGCTCCCTGACTGGCCTGTCGGGCGTCGCAGGAGCGGGGCTGCGTGGCGGGGGGAAGGGAGGGGACACGAGGCAGGCCCTGCACCAGGTGAGGGGTGATTTGGCGTGGCGGTTCTGAGGCGTGTGCCCACGCTGCTCGCCCCTTGCTGTGCGCTGGCTGGAGATGTTCTGAGCTAACCGGGGAGGGCTGAGTGCTGCTGACCCGTGGGGTAGCGTGGTATCGACCGGCTCCTCGGGGCGATGTAATTACGAAAGCAACTGCACGATAGTTAGCCTAGTCTTGTTGCGCTGTTGGTGATTGCTGCTGACCCCACAAAATGCAGCTTGAGCAGCGATCAGCCCCCGCCCCCCACAGCAGCTGGGGCTTAAAGGTGGCCCAGAGACCTTTCTCCTGGTGCTAGCTATAGCAATGGGGGAGGAGGGGTCCCTGCAGGGGGGCAGGTGTGTCCGTACGTCTAGCTTTCTCCATGCAAATCCAGGCCGCCAAGCCAGACTGGTCCCAGTTGGCCAGTCAGAGACCTTCACAGCATTAATTAATGGGAGCACAGACTCACCAGCACAGATGGTCCTTGGGGGCCAGCGAGAGGGGCCATTGCTCATCAGAGGATTGGGGGAGCCAGTGGGGTATGGCTGGAGCAGGAAGTCAGGACTCCGGGGTTCTGTTTCCCACTCTGCAAAGTGCTGTGCTGGGTGCCTTGGGGTCCAGATTTTCCCAAGTGCCCAGTGCCTTTGGCAGGGGTTCAGGGCAGCAGGCCACGCTGTGCAGTGCAGGGGTGGGCAGCCTGGCCCGGTTAGGGCTCAGCCTGGGCCAGGCACCTCGCATTGCTCTGGAAATGTCCATGAGCTCCCTCCGACTGGTAAAAGCGGCCAGCGCCTTCTGAACCCCTTGGCTCTTCCCCGCTGAGCACACGCCGAGGGGAGCTAGCAGATGGAAGCTCAGCTGCTGGAGCGATCTCTGACTGGTTCATGCCCTTATAACAACCCAGCGTTAAGGAGTAGGTCTAAGAGACCAGGTGACGGCGGAATGCGTCGTTTAAAGACCTTGTTGAAGTGGAGCCCAGTGGCCAGCAGGTGCTCCGCGTCCCCCTCTGCACCGGATCCATAGAGGATGTGGCCCTGCTTCAGCCCTTAGCTACAGCACCTGCCACAGGGACATGTGCTTTTAGCTCTGGAGGGCCCCCGCTCAGTTCAGTCCCCGGTGGCAGCCATCACCTGGGATCCTCTCTGATCCTATGTTTCTGGGGCGAAGTCTATCCTGGCTGGGCTGCAGGCAGAGCAGCTGCTGCTACTGTCCAAACACCGATGGCGATTGGGGCTGAAGTCTGCACCCCTGCCAGAGCACGGGGCCACTGGGGTCTCAGTAATGAGGAGCTGTTGCGGGGATGGTTCCCTGCGTCTGTAACAAGCCAGAGTGGAACTTCCCTCTCTCTCCATGTTGCTCGCTCCCGCTCTCCGTGACTCACTGGTACAGCAAGACTGCCGTGAATGAGTCTGACGCCCGAGGGCGCAATCAAGTGGACAGTCCTGGTGACGGAGTTTGGGGACCCACTTTGAAATCCCACCAGGGGCCCTGATTTTCAGAAAATGCTGAATCGGGCCCTCTGAGGTATTAGGTGGGGAGCCCCAAAACAGGAGACATTCTAGTCACCCTTGGAAACCTTGGCCCCTGTATTTTAACCCTTCCCTCCCCCTCGCTCTTCCCCCATCTCATATCACCTGAACTAATGAGAACTGAAAAGGCCTCCAAACGTCTGTCGGTTTCACCTGTGACTCTCCTGCAGTGGTAGGTCCCAAATGTTGGAATGGGCACCAGCTGTCCAGGAGTCCAATCCTAGGAAGAGGTGAGGTTTGATAACATCTGCTGTTAGGTCCCTTAGGGGCCCTGCCTACCTGGGATTGTTCCTTTAAGAGTCTCCCTCTTTTAAACAGCCAACAGCTAGCAAGGTAAATAGATGGTTTAGTTGAGTGGGGGGCAGGGGGAGGAAGGGAATTGTTTTTCCCCAGATGAATGTTGATTTAACTGAAGTTGAAACCATCTGCTCTGCTCTGCTCAGAAGCTGGTTCCCTGACAATTAGCGCTAGCGGCCCTCCCTCCCCGTGGGATGGATCAGTAACTGTAACGTGCAGGGGAAGCAAAATGCAAAGCTGGGTGCAGAGTCCGAGGGCTCCAGCACTGCAGTGACGGGGACGGGGCTGCGGGGCAGCTCGGAGGCTGTCTCATCACTTTCAGCCCCATCTGCAGCACTTCCACAGACTCTCCCAGGCCTGGGTGGGATCAATAGCTGCTTCATCAGGATGAGCTTCGTGGATCAGTGGAGAGGGGCAGAAAATCCTCTGGAGACCCAGGGACTGGGATCGATCTCTGCTGGGTCTCACCTTCCATGCAAATGCAAAACGCTTGATTAGTCGATTTTTCTCACAGACATTAATGGGCATTTCGTGGCCCGACAGCTGATCTATGAGGAGCAACCGTCCTTAGCACTTCTTACACAAAGGCCCGTCTTTCGCTCTGCCTTTGCCGCTGTTCGGGGCACCACTCCTCACCGGGACTGAGTCGCTGGGCGCTTGGCTGGCGCCGGTGGCGTGAGAGGCGTGGTGGAGAGGAGCCCTGGGTGAGGTGGCTGCTGCTGCTGGCTCCTGCGCTGAAGCTGCTGCAAAGGACCTGTGGTCGCGGGTAGATGCGCGGTGCCCGCCACGGGGCTAGTGGTCGGCCATGGTGACGTGGCTCGGCTCCAGGGGGAGGCAGCATGATGCTCCGCGTGGCCTGCGCCCTGGAGGATAGGGCCATTGCTCAGAATAAGGGGGAGTCTGAAGTACAGAGGGCAGAATGAGAACAACTGTGTACGAGGCTCCTCCCCGCAGCAACTAACCCCGGGGTGCTGGGCGCGCCACCCGGCAGGGACAAACATTGAACAGATGCGGAACTCCTCCTCCGCAGGGTGCTCTGATGGCAGGTGCTTGGGGCCCATGTGAGAGCAGCTCTCGGTAACCACAGCGATTGGGGTGGGATCGGTAGGGTCTGATTGTCAGAGGTGCTGAGCAGCTTTCTGACTGGGGAAGCAGGTGCTCAGCCCTCCTGAAAGTCATGCCCTGGCTGTTTTTATTCAAGCCTTGATGGTTTGCTCAGTGCTGTACAAGACAGAGGGTGAGACGGTCCCTGCCTTGAGGAGCTTCCAATCAAAGTGCTGGAGCTGTCTAGGCAGTGGCAAAGCGTGGTGACCCCATCTGGCGCTGCTGGTCCCACGCTTCCATATGGTGGTGGGTCAGCCCCAGGCTGGACCTTCCCATCCAGGCTTGTGTGTTGTGTTGAGTAGGAGCGCCCCCCATCTCGCTCAGTGCACAGCACAATAAACGCAGCGTGCAAAGGAATTGTTCCCCAATCCAGACCATTGTTCCCCAATCCAGAGCAGTTGGCACATGCCCTCCTCCCCCTGCCCTGCACACAGCTGTTACAGGTGTGCCCAGTGCAGCACAGTTGGCCCGAACTGCTCCCGCTGGCTCCTTCCCATGGTCATGAGATCTGTGCGTAGAGAACGCTTCGCACAGCTGCAGGGGAGCTGGAAGGCTGGAAGCTGGAAGGCTTAAAGCATGTCGTGATTTCATGTCTGTCCCTCCGCTCGCAAGGCCCATGTTCTGGTCTGACTTGGACCCACCAGTTGGTGAATTACTCTGGCTTGCTGTGTCCTTCAGCTGGATCAAAGGTTCTGGGTAGAAGGAACTCGGACAGCTAAGAGACTTTGTCCTTATTCAGGTACTGGCCATCTAGTGCTCTCCTGGGCTGTGAGGGGAATTGTTATTTTACTTTCCATCTGGTGCTTCAGTTGCACAAAATAAATTTGTAATTTTAATCTTTTACCCAGACAATTTCATGCACCTACATCTCTTGCTTAATGTGCTCTCTTGCAAACAGTGGCCCTACTGATCCCAGCACCTTTAGAGATGATGCCCAGGGACTGGGTGCTTCTGCTTGGCCAGAGCTTCAGACACAAAACTCACACTCGGCTTGTCTCTGTGTTCAGTTTCCCTTCTCAATATAATCCCAGCTGGCTGGAGTGAGGAGCGTCTGCTGGGGGGGGAGTGGGAATCCACCTGAGCGTGACATTATGTCTTGGGCTGACGGACGTCTGCTCTCATCTTGTTGGGAAGGCGCTGGGAGTTGCTTGTGGTGGCTGGATCCCCTGTTTGGGAGGATAGCGAAGGAAGCCAGTGCTGTCTGAGCTGTGTCTTGGAGGAGATGCCAGAGTTTCCCATTACCCTCCAGCCCAGGGGACACATTCAAGACTTAGTGGGAGTCCAGGGCCGTGCAGCTGTGTGTGAAGAACCTCCCTAGGTGACAACTGGGCAGAGTAGCCATTAGAAGAGCACGTTCCGGCCCCTGCAGTGAGACGTTCTGATTCAAATCTCCGATCCCGGGAGCCGCCCGTAGGTTTGAATGTGAGCGAAGGCGCTTTTGACAGTAGTAATTGGGATTGGATCTCTCGGTAAGTGTTTATGCCCACCAGACTCTGTTTATCGTTGCTGTCTCTAGCAGTCGTCTGTCTCTCTTGCACATGTACACAAATCTCAGAGTGGGGTGGGGAAGAGCGTTACCCAGAGCAGGGTGGGACTTTTTTTCCTTCCCTTCCCTGGAGCTGTTCATTTCTCTCGCTTCCTATTTAACCCTGCCAGGCCTTTGGGGCGATGGGTTGGGAAAGATGCTCTAGTGAAGTCTAATCAAGCATTGTACTCTCTGTGCCGGCACGCATGTATGAGTGGCTATCCTGTGTGTGTGAGGGGCTATCCCAGCTCGGGGGTGGTTGAAAATGGCCCTATCAGTGCATGAGCACAATATATTGGGACAGCCCAGGTGGCTTGCAGGGCAGTTTGTAGTGCCCCGTGCCTGGTGCTGGCCAGGGTGCGCGTGGCGTGTTCAGCCTCCATTCTGGACGTAAACGGTCCCTTCCCCGTTCTAAGGCAGTGTCATCAGGGTTGGCCACTAGGGGGAGCCACGGAGCAGTGGGAAGTGTGTGCGCTGTGCCCCCTCCCCCCGCCCCCCGTCCCTGGGAGTCCTCGGAGGCTCTCGGGGTTCCCCTCGCTGGCCGGAGTGGGTCTCGAGGCAGTTGTTGGGCAGTTTGGGGCAGGAAGAGAGGATTGCCATGTCCTGCTGGAATGGGGGGCGTCCGAATGAGCCTTTGGCCAGGATCCCGGGCTCACACCTCTGTAGAGACCAGGGTGTCAGCATCTCTGGGGTCTCAGACTGGTGTGGGGAGAACTTGTCCCACCTCTCTCTTTGGGAATGGAAACTGAAAAGCGGCTCTAGTTGGTACAAAGGCTTCTTCCCTCGTAGGATGCCTGGGATTGGCACGGCTCCTGTAGCTCCGTGGGGCCCACGGTTACCGGGCGCTGGGCCCGGATGTGGTGATTTACCCCCTTCTCTTTCAGAATGGCCTCTGGGATCTCCAGGGAGTGACCCCGGCGGCCTGGGCCCTCCAGTGGGCTGCATGTGGCCGTGGGAATCTGGGGCCAGCAGCGTCTGGTGGCAGGTTCGCTGCATTTCAGCAATAACCGACAGAACCGGCGGGTTCGTTCGCTTTGCCCTGCCCCCAGGGAACTCTCATGGAAGCTGGCAGTACGGTGCCTGTCTGTTTACCAATAAACAAGGCTCCATAAAAACAGGCTGGACCCGAAGCTGGGCTCTGGCTTCCGAGAGGAGGTAGCACCAGGCCTGATTCCCAGCCACGCACAGGCTGGTGCTGAAGTAACCGATCTCGCCCTTGCTTGGTGCTCAGCGCAGGGCCTAGCGTGCCAGGCAGCAGCTGGCAGAGTGGGCGGGAGGTCACAGTGGGCGCTCTCCCTCTCCCTTCCTCCCCTGCTGTCTCTCTGAGCGGCAGGTGAGGGCATGAGGGGGACTGGGTGGCTCTAGGAGTCGGTCTCCTCTGGGTGCCCAGCTCCGGGGTGATGGAGTGATGGCCTGTGAGGAAGGAGTCGATTTCACTGATAGGCATTTCTGGGGTGCTCCTGGTGGGTGGTGACCCCCTGGGGAGCTGGAGCCCTGGTCCGGGTCAAAGGAGATGGGTGCAACATGATGGGCCCTGCTTGCTGGTAGTCACAATAGAAAGGCCAAGCAGGAGACTGATCTGTGCCCCAGCCCAGGCCCTTCTTATTTGTATTCTGGGAGCCTCAGTCCCAGACCAGGCCCCCCGCAGTGCTAGGCGCTGTATGAACAGAACTGATAGATGGCCCCTGTCTCAGAGTGCTTATAGCGCTGCTTCTCTGGGCAGAGCTGCCAGCCCAGCCCCTCAGCGGGCCCATGCATCCCAGGGGCGAATCCTGCTCACGTGCTCTCTCCCTGGCCTTCAGCTGGCTGGGAAAGGGGCCCTGCAGGGGCAGGAGGAGGGTAGCTGCTGGGAAGGGAAGCCCTGCCTGCAGCACAGCTTTGAGCTGAACTGCTGGGAAATGTCCCTGAGTGCTTTGGGCCCCATGCACGGGTGGGGGAGCAGCTGGAGCTGGCCCGAGCTGAGAGGCTGCCTGTCCCCAGCTGGGCTTTCAGCTGGGCTGCAAGGTATGAGGGTGTTGCGGCTCCTCCATGGAGGTGAAGTGTGGCCTGGTGTTCGCAGGTCCCAGGGCTCAGACCTGGGCAGGTTTCGAACCAGTGACCTTGCTGCAAAAGGCTCAGTGGCCAGTTATGTCCCGACTGAGCTAGCCAGAGGCCTGCTTTAGAAACCCAGCAAGCCATCTGGATCCTTGCGCACCACCAGCCTGATTGCATGCCGTGGCATGGCTGGGAAGAGGCCATCCCTGAGGGACAGGGTAGGAAGCCGGGCCTAGAACGTGCGGCTCCAGGGGTAGCGGGGCTGGTTGTCCCTTCCCACAGGGACGTTGTTGCATCCCAGCGTGTGGGCTGCGTCCAGGTCTGCTGAGACCCTGTGGCTTGCAGGCTGGGCCGGGTGCTGCAGGGCAGAGCTGCGCTCTTAGCCTCCGGCTGCTGGGCGGGAGGGGCAGTGCGGGCTGGTCAGGCGGCTGCAAGGCACGGTGCTAGGGAACATGTCGTAACGCCTGGCGGGACAGAGCCCTGGAGGGTGTGCAGTACTGGGGCGATGTGGGTGGACCTGAGCATCTTCCTTCCTAGGGCTGGGGGGTGCTGTGCTGCTGGGGGTGCTACGGACACAGGCGATAAAGCTGAGGTCTCACCCCGCACGGGTCTAAGGCTCCCTGGCGTTTTATTTCACTTGGCACTGGAGGGGGCGGGAACCCTGTAATCCTGGCCACGTCCCAACCGGTAATTAGGAGCTACCTCCCTAAAATGCCTCCGGCAGTTTCAGTCTATGCATCCGGTCCTCTAAACTGGTAGCTACTGCTTTTAAACAACGCTGCTGAACGGTTGCTGTGCGCTATTAAACAGCTACCATATTCCACCCCAGCAGTGGCGGTATTTCAGGGGTGGGTGAAAAGATCCCTTTACAGGGCTTGTAACTCTGAGGCCTTTTGGTAGACGTGCAAGCGGTTCAAATTACACAGGGTCATCATGGAGGAATCTTTTCTCTGCCTGGTTACAGCAGAAGTACAGACTTCCCCAGTCCTCTGCCGGCAGGGACATTTCTAGGGGTCGGGTAACCTCCTCCTGGAGGCGGTTTTAGTTGGGGAAGTAAATAAATCAATAAATGCACAATCTTTAGTTTAGCAACAGAAAGCGAGCGAGTGGCTCTGAACCGGCCGGCGCGGATGTTGTGGAGTCAGCAACTCTGTAGCTGCAGTTAATGCTAAAGTAGGACAGACGCAAGACGAAACAGGGAGAAAAAACCCCAGACTCTTAACAAGCTGTTCTGTGGTCAGCTGGCCCTAGCGTGGCTCTTGTGGACACGCTCTTGGGAAGAGCCCAGGGGCAGCTGCTGGATACGAAGCTTCTGGGGCAAACAGAGGGTCTCTGGGTGAATAAAAGACTCTGTTCCGAAAATTAAAGGGGTGAAGCATCCGCACAGCGGATCTGCCCTGATCCAGGAGTGCTGGAACAAAGTGTATAGTGGGGGTGCTGAGAGCCATTGAACCAAATTGTAAACTCTGTATATTCCGGAAACCACTTCAGGCCAGGGGGTGCGGCAGCCCCCCTTGCTCCAGCACCCATGGCCTGATCGCGCACTCCAGCGTGGCTCCGCCGGCCAGGACCCAGGGCGGCTTGGTTCATGTTCTCGTGCTCTCTTAACCTGCAGCTTTGCTAATGGAGTGTTTTCGCTGGGGGGGCTGAGCTGTGGGGCTGCCCCTCTGGGTGTTCCAGTCCCACCGCCTGTTGCCAGTGGCCCAGCACTGCTCCCAGCCCAGGGCGGTGAAAGGAGTTCAGTTCTCAGTCCTTCTCCTAGCAGGCCGGTGTCTACACGGCCCAAGCCACCAGCCCAGCGTTGCGCTCTCCAGGGAGACCAGGGACTGCTGTCTGCAGCAGAAGAGAGCAGCACAAGGATCTGAGTGGCCAGCTCCTCTGCAGCCAGAGCTCCCCAAGCCAGGAGAACTCCCGTGGCTGGGGGAGCTGATGCAGGTACCGTCATTAACTGGCCATTGCTGCGCAGCCCAGTGGCTCCTCCCAGCCGTGTCGGGGGGCTCTGGCAGAGAGGGCAGCTCGGAGGCCTGTGAACCCAAAAGCGGGAGGAATCGGCCCCAGGTGAAGCTGTAGCAAAGGCCTGCGGATTTTCAAGCAGCAGCTTTTGGCCTTGGACCCCGGGAGCTCTCTCTTGCTGTACTAGGGCATTATTGCCTCTTTCCAGGCTCCCAGGCACCAGTGGGCAAGACTTTCGCTCCGGCTGGACTCTCCCGTGGAGCGAGGCTGGGGACATGCATGCGGCAGGTCTGGGCAACCAGCCCTGAGCCCTGGGGCTCTCTGCACGCATCAGCACCGCCCTGAGCAGGTGGCCTGCAGGTGCGAGGCACTCTGGCACACACTCTGCTGTGTGTAAGTAACCTGCCCTCCACACTGCTGAGAGACAGTAAATCGCTTCGGCTTCCCGCCCCCAGCCCTCCCCAGCGGCTGCCTGGCGGGATTGGTTTCCCAGCAAGCTGAGCCTGGCGGGTGCAATGGCTTCTGTGAACTACAGCAGGGCCCCTGGGGAGCATCAGGCACCTCTGTGGGGGGCAAGGAAAGCAGGCCTGCATGGCTGGGCACACCCCGAAGGGTGGTGGGGTTGGGGACTTCCCAGGGGCTGGGGGAGGTGTCTGGTGGAGGAGGAGAAGCCTGCAATCCATGGCTGGGTGGGGGCGTGGATGGTGGGGAGGGGAGTGGCAGCTGTCTTGGGCCTGGTGTTGATGAGATGGCCCTGGTAGCACTCTTCGGACTGTGGGTCCCTGTGCAGGCCTGGAAAGTACCAGATGTTTGCCAGCTGGGGACACTGACCAGATCAGGGATGTCCGAACTGATCTCACTTTCTGGGGCTGCCTGGGCTGTGGGCTGGATTTGGGTCGCAGCGCAAACTGGCCCCAACGTGGGGACATGCAGAATACTCATCAGCTTGTACCTAGGCCAGAATCCAAAGCCCCTCTCCTTTGCCCCCAAAACTGCCCTTTCCCTGGCTCCGGAGCATGCGAGCTCCAGCACGGCCCTGCCGGTGCTAAGGGGATGGCACACAGGTGGAGGTACAGTGCTGGGCAGATGTCTCTCATGCAGAGGGGCTGGGGAGCAGCAATAGGGCTGGCTGGGGAGTTGGGGCGCCATGCCTTTGGATACCAAGGAAGCGACCAAGAAAACAGAACCCCAGAACAAAGAGCTACGTCGATATGTGGAGGGAAGCTAGCCTGGCTAGCGGCCTTCCCGGCTCTGGTAGATACAGATGTTCAGGCCTGTGTTTGGATCCCTGCTGTTGTCATAGCGAAGCTCCCAGCACCGTCTGAGCAATGGGTTAGCCGTAACCCCGCCAACGCTAGCGGCCGCCTGCCACCCCCTCGGAACAGCCATGGGGGCTGGTTGTGACGACTCCTGACTGTTCTGAGCAGTGGCATATGCTGCGTTGTCACCATGTGGGCGCAGCAGAGGGCTCGGAGTGATCTCCTTCACATGTCTTTAATTAACGGCAGGCAGGAGAAGCCGGGTACACAGTGTCTCTGGGTAATTAGCCAGAGAGCAGCAGCAAGAGGCTGCTCGTTAGCGCCAGTCCCCCCTTCCAGAACGGTTAGCTCTGCTGCACTAGCCATGCTGTTAATTCCCTTTGCAGTGTGTATTCTTAATTAGTCCAGTGCGTAGCTCCCCTCGTCTGACGGTCTCCTCATTAATCGCAGGGAATTTTGTTCTCGTTTCAGTCCCGCTAATGAGCTCTTGTTTTCTCAGGAAGCATGTGCATGTGGGGAAGTAACACCCCATGTCCAGTCTCTTGCTGCTGGGACGCAGGCGGAGATGGCCGGGTAGCTTGTGTAGTACAGTGATTGAATCTCCTTTGGGTGCGCCGAGAAGCAGTGAGAGCCACCGGCTCGCCTTGTATTGCAAGGTCTGCAGACGTTTGTCAGGTCCATGCGTATGTCTGGCTTAGTCCTGTTTCCTGCTGCTCAGAGCCCTGCCGCCACCAGTCGCTGGCAACCTCCCTGGCCCCAGAAGCGCTTCCAAAGTGCCACCCGGGGGGGGGGGGCAGAGTGGGGGCAGCACTGGGATCACAATGGCATGGCATGGGAGCTGGCTACTGCTGCATCATTCCCTCCCATGTTCCTGTGCGAAATCTGACCATGTTATAGGCTGTAAGGCCTCTCTTCCAGTCCCTGTCTTCACAGCAGACTTACCCTGGTCTTTTACCCAGGCATTCCCTGAGCCCTGCTCCCGTGCACAGACACACAACCCACCAACCGGGTGCCATTTTCACTGAGGTTGGTAACCTGCTCGCTTTGCTAGACCCTCCAGTGTCGACAGTCCTCCAGCACCTTCCTTCCCACAATCCCTTCTCCCCTGGGACTCCGTGGAACCCAGACAAATCCCTTGTGGCTGCAGAGAGTGGCTGGGTAAGGTCACAGCATGGTGGTGCCATCGGGAGAGGGAACTTGCAGCGCATCCCCTGCTGGTGGTGGTTGGCAGACCCCTGCACTGCTCCTTGCCCCTGTCCCCAGGGTGGATCTGTGTCGTCTTCCTGGCTCAGAGGTTGGGGAGCTCATACACCGGAGCCGGGGAATTCGCTGGCGGCAGGTTGCTGGCGGGCACCTGTGCAGCCTTTTCCTCAAAGTGAGGGGGCTTGGATGGCTGGTTCAGTGTCAGTGTTTCTGACTGCCTGGCATGCAGGTGTGGTTCTGCTGGTTAGTGAAATGCCAAGGGCTGGTGTGAAGGGGAGGAGACTTGCGTGGTAAGAGCGTCAGATGCTGCTGCATGTGAAGGATGAGCTGGGAAAACGGGGTCTCGCTGGAGATGGGGGCCAGGGATGCGTTGGAGAATCGGCTGCTGGGGTCCAGGGAGGAGTCCCCCCCCCCCCCTCCACACACATACACTGCGGGTGTGTGGGGCGTGCCGGACACAGGGTGCTGCTCTGGACTAGCTGGGTGTGTTCTGTTCGGGCAGCGAGGGAAGGGTCGCTCCAGGTGGAGGCCTCATGGGGGTATTAGAACCAGCCAGGCGAGGTTACTGCGCTGGTCCGCTGCAGTTTGTGCCCATGGCAGGCAGGGCACTGCCCCTGCAGACCCGCTCCCTGCCCTAGCTATGGTGTGACTCGGCTTGGGTCTCCCCGCTATCTGTGAGCCTGCAGTGGCCGAGGCCGCCAGCCTGGCTGGCCGGATCCCGAGAAGGCATCATGCCTTCCAAGTACTGCTCATTCTGATGAACCGACCCGCCGCCCATCGCCACGGTGCTGGCTTTGTGGCGTCTCAGACCTCCCGGCCCAGCCCCCCTCCTGGGCGAGCGAAGGAGACACGGGGGCTTGCCAAGGGAGCAGCATTTTGCTTGTTGTCACCCCTCCCCCATTCCTTCTCCCTCCGCCCCCCACACCTCAGGGCTGCTTTAACAGGCTGGAGGCCCTTGGCTCGATGCAAATCTCCAGCTCCAGCCAGGGCACAGGGAGGGTGGCCTCTTCGGCCAAAATCGGCACCGCTGCTCCTCTGATCTTCGTACAGCGAGCGTCAAGGGAGACCTCGCCGCCCCTGGTGGAGCGGGCACCCCAGGCTGCCAGGGCCGTGCAGGGCTCAGCCTCGGCATGCTGCCCCAGCACTTGGTCCAGCTATGCTGGGGTGGGCGATAAGTACCGGGGTGCAGTGCTGGGGGGAGGGATACGGAGAGTCCTGAATCCAGCAGCAGGCGTCTCCAGAATGCAGGAGCCGGTTCTCCTTGGAAACCCTGCGACAGACAATTGGCTCTGGGATTTCAGTGGAATCAGGTCACTCGAATCTCTGCCAGAATCCAGCTGCGCTGCTGTCTCTGGCGGGCAAACCTGTCACACCAGCATGCTGTGTTAACCCCTCTGCCGCCAGGCTGGCCCGAGCCCTAGGAGCTCAGCCGGGAGAGGAGATGAGACCTCAGAGCTGGGGAGGGATGAGTGGGTGGGAGTCAGGATGGTGTGAGGATGAATCTGGAGATGGCGGGTAGGTGCGGAGCATCTGACAACACTGCTTTCAAGGTGCAGGGAGCAGCTGGGAACACCCCTGGGCATTGGCAACAGGTCACCTCTAGGCTTGGACCCCGATCGTGCAGCCTGATCCGTGTGGGGGGAGCCTTACAGCTCCATGCCAGCCCAGGGGCTCCCCCTTCCACTTCCCTTGGAGCAGAATCATCTGGTCAGCTCCGCCTTGCTTGCTGTAGGGAGCAGCGGGTGTGAGTCTGTGTGTGGGCCGGGGGACGGGGCCTGGGCTCTGTTTTCCATCCAAACAACTCTCGACATGAGCCTTCGTTAAGCTCCATGAAGTGCGGCCCAGCAGCCCAGTGTAATAAGGGGGTTTGTTAACCGCTGACGAGCTGCCTGCCGCGGGCTCCCAGTGGAGCTCCCTCTCTGCTTTTCTTGTCTCCGCTCGTGTATGCGGTGACATGGGGGATTCGCCGCAGCGGCTGTGCTCCTCATAGGCGTCTTAATCAGCAGGGGGCAGGGCCGGGCGCCACGGTGTAGGATTTAAACACCGTTGAAGCCCATGTTAGTCGCAACCCCGGAATTAGCGCTGCTTAGGAAAGGGAGACAGGAAATCAGCTTGTACCTCCAGCGGGGAGGGTGGAGGGCCATGTCCCCCCAATCCCACCCTCTTTAAAGGCTTCATCAAGAGCCTTTTTATTCTTCAGCCCTCTTCCTTCCTTCCCCCCCATCCAAATAAATACACGATTCAATCCCTTGTCATTGTGTGCGGTGTGTTCCGGCCCTGCCTGCCAGCTGAGATCATGGCCCGTTTCCCAAGGCACTGCACATGGGGAGGGAGAGTCCCTGCCCCAGCGGCCTTACACTTCAGCCAAAGAAGCCAAAGGAAGGATGATTAGCCCTGCTGACTCTCCGGGAGGTGAAGTGACTTGCCCAAGGTCGCCCAGGGAGGCTGTGTCAGAGCTGTGGATTGAACCCACGTATGGGCCTGCTGGGATATCGTCTGTTCCACAGCTATGCTACTGGTATCCGCCGTCATCCCCCTCCCTGGTGCCTTTCTCGGCACACAACTGCCTTCCCCCCACCCCTGAAAATGGCCATGGGAAATGCATCACAGCAGGTGTCTTTCTGGGCAGGCCATGGGTCCCCGTGATGGAAATGTTACAAGGTCTGCTCTGCTGCTAACGAGCTTTGCTCTCGGTCACTTCGGTTTTCAGGCAGAGTGCGGGCACATTACAAAGGCAAACAATGAATCCATTGTCTTCCGTGGATGATGGGTGTGTGTCTTCTGTCTGTCCAGAGGCTCTGTGCTGCTTACCAATCACTCAGCTGGGAGCGCATGTGCTGTGTCTATAGAGCATTTATTTATTATGATCTATAGATAGGCCCCGTAATGCCCTGGTGTGACGCTTCCCTTAGCGTTGGCTGCTTTGCTTGCTGGTGTTGAAGTGTGATGAGCGGACGATGCGGGGCGTTCCTCTCCGAGCCCTGGGAACACCTCTCTCCCATCCTGTCTCTTAGCCGCTCTGCAGCTCCTTAGAGAGGTGTTTGGTTGTAGACGTGAGTTTAGCATCATTTTCCTGGTGCTGTTTGCCTGTCTGTCTGGTGTCCCTCTGTCTGTAAGGCCAAGTCAACACCCTGTGATCCTGTCTCCTGCTCACTGGTCGGGGAGTTCCACACTATAAAATTGTGGCCTCCCAATGCACCAGAAAGCTGTGCTGGTGGTTTCTGAAGGGGGTTTCGGACTCCTTAGTGGCGCAATGACCCAGCTCCCTGCGCTGTGGGGAAGTTCTGAGCTGCACCCAAACACGGCTACGCTGCCCGTGCCGTATGCCTGCTGCAGACTTGCTACGGCCGTGGCCCCCAGAGCCCTCGCTCTGTCCTGGCAGGGACAAGCACTCTGCAGCTCTGCTGGTTGCTAGAGCAATAGGAGCCAATGCTGTGATCGTTCCCACCTGCTGCTGGGGGCTCTGAGCTGAGAGCCACGCTGCCCAGGCAGGCGAAGCTGGAGCGACTTCCAGGGGCCCTGGCCCGGAAGGCGACAGGCCCTTCAGTCGGTGACTGACGTTCCGTGCTGGCTTAAAGAGAACAAACCAACCTGCAGCCGCTCATCCAGCCCCCGCCTTCACCTGGCTGCAGAAACCTGGACTCAGGGCTCTGTATCTCCCCAGCTGCAAGCCACAGACACCTAAAGCAGAGCGGGGAAGCTGTGACTGCTGCAGCTCTGGCGTAGGGATCAGAGGACAGCAGGCAAGCCCCCTGCTCCTCCCCCAGACAAACCTATGGCCAACACTCACTGTTCTGTATCAGTGTCATTAGGTTTCAGAGGCAACACCTCCAGCCGAATAAGGACCAGTGCATGCCTCTCTGAGATGAATCCCTGCTGTGAGCCTGCTGGAGCAAATTAAGTGACTGCAAGTGTGACTGTGGCCCCTTGTTTCTGTGAGTCTGGCTGCAGCGTGGTTCCGAGGCCTGTTTGGAAGGTTTGGTTGTGGTTCTGTCTGGCCCCTGCTGAGAGCTGGCCTCCAGCCAGCGAGCTTCCCATCATAGAGCATGCGTAGAGCAGGGATGCAAGGGAACTACAGATCCCCACCATGCTGTGACCATCTGTGCACTTGACCACGTGGTCGTCTGGCTGTAGCGCTCCCAAGCCAGCCAGCCCCTCCACCTGCGACCTAGCTGTTGAGGCTGAAAGAAGCTTTCTTGAGGCGAGGTGATTAAAGAGCGTGTGAGCTCTGTCCGAGACGGACGCATGCTGCTGCCTAGCCGAGCACACGCAGGATTTCAGCTAAAAACATGAGACCAGATGTGTGGCTGTCAGAGGCCAGAAATGATCCTCTGCTGGTGTTCAGGTGACCGTATTGCCGTGCGGTAATGGAGGAGGCTGAACAAACACTGTGGCCCCCCCAGCTTTAACGTGAACAAGCCAATCAGCCAGTTACGTCATTTTAAAGCATTGAGCCTGGTTTTCCATTACACGCAGACAGCTGATCCTAGGGCAGGCGAGACAATGAGACCTCGCCACGCTGCTAGCTTCATCAGGAACCTTCATGGGTGGCGCTGGGTGCGGAGACAGCCAGGCCACCAGCACCGGCCAAGGGGATTTTCAAATAGACCCATCAGCTCGGGTGAAAGGTGCCAGGTTTGCTGCGCTGTGGGGAAATCTGTCAGGGCAGGCGATGGCCAGCTGCCAGCGCAAGCTCCACGCACGATTCGTGGGTGACGGGGAAGATGGGGTACGCCGAGGAGATGTCAATCCTGGATGATGCTGTAGGGGACGGTGTTGCAGATACTGGGGAGGGCTGAGCAGTAATATCCAGGGAGCTGGACAGGTACGGGACGTGGTCAGGAACCAACAGATTCGCTCAGACTCAGTTTAGGACAGTTTAGTTGCAAGCTCTGTGCATTGGGGGCGGGGCAGGAGGAACTAACCGGGAACACAGATATTCTGTGGGCTGGAGAAATCTGGGGAATTGCAACAGCTGGTGGAGACCGGGGGCAGCCAGTCCAAAGTCATTTTTGCGGCCAAGGTTGTCGCTGCGACTTGGGGCTGGGCTCCAGGTCCACAGCTAGGGGGCAGCATGGAGGTCAAGGGGGTGCTGATCCCACTTCACTGGGGTTGAGTTTAACCCTGTGGCCCCTTCAGATATTGGGCTGTCTGCGGGGAGTGGGTTGGGGGTTAATGAACACCTGCTCCTGGGAACCAAACTGGCTGTGTCCCTCCGGCTACGTCTACACAGGGATAAAAGTGTGCGGCTGGCCTGAGTCCACTGACTTGAGCTCGGACTCCAGGGCTGAAAAACCGCTGCATAGGTGCTCGGACTTGGGCTGGAACCCAGGCTCTGGGACCCTGTGAGGGTGGAGGGTCCCAGAGCTCAGGCTTCAGCCCCAGCCCGAGCATCTACACCGTGATTTTTAGCCCCACAGCCTGAGCCCACTGTGGCTGTGCTGCGGGTCTTTTATCCCCTTGTGGGCGAACCTCTAACGCCCAGCAGACGGTGTGACATTATTGACATAATCTGGGACCGTATAGATCATGGTTGCAACCAAGATCCTGTAGTGGCACCAAATGTTATATAAAGGGGGTCAAATAAGGTGTCTAAGACAAGGTTATGGTTGGCTGGTTATGATTATGCTATCTGTCTGTGTGTATCATTTTTGTAGTTAAAGTTATGAATATTGGCTCTATACTGTCTGTATTTCAAACTTGTGCTATGCTTCTGGGTGACAGCCCAGACAAGTTGGTGTCAGCTCTGCCTAGCCTGCTGGATGGCCCATTAAGGACCATCAGCTATACGATTGACCCATTGAGAGAAGGCAGACAAGCCTTGGGACTCAGCAAGGTATGCAGGGACCTGCCTATGGACAGAACTCTGAGGTTTTTCCAGGCCATGGGATGGACAGCTTGTCTTTGGGACAAAGAAAGACAGACCACATGGCAAGAGACTATAGAAAGCTGCTGCAGCTCCTCCATCTGGTCTTCAGTCCTGCTTCCTACCTCTGGAGGAACTTGGCTACACTGAAGCTTTGAACCAAGGACTGAAAGACCCATCCCAGCTGGGAATGTTCTCCAGAGTCTTGATTTGAACCTGCAGTTTATTCTATCACCGCTGCAAGCCTGAACCAAGAACTTTGCCATCACTGTATGTCATTGATTCCATTTAACCAATTCTAGCTGTCTTCTATATTTGTTTCCTTTTATGAATAAACTTTTAGATTTTTAGATTCTAAAGGATCGGCAACAGCATGATTTGTGGGTAAGATCTGATTTCTATATTGACCTGGGTCTGGGGCTTGGTCCTTTGGGATCGAGAGAACCTTTGTTCTTTTACTGGGGTATTGGTTTTCATAACCATCTGTCCCCATAACGAATGGCACTGGTGGGGATACTGGGAAACTGGAGTGTCTAAGGGAATTGCTTGTGTGACTTGTGGTTAGCCAGTGGGGTAAAACCAAAGTCTTCTCTGATTGGCTGGTTTGGTTTGCCTTGGTGTGCATAGAAACCCCAGCCTTGGGCTGTAACTGCCCCGTTTTAAGCAATTTGTCCTGAATTGGCACTCTCCGTTGGGTCCCACCAGAACGAGCATCGTTACAGACAGTGACAGCCTTGGGTCACTACGGAGCCGGGCTGGATTTGAACTGGCAACTTAGACACCGCCCCGCATAGGAGCCAACCTGGCCCCGAGTGAACAGTGACCATTTCAAATGCATAGCACAGCAGGCCGGGGCAAAAACCCGCAGTGCACAAGAGCAGCATCCCAGTAAGCATAATGATGAGCCACCTTGCCAGTCATTAACGATCCTGAGAGCTGGGCCACGGCAGTGCCCCGTTGGCTCCTGTCTACTCCCGTTTTCTGCCATCCAGCCGAGGCCAATCAAAAGACCCCAGAAAGAGGCTGGGACACCCCCTTCCGTGGGGAGAGGCTCCCCCAGGCCACTGCAGCACACTGTTGTTCCTGATCATCAGCCAAAATGTTCCCTTCTCAATTTCAGACCATCACCTCTGGAAATCCCGAAATAATGCCCCTTAGAAGGGGGCCAGTGGCCCTTCTCCAGCAGCACTAGGCACTTGAGCTGGGCGAGCGAAGGAATGAGACCCTCTGCTGCAGCCCTGTGTTTAGAACAAAGGCGGAATGAGCTGTTGATTCTCCAGGGAACTGACATCCCTGATTTGGTTTGAAAAAAGCCACTTTGGGTTTTAAATGGGGGATAATTAGTAGCTGCTGGTTGGAAATTAAATCCAGTGCATAATAATCTATTACTCGCTGTCGCCCTGGTGGTTTTTTTTTTTTCTTTTAAAGCATTAATTGTTATTAGTCATTTTGCGTTTGATGAGATCAGGTGGCGGAGTGTGGCTCATTGTTCAGCCACAGAGACATGGCTTCATTCATTCACCAGCAGCACGTCAGTGGCAGGTCTGTCAGATTTGCAAAGTACCCAATGAATAATTCCAGTGGCAATTGCTAAACAGGCCTATTTTTAGGTGCTCTCCTAAACGCTGGCTGGTGGCAGCAGGGGAAAGACACTATGTGTTTAGGCAGCACCTGTCGCTCCTAAAGGACCGCGCAATGACGTAGTTCATAAGACCTCAGTGCCCGTGTAGACAGCGCTCGGTGGACGGAAGGATCCTTCTGTTCAGCTCCTGTCTCCCGAGGAGGTGGATTTCTTACCCCAGGGGTTCTCAAACTTTTTTTTGCTGGGGCCCCCTTTGAAAATATTTCAGGCTGTGACACTCCCTCCCCCCAGACCAGGCCACCCTTCCTTCTGTGCTGCTGCCGGAGGCAGAGCTGCCTTCAGAGCTGGGTGCCTAGCCAGCAGCTGCCGCTCTCCAGCTCCCTCTTTCAGGGTGGCAGGCGGGCGCTTGCTGCTTCGTGCGGGGTTTGCTCCATCCTGCGACGCTGCAGAGACTCTCTGACCAAGAGCTTCGTTCTCTAACACTAACCAGGAACAGAGCCCTCGGGCCGCTGCCGCATTCATACCCCAAGCGTTGGCTGAGCCAGTGGCGAGCTGGAGCCGGTTCGCGCGACCCCGTGGTTACAGTTGGAAGCCGTTGGAGAACCGGTGGCTAACCCGCTTCCCTGCACGGGGTGCCGAGGCTTTGATGGGCTCCGGCCGGGAAGTGATGTAATTCCTCCTCCGGCCACCAGGGGCGCTGCGCTGTGGGAGCCACGTGGGCTGCCGCCGGGCCCTGGGCACGAGCCCTGGGGCTGCTCCCCTGGCCCTGGGGCTCCCGCTGCTGCCTGGGGGGTCCCCGGCTGCTCCGAGCCGCTCTGCCCGCGAGCACCCATCCCCTGCCTGCCCGCAGCCAGCCCCTGCACCCCCTGCCTCCAGCCAGCCCCCGTCTCCAGCCACCCCCCCACCCCCTGCCCTGCCTGCAGCCCCTGTCCTGCCCCCAGCCAGCCCCGCAGCCAGCCCCGCATCCCCTTGCCTCCAGCCAACCCTGCACCCTCCTGTCTCCAGCCAGCCCCTGCCGCACCCCCTGTCCTGCCTGCAGCCAGCCCCTGCACCGCCTCCAGCCACCCCTGCACCCCCTGCCTGCAGCCAGCCCCTGCTGCACCCCCTGCCCTGCCCACAGCCATCCCCGCACCCCCTGCCCTGCCTGCACCCCCTGCCTCCAGCTACCTCTGCCCGCAGCCAGCCCCTGCCTCCAGCCACCCCTGCACCCGCGGCCTGCAGCCAGCCCCGCACCCCCTGCCCTGTATCCAGCCAACCCCTGCCTCCAGCCAGCCCCTGCCCGCGGCCAGCCCATGTCTCCAGCCACCCCCGCACCCCCTGCCCTACACCCAGCCAGCCCCTGCCCTTCCTGCAGCCAGCCCCTGCCGCACCCCCTGCCCTGCCTCCAGCCACCCCCGTACCCCCGCCCTGCCCGCAGCCAGCCCCGCATCCCCTTGCCTCCAGCCAACGCTGCACCCTCCTGTCTCCAGCCAGCCCCTGTCACACCCCCTGCCCTGCTAGCAGCCAGCCCCTGTGACAAAGTGGGACTGTTCTTAATGTTTCCTCTGAATATTGTGGGGGTGCCTCAGTTTCCCCTATGCAGTTCTTAAGTATCTAGGTGGTGGGGTAAGGGTGTATGATCGTTGCAGAGCCCTAGAGGGCAGGTGTGTGAAGGGGTCTGGACACAGAGAATGGCCGACACTCTGTTTCCTGGCCACTGATGGCCTGGGCCCTTCCCCCCTGCAAGGTGAGAGCTAAAGGGTTGGAGAACAAAGGAATCAGGTGACCTCCTGGCCCGGGAATGGGGAAAGCCCAGAGGAGGAAGGGCTGGAGGGAGTTTCAGTTTGGGGCTGGCTGGGACATGGAGTGAAGGGCAGACGTGGTTGTCTGGCTCACTGCCCCCCAAAATGGACCCAGCTGAGGGGTCCTGTTCTCTGCACCTACAAGCTCTGTGTTAGACCATGTTCCTGTCATCTAATAAACCTCTGTTTTACTGGCTGGCTGAGAGTCACGTCTGACTGCGGAGTTGGGGGCAGGACCCTCTGGCTTCCCCAGGACCCCGCCTGAGCGGACTCGCTGTGGGAAATGCACGGAGGGGCAGAGGATGCTGAATGCTCCGAGGTCAGACCCAGGAAGGTGGAGCTGGGTGAGCTGTGTGTCCTGAAGACAGGCTGCTCACAGAAAGGAGACTTCCCCAGAGTCCTGCCTGGCTTCGTAGGGAGCGGTTCCAGAGCATCACCCAGGGACTCCGTGACAGCCCCGCACCCCCTTGCCTCCAGCCAACCCTGCACCCTCCTGTCTCCAGCCAGCTCCGCACCCCCTGCCCTCCCCGCAGCCAGCCCTGCACCCCTGCTTCCAGCTAGCCCTGCCTCATGCCCCTGCCTGCAGCTGGCCCCATGTCCACTTGTGCCCTGCAGTTCCCAGGGCAGTAACCCTGCACACCTGCTTCAATGAGGGGGGCAGGGAGCAGCTGGGACCCACATATGTGCACACTCTAGGGTGACCAGACAGCAAGTGTGAAAAATCAGGACGGGGGTGGGGGGTAATAGGAGCCTATATACGAAAAAGACCCCAAAACCGGGACTGTCCCTATAAAATCGGGACATCTGGTCCCCCTAGCACACCCCCAGGGCGTGGCGGGGCCCCACACCTGTGAAACGGAGCTCGTTTCTAGTTCAGGCCCATCTCGGTTTGGAAGAGGGGAAGATGTGGTAGGAGACCGTAGCAGGGGACGGCTTTGGGGGCTTTGGGGGCATCTCTTTGGGTAGTGAAAGGCAGCATTATTCTCAGCCCTGAGCCATGGCCAGGGCCCCCAAAGGACCAGCGTGGCCTCATCACGTGGAGCTGGCCCCAACCAATGAGCAGCTTGCTGGCTGTCAGCAGCAGAGGTGACATCTCCTTTAGGAGCCGGGGGAGTGGCTGGGGGGCTGCAGCAGGAAGAGATCCCCCCTGCCCCATGGCCAGGCACAGCCCTGGGGGCATAGCAAAGCACAGGGAAGCTGCTGTCTTGGGGCAGGGGCCGTGGGAGGTGGGTTCGAGCCCAGGGCTGCTGGGGTAGCATTCCTGCTCTGTCTGTGACTCGGGGCTCTCTGCACGTCTGCAGTAGGGATGACACCCCCTCCAGGGACAGCCTACGGGGATTCATGGATGTCTGTACGTGGCTCTGAGATCCTAGTGCTGCATGGCCTCGATGCTCCTGCTTCAGCCCCATCCTTTGGGATGTTCAGTACTAGGCTGATAGCCTGCAGGCACGCTCCTGGCGCTGGGGAGAGGGGCAGGGCGACCTCCCAGAGATCATCCCTGGCCTGGCCCAGAGCTGGTTCACTCATTTGGTCAACGCCCTGGTGAGCCCATGGCACTGGGGCCAGGCAGGCTGTGCTCCATGGTCATCCCCTGGCTGCTTTTCACTCCTCGCGGCTGCTCTCTTGTTCCGATCCGTGCGCTTTCCCGTTGGTCACCTGGCACCCCGGGGGGATGGGGCAGTGAGCATGGCAGTTTATTGCAAGGCCCCACAGACATTGATCCCGCTGTGATTCGCTGTCCTGTGCACGTCCCACAGAGCTACTGCCCACCCATCCCCTAGAGCTGGGTCTTTTCCTGCAGCTCCCACGTTTCAAATGCAAACCTAGCCCAGCCAGTTCTGCTCCTGGCTTGTTGGTGGGGGGATCGGCTGTGGTGTCCCCAGAAGGGGAAGGATCCAGCAGCAGCATCTTGCTACTGCTCTGTGTCTAGGCAGATCGCAGTCCAGCGCTTGGGGCTTAGAGCTCCAGGCTGCTGCCACGGGAACAAGAGATGCTAATGTGAACGCAGCAAAGCCCATTGGCAGACTGTAGATAGCTCTGATCCCTGCAAATCACTAAATCCATTTAGCCCCGCAAAGAAAAGGAGCCACCTACTAGCAGGACGGTGCTGCTGGGAGCCAACTGCTCTGGAGGTGGCTGACCAGACCTACTCCCTTTAGCTATGCGGAGTAGGGGGTATGTGGGGCTGGGCAGACCCCTGGGGATCTTGGGTTACGGAGGACGCTGGGCAGGCCTCTGGGGGACTCTGGGTAATGGGATGCGGCATAGGGTTGGGCAGGGCCCTGGGGCGTTCTGGGTCCGTGAGCTGTGTGGAAGCTGTGAGTTCAGAGCGGTCCGTCCTTTGGAGGCCCACAGCACCAGCATGGTGGCAGCACCGGTGGGTGATCCCTGAGGACCGAGTGGGAGTTCCCAGGGCCCGGGGGAGTGCTGCAGAGCCTGTGCCCCTGCCAAGGGATGCCGTGTCTGCATCGCACGCGGCCTGCCGGGTTCCTGAATCCAGACACCCCCTGCCTTGCTGAGCTGGACACCTGGGGCAGACCGTGCTCCAGGGCCCTTGTTGCTGTACGCAGGGCGTTGCTCTAACGAGCTCCCGCTGGGGCTGGGGCACCTGCAGCGTCTCTGTGTGTCCAGTAAAAACACTTTGGGCTCTGGCAGGAGGCAGGTTTTGTTCCTGCTGGGAAGCAGCAGTTTTGCTGCAGATGCTGTGAAATGTCTGTCTGGCCGGAGCCTGTGGAAGGAACAGGAGCGAACGCTAAGGTCCCACCTGCCCGAGAGGGGGCAGAGTGGCCGCAGGCTCTGTGTGAATTCTCCTGTTCCCCGGGGTTTAATTACAGGGCCATCCTCAGGCAAAGCCACATGCAGCAGGTCGTGCCTTGGTCACCGGCTGAGCTCCCGCAAGCACATGGATTAGGGATAGCTCCCCCGTTCTTGCCTGGCTAGCTGGCTGTGAACCCAGAGTGTGGGGGACGTTCCCACGGGGTTGGCCTGTGCTGGCAGCTTGGATTTCTCTCCACGTGTGTGTTGTTCCCTTTAAACCTCTTGGCGGGACTGGCTGGCTCTGGAAATGGGAACAGAGTCTGGAGTGTCTCTGAATTCTCTACAGGCCAGTGGTGACCCCAAGTTCCCCGCCCTAATGGCCAGCAGTGCTAGAGTGATGTGAGTTGGGCACGTCTCAGGACAGGTGCTTGGGAATGCTTGGCCACGTCACACCCATAAATCCCAGCATCACCAGGGCCATTAATTCTTGCTCTGGGTGTCACAGTCTCAGCAGAGGGGCTGAAGACTGACTGGGCCATGGAAACCTTATGTCCCTCTTGCTTCTGGAGTGTGTGAGGGGGTGTCCAGCTCAGAACCGAGGGGCGCTGGCTGGGGACGGGTGACAGAAGCCTGTGTTGGTCCTGTGGATACAGGCTTCCTTCGGTGTGGGGCTGTCGGTCCAGCCCCTTTCACCACCAAAGGGATTAGATCCCTGCAGTCACACCGGCTCTGGGCTGGCCCAGGGGGCATGCACTGATCCCGGGCAGGTTTGGGCAGACACTCCCTTCCAGGACTGTGCAATAGGAGGAGTTTCTGCCCCCTCCCTAGTATTTGGTTAGAGGTGGGGTGCTCAGTCCCGGGGCCATTGGTCTGCCCCTGTCTGGAGTTGGAATATTCCCGCTTGGCCAGCATGAGTGCGTTGCCTGGGGCGGGCGTTGCTGCATCCGGCTCGGATCTCCAGCGCTCGCTTTCTCAGCTGTGCTGCTCATTCGTTGCTGACGTACTTTGTTAATATGTTAAACAAACAGAAGGCTCCATGTGGGCTCAGTTCAGAGGAAAGCTGATCTCCCCCTGCCCCCACACCTTTGTGATACATTCTCTTCCTGCCCGATCCGATTCCGTGGCGAAGAAGCAATTGTGTCCGATGTGCTCCAGGTACAGCCCAAGGAGCAGGTACCTGGCAGAGCGCTGCGCCCTCAGTGCCGTCGGGTGACAGGGGAGCTGTCCCACCGGCCCCAGAGCTGGGGGTCCCGGCTCCCCATGAGTGTCGCTTTGCTGCTGTTTCAGGCCTTTCCCAGTAATTACCCAGCTGGTGTCTCTAGGACAGTGGCTCTCCGCCAGAGGTACGTGTACCTCTGGGGGTAGGCAGATGTCTTCCAGGGGGGACATCAGCTCATCTAGAGATTTGCCTAGTTTTACAGCAGGCTACATAAAAAGCACTAGTAAAGTCAGTACAAACTAAAATTTCATACGGACAAAGACTTGTTTATACGGCTCTATATAGTACACGCTGAAATGTAAGTACAGAGTTTATATTCCAGTTGATTTATTGTATAATTGCATGGGAAAAATGAGAAAGTCAGCAATGTTTCCGTAAGACTGTGCAGTGACACTTTTGTATTTTTACGTCTGATTGCGTAGGCAAGTAGTTTTTAAGTGAGGTGAAATTTGGGGGTACACAAGATAAATCAAAGAATCATCGAATATCAGGGTTGGAAGGGACCTCAGGAGGTCATCTCGTCCAACCCCCTGCTCAAAGCAGGACCAATCCCAACTAAATCATCTCAGCCAGGGCTTTGTCGAGCCTGACCTTAAAAACCCCTAAGGAAGGAGATTCTACCACCTTCCTAGGTATCCCATTCCAGTGCTGCACCACCCTCCTAGTGAAAAAGTTTTTCCTAATATCCAACCTAAACCTCCCCCACTGCAACTTAAGACCATTACTCCTTGTTCTGTCGTCTGCTACCACTGAGAACAGTCTAGGTCCATCCTCTTTGGAACCCCCTTCAGGTAGTTGAAAGCAGCTATCAAATCCCCCCTCATTCTTCTCTTCCGCAGACTAAACGATCCCAGTTCCCTCAGCCTCTCCTCATAAGTCATGTGTTCCAGTCCCCTAATAATTTTTGTTGCCCTAGGCTGGACGCTTTCCAATTTTTCCACATCCTTCTTGTAGTGTGGGGCCCAAAACTGGACACAGTACTCCAGATGAGGCCTCACCAATGTCGAATAGAGGGGAACGATCCTGTCCCTCAATCTGCTGGCAATGCCCCTACCTATACATCCCAAAATGCCATTGGCCTTCTTGGCAACAAGGGCACACTGTTGACTCATATCCAGCTTTTCGTCCACTGCAACCCCTAGGTCCTTTTCTGCAGAACTGCTGCCTAGTCATTCGGTCCCTAGTCTGTAGCAGTGCATGGGATTCTTCCGTCCTAAGTGCAGGGCTCTGCACTTGTCCTTGTTGGACCTCATCAGATTTCTTTTGGCCAAATCCTCTAATTTGTCTAGGTCCCTCTGTATCCTATCCCTACCCTCCAGTGTATCTGCCACTCCTCCCAGTTTAGTGTCATCTGCAAATCAGACTCCTGAAAGGGGTACCATAGTTTGGAAAGGTTGAGAGCCAATGAGCTAAACAGACAAGGCATGCTCCAGGTGTCGCCAGCAAGTATCCTTGTGCTCCCGCTGCCTGCATCTCCTAAGGGCAGAAAAACACCTGTCTCTAGCTGTCTGGGATGCCCTCTGCCGTGACAGCGGGCACTCTGCCTCGTGCATTCACGTCTCAGCAGGGGAAAGGAAGAGGGCTCCATCTCCCTGGTTTGGAATGAGATGTGTGTGTAATCTCTGTGAGCGCAGCTCCCGACATGGGTTTAACGGGGCAGGGCACTGGCTTTGCCCCCCGATGGATCCCTGGCATTACAGGTCTCTTCAACAGCACACCAAATGGCCTGTGACGTTAGCCTCTCTGCGGCTGCGTGGCTGAGTGGGTCTGGGATGGACGGGAGCAAGTCTCGCTGAACATGCCCCCCCCATTCACCCAGCAGCCATGTCCCATTGGCACAGGCTGGCATACTGTGGGGAATATCCCCCATCCACTGCCACCCCGGCTCCCACCCGATCCTACCGCAGTGCCAGCCTGAAACAGCGCCGTGCAGAGCGCAGCTGTCCCTGCTGATTTCTAGGGAGCGTTGGGCTGGTCACAACCCCCAGCCGGGAACATTCGGGCTTTAGAAGGGTCGGTCTCTGGGCCTGCCTGCTTGGGCCTCCGCAGCTGACCTGTGGCGCTGTCTTGTATGCAGATGGTACCGTCTCATGTGCCAGCTGTCCTTCCCTACCAGGGCCGGCGTTCGGCATTCCTCCAGGGTTCAGTGTGCGCCGAGCAGCTCTAATTAAGCTCAAGCTTGTTTGGAGTGTTTCAGGCCCCAAGTTCGTTTGTTGGCGGGTCTCTGATGCCGTGGTGAGACGCCAGTAGAGGACAATGGGATCCCTGGGTCTGCTGAACCTTCCCTTGGGAGGCGGTTGATTGCATGCTGGTGCTAAAGGCTCGTT
The DNA here is from genome assembly GCF_965140235.1 of Caretta caretta. Classification (NCBI taxonomy): domain Eukaryota; kingdom Metazoa; phylum Chordata; order Testudines; family Cheloniidae; genus Caretta; species Caretta caretta. The sequence goes on from NC_134215.1 coordinate 3,506,350, forward strand.
CAGCTCAGCGAGGCGAGGTCCCGCACGCGGAGGGGAACGCCCTGGCTCCGTTTGCCAGGATCTGCTGGAGGCACTGGGACCGAGTCCATTGCTAGCCAGTGGGCGGCTCGGTGGTATGGAGGCGCAGCTGTCCAGGCTTCCTCCCCACTGCTCCCACGAGGCCGTTGCAGCCTCTCCCTTGTGACTGCGATAGGTGCTGGTGGCTGGGGCTGTGTTTATCTGTCCGCTGACCTGGAGAGAAACCTCCCAGCCCAGTGTGTTAGCCACCAGCGGCCACCAATGCTTGTCAGCCCTTACTCACCGGGGCTGCTCAAAGCTACCACAGCCAGAATCCCCTCGATTCTCCGGCCCTCTCCCGACATGAGCGGCTGCCCCTTGGCGCACTGAGCCACATCGAAAACCGGACACCTGGCAACCCTATGGCTAGCCAGAGTCATCAAAGGTCACAGGGTCCTTGCAAGAGCCAGGGTGGTGGTGCAGCTGTCCTGGCTGGGCTCCAGCCTGCCTGATGCTCTGCTTCCCCACAGACCTTCTCCCGTTTCAGTGGGATGCTGGAGCCTTCACAGCATTTCGGGGCAGGAAGCTGTTTTGCCCTGCACGTCCCTCGCACCTCAGAGGTGGCTGGGGGAATGTGGGTATGTGGTTTTACCCCAGATCTCTCTGGCTGAAAGGCGCTCTGGAAGGGTGGGCGAGCAGCCTGCAGCCCTGCTGTGCAGTAAAAAGGAAGGGGATCCTTTGGAGGGGATATGATGGGGGCCGTTTGTGTTCTGGCAGCCCTCGCAGCATGCTGGGCTGGGTGCTGTTTGCACAGAGAGGGAGGCACCCTAGGTGCTTGTGCTGTTGGAAGGTGAGCAGTGTGGAGGGTGCGGGGAGAAGGAGATCATCCAAATCTCCAGAGCTGCGATACACCCTGTGCACAAGACATGGGCATTCTGTTGCGTTTTGGGAGTGAGCAGTTCTGCTGACCCCGATCCACCAGGGACTAGCCCCTGCCGGCTGGCCTGAGACGTGATTCCATTAGCTGTTTGCTTCCTCCTTTGCTCTTGTTTAATGTCATCACAGTGACAAGCCGGTGGATCGAATTAAATCTGGATGCTGCGCGGCTGCAAGGCACGGCGGTGCATGCCGGGGAGGGACCGGGCAGGCTGGCAGGGGGACTCGCTCCCCTGACGAGGGCTGTGTGAGGCAGGCCGCACGCATGGTGAGCTTCGGCCACAGGCGGAGCGCAGCAGATCCCTGGAAGGGGAGTGTGTGTGGCAGGACATCATGGGAACTGCGTCTTTCCGTGCTCCCATGCGCTGCAGGGAAAGGCAGTGAATCAGCATCAGCCCCTCACTCCCTGGCACTGGCATTTGCCATCCGCACTTTGAGCCAGCCATGGCTCTCAGATGCATCCCCGAACGTATTTGTAGTGAAGCCCCAAGCCCCGCGCCCTGCTGCCCGCTGGGGAGGTTGGTCAGGGCTGCGGTCTCTGCCCAGTGGGGGAAGTGCGGGCACAGACAAGGTGAGCGCCATGGGCCCTGCGCCAGCAAAGCGCACCCAGGTGTGGTTTGCGCTAAATGTGTGAGTGGCCCTGTTGGCCTCAGTGAGCCTGGGGACACACGCTGCAAGCGAAGTGTGCGCTCAAGCGCGCTGCCGGATCAAGGGGTTCGCCCAGCGAGCCGGTGGCGAAGCAAGCATCACACCTGCTCTAAGCAGAGATGCCCTCCCTCCTGGAGCGAAGCGACCTTCTCTGTGCCCTGGGGCCTTCCTGTTGGTTTGGCCAATGCAGCCCTGTGTGGCATATAACTGAACACTCCCCGCGGTCGCGGCGATGGAGGAACAGCTGGATTAGACGACATGCTCTCACGGCCTTGGACGTTTTTCCTTTCTTTTTGCCCATTTTCACGTCTTCCCTTCTGCCGGGTCTGTAGTGAGCAGCTTCCAGGCCCCAAATCGCATTCTGCACCCAGCCTGTCAGGAAGATTGATCACTGCTCTTCACGTCTAACTACGTTTCTGGTCTTGATTAACTGATTTCCCATGTGGTCTGGGCAGGCATTACTCCGCTCACGGCGGGCGTGGGCACGTGCGAACAGCAAATGGCTTTGGAGAACGTCCCCTGCATGCAGGCCCCAGTGGCAGATGCACATGCAGGGGCCAGAGTCTTTTTAAACAACCAAACATCCCCCCCGAGCGTTCAAGGCTAAGGCCCTGGGTGCTGCCAGTGGGCCTGTAGACTGCTGGGCCCAGGACCGCATGGGCACAGGATCGGAGGGTCTTGCTCTACAGATCTGCTGGCAGGAGAGGGGTTGTACCGCCCCTGTGGAAGCGCATGGTCCAGTGGCTGGTGCACTGGCCTGGTATTCAGGGTTCTGCTTCCTGCTCTGCCACTCATCTGCTGTGCATCCTTGGGCAAGCCTTGGTTTGCCCCACTCTGTGCCTCGGTTCCCCCTCCCACTCTTTGTTTCAGTTGTGAGGTCTTTGGAGCAGGGACTGCCTCTGACTATGTGTGCGCGCAGTGGGGCCCAGATCTCAGCGGCTTGGTGCTGTGGTTGCAGGAGTGAGAAATTGATTTTCTAGCACTGGGTTCAGATCCAGGAAGCTTCCCCCTTTCTCCAAGATCCATCCGTCTCCTCTGACGGTTTCCCAGCCACTGTTCTTTTCCCCAGCTAGGTATATTTTTTTCCTCTGAGGTTTAAAATAGATCTTTGAAGTGGAACAACAATGCTTTATTTAGAGCTAGTCTGAGATCCCAGACTAGGCCTGTGAGTCCCAGGAACCCTCCAGATTGATTTCAGTGGGAGCAGGGCCAAGCCCAATAGGCAGAAAAGTCCTAGACCTCCTGTAGTCTCTGGGGTGGGTTGCTCTGGAGGGAGCCCTCTCCCCTCTGGGTCATGTATGCTCACTCGTTTCCCCAGCATGGTAGAAGGGGCTGTATGTTGTGGGGGTTGCTATGCACTAGTTCAGGTGTCCTGGTCCCATCCCAGCTCTGGCACACTGTGTTCTGCCTCCTTCACGTCACGGCCTGCCCTGGACTGGTCTGCAGCAGGACTGTACGCTCTTACCCAGCTGTCGCAGGCCACCCCAGAGGTGGCTGCATTTCAGCAATGGGTGCAGCAATCCCTCTGGGCACCTCATTCCGAGAGGGTGGGCTTCTCTGTAAGCTCTCGGAGACCCTCTGTGGAAAGTCACTCGAGCCATGCCCAGGACAATTCCCCTGTCTGCTGCCTTCGAGACCAGCCCTGAGCAGAGATGGCTGCGGAAAGGACGGCTTGCTGAGCAGTGACTAGAGCCCCCAGGGGGGCACAGAGTACTCAACAGAGAGAAGGGGGGCAGGGTATGTAGGCAGCCTGGCTGGCCCTCAAGGGGAGCTCTCACTGCAGAAAAGGCCAGCACTGCCCCAGGAGGGTGGAAGAGGCAGAAGGCCTGTGTCTAGCAGCCTTGCTGAGGCTGTACTGCCTGCACCCGGGTCCCTCCTCAAAGGCCGCCCAGGGTTCTGTGTTGGGCACCGAGATGGGCCCTGGGGAGGGATAAGGAGAGACAGCAGCAGGCTGGGGTGTGAAGGGGATTGCACAGCCTGGGCTGGAAGATACTGGGACCAGCTGCCTGAGCCGGGTGGGGATCGGGGGGTTGGAGGGGGGGCTTCGCTTCCTGCAGAAACCAGTGCAGCTCCACGTGCTTCCTGTTACCGCTTGGGCTCCTGACACAGTGCCAGTGTGGTGCTAGGTGCTGTCCGGTCTGGGTGCCCCTGGGTGATTCGTGGGTGGATGGGCTCCAGTTTCTGGTGGAATGAGAAGGAAGTTAACTGAAAGAGGGAGGCAGTGCGGCCTACATGATAGAGCACTGGTCTGAGACTCAGGAGACCTGGGTCTATTCAGTGCTGCCAGTGGCCGGCTGGGAGCACCAGCCTGCTCTGTGCCTCAGTTTCCCCTGCTGTACAATGTGGGTAATGATACGGCCCTGCTGCTGGAACGGGCTAGATAAGAGCTGCCTACTCTTGTGTGATTGCAGAGCGGAGGTCAGGGGAACTGAGTGAGGAACGGACAGCCTGCTGAGGGGAAGGGGCTCTGAGGCGCTTTAGAGCCAGTGCTGGGGAGGGGGCAGGCAGAAGGACTCCTGCCTCCCAGAGATGTCCCCTCCCCAGTGCTGGGCTCTCTAACCATGCTGGCCCAGCCTCCGCTGTCTGGCACGCAGTGACTCCTGGCTCTCCTGTCTGCCCGTGGTGCCCTGTGCGGGGTGGGTCATTAGCCTGGCAGCCCTGGTTGTTCCCTCTGAACAGCCCCGCATAGCGCTGTCTTGTCGATAGCCCCGAGACAGGCAGCTGAGCCGGAGCCCTCCTCCCCTGGCTCTCCTCCCAGCTTGGGAACCTCTGCCGGGGCCCAGAGCCACGACGCCCGGGGCCTTGCCAGCAGCAGCAGCCTCTGCGTTGCCTCGTCCCTGCAAGACAGCCCTGGCGTTGCCATGGTACTCGCCAGATGTGCGCGTGTAGCGCGTCTGGCCCTGGGACGATGCTCCTTGTAAGGAGCGGTTTCACCCGCCCTCCCCTTGCTCTGCCGGATGCCGTGAGTCACTGCCAGGCATGGTGCTGGCGGGTGCCTGCTCTTAGGCAGGCAACCCGTGAGATTGCCGTGGGGCTAGGGGGGGCCTGTGCTGGGCTGCGGCCCCTTTGCCTTGGTGGGCGAGGTCACCCTGCTGGCCTGGCCCAGCTTCGTTACCAGTAACGATGATGAACGCCAAGAGAGTGGGCACTCAGCTCAAGCGGACGTGGGGCAGGGCAGGGGTGTTATCCCTTTGTTACTGGTGGGGAGACTGGACAAGAGCCTGCTCCCAGCCGTGTGCCTTAGCCTCCTTTGAGAGCTAGGTGCAGAGACCCCAGCGGTGTCGGCTCAGGGGCTCCCTTCTTCCAAGGTGGTGGCTAATGTGAGCCACGGGTGGGTTGTTCAGGGAGGACTTTCAAAAACCGAGGTCCTGTCTTATCCTCCAGGGCCAGTGAGTCCCGTGGCTCTGCCTAGCAATCAGGGTTTGCTCCGCCGTCCCGGCCAGCGTTTCCCCTCCATGTGCGGCCGTTGAGCTGATATCTGTGCCCCCCAGGGGTGCTGTAGTCTGTGGGTGTGGTGGGGCCCTTCGGAAGGGAAGGCCCTAAGTACCTGTGAGACCTGGTTATCTGGCTGCTCTGAGGCACACGGCTCAACCCTGCGATGGCAGCCCAGATGTTCGGTCTTGCCAGGCCAGCAGCTCGGTCGTTGCCAGGGGACTCTGGGGACATGTCACAAATGAGCAAGGAGCCTGAGTCATGGAGGGATCCGGGGAGCCGACCCACCTCCCACAGCGCTGGGGGAGCAAGGTTCAGTGACGTGCCCAGAGGCACACAGGCCGTCTGGAGCAAAGCTGGTGGTTAGAGCGGGGCTGGACAAGCATCCGGTCCCTACTCCAGCACCCCCTGCCCGTGCCGAAGGGTAAAGGTGTCAAAGAACAGGCTTGTAATTCAAACCCAGACGGCTCTGTTTGCGTTGGCCCCGTGCCTTTGTGCTCTGGCTTCCCCTGCTCCCATGCTGCGGCTGTGCCAGGGCTGGGATGAATATCCCTTTAATTGAAAGCCTTAGCTGTATTAGTGAGTAAATCTTATGTAAATCTTACAAAATTTGTCATAATTTTGGTAATTGGATTGATTCCCAGTGTTTTATTTTCTCTGCTGTTTAGCGGGAGGAAAGTCCCACCCTCTGCCAGGCACAATTTGGGTTTTGAGCACAGCCAGGCTCCATTTAGCATTCTGCTAACGCAGCATGAACGGTAGTGGCTCCAGGTGTGGGCCGCCCTGCCAAACCCAGTGGCCTCGGGGGAGCGAGGAGGCCTCTGCACAGCCAGAGTGAGAGCCAACCCCGAAGGAGAACAAGCCCTGCTACGAAACTAACTGCGGTTCTGTCACTGGCTTGAAAGCCACTTTGCCAAAGTGTTTCTGTGTGTGGTTAAACAGCAGCCATGTTCCACTCCAGAGGTGGCTGCCATCCAGTGGTGGGCGTAGGGATTCTATGGTTTGTAAAGCACATTGGGCTCCTTTGGGATCAAAGGTGCTATCAAAGCAGTGTGGTCCAGTGGCCATTCTACTCCTGGCTCTGCAAAACCCTCGTTCTCAGTCTCTCTCTCTTTCTAATGTTGGGGTAATATTTACCTGTCTTCAAAAAGCCCTTTGGGAGGCTCAAAGCAGGTGGGTGCAGCATCTACGAATCAGTTGGTTACTCATGTGCATTTCGACGTCAGCTCGGCGGTGGGTTGATCAGAGGCAAGGTGTGCCCTCTAGCAGAGAAGGGGGTGGGGTTCTTAGAGGGACTTTATGGGTTCTCTGATGCTGTGGTCGAGTGGCCCTGCCTGGAGCACCCTGCTGCAGCTGGCTGCAGCATGAAAGGCACACTTGCCTCAGCTTCCCCCCTTCTGAGTCTTCCTGCTCCCTGGCCCTCTCGCTGTGCCCCTGGGTCCTGCTCTCCAGTCAGTGTGTGAGCTTCTCCCGTGGTCCTCTGCCTGCAGCCCTCTCTAGCTCTTGGCCCTGGCTTCCTGGCTTGGGGATGCCAGCCAGCAAACTCCTCTTGTTGCTCTCCTGTCTTCAGGCTTCTCCCCGGTCCCAAACATCTCCTAGCCAATGTCTCCCTATTCCCAGGGCGGGCCTGCGGTGAACGTCCTGTTCTCTACAGCTTTCCCCAGAGACGGCCTCCCCCAGTCTCCGGACTTTTCCTGACTGCCTGTCTCTCGCTGTTGCTGCTGCTGCTTTATGGCGAAGCAGACTCATCTACTGAGTCTGTAACCACCACTTACTAAATTCCTCAGGCATTCATGGCACTGCACTGCACTCCCTGCTCTAGCGCCGTAAAAAAACCGTAGTCGAGCTTTTTTAATGATCCCCCCTCGTTCCCAGTCCGCTCAATAACCCACTCCTCGTATAGTCTGTCACCCGAATGCGTCTAACTGCTTCATAAAGGGCCTGTCTTTCCTGGGAACATTTCCTGCATTCACATGCCAGGTGATCAGCTGTTTCTTTATCCTTACGGGTGTTCCCCACCCCAACTCTGTGTCTCTTCAATAAACACAAAGTATTATTCAAACCATGGCGACCACTTATTCTAAATACAAGTACTTCATTACCCTCTAGTTTGGGGCACACTTCAGAGAATGTTCTTCCGTGTTTCTCCATGGCCCACAATTCGTGCCATTCCTCTTTCAATCCCTGTTAACTAAACTTTGAAATTCCTGCTTACTCAAAGGAATCTTTATCTCAGTTTCTCCACGTTTCAAAACGTTGTTTGCTTCTCATCCGCCATTTCATTGCCAGGTGGCCCAGCCGGTGCTGGAATCCATGCTAGTGCTATGGTCGCACCTGTGCATGCTAACTCTGTTGCCAAAAACAATATTTCATTTATTAGATCACTCTGGCTTTCTGTTATACCCCTTTTACTTGCCAGCAGTATACCTGATGATGAATCCAAGTCGAGAACAGCTGTGGTAGGCCATACGTCCCATATCCAGTTTAACGCCAACATGATTCCCACCCATTCACCAGTTAGCATGGCTGCAAAATTAGATATTCTTTTAGATTTCTTAACTCCAGTCTCAGGGGTGAAAAAAGGTGGTCTACCTTTTTTTCCCCATCTTTAGCTCTGTCAGAATGTATGGTGCAATGGTGACTCCATTTACCATATATAAACTCATAAACTTTATCTTAAATTGGTCCAATAAAAGATATGACCTCGTCGTCCCCCCCCTTCCCCCCCCCGGGTCTCTTTAACCCTTATCTGTCACATAGGATGACTCTGTCCTTCCCTTTACTTTATTCTACAATTCTAAATCCACATCCAGAGAGATGATATGCCAGGTATAAATTACAGCCTAGCTCACGAAAGCTTATGCTCAAATAAATTGGTTAGTCTCTAAGGTGCCACAAATCCTCCTTTTCTTTTTGCGAATACAGACTAACACGGCTGTTACTCTGAGAACTATCAATGTTAATCTCCGAGACTTTCCTTTTTGCTTCAGTCTTTTACCCGCATTTTAACCCAAGGAGCATGAGGGAGTTTATTGCGTTGGCCTACATTCCTGCTGCACAATTCCCAGCATTTTTCATATATTTGTCCACAATTCGTGTCTGCCGTGTTTCCCTTCAGTTTAACCCAAAATGCCAGACCGAACATTGCCACTCTTAAAAGCTGATAGACATTTCTCAGACAGCTACCTGAGTTACATCCAGCGGTGTCATAACAATGTACCACATGCAATTTGTAGCGCTCGGGTCTTGAATTGATTCAAACGCCTAAAGCCCTGATTTGGATGCAGAATTAAAGACTTGACGCTCGTAATCTATGCTCTATACAGCATCGTCAGTACTTTCTTATCTTTTCCCTGCTTAATCCCAGCAATGCTTGTAAATAGAGTAAGCCTACCCTTACATTTGTTTGTAAAACTTTCCTATGTGACCCTTCCAAGTAAGTTTATTATCAAATAAATTGGTTAGTCTCTAAGGTGCCACAAGTACTCCTTTTCTTATTATCAACAGTGTGCCCAGAAATTCAAAACTGTTAATGACATGCACCTGTTCGCCATAAAGATCTGAATTACACTCATCTTTCATCTTGCTTCTAGTGATGCTCATTCCCTTTGGTTAGCGGTTGAAAATTGAAATCCCCAAACATCTCCCCATTCCCACCGCACCTCTCACCGCGTCTCTTCCAGATCTTTTATGGTGGCCAGGTGCTGCCCTTCAGTCATGGAGTCCCCGGGCGATGCTCTGGAACGGCTCCCTACAAAACCAGTCAGGACTCTGGGGAAGTCTCCTTTCTGTGAGCAGCCTGTCTGCAGGACACACAGCTCACACAACTTCCACCTTCCTGGGTCTGACCTCGGAGCATTCAGCATCCTCTGCCCCTCCGTGCGCTTCCCACAGCGAGTCCGCCCAGGTGGGGTCCTGGGGAAGCCAGAGGGTTCTGCCCCCCAACTCCGCAGTCAGACGTGACTCTCAGCCAGCCAGTAAAACTGAAGGTTTATTAGATGACAGGAACATGGTCTAACACAGAGCTTGTAGGTGCAGAGAACAGGACCCCTCAGCTGGGTCCATTTTCGGGGGCAGTGAGCCAGACAACCACGTCTGCTCTTCACTCCATGTCCCCAGCCAACCCCAAACTGAAACTCCCTCCAGCCTCTCCTCCTCTGGGCTTTGTCCCTTTCCCAGGCCAGGAGGTCACCTGATTCCTTTGTTCTCCAACCCTTTAGCTCTCACCTTGCAGGGGGGAAGGGCCAGGCCATCAGGTGCTAGAAAACAGGGTGTCGGCCATTCTCTGTGTCCAGACTCCTGCACACACCTGCCCTCTAGGGCTCTGCAACGACAATGCACCCTTATCCCCCCACCTAGATACTTAAGAACTGCATAGGGGAAACTGAGGCACCCCCACACTATTCAGAGGAAACATTAAGAACAGTCCCACTTTGTCACACCTTCCCTCTTAACTAACCCCACTGGGAGCCCCTGCTCTGGTGCAGGGGAGTTGGACCTGCTTTAATCACAGGGGCCAGGAACCCTGTGACGGCCATGTATCCATTACAGCCACTGGTTTTAACTCAATTGCTCTGACGGTACCAAATCCTTCACTGTTGCTTCCATTTATCCTGTCTCCTGCCTTTCTGCCAGCTCAAGGAGTCTCTTAATTCTTCATTGTCAATTTCAGCTGCATTCTGGTCTCTTCTGAAAAACAGACGCAGCTGTTAGGAACACAAGAGTTCCTGTACCGGAACAGAGCAATGGTCCGTACGCTCCAGCCTCCTTCCTCTCTGCCAGCACAGGCTGTTGGCTATCTACTCAGAAACCACTCCTGAATGAAAAAAGAACAGGAGGACTTGTGGCACCTTAGAGACTAACAAATTTATTTGAGCATGAGCTTTCGTGAGCTAGGTGTAGCTCACGAAAGCTTATGCTCAAATAAATGGGTTAGTCTCTAAGGTGCCACAAGTCCTCCTTTTCTTTTTGCAAATACAGACTAACACGGCTGCTACTCTGAAAACTCTCCAATGGTGGGCAATTCCTGATGCTTCTGAGGAAGGATAAAAATCCCCCAGTCCAGCTAATTGTGCAATCCTGCACTAGGCTGGAGATTGTTTCCTGTACTTCGCTGTTGATCATCTTCACCCTGTAGTATGAGGAGTGAGCTATTAAAATTTGTACCCTACTTAGTGTGTTACAGATGCTGATCTTATCAATATAAATATCTAAACCCACTTGCCTCAATAGTATTGTGCAGCAGAGAGTTCTGCAGGCTAATCACAGATTTTGTTCAGTGATAATATGCTTTATCCAGCTTTGTACTTGTCACTTTTCAAGGCTGTTGTGTTCTCTCTGTTCTGCGTGTTAATGGATGGTGTAAATAAGAGCCCAGCTGGCTTCACTATTTACTGCATACACCACTTTTTCGGGAACCCACTTAGTTTGGAACTCTGTTTAACTGGGATGTCTCCCAGGGAACTGGTTTCAGAGTGATAGCCGTGTTAGTCTGTATCAGCAGAAAGAACGAGGAGTATTTGTGGCACCTTAAAGACTAACAAATTTATTTGGGCATAAGCTTTCGTGGGCTAAAACCCACAAATACATTTGTTAGTCTCTAAGGTGCCACAAGTCCTCCTCGCTGTGTTTCCCAGGAAGCTGTTTAGCCCAACCACAGGGGACCCCACTGAACTCTGGGCCAGACAGCATCAGCAAACATGCTCCTTAGGGAGTGCCAAGGGACTAAGTGATTTATAACCGAGTGTGACGTAGGTGTGAAACTCTCCAAGTTTTGGTCTTTTAATACAGAATTTGCCAAAACCAGACGAAAAGACGAAGAAATGAAGATGAAGGAGAGCGAGCCGCCTTTGTGTTCATTTCCCTTGGCGCCAGACACTCTTGTAGGTGCTTTTTCAGCCTGAATTTAGTTTTTAAAGTCGCTTCTTCTCCAAGTCAGAACAGACACTTAGTGCAGATGCTGGGCTGCCTGCCAAGGCATCCAGTTCAAAGGGTTCCTCTCTTTGATATCTCCTCCAGTGCTGGAGAGCCTTGAGATCTGGGGCCTAGGACCCTAGGGAGCCCTCCGTCAGCAGCGGAGACGGCTATCTGCCTGCACCCAGAACGGAGGAGATGCACCCTTGCCCTACAGGTGCAGGGTATGTGGGGGGCTGTGGCCAGTCAGCAGGTGAGAGGTGCTCCAGCTTCTGGGGCTGGGCAAAACATTAATGGATTGAGGACCAGGAGAGACATGACCTCTCTTGCTCCTTGTCCCGTGGCTCCTGGGTGGGACGGTGCTGGCTGCAGGGAGCTCTCACAGCCATCTAGGCACACGATGGGCTTGTAGTGCCTGGGTGGGTACTGCGTGAGAGGGCGTCCCCAGGCGAGCCCCTTGCCTTGTGTGATGTTATTGATGTAAATTGGGACTGTATAGATCATGGTTGCAACCAAGGTCCTGTAGTGGCACCAAAGCTTGTATAAAGGGGGTCAAATAAGGTGTCTAAGACAAGATTATGGTTGGCTGGTTAGGATTATGCTGTCTGTTTGCATGTATCATTTTTGTATTTAAAGTTATAAGTATTGGCTCTATACTGTCTGTAGTTCAAACTTGTGCTGTGCTTCTGGGTGACACCCCAGACAAGCTGGTGTCAGCTCTGCCTAGCCTGCTTGATGGCCAATTAAGGACCATCAGCTACACAACTGACCCATTGAGAGAAGGCAGACACGCCTTGGGACTCAGCAAGGTATGCAGGGACCTGCCTATGGACAGAAGTCTTGAGGTTTTTCCAGGCCATGGGATGGACAGCTTGTCTTTGGGACAAAGAAAGCAGAGACCACATGGCAAGAGACTATAAAAAGCTCCTGCAGCTCCTCCATCTTGTTTTCAATCTTGCTTCATACCTCTGGAGAGACTTTGCTACAAACTGAAGCTTTGAACCAAGGACTGAAAGACCCATCTGTGACGAAGTGGGACTGTTCTTAATGTTTCCTCTGAATAGTGTGGGGGTGCCTCAGTTTCCCCTAGGCAGTTCTTAAGTATCTAGGGGGTGGAGTAAGGGTGTATGATCATTGCAGAGCCCTAGAGGGCAGGTGTGTGCAGGAGTCTGGACACAGAGAATGGCCGACACCCTGTTTCCTGGCAACTGATGGCCTGGGCCCTTCCCCCCCTGCAAGGTGAGAGCTGAAGGGTTGGAGAACAAAGGAATCAGGTGACCACCTGGCCCGGGAAAGGAACAAAGCCCAGAGGAGGAGGGGCTGGAGGGGGTTTTCAGTTTGGGGCTGGCTGGGACATGGAGTGAAGTGCAGACGTGGTTGTCTGGCTCACTGCCCCCCAAAATGGACCCAGCTGAGGGGTCCTGTTCTCTGCACCTGCAAGCTCTGTTTTAGACCATGTTCCTGTCGTTTAATAAACCTCTGTTTTACTGGCTGGCTGAGAGTCACGTCTGACTGCGAAGTTGGGGTGCAGGACCCTCTGGCTTCCCCAGGAGCCCTGCCTGAGCGGACTCGCTGTGGGAAGCGCACGGAGGGACAGAGGATGCTGAATGCTCCGAGGTCAGACCCAGGAAGGTGGAAGCCGGGTGAGCTGCGTGTCCTGAAGACAGGCTGCTCACAGAAAGGCGACTGCCCCAGAGTCCTGACTGGCTTCATGGGGAGCAGTTCCAGAGCATCGCCCAGGGACTCCGTGACACCATCCCAGCTGGGGATGTTCTCCAGAGACTTGATTTGAACCTGCAGTTTATTCTATCACCGCTGCAAGCCTGAACCAAGAACTTTGCCATCACTGTATGTCATTGATTCCATTTAACCAATTCTAGCTCTCATCTCTATCTTTTTCCTTTTATGAATAAACCTTTAGATTTTAGATTCTAAAGGCTCGGCAACAACGTGATTTGTGGGTAAGATCTGACTTGTATATTGACCTGGGTCTGGGGCTTGGTCCTTTGGGATCGAGAGAACCTTTGTTCTTTTACTGGGGTATTGGTTTTCATAACCATCTGTCCCCATAACGAGTGACCCTGGTGGTGATACTGGGAAACTGGAGTGTCTAAGAGAATTGCTTGTGTGACTTTTGGTTAACCAGTGAGGTAAAACCAAAGTCCTCTCTGTCTGGTGGGTTTGGTTTGCCTTGGTGTGCAAAGGAACCTCAGCCTTGGGCTGTAACTGCCCTGCTTTAAGCAATTTGTCCTGAATTGGCACTCTCAGTTGAGTCCTGCCAGAACCAGCATTGTTACACCTTGCTTAGCCTGTTGCATTGCTCAGCGCTCGGCAGCTGGGGTGCAGGGAGCCGCTCACCTTTGGGATGCAGCCAGCAGCGTGCTGCCAACTTTCCAGCCTGGTGTAAAAACAGCTCCACTTAGCGCCAGCCTCCCTGCAACCTGCGGCTGCCTTTGTTTCCAGCTGGAATAAAGCGTGGCACTGGGGAGGGATGCACCGCTACCTGCAGAAGGGGCTGAGTGTCTTCTCAGCCGGCAGGAGCAGGGGCTGGGTACTGCTGAAGGGGGAGCAATCGCTGAGCGCTGTCAAAGGCTGTGGCTCTGGAGAAGCAGGAAGGAGCTGCTTGGGAGTATTTGTATCTGATGCTTGGGAGTATTTCTCAGCATCAGAAAGAGCATTTGCTCCTTTTCTGCCTGAGCTGCAGGCCTAGGGGCGGCTGTGGCTCTGTCCAAGGAGATGCTTTCTCAGATGTATGTGGATTTTCTGGGGATTTCATCTGTGCGATGGGCTCTGATACAGGGGAGATGAATGTGCATGTCAACCAGGACCCTTTATTTGTTGACGGCACTTGGGAGGAGGTGGATCGGGCCTCTGGGTATAGGAAATGAGAGAGGGTTAGCAGATGTGATGCTCTATAGCGGAGAGACGCAGATGCAGATCATGGCAGGAAGCGAGTGTCCAATTGAGGCAGAAGAGGTTTGCCATGTCATTTCCCTGGCTAGGGCAGCATCACGCCTCCTGCTGAGCTGGGTCATAGACTTAGGTAGGGCTGCTTCCCAAGCCACTGCACCCAGCGTCCCAGTGTGTGTGAGGGGCAGCAGCCTTCCAGAGAATGGGTCAATCATGGGCATTAAGCACATGTTCCTGAAATCATGTGATTTTAAAAAATACCAAGTTTGGGGTTCTCGTTTTTTCTGGGCATTGAGCCTTTAGGGCTCATGTTTTCCAGCTTCCTTGGTGACCATGCCAGAAACGTAACTTGTGTTGTTGTTAATAATTAAAGCTGAAATTCTGTCAAAATAACAAGACTCCCAGAGCTGGGTCTGTAAGAAAGAAACACCGTATACCATGAGAGAATCAAGAGCTGGCAATGCTGTGTCTCACCCAGAGGTAGTTGCATTTCAGGGGAGGATGAAGTTAGAAATTCCTGGTGGCATGTGGCAGGGAAGGTGTTTTGGTCTCCTCCCCAGAGATGTAAGGGGCTGTGATACGCATATCCCGGCCAGGCATGTGCCAAGGTGAGACCTGAGCGACAATGGTCCCAGCAGAAACCCCTAGTGCGGACACAGTTATGCTGGCGGAGCTGTGCTGTTACCAGGACAACTTATTTCTCCAGGGCAGGGAGGGGTGAGGGGGCTGAAATACACAATGCCAGCAAAAGCCCAGCGTTGCTGGAATAGCTGTGCCCGGCTAAGAGCGCTTTGCAGGTACGGTGCTGCCTGGCGGGACAGGTGGACCGGCAACACCTTCCAGGTGCAGACTGCTATAAGTACCACTGCTCTCGGACCGGCCTGTTCACAACAGACCTGATTGGAGAAGGAGCAAAGAGGTTCGCTGGAGACCCTTTCAAAGCAGGGCAGCTGCCCCCGCACGCTCGCACTAAGCAGCAGCCTGGGCAGGAGGAGGATTGAGGCCTCTATCTTCCATGTGCAGAGCAGCCTCGTCCGCCTGGGGGCCCCATCTCTGAGCTCACGGAGCTGATACGTTAGAGCTGGGATTCTCCACTGGGGCCTGGGGCAGTATGGTGCAGTGCGGGCAGGGGCTGGGGTCTTCACCATCATGTCATCTGACCCTGGTTAAAACACCATTGCCACGTCTGGTGGAGAACCATCAGCGTGTCTTGCTCCTCATCCCAGCACTGCTGGCAGCGTGGCCACCCCGAGCCCTGGAAACGGAGCCCCCGTGGCACCCATCACAGATTTGTGTGCCTCTTATTTTATGTGGGTTCAACCCAGTTTTCTAAACCCTGACTCTGCAAAGCATTTCTGGGTGGCCCCCAAGCCATGCGATGGGATTATTCATGGGGGCCTGTGCATTGCCAAGGCCTTGGTTTCCCTCTGCTCTTTCCTGGGCTTGAGGAGACCTGGCTGCAGTGGGAAAGGAAGGGTTCTGACAGGATCCCTGCTTCTATTTGGCGGCCCAGCGTGAAATCCTGCCAGCTGTCAACTGCGTGGGCCCCTGCTCGCTGCCTGGGAACCGTGACATTGTCGGAGCAGGGGGTGATGCCCAGCCAGCCCTCTGGGCTGTGATGTCTGTAACGTCCCCTCCTGTCCCCAGTTCCCTGTGCCCTGACGTGAAGGAAATGGACACTGTAGAATGTGCAGGGCCTGAGCCAGAGCCCACAGAAGTCTGGCTGGCTTAGAGGCCTGAGCTATGGCGCTTCTCTCTGGTGAGGTGCTGATTCGAGTCCTGCCCAGGCTGGTGGCACACGGCAGATGAACTGGGCATCTCAGCCCAGTTTCTGGTGGCAAAGTGCCCACATCCGCCCCCTCCGCGCCCCCCCCCCCCCCCCACAGCTGGCCGTAGCTGGGCCCTTTGCTGGGATTCTCTGAATGGGCCACGAAGTGAATGAGCTCCTGTCCCATCCCAGAGTGGGTCCAAGGCAGGATTGAGTCTCCCCTGCTGCTTTCAGGGCTGTCCCCATTCCGTGGTTCTGCAGGGGCCCTTAAGGTAGCATAAAACGGCGTTTACAAAGCAAGGGACAAAGTGCCATTTATCAGAGCTTGGGTGAACGTCCCTGTTTGTCACTTGTTTAGTGTTTGCTTTCTCTCTCCCACAGAGCTCCTCGGCTCGGCAAAGAGAGTCAATGTCAACTTCCAAGACACTGATGGGTAAGTAGATGCAACCTGCATGCTCCGGTGACCAGCTGAGTGTGTGACTGGGGGCGCTTGCCACTTGGATAGTGCTAGAAGAAGAGCATCTCAGGTGTCTGAGAGCCCTCCAAGCTCCATGAGGACATTGGGCTGCCCTGTACATGAATTGCTGTAAATTAAGTGGTCTGTTGGCACCTGCCTTTTCCCCCTGGTTTACGAGGGCCTCTTCTTCTTTCGGCCAGCCCAGCTCTGAGATGTCTCAGGGTTCGGGAGAGGGAAGAGACTGCGTCCGGTTCTGTAGTGTCCCCTCCCCACGCGCTGAGCACCCCCAGTGTTCTCTCTTCGGCGCTCTCTGCCCAGCTGCTTTGCTTTCATGAGCTGCTCTGGGAAGCGGGGTTGCTAATTGTTGCATTCGAGCAGCCGGGGGGGAAACTAGTTTCCAAAACCTCCAGTTTCCATGTTACCCTCAGACAGACTCCTCTAGCTGGCACTGTGTCCCCTGAGTTTTCGGTGGACGGCAGAGGGGAGCGCTGCCTGTCCTGGGGAATGCAGGGTGCGGGGCCTTGTATCTAATGGGCCTCAGTGGAATGGCCACATGATTCGTGCCAAATCAGTTATGCAGACACCGGTGGAATGAAAAGCCAGGCTTGGCTCCAGTCCCGTGGGCTGGATTTAATGATCTGCTGAGTTTCCCTCAGACCGGGCCTGCGTGGTCTGGAAAATGGGCACAGGATGTCGAGAAGTCTCTCCCTTCGAAGCCAGCGCTGCCTAAACTGCTCTGGAAACCAGCCCCTGGCCTCTGGCTGGCTCCAAAGCCCTGGGCTAGAACAAGCTGCAGTTCCACAAGTTGGGGCTGCCCGCTGTGGAAACCCCGCCTGGGCTAGATGCTACCCTCACCTGGGAAGACACAGCCTCTATCCCCAAAAGCTTAGTCTGAAAACAGACTAGAGCCCAGGTGTTCTGTCTCCACTCCCCGGCGCTCCCCTCTAGGCCGGGCTTCCTCCGAGGTAGGTTCCCTGTAAATAATGGCGCAAACCTGCCTGGCCTCGCAGTCGGTCTGAGGCTTCCTAGGCCACCTGCACAGTCACCAGTAACTCCATCGGAAAGGGACCGGGGATATTTTGTAGGCAGGGGTCTGTGTTCCACCCGCAGCCTTCAGTGACCCAGCTAACGGGGGGATACTTGGCCCCAGATGTAAGCGGCAACAGGCTGGAAAGGGGGAGTGCACAGCCCGGAGCTCAGGCCCGGGGAAGGGTCAGGCTGGGCCCCTGGCTGACTGCGCCCGGCTGGCTTGCAGGCGCTCTGGACCTGTGGACGTGGGGAGGAGACCCTCTCCCTCGCGCTCCTGGCTTGGTCTCATTACGCTGTCGAGCAAGCATGGCTCCTGTTGCTCTGGGCCTGGCTGTTCCCGCTCGGAGCAGCGTCTGAGTGGCTGCGGGGACCGCGAGACGCCTCCACAGGGCACGGATTCCTTTCCATGAGCAGCATCTGGCCTGGCTCTGTTTGAGCCCCGACAGCTCCTGAGCTGGATCTTCAGCCGCATCCCGCAGCGCAGACAGTGCCAGGCAGCATCACAGGCCATAGCGTGCACACACATGGTCCTAGGCAGCGCTGCTGGGCAGGGGCATGGAAATCCAGAGGCTCGAAGGCCAGTGCTCAGGGCTGTCTGTTGCCCTGTTCTCTCCTTCGCAGCCGAATCTTCCGGTCCCCTGCTCTCTGTAGCATCAGTAGCAGCCTGGACTCTGCTTCCTCCCCCATATACCTCTCTGAGATCACAGTGCCCTGGCGGGGCAGAGGACGGGGTGGGAGGTGGCGCCAGGTGGCTCTCCAGGCCTGGGGCGGCAGCATGGGCCGGGGAGCTGGAGCCCTGGGGGGTGGGCAGCCCTTTCCAAAACCACCTTTCAGAGCTTTTTTTTTTTTCTCTAGAAACAAAATCAGAGGCACACAGCCCCAGATAGCCCCACGGCACAGAGAGACACGCTCACCCCACCCTCCAAAGCCCTCTACAGGCCGGGTCGATCTGGGATCTCCCGCGGTGCTTTAGGGAAATGCCCCAAACCTTCCTGCAGTGAGCTCCCTGGGGACAAATGTTGGTTTCTGCATGAGTCTCGGCTTCATGCAGACAGCACAGAGCTCACGGCCGTGGCTGTCGCCCATCTCCCCCAGCCCGGTGGGCCAGCCCCAGCCCTGAAAGATGGCCAGCAAGTGGCTCAGGGAGGCCGGTGTGCCCCGACAGCAGCAGCACGGAAGCTGGTACATTGGGTTTTTCTCTCATCCCTTGGAGCTGAACGGATGCAATCTGTTCTGCCTTTGCCAGGTAACTCCTAACCCCTCCAGAGCTGCGCACACAGGTTTGCCTGGAGCAGGCAGGGCCAACAGAGACCCTGGGGAGCTGGAGCTGAACAGAAAATGAATAGCTGCAAAAGCCGCCCGGCTTCTTTACTTCCCCCTTCCCCCGGCCTGTGACTGTGGGCTCTGCTGGCAGGAACGGCCATGGGCTGGCTCCCTGGGGGCTGCATGACCTAGCGGGGTTTTCCCACCCTGCCGTGCTCTGGATCAGAAGCCGACAGCAGAGAGGCAGGAGAGATGAGAGCCTTGCTGGGGAAGGAGCAGGCTGGCTGCAGCATCCAGCGGTGCAGATAAAGGAGCCTGCTCTGCGTGGGGAGGTGCTGCAGCCTGCTGCGGGGGTGGCAGGGTGGGGAGGGCACTGAGGCAGACCTGGGCCCAGCTGCAGTGCTGGGGGGTGTGGGCAGGCACCGCTGGAGAACTAAATCAGGGAGCTGGGTAGGTTCCAGGCAGGGGTTCCCATTGAGTTGCTCGCTTTGGTTCCTATTGATTCCCTTCGCCTCTTCCTAGTGATTGGCCCCCCAGGGCAGTCTGCTGTGGCAATGCTGGGCTGGCCATGGGGAGCACAGTGCCTGCCTCCCGTGTAAATGACGTGGCCAGGGGTTGCTATCTGGGTCTCTCGTGGCCTCTGGATTATTAGTACTACAGGCCCCTCGGTGGGTCGCCAGTAGCGGGGGATTGAACCCCTGAGCCTCTCTGTTCCAGCCCCCAGAGGAGCCAGAGCGCCCCCCAGTGTTCATGTGATCACGGATCCTGGCTGACTCCCACTCTCTGTGCCCTGCGCTGGAGTTGGAGGCAGATCTGAGCGCCATCCTGTGCTGCGGTGAATGGGCAGGGAGCTTTGGCCAGGCCCCTCAGCGCAGTTCTCCTGCAAGCAGCCCGGGGCATTGAGGGCAGCTGCTGTAGGGATACGTAGAGGCAGCCTCCGTCCCCAGGGCTCTCCGCAGTGGCTGGTCAGCTGGGCTGGCAGCGGGAGTGAATGGGAAATGTCACGTCCAGCTCGCTCGTCGCACCATTGTCACTGCTGTGTCCGAGCACCTGCCGCGCTCCCTGCTAATGGGCCGGCGCGTGGGTCACTCTGCGGGCTGGGGCAGGGGCTGGCTTGTGATTCGGCCTGGAGGTTTGAGTTCGCCCCTTTGCTGTAAAGCACAGCGGAGAGGAGCGGGGTTCTCCTAGAATGGACCATTGTCCAGTGGTTAGTGCCGGGGCTGGGTGTCAGGACTCCTGGGTTCTTTCCCAGCTCTCCTGCACACTGGCTGTGTGACCCTAGGCAGATCACCCCCCCCCCGTACGTCGGTTTTGCCAGCTGTGAAATGGAGGTGACGGTACTGCCCGGCTGCAGTTGAGTTCTTGTCTGCCAGCACTATTGGGCAGCACTGCCCTGCTCCTTCCTGTGGGAGGCCCGCCTTGCTCAAAGCCGCCCTGCTCTGCGACGATGCTCCCGAGCTGGCAGGATTAGCGCCCGCGCTCCCTGCAGAAGTTACAGGCATTTTCATTAAAAATTAACTCAAAAGCCAGCCAGGCTGGATTAGGTGGGATGCTCCGGGGTGGGGGAGGAGGGAGAGACACCTCCAGAGGAGAATGGGAACGTGGGCCCTGCCCACCTGCTGGGGGTCCCCGGCTTTCCTCTGCATGGCATGAGCCCATCAGCTCCCAGCAGACAGTAGCTTCCTGCTGCAGTGGGGCTGGGCTGCAGGAGAACGAAGGCCCCATGGTGGAGGTTTCCTAGGGAGCAGGGTGGGAGCGGCTGCCATCTCTGGGGGGGTGTATCTGGAATCATGCAGCTGAGCACGGTCACTGTTGGGACCCACTATTCCTGCCATAGGGGCGCCCGTGTTGCTGGTTACAGCCCAGTTCTGTGGTGCCCACGCTCCCTGCTCCGTGGCTTTGCAGGGGGACAGTAGGGAGAATAGACTCAGTGATGGGAAGGCCAGAGGGGGCCCGTATGTTCAGAAGGGCTCTAGATCTCCCCCAGCGAGTCCTGCTTTGAACTCAGAACTTCTGAGCGAGTAGATCCCGTAGAGAGAGACCGACGTCCCGTCTTGATTGAGAGATGCAGCCGCCCCCCCGAACTGTTCCAGTGGCTAACCTCACTGTTAAAACTGTGTGCCATAGACAGTGGCAAGGAGAGAGCGAGCTGGAGGGGTTATTGCCCTCCGGGTGGTGATGGATAATGGTTCCCCCTGACTCCCCGCTCCAGCGAGCAGCACCCCGGGGCAGGGGGCAGGGGTGCAGCCGGTTACCCAGACCCCTCTTCCCGGGTAAGGGGCTGTGCGCGGTGGGACGCAGGCAGCCGGAGAACATTGTGGTGGCGGAGAGGATTCTGGGTTGTTTACAGAAGCAAGTAGGTCAGCGCCTGTCCTGCTTTCTCCCGATGAGCCTGGATGGGCAGGGCTGAGCAGCGCCTTGCCCGTGTTCCCTTGCAGCCTGGATTGCTCGGCTCAGCGTCCGGCTGCCCCACACGCAACCCAGCACACCTGGTCTAGTAGCTGGAGAGGCTGCAGGGCTCAGTGGCTGGAGCAAAAGATCTGGGACCCAGGAAAGCTCCTGGCTGATTGGTTATATTTCAGTAGCAGCTAGAGGCCAGGCAAGATGGGGCCTCCATTGTGCTGGGCACGGCACGCACACACAGCCCCTGCCCCGATGGGCCAAACAGGCAAAGGGTGAGAGGGAAACTGAGGCACCGAGCAATGAAGGGCTTTGCCCAAGGTCACCCAGCAGGCTGGTGCTTGGAAGAGAACCCAGGCCCCCTAGATCCCAGGCCGGTGCTCTGTGCACTAGGCTCCACTGCTTTTCAGTCCCATTGGGTTCTTGGTCCAAGACATACGGTCAACTGCAGGCCTGGCTGGAGATTCGGGTGCCGATCCCGGGGGGTGGGAGGAAAGAGGGAAGAGTTTAGTGAAAAAGCAGATTCCCTGCCCTGTGGTGGCAGCGATTCCCTGGGTCACTGACTGCCTGGGATCCCACTGCCTGGACCTGCCTGCCCCTGGGAAACCTGGACCCCCCAGGGTCTCCCCAGAAACCCAGCGCTGCCTTCCAGCTGAGCTGTGCTGTGGATGGTCTCCCCAGGCGGGGCCCTGCTGCTGTAACCCAGGGGAAAATCTCACTCAAGTTCCTCACCAAAGGGCGAACCCCACGTCTCCCTCTCCGTGTATCCAGCCCTTGTTGTAGGCCTGGGCTGTGGGTGGTTCATGCTGCACCCTCTGCAGTGTTCTCCTGCGCTCCATGGGGAGGGGGCTGACTGCGAGGGTGGTGGGGTCCCCAGACCCTCAGAAACATCCTCTTGGCGCTAACCTGTGCCCGAGGTGCTGGGCCCCTCCTGCCCTAGCTGGGACCCCGGGGCGGGGGTCACGGCCTCACCCTGTGCCTTGTCTCCCCAGGTTCTCGGCCCTGCACCACGCCGCTCTCAATGGGAACACAGAGCTCATCTCACTGCTGCTGGAGGCCCAGGCCGCCGTGGACATCAAGGACAATAAAGGCAAGTGCCGGGGTCCCTGCCGGGGGCTGGGAGCTCAGGGTGACCCCAGTGAGCTCCGTAACTGGCCGGGTCGCAGCAGTGGGGCCCGGGCCGTGCCCATCCGGCTGCTCCCAGCAGGGGCCGTAGGCTCTCCAGGCTGCCAGCCTGATGCCCCAGAGACCCCTAGCCACAGAGCAGGGCAGCCAGCTTGCTGGAGGGACCCCACCGCTGGGGCTGGTAGGGAGCTCAGGGCTTGTCCGGTGCCCGCGCCCTCACCCCCAGCACACGGGTACTTCGCCGGGAAGCCTGACTCTGCCTTGGCTGGGAGCAGTTCCTGGGCTCCCACCAGCCCTACGGGGGATACTGCCCAGAACCTGTCTCTTCGGCCGCCCCATCCTGCCCCATGGAGAGTAAGGGAGTGGGTGGGGGCTGGAGGCATTTGACCTGGCACGTGCCCCCATGCAGCCTCTGTTCATACACGCACCCCTCACTGCATGAGGCCTCGCGGGATCAAGGCCAGAACCAGGGCAGGGCATTGACACGCTGCAGGGGGCTGCGATGGGCAAGCAGCTCCTGAAGCTGGGGGAGCTGAGATCCCGCTGGGCCCCTGCCAGCTGCCCCTCCTGCGCTTGGCCCCCTCCTCTCCCTGCTGTGTCAACCCCCCAGCGGGTCACTTCCGCTCCTGGCCCTGGCCCTGGCCCGCTGGGGGTTGGACGGGAGCAGCGCAGATCCCGGGGCCACGCCACGCCTTTGGGGGCAGCCGCTCTGTCGGCTCCACCCTGGACAGGGCTGGAGGTGGGAGGCGCCCACTCAGCCAGGCTTCCCGTGCGGGCTGCGGCCGGGTTGCTGGCTAGGGGGGCAGCTCTTGCTCAGCCGGCCATTCCCCTTCCGCCCCTGCAGGGATGCGGCCCCTGCACTACGCTGCCTGGCAAGGCAAGAAGGAGCCCATGAAAATGGTGCTGAAAGCCGGGTCGTCTGTGAACGTCCAGTCGGACGAGGGGCAGATCCCCCTGCACCTGGCGGCGCAGCATGGCCACTATGACGTGGTAAGGGGGGCTGGGCTCACTGGCCACCCCCGGGGGCCTGGTCCACTGCCCCCGCGAGGTGGGAGCTGTGCGCCGGGCCAGGACCGGGTGGGCTGGCACTGGCCGGGTGCGCTGACGGCGGGGTCAACCGGCATGGGGGACGCTGAGGGTGTGGGAGGATGGGGAGCATCCTGGGAGGGGACCCTGCACCCGGGGGCTGGCCAAGACCATGTGCTCAGCTGCCTGTCCCTGAGCCAACTTTCTTCCCTGGGGCATTCTGAGCGCTGGCCAGCGGGCCTGGCGGCTGTGTTGCTGGGCCCTGCCCAGGCTCCTGCTCACATGGGCAGTAGGCGCTGGCTGGCTGGCGCTCTGTGTGTCCTTCCATAGCAAGGGGCAGAGGGGGTGTGCCCCTGCCAGAGGGCAGGAGACTGAAGGGTGAGTTGGGATAGCAGCTGGGGTGGAGGCCTGGCCACATGTATCACAGCTGGTTATCCGTCGGTGAGCTTGGTTGGTCTCATTCTCGTCCTGGCAGGACATTTCTCCCTATCACAGAATCACCCTTCAGTTTGGCGTAACTGGCATTCCAAGAAGTCTGGGGTAGCAGGGGGCTGTGGGGCAGGATTGAGGGGCACTGGCAGAGCTGTGGGGGGGCCCAGGGCTGGGCTAGCAGGGGGCTGCGGGCAGGGATTGGGGGGCACCGGCCAAGCCAGCGTCAGAGTGCAGTCTCCAGCGGGCAGCCTGGGGCGGTGCCACGTACTCTGGACTGGTTCCTGCCCTGGCTGGAGCTGCCCTGATGCCCCTGCCCCGAGGGGCGGGCCGGGCTCTGTGTGCTATGCCAGCTCTGTGGGGCGTCGTGCTGACCTCCACCGTCTCTGTCCGCCCCGCAGTCGGAGATGCTGCTCCAGCACCAGTCCAATCCGTGCATCATGGACAATTGCGGGAAGACGCCCCTGGACTTGGCGTGTGAGTTTGGCCGGGTCGGGGTAAGTCCGTCCAGACGCCTGAGCCCCCTTTCGACGTCGCGGGCAGCAGCGCCAGTGGAATCTGCTGCAGGGCTCAGCTGGCCTGGCAACCCCCTCCCTGGGCAGGGCTGGGGTTGCGTGTGCGTGGGGAGCTTCGCCCTGCCCCTGCCCGGGGTCCCACTCTGCCCCCGGGATCCTGCTCTCACTTCCAGCAGGGGAAATCTGGATTCACTCCCCAACTGCCCTGGAGTCACACTGGGGAGACGCAGGGCAGGATCCAGTGTCCCTCCTGCTCCACGTTGGCTGAGACTGAGAAAATACTCCCTTGCATTCCCACAGCCGGCACGTAGCGCCTGGGGCGGGGGGCACAGGGAGCCAGGGGCTGGGACGCCCCCAGGGGGCCGGGGGAGGTGAGTTGACCTGTTGATGGTGGCTCCCAAAGGCAGGGCGGAGCACAGTGTGTCCCGGGAGCCGCAGGGCAGGCTGGCTCCGGGCTGCAGGGCTGCTCCCCTGGCAGGGGCAGCATTCGGTTGGGGGCGGTGGGCCAGGCCGCCTGGCAAACAGCCCCGGGGGCTCAGAAGAAACGGGGGGTAGTTTGATGCTTTACAAACCTTCCTGCCCGGGCTCTCCTGGCCAGTGCGGAACGTTCTCCGGCTCGCTGAAAGACGCCAGCCTGTCCGTGGCCAGCAGCCCACCCGTAAACGGCCGCCCTGCCCTGCGGTCCGGCCCGGGCCCTGCCCCGGGGATCCGGTTCAAGGCGTCGCCGCACCCCAAGGGTCTGGTGCTGTGGGGGGTGGCCCAGCCCGTGCTCTCTGCACTGTGTCGCTGGGCCGCGTCCCGCCCGCGGGCGGGGATGTGCATCGCCAGGGGAGCCGAGCCGTCTCTGAAACGTCTCCCTTCCACCTCCGGGTCCCCAGGTGGTCCAGCTGCTGTTGAGTAGTAACATGTGCACAGCCCTGCTGGAGCCCAAGCCGGGAGACGCCACCGACCCCAACGGCACCAGCCCCCTGCACCTGGCAGCCAAGAATGGGCACATCGACATCATCAGGTGAGCGCCAGCCCCCCCCGGGGGAGGGCCCCTGCCGCCGCCGTGGGGGACGATGCGGGGAGGGGCTGCTGGAGAGAGACGCCCCCTTGGCAGCTGGTGACTCCGGTCTCTGGCCCCGGCTCATCCCTGGTCTCATGGGGCTGTCGGCGTTCGGCTGTGGGGCCCAGGGCCCCCTGCCCTGGCATGCTCTGCGCTGAACCCAGGTGCCTTGTCGCTGCCCCCTCGGGCGCACCCCTCCTCTGGCAGGAGTCAGGCTCCTGACGTGGGCGCAGGCAGATGGGGCACGCGTCGCCCATCCCGGCGGGCAGCGGCAGGCGAGAGCTCTGGGGGGCTGCGTGCGTGGACGATGCTCACTTTGCCTTGGCTGCAGGGACCGGGGACAAGGTTCATGACTGGAGGATCCACCAAGCTGGGCTCTTACGCGCAGCCGCGCCCCCAGGGCCAGGCCCCTCCTAGCGCCAGGGCCTGGCTCGCTGCGTGTCCTCCCCTGCTGAGCTGAGTGCTCTGGTCACGGCTGGGGCACGGCCTGCCCCGTCGGTCACAGGGGGCTGCCACGAGCGGGCGTCTGAACCCAGGGCTGCAGCTCCCAGCACCCTGGCAGGTTGGCGGGAGGGCGCTGCCTGTCTGGGTCCTAGTCCGGGGATCCTGGCTGCCAGGCGGCGTCTGCAGCCCCCCCAGGCAAGAAGGATTGGGGAGGCTGCCGCTGGCTGCGAGGTGGGGCCATGCAGGTGGCAGGGCTGGCAGTGATGTAGCACATGGGCCCAGTGGTGGTGGAGCGGCAGGGAGGGCCCAGAGCGATCCCGTGGCAGTTTCTGCAGATGAGGGGTTAGCCCCAGGCCCTGCCCAGACCCAGCTGGTTCAGTGGCAGTGGCAGGGTGAGAGTCCAAAGCCAAAGAACACACTGTCCCGGCCTCGGGGCTCGTGGATCGAGCTCGCTGGCAACTCACCGCGAAGGTCCGTGCTAGCAGCTTGGTTGGCTTGGCCTCCTGACGCGCCGTGTGCACCGGGATCCCTCCCTTCTGTCCCCACGTCTTGTGCAGTATGGCCGTGCACCGTTAAACAGCTGCTGCGTTCCACCCCAGACTGGCTGCCTTTCGGTGATGCAGGAAGAGCATCTGGGGTTTGGGGAAGGGGGTGTAAGATTGTCTCCCTGGCAGTGCCCTGGGAGGGGCATGGAGGGTTGGTAGAATGCTTAGTGGTGGGTGGAAGGGGTTACACCTTGCAGCGAGCTGTGGTGTTTGGCGGGAATCCCTGGTGGGTCGTTTAATTCCCTGCGTGTCTAGCCTGTGAGTGTTTTACTATTTAGTGCAATTCAGGGACTGGCGGAAAAGCTCCAAGCCCATTTCTGTTGTTAGTGCGGCGAACCTGGCCTGAGGCTTAACTGCTGTCTGACTCCCCAGTGCGAAGCACACCCCAGGAGATGGGGGGCTGGGAGCCCCTCCCCCATGCCCCGAGCTGCACCCCACAAAGCCATTTCCTATCCAGCCTGGCACCTGCTCCTGGTGCAGACAGAGGCTGAGTTCACGTGTTCCCCCCATTTCCCCCCCACCCCGGGCACTGGGCCCAGGGTGGGGGGCTGAGCTCCCCTGCTGCCCCCCAGGGACACCAGCCCGGGACACTGGGCTCGGGTGAGGGGCTCTTGGCCCTTGGCGGGGGGTCTCAGGGGAGGAGAGCGCCAGGCCCCAGGGCTGGGCACTTGGGGGCCGGGTGCAGGTTTCTCATTGAAGCGGTGACACCTGCTGGAGAAGCTGCGGCATTGTAGTGGAGGTGGCTGGTAGTGTGACGAGGGGCTGGGGGATGCGTCCCTGATGCCCAGCACCCCCCGAAGTCCTGGTGCCGTGCGCCGGCCTTGGGCTCTAGGCGCTTCCAGCTCACTGCAATCCCAGAGCACAGGCTGCTGGGTCACTGGCCCGCCGGAGCGCTCCCAGGACGCAAGGCAGGGCGCGTGGCAGACCAGCCCCAAGGGAGCCAGCTGTGAATGGGGTGGGCCCCATGCCAAGGGTGCCAGGGACCTCCCCCTAGGGGACCAGCTGCCACCCCGCTGGCAGAGGAGATGCTTGGGCTGCGGGAGCGGCGTTTGGTCCCGTGCCCAGGGCTGCGATGGTGGGAGGAAGAGCGGCCCAGGTCAGACGGCTTGCCGCCCGTCCCTGCTCTTGCCACCGTGGCAGGGAACGGAGCAGGAGCCGCGTGCCTGTTGGCACCTGGAGCACGGCCAGGCCCCCAGCACCTGTTAGAGCAAGGCCAGGCCCCCAGCCAGGTGCCCGCCTCTCAGAGCCACCCAGCCCCTGCCCTCACAGGATGCCCGAGAACAGCCTCTTAGCCCCATAATCTGCCACTTGCAAATCCTCCGTGAGTCCCATGGAGGCGGCTGCCCTGGGGGATTCCCCCCTCCCCCAGTGCTACTCTCACTGCAGGGGCTGCGTGGCCCCTCCCCCAGGCCAGGCTGTGCATGCAAGTGGGGAAACCTCTAACCACACCTGCTCGCTGAGCGGGGGTTTCCCCTCCCTGCCCCCCACCCCAGCATCCTGCTAGCCCAGAGGGGCTGGCCAGAGCTCTCTTTGGAGCCCGTTTCTACCCTGGCCTGGGCGGGGTGCCAGAGAGTGACACCCAGTGCCTCCCCTTGTGGGGTCTCTCCAGGAGGGGGGACTGAGCAGGGGTCCGTGTCTCGGGCGTCCCCAGGTGGCCCAGCATTCATGCTGTTGTTTTGCACTGAGATGCTAGAAAGGGAATAACTGCACGGGGAAGGTGACGGGCAGAGCTACTCCGGACTAGCTACTGTGTGGACACTCTATTCCGGAAGAGAAGTGGAGTAATTCTCGGAAGCAGAGTAATTCTTCCAGAATAAAAGTGATTCTGTTCCAGAAGAACGTCTATGCTGGGGGGTCACCCGGGGATGGCTTTGCTGGTCAATTCCTTCATGTAGACGAGGCCTTAGGGATGGACTGTCCTCCCCCTTCCTCTGCTCTCTGCCCCTTGGGTTCTGAATCTGGACTTCTGGGTCCCTGGGCAAACAGCAGGGGCCTCTGGACCCCCCCCCCCACCCCCCGCCCAGCACATGGTCTCAGGCTCCCGACAGGATTTTCTCCTTTGCTGAAAGCAAAATATTTTTCTTCTGAATTCTTGCTGGTTTTCATCAAAAACCTGGAACTGAAAACACCTGGGTGCACTTGCCAAACCCTGACCCTCGTTGCCATTTTTTTTTTTAATTAAAACCTGAAAACATTTGACAGGTGGAGATTTTGCCCCCAAAGATGTCCAGTTTGCCAGGAATTTGCCACCACCCCGGGGCCTCTCCCACGGTCGCCAGCCAGCCAGGGGCAGAGCTGGGAGCTGGCTTCCGTTGTGCACGTCAGACACACGGGTGCAGGGGCTGGACCAAGAGCCTAGTGGGAGCCGAGAGAATCGGGCCAACGTTCTGCATGGCCTGGGAGCCAGGACACCAGGGTTCTGTGCCCAGCTCTGCCGTTCACCTGCTGGTGCTCAGGTTGGATCTGAGCGGTCCGGCTGTGTCACATGCTGGCGGCTGTTGTGTCTCTAGGCTGCACCACCGTCTACAGCTGTGAGTGGCTGCAATACCGTGCTCCGGCTGCCCCCATGTGACCCAAGATGGCCCTGGTGTGGGGAGAGACCTGCTAGGCTGGGATCATGGGCCTGTGAAGGGCTGGCAATGGGATGAAGGACCCCCTCCATCTTCCCCCCTGGGGCAGTGGAGTGAGGGCAAGGCCTCTCCTGGCTGCTGGATTCATTTAGCAAATTGCCTGTGGCTTGACACCCTCTAATCAGGATTTAGGTCT